>NC_072403.2:115107500-116357500 GCF_028858775.2 Pan troglodytes
CTCGAACTCCTGACCCAAGGTGATCCGCCCGCCTCGGCCTCCCAAAGTGCTGGGATTATAGGAGTGAGCCACCGCGCCAAGCCACAGACATAATTCTTTAAGGGAACTACACTAGCCACCAAAAACACCCTTAAAAGTCCTTACTGTCCACTGTATTTATAAAATTATTTTACTAAATGTTTCATTAACATTTTAGCCATTAAGAAAGGATGTATTTCTATTTAACAATAGCTAGGTTGATATCAACTCACCAATAATTTAATACTTTACACCAATCCAGAGGAGTGTGTTTGAGGTTTTTTTCTGTTTGTTCTTCCTTTCTGGGCACATTTTTGAGTGATAGAACAATATGAGGCTAGAAGAGATTATTTCAGGGGCTCTTGGTCTCACCATAAAAATCATAGTGAAATGCAGTCATAGGCTTAAATCTCAAGAAGGTCAATTGCATACCGCAAACTTAGCGTTAAGTATATTAATGTTGTGTGCATGGCTCTGCCAGAGACCTTGAATGAATTCTTTATATGATTATGATAAGTGTTTTTAATTATGAAAAACGATAGTATATTTGGTACATTTTCAAAGAATTACAGGAGTATTTTCTCTCTTAGGAGAAATCTCAATTGAAAAATTGAATAAATAATAATAGGTAAATTATCAATCTTGAGTTAAGAAGGGTGAAAATTACACTCTCTTCCAAAAACAGTATAGGGTAATATATATGTATGTATATAATGTTTTATATAATACAATATCACATACAAAATACATCTATCCATACATATATTTACATATATAGAGACATATAATGAGAGGCTGCCTCTCATTATACATAATGATAATGTAGGAGGGGAATTAATGGTTATTGCATATGAAAACACAGATTGCACTGCATTGCTATTGCTAGACTTCCTATGGAAGTCTGTGCGAGCTTTGGTTGGTGCAGTATTTCTATGATAATACACCATAGTCCCAAGGGAAGTTAGAAAGAGAAATTTGGATGATGATGAAATAATCATGATAGAATGTATTTTTTAACCTGAAAAGGTTTATGGATATAATTTAAATTATGTTTATATTAGTCTCAGCAAAACACATGTAGAAATCATTATTATCTCATTAGCACATTGTCTTCCCTAAAATAAGCCAGATTCAAGCAATAGATGATAAATCACATGTGGGATTTAGGCATGCTTTATTCCCCAAGAACACATCCAAAATGGTTTATTTTATTAACAGATCACCCACACTCTGCTAGCTAAAGAAATACTTTAAATTTAAGATATCATAATATGCATGGCCTTTTCATGGTAAATAAGGATGTTTTTAGTTAAGCTAAAGCAAAATGTAATGATAAGCAATACAAATTAGAATATTTTCAGTACATAATGGCTCTGTCAGAAATAGAAAATTTTAAAAATGGCCCATAAATTTAATATGGAAATTTTAAAAATTTCAATTTCAATTTGCCTTAACCTACATTTGTCTGACTTCCATGTCTTCAAGAATACTATTAATTTACTAATAAGGCAAAGGAAACTTGCAGAAAGAAAAATGAAAAGAAAAACAAAACAGGATGAACCAACAGTAGAAAAGTATAATGACAAAACAGACATGTGAGGTGGTAAGAGCTTGGAGAAGAAGGTTTTGTGAATATAATATAGTACATGAAAATCTTGCAGAATAAGAAATTTGAGGTTGGTTGTTTTATAAAGCATTTAAGTTAGATAATCTTGGGTTTCTGATACCATAATTTATGCTTTTTTTTTTTTAGGCTCCCACACCACCTCTTTTGAATTCCCAAGCTCTCCTTGGCAGCCATTCTGTTTCTCCCTCTCTTTCTCTCTCTCTTATTTTTCTCTTTCTTAGACCCCTTTGCACAGTTGTAAAATTTGTTGGGAAGCTAAAGAGAGCCAAAGAGCTTTTGTTTATGTACATAATATCTATTGATAATTATTATTTAGAAATTAAAACTGAAACCTTTCCAAATATGCATATCTCAATCTATTTGAAATAACAATAAACACATTACATATTAACAAAAGCAATCCCACTTCTGGGAATATTTTCAAAGGAATTAAAATCAATACTTTAAAAGGATACTTGTACTCCCATGTTTATTGCAGCATTATTCAAAATAGCTATGCCATGGAATCAACCTGTGGCTATCACCCAGTGAATGAATAAGGAAAATGTGGTATGGTATGTGTACACAAAGGAATATTATTCAGCCTCAATAAAGAGGAAAAAATCTATCATTTGCAACAACACAGATGAAACTTATGATAGTTAATATTGAGTGTCAACTTGATTAGACTGAAGGATGCAAAGTATTTTTCCTGGTTGTGTTTGTGAGGGTGTTGCCAAAGGAGATTAACATTTGAGTCACTGGACTGGGAGAGACAGACCCACTCTCAGTCTAGGTGGGCACCATTTAATCAGCTGCCAGCATGGCAAAAACACAGCAGGCAGAAGGTGGAAAAAGCAGACTTGCTGAGTCTTCCAGTTTTTGTCTTTCTTCTGTGCTCGATATTTCCTGTCCTTGAACATCAGATTTCAAGTTCTTCAGCTTTTGGACTATTGGGCTTACACCATTGATCTGCTAGGGATCTCGGACTTTCAGATACAGACTGAAGTCTGCACTGTTGGCTTCTCTACTTTTGAGGTTTTGGGACTCAGATTGGCCTATTGTGGGACTTCACCTTGTGATTGTGTGAGTCAATACTCCTTAATAAACTCCCCTTCATATATACATCTATCCTGTTAGTTCTGCCCCTCTAGAGAACCCTGACTAATACAAACCTGAAGGACATTAGGCTAAGTGAAATAAGTCAGACAGAGAAAGACAAATACTAAATGATCTAACTTATGTTTGGGATCTAAAAAGTGGAACTCGTAGAACTATAGAATGATAGTTGCCAGAGGTTAATTGGGAGGGAGAAGAAGGGAAGGGGAAACTTGTTGGTCAAAGAGTACCCAAAGTTTAAGAGAGACAAGAGAAGTAGGTTTTTAGATCTTAATCACTTGCACAGCATAGTGACTGTAGCCAGTAACAATGTATTGTATATTTTAAAATAATTAAGAGAGCAAATTTCAAATGTCTCACTACAAAAATGGTATTTGATCTGTTGCACATGATTATTAGCTTGATTTGTTATTCCATATTTGATACATGTGTCACAAAAATCACATTATACCTCATTAAATATATACCACAATGAATTGTCAATCAAAATGATATTAATTAAAAGTATTTAATAAAAAGTGGCAATATTTTCCAGAAAAAAAAGTTGACATTGTTTTCCATTTTTGCAGATTTCTGTGATGTCTGGCTTAATAGAAGACATCTGGAATCTTCTATTTGTTTCTGTATCTAATCTTTTGTGAATTAATATATCATGTAGTCTCCAGAAAACTCAACTGTACAGTCATGAGAGAATTAAAGTAAAAAAAGCTGAATAGTATCTTTATTATGATAAAAAGACTTTTGACCTTGCAAACCTTCTGTAAAATCTCAGGGAACCCCAGAGGTCTCCAAACTACATTTTAAGAACTTCTACCCCAGGAAACAAGTTTAGCAAAATATCCAACATTTGCTTCTCCACATTCATATCTCCCTTAAGGCACTTCTTGAGGACAGCTGAGATTACAAGAGAGTTGTTTCCTTTTCCATCCAACTTTATCTGAATTACAATAATCCAGACCTAAAGAGAAATGAAGCTCAGCCATCATTATCAGATGGAAGAAGAGATTACAGAGAGTAAATAATCCAACCTACTGTTTCATCTAGGCACTAAATTCTACTACAAAGAGATTCTCTCTCACCCAGATAAATTTAAGACTGTGGAAATTAGAAGATGCCAGTGTTTTTAAGCAAAAGCCCACTAAGGAAAGGATAACATATATTGGCAGATAGATGACAGCAGATAGGAAAAGCTGCAGTCTTTCAAACCAAAAGTAATTGATTAGTAACATAGAATCATCTGAGACTATGCTGATAGTAGAGAGGTAATTGTTATTTTCTCTATATATACATTAATAGAGACAATGGATCTTGTCATATAGCACTGAATACTAAATCACTTCCCTGAAACACATTTAAGATCTAGTGAGAATGGCTTGAGAAAGTTGGGGTTCACTGAAGATTTAAGTAGTACAGATGAAAAGAGAATCATCACCATTGTTTAATTAGTTCTTCAATGGATATTCATTGAGTGCCTACTTTGATTCAAGTACCGTAGTCCCACTGGATTCATGGGGGATGATACATTCCAAGACTGTCAGTGGATACCTGAAATTAAAGCTAGTACCAAACTCTGTATATGGTATGCTTTTTTCTTTTCTATACATACATACTTATGATAAACTTTCACTTTTTTAGTTTAAGGAAGCACTTTACAGCTTCTCTTTGGCATATTGGAATTGCCAGCATCACTACTCTTGTGCTCTGGGGCAATTAACAAGTAAAATAAGGGTTATGGCTGGACGTGGTGGCTCACACCTGTAATCCCAGCACTTTGGGAGGCCAAGGCGGGCAGATCACGAGGTCAGGAAATCGAGACCATCCTGGCTAACATGGTGAAACCCCGTCTCTACTAAAAATACAAAAAAATTAGCTGGGTGTGGTGTCACATGCCTCTAGTCCCAGCTACTTGGGAGGCTGAGGCAGGAGAATGGCTTAAACCTGGGAGGCAGAGTTTGCAGTGAGCCAAGTTCATGCCACTGCACTCCAGCCTGATGAGAGAGTGAGAGAGTGAGACTCCAACTAAAAAAAAAAAAAGGGTTACTTGAGCACAACCACTGTGATATCACAACAGTAGATTGACAACCAGGGTGGCTATTAAGGGGTAAAGGGCAGGTGTGTATACAGTGTGAATACACTGGACAAACGGATGTTCCAGTCAGATTTCACCACACTACCCATAATGGTGTGCAATTAAAACTTATGAATTGTTTATTTCTGGATTTCCATTAGTATGTTTTCTGGTCTCCAATGTGTACCTGTAACCTCAATTCCCCTTGGTAGTTAGTTACTACAGAAAACTAAGTAACTCTTTTTTGCTCATGCTTTTAGAGAGAGGCCCAGAATGCCATTCCTAGATTCCACCTTAGTGGAATAACTGGTTGTGTTCTAATAAAACTTCATTTACAAAGCAGGCAGAAGGTTAGATTTTGCAGAAATGAATACACAGAAAGGAAACAAAATATTTAGTGGTCATTAGGTGCAATCATTATTAGCACCAACCACAACTACAACCCTAGTTTTCCAGGCTCTCACACTTTAACTGGTAGGGAAATTATAATCATACATCGATCACTGATTCAGCTCCTCGACTACATCATCCAGGGCTGCATCCTAACTGCAGAAGGGACCATATCTAAACACGTAATTCCTGTTCTATAATATCAACTACCCTGAAAGATAGAGTCATTGAAAATATCATGAATTCTTCATTGACCTCTTATTTTAATTATTTTCATTTAACTCGGTTTCTAGCTCAAAAGGAATATTATGTAAAATATGAGGGCATACCTAAGACATGTAGTAAGCTTGAAGTTATTTCAGAGAAAAAGCAAGTTGAGAGTGAAAATCTAAATAAAGACTGAGTTTCTGCCCCAATGTGAATAAATCATTACTCCTTTTATATCTAATATTTGTTTCTAATTTTATTTTTAGTTTATTAATTTTTATTTTAGAAACTGCTCCTCTCCCACTGCAGTGATTTTTGCCAGGCTTACCAATCTGTTAACTCACATCATTGTCACAATGGTGAATCCTTCCAGGCTTGCGCAGCCAGGAATTACACTTCCCTGGATAGAGATTTATTCAAGGGAAAGTGACACAGCAAGGAAATTCAGCCATAGAAATTAATTCCATAGTTGGAAGAACCACATACCTTCTCAGCAATCTTCAACTTGAAGTACTGTGTTAGCTGCCAACTGACCGTTTTTAGCTCTACTTGAAGAGATGCCTGAGAATAAAATCAACAAAAAGCTATCTGATTAAACATGTATAGATCTCTGGTAACATTGCATAAGCAAGAGAAATCAGATACACTTGAAAATAGGTCTACCTATGAAATTTTCAATATCATGAGCTAATAAATTCTATTTCTGCATATATAATTGTAAGCTGCAACAGAAAGATTCCTCCCTAAAATAGAGTCACTATAAGTAAATTACCAACAGATAACTGCTAATTTCTTACTGGTGAGTTATTGGAAGTTTAGACTAAGATGCTTTCACAGGCAAATGGAGCACACAGTAGCAATGGCACCAGGTTGGATTTATTTGAGGAACTTTATATTGTCAAACGCATGCATAATCTGCATTCTTGACACAATGGCAGCTTTGATCATGAGTGCAAGAACAGTCATTGGTCACTCTTGGAAGATAGATGCTCGACAGCTACAGAATTAGTCATTATGGCATTCTGGTGGGAATTACAAAGAACTTCTGCCATAGAAGGATTTTGGGCCTTTCACATAAGAAACAATATCCTCTGGATGTTGATTACAGAAGTTCTTCCTCAAAAGGTTCCCTTATTCAAAAGTCATCCATTTTTGCTTCTTAATAATCCTTCCCCATCTACCCAGAGTATTGGAGCTGACAAACAAAAAGTGGAGGTGCTGACCTCAATCCATTTCTCTTTCAGGGTGCATTTGATACATAGATTCACTGACGAAAGGGTTGGCTCCTGGGGGATTTTCTTTCCCTATAGCCCTTCAATGCCAATACTGAGTGAGTGTTCACATCATGATGATGTAACTCTCCATAGTACCTCTATTTACAGTCTTTTATATACCATGTTTCAGACTTTTAATTTGTGTGTGTGTGTGTGTGTGTATTAGTTATAGAAAATATCCATGAAGTAATGTATATTGGTGGAAAGAAGACTAGCTGTGTGGCTCACCCAGTGCTATTTCTCACTCCTAATTGTAAGGTGCTAAAATGTGGGGCAAATTTTCCTGGAGTTTGCAAGCCTTATTTTGTTCCTAGATGTCTGGACTCCTGGATGCCTCATTAGTATGACAAAGGTTTGTCATTTTAGTGAAATGTATCTACTACCATCAGTTTTACATGGATCTTAACAAGACATCTAGAGTCCTTGCTACCTCATTCTTTCTGGGTTTTTTGGTTTTTTTTTTTTTGCTCTGGCATAAGAAAATAGCTTATTTAGTTTGAAGCAAAAAGGCAAAAGTTTTGCTTTTTGGAGCAAAAAAATCTATTTGTGAGAAAGAATTGTAAAGCCACACACACCACTGTTCTTAGTGAAAGCTACCTGATTATGTTTCTTTTTGAAATCAGCATAAAGTGCCTTCGTCATATAAAAGATGCATATATAAGTGTCAAGTTTGTGTTAATTTGTTCTAGTAAGCATATCACATCTAAAATAGCGATTAGATTAAATTTACCATTTATGTAAATTTATAATAACACTATGTCATTAAGCTTCTGAACTTGATTTCAAATCTTTGATAGTGATTCTGTTTTATGCCATTTCTCCAGAGATTCATTCCTGCTTTTGATGCACCATTGGACAAGAAAAATGAAGGTAAAATACCTTTCAGTTGGGTCTTCTTACTATGACAGTTCTTACTTTATAGGTTAGAAAGGTACTGGGGGAATTGTTCCAGTTGCTGAGGATAGCAATCCCAATCTTAGACCCAGGAACAAGGGAAATAACTACTTGATGAGTTCTGGGCCTCAGTGGACTGACTGTGAAGTCAATTCAAATAAAAATACATTAATCATCTACATTCCTGAATGCCACTCTGCATACTGGCCTATGATGCTTCTGGATGTGTAGAGATTAAGTGTCACATAAATAGAGATTTAGTAGTCTGTAAAAAGTTGAAGATTCTTTCCACAGTAAATAACCACGGATATCATCACTAAGGGGGACTAGGAAAATGAATGCTATGAATATGGGGTATTATAACAAGGAATGTGCCTTCCTTTTATTCAAGCTGCCATCCCTTTATAAACTGATCAATTGGTTTTGAAATTGGATGAGGTCAGGACCACTGTATATGAAACTCTTCACATCAGCAATCATGAGGAGAATGATGTCAGGTGTTTTTGTCTATTGGATTCAAAAGGTACTTTATAAAAGTTTTTATTGAATAAATCAAGTAAAGCTTTGGTGTGCTATTCTCAGAAAAGCTTTAGTGTGTTATTTCTCAGAGGCTATATTTGGTTAACTTTAGACAGAGACAACTTTGAATAAGACCTTGATACTCAGGCCCCAAGGACAACCAGATGGGCATCACTTGGGAGTCATTAGAAATACAAAATCTGAGATCCTAGATTATATGGTTTGGCTCTGTGCCCCCACCTAAATCTCATCTCGAATTATAATTACCATGTCAAGGGAGGTGCTTTGTGGGATGTAATTGGATCATGGGGGTGAATTTTCCCCTTGCTCTTCTTGTGATAATGAGTTACTTTTTATTAGATCTGATGGTTTAAAAGTGTGTTGCAGTTCTCTCCCTCTCTCTCTCCTGCCACCATATAAGATGTGTCTTGCTTCCCCTTCAACTTCTGGCATGATTATAAGTTTCCTGAGGCCTCCCCAACCATGTGGAACTTTGAGTCAACTAACCTCTCTTCTTTATAAATTAACCAATCTCAGGTAGTTCCTTACAGCAGTGTGAAAATGGACTAATACAGTAAATCGGTACCGAGAGAGTGGGGCACTGCTATAAAGGTATCTGAAAATGTGGAAGCAACTTTGGAACTGAGTAATGGGCATAGGTTGGAACAGTTTGGAGGGCTCAAAAGAAGACAGAAAGATGTGGGAAAGTTAGGAACTTCCTAGAGACTTGAATGGTTGTGACCAAAATGCTGATAGTGATATATGGAAAATGAAGTCCGGGCTGAAGTAGTCCCAGATGCAGATGAGGAACTTATTGGTAACTGGAGTAAAGGTCACTTTCGTTATGCTTTAGCAAAGACACTGTTGCATTTTGCCCCTGTCCTAGATATCTGTGGGACTTTGAACTTGGGAGAGAAGATTTAGTGTATCTGGTGGAAAACATTGTTAAGCAGCAAAGCATTCAAGAGGTAACCTGGCTATTTGTAAAAGTGTACAGTCATGTGTGTTCACAAAGAGATGCTCTGAAATTGAAACTTATGTTTAAAAGGAAAGCAGAGCATTAAAGTTTGGAAAATTTGCAGCCTGACTATGTAGTTGAAAATAAAAACCCATTTTCTGGGGATAAATTAAAACCAGCTGCAGAAGGTTGCATAAGTGACGAGGAGCGAAGACAATGAAGAAAATGTCCCTAGGGCATTTCAGAGATCTTTGTGGCAGCCCCTCCCATCACTGTAGCTGAGGCCTAGGAAAAAAAAAAAATGGTTTCATGGGCCAGGCCCAGGGCCACGCTGCTCCGTGCAGCCTTGGGACATGGCATCCTTTGTCCCAGACACTCCAGCACCAGCCATAGCTAAAAGGGGCCAAGGTACAGTTCTGGTCATTGCTTCACTGGGTGCAAGCCCCAAGTTTTGGTGGCTTCTATGTGGTGTTGGGCCTGTGGGCACACAGAAGACAGGAGTTTGGCAATCTCTGCCTAGATTTCAGAGGATGTATGGAAATGCCTGGATGTCCAAGCGGAAGTCTGTTGCAGAGGAAGAGCACTCATGGAGAAACTCTACCAGGGCAGTGTGGAGGGGAAATGTGGGGTTGGACCCCACACACAGAGTCTCCACTGGGGCTCTGCCTAATGGAGCTGTGAGAAGAGGGCCATTGTCCCCCAGACCCCAGAATGGTAGATACACCGACAACTTGCACCATGCACCTGGAAAAGCCACAGGCACTAAACACCAGCCAGTGAAAGCACCAAAGAGACTGTACTCTGCAGAGCCAAAGGAACAGAGCTGCCAAAGCCTTGGGAGCCCACCTCTTGCATCAGCATGCCCTGGATGAAAGACATGGAGTCAAAGGAGATTATTTGGTAACTTTAAGATTTATTGGCTGCCCTGCTGAGTTTTGAAGTTGCATTGGGCCTGTAGCCTCTTCATTTTGGTGAATGTCTCCAGTTAGGAGTGGGAGCATTTATTCAATGCCTGTACTCTCATTGTATCTTGGAAGAAACTAACTTGTCTTTGATTTTACAGGCTCATAGGGGAAAAGGACTTGCCTTGTCTCAGATGAGACTTTGGGCTTGTACTTTTGAGTTAATGCTGGAATGAGTTAAGACTTTGGGGGACTGTTGGGAAGGTATGATTTTGTTTGAGATGTGAGTGAAAAGCACATAAGATTTGGGAGGGGCCAGGGACAGAATGATGGTTTGGCTCTGTGTCCCCACACAAATCTCATCTTGAATTGTAATCCCCATGTGTCAGAGGAGGAGCCTAATGGGAAGTTATTGGATCATGGGGGCAGAATTCTCCCTTGCTACTCTAGTAATAATGAGTCAGTTCTCATGAGCTCTGATAGTTTAAAAGTGTGTGGTGGTTCCTCTCACTCTGTCTCTCTCTCTCCTGCCACCATGTAAGATGTTTCTTGTTTCCCATTCACTTTCTGCCATGATTTTAAGTTTCCTGAGGTCTCCCCAGTCATGTGGAACTGTGAATCAATTAAACTTCTTTTCTTTATAAATTACTCCTATAAAAATGGACTAATATAACAGACATACTTGACATGAAACTACATTTTAACACTGCAAACAAATGGTTCATTTGCCCATGAAGCAGATGAGAAGCATTATTACATTAGAGTTGAATTCTGTGCTACCTTGATGCTTATTTTGTTACATACTCTTATCCTCTTATCTGATTATTCAATTTTGTGATTTGGCATAGGGGACGTTAAGCTTCCCTTACTCTTGCTGATACCAGGAACACCATTTCACTTGCAGCTCTTTCAACTCGCACTCAGAATCCATAGAAAGCATAGGAAAGTTGTTGGTATAAAATGCCATTTCTTCCTATATTTTTCTACTGAGTCTTAATGATCATTAAGACTCAGTAGAAAAATATAGGAAGAAGTCGGTAACTGGATGACATTACCAAAAGGCCATTCTTCCTCCTCTATTCCATGGGCATTATGGCCTTTCATTGTAATTATTAAGGACCAGAATTTCATTCACATTTATATATGTTTGGTTCAAGATAAAATTGTGCTCCATTTTTTTGCCCCAAACCTATAAACTCTAGTCCCATGATTATTTCCCAACTATCCATTTATGCATATTAGTAAATCTTTGCAATTCTAGTTGAATATAATCCCTATCTTCCTTATGTTAATTTTATATTATACCACCTAGCTAGGTTGAGTTTGCATTCTGATCAACAGTCAAAAATGTAAAGTATAAGGCAGTAGAACAATTTTTTAAATGTGTACTATAAAAAGGGAAATTTTTTTAGGAAACTAAGGCATAAAAAATGATTCAAAGATATTGAGGTTTTAACCACATATATTTTAAGCCCCCTTAGTTTTTCCAAAAGTGTTATCATAATGGTTGAATACTCATTCTTTTCTTAGCGATACATGTACTGTCACATAAAAGACACAGCAAAGCCATGAATTCAACTGATGTTGAAATTCAGTATCACATAGATTGAATTTCTGAGCTTGGTTTTAGCACTTAGCTACACAGTAAAGAATTATCTTGTTGAGACCAGGAAAGTCCTTGCATATCAATTTGTATTTTGATGTGTTTTGAAACTGGAATTTTGTTCACACACTTTAAATTATCAGTGCTACTTGAGGCAGCCATGCTAATCTGCAGTGCTTGCATTCGTCATTCCCTGTAAATTTGTTTGTGACAGCAACTACTTGCCTTCAGAAAGTATTACACTTGGTGGGCACATGAATGTCCATAGTTTATAACTTTGTTCCTTGTTTCATTAATGCATTCATCATGCTGATAATCTATGCATATTTATTCAACTCTTTCATTTAAGGAATGTTTTGGGGGCCCCAATTAGGTGCTAAATAATATCGTAAGCACATTTATCAGTAGACAAATAGACTTCTTTGGTTAGAGGAACACAAAAACTAGTCACAGGGGACAAAAATGCTAATTAAATAAGCAGATAACGGGAATGCTATTAGAGTAACACAGAATATCAAAGGATAAAGAAGTGCATAAAAAAGCCCTATGAAGGGCAAGAACTCAGAGAGCTGGAGGAAATCTCAGCAACAAAGGGAGATAAATTGTTTGCTCTTGGGGATGCTATTTGATGATTTCCCATCTAAATAAATTTATAATAATGCTATAATACATCAGTATAATCAATCAATTTAAAAAAAACAAATATAAGATGTTTATCCTTGCCAGCCATACATTCAGAAAGGACATTTTTCCTTTTGTCACTATGAGCTATTTTAAATAATGAAAAATACAAAATATAATATGACATGCAAAAAACACCCTTTACTAAATTAAATTATTTGGACATATATGCTTCATTCTTTCTCTAGTAAATTTAAGTAGTAAAATAACACAAACACTACTAAAGCCTTACCACACAGCACTTCTATTCATCACTTTCCCTCCCCAGAAGCAAACATTATCCGAAGTTGATGTATATCCATTCTATGGATATTTATAATGTTCTCACATATGATATGTTTAATCCATACAAAAATATACTATTATTTTATAGGTCTTTAAACATTAAATTATTTTAACTATTAAATATATAAATTTGCATAAAATTTAACATATGTTCTGCAATTATTGTTATAAAATTATATATTTATTATAAATTTTAGAATTTACATATACATGCACATCTACAATATTCATTGTAACTTTTGTATAGTGTTTCTTTTTATAGGTTATTTAGAAAGTCTTTATATTACAGGAAAATAGGTTTTATTAGCATGTTTTGTTTTTATAATAAGTGTTCACAGAGCAAGCTCAATTACAGCTTCTTCATAGGTTCAATGGTCCTCTAGGACAGAATCAAAAGTGAAATTACTGGGCGACAAAGTTTGAGTCTCACATTCCTTAAGTATCATCATAATGTTTTTCTCCAAAATGTAATGTAATCTTATTTGTTTATTTTTATTTTATTTTTACCTATTTTTATTCTTTTTTTGGCTCAGGGTGTTGATCTTCACCCAGGTTAAGTGCAGTGGCATGCTTATGGCCCACTGCAGTCTTGAAATTCTGGGCTCAAGTGATCCTCCTGTCTCAGTGTCTCAAGCAACTGGGGCTACTGGCACATGCCACCATGACTGGATTTTTTTTTTTAATTATATGTTTGGAGAGATAGTGTCTCATCACGTTGCACAGGCTGGTCTTGAAGACTTGGCCTCAAGGAATCCTTTCACTTCAGCCTCCCAAAGTGTTGGGATTATAAACATGAGCCACCGCATCCAGAAAATTTTAAATTATATTACTATCACTATGTAATACTGTATATATTTCTATATTTTATATAAATCAAATTATATATAAATTAATACATATTTATATAAATTAAGTTATATATGTTACATAATTATTTTAACCCCAAACATCTTCAGGTTTATGTCAATCAGGAATAAAGCATTCTTCTAGATTTTTCAAAGATAGTTGATATTTTGATACATTTAACTTTTTTTAAATTCTGTTTTCTAAGTTCTGACAGATTTAACTATTGCATGAAGATTGTATGCCCAGCAAACTTGCTAAAGTGTTCTCTTTTTAGAAATGGTAATAGTTATTCTGTAGGTTCTATTTAATTTCCAACATATATAATTCCATCATCCATAAATCATAACAATCTTGCTTCTTTATATCTTGTCCGTACTTTTATTTTTTTCTTACCTTATTGTACTAGTACTGGCTACCTCTATAATATAAAGCAAAGTGGCAGTTGTGGATATCTTTGATTAATTCCTATTCTTGTAGTTAAACTTTTAATCCTTTAATGATAATTAGTTGGCTGGATTTTTCCCTTCATTTCTTTTATATACTTTTTTTGTTTGTTATATTTTTGTAGATACACTTCAATCCCTAATTTTCTGGGAGTTATTTTTATAAAACTTATGTTGAATTTATTAAAGACCTTTAAGATCTTTGATACATTTATTGAAGAGATCATATTATATCTCCTTTACCTTATTTAATATAAGGTACCTTGTATTAATGCTACCTTGCATTAATATATTTTCTGATGTAAAACCAACTTTCACTTCACCATTAGAATTTATTCAGCCAATGATGCATGATGATGTGTGATGTGTGTGTCTAAATGTTTGTGTGTGCATTTTAATGTTGATTCAATGGGTTTGTTAATATTTTAAAGGGTTTTAATTCTACCCTAATTGAAACTGCTTCATAAGTTGCTTTATATTATAATTGTGCTTATTGCTGAACATGTCTTATTTTCCATAACCGAGACTGCTTATTTTTTGTGTAATTGTGTATACACTGGTGGGTATATTTTAAAGTATAATACACATACTTTGCTGTTTCAGAAAGGAAAGAAGGAAAGAAAGAAAGAAAGAGAGAAAGAAAGGAGGGAGGGAGGGAGAAAGAAAGAAAGAAGGAGGGAGGAAGGAAGGAAAGACAGAAAGGAAAGAAAGAGAAAGGCAGAAAGAACGGAAAGAAAGAGAAAGAAAGAAAAAGAGAGAAAGAAAGAGAAAGAAAAAAAGAAGGAAGGAAGGGAGGGAAGATGAGGAAGGGAAGAAGGGAGGAGGGAGGGAGGGAGATGAAATATTTGAAGTAAACATTTGAAGACACCATAATGAATTTCTCAGTTTAATGACAGGCATCAAACCACAGATTCAGCAAGCTCAGTGAACACATCAAGTAACATTAATAGAAAAATATACTAAGCTAATCATGTTATAATCAAACTACAGAAAACATAAAACAAAGAGAAAACATTGAAAGAAGCCAAAGGAAGAGAAAGGATGACCTAAAGAGAGGGCAGTAAAAAAACACATCAGACTTTTCATCAGAAACCACATAAGCAAGAAGAGACTAGAGTGAAATATTTAAAGTGTTGAAAAACAAAACCCCACTAATCTAGATTCTATGTACAGTGAAAAGATCCTTCAAAAGTTAAAGATAAATATAGATTTTCTCAAGCAAAAACTGAAGGTACCCTAGCACTCAGAGCTGTCACGCAAGAAATGCTAAAATTTATTTAAGTAGTAGAAAAATAATATG
Organism: Pan troglodytes; assembly: GCF_028858775.2. NCBI lineage: Eukaryota > Metazoa > Chordata > Mammalia > Primates > Hominidae > Pan > Pan troglodytes. The sequence continues at coordinate 115,122,614 of NC_072403.2, forward strand.
TCATAAATTTGATCTTCATAGAAATAGAAAGATCAGAAAAATAATAACTGAATGAAAAATAAAATATTTTATTTTTGTTATCCTAACCAACCTAAAAACCATTTGTTTAAAGAAATTATAACAAAGTATTGGGTGATGGTAGGTTATGAATTCATGAAATAAATAACAACAATATCCTATGGGACACTAAGGAAAAACTGGAAATAGTCCATTATAAATTATAGTAGTTTGAAGGTGGGATTTGATTGGTTAAACATGTATGTTGTAACTCTAGGTCAATTGCTAAATTTTTTGAAGTCTAATTAATATGCTAAGGGAAGAAATAAAATTTAATTATATAAATGTTCAATTAACACCATCAAAGCTAGAAAAGGGAAAGCAAGAAAAAAACAAATTTACAGGCAGAAAACAGTTGCCAACACGGTAGATATTAAACCAACTCTATTAATAGGAGCTTTAAATGTGGTCTGAATATACCACCTAGAACAAAGGTATCATCTTAAAGTATGAGAAAAAAATACCCAATTATATGTTATATGCAAGAATTAGTTAAAGTTAGATTAAAATGAAGAGATGCAAAAATATATACCATAGTACCATTAATCAAAACAAATGTGGAGCAGTTACATTGATTTTAAACAATATGTCTGATAAACCAAGCAAGCATTCAAGGGCAGAACCTAAGCACTGGGACCTTGGTGCAGGGACTGAATTAAGAATTGAACACTGCATGGCAGGATTCAGGATTCAATTCAGATTGAGCCCTGGCGTCTCTCCATGGTAGGATCCAGTCAGATCATGCCTCCTGGCATTATTTCATTGTGATATCCACTCACATCATGGCTGATTAACCTATGCTTATAAAACCAATCCAGCTCCAGCTCAAGAAGACGGATTTCAGCATTTTCTCTTGTCTCCTTGCTAGTCAACTTGCAATAATTTTTAATTTTTTTTCAATAGCTGGTGCCATGGTACTTCTATGTGCATCTGGAAGTGAGCCCATTTATTGCTTAGTAACAAAATCATCATTGCTCACCCAAACAGGAATACTTGATGAAACTCAATTTCATTAGAGTAGTGTAGCTGGAAGTAGATATGAAGATACATCAAAGATGCAATTAAATAGACCATTGAATAATGACTGAAATGTAGTACCATCCCCATCAATAACCATCCCCATCAATAACAAATTTAACAACTGACTATAAGACTGTTGGATATCTGATCACTATGGAGTCTATGCCATTAAAGGGCTATGATCCAGGATGCTAGAGAATCAAGCCACAAAAATAAGCTGTGAAAAAACCATGAGAAGCCTACACCATGGGAATGTGTAACTGAACGGTGTATTTTTTTTCCACTGTTCTCAAATGGCTTGAGTACCATGAACTAAGGGGCGCCTGATTGGGATTGAAGAGATAAAGGAACAACCTCCTAATGCAGTTATATGGTCCTAAAAATATAAAAATCTGTACTATAGTTTCTGGAGTGTCGTTATATTCACTACCCAGATAGAAATCTAAACTTACTAAATAATAACTTCTATTAAGCACACAAGATACCAGGAAAGTTTATTATGTGGAAAAGCATCTTTGTCTGCTATGATGAAAGAGAGGATGGTACTGTGAGTTTAACTGATGTATGGCATGTCAATTACTACCTTGATACCTCTGATTTTGCTATAAGGTGTGACAAAACCTGTAAAAGTTTTTAGACAAAATTACATAAAAAGAAGTTTTACACAAATGATGATTCCCAAGGTGAGAAAATATTTAGGGAGACTGAGTTAAGATTCCAGTTGATATAAAATTCATGGAAACCAATAAGTGAATTTATCCTTAAAATTATTCATACCAAAGTTTGTTAACACCTATTAAATTTTTCAAATAATTCTGAATGATAAAGAAAAATCAGTTGGTAGAAGAATATCAAAAAGAATGATCTTTCTTGATGAAGAAAGATCAAATTGGTAGAAGAATATTGAGAAGTATATCAAGGAATATGGTCACAATTAACATGATTTGTAGAGGAAATTCATATTCTTCTTTGGAAATTTCAAATTAGTGTGTTCATTGAAAATATTTGTTGGCTTATTTTTTTGTATGAGATATTGTAGAAAATGTAAATTATAAAAAAGATACCTGAGTAACATCCAGCAAGATAATAATGACTGAGATCACAGAAGAGGATAGAATATGTTAAAATAGCTAGCCTGTGATCTGTCTCTTCATACTTATCTTAGAAGTTCCTGGGGGTGGGGTGGAGAAAAAGGCAGGCAAGCAGGAATAGCCTTCCTATAAACATACTAACAACTACTCCAACTATAAATAGGTTGATCATATTTTTTAGGAAGATAATATTTATCTACATAATATTCTAAGAACTAGAATATTACATATTAGAATTTATTAGAATTGCTTATGGTAAATCCATAATTTAAAAACCCATAATTGGAATTTATGGATTCATGTGCAAAGGTCCCCAGAAAATATTGCAGATGCTAGGTGAAGATCTTAGGCATAAAATAGATATTTTTTGTAAGTGAAACATATCTGCTATGTGACTGAAAAAAAAACCAAGTTTAATACTTTCTATGTAAACCTGAGCCAAATAACAATTATTCTATGAGAAGGAAAGATTTGTGAGCTCTCAACAATGTCCCAGATGTCTCCTTGCTTCACGTCTAATTCTTAAATGCTGGTATGATTGAAATTATTTTGAAAGCTTGATAGTGAGTAAGGTTGTTGTTTATGTTAGTTAGATTTACAATGCAGTCCTTTTATTAATTCCAGTAAAATAATTATCTAACAATAATTTATTGTTAGATATATAACAAATTCATCTAATTATTTATTATATATTATATAAAATATTAATATTTAATTTTGTATTTTGATATCAAAATTTGCATAAATTTAATATATTCATTAAAAATAATATATCTGTTTATAATATCTTATAAATACATTTTTATTATTCATTATTTATTTAATATGTCAAATATTTTATGAATATATTATCACATATCAATGATGATCAAATATCTGAATTCAACTTTTGGCCCCAAATTATATAAATCTTTATTAATATTAGTAAAAACCAAAATTTTAAAACAAAAATACTTATTAACAAAATGATTATAACAAAATATTAAATCTATATTTTTTCGGAATGCATGTTACAGAATGAAACGTACTTTATGTTGATTTCTAATTTTTAGTTTTTCATTATATAATTTAAGGCATGATGCAGAGGAAACCAAGGAAAGAAAGATTAATTGTTAAGAATTCATAGAAATTTCATTCATCTTTCATAAAAATACATACAAAAAAGTTAAAAATTAAAATCATTAAAGCTAATGGAATCTATTATATTTAAATAGCTTATTTCGCAGGTGAAGAGATATTGTTTTAGATTATAAAGCCACCGTATTAAATGAGCCTTCAAATTGCACTGACATAACAGTAAAACTTTATTTCTCACTCAAAATAACAAGATTGCAGCTGTAAGTTAGAGGGCAATTTTCCTTTACATCAGGGGTCCCCAATCCCCAGGCTGAGGACCAGTACCAGTCTCTAGCCTGTTAGGAACCGGGTCACACAGCAGGAGGTGAGCAGGAGCAGAGCAAATTTTACCTCCTGAGTTCTGCCTCCTGTTGGATCAGAAAGGACATCAGATTCTCAGAGTAGCACAAACCCTACTGTGAACTGTGCATGTGAGGGATCTAGGTTGCGTGCTCCTTATGAGAATCAAACTAATGCTTGATGATCTGAGGTGCAACAGTTTCATCCTCAAACCATCCCCTCAACCCCCTGTGACAAAATTGTCTTCCATAAAACCTGTCCCTGGTGCCAAAAATGTTGGGGACCGCTGCTTTACATGGTGATTCAGAGATCCAATCTTTGAGGTCACAGCCAGGCACAGAGGCTCACACCTGTAATCCCAGCTCTTTGGGAGGTTGAGGCAGGTGGATCACATGAAGTTAGGAGTTCAAGACCAGCCTGATCAACATGGGAAACTCTGTATTAACAAAAAATACAAAAATTAGCCTGGTGTGGTGGCACACACCTGTAGTCCGATCTACTCAGGAGGCTGAGGTGGGATAATCACTTGAATCTGGGAGGTGGAGTTTGCAGTGAGCTGAGATCGTGCCACTGCACTCTAGCCTGGGCGACAGAGCGAGACTCCATCTCAAAAAAAAAAAAAAAAAAAGAAATATTTGGGGTCACAGTTTTTTCATCCACTAGAGCATCATTGTTGTCTTCATCCAACTAATGCTAAGGGGGTTTTAAAGTAATATCTAGTTTTTAAAACCTTTGACCAGGAAGTGGCACATTACTTTCACTTTCATTGCTTTGCTAGAATTAGTCAAATGCGCACATCTCTGTGATTTCAGTACGTATGTAGTAAGAAGCTACTCCTTGACAACATCTTGAAAACATGAAAGGGGTGCAGAAATTTTAGTGGACAATTGGCTAATTCAGGTACAGGGTATGGCTTACTATGTTATTATGAATTCAGCATTATAACACCAGCCTTGCTATTAAATTGCTACATAATCCCTGTTTATGGTTTTGGTAGATCTTAGCTTTAGATTCTTAGTTTATTAAGAAGAAAATGTCAAACTAAATAATTTCCTGATTTTTATTTTTATAAATTTAAACTTTTATTAACCGTTCGCAAATAAACAAATTCAAGCAAGCATTCAAATTGGGTCTGTGCATATTTTTAACCACTGTGTGCTACCATCATTACTAATAATAAAGAGTTAAACATAAATTAATTTTAAAACCTATGGTTACATTTCATCAATTTAAAATAATCTAGAACATAAATCCTTCTACCCTGTCTTAGTCAATTTTGTGTTGCTTTTAAGAAATCCATGAGGCTCAGTAATTTATAAAGAAAAAAATTAATTGGCTTATAATTTTTATGTTTGGAAAAGTTCAATATTGGGCATCTGCATCTGGTGAGAGCCTGAGACTGCTTCCACTCATGTGGAAGGTGAAAGGGAGCTGGTATGTGCAGAGATTTCATGGTGAGAAAGGAAACGAGAGACAGAGGAGGCGCCAACTTCTTTTTAACAATCAACTCTTGTAAGAACTAATAGAATGAGAAGTCTCATTCACTGCCTCCTACCCAGGAAGAGAATTAATCTCTTCATGAGAGGTTTGCTTCTTTGACCAAAACACCACCTTACGACATTGGTTCTCCAAATCTTATGTCCTTCTGACATACAAAATACAACACAATGTCATATCATTCTATGTCAATAGTTCCCAAAAGTCTTAACTTGTTCCAGCATCAACTCTAAAGTCCAAAGTTTCATCTGAGATTCAAGGCAAGTTCCTTTCAGCTTTGAGCCTTTAGGATCAATAAAAATTTATTTACTTTCAAGATACAATGATTTTGCAAGCATTGGGCAAACATTTCCTTTTCAAAATGAAGAAATTGTCCAAAACCAAAGGGTCTCAGTCCTCACACAAGTCCAAACGCAGCAGGACAGACATTAAATCTTAAAGCTCCAAAACCTTCCTTTATTCCATGTCCTACATCCTGGGAATCTTTGTGTGAAGAGTGAGCTCCTGATACCTTGGTCAGCCTCACCTAATAACTTTGCTGGACACAGCCCAAGTGGCTACTCTCACAGATTGTTGTCAAATGCCTGTGGTCTTTAAGAGTGAGAGTGCAGGCTTCCAATGGCTGTATAATTCTCTAATTCTTGGGACTGGAGGGTGGTGGCTCTACTCCCAAAGCTCCACTAGGCACTTCTCTAGTAGAAACTCTGAGTTGACTCCACCTCTGTGGCAAGCTTCTTCTGGGCACCCAGGCTTTTCAGTACATCCTCCAAAATCTAGGTGGAAGCAACCAAACCTCCACCACTCCTGGATTCTGGGAACCTGCAGACTTAATACCACATGGAAACTGTCAAAGCTTACAGCTTTGTGTTTTGAAGCAGTGGACTAAGGTGTTTGTGGAGCCATTTGAGCCATGGGTGAAGCTGTAGTGGCCAGGATGCAGGGAGCAGCATCCCAAGGTGACGCAAGGCAACAACTTGCCAAGCCTGGTGCCCAAAACCATTCTTTCTTCTATTCCTTTAAGCCTGTGATGATAGAGGCAACCTCAAAGATTTCTGAAATGACTTCAGGGCCTTTTTCCCATTGTCTTCACTATTAGAACTCCCTTTTAGTCACACTAATCTCTTTAGTAAATGGTTGCTCCACAGCATGCTTGGATTCCTCTCCTGAAAATACTATTTTCTCTCCTACCACATGAACAGGCTGCATGTTTTTAAAATTGTTTTTCTCTGCTTCCCTTTCAATTATAAATTCCACCTTTAGGTCATTCCTTTTTTGCTGTATCTGATTCTAAGTGGTTAAAAGTAGCCATACCACTTTTTGAACACTTCGCTGCTTGGAAACTTCTTCTGCCAGTACCTTAGATCATCCCTCTTAAGTCCAGGTTTCTGCAAAGCCCTAAGGCATGAACACGATACAGCCAACTTCTTTACTACAACATAACATGAGTGACCTTGGCTCCAATTCCCAATCAGTTCCTCATTTCCATCTTAGATCTCATCAGCATGGCCTTTACTGATTACATTTCTATTAGCATTTTGGTCACAACCACTTAACCAATCTTAAAGTAGGCCCAAACTTTCCCTCATCTTTTTTGTCTGCTTCTGAGCCCTTCAAACTCTTCCAGTCTCTGCCCATTACCCAGTTTCAAAGCCACTTCTACATTTTCAAGTATCTTTACATCAATGTCTCACTGCTTGGTACCAATTTTCTGTCTTAGACTGTTTTATGTTGTTTTAAAGGAATACATGAGGAGGTGTAATTTATAAAAAGGAAAGATTTACTTGGCTTACAATTCTGATGTCTAGAAAAGTTCAAGATTGGGCATCTGCATCTGGTGAGGGTCTCAGGCTGCTTCCACTCCCGTGGAAGGCAGAGGAGCCAGCATGGGCAAAGATCACATGGTGAGAGAGGAAGCAAGAGAGAAAAGGGAGTTTCCAGGCTCTTTTTAACAACCACATTGATGAGAACTAACAGAGCAAGAACTCAGTCACATCCCACGCCCTGTAGAGCATTAATCTATTCATGAGGAGTCTGCTCCACTCAAACATCTCCCATTAAGATGCTACCTCCAACACTGGGATCTAATTTCAACATGAGGCTTCAGGGAATGAACATCTAAACTATAGCCACCCCTGAATACCACCCAAATCACAAGTATTTGTAGAATAGGTTATCGTTACAATCCAAGGGTAGGCAATATTGGAGGGTTCATTGGATGTATTGGATGTCCTGCAGCTGAAATGTATTTTCAAGCATTAGGAAATTAGTGAGTTGCTCTTATGTCTGAAGAAGTTATTACACTTAGTATTTTAAAGACTTCTAATATTGAGACGGTTCAAAGTAATTATCAGTGGCAATGCCCTTTCTGATTAGACAAAAGAGCAGTGAAAACAATCTTCTTTCATTAGCTATTTCAAGTTTGAAAGGGTTTTAAGGTATAATTGAACTTTTAAACCATACTTTATTTAGTAGCTAGAGGGTTAAAAGCTTCATTAGGCAAGAATGTATACTTTAATGTTCATAAAACATTACACTTCTACTGTTTTTATAACTGTATTGTGAAGGAATTAATGAGTCTTAGTAATTAATTGTGTAGTTCAGTTCAATTTAGTTTCTGTAAAAAAAAGTTGTTTATATTATTCTTAATAAAATATAATCCATTTGATACTGTGATAAGATCTTAACATAATAAATGCAAAATACACCCCTTCCTCAGGTTGCAAAACCAATTTACATGTAGATGACACAATTTTATATCTCCTGTAGCATAATTTAGTTTGCATTTTCAGAAAGCACAAAATGAGCAGTTTTTCCCCTTGGTAAACTACAAAAATGTGTGTAGGTACTTCTCTCATAGTACAAAAATCAATCTGAAAAACAGTAATTGAAAAGTTCCTTAGGGATTATAATTGATTTAACGTATAAAGTTGAAGGTAACATATTTATTATTTTCAAATTTATTTTTGAATAAGGATGTACATTACACTGGTTTTCTTCACTATATTGTGTGTGCACATGTATGTGTGTGAATCTGTGTGTGTATATGTATACATAACCTATTTTTGTTACAGATTTTTATAATGATTTAGAAAACTATTAAAATGTGCTTGTACAACACACATGAGAATTATTTCTTACAGAATATAAATGATTAATTTGTAGTATCATTTCACTTAATAGTAATCAAAATTATTCACAAGAAACAGAGAACCCAAGCAAAGCATTCGCTAAGATAATGCCATACATAATATTTTCTAAGCCTGAAAATAATGTATTCAAAAATCCTAATTTAAATAAAAAAAGGTAAACTCTACAATCATTTAACTCTATAGTGAAAGAAAAACTGATGCATAGTATTTGTAAATGAACTGTTTCAATGCATATTAAGAACAATTTGATAAATGCCCTACAAATATAAAACTGGGTGCCAAAGTACAATGTGGAAAAATATATCATAATTTAAAAATAATATTTTAAATTTACATGCCACTACTGAAATTATGTGAGAGAATGAGCAACAGATAGAAATGTTGAGATTAGTATGTATATTCAATAAATTTTATGTATATAAATTCTAAGTATATGTTTATCATAAAACATTTATTGACAGAATAATTGTATAATATTAATAATGCAGTCCTATCTGTCATCTATCATGACTTTCCTCAATATTCTCATCTCATCAATTTTAGTAACTTCTTACGATTTTGTGGGGCACATAATGATGAAATCTTTATTATTCATTTATGCAAACATATTATAGTATTAAATTGACTAAATATGCAAATTGTTCTGTAATGGCTTTTGAGCCAAGAATAAATAAATGCTACAACAAATTGAAAAGAAGGTTTAGATTTCTTTCTTGAGGACAAGAGAAACTGGATAGTGTCAGAACCTCTACATATGAATGTAAATTCTATTCTTATTTCATATCACTACATATAACATTAATATTGAAGAATGTTAATAGTTTTCTTTAAAAATTACAATTTTAATCCAAATCTAATCCAATTGGAATTGGATTTCAGGAATAATTTAAACAAATTAAAACATACTCCGAATTCTTCCAGAAAATGGCCTTCAAGAATGTCAAGATTTGACTCTCCATATGTTTTTCAAATAGACCAAAACCCAGTGGATTAAAGAATATATTGCAAGAAAAATACTAAATAAGATAAATAAGTTAAAACAATTATATACTAAATATATATATTTATATACATATACTAAGAAAGATAAATAAGTTAAACTATTACATGCTTAATAAAGTAACAAAATTTAAATAAAATTGAGAATCTAAATGAACCTAAGAAAACTTACTGTCAGTTATTATAAATGGACATTTTTTTTCTATTAGGACTCTAAATTATTGGAAAACATGACACAATTTTGAATACAGTGTATATTTAGAATGGCCTGCTCTTAGTTTGAGTGAGTCTAAGCCCTATCTACAACCTACAAGGTAACCATAAATACAACTCTTAGTAGGGTCTGCCATAATTAAAATGCCCACAGGAGTGGTATGGTACAGTGGTTTTTGACACTTGTGCAATTTATTTATATTACTTTTACTGGTATCTATTAAATACACCTTCACTCAATTTTGAATCAATAGTATGTCTTGAATTTCCCATTTAAAAATTCTCTACATATTTTTTAATGAGAAAAATGTAATCACATCATCAATAATATATTTACTGTTTAAATAGCAATTACAATTACATAGGTATTTGTGCAACCCAAGTTTATATGCATAAAGTATTCAAAACATTATGATGTTACATTGATGTTTAGAATAAATTCTTTGAACTGAATAAAACTTGTTGATTCCAACTAGATTACTATTCTTGTGTGATTCCAGAAACTACACAAACTCTTAATGCTATTACAATGCAAAAATAATACAAATACAATGAGTAAAATAAATTTCTACCAAAATAGCATAATTATGTTTAGTGGAGAGAATAACAATATGCTTCAGCTTTTAATTATGAGAATATAGTTGATGGTTATATTATTAAATACTGCTCATCTTTAAAAATTGCAATTACATTAAAAGAGAAGAAAATGTAAATACTTTAGTTAAAATTAATGCAAATGACACAAAGTAAAATTCAAAATACTCTAATATTTTAAACAGTATTTTAAAATATTAAATATTATTCAATAGTTAAAAGAGTAAGCTATAATTAAAATAGTTGAATTGCAAATCTGCATTAGTTTAATAATAAAGATGAATTTTTATACAAATGTTTGAAAAAGTAATGAATTACTAAATAATTCTATGAAAATCTTCATGTCTTTTCAATAAATAGTATTTGGAAAACTGTATATTCACATGCAAAATACTAAAATTAGATCCATGTCTTAAACCATATACAAAATTCACTCAAAATAAATCAAAGGCTTAAATGTAACGTCTGAAATAATAGAGCTCCTAGAAGAAAACAGAGGGAAAGAGCTCCTTGACATAGGTCTTTACAATTATTTTTTAATATAACATCAAATTCAAAGGCAAAAAAGCAAAACTAAAAAAGTAGGACTACAAAATAAAAAGCTTCTGGGAGCAAAAGAAACAATCAACAAAATAAAAAGACAACCTAGGGAATGGGAGAAAATATTTGCAAATTGCATATTTGATAAAGAGTTAATATTCAAAATATATAAAGAACTCACGTAAATTAGTAGCAAAAAACCAAATAATTTGATTTTTAAATGAGCAAAAGACCTCAATATATATTTTTCCAAAAAAGACATAAAACACCCAAATGCTTTATGAAAATGTGCTCAACAACACTAATCATAAGGGAAATGCAAATTAAAACCACAATGAGATATCATCTCACACCTGTTGGGATGGCTATTGTCAAAAAGAAAAGAGAAAACAAGTGTTGGCAATGGTGTAGAGGAAAGAAACTCTTGTACACTGTTGGAGGAAATGTAAATTGGTGCAGACATTATGGAAAACACTATGAAAGTTCCTCAAAAACCTAAAAATAAAACCACCATATGATCTAGCAATCTCACTTAATCAGTGTCAAAGAGATATCTGCACTCACATGTTCATTGCAGCATTAATCACAGTAGCCAAGGTATGGAAACAACCTAAGTGTCCATCAATAGATGAATAGATTTTAAAATGACAGAGAGATAGATATATAGCTAGAGAGATGATAGACAGAATTGAATATTGTCCAGACACACACACAAAAATCCTGTCCTTGTGACTACATGGATGAACCTGGAGGACATTAAGCTCTGTGCAGTAAACCAGACCCAGGAGGACAGATGTTGTATGATCTTACTTATATGTGGAATCTGAAAAAGTTTCACTCATAGAAGCAGAGGCTAAAAAAGTGGTTCTCAGTGGCTGGGAGTTGGGAAAAATGGGGAGATACTGGTCAGTTATCAGATGAATATGTTCTGGGGATCAAATGTACAGCATGGTGACTATAGTTAATAATACCACATTGTCTACTTGAAATTTGATAAAATAGCAAATTTTAAGTGTCCTCACCAAACACATACCCACACACACAGATGCATGGCACATGCACAAATAGTAATGTGGTTTATATTATATTTTTTAAAATAAAAAATTATGATATTCAATGTTTTCCTAGATGCTAATAAAATGAATAAATACCATATTTTGCCCTTGTTAATAGATGTAACTGTATTCAAATTTGAAATGTAATGTCAATTATTTAATATTAAACATTGTTAATCAGCTGCTATACATGTCTTTTCAATGTTGTAAATTCAGGCAGTCTTTTAAAAGCTGGGATTGGAATACTAAGAAGAGTAATAAACTTCATGTTTTGCTTTCTTAGAAAAAAATACACAGACACTGTATTGTGCAAGAATCTTCTGCGTTCACGATATCTGAGAGGCAGCATTTGACAAGTTAATTATGTGTGTTTTGTTTTGTTTTGTTTGAGATGGAATCTCTCTCTGTTGCCAGGCTGGAGTGCAGTGGCATGATCTCTGCTCACTGCAACCTCCTCCTCCCGGGTTCAGCCATTCTCCTTCCTCAGCCTCCCATGTAGCTGGGACAACAGGCACGTGCCACCATGCCCAGATAATTTTTGTGTTTTTGGTAGAGACAGGGTTTCACCATGTTGGCCAGGATGGTCTCAATCTCCTGACCTCGTGATCTGCCCGCCTCAGCCTCCCAAAGTGCTGGGATTATAGGCGTGAGCCACCGTGCCCAGTCCATTTGTTTGTTTTTTGACTAAGCACAAAGTATGAAACTTTCCTATACTTGTAACCAGCATCAGTCTACAATGTCAGATGTAAAATTTTTATAATATTTGAGTGCATTAGTCTTTTGTTTCAAAAACACAGGACTAGAAATGTAAAGATGACTTTGCTTGTTAGTCACCCCATGAGTTGATGTTTAGGTTACAGGTCATGCTTTGACAGTATTGAGTGCCAGATTCCAAGGGACAGTGGCAGATACATATATTTTGTTTTCTGGTATCTGAACTCTTTTAAATTACAAGAACAGAGCAAATAATCTCCTTGCCCATTTCTAAATGTATATTGCAATGAGAAACTCTAAGTCAGGTTAAAATTGATGTTCACTCAAATAAACCATATGGTGCCAAGAAATGCTTCACAGAATAAGGTGAAATAAGAGATAACATGCTATTAAGAAAATAATTACTTTTATTTATTGTTCACTATTAAAGCTATATGATATACTCATCAAATTTCAAGGTAAACCAGAGTAAGAAATATACCAGAGGATGCTCCACAAATTAGGATATAGTGCTTATACTTTATGGAAATGCTAGTAGCTATTGGCCACACCTGGGGAAGTTGAAAGGAATACAAAACTGCTTTTAACATGTAATGGAAGTTACTGGTAAATTCATACTGACAACTTTCCTAGCCTATTAAGCAAAAGTAGGGAATTTAACTTTCCATACATGACTTAGCTGAGGTTTTTTTTTTGTTATAATATACTCTGTGTTAAATTTTCTGTTAACACCAAGATAAAATTGACAAGATTTTGCAGGCATTAACTTTCCCATTCTATATTCTCTCTGTTTTTGTTTTTGTTTTTTTTTTTTTTTCAGAAAATTTAGTAGGGTGTGAATATACCCTCAACATATAAATTCAACATTCCACAAATGTATTCATCTACAAAATTCATGAAATAAATAATATTTGTAGTCATGTAGAGTTTCATCCAATTATGGCTCTTGTGGATAACATGATTCACTATCCAGTTTCTGAAGACCATTCTGATTTTTTTTTCAGACAAGGCTGTGCTGACTTTCCCATCACCCATATGACACTCTTCAATGTCTCTATGCATTTGCCATTAAATACAGGACTAGAAGCCAAGAATCTAAATTTCAAGACCTAACCCTGAAGTACACTAAATTTCTATTTGATGTTTCTGAAGTTACTTCACTTTTCTGGCCCCCATCTTCTCATTACATTCCCTGCAAAGTAAATTTAAGATCAAAGATAAGAGTAATTGTTTAGGAAATAGCATGCAAAATACAAGTAAATGAATACATTGGAAATAAAATTTGGACAACATATTCATTAAATAGTCTGTTAATCAAAAATATGTTTTAATTTTCAATTAAATAATAATTTTATATATTTGTGGGGTACAATGTTATGTTCTGGTATATGTATGCATTATGGAATGATTAGGCAAGCTAATTAACATATCCATCACTTCATCACTCAACATACATTTTTGTGTGGTGAGATCATTTGAAATTTACTCTCTTGACCATTTGGAAATAAAAAGTACATTGTTATTAACTATAGTCACCATGCTGATTTTAAAATAGGTGTTACATATTTTAAGACACAAAAGACAAATATGACCAATTAACAGAAAATATTTTTGACTGTCTTCTGTATATAAACCTAAATCAAAACATAGAAGCTCCATGCACAAATAATAATGTAAAGTATTCACTCCCCTGAATTTATCTAGAAAAAGACAAGGTATAGCCCACTGAGAGCCACAGCATCTGCCGAGAATGCCGACTACACATTGCAAACTTCAGGGGATCATTTCATGGACTAATGCATATTGTATCTACCTCCCTCCCCTAAATTGAGTAATTTGGCATCCATAAGTCTGGTGCATCTCTGTCTCAGTCGATTACTCTATATCTATATTTGTTCAGAGACGCGTATTCTAAAACATGAAATTGGAGAAGATAATGAATAGCAGACTCAAAGACAGGCATAATGGCAGCAGTAAGACAGAAAGATGCCTGGAAGCAGTGACTGCCAGTTGAGTACAATCTTTAATCAGTCGCACTATCGTTTAGCAGATTCCTTTCCATCACCTTTTAGAAATAATTGGAAAGAAGTGGTCCTGCCCTATTGTCATAGGGAAATTTAGAAAAACAAACTATTCCGTTACATTTCTGTTATACTTTAATACCTTATTCAAAGATACACATGAGAGAGAGAAAAAGAGAATAGAAAGAGTAAGAGAAAAATGGGAGGAAATATCAGAGCTGGAGAAAATTAGATATCATTAATATTTTAATAAATACTTGTATTTTACTTCATTTTGAAAAAATTATATTTCTTCAAAAATTTGCATTGGAAAATGCCTATTTTATGTCTTTTGTTAGCTTTCAGAAACGATTTTAAAATTTACTTTATTAAGTATATAAGTTTGTTAAGGTCTGTTAAATTATCAGGCATAACATATTCCTAATGATCAGCCCTGATTATTTGAGTTGAGTGCTTATCCCCTCTTAAGCCCTGTCGCTAAATTGTGGAAGTTAATACAGTTAAAAATACATATTAGTCATCGTATTTCCTAAGAACATCTCACAGTACAGATAAGTCATATCCCATTTATCAAAATAATTAAAAATTTAACGCAACATTGTGTCCAATTCTTAAAATAACATAACATAGCAACAAACAGTAATTTAATGGCACCTTTATTTTTATCTGTGCTAAATGTTTCATTATCGTAAAATAGAATTACAATATTTATGATACAATATATGATAGTCTAAGAAAAATGTATGATACAATCAGTTCCAATTACTAGAATAATTTGAAAGCTATGTGTTATTGGCCATTTAATTTCAAGAAACACTTGTAAACCAATTTCAATTCAATTCACAAGCAATTACCAAACACATATAATGTACTGTCCACTGTATTAGGTTCTAGGGGAATAAAGATAAATAAGATAGTCTGTAGCCATTAGGCAACACAGTCTTTTGCAATGAGGACACATAAACCCCTAGCTGGCCACTATAAAAGATGATGAGTGCAAGAAGAGATGCATAAAGGTCTTCAGAAGACATAGGGGAAATTATTTTTATAAAACATATTTTAGGGAAGAGGTAGTTTTATTATATATGGAATAATTTAATGTTTTAAAAACTATGTAGTTTTAGCACATGTTTTGTATGTTACCAAATGAATAATTATACAATACAATTTATAACAAATTGTATGTAGTGTTATATGTATGTTATTATGAAACAGTAACAGTTAAATTTGAATTTAGATAAAAAGATATCATGAAGTATAACTTTTTGATGAAGAGACTGACTCCAGGAGAGAGATGCAAGAAGTGGTAGAATTTCTAGCTTCAATTATTAAGGAATTTTAAAATAACTTTTTAACAACAACAAAAATGCAGTTAGATAATGTTGAAATATTTCAATCAAACATTGAGGAAGAGATAGTGCTGTTTATGCAGAAAATCAAGAGAAAAAGGTGGCATGTGTAAACTTCCAAAAAGTAAATTCTGTGTCTTAGAGGACATGTAAAAATATAACCAAAAGTAAAAATTAAACATAATAATTTATTCTACAAAAATTAAAAAATCCTGGAAGAACCTGAATAAATGATAAATTTAATAAGAATGTAGATCTAGAGGAAAATAAATTTATTTGATGTTTAGGCATCGGTACAATATTACCCAGAAGCATATCCATGAGTAACATAGAATGAGAGTATATATGAGAGCTCACTGAATAGAAATATGTAAGAGTCATTAGCTTAGTAATAACTAGATTAGATTTTAGGCAAGATAATTGGTACTGTGCTTGCAGAACTGAGTGTAAAAAGAAAGCAGTAGGACACCAGGAAGGATTCATGCCTCACATATAACCTTCAATAAATATATCTTTGGAGAAAAAACCATAAGAAGAAAGGGACAGAAAATAGTTAATAGTGTACAAAGCAAGTAAACATTGTATGAACACTTAACTTTTAGAATTTGACTATGACTCATAGGTATGCATAAAAACACAGCAAAGGAGAATGAAAAGTAAAAATTAAGAGACAGTCATTCTAATTTCATGAAATTAGTATAAACCCAAGAGTTAGCTCCTTATAGGGATTTTCGTGAATCTATAAACTCTGTAAACTCATTTTGTGCAAGCCTCCCACCACACTGTGTGAGAATCAAGGGCATAAAGATAAATTAAATTTCATCATGGCCTCAAATTCCAATCCAGTTATTTAACATGATTGCCTGGTAAAACAACAGTGATCTTTTCTAACCCTTAAAGAAAAGCTGCTGTGCAGGGTTAGTTGAAAAATCGCACAGCAAAAGAAACTACCATCAGAGTGAACAGGCAACCTACAAAATGGGAGAAAATTTTCACAACCTACTCATCTGACAAAGGGCTAATATCCAGAATCTACAATGAACTCAAACAAATTTACAAGAAAAAAACAAACAAGCCCATCAAAAAGTGGGCGAAGGGCATGAACAGACACTTCTCAAAATAAGACATTTATGCAACCAAAAAACGCATGAAAAAATGCTCACCATCATTGGCCATCAGAGAAATGCAAATCAAAACCACAGTGAGATACCATCTCACACCAGTTAGAATGGCAATCATTAAAAAGTCAGGAAACAACAGGTGCTGGAGAGGATGTGGAGAAATAGGAACACTTTTACACTGTTGGTGGGACTGTAAACTAGTTCAACCATTGTGGAAGTCAGTGTGGCAATTCCTCAGGGATCTAGAACTAGAAATGCCATTTGACCCAGCCATCCCATTACTGGGTATATACCCAAAGGATTATAAATCATGCTGCTATAAAGACACATGCACATGTATGTTTATTGTGGCACTATTCACAATAGCAAAGACTTGGAACCAACCCAAATGTCCAACAATGATAGACTGGACTAAGAAAATGTGGCACATATACACCATGGAATACTATGCAGCCATAAAAAATGATGAGTTCATGTCCTTTGTAGGGACATGGATGAAATTGGAAATCATCATTCTCAGTAAACTATCGCAAGAACAAAAAACCAAACACCGCATATTCTCACTCATGGGTGGGAGTTGAACAATGAGAACACGTGGACACAGGAAGGGGAACATCACACTCTGGGGACTGTTGTGGGGTGGGGGGAGGGGGGAGGGATAGCTTTAGGAGATATACCTAATGCTAAATGACCAGTTAATGGGTGTAGCACACCACCATGGCACATGTATACATATGTAACTAACCTGCACATTGTGCACATGTACCCTAAAACTTTAATAATAACAAAATAAAAATAAAAAAAGAAAAATCATTAATTTTATTCATATTTGATAGTTATCCTAAGGTATTCTCAAGGAAAGCTTAACTTTAAACAATTTTTTCTATATCCCCTTTACAACTTAAACTACACCCTCAAGAGGAGAAGATGAATGTTAAAATTTGGCAATGTTATTGATTCCACTAGCCATTTCACAGAAGTAGTATGTGACTTCAGGCACTAATATAATCAAATGTAAGACTCAGTAAAATTTGTGGAAAGGCATGTAAATAACCTGAGAATTATCCTGAGAGTTTCCTAGACGTTTATAAGGAAAATGAAGCCACATATTTTCACCTCACCCACTGAGTAGTAAGAACTTCTTAGGCATCCCTGAGAAAGAAAATTAAGTCATTTAGAGAAGAAATTATTAATAGACTGTTAACAGAATAGAAAAATCTACAAGATGTGTAGTTAACGAGGTGCCATATTTTTGATCTAAATTCTTGATTAAATTTCTGAATAATATCTCTCTATCAAATCATATACTTTCCATTACCATATATACTGAATGTAATTTGTTCAAAATTGAGGCAAAGGACAAAGTAGTTTTAATGGACTTCAGACTTTGGGGAAAGGGAAAAAAAAAACAGGAACCAAAGTAAGATTGGAAGTAGTATTTGATATCCCCATTTATAACCAAAAAACCTATCTTCTTAAAGTTGTCTTCTCTTCAAAGAGTAAGCAAAACAAAATAATACTAAAAACATCAACAAAACAAAACATAGTCCTGAGTTTTGTAAGTATGATTACAACTTACCACTACTACTACCAAACTTACTACTCAGTTTAGCTAAAAGCTATAAACATTGGCCAATACCATGTGCTAGTGAGCATGTTCAACAACTGGAAAATGAACGTTTCAGAGAGAATGTAAATTTAAGCAATCATTTTGGAACACTGGCATTACCTACTATAGCCAATCATATGCCGACTCTGTGACCCAGGAGGAATTCTTCTTCTTCTTCTTCTTCTTCTTCTTCTTCTTCTTCTTCTTCTTCTTCTTCTTCTTCCTCCTCCTCTTCCTCTTCCTCTTCCTCCTCTTCCTCTTCTTCTTCTTCCTCTTCCTCTTCTTTCTTCTTTTCTTCTTCTTCTTCTTCCTCTTCCTCTTCTTTCTTCTTTTCTTCTTCTTCTTCTTCTCCTCCTTCTCCTTCTTCTTTCTTCTTCTTCTTCTCCTTCTCCTTCTCCTTCTCCTCCTCCTCTTCTTCTTATTCCTCTTCTTCTTCTTCTTCTCCTCCTTCTCCTTCTTCTTTCTTCTTCTTCTTCTTCTTCTTCTTCTTCTTCTTCTTCTTCTTCTTCTTCTTCTTCTTCTTCTTCTCCTTCTCCTTCTCCTCCTCCTCTTCTTCTTATTCCTCTTCTTCTTCTTCTTCTTCTTCTTCTTCTTCTTCTTCTTCTTCTTCTTCTTCTTCTTCGTCTTCTTCTTCTTCTTCTTTGATACAGAGTCTCATTCTGTCATTCAGGCTGGAGTGCAATGACGCAATCTTGGCTCACGGCAACCTTTGCCCCCCGGGTTCAAGCGATTCTCCTGCCTCAGGCTCCCAAGTAGCTGGGATTATAGGCACGTGCCACCAAGCCTGGCTAATTTTTGTATTTTTAGTAGAGACAGGATTTCACCATGTTGTCCAGGCTGGTCTCGAACTCCTGACCTCAAGTAATCTGACTGCCTTGGCCTCCCAAAGTGCTGGGATTACAGGCATGAGCCACTGCACCTGACCTATACTTCTTCTTTATACCTGATAGAATGAATACATTTTAATCAAAAGACATATATATATATATATGTACATGTATATACATAGAGAAAATATTCATAGTAGTAGTAGTCATAATAGCAAGAATCTAGAGACAAACATCAAATAACCATAAATGAATAAATTAAACATCTGTATTCATAAAATTGAATAATATGTAGCAATTAGGATGAAAACTATTGCTCCATAAATAAGAATATCCCAAACATAATTTAAGGAAAAACAATCCAAAATTGAAAAATGAATATGGTTGGTTTTATTTATATAGAATTAAAAACCTGTTAAAACAAATCTGTACATTAGAAATCAGAACTCTGCCTATGTTTCAAATGTAAAATCAGAGAAAGACACAGGAATTACTTCAGGGACTTTGGCAATATTCTATTTCTTGACCCATGTTCTTTTTACACAATGGGTTCAATTTGTGAGAAGATATCAGGTTGTAAACTATTATCTGTGTTTTCTTGTGCATATTTTATTTCTAATAAAAAGGGCTTTTTAAGAAGGGGCAAGACAATTATATCCCATATTACCACTTATTTTGATATGAAAATTCAAGTTTCTATGCAATAAATAAATATATACCTAAAAGCCTGGTAGAAAATAAATAAATCATTCACGATTTGTAACATAATTTTCTATATAGGAGTGAAGTATTCTACAGAAATATTTATAGAGTTCTAAAAATTAATAAAATTTTCATAAGACCAATATGCAAAAGGGAATTGCACTTGCATTCAGCTGTAAGTTGGGCAATAATAGAATTCATATCCTCTGTTATCCAACTCTCAGAGAAAATGGTTCTTTCTTTACTGATGCCTTAAGATGTATAGTTTCACATATTTTGCCAATTGTTATTATTATATTTTTAGTTTATTTAAGGATTGAAGGTAAATTTGGTCCCTGTTACTCTGTTTCAAGTGGAAGCAGAAGTATTCATTTATTTTTATACTTGGACATTTCATTCATTGTGTGCCCCTGTTATTAGCTTGCAAATTTAAAGATGTCAAGGGCCCCATTTCTCTTAATCCTTGAGAGTTAAAAATAGCCCAGCTCTGTCTTTGGCCCACTGAAGTAATTGAGTCAATATATTTAGAATTGAATTGAATTATCTGAACAAATGAATGAATGAGTAAACTAATCCTTCAATCAAAACATATCCATCAATGCAAATAGTTTATTTCCAGCTTGTCCTATTGGCCCTTACTACCTGTATGTCACGTAGCTAATCACACTTTATCTCCTGCCTGGAGTGCTTTCTTCACTATCCTAATAGTTTTTGTCTGATTACACCACAGTCTTTTCTCATCTTTTCAACTCATTTAGCAATTGTTAACTCAATTGTTTGGGCTTGGCTGATACTTGGCGTTTATTCTTTTATGGTTACATCATCTTTTCCTAATTATACAGCAAATTCTCAGGACAAGCTTCCATATTATACTCTTTATATCCTTAGTTTATTTATTTTCTGCTCAAAATTACGTTGATTTCACAAGTGTCAAAGGGACAGAGAAACTTACGTGAGACGGCAGTTCAGAGAGAAAAAACTTAATGGATTCCCAAATTATTGGATTCAACTTAATATTTTTATTAGGAATTGATAACTTATATATTTTTAAATTTTGATTTGAACAGAAGAAGTTGAGATAGGGAGAGACACTCTCTAAAGTGGGACACACTTTAGAGAGACAAATGGGCTGGCTTGAAATTCCTGTTTCCAGAACTGCAATCATGAATGGCAGTGTTGTGACAGAAGCTGGAAACCAGAGACTAGACTTTTCATTTTTTCTTCCAAGGCTTAATGTTTGATTAATTTTCTTAAAAAAGACTCAGTCAAGCTGAATGAAAATAATAAACTACTGCTAATTAGACACACCATTGGATTCGAATTTCTTACATACTGATCTACTCTCAAAGAGGGAGACATTTACTAGTTGTAGAGGAGTAATATTACAACATTTTACTCCAATGAGGAAATCATATTTAGATACTTTTCCCAATGTGAAAGAAAGCCTTTTTTAAGTAAAAGAAATTAGAAAACAGAGACAACTGACCGAGAGCACAAAATTCACAGAGCAGATGGTATGTTGTAGGAGCACCTTTCACATAGAGAGAAGTGCCATTTTTATGTGATACTTTAAAAAGTGGTGGGTTTTTTCAGTTTATTTTGGTGGAAAATAAAGTTTCCTTATGATTCAGGTTTACTTTTGATGATACACAAAAGTTAAAGTTTCTCTAAAACCTATAATAATCCATGATAAAAAAATACTAATATCCTTGCCTCAAAGAAAGATCAGAAACTAAGAATTCAGACATGATTAGAAGTAGGAAAAATGGTCTGATAATATTGGCAAGAATTTTCCATATTTCCAAGAAAATGAGAATTATTAATTTACATCATATTCCAATTAATATTATTTACACATTAACATATTTAATCACTAATTTACAAAATACTTAAATTCTAGTAGCTGTCAAGTTATATAGAAACATTAGTGAGCAAAAATATACACAATCTCTACCCAAGCATATTGTCCAATGAAGAGAAGTAATAAAAAAATCACAAATAAATCTAGTTGGGAAAAACAAATTAAAGAAGATACGTAATGCAGTGCATTATGCTCAGGCAGTTTACTGAAGGTAGCTTTGGTGGCTGAAAGATTATCATGGTGGACAAAGTCCTTACCGCTTTAATTTTTCATGATTCTGAAATAATTCTAAAAGCTTTTTCTCTGTGTGAAAAATAAAACTAAA
This sequence comes from Pan troglodytes, assembly GCF_028858775.2. Lineage (NCBI taxonomy): Eukaryota > Metazoa > Chordata > Mammalia > Primates > Hominidae > Pan > Pan troglodytes. Next base: position 115,144,774 of record NC_072403.2, read on the forward strand.
AGAGGCTGAGAAAAGACAATGTAGATGAAGTCGACCCATCTTGGATGTCCATTCAGTAGTACTCTAAAATAAGAAGTTAAAACCCTCTCACATGAGTATCTTTGATCTGTTCTTTTCTAGTGAAAAGAATATGCTTTTTGAAAAGCTAGAAGAGTGGTTCTCAACTTCACATATAATTATTATATAGTCCAAGTATATATTTTTTGAGCAAACCAGGTAAGACTGATATGAAGCCTGGGTAAAGAACTACTGATTATATGAATACAAAACAACTATCTTTTCTTCTCTCCATGTTAAATCTTTGCTATTTTTTCAGTAAGTTTAATTACAAATAGCATTTATGGAGCAATGCTGAACAATAGAAATACATTAAAAGACACATGTAATTTCAAATTTTCTGCTAGTCAGGTGAAATATGTAAAGAGAATTAGGTAAAATTAGTTTTACTAAAATATTTAACTTAATATGTCCTAAATATTACAATTTCAAATGTAACTAACACAAAAATTTTAAAATAAAATGGTTACATTTATTTTTCTATCAAATTTTAAAATTTTGACGTATTAAACATTTAGTATATATCTCAAATTAGGCAATAAAATTTCTAAAGTGCTGGATCTTTGTTTTATAAAATTTGTGATGAAAACATTAAATTCACATATACAATTTGTTTTAAGCCTACTTACCTTTTATACAAATACTTCATCAAACATTTCATCAGTTTTTATATTGATTATATTTTAAAGTAAAATTACTAGTTTTTAAATTTAAATTTTAAGTTATACTAACCAACTAAATAAAATAAAAACTCAGTACTTCAGTTGCACCATCCACAGTTCTTTAGTTTAGTAGCACGTGAGGCTAGTGGTTACCACACTAAAGAGTACAGGTTTAGAAAATCAACTATATTTTGATGCATCATGAAAAAAATTTCAAATTCCTGTAAACACTTTTCACTATAAGTAGTATTATTCCTTTTTTACACAAAAAGTTGACTCAAAAGACATTTGGAACTAACTCATAGTCATACGTTAATATATATACAGTTCAAATTCAAACCCAGCTCTTACTCTGATGCCTGCTCTCTTTCCCTTACAATATTTCTCTTTCTATACACTAGTTGTCTTTACATTACATTATTTCAGTATCCATTACATTACTGTCTTCTTCAGAAAATGTAAAACAGACTTAAGATACTGAATAGAAATCAAAACATTAAAACACAAAGGGACTTGCTGACAGGGGAGGGGTCAATATATATTTTTAAGTACTTAAACTTTATACTTCAGTAAAAAAACAAAAAATAGCAAATATTAATTAAAACTGCTGTTTGTCACATTTGTCTGACAAAGAAATCATACTCGCTTAATTTTTTATGCAATATAATATTTTTAAAACGAAAGAAATTGTCTGTATTGTTACTAAGTTTCTTAAAAAAGAAAAAAAAGAATTTTTACAACTAAAACTTAAGAAGAACTTGCTTATAAATTATGCCAAGCAATGGCCTATAAAACTAATTTTTATTTCTCTGTTTTCCTGACACTTTTGTTTAATCTTAGAATTTGGTTTCTTTTGCTTTCCTAAAGCCTTCTTTTTTAATGATAACCAAGTAGAACAACATTAATAAAGTTTATTTACAGAGTAGATTGTTCAATGCATGTCCTTGGCATTTTGCTAGAGGTTAGCTTTGACTCAGTTGGGATATGAGTGTACTTTATAGTTATATTTTAGGGTTCTGATAAATAAAATATAAGTATTTCATTTACACTTTAGTATGGCTTCTGTTGTCTGCCTGCATTCTCTTTACTCTTTTGCTTTCTTAAAAAATCTTACTTTCTAAATCATCAGAAGGTGTGCTGCCCCAAATCAGAGCTATGTACAGCTGTGAGCTTGAGTCATAGTCTGTAGGTTATCACTGTTTTTCCTGACTGCACCAATTATATCTTCAGAGCAAAGGCAGTTGTACGACTGTGGGAATAAGAACTTACTCCATATTCTCTAATTTTTTAGTCAAGTTTTTTTAAAAAGAAAAGTCATAAAGGGATTAGCCTTTCCCTTCTGTTATTGTCATCACTTAGTGGCTTTGAAATCAGTTTTCAAGATCAGATAGAGAGTTGGAGAAAATTTTGTCTCTACCTCAACATAATAACTATGGCGGGGCGTTAATATACTTTTGGAGGAAAGATTTTATCTTAAAACTGAGATTCTTCTGTTGAGTGACTGGCATTTCACAGGAAAAGTTTTTTGCACAATTTAATACTTTTATATATTTCTCGCAAAGAGCTCTTTTGGTGTGAAAAAATGTAAATGAGGTTTATATTTGTATAGTGCATGTTATGTTCTTGTTGCATTTAAATGTCCTGATAGCCTACCCAAAGATTTCAATGTCCTGTTGTAAAACAATTATTTTTCCAGAACATACTTACAAGTGGACCACTTTGTCGTAAAAACTGTGTAGCTTTACGTTATCTTACATTATCTCCTGTCAGAATATACCCTCAAGACAAGCTTTGTAGGAGTTTGTCTTCCTGAAAGAGAGTAAAAACCCAGTGGGAATTTCAATTATATTTAATATATTCTTTAAAAGTAGATTACTCTCATAGTTTCTGATTTCAAAACAGTAAAAGTTTATACATAGTTTAAAAATAATTATGATGTTTAAGAAATAATATTGATATCCTTATTTTCTCTTTTGAACTATTGTTTTCTCCAATATTTTTGTGCCCATCTCAGGAGCTAAGACAATTCTGCTGAAAAAGCAGTATCATTCATAAGATGGTTAGAGTTCTGGGTTTGACTCTAACTCAACTCAAATATCTAGGAGTTTTGTAGTCTTGGGCAAACTACCTAACTGCTGGATGTCTGGGTGTCCTAAGGACAGTCAGTGATTTTAAGAAACATTGAATGGACATAGATTACAGGAGAACAAATGTATGATAAATGTCCTATCCTGAAGGAAGATTATCAACATCTATTAGGTGGAAAAACTCTGCGAATGCCAACTGAGTATGTGTGCGTGTGTGTTTATTAGGAAGAGGTAATGTAAATTAAATGCTGAAATTGTTGAAGGTAGAAAATAGAGAACAATAAGTTCCTACTGAATTTACCAAATGAATAAAATTAATAATCATTTCTTTTAAATATATTCTAAAATATCTAACCTCATCAAATCCAAATGCTATCTAATGTAACTCATAGGATCTTTGACATTTTAGAGCTGAAGGAAATTAATGATATCATTAAAACTACTGCTGCAATTTAAAATCTATTGGTCTTAGTTATTTTTAGGTTTCTATTTATTAAGAAACTGCTACAGATGGGCATAATTTCTTCAGCAGCATCAATTAATTTTGATTAACTAACCAATATGCTGTTTTATTTTGTGATTTAAATGCCATATGTTTAAAGACAAGGATTTATTAACTTACCTAGTTATTCAGTAGCCTTCATTGGAATCTTCAAATAATAACTGGCTAGACGTGTGTAAAATTAAACTGCTGTTTCACTGCAAAATTAATGTAATCTAAATTTACCCTTTTATGCAGAACTTTTCAAAATAGTTTTTTTATTTACCTTCCTCTTTGAAAATAAATACATTTGCTTTCTCTTCCTTTATATTCAAAACAATAGGTACATTTAATTTAATTACATTTAATTGAATTACATTTCTTTTGTTTGTTGGTAATTAGAAGTAGTTCACAACATGTTGATATTCAAATCTGAACTGATTCTGTCATAAAAGTTAAATTAAAACATTTGAGTAAAAGTACATTAGTTACATGCAATTTTCCTTTTTAAAAAGATATTATGTAGAAACTTCATTTTATAAAGAACCAACTAAACATAAATGTAGAATAAAAGGATCCTACTTTTGCAGCTTTAATAATTCCTCACAAAATCATATGAGATGTGCATTTGCCATGAAAACTGCATGATAAATATAGAGGTAAAAGTAAAAGAAGGTTAACTTTTTTGATATAATTCCATGAGCAATATTTGTCACCCCAACATTTACATGTTACAAAATATGATTATATAATTTATAGTTTACAAAATGCATTTTTAATGCTATCATATTATGTCATAAAAAGCAAATGAAAAAACTCTAGGCGGTGGAACAAACAGCAAGAAAATGGAGCTCACAGCTGTTGAGTGAATTGCCATGGGCTAAAAAACAAAGCAAACAAACAAACAAGAACACCACCATCTACCCTGCCAGAGAGTCAATCATTCATAGTGCAGAAGTTTGGGATTGTTTATATAGACAAAGTTTAGGGAAGTTTAAGAGAATTTCAACATTGTTCTATGTAAGAGTTTTGTGTTTTGAGGGTTTCAACTGGTTTTAAATTTGATTTACTTTAGCAGGATCATTAGTAATATTTATATAAACTTCCCTTTGGAAAGGTTCTTTTACTTCTAAGACATTTTTTTCTAATGGGATATATTTCATTGAGTAAAGAGAAATAAAAAACAACTACAAGAACATCTATGTTCATAATTCCTGATTAAGAAAGATAAAACCATACATATTTAATATTCTGGTTATTACATCTATTTTATTGATTACATAAATAAATATTGTTAAATAAAATTTAAGACATGTTCTTCTGCGTGACACTACATTTAAGCCAGGCATCCATTTTCACAGCATATATATATTTTTTATTAAAATCATAAGATATAAGTAAATGTACATAAAAATAGAGGTTAAAGAGTAAAATAAGACCAAAAATAAGGCTGCCAGGAGAGTGAAATTCTAACTTGAATTGGTTATTGAGCTTATTTTATTTTCATTTAACAATAAACATTATCTTCTACACTGAATTAGCAGCATAATCACCAATACAGAATACTCTACTTGTCTGTTAGTCAATACATACAGGCCCTAGAAGAGAAATGCAAAATTAACATAACCCAGGATTTATTATGTCGTTTGATATACTGAAATAGACTTACCTTCCTTTCAGGGGGAAGCTTTAAGTCCCTTTTTAAATCATTTTTTAATATAGATGCCACTCTGAGACTCTGGTGAAATATATGGACCTGCTCTCCAGATAAATGCTATCTATGCTGAGCAAACCCTACTTCATTTGCATACAGTTGCAGGGGGTATTTTTGTAATGCCTGAAAATCATTTAAGTCTGTAAGTACTCAATATGAGTGAGTGAAAAGAAGAAAATGTCATATCCATATTCACAACTACAAAATTATAGAAATGTCAAAAATAAGAGCCTATGAAATGTTCAAATTGCTTTGTCTGGCTGTTCTTCTCTTGGAATTTTCAAAATACTCAAGGAGTTCTCAGTGTTCTCTAACTTTACTCTCATGAGCCTTGCGGTGTTCTATGGCTCTGGAAGTTGACTCCAAACCTTTTAGTGAATAGAGGTCTTCCCAATACCCATTCCTAGTGAGTCTTGTCTCGGTCAGCAGGAAAGCTTCCAGCCAGTTCATGGAAGAACAGGTATTCTTGCTACTTGCATTAAGTATTGGCTTAAGCAGAGCTTGATTAAAACTTTGTCTCTGCATTGACAATGTAGTTGTATTCTTTCTAAGAGGACAAATTGATACAGAAAAATTCGCTCTGGTTCTCTGAATTTAGACAGGCAGGTGGGCATTAACTTCTCACTCAAAATAACACAAAATGCACTTTTCACAAACTATGTCAAATGTTACAGTTGTAATTCTTTTAAAAGCCTGTACAATCGAATACTGTTTCTACTTCTGTAAACTACCTCTAGGAAAGCTGAGTGAGATGAAAAACAATGCTTCAGTGAACAATTTATGCATATTCAAGCTGTGGAAATCTATGTATGAATATAAATTATTTTTGCAAATGTTGAAGTGATATTTTCAGATCAGTTCACCCTCAAGTTCCTAATCTTTACCCTTAATGCCATGCATTGATCAAGTATGTAACCCAAGAAATATTTTTCCACCTTCAAAATGAAGGTACAAAAAATTTACACTGTTGCTTACACACGTGGATTTAATAACAAGTAATTTTTAGTAATCAAAAAAGTAAATGTGAAATATGTGAATTGCTGGACTGTATTTCACTTAATCATTGAAGCATAGATTGCATCTAGTAAAAATTTAGAAAAACAAATTTTTCATGAGAAATTATGCTTTGACAATAGGCTAACTGGAGTTTCTCATCAGTGGACAATCACTAAGACACAGACTGATAGAATGTATTGTGTAACCATCCACAGATGTGCCATTCTTTTTGACAAATGCGTTGAAGAAGGTAATACAAAATATAATATTTACACTATTTCTAATTTCACAGCATTTGTGAAATAATAATGTATTCTAAAACAACTGACAGAAATTTCTACATAAGCAATCTATCAGTTTCTGGCAAGACTTCTATAATCCTGACATGCAAATATGAATAGGAGAGAAATATTAAAAATAAAAGTTGCATATATATTTTGAGCAAAATAAACATGCATAACATAATTTTGCAATATTAAGAAGCTAGTTAAAGCTTTTCTTTTGTTTTTAAAAGCAGTGTTGTCACTAAGGTTTCACTCATTAAGTTTGTTATCTATACAATATTTTATGTCATTAAGATGAAAAAAGAAAAGATAGATATTGTACACTCACACAAATCTCTGTTCCTTGAATTATCACTAAAATGAAACCAAAGTGAACAAGTTATAAATCCACAAGCATCTAGAGAAACCAAGAACAAATGAGAGAAATAAGCCAATTTTGTGAGGTGGGAACTGAATGAATAGGTGTTAGTTGGGTTAATTAATGACAAAAGCCAAAACCTGTTTATAGAGAAAAATTTAAATAAGAGGCATATTGTTGCACCAAGGAATGACTGGAAAGGTTCACTAATTGGAGTCACCACCAAATATAAAAACAGAACTGGATGAAAAACAGAAAGAGTGATCGAAACCCCACATAAAGCGTGTTAAGTTCCACTTCTTTTCCACTAAACCATTCAGTTTGATCTTATGGCTTCAGGACAGTAGCAGGAGATAGGGAGTTTACTCTGTGGATGAGATCCAAAAAGAAAACCAGTCACAAGGCTGTGTGAGTCTTAGGCAAAGGCAGAAAGCTGGGCCATTGAGTGAGCATCTGCTGATGAATGGTGAGGTCACTAGCCATTTTTCCATGCTTAGCTTCCAGCTCAGCTTATACTGTCCAGAAAGGAGGTTAAAATATTCCTGTCTAGAGAGGTGGATCATCACATGAAAAAATATTTCCTGGTCATTCAGTTTTGAAGATATCAATTGAAATGCTTGGTTCACACCAAATCAATCAACAATAAAACTGCTGGAGAGGTCTCACTCATGTTAGAGTTTCCCATAAAATTATCCTAATTTCCTTTTAAATATGTTTGCTAGTTCTATGATTATTTTCCCTAAAGTTAATTTCTTTCCATATCTTGCTCTGTTTGGTTTCATATTTTCATTCTCCAAAACCATCTCTATGTTGCCAATGTGAGGCACTGCCCCATGATTGCATTATCAGATGAGCCACTGTCTATGCCACTAACCTCCTGTACTAATTCTCTGTTTTAAATACCTAAAGTATTTCATTTCTTTCTGGTTGAGGTTTGACTAAAACAATATGAAAGGACAGAAAAGATTATCAGAAATGGAAAGAGTTATCTATCATAAAAGTCAGAAACAAAGGAATTTCAGAGGAAACAGGAACAATGAACACAAAGTTTTAAATGAGCTATAGTTAATATTCTTAGGTAGTTAAAAGATCTTACATCTATCAAATAAGATTAAAGAGTTCTATACACAAGAAAGTATTCTTGTCAATTAAAGATATGATTCAAGGGGAAATTCATGCAAAGGTTAATAAGATTAAAGTTAAAGAAATTTTGTAAAATTTTGAAAAAAAAGACAAATTCAAAAAAAAAGTGAGACAAACTGGCAACATTATATGATCAAATTGGAGGTTAGACATATGACTAGGAGGAGTCCCAGAAAGAAAGAAAATAGAAATTGAGGGAAGAAAACAATTCAAAAACATTACACAAGTAAATCTCTACAAATACTACTGCAGAAGTGTTCAGTTTTAAGGAACCACATGTTAATAAAGTAAATGAAAAAAGTACACACCAAAATGAATTTCCCTAAACATTTGGAAAACCATAAATAGATGATTCTAAAAGTTTTCAAATAGCCAAAACAGTCCTATACATAGAATTAAGAGTCACAATATCATTAGGAATTTGCAAGAGCAATAGTGGAAGCCAAAAGACAAAACGGGGCAAAGGCTTTGAATTTCCGAGAAAACGGGAGTGTCAACTGAAAATTCTATTTTCAGGAAAATTACTTAGGAAATGTGGAGATTCTAAAAGACTTTTCTGAAACATACGATGTCTCAAAATGTTATTTTCCAGGTATCCACAGAAATCTACTAGAGGATAGATGTTCTACAAAATAAAAAAGTAAATGTAGAAAAAGGAAAGGACCAGGTGAAAAAGAACAAAGGAACAGTAAGATTATATGAGAGGAAATTCCAGGTTATTGTTATAGAATAAAGTCCCAAGATGACAGTTGAAGAGCAAGCAACGTGGTCAGTCAGTTTCACAGTCTGGCCTGAAAACAGGAGGACTTGGAGGCAGATGTCTTCATGAAGGTTAGAAAAAGAAACTAAATGTATTACTGGAGTACAAACATGTTTGAAATTTTAAAGATATACATATAACTCTGTGAAAGTGGGAGGATAATAAGTGTGTGTTCATGGAAACCTAACCAATTAAATCAAATTTAAGACAGAAAGAAAAAAAAGTAATTCTTGATTTTGGTCCTGCACCAGGAGTGGAGTATTAAGTTTTATACTTAGGTTTTCTATTTAGATTTTGAAAAATTACCTTAATGACTTTGTACCTTTAGTTATTGCTACTTTATTACCACAGTAAATAATATATACCAGAGGAATATATACTATAAAATATAGATGGAATACTAAATATAATATCTATATATTTTTACCTGTAGTATTTATATCATAATCTATGCTATGAATATTTGTATATAACATAAACAAAAAGCAAACTATATAAGATTTATATTATTTTATAATAATAGCTCTTTGCCTCAGCAAATAGCTCATTTGTTGATTTTATACAAGAGCATTGAGGCTTTTTTTTTTCCGAGAGATAACATGACTTAGATTAAATATTTTACTTGAATAAATAATCTTTGATGCCATTTTCAATACCTAAATTCTAGGACTCCATGAATAATTCAAAACAGAAACATAAAATATAGCTATTACTGATAAAAAATTTATTTCATTTTAAAGCTATATTGCCTTAATGCGTTTTCCCCATAATTTGAAATTAAAGAAATATTTCCAGTCAAACATAAGATTCATTTTCATAAGGGAAAAAGTTTTTTAATAGCAAGCTAAAATGGATAGCTATGATAGCAACCACGTATGCATATTTAGATGCAATAATTAGATTTATGCTTATAGTTTCTAAAAATGACTGTAGGCAATTATCATCAACTGTAGTGAATTCAGAAGGCTTCTACTGAGGGAATAGCATCCTTTAAAGACCATAAACTCTAAAGAACATGTATTTGCAGAGTCATAATACTTTTTTCTATTCTAGTAGGAAAAAGTTTGACTATTTTATTTCTTCCCTATATTAGTTATGTTGTTATTCTCACACATATTCTTTTGTATTACTTAGATTTTCTGTTATGTTTTACTGTACTTATTGTTTTATGACAGGTTATTATGTTGTGAAGAAATTTTCATAGTTAAAACTCTACCACAATACTTTGATATGAACATAGATTAAGGCTTATTTGTTTTCCTGATAAGCTTTTTTTAACAAAATATTTTTAATTATTATGATTACCTAACAATTATATATGTTTATTGGGTACATGTGATGTTTTGATACATGCATACAATGTGTAATGATCAAATCTGCATTACTGGGATATACATGAACTAAAGTATTTTTTATTTCTGTGTGTTAGGAATATCCCAATTGCATTTTTGAGACATTTAAAAATATACAGTAAATTTTTGTCAACTATAATCACCCTATTGTGGTATCAAGTACTAGTTCTTATTCATTCTAAATTACTGATTTTTAATGCTAATCTTTTTAACCTAAAATTCAGATTATTTTCTCATATTCATAGTCTCATGTGATCATAGTCTCCTGGTGTTTCTCACCCCAAGATTTACATAATATTAATACATTGTTTTTGCATATCATCTGGTAGTTTCAGCATACCTTTCAGTACACAGGGGAAGATTTAAAATGTCATTTCTCCAGTAAACATAGATAAAATAATAACCATATGTAGTCAATATCTTTAATATCAATTGTGAGAGTGCTTTATGAGATTTGGTGCTTAATACCAAACATTGAGAGGTATCTACTAGCAGAGGTTTGTTTTATTTTCAATTTTTACAAGGTAAAGTTTAAGGCCCAATATTCTTTATAATGTGCTATGTGATTATCTGTCTCAAAATAATTTTAACATAAAACTATCCAGGGGTAGAATCTCTGTTTTAATGTATCACCTTGTCTATCAAAAGATATTTTCATATCCAAATATCCAGATAATGCCTTTGTTTCTTCATATTCCAGCTAATTTTTTAAATGCCCACATGGAAATTAGGATATCCACTTCAAAGGTACATTTCAAAATTCCCTTATTCCATCTTCTTTAAAAAATATGTTTATATAAGGTAACAATTCCAACAGTGTGCCATTGAGTTTATAGCCCAAATAGACATAATATGTATAATAGTAATAGCACAAGAAAGTACAGGTGGTGGAACAATACAAAAATAAAGTTTATGTATTTCACTAAAACCAAGTTTGTTTATAACTGAAGTAGATTCTGATTAGTTAAGATGTGTAATGTAAGCCAAAGAACATCAAGTAAGAAAATAACACAAAGATAGAATTTAAAAATTATACACAATAATAAAGGAATCCATTCTCTTAAGAACTCATATCAATTCTTAATTTATATGCACCTAACAACAGATCCTTAAAACCGATAGAACTTGAGACACTAAAAGAACATCAGGGAGAAATGCTAAACTCGATATTATAGTTGGAGTCTTCAACACCCTTCTGTTAGTAATTGATAAATCTAGTAGGAAGAAAATCAGTAAAAATATATTTCAACTGAACAGTACTATCAATCAACTGAACATAATGGACAGCTATAGACTCCTTCATCTAACAGCAGTAGAATAGACAATTTTCTCAAGCTCACAGAGAACATTCACTAAGATAGACCAGATTTGAGCCATAAAACACACCTTAATAAGTTTAAAATATAATAAATTTTACAAAGTATGTTCTCAGCCCACAATGGAATGAAACTAGAAATCCATAACTGAAATACTGGAACACCCAAAACACTTACAGATTAAACAACATACTTCTAAATAAAATATGGGTCAAAGGAGAAGTCTCAAAAGAAATTAAAAATATATATTGAACTAAGTAAAAATAAAAATGTTACTGATCAAAATTTGTGGGATGCAACAAAAATTGTGTTTACAGGGAAATTTATATCACTAAATGCATATTATTATAAAGTAAGAAAGATCTAAAATCTTTCTTCCATTTAGAAATCTAGAAAAAGAAAAGCAAGTTAAATGCACTGTAAACAGAAGAAAATAAATAATAAAAATTAGAAAAAATCAATAATATTGAAAATAGGAAACAAGTAGAGAAGAGCACCAAAATGAAAAGTACTTAGAAAAGATCAATACACTAAGAACCCTCCAGGAAGGTTATCTAAGAGAAAAAGAGAAAAGACACAAATTATTCATGCCAGAAAAGATAGAGAGACCATCAAAGTAGATCCCTTGGACATTAAAATGACAAAATACTAGCAAACTGAATTCAGCAACTCATTAAAAAGATCATTCACCGTGATCAAGTGGAATTCATCTGAGGGATGCAAGAATGGTTCAAATATGTAAATACATAAATGTGATACACTACATTAACAGAATGAAGAACAGAAACCACGTAATTATCTTGACAAATGCAGAAAAAGCATTTGACAAAATTTAAGACCCTTTTATGATAAAAATTATCAACCCATTAGATATAGAAGGAATGTACCTCAGTACAAGAAAGGTCAAATATGACAAACCCACAGCTAATATCATACTGAACAGCGAAAAGTGAAAAAACTTCTTCTCTAAGATCTGGAACAAGACAATAATGCCCGCCTTTGTCATTTCTACTCAACATAATACTGGACGGTCTAGATAGAGCAATTAGGCAAGAGAGAGAAATAAAGCAATATACATTTAAAAGGAAGAAATTAACTTGTCTGTCTTTGCAGATGACATGATCTTTTGTAGAGAAAACCCTAAAGACCACCTTAGAAATTGTTAGAACCAGTATACAGTAAAGCTTAGAATACAAAACTGACCTACAAAAATTAGTAACATAAACACGAATAAAGGACCATTTGAAAAATGAACCAAGGAAACAATTCTGTTTATAATAGCTAAAAATACTTAGAAATAACCTTTTTTATTTTTAATTTTGTGGATATGTAATAGTTATACATATTTATGTGGTAAATGTGATATTTTGATAAAAGCATACAATTTGTAATGATCAAATTGGGGCAATTGGGTTATCCATCACTTCAAACATTTATTATTTCTTCATGTTAGAAATACCCGTTATGATAACTATAGTTAATAGTTAAGAAGATCTACCTATTGTAGTAGATCCTTTTCCTTCTTTCTAACTGTATTTTTCCACCCATTAACCAACCCATCTTTATTCCTTTACCTGCATCATTTTTCCCAGCCTCTGGTAGTCATTATTCTATGCTTTATCTTCATGAGATCGTTTTTTTAGCTCCCATATATGAGTGAGAATATATGATGTGTCTTTCTGTGCCTGCTTTATTTTACTTAAAATAATGTCCTCTAGTTTCATCCACGTTGTTGCAAATGACAGGATTTTATTTTTTTTATGGTTGAATATTATTACGCTGTGTGTATATATATATATATATGTATACACACACACAAACACACACACATATATATATATATATATATATATATATAATTTTCTTTATCCTTTCATCCTCTGATAGACACATATGTTGATTCCATATCTTGGCTATTGTGACTACTTCTGCAATAAACATAGGAGGGCAAATATCTCTTCAACATACAGGTTTTCTTTCTTTTGAATATATACCCAGCAGTGTCACTGGTGGGTCATATGATAGATCTATTTTTAGTTTTTGGGGGAAATCTCCACTGTCATTCCTTAGTAGCTCTACTAATTTACATTCCCACCAACAGTATAAAAGTGTTCTCCTTTCTCTTCATCCTCACCAGTATCATTTTTTTTTTTAGTTTTTTGATAAAAAACATTTTAACTGAGGTGAAATTATATCTCATTGTTTTGATTTGCATATCTTATGCTTAGTGATGTTGAGCATTTTTTCATATACCACTTGGCCATTTTTATGTCCTCTTATGAGAAATGTCCATTCAATTATTTTATCCATTTTTTTCTTAAGCACTTGGGTTTTTTGTTATTGAGTTGTTTGAGTTCCTTATATATTATGATTATTAATTTTTCAGTTGAATTATTTGCAAATATTTTCTTTTATTCTGTGGATCGTCCCTTCACTTTAATTATTTCCTTTGCTGTACAGAAGCCTTTTAGCTTGATGCGATCACATTTGCCAATAATTTCTTTCTTTCCCTGTGTTTTTAAGGTCTTACTCAAGAAATCTTTGCCCAGACCAATATCCTGGAGCATTCCCCAGCATTTTCTTCTACTAGTTTCACAGTTTCAGGTTTTACATTTAAGTATTTAAACCATTTCGATTTGATTTTTGCGTATTATGAGGGACAGGAGTCTGATTTTATTCTTCTACATACAGTTAGCCAGTTTTCGCAGCATCACTTATTTAAAAAACTGTCAAAAAAAGGCCAGGACTAGATGGATTCACAGCCGAATTCTGCCTGAGGTACAAGTAGGAGCTGGTATCATTCCTTCTGAAACTATTCCAATCAATAGAAAAAGAGGGAATCCTCCCTAACTCATTTTATCAGGCCAGCATCATCCTCATACCAAAGCCTGGCAGAGACACAATAAAAACAGAGAATTTTAGACCAATATCCCTGATGAACATCGATGCAAAAATCCTCAATAAAATACTGGCAAACAGAATCCAGCAGCACATCAAAAAACTTATCCACCACGAACAAGTGGGCTTCATCCCTGGGATGCAAGGCTAGTTCAACATACGCAAATCAATAAACATAATCCAGCATATAAACATAACCAATGACAAAAACCATATGATTATCCCAATAGATGCAGAAAAGGCCTTTGACAAAATTCAACAACACTTCATGCTAAAAACTCTCAATAAATTAGGTATTGATGGGACATATCTCAAAATAATAAGAGCTATCTATGACAAACCCACAGCCAATATCATACTGAATGGGCAAAAACTGGAAGCTTTCCCTTTGAAAACTGGCACAAGACAGGGATGCCCTCTCTCACCACTCCTATTCAACATAGTGTTGGAAGTTCTAGCCAGGGCAGTCAAGTGGGAGAAAGAAATAAAGGGTATTCAATTAGGAAAAGAGGAAGTCAAATTGTCCCTGTTTGCAGATGACATGATTGTATATATAGAAAACCCCATCGTCTCAGCCTAAAATCTCCTTAAGCTGATAGGCAACTTCAGCAAAGTCTCAGGATACAAAATCAATGTGCAAAAATCACAAGCATTCTTATACACCAATAAGAGACAAACAGAGGGCCAAATCATGAGTGAACTCCCATTCACAATTGCTTCAAAGAGAATAAAATACCTAGGAATCCAACTTAAAAGGGATGTGAAGGACCTCCTCAAGGAGAACTACAAACCACTGCTCAATGAAATAAAAGAGGATACTAACAAATGGAAGAACATTCCATGGTCATGGATAGAAAGAATCAATATAGTGAAAATGCCCATACTGCCCAAGGTAATTTATAGATTCAATGCCATCTCCATCAAGCTATCAATGACTTTCTTCACAGAATTGGAAAAAACTACTTTAAAGTTCATATGGAACCAAAAAAGAGCCCACATTGCCAAGTCAATGCGAAGCCAAAAGAACGAAGCTGGAGGCATCACGTTACCTGACTTCAAACTATACTACAAGTCTACAGTAACCAAAACAGCATGGTACTGGTACCAAAACAGAGATATAGACCAATGAAACAGAACAGAGCCCTCAGAAATAATGCCACATATCTACAACCATCTGATTTTTGACAAACCTGACAAAAACAAGAAATGGGGAAAGGATTCCCTATTTAATAAATGGTGCTGGGAAAACTGGCTAGCCATATGTAGAAAGCTGAAACTGGATCCTTTCCCTGCACATTATACAAAAGTTAATTCAAGGTGGATTAAAGACTTAAATGTTACACCTAAAACCATAAAAACCCCAGAAGAAAACCTAGGCAATACCATTCAGGACATAGGCATGGCAAAGACTTCATGTCTAAAACTGCAAAAGCAATGGCAACAAAAGCCAAAATTGACAAATGGGATCTAATTAAACTAAAGAACTTCTGCACAGCAAAAGAAACTACCATCACAGTGAACAGGCAACCTACAGAATGGGAGAAAATTTTTGCAATCCAGTCATCTGACAAAGGGCTAATATCCAGAATCTACGATGAACTCAAACAAATTTACAAGAAAAAAACAAACAACCCCATCAAAAAGTAGGCAAAGGATATGAACAGACACTTCTCAAAAGAAGACATTTATGCAGCCAACAGACACATGAAAAAATGCTCATCATCACTGGCCATCAGAGAAATGCAAATCAAAACCACAATGAGATACCATCTCACACCTATTAGAATGGCGATCATTATGTCAGGAAACAACAGGTGCTGGAGAGGATGTGGAGAAATAGGAACACTTTTACACTGTTGGTGGGACCGTAAACTAGTTCTACCATTGTGGAAGTCAGTGTGGTGATTCCTCAGGGATCTAGAACTAGAAATAGCATTTGACCCAGCCATCCCATTACTGGGTATATACCCAAAGAATTATAAATCATGCTGCTATAAAGGCACGTGCACACATATGTTTATTGCGGCACTATTCACAATAGCAAAGACTTGGAACCAAGCCAAATGTCCAACAATGATAGACTGGATTAAGAAAATGTGGCACATACACACCATGGAATACTATGCAGCCATAAAAAAGGATGAGTTCATGTCCTTTGTAAGGACATGGATGAAGCTGGAAATCGTCATTCTCAGCAAACTATCACAAGGACAAAAAACCAAACACCGCATATTCTCATTCATAGGTGGGAATTGAACAATGAGAACACATGGACACAGGAAGGGGAACATCACACACCAGGGCCTGTTGTGGGGTGGTGGGATGGAGGAGGGATAGCATTAGGAGATATACCTAATGTTAAATGACGAGTTAATGGGTTCGGCACACCAACATGGCACATGTATACATATGTAACTAACCTGCACATTGTGCACATGTACCCTAAAACTTAAAGTATAATAATAAAAAAAACCTGTCTTTTCTCCAATGAAAAAAAAAAATCCTAAAATTCACATGAAACAACAGAAATCTTGAATAGCCAAAGTAATTTTGAGCAAAAAGAACAAAACTGGAGGTATATTACCTGATTTTAAAATGTACTACAAATCTATAGTAACCAACACCGCATGATGATGGATGAAAAATAGACACATAGAACAATGGAACAAAATAGATAACCCAGACCTAAAGCAATAAGACTACTAGAAGAAAATGTGGGGGAAAAATGCTTTCTGATATTGGTCTGGACAAGAATTTTTTGAATAAGACTCCAAAAGCACAAGCAGCAAAAGGAAAAATGGATGAATGGGATGATATCAAAATAAAAATCGTCTGCGTGAAAAATTAAAAAATCAACACAGTGAAAAGACATCCTACAGAATGAGAGAAAATATTTGCAAACTATGTATCTGAAAAAGGTTTAATATTCAACATATATAAAGAACTCAATAGCAAACAATAATTTTTATTATTATGATAATTTATTTTTAGAAGTGGACAAAAGACTGACTAGACATTTCTTCAAAGAACACATACAAATGACTAATAAATATTTGAAAAAAGTGTTTAATGTCAGTAATCATCAGGAAAATGCAAATCAAAACCACAATGAGACACCACCATCCAATTATTAGATTGGGTATACTGAAAAGCAAAATGAAACAAATGCTGACATAAACGTGGAAAAAAGAAGAATGTCTGAACACCACAGATGAGAATCTAAATTAGTAAAACTACTATGGAAAAGAATATGAAAGTTCCTCAAAAAACCAAAACTAGATCTGCCATAGTATCCAGCAATCCTATTTCTGTGTATATATTATAAAGAAAGGAAGTTAATGTGTTGAAGTGATACCTGCACCCCATGTTTATTGAAGCACTATTCACAATAGCCAAAATTTGAAATCAACCTAAGTGACCATCAGTGGATCAATGGATAAACAAAATGTATAGATGCACAATGGAATATAATTCATCCTTTAAAAAATGAAATGTTGTCATTTGAGACACGGTTGAACATGAAGAAAATTATGTTAAGTTAAACCAGGCACAAAAAAGACAAATATTTCATGACCTTATCCATACGTGGGAGCTAAAAATTTCGTTCTCATAAAAGTAGAGAATAGAATAGTGATTCCAGAGGCTAGGGAGAGAGGAGAAAGAAAGAAACCGTCAGGCAGGCAGTTACAGTGGGTCCTCAGTAAAACTCCTTTAAACTAGGAACAGCCTGAAAATAAAACTGCAGGCCCCGTAAGATAAGAAAGAGTCTGCATCCTTGGATGGAAATGCCTACTCTTTGAACCCAGATGAACAAATTCCACTCCTGTTTTGGACACATTTCCTTCTCCTTGGCTTACCCCTCTGTCTCGTTTCACACACTTCCTCTCAACTGGTCCTTATCTTTCACTTATTTTACATGTACCTATATTTCTGTGTTTGGTCATGGGCCGAACATTAGTTTGCATAAAGTGTAACATCCCTCCAGCCCCTGATTGGTTGTAGGCTGAGCCTTTATCTCTGCCTTCAATTGGTTCTTTCCACTAACATGTCTCTTTCTGATTGGTGCTTCCTCCAAGGTGGCCCGCAGACCAATCAGTGCATTCCTCCTCCTTCCAAGTGTATAAAAACCCTGAACTTAGCCTCACAGCCAGAAACCCTATCTCAGATCCCTTCTCCTTGGTGAGAGCTTCTCTGCTGCTTAATAAATCCAACTCTGCATTACTCACTCTCTGGTGTGCATGTGGCTTATTATTCTTGGTTGTGGGACAAGAACCCGGAGCTTGCCAGTGGTGGGAGTAAATGAGCTGTAACACTTTCTCTCACTAGCTGAAAACCCAGAGTGAAAAAGCTGTGATGGGGAGAAAAAACTATGGAAAAAACTATGATGGGGAGAGGGCTGGTGGGAAAGGGAGAGATTGGTCAATGGTTACAAAGATACAGTTAAATTGGAGAAATAATTATGGTATTATATTTAACAGCAGGGTGACTACGGTTAACAATATTTTATATTTCCAAATAGCTAGAAGATAGGATTTTGAATATTCTCACTACAAGAAAATTATAAATATTTGAGTTGATCTCAAATATTTCTAGAGATCTCTAGAGATTTGTGGAACTTTGAATTTGAGAGAGATGATTTAGGGTATCTGGTAGAATAAAATCCTAAACTGCAAAGCGCTTAAGAGTTGACAGAGCATTAAAGTCAGGAAAATTTGCAGCCTGACAATGTGATAGAAAAGAAAAACCCATTTTCTGGGGAAAAATTCAAGCGTGCTGATGAAATTTGTGTAACAAGGAGCCAAATGTTAATCATCCAGACAATGGGGAAAAATGTCTCCAGGGCATGTCAGAGGCCTTCATGGCAGTTCTCCCATCACAGGCCTAGAGGCCTAAGGCCCCAGGCCTTCTTGCTTTGTGCAGTCTTGGGAATTGGTGCCCTGCTTTCTAGTAGTGGTTAAAAGGAGCCAATGTGCAGGTCAGGCCATTCATTGCTTCAGAGAGTGCAATCCCCATGCCTTGGTAGCTTACACATGGTGTTGGCCTGTGGATATGCTGGAGTCAAGAATTGAGGTTTGGGAACCTCTGCCTAGATTTCAGAGGATGTACGGAAATGCCTGGATATACAGGCAGAACTTTGTTGCAGGGGTGGAGCCCTCATAGAGGCAGTGTGGAAGGGAAATGTGGGGTCAGAGCCCCCACATAGAGTCCTCCATGGGGCACTGCCTAGTGGAGCTGTGAGAAGACGGCGACCATCCCTCCAGACTCCAGAATGGTAAATCTAATGACAGATTGCACCGTGCACCTGAAAAAGCTGCAGACACTCAATGCCAGCCTGTGAAAGCAACCAGGAGAGGAGCTGTACCCTGTAAAGCCACAGGAGTGGAACTGCCTAAGGCCTTGGGAGCCCACCTCTTGCATTCACATGACCTGGATGTGAGACATGGAGCCAAAGATGATGATTTCAGAACTTTAAGATTTGACTGCTTTATTGGATTTTGGATCTGGATGAGGCCTGTAGCCCCTTTGTTTTGGCCAATTTCTGCCATTTGGAATGAGTGTATTTACCCAATGCCTATTCCTCTATTGTATATAGGAAGTAACTAACTTAATATTGATTTTATGGGGTCATAGGTGGAAGGGACTTGCCTTGTCTCAGATGGGACTTTGGACTTGGACTTCTGAGTTAATGCTGAAATGAGTTAAGATTTTGAGGGACTGCTAGAAGACCATAATTGTGTTTTGAAATGTGAGGTCATGAGATTTGTGAGGGGACTGGGCAGAATGATATGGTTTGTCTCTGTTTCCCCCACCCAAATCTCACTTTGAATTTTAATACCCATAGTCCCCACATGTCAAGGGTGGGACCACGTGGAGGTAATTGGATCATGGGGGTGGTTTACCCCATGCTATTCTCCTGATAATGAGTAAGTCTCACGAGATCTGATGGTATCATAAGCATCTGGCATTTCCTCTGCTTGCACTCACTCTGTTCTGCTGCCCTGTGAAGAAAGTGCCTGCTTCTCCTTTGCCTTTTGCCCTAATTATAAGTTTTCAGAGGCCTCCCCAGCAATGTGGAACTGTGAGTCTATTAAACCTCTTTCATTTATAAATTACTCAGTCTCAGGTATTTCTTTATAGAAGTGTGAGAATGGACTAATACAGCTACTATTGCCCTAATATCAAAAACAGATTAAAAAAAAAGAAAAACCATAGTCCAATATTTCTCTTGAACATAAATTTAAAAACCTTTAGCAATATATTGGCAAATTTACTCTAATTTCCAATAAATTACTAAAAAATATATACCACAAGCAAATACGATAGCTATGCAAAGTTCTATATTCAAAAATCAATTACTGTACTTCATACCAATAAGCTGTAAGAAGAAAAATCAGGTGATATCATTACATGAACTTAGAATACACAATGTAAGTGAAAGAATCTAGTCACAAAATACTGCATATTGTATAATTCCATTTTTATCACATGTTCAGAATAAGCAAATATGGAGAGACAGCAAAAAAGTTACTGGATTTTTGTGCCTGGAGGAGAGGGTGGAAAGCAGTTACGGTTTATGTGTATGAAATTTCCTTTAGAGAAACTAAAAAATTAGATTGTGGCAATGTTTGCACACTTTGTAAATGCACTTAAAATTGATTTTATACTTTAAATCAGATAATTTTGTGGCCTATGAATTTTATTTTAATCAAGCATTTTAGAAAAGTTATTACCAGGGGGCTGTGTGTTTTATCCATTTTTGGATGGACCTGTTATTGACTTTATTTTATAATTTTATATCTCCTGTTCTTTAACAAATTATTTTCAATATATTTTATTAAAACTCTCCTTCCACATGTTTTTCTTATTTTGCTATTATTTTTCTACTTTCTAAAATGTAATAACTATATATACTTGAGCCCAGGAGTTTGAGAACAGCCTGGGCAACCAGGCGAGACCTCTCTCTCTACAAAATTTAAACAAAAATTAGTCAGGCATGGTGATGTGTGCCTGTGGTCCCAGGTATTTGGGAGACTAAGGTAGGAGGATCTCTTGAGGTGAGGAATTGCTTGAAGCTGCAGTGAGTCACGATCACGCTATTGCTCTCCAGCCTGGGCAACAGAGCAAGAGACCATCTCAAAAAAATAAATGAGAGAGAGAGAGAGAAGACTGTACATTTTCCTTTGAGTGGGATTTTATTATTTCATAATATTTAGTCTAAATGTTTTTTTCATTGTTTCTCTGAATAATTTTAATAATGCTATTTTACTTTTTTAATTTAATTTTCCGCTGAATAGTAATTAACAATTTTCAGCTATACACTAAAAATATTAACTACGCTGCACATTTTTCCTATCCAATAAGTTACTCTTTGTGATTAAGTACATAAGAAATGTTTATAAATAAGCCATAAAATTGCATTGTATTGGCTGGGCACGGTGGCTCATTTCTGTAATCCCAGCATATTGGGAGGCCGAGGTGGGCGGATCATGAGGTCAGGAGATCGAGACCATCCTGGCTAACACGGTGAAACCCCATCTCTACTAAAAAAAAAAGTACAAAAAATTAGCCGGGCATGGTGGCGGGTGCCTGTAGTCCCAGCTACTCGGGAAGCTGAGGCAGGAGAATGGCGTGAAACCAGGAGGCGGAGCTTGCAGTGAGCTGAGATTATGCCACTGCAGTCCAGCCTGGGCGACAGAGCGAGACTCGGTCTCAAAAAACAAAACAAAACAAAACAAAATTGCATTGTATTATGAAATCACATTTTTAAAAATTTGAAAACAGTATTTTCTGGCCAATTAAAAAAAACACATAAACTCATCTGAGATTAATTCTGTCATGGAAAGAACTGTCTAACGATAAAAGTATAGATATGAGAATATAGATATGAGAAGATAATCTGCTAATGACTTACGAAGTAGCCACTGTAGTTTCCCTGAGTTGAGAAAAAAAAAAATCTCCTTTTGCTGTAAATGACAGATCTGCACCTTTTTCCTAATATGTGAAAACTTCGGAGAAAAGTGCCCTAAGGTGTTTGCTCCAGGAGTAGAGCCATCAACTCAGATCTAAAATTGAATTTGAGAAGAGTGTTATGTTCATCAATCATTAGACTTCAGATGTCTAACAGTAATTCTTCTCCTGGATTCCAGGTGAACATCTCTCTACTTTAAAGCAGAGATTCATTGTGAGTATAAAGCCAAACAGATTTTAATGCAAGCACACAGAAAAATGGCTAGCACTTGCAATTATTTTTATACCAGTTTTAATGAGAAAAGCAAAATAAGCAAATTTCATCGTTTTATGTCTCTCAAGGAGATCCTGTTTGAGAGATTTTCAAAGTTTTATTGACTAAGTTTTATATTATGTGTCAATCAAGTAAATTTTATGCTTATTTATTGTTTACATTTTGATTTTTATATACTTACTATCCAATATTTTCTGTTAATAAAACTCCTTATATAAAGTTGTGGGGAAAGTTCTTACTCAATTTTTTATAAGATTCTAACTTCCTGGAAAAAGGAAGTAACAAGTTTGTACATTGTATTAAATAGTTTTGTTAGAATAGTCAGAAGTCTTGCATGGGTAATTGTAAAGTGTGAGAATGCTTTCTTAAAATCATAGCTAGCAGTAGTTAAACAAAATAACATAACGAAACTTAACTAAGGCAAGATGTACTTATATTTTGTGTGACAGAAAGAAGAGTTACAGGAAAATACTTAATGTTTGCTAATGTTTTTCTGAACATTTAGGTGTCAAAATAAAGAACAGTAAAGCACACATGTTATAGTAAATTTTTGCAAAGAACCAACCAGACAAATTCAAATTTTGTGAGTGTATGATTTCTCCATTCTAGGAGCTTTGAGGGCTATTTATGCTGTTGTTTACCTTATTTAATATGCTGTCTTAACCAAAGTCTATTCTATGTATATTTTATAATATTGCAACAATGCTTAAAATCAGAAAATGAATGGGGCCAACTCTAAAACTTGAAATTAAAAAAATATTAGAGACGTCCAGAAGCTGAAATCAGACATGTGAGAAGAATAAAATAAAATACTTACATGGGTTCAATTTCTTAGGGAAAATTATGGCATGTCTTAACAGCAGATAGCAGAAAACACAAAAT
Source organism: Pan troglodytes (assembly GCF_028858775.2). Lineage (NCBI taxonomy): Eukaryota > Metazoa > Chordata > Mammalia > Primates > Hominidae > Pan > Pan troglodytes. The sequence continues at coordinate 115,168,006 of NC_072403.2, forward strand.
GTGAAAATAATAGGTAGTTACGTTCAATTAAAAAACAGTTCAAAAATACTACTTGGTTGAGTGTTAACATTAAAAAACCCTGACACATTACTTGTTTTTTGTTTTTTGTTTTTTTGAGACAGAGTCTCTGTCGCCCAGGCTGGAGTGCAGTGGCGCGATCTCGGCTCACTGCAAGCTCCGCCTCCCGGGTTCATGCCATTCTCCTGCCTCAGCCTCTCTGAGTAGCTGGGACTACAGGCGCCCGCCACCACGGCCGGCTAATTTTTTGTATTTTTAGTAGAGACAGGGTTTCACGGTGGTCTCGATCTCCTGACCTCGTGATCCGCCCGCCTCGGCCTCCCAAAGTGCTGGGATTACAAGCGTGAGCCACCGCGCCCGGCCTACTTGTTCTAAAGATGAGAAACTTGAAATTCCATCATATTGGTTGACTGATAAGCAGCATGTAAATGGTAGTGACAGACTTCGCTTTAGAATTTAGGGGCCAGTTCCCAATTTAGTGCACTTTCTACATCCACTCATCATGCTCTGCATTACGGGAGTTTGTTAGAGATATTATTTTAAAGCATCAGTTAGTTAAGAAGAGTATTTCTCATTTTCTTAAAGTAGAAATTTTCAAGGAACACTGAGTTATTTTCTTGGCCAGTAGTAAGAAAATATTTACATATACATTTTTTTTTATTTCAAATGCCAGAAAACCTGTGGCATTTGAAATAAAAACATACTCAAATATATTATATTCAGATGAAAAGCTGATTAAAATCTTATAAATATGTGTGGATGGCTTTCACATACAAAATAGTGTGGAAGGTGCATCTAATTATTCATTACAATAACAGGCAACAGAAAATGAGTAGGCATATTGCTTTTTGTGTTGTATACAAAGGCGTACCAGACTTAGGGTATCATTCACACATCAAACACCTATTATCTATTAGTTACCTTTTAGAGGAAAATATTAGTCTATTGACAGGCAGAGGGGGGAAAAAGAAATAAAAACAAGTGATATAGGAAATTGAAAACCCTCATTGATTCATATAAAGTCAACTAAAAGTGATCCGTAAGCCAAACTCTTATTATCAAATGTTTAAATTATAAGGTTAAAATATGTTATAGCAATCAGAAAGGAAAAATAAAAATAAAATTTCAATGATCAAAAAAACAAAAATCATTCCTGCCTTAAGACTCCTATAAATAACATAACACAATGTGCATTACCAATAAATATTTTGAGGCTCAATGTCTAACTCCAAGATTTTTTATGTACAAATAAAATTTTAACAATACAGACAATTGAAAGGCATTTAATATAGGAGAGCATAGAAAACAAAATATATATTTGCTTTTCTGTAGAGAATTGCTCCCACAACTTTAGGTTGATATTGCTATGAAAACTAAGAAATTTCAAGAACTGAATCAAAATTAGTAACTCAAGAAACAAGAAGTTAGAAATACAAGTATAAACTATTGAAAATAGAATTACTACTCTATTATTTCATAAGGCAATACATGTGAAAATAAAATATAATTTTGAAAAAAGTGATTTACAAAATAAGAACCATGGGAAAAAAGGTTATGTATCTTGTTATGATCATATATGATCATTATAGAAGCTGTAATAGTCTTCAATTAAAATCATTTTTCCAAGAAAACTTATATAAATTTTAAAAAAGCAAAATTGTGAATAGTCATGCTGGTATCTTTTACACCATTCATGCAAAAATCTAGAAGTAAAAGTGAGGTTATGCTATTTCTTTATAGTAGAATTATAAATAAAGATTATATTCTTTTTTGTACTGTTTATGTTTTCAAATCTCCTTAACAGGCATTTTATTTACAATAAAACATCCAGCAAATGTAACTAAAAACATAAAAACAATAAAATGTTGACTTGAATTAGGCTCTTGAATATATTAAATGAAAGATTGAAATCTGTGCATTTTATTATACACTGTACAAAAAACAATTATGCATTCTTGAAAAGGAGGATTACTTGATCATGGATTTGATTTAAAAAGAAAAATCTGTCTGCAGCATAAGAAAATATAGCTTTGAATAACAGAAAATATTGAGAGGATGTCAAAAACCCAGATAAAAGTGATTGAAGGCTTGGAGTGTGGTCATAGGGATAGAAATAGAAATAAGAGGTTGAGATTGAAAGAAGGTGAAGAAGTAGAATTGTCAGAAATTGGCAGTCAATTATATAAGGGTTAGGGGGTGAGTGAGAGGTCAAACATGACTTTAAGGTTTTGATTCTCATGAAAGAAAGAATGGCAATGTTATTAACAAAGATTAGGAATAGGAGAGAAAAAGACAAGAAGATCAAAGATGGAGAGATGAAATACTTAAAATGTAACAATATAATCTGTCACTGAATCTATCTTACTATTGAGTAAAATGAAAGCTGAACACTGTTAATACAGATTAAATGAAATTTTTAAAACTTGCTTTGACAGTTTGGGGGAAGAGTAGAAATAATTACTGAGGTCTGTGACAAGTCCTAGAAATTAAACTATCTAAGAACATGTTTCTGTAAACCACATGAACTATCATGTCTTCTACTGTATCACATTTTTAAAAATATATATTATTTCTTACTGGGGAAAAATGGTTGTGTATGTTAAGCAGAGTTGTCATAAAAATGCTGCTTTCCCTAGGGAGTAAACACCTTAGGAATTCAGTGCCAGCTGTGTTATGACTGGCTTTAACCATACACTCATATTTTAAAACTTTAAAAAAAAATCACAAAAAATACTTCAAAAAAGTATTAAATAACTAAATTTTTTGTATATTTTAGGCATGCAAAATGTATCATCATAAATCATCAAAAAGTTTTCATTAAGTACACATACACCATGCGATTGCACTAGGCATATGCAAAAAATTAGCCTAGGCCACTATGCCTAGCTAGGCTATCTGCGTAGCCTAACACGCACTAAAAAATATAAGCTTTATTCCTTTAAAAGAGAATAATAAATAATTCAAATTTCTAGATATTTGGTAAGAGTTAAATTTAAGATCAGAGGAAAACTTCTAACTATAGGTAGGTAGACTATCATGGATAAATTCAGTAGGGAAAGGAATCAGTTGAATTCTATAATAAACCTGAGAATAATTCTAAGGGCCACTGCACTCCAGCCTGGGCAACAGAGCGAGACTCCTTCTAAAAAAAAAAAGAAAAAGAAAGAAGAAAAAAAAGAAAAGAAAGTTAAATTTACATATGTAGAAAGGTTCAATTATTTCTTCACTATTAAACTTTGGGCACTTGAGGACTATTCCATAATGTTTTATGCCTATAATTCCAATAACTAGTACAAAATCCATCCTATGTATTCATAAGAGTTACAGCAAATGAACATATACTATAAAATATTTTATTTATAAACTATATATTTCTTACACTGAAAAATTTAATATTTAAATGCTATCTTATTGACTCCTCCCTCTAAATGTATAAGACAACTGGAAAATAGAAGGGACAAAAATTTTAAGAAAAGATTTGTTCAAATGAGAACACATGGACACAGGGAGGGGAACATCACACAGCGGAGCCAGTCAGGGGGTGGGGGGCTAGGGGAGGGATAGCTTTAGGAGAAATACCTAATGTAGACGACGGGTTGATGGGTGAAGCAAACCACTATAGCATGTGTATACCTATGTAGCAAACCTGCGCGTTCTGCATGTACCCCAGAACTTAAAGTATAATAATAATAAATTTTAAAAAAGATTGGTTCATTAGCAGCTGTCTCCCAATGTCTGTCCTTATCCCTACTTTATGAAGAATACCTATGTTTTAATTAATCAATCACATTACTTTCGTTTCAAAATCAATATATTTATGGCACAACTGCTCACACTCCCACAGACATAAACAAAATCTTTTCATGTTTTATGTATGTTGAAAATTATGTAAACATAGTTGCTTTCCAATATCTCTCTGTAAGTAAATTATTTGAAAAACAGAAAATAAAACAAAGCTGAATATCCAAACCAAGATTAAAAAAAAAGCAAAAACATACAGCAAAAGAAAAATGGACTGCAAAGAAAAACTTTGCACAAAGAATAAAACGATATATTGTTCTCTATGTGAGGACTGGGTTTCTACTAACTCAATGGCAGGATCACCTGAATTGTGTGGGGAACTAGACCTCAGAAGGCCTGGCTGGTTTTACGGCACACCTGAAGACGTAAGGTGCTCAGTATGTCAGAATTATTGTGTGTAAAATATAGTAGCACAGAAACTGCAAAACTCTCTGAATTCAAGTTCAACCTTGTGATACCTTGTAGTAACCCAGGAGATTTTTCCTGACATTTTGCTGAACCCAACATAGAGCCTTTGCATGATCTAAGTATTATAATACAAACAGAAGTAAACATAAATGTTAACTATAAATATAAATATATTAGAAATAAATTATATATATACATTACTAAGAATTAGTAATATAAAATAGAACTCTGTTGGTAACTGAAACAAATTTTTTCTATTTAATCTGTTGTGTAGAGTCAGTAATTTTTATTGTGGGTGGGGAAACATTAGGTAACATTTCTTGCACATGCAAAATGTGAAGTTGCAATTATCCTTGTCATTTAAGGATTAGGAGGGTACCATAGATTCTCTGAACAACAAGAATTATAAATAATTTTAAAATTTAATTGAAATAAATCCCTGGACTCACTTTAATCAATAGTAACAAAACTGACTTTTCTAGAATTAATAGTGCTTTTCTAAATGGCCAAAATCAGATTATTCTTTCACTAAACAGTTTTCATATTTGGTCCCAGAATACTTGGTCAGTAAACAGCACAGCCTGTCTCAGGAAGTATAGAGTTACATCTTATCACATGTTGGCTCTGCAAACACTGAGGAATCTAACAATGGCCTTCTCTGAGGCAGAACTTGCTAAGTGAGGTTAGCTCCCCTTAGGAACTACAGCTATTATCAGTGTCCTCTCCTACAGTACAAGGTCTTGATTATCCATAACAATATTAGTGTTCTCATGCATCTGATTTTAAAAAGCTGGAAAAGAAAGGAGAAAGAGAGAAGCAGCTCATTGTTGATGGTTACACTGTAGGTTTTTTTTTTAACTACTGCAAAATGGTTTTTCTTAAATATTAAATACAGATCATATTGTCAGTTAACCGAGACAATTTGACTTTCTCTTTTTATGATTTGGATGTCTTTAATTTCTTTTTCTTGCCTGATTGCTCTGGCAAGGACTTGTAGTATGATGTTGAATTGGAGTGAGGACCTGGGCATCCTCCTCTTGTTCCAGTTTTTAGGGGGCATGTTTTCAGCCTTTTCTGATTCAGTATGATGTTACCTGTGATTTTGTCCTATATAGCTTTTATTATTTTGAAATATATTCATTCAATTCTTAGTTTCTTGAGGATTTCTATCATGAAGGGATGCTGAAGTTTATCAAATGCTTTCTCTGGATCTATTAAAAAGATTGTTTTTTTTTTTTGTTTTGAATTTATGTGATGAATCACATTTATTGATTTGTAAATGTTGAGCTATCCTTGCATCCTTGGACCAAAACTCATTTGATTGTGATGTATTATCTTTTGGATATGGTGTTGAATTTGGCTTACTAGTATTTTGTGAGGATTTGTGTTCATCAGAAATATTGGCCTATAGTTTTCTTTTTTGTCATGCCCTTGCCCAGCTTTATATGCACCCAACACTAGAGCACTCACACTCAGACCCATAAAACAAATACCACTAAGAAAAGAGACAGACAGCAATACAATAATAATTGGTACTTCAACACCTCATTGACAACACTAGACAGATACCAAAGTAGAACATCAACAAAGAAACTCTGGACTTAAACAAGACTGTAGACCAAATGGATCAAATACACATTTACAGAACATTCTACCCCCAAACAACAGAATATTGATTTTGCTTATCTGTGCGTGGAACATTCTCCAAAATAGACCATATACTTAGCCATAAAGCAAGTCTACATAAATTCCCAAGTATCAAAATCCTGTCAAGTATCTTCTCAGACTACTTCTCAGTGGAAAAAAACTGGAAATCAATACCAAGAGGAACTTTCTAAATTATTAACTGACAGGAAAATTAAACAACCTGTTCCTGAATGATGCTTGGTAAACAATGACGTTAAGGCAAAAATCAAATATTTTTTTGAAATGAAAGAAAATAGAGACAAAATATACCAAGACTTCTGAGATACAGTGAAAATGGTACTGAAAATAGTTCATACTGTTAAATGCCTAAATCAAAAAGATATATTTCAAATTAACAACCTAATACTGTATCTCAAGGAACTAGAAAAACAAAAACAGACCAAACTCAAAGCTAGCAGAAGAAAAGAAATAAAAAAAATTGGAGCAGAGCTAATGAAATTGAGACTGAAAAAATCAATAAAAGCATCAATGAAATGAGAATTTGGTTCTTGGGAAGAGAGACAAAACTGATAGATTGCTAACCAAAACAAAAGAGAAGATTCAAATAAGTACAATCAGAAAAGACGACATATGAAAAAATGCTTAACATCACTAATGACCAGAGAAATGCAAAATAACCTACAGTGAGAACCATTTTATACCAGTAAGAATGGCTATTAATAAAACATCAAATTTGGGTAACAGGTACACTAGAAGACCAACCCCCAACAGTATGCAATGTACCCACGTAACAAACATGCACACATCTCCTCTGAGTTTAAAATAATTTTCTAAGTCAAAATATTAACTGATGTTGTCAAGATTGTGAAGAAAAGGGAATGTCTATACATTGTTGGTGGGATTGTAGAATAATTCGATCTCTATAGAAAAAAAAATATGGAGATTTCTCAAAGAACTAAAAACAGAACTACCATTTGATCCAGAAACCTCACTACTGGGTATCTACACAAAAGAAAGAAAATCATTATATCAGGAAGATATTTTCACTTGTATGTTTATCACAGAACTATTCACAGTAGCAAATGTATGGAATAAACCTAAATATTGCTTGATATGGTTTGGCTGTGTCCCCACCAAAATCTCATCTTGAATTGTAGCTCCCGTAAGTCCCTCTTGTTGTGGGAGAAACCCAGTAGGAGACAATTAAATCAGAGGGGCGGTTTCCCACATACTGTTCTCATTGTAGTGAAAAGGTCTCACGAGAGCTGATGGCTTTATAAGGGGAAGCCCCTTTCGCTTGGCTCTCATTGTCTCTCTTGCCTGCTGCAATGTGAGATGTGCCTTTCACTTTCTGCCATGATTGTAAGGCCCATCAGCCACATGGAACTGTGAGTCCGTTAAACCTCCTTTTCTGTAAATTGCCTAGTCTTGTGTATGTCTTTATCAGCAGCATGAAAACAGACTAATACAGTAAATTGGTATCAGTAGAGTGGGGCGCTATTAAAAAGATTCCCAAAAATGTGGAAGCAACTTTGAAACTCAGTAACAGGCAAAGGCTGGAAGAGTTTGGAGGGCCCAGAAGAACACAAGAAAATGTGGGAAAGTTTGGAACTCCCTAGAGACTTGTTAAATGGCTTTGACCAAAATGCTGATAATGATACACACAATGAAATCCAGGCTGAGGTGGTCTCAGATGTAGATGAGGAACTTATTGGGAACTTCTCTTGTTATGTTTTAGCAAAGAGACTGGCAGCATTTGCCCCTACCCTAAGGACTTGTGAAACTTTGAAATGGAAATAGATGGTTTAGAGTATCTAGCAGAAGAAATATCTAAGCAGCAAAGCAAAGCATTAAACAGGTGACTTGGGTGCTGTTAAAGGCACTCAGTTTTAAAAGGGAAACGGAGCATAAAAGTTTGGAAAATTTGCAGCCTGACAATGCGACAGAAAAGAAAATCCCATGTTCTGAGGAGAAATTCAAGCCAGCTGCAGAAATTTTCATAAGTAACAAAGAGCCAAATGTTAATTCCCAAAACAATGGGGAAAATGTATCAAGGCATGTCAGAGGTCTTCATGGCAGTCCCTCCTATCACAGGCCCAGAGGCCTAGGAGGAAAATTGGTTTCATGGACTGGGCCCAGGGTCCCCATGCTGTACGCAGCCTAGGAACCTGGTGCCCTGAATGCCAACTGCTCCAGCTGTGGCTGAAAGAAGCCAAGGTACAGCTCAGGCTGCGACTTCAGACGGTGCAGGCCCAAAGCCTTGGCAGCTTCCACATGATGTTGAGTCTTTGAGTTCCCACAAGCCAATAATTGGGGTTTGGGAGCCTCCACTTAGATTTCAGATGTATCGAAATGCCTGGATGTCCAAGAAGAAGTTTGCTGCAGGGGCAGGGCCCTCATGGAGAACCTCTGCTAGGGCAGTGTGGAAGGGAAATGTGAGTTGGAGCTCCCACACAGAGTGCCCACTGGGGCACTGCCTGTAGAGCTATGAGAAGACAGCCACCCTCCTCCAGACCCCAGAATGATAGATCCATTGACAGCTTGCACCACGCACTTGGAAAAGCTGCAGACACTCAATGCTAGCCTGTGAAAGCAGCTGGGAGGGAGGATTTACCCTGCAAAGCAACAGGGGTGTAGCTACACATAACCTTGGGAACCACCTCTTTCATCAGCATGGCCTGGATGTGAGACATGGAGTCAAAGGAGATCATTTGGAGCTTTAATATTTGACTGCTCACTGACTTTTGGACTTGCATGGAGCACGGAGCCCTTTTGTTTTGGCCAATTTTTCCCATTTGGAATTGCTGTATTAACCCAGAGCCTGTACCCCCATTGTATCCAGAAAATAACAAACTTGCTTTTGATTCTTCAGACTCATAGCAGAAACGACTTGTCTTGTCTCAGATGAGATGTTGGACATGGGGCCAGGAATGGAATGATACGGTTTGGCTGTGTCCCTATCCAAATCTCATCTTGAGTTATATCTCCCATAATTCCCTCGTGTTGTGAGAGGGACCAGTAGGAGATAATTGAATCATGGATGTGGTTTCCCCATACTGTTCTCATGGTAGTGAAAAGGTCTCGCAAGATCTGATGGATTTTTAAGGAGAAACCCCTTTCGCTTGGCCTTCATTCTCTCTCTTGCCTGCTCTGATGTGGGATGTGCTTTTCACCTTCCATCATAATTGCGATGTTTCCCCAGCCACTTAGAACTGTGAGTTTATTAAACCTTTTTTGTAAATTGCCCAGTCTTGGGTATGTCTTTCTTGGCAGTGTGAAAATGGACTAATACATTTTTAAATGGATAATTGGATAAATAAAATGTTATATATGTATATATACACATACACACATGGAAAACTACTCAGCCAAAATATACACACACACTACTCAGCCAAAACATACACATACACACATATGGAATGCTACTCAGCCAAAAAAAATGAAATAATGTATTTTGCAGAAAGATGGATAGAACTAGTGGCCATTAAGTGAAATAACTCAGAAACAGGAAATCAAATACTACATGTTCTCACTTATAAGTTGGAGCTAAATAAGGTGTACACATGGACATAGAGAGTAGACTCATAGATATTGGAGACTTGGAAGGGTGGGAGGAAGGTGAGGGATGAGAAATAACTTAGTGGGTATAATGTGCACTATTTGGATAGTGGTTACATTAAAAGCCCAAACTTATCTACTACATAACAAATCCATGTATCAAAATTGCAATTGTATCCCCACATTTATACAATTAAAAATATTAAATAAAGCATACATTAAATATACCTAATATCATTTCATTTTCATTTTCCTTAATATTAAATATGTAAAGATATTTGTTTACCTTTCCTCCCCATTGTGAACAGAGATAAAGAGCCTGAACAACTCATGGAATGTAACAGTTCGTTTTGTGTAAAAGGTTCAAATATCTATCTATACAGTAATATTTGACCTTTTGACATCCAGAAAGTCTGGTTAAGACAGATATTTTACTCTCTTTCTTTTGTGGCTCACTCCAGAGTTTTCTCAGGAACCAATTTTGAGAAGGGCATCAAGTTCAGGTTCATGGCTGTCCCTCAGGCTCCCAAAGCCAAAGAGCTTTATTGTTTTATTGATGTTGGCAGAAGGGGAGCCAGCAGTATGTAATGATTCACCTCCAAATCCTTATAAAAAAGGCTAACTCTTTTCACAATTTTTAAATCAGGAAAAAGAAAATCCAGAAATCATTCTGTAAAAATTATTTTTCAATTGAAATTTATTTTACAATGCATGTAATCTTCAATAAAAACTACACTATTTTCCCAGTATACATTTATATGTCAATGCAGATATTTAATTCTATTTTAATTTTAATATTGGCTTTAAAATGATTGCTAAATTAACACTTCATTTTATCTTTTTTAACCTTTAGAATGCTATAAACATATTTTAACTTTTATGAAATTTTTTTTTTCAGGTATACATTGAACACTGCTGTATGTTCTAGGCACTTTTTATGCAGTGGAAATAATCGCAAGGGTGGCCAAAAAAATCTTTTTAATCTAGTGTAAAATAAAAAGTGGGAAGTAGAAAAATAATGTTTTAAAAATTAAACTAGTAATCAGAAGTTGGTCTGTTTAAAACACTTTTCAATTATTACTCTGTATCTTCTACATGCAATATAAATCTTTACAAATATTAACCAATTTAATATTCACAACAGCCATGTGAAGTAGCTACTGTAACAGATTAAAAAATTGAGGTACAGATGGGTTAACTATATTACATAAAGTCATAAACATAGTAAGTGGCAGAATTAGGATTCAAAATGTTACATGAATAGTATGAGCAGGTGACCATGGTAGATGAAGAGAAAGAATGCCTAGCTGCCCTGGGAGATCACTAAAGGCCTCAATGTAAAAGTATCACTGGGTCCTAAAAAATATTTGGGAGATAGTAGCACATATTTAAATCAGACAGCCCTGAATAATATAAATGTGAGCTGGATCATTTACACACCTGTGAAGCCCTGGTCAACTTACTTTACAACTTTAAGCTTTTGTTCCCTTCTTACTAAAAATGGGCTAGGAATATTACTTATTTCATAAGGTTTTGTGAGAATTAAACTAAGTACTATACAGCATGATCTCAGGCCTAGGATTAGGCCCAATAACTTAAAAAATAATTATTATAAGTGATGAGAAAGAGCTAGGTAAGTGAAAAAAGGTGAAATTGAAAACATTCCAGATATATGTTGATTACCTGGTAAGGAGTGGGTGAAAAGGGTTAGAAAGATGAGGGGAAGGACAATGAGTGGTAAGAACAACAAGTCTGTGACTCATCTCTGAATACATTTTTTGTATAACTGGGACCATAAACAAATCATTAAAACTTGCCAGCACATTGAAGAAAACAAAAATATAATTCAGGAATAAAAATTTAACCTAATTGTATTGCAAATCAATAACATAACCACACTGAAGGGCATGAGGAAGGCAAAATATAAACTAAGTTACTTTCTAAAGATAAAGACAAAACAAAACAAAAAACTCTGTACATAAATATATATTGTAATCTGTGCAATAAAATTTTAAAATAGATACTCAGAGATGAGCCAGAATTTATGAAATTATTACACACTAGCATTAAACAAAGCTATAAATATAGATAATAAAAATAAGAGTTGGCTAAGTATCTGAGAATGAAGTTGAAAATAAGAAATGGAAAAAGCTCAAATGATAGAATTGGAGGTGTCAGTTAAACTGATCATGAAAAATTATATGGTATATGATACAAGATGATTGACTGATTGGTTAAAGATGGATAAATAAATATATGTTGATATTTGTATTATGCATGGATTCATATACATACATAGATTCCCTAGCTCTCTATTGAGAAGGCCAAGACCAAGTATTAATAGTACTCCAGTGGCAATGAGCACAATTAGTATTACAATCTTTTATTCTAAACATCATTCTCCAGTAAAAAGAACTAGGGTTTCATGTTAAAATAATGGTTGAATCTAGGGCTAGGGTGAGGAAATTACAAAATATATCTAAAGCATCTTGGGGTGCCAGAATGTAAAAAAGTTATCACAAAAGGACAGGAGCATAACAAAAGAACACAGAAGTCAACCTGTAGTAGATCCTGATGGTCAAATAATTTAAACAATAAAATAATGATAGTTTTAATTATAGCCCATATAATAAAAATTCATGAATCAAATAAATATTGAATTAATAAATAAGAGAGAAGGAATTCTTACCCATAGAAGAATTCTGATTTGAAAATTTAAAAGAAAAGAGGGAAAGAAGAAACCACTCACAGTAAATACCAGTGTAATAATTATTTTATGGAAAAGTTATCTATGGTTGGCAAAATTAGTGGGGGAAAACACATTGCACGCATGTATCAAAATATTGCATGTACCACCAAAATATGCACACCTATGATATATCAACAAAAAAATAGTGAAGGGAATTTGAAAACAAACAGGACATTTGTATAATTTAATTATATGTACCCAAAAATATGTATAAATTACAATGGGAAAAATAGTATTTAAAATGAATAAACTTGGCAGATACTAACTTAAGCAAGTAGTCAAGGCTAACATCACCACTTATAAAATAAAGTGGCATTGTGAAGTCCCTGAAATCATTCATTGAAAAGAATAATATCATTTTTATATTATTATTTCCAAAATGGCACTGTCTCATTTTAGTAAGAAATAGCATCAATATAACCCAAATTGATAGGCATTTTCCAAGTAACTGACCAGTACTTCCTAAAGTATCAATGCTGTGAAGGAAAATTAAAGACCTGGCAACTGTTAAGAAAGGAGAAAACTAAGAAAAAAAAAAAAAACCTGTCTCTAATAAAATTGCAAAAATTAGCCGGGCGTAGTGATGTGCACCTGTAGTCCCAGCCACTAGGGAGGTTAGGCAGGGAAGCACTTGAACTCAGGAGGTGGAAGTTGCAATGAGCCGAGATTGTGCCACTGCACTCCAGCCTGGGAGACAGGGCGAGACTCTATCTACTTAAAAAAAAAAAAAAGAGAGAGAGAGAGAGATGTGACAATGTTAATTCTCTGGTATTGATCATTTTAGTATGGCTATGTAACATGTTAGCATTAGGGAAAGTTTGGTAAGGGAATATGAAAAATCTTTATTTTTTTGGCAACCATTCCTTTAGTAAGTGTGACAATATATTTTAAAATGTAAATAAAATCCACCCAGGAGATTTTATTATGTAAGCAGTGTGTCGGGTTTTGTTTTTTTGTTTGTTTGTTTGTTTGTTTGTTTTTGCTCTGTGTGTCAGAGTACAACAATACAAGTTTGGAGGAGTAAGCAAGAATGTGATCATGAGAACTCCTATAAATTATGCCAAACTATAAAACATAGATTTTAAGTAGGAAAACTAAAGGATCATTTTTACATTTTAGAAAGGATGTGCTTACAAAAAGCAAAGAGGATTCTGGCAGGTTCCATGAGTTGAGGAGATGGAGTTAAGACTACCAGGAGACTTAGGTAGCAAGAGTTCACAGCACAGAGTACCACAAAGGAGAAAACTGCACAGAGATAAAATCCTAGAAATCTACAGAAGTCCCCCTCAAGGAGCAGAATATTGATCCGTACATATATGTGAGAAAACTACCTGAGGCTGGGTAAAGAATTATAAAAAAGGATCAGCAATAACAATGACCAGTGCACACATAGGTCCAGAAACAGCGTGTGCTCTCATTGGTAAGACCAGAAAAACTCATAATTCATGAGGCAGAAGGTTAAAAACTCAGAAAGACCATACCTAATTAATGAGAAATAATTAGCTGCCTGGTTACTTCTCTGCAGCTGCCTAACCAGTCATAACATCAAGATCTGAAAGGAACAAGCTATGTCTAAGTAACTTACTAAATACCAGAAAAAAATACCTAGAACATTTACAGGCAATAAAAAATTCAAAACACAATGACAAAACTTTTGCAATGTCTGGCATAAAATCAAAGATTATCAGGCATTTAAAGAAACAGGGACGTATGGCCCATAATTAAGGAAAATAATCCATTGAAAACATCCCAGACATAACACGGTAGTTAGGATTAGAGGTAAACTACTTTAAGACACTTAATATAACTTTACCCCATATGTTCTAAAGGTAAAGAATTTGAAAATATAAATAATGTCTTGGAGTTAAACTTCACTAACAAATAATCAAGCAGTATCACAATAAGAAATAAAAATAGAGATATATAATGAGTTAACATGAAGGAAAACACAATATTATTTGAATGTCAATTCTCATTTTGATCTTAGACTTTTTATTTTTTTTAGACGGAGTCTCTCTCTGGCACCCAGGCTGGAGTGCAGTGTTGCGATCTCAGCTTACTGCCACCTCCACCTCCCAGATTCACGCCATCCTCCTGCCTCAGCCTCCCAAGTAGGTGGGACTACAGGTGCCAACCACCACGCCCGGCTAATTTTTTTGTATTTTTAGTAGAGATGGGGTTTCACCATGTTAGCCAGGATGGTCTTGATCTCCTGACCTCGTGATCCGCCCGGCTTTGCCTCCCAAAGTGCTGGGATTACAGGCATGAGCCACTGCGTCTGACCTGATCTTAGATTTAATATCATTCCAGTCAGGATTCTGGCAGGCTTTTTTTGTATAAATTGACAAGTGTATTCTAAAATTCAAATGAAAATTCAACAGGCTTGGAACATGCAAAACAATTCTGAAAAAAAGACCGAAGTTGCAGTATTAGTCTTTCCAAGATGTATCATAAAGCTATAGTAATCAAGACCTGTGAGAGCTTTATAAAGATAAATAAATAGATCAGTAGAATAGAGAGTCAAGCAATAGACTGACACATATAAGGATGACATACTTTTAATACTGGTTCAAGACACAGCATTGGAGAAAGATGGCCTTTTCAACAAATTGTGCTAGAATAATTAAATGTGCATACGCAAAAGTCAAGTTTGATACATACCTTGAACTATAAACAAAAATCATAGACGTATGTAAAACTTCTAGGAAAAAATATAGAATCTTTGTAAATTTAATGCATTAGTCAGGATTCTCCAGAGAAACAGAATCAGTAGAATTTCTCATAATTAATATCGTGTGTGTGTGTGTGTGTGTGCGTGTGTGTGATTGTGGAGAAATTGGCACATATGATTGTGGAGGCTGAGAATTCCCATGAGATCAGCTAGTTTGAAGCCAAGGAAAGCTGTTAGTATAACTCAGTTCAAGTCCAAAGGGCTGAGAACCATGGAAGCCAATGCCATAAATCCCCAGTTCAAGAGCTGAAGGAAATGAGATGAGATGTTTCAGCTCAAACAGTGAGACAGGAAAAAGTAGGGCAAATTGCTCTTTCCTCTCTGCCTGCTCTATACCAGGCTTTTAATGGATTAGATGATACCTACCCACATTGAGGAAGGCAACCTACTTTACTACATCCAGCAGTTCAAATCCTAATCTTATCCAGAAACACCTTCACATAGACATAAACACAGAAAGAATGTTTAATGTGGGCACCTCGTAGCCAGAAACGTTGCCATGTAAAATTAATCATTGCACATAGATTAGGTAAAGATTCCTTAGATATGCCACCAAAATATTTTCCATAAAAGAATAAATAAAATGTAATTTTTCAGAAATTACAAAATCACTGTTATAAGATTGAAAACGGCCAGACACGGTGGCTCACGCCTAAAATCCCAGCATTTTGGGAGGCCAATGTGGGCGGATCACCAGAGGTCAGGAGTTTGAGACCAGCATGTCCAACATAGTGAAACCCCATCTCTACTGAAAATATAAACATTAGCCAGGCATGGTGGTGGGTGCCTGTAATCCCAGCTACTCATGAGGCTGAGGCAGGCGAATCACTTGAACATGGGAGGCGGAGGTGGCAGTGAGCCATAATTGTGCTATTGCTCTCCAGCCTGGGTGACGAGTGAGAATCTGTCTCAAAAAAAAAAAAAAAATTGGGCAGTTCCAAGATGGCTGAATAGGAACAGCTCCAGTCTACAGCTCCTAGCATGAGCAATGCAGAAGACAGGTGATTTCTGCATTTCCAACTGAGGAACGCAGCTCCTCTCCAGCAACGGAACAAAGCTGGATGGAGAATGACTGACGAGTTGACGGAAGAAGGCTTCAGACGAACAAACTTCTCCGAGCTAAAGGAGGAAGTTTGAACCCGATGCAAAGAAGCTAAAAACCTTGAAAAAAGATTAGATGAATGGCAAACTAGAATAAGCAGTGTAGAGAAGTCCTTAAATGACCTGATGGAGCTGAAAACCATGGCACGAGAACTATGTGACGAATGCACAAGCTTCAGTAGCCAATTCAATCAACTGGAAAAAAGGATATCAGTGATTGAAGATCAAATGAATGAAACGAAGCGAGAAGAGAAGTTTAGAGAAAAAAGAGTAAAAAGAAACAAACAAAGCCTCCAAGAAATATGGGACTATGTTAAAAGACCAAATCTATATCTGATTGGTGTACCTGAAAGTGATGGGGAGAATGGAACCAAGTTGGAAAACATTCTGCAGGATATTATCCAGGAGAATTTCCCCAACCTAGCAAGGTAGGCCAACACTCAAATTCAGGAAATACAGAGAACACCTCAAAGACACTCCTCGAAAAGAGCAACTCCAAGACACATAATTGTCAGATTCACCAAAGCTGAAATGAAGGAAAAAATGTTAAGGGCACCAGAGAGAAAGGTCGGGTTATCTGCAAAGCGAAACCCATCAGACTAAGAGCAGATCTCTCGGCAGAAACTCTACAAGCCAAAAGAGAGTGGGGGCCAGTATTCAACATTCTTAAAGAAAAGAATTTTCAACCCAGAATTTCATATCCCGCCAAACTAAGCTTCATAAGTAAAGGAGAAATAAAATCCTTTACACACAAGCAAATGCTGAGAGATTTTGTCACCACCAGGCCTGCCCTACAGGAGCTCCTGAAGGAAGCACTAAACATGGAAAGGAACAACCGGTACCAGCCACTGCAAAAGCATTCCGAATTGTAAAGACCATCAATGCTAGGAAGAAACTGCATCAACTGATGAGCAAAATAACCAGCTAACATCAAAACGACAGGATCAAATTCACACATAACAATATTAACTTTAAATGTAAATGGGCTAAATGCTCCAATTAAAAGACACAGACTGGCAAATTTGATAAAGAGTCAAGACCCAACAGTGTGCTGTATTCAGCTGACCCATCTCACGTGCAGAGACATACATAGGCTCAAAATAAAGGGATGGAGGAAGATCTACCAAGCAAAAGGAAAACAAAAAAAAGGCAGGGGTTGCAATCCTAGTCTCTGATAAAACAGACTTTAAACCAACAAAAATCAAAAGAGACAAAGAAGGCCATTAGGTAATGGTAAAGGTATCATTCAACAAGAAGAGCTAACTATCTTAAATATATATGCACCCAATACAGGAGCACCTAGATTCATAAAGCAAGTCCTTAGAGATCTACAAAGGGACTTAGACTCCCACACAATAATAACGGGAGACTTTAACACCCCACTGCCAACATTAGACAGATCAATGAGACAGAAAGTTAACAAGGATACCCAGGAATTGAACTCAGCTCTGCACCAAGTGGGCCTAATTGACATCAACAGAACTCTCCACCCCAAATCAACAGAATATACATTTTTTTCAGCACCACACCACACCTGTTCCAAAATTGACCACATACTTGGAAGTAAAGCTCTCCTCAGCAAATGTAAAAGAACAGAAATTATAACAAACTATCAGACCACAGTGCAATCAAACTAGAACTCAGGATTAAGAATCTCACTCAAAACCGCTCAACTACATGGAAACTGAACAACCTGCTCGTGAATGACTACTGGGTACATAATGAAATGAAGGCAGAAATAAAGATGTTCTTTGAAACAAATGAAAACAAAGACACAACATACCAGAATCTAGGGGACACATTTAAAGCAGTGTGTAGAGGGAAATTTATAGCACTAAATGCCCACAAGAGAAAGCAAGAAAGATCTAAAATTGACACCCTAACATCACAATTAGAAGAACTAGAGAAGCAAGAGCAAACACATTCAAAAGCTAGCAGAAGGCAAGAAATAACTAAGATCAGAGCAGTACTGAAGGAGATAGAGACACAAAAAACCCTTCAAAAAAATCAGTGAATCCAGGAATTGGTTTTTTTTAAAGATCAACAACATTGATAGACCACAAGCAAGATTAATAAAGAAGAAAAGAGCGAAGAATCAAATAGACACAATAAAAAATGATAAAGGTGATATCACCACTGATCCCACAGAAATACAAACTACCATCAGAGAATACTATAACCACCTCTATGTAAATAAACTAGAAAATCTAGAAGAAATGGACAAATTCCTGGACAGGTACACTCTCCCAAAACTAAACCAGGAAGAAGTTGGATCCCTGAATAGACCAATAACAGGCTCTTAAATTGAAGCAATAATTAATAGCCTACCAACCAAAAAAGTCCAGGACCAGATGGATTCACAGCCGAATTCTACCAGAGGTACAAGGAGGAGCTGGTACTATTCCTTCTGAAACTATTCCAATCAATAGAAAAAGAGGGAATCCTCCCTAACTCATTTTATGAGGCCAGCATCATCCTGATACCAAAGCCTAGCAGAGACACAACAAAAAAGGAAAATTTTAGACCAATATTCCTGATGAAAATTGATGCAAAAATCCTCAATAAAATACTGGCAAACAGAATCCAGCAGCACATCAAAAAGCTTATCCACCACGATCAACTCGGCTTCATCCCTGGAATGCAAGGCTGGTTCAACATACGAAAATCAATAAATGTAATCCAGCATATAAACAGAACCAAAGTCAAAAACCACATGATTATGTCAATAGATGTAGAAAAGGCCTTTGACAACATTCAACACCCTTCATGCTAAAAACTCTCAATAAATTAGGTATTGATGGGACGTATCTCAAAATAAGAGCTATTTATGACAAAACCACAGCCAATATCATACTGAATGGGCAAAAACTGGAAGCATTCCCTTTGAAAACTGTCGCAAGACAGGGATGCCCTCTCTCACCACTCCTATTCAACATAGTGTTGGAAGTTCTGGCCAGGGCAATCAAGCAGAAGAAAGAAATAAAGGGTATTCAATTAGGAAAAGAGGAAGTCAAATTGTCCCTCTTTGCAGATGGCATGATTGCATATTTAGAAAACCCCATCGTGTCCGCCCAAAATCTACTTAAGCTGATAAGCAATTTCAGCAAAGTCTCAGGATAAAAAATTAATGTGCAAAAATCACAAGCATTCATATACACCAATAACAGACAAACAGAGAGCCAAATCATGAGGAACTCCCATTCACAATTGCTTCAAAGAGAATAAAATACCTAGGAATCCAACTTACAAGGAACGTGAAGGACCTCTTCAAGGAGAACTACAAACCACTGCTCAATGAAATAAAAGAGGGTACAAACAAATGGAAGAACATTCCATGCTCATGGATAGGAAGAATCAATATCATGAAAACGGTCATACTGCCCAAGGTAATTTATAGATTCAATGCCATCCCCATCAAGCTACCAATGACTTTCTTCACAGAATTGGAAAAAACTACTTTAAAGTTCACATGGAACCAAAAAAGAGCCCGCATTGCCAAGACAATCCTAAGCCAAGAGAACATAGCTGGAGGCATCCTGCTACCTGACTTCAAACTATACTACAAGGCTACAGTAACCAAAACAGCACAGTACTGGTACCAAAACAGAGATATAGACCAATGGAACAGAAGAGAGCCCTCAGACATAGTACCACACATCTACAACTATCTGATATTTGACAAACCTGACAAAAACAAGAAATTGGGGAAAGGATTCCCTATTTAATAAATGGTGCTGGGAAAACTGGCTGGCCACATGGAGAAAGCTGAAACTGGATCCTTTCCTTACACCTTATATAAAAAATTAATTCAAGATGGATTAAAGACTTAAATGTTACACGTAAAACCATAAAAACCCTAGAAGAAAACCTAGGCAATACCATTCAGGACATAGGCATGGGCAAGAACTTCGTGTCTAAAACACCAAAAGGAATGGCAACAAAAGCCAAAATTGACAAATGGGATCTAATTAAACTAAAGAGCTTCTACACAGCAAAAGAAACTACCATCACAGTGAACAGACAACCTACAGAATGGGAAAAAAATTTTGTAATGTACTCATCTGACAAAGGGCTAATATCCAGAATCTACGATGAACTCAAATAAATTTACAAGAAAAAAACAACCCCATCAACAAGTGGGCGAAGGATATGAACAGACACTTCTCAAAAGAAGACATTTATGCAGCCAACAGACACATGAAAAAATGCTCATCATCACTGGCCATCAGAGAAATGCAAATCAAAACCACAATGAGATACCATCTCACACCAGTTAGAATGGCAATCATTAAAAAGTCAGGAAACAACAGGTGCTGGAGAGGATGTGGAGAAATAGGAACACTTTTACACTGTTGGTGGGACTGTAAACTAGTTCAACCGTTGTGGAAGACAGTGTGGTGATTCCTCAGGGATCTAGAACTAGAAATACCATTTGACCCAGCCATCACATTACTGGGTATATACCCAAAGGATTATAAATCATGCTGCTATAAAGGCACATGCACACATATGTTTATTGCGGCACTATTCACAATAGCAAAGACTTAGAACCAACACAAATGTCCATCAATGATAGACTGAATTAAGCAAATGTGGCACATATACACCATGGAATACTATGCATCCATAAAAAATGATGAGTTCATGTCCTTTGTAGGGACATGGATGAAGCTGGAAACCATCACTCTCGGCAAACTATTGCAAGAACAAAAAAACCAAACACTGCATGTTCTCACTCATAGGTGGGAATTGAACAAATAGAACACCTGGACACAGGAAAGGGAACATCACACACCGGGGCCTGTCGTGGGGTGGGAGAGGGGGGAGGGAAAGCATTAGGAGGTATACCTCATGTAAATGAGGAGTTAATAGGTGCATCACACCAACATGGCGCTTGTATACATATGTAACAAACCTGCACGTTATGCACATGTACCCTAGAACTTATAGTAAAAAAAATTGAAAAGACCCACAAACTAGAATATAGTATTTGCAACCATAAGTTGTATTTTAAAAATCCAGCTTATATAAGGAACTCCAGACTCAATAATAAGAAATCCAACAACCAACATAAAAAGGAAAATATTTGATAGATACTTCACCAAAGAAGATATGACGACGACAGATAAGCACACAAAGATATGCTCAACATCACTAATATAGTTAGGGAAAGGCAAGTTAAAAATACTTTACTAGAATGATTTATGTGGGAATGTGGAGGAATAGAGGCTCTCATACACTACTGGTTGCAAAGTATAGTGGTGCAACTACTTTGGAAAACAGATTGGCATTCCCTTAGGTGATTTCCCAGAGAAATAAATGTTCATGACCATGCAAAGACTTGCACATGAATGTTCATAGAAGATTTATTTTTAATAGGCAAAACTAGATATAACCCAAATGCCAATCTACAGGTGAATGAGTGTGATGATTAATTTTATGTGTCAACTTGACTATCATATCACAAGGTACAAAGAAATTTGGCTAAACATTATTTCTGGGTGTATCTGCATAGACTTTTCCAGATGAAATTAGCATTTGAATTGATAGAGTGAGTAAACGAGAATGCCCTCCTCAGTGTAGACTGGCATTATCCAATCCTTGCAGATCTGAATAGAGCAAAAGCGTTAGGGAAAGAGGAATTTGCTCTCCGAATGATGGCTTGGGCTGGAAATTTGGTCTTCTCCTGCACTCATATTGGTACTTATATTATCAGCTCCCCTGATTCTTGGGCCTTGGAAATTTGGGATTTATTTCATTGGCTCCCCTGGTTCTCAGGCCTTTAGACTCATACGGAAACTGTAGCACTGGCTTCCCTAGGCCTCCAGCTTGCAGATAGCAGATTATGAAACTAGTCAGTCTTCATAATCAAGAGAGCTTTTATATCTTTATAATAAATTCTATATGTAAATATATATACATATATATGTAGATAGGTAGATAGATGATAGATAGATAGACAGATAGATAGATATAGATAGATATCTCCTATTGATTCTGTTTCTCTGGAGAACCCAGAATAATATATCAGGTAAAAAGATGGTGGCATATCTATATAATGGAATACTAATCAACAATTTAAAAAATTACCTAGAGAGATATCGAACAAAAGGCTGAATATTAAAATATGTAGAGCGATAAATTCAGTCAAAAGAGTAAATAACGTATTATTTGATATATACTCATTTCTATAAAACTAAAACTAATCAATAGTGACAGGAAACAATTGAATGCTTCCTTAAATCTTAAAGATTTAATCCAGATGTGACAAACATCACTTCTCAAATTTTATAACCAAAGCAAGTTATATAATACATCTAACATGAAGAGGCAGAGGATCATAAAGAGTGCTCAGAAGTGGAGAGAATAAAAAATACTTACAACATTATCAGCTAGTGAATGTCAAGGAAAGTTGCATGTTTAATTGAACTCATTTATACAGAATAGAAAATCTTTTACTGTGGGAGAAAGAAAAATATATTACTGCATATTTTTCCTTTAGAACCAATCACCAAAGTTAACTTCCTTAAACTTATTTGCTTTTCTCAATTTTTTCTCTTATTTCAATATGTAATGGATTGTTAAAAGTGTGCATTTTTTTTTAGCAGAAAACACAGATGAACTTAGAATTAATTTTAACTGTGTTACAACATTTGCAAGTTGATGACAACAGGGAATATTCCAGTTAGTGAATACTGATTTAACTGTCTATTTAGAAGTTGCCTTCAGATAATATTTAGATTCCTATGCAAAATAAGTTGGGAGCTTCATCAGCAGTATCTAGCAGTCAGAGATGACTATATTTAGAGTTGAGCTAGAGGCAGCTTTATCACAAACTTAACCAACTTCTGACATGTCATTGTCAGTATGCTGAAATCCACATGTGTATATTTTCTGATTTTAGGCAGAAGTGAATATTACATTCAGAGAGGAGATCTTTTTACTGCTTTATCATTGCATAATGTCTTGGATATATTTGATACTGCTCACAGCTCCAATACACCTGTCACTGCACCTCACTGCTAATACAATGACAGCTCAGTGGTCACGTGTTCCAAGCCAATGTCATGCAATACTATTTTTCGCTACTCATTCTGAGTTACAGTCAGCATTAAAAGCTATGCTCAGACTTATTCTGGATTAGTTTCCTCCAGAGATGCACATCACTAATATGTTTGATTTTAAGAAGTTGTGATGAGTATTATATGGAAGTAGACCTGTGTATAGTATTTTCATTATTTGAGATTATAACCTGGTCAATGGGGTCTTGAGTACCATCCAGGATCCAAACAGAGGAGATTTAGGCTTCCAAAATGGCTTGATAATGCCCATCTTCTTCATGATTACATTAGTACAGAAATATGTAAGTAAATTATTAATTATTTAGAGCTAAAAGTACCTTAAAATGAAAAAATGACATACAGAGTTATATATTGAACTCATTTAGAAGATATTTTACTCTGGGTTATGTGCTTTAGGAATCCAATGGAGTAAGTTTAATCATTCTCATTTTACATTTATAAGAACTGGCCTTAGTAAGTGGCATAACTAAAATTGGAATTCAGGCCCAGACTTTTAGATTTTATGTATCTTATTCATTTTAGAGAGATATTTTATTACAAACACAATCTTATACCTAAATGTTTATACTGAATATGAGAAACCCAGGGCAGAGAAACTAAGTAATTTTATAAAGCTTCTATAGAGATAGCTAACAACAAAACAAAAGACTCTCTTGAATTCTAAGTAACTCTCATGTCCTGAAATCAAATCAACATCCTGGCTTCTGTATTCTTTTCAGAGTAGCTTTCTAATTAATTCAATACTCTACCCAGTTCCTAACATTAATTGAGCATCTACTATCTGTAAGACTCTTGACCTTACAGTTTATAAAAAGAAAGTCTGTCTATATTGAGCTTACAATTTAGTTGAGGAGGATATTGAGTAATAACTAATTAAATAATATCACTTTTATGGTTGTAGTTGTAGAGAAGAATAAAACTGGGTAGAGGAATAAACTTACTATTTTTAGCAAGGAAGGACCTATGAGGATCCCATTTGAACAGAAATTTAAATAATGAAAACAGTCATGTCATGAGGAAAAATTGAGAACAGGGTAATACCTTCAGCCTACATGTGTTATAAAGTTCATGTTTTTTATATAATATAACTTATAAATAAGTGGTTCTTGAATAAAGTCATCTTTTTTTACACACAAACATGCACACACAAATACATAACAATTTCTTACTTATATTTGTGAAGTGGTTTTGTGTATCTCTGCATATTTGTTTTCCTTAACATACTATATATAGAGACCTTTACTGAAATATTTAAATTATAAAAGCTCAAAGATTGTTATTAATGTTAAAGTAGCATTTTAAAAAATCTAAGATTCAAAAACGTGTCAATAATGAGATAAATTATAAATAATTATTTAAATATTTTGATATTTGGAAAATGGGCTTTTATTCTATTATGTATTTTTATTTTTTATTTTTAGACGGAATCTCGCTGTGTCACCCGGGCTGGAGTGCAGTGGCGCGATCTCTGCTCACTGCAACCTCTGCCTCCTGGTTTCAAGCGATTCTTGTTCCTCAGCCTTTCCAGTAACTGGGATTACAGGAAGGTGTCACCACACCCAGCTAATTTTTGTATTTTCACTAGAGACGCAGTTTCACCATGTTGGCCGGAATGGTCTCGGCCTCCCAAAGTGCTGGGATTACAGGCGTGAGCCACCACACCCGGCAGGAACCTGGGCTTTTTCTTACAAAACCTTTACTTAATAAGATTCAATGCCAGATATGTTTTAAATCATCTCATAGAAAGAAATAACACTTTATTAGCTAATGTGTTAGCCTTGAGAAAATAGGTGATCTTATTCCATGATTCACTGATTACTCAATATCTTGCACATAAAATTCTAGAAGTAATTAGTGGCTAAATTAAGAAATTATAATTAATCTAGTATGTACTCTTTGTTTATAAACATGAATGTATAATTTTACAAATAGATATATGGAAAAAATGTAAAATTTATATTTGAGACAAAAATATATTAAAAATTGGGTATCCTAAAATGTTTTATTTACAGATTTTCATTTTTTTCAACAAATGCTTTATGGAAAAATAACCACACAATATACACATTCAAATATCCCACAGAAATGCTCTATCTTGTTTGTATATGAAAAAAATGATCTCATAAAATGCTGGTATATTTTGTCCAAATATAAAAATTTCCATTTGGAAAATTCATTTCTCAGCAGTAAGAAAATTCTTGGAAGTTCGAATGTTGTAAGAAGTCAAAACCAAACACATATCATATTTACATATTAGCTTTTCCAAACGTGAAAATGCTTCTCCAATTTTCTAACAAATCATGTGTATAATAAACAAAGCTTTCTTTATATACAGAACTTATTTTATATTTTCAATTTTTGTCTTCTACTTATGTTTGAAATTTTTATTTTTGGAATCTAATAAATGTGTCCATTTTCTATGCCATGAAATACAATACAAAGTGCATTTAATAAATAAAAAATATGGCCAGGCGTGGTGGCTCCCATCTGTAATCGCAGCACTTTGGGAGGCCGAGGCGGGCGGATCAAGAGGTCAGGAGATTGAGACCATCCTGGCTAACAAGGTGAAAACCCGTCTCTACTAAAAATACAAAAAATTAGCCAGGCGTGGTGGCACGCGCCTCTAATCCCAGCTACTCAGGAGGCTGAGGTTGTAGTGAGGCGAGATCGTGCCATTGCACTCCAGCCTGGGTGACAGAGTGAGACTCAGTCTCAAAAAAACAAAATAAATAAATAAATAAATAAATAAATAAAAATAGCTGTATAATTTTTGAAAATCAATAATTGTAACAATATCTAAAATAAGAACTGCTGCTATCATTTTTAATATAATATGCTAAGCATTTTTCTAATGTGTAAATGTATTTAGTTTTTAGAATAACATTATAAAGTTGGTACATTTTAAGAAAATTTAGATAATTAAGCCATTTAACCAGAGTATTCCGGCTAATCGATAGAGGAGATATAAAATTACTATGTTTCCTTCTCTGCCTTGACAGACAAAAAAACAAATATGTGCTTTTGAAAATACAGAAAATAAGTGAATGAGTCCAACAAAAAAGTATTTAAGAATTGATGCCAATCATAAAACAAGAAATTTATGCTACCGTATGCAACATATTAAATGTTATAGTTAAAAACACAAAAGAAGTAAAATTTCAGAAATTCAGCACACAATTTTCAAGCTCTAAGAGACAGAATTGTCTGCATAAAAATATGTCTTAGAATTTTGCTTCTCATTCCATCTTTGATGCCCTGGGACTAAGATCCCATCTCTCCAAGCAGGAAGGCTACAATAAAACAAAATTAGACCATTGATTAGGATGACTGTTTTATTCATTGTTATATATTATGTGTATATGTGTGTGTACAATACATAATGACACAAAAAGGAAAAATTTGTTTTTATTTATTTGTTTGCTTTTTTTGTTTTGTGAGTCCATCTTTCTAGCTGCATACTCAATGTGAACTTCACTCAACACTTTCCAAAGTATTGAAGTATATACATATATATGAAAAGTTCCAGAAATGGTATTCGTTTTTATTTAAGATGTGTTTATTTTTCATCTTCAGAAAGCCTTGGCTTTGGAATCTAAAACATTTGCATACAGTAGAAAATATCCACATGAATTCAACAGGAAATTTGTGGCAGAGTTTATGTTTATCAAGCTCTATTAAGCACTGGTGCCTAAATTTAGAGAACTGCAGTCATAAGTGACTGTGTTGAAACAAATAATTCAGAAAATTAGGAAAATTATTAAATATAGGACAGTTTCTTCTTCTTCTTCTTCTTCTTTTTTTTTTTTTGAGACAGAGCCTCCCTCTATTACCCAGCCTGGAGTGCAGTTGTACAATCTCGGCTCGCTGCAACCTCCGCCTCGTGGGGTCAAGCAAATTCTCCTGCCTCAGCCTCCGGAGTACTTGGACTACAGGCACACTCCACCAAGCCCGGCTAGTTTTTTTTTTGTTGTTGTTGTTGTTTTGGTTTTTTTTTTTTTTGTATTTTTAGTAAAGACAGGGTTTCACTGTATTGGCCAGGCTGGTCTTGAACTCCTGACCTTGTGATCCACACTCCTTGGCCTCTCAAAGTGCTGGGATTACAGGCATGAGCCACCGCGCCCAGCCAGGACAGTTTCTTCTTTAACTTAAGGAAGACAGGATCAAAACCGTGATTAATTTATACTTTGGGTTGTCTCTTATTTAAAGAAAGTAACTGTGCAGAAAGCCCCACTTGCAACCAGAAGTTTACTCTATTGTAAGTATCATAGGGATGGTGCCCAATTTTTTTATTTCTGTTTTGTTTTTCTTAATTTTTACTTTTTTGTTCACCTCTAACAGTGTCTGCAGTGTCTGCAACACAGTGGATGATTCAGCAAGTATGATTTTTGAGTAAAGAAACGATAAGCCAACAAAAGACAAAACACAGGAACAAGTTACTAAGACAGGTTTTAGAAATATTTGAGACCCCAAAAAAAGACAAAAAGGAAAAAAATACACACTTATACTACATTGTTTACACATCGATCTGCCATTAGGCAAAAGATTTGAACAGAAGATTTCTGAATACCCATTTGTGCTATTTCATTCCATTCACCAGTGGAATCAAATAATGGCATGAAATATCACTATCACCATTAATGTCTATAATACAGTATAATAAATATAACACTCAGTACCATTTTCAAGCCAGGCTTTCCAAATACTTTTCTTACTTTTCAGTCTTCTAACTTTATGAACACTTTCACTATGTCTCCAAATGTTGCTTTTCTAGGTTTGCTTTGTTTTAAGCCTATTATATTTACATTATATTCTAGGGAAAGATATTTGCTAACAGGGATGCAACTGAACTTAAATCATTTTTTTTATTATTTTTAAATCTTTTTTTATTTAACTAACTAACCAAGGAGCAATGCCATGAACGTAAGTCTCTTAACTCTTGGTTTACTCCCACAATCTGCCTTTCTCTAAGCAACAAAACTGAATATTAGATCGCATATGCATTAGTGATAGATATCAAAAATGGTAGTAATTAATCTGCTACTTTTCTCACTCTTCATTCCAGGAGAAGACATTACTATCCATCCTTTAACCAAAATAGGGAAGATCTGAGTAATTTCCTTCTCATATCAGTCCTTTTCTTCACATGTCTAAGTGGCTGTGAAATATTAGAAATTCTGCTTAATTTAGTTTCTCTCATCTTCCCTTCCTGTTAAGAGCTAGCTCTTTTGCTAGATGTAAGTCATCTTACATAGTAAAAATAATTTCCTCATTTTGCAAGAAGCTCTTGGAATCTGGTGCACAGTACCACCCTCCAATTCAGCTAAATATGTATGTGTGTGTGTATGTGAGGGTATCCTCTCTGCTAAGATCATGTCTATTTTCCTTAACATGCTCTGGTTGGTAATGTAGAGACTATACCATCCAGAAGATCCCCTTTAACTTTAAAGTTTTTCTAACAATAGATGATATTTCTCATTTCCTTTAATCCATATAATTCAGTGGTCATCTCATGTATTTATTCAGTTTAATTTATCAAAATCATAGACAAAAAGCCCTTTTCAAAAATATCAATATTTTTATATATTGTGGTCATCATGAAATACAAACTTTAATTAGTAAAATAACATAAGACTCCATGAATTTTGTAAAGAAAACATGAATGTCTTCCTCTCTTTTCTTCCTTCCTTTGACTATAAAAGAGATAATAATAGAAAATTTCATATTGTAATTCTATAATTTGTAAAAAATACTAAAAAATTTCTACTTGGATTTGTTCAAAATTTATTCTTTTAAAATTCTTTCTGAATTTAAAAATGTTAAATGTGATTTGAGAAATAGCACAAGGCCCTTGACTGAGGCTCCTGTCTGTGTGAGTGTATGTATGTGTGTGTGAGTGTGTGTATATGTATGTATGTGTATAGAACCATTTTGAAGTTACCTTCTTTTACTATAAATAGCTAACTCATGCTAAATATGTCTTCTTTCATATGAATAATTAGTGATTTTTCTTTTTATGAGATTCTTTCATCACATTACACAGTACTCATCCTTCAATTTAACTTGATCAATTTAACTATTGCTTTGAAATATACACCACTTTAAACTTACAGATTAGAAAAGGCAAGATGGCTCAATAATTCAGTTTCTTTATAAGTCAAGAGTGTTTGTTGTTTTCAAATTATTGTATTTTTGCATATATTTATTTGTGATCTAGAACTAATTATCATGTAGATATAGAAAATTATGTATATAGGTGTGTATGTAGAAATTGTATTCTATACATTGAAAAATAATTATCAATGTGTTGCTCTATTGAAAATTAACACAATTTAATAAACCTCATTTTAAAATGCTGAATACTTGTTTCCACATGAGACAAAGCATTTTTTTACTTCCACTTTAAAATGTTCTGAATTATTGCTTTAACTCTAGTTACTTTTGTGAAGTTGCAGGCTGAAAGTAAATAAGTATTGTTACATTACATTAGCATAATAAATATTTGTGAAAACATTTATTGCTTTATGCACTAAACTATGAACTACCTATGCAATGCCAGACTGTATTTTTTAAATCTTTGATTATTCCTATTTTCTATTAAACTCACTGAGAATTTATTGATAAACAATTTTACAACGTGTCACACAATTCACATAAAGTTTGCTGAAAGGTTCAGAATAAATGTGAACCACGAGTTTAAGTGAAATTGCTTGACTAAATAATATTTGATATATGTCAACGCAACATATTTCACATTTAAGAAGATTAAAATATGTGGGGTTTTTTTAGGCTGTTGACATTTCAGATAAAATTTTCAATATGTAGACTCTCTTTTTAAAATTATTCCAAGCTGATTTGTTAGGAGAAAGATATTGGCTTAACTACTGTGGTAGGGTGCAAATTTTACAATCTTGCTTGGGTCAACCTTGCTAACTTGATCTCCTGTCACTATTCCTTTTTCCACTTTATGCTTTATCTGCACTAAATTAAAAATCATTTTTGTTTTTCTGTTTTTTTGCGTATGTTTTTCTTTTTTGAGACGGATTTTTGCTCTGTTGCCCAGGCTGGAGTGCAGTGGCATGATCTTGGCTAACTGCAACCTCTCCCTCCCGGGTCCAAGTGATTCTCCTGCCTCAGCCTCCTAAGTAGTTGGGATTACAGGCACACATCACTATGTCCTGATAATTTTTGTATTATTAGTAGAGACAGAGTTTCCCCATGTTGGCCAGGCTGGTGTCGAACTCCTGACCTCAAGTGATCTGCCCACCTTGGCCTCCCAAAGTGCTGGGATTACAGGCATGAGCCACCGCACCTGGCCAAGGATCATTTTTGAAATATATTTTATTTATTTCTCTCTAATATTATATGTGCTACTCTTACTCTCTAAAACGTTTGCTCTCTTCATCCCTTTATTATCTGTCAAATTTCTACTTCTTTCAAGTCCTGAGTCAGGTGTTTCTTTATCTATGCACCCCATCCATCCTGAGAGAACAATGGTCTCACTTGTTACTCTCGCAGTTGGTATACATCTCTATAAAAGACCTTCTCACAAATTTAGACTTAGTTGTTTATAAAACTACTATTATCCCTTATACTGTAAACTGTAGTGTATAGTTCCTGAGAACAGTGACTATAACTTAATCACCTTTCTATCACTAGCCTTTAATAAAATGCCAGATAGATTATGTTTCTCTTCTGTCACCAATATCACTCAACCCAAGAAAGCCAAGACTACAAATTACAAGACATCTGCAGTTCCCATTCTTTTTATGAGATGAAAGATTCTAGGAAATATAAAACTTTGGGTGTTATTCTTTAGGATTTCCATTTTCACTCCCAACTGAATATTAGTTTCAACTGGGAAACTTTGAAAACTGTACTGCTGATAGCTATAGAAGGGAGGGAACTTCTAGGCAGACAGGGGTGGGTCCCTGGCAAAACACCTTTGAGCCAAAAGGCCTGAAACCTACAGCCCAAAGTGAGAACTTCCATCTCTGTGTGCCTGCTCTCTCCCGATTGGTTCTTTCTGAATAATGTCTTTTAACCAACGGAATGCTGCCTTTTCCAAAACTACCTACGGCCGCCCCTATCCTGTACCTATAAAGACCCCAGACTCAGCTGGCAGACAGTAGAAGTGGCCAGACATCAGGGAGAAGCAGTTGGATATCTGGGAGAAGCAACTTTCACTTCAGAGATGGTGTCTGGACTAGGCAACTTGACCTCGAAAGAGAGATGCTTGAGAGGCGGCTTGACTTTAGGGGAGAGGGACCTTCCGTTCCTGTCCCCTTTCCAGCTCCCTCTGCTAAGAGCTGCTTTCATCACTCAATACAATTCTCCACATTCACCATCCTTCAATTCATCTGCATGACCTCATTCCTCTTGGGCACCAAACAAGAATTTGGGATCCACTGGGTGTGGGTAACAAAAAAGGCTGTCACACTGGCCCTTTGCCCTCACTGGTGAAAGGCAGCTTCCCCACGTGATGAGGCAAAGGGCTTGCCGAGCTGATAACACACTGCTGTCTGCAGATGGAAGAGCTAAGCGAGCATTGTAACATGCCCTCTGGAGCTTTGGGGTCACAGGCACCCCTAACCTGGACACTGCTGCGAGGCCCGCCCAGACTTCGCTCCTGCAGGTGCCAAAGCAACTGGTTCCTACACTAGATTGCTCTGGTGCCTGCACTCGTTTGCTCACACGCTCCCTCCCACAAGGAGTTGACTGGGGTGGGCTGAGTAAATGAGGCACCCATGTTGCAAGACCTGCGAAGGGGTCAAGAAAATATCTGGCATCACTACTGGTCAGAGTCCACCAAAGTAAATAAAACACAAAATTTGAACTCCAGCCCCAAGAATAATTACCAATTCTGGGCCAAGCTCATAGACACTAAACTGCTTCACTATAAGAGACCATACATGTGTGGACATATTTGTCTCTGAGAGCTAATGTACACCAGGTTGTAAATTAATGAAATCTCTAGCCAAATGAGATGAAATTAAGTTAAATGTAATGACGCTGCATGCTACTTGCCAATATATCCTAGGGGAAGTAAGAGAAGATAAAAGTAAAACATTACCCCAAGGCTTAAGTTTAAAGCCCACAAGTGCCTCACAATATCTCCACAAGAAAGTCCAGAAGTTCACAAACACGTTACAAATTTTATACTGTCTAAATCTAGTATACTTCTCATTTACATTTTTCTAATTGCTCAAAATTTCCACTTTCCAAGGTTGTTTATCCTCAAGAAGTTTTTCTTCCATAGTGCTCTGCTTATCTTGGTAACATGATCCAAGTTATTCTCATTTCCCAAACCCAAATAGTGTATTGATTTCATGAAATAATTAAATTATTCCTGAATCTGTAATTGGATTGACTTTTTAATATGTCTGTAAACTTCATAAGAGCAGAGAACTTGTCTTGTATACCCATTATTATAACTGGATTATGTAGAAGCATTTCTTGCTCTTAATAAGCAAGGTTTGAATGAATGAAGTCATGTTAAATAACAAAGAAGTTTTGTAGATGTGTAAATATTTGAAAAACAGGATAGTAATTATGTTACATATAGCAAGCACACCAGAACACAACAATCTAGGTAAATCTTGTTCCCTTTCAGTACTGCCTTTTTCTATTTGTAAGACCTTGGAAAATAATTTTGTCTCTCAGTGAATCACATGTCATTTTCTATATAGAATAGAATAATAGCTATCAGGTAAGGTTATTGTGAGAATTAAATATGTTAATGGCTGTAAAACACAAGTAATTGTTCTAGCACATAACACTCAATAAATGTTTGCTCTTATTATTGAGTAGAGTGATTGTTTTCTTAGGCATCTATGTCAGTTTCAGTAACAATTATCTGCTTTTAATTATAAAATTCTAAATATTAATTATAATCTTCTATCTGATGAAGACAACTGCTAATCTAAGATCACAAAGTATTCTCCACATTCAAAATTAAACCATGGTTTATGATTTAATTCAGACCTGTATAAAAATATATGAATTAGAATGTCAGGACGAGAAGAAGTTTATTCTGTTTTAGCATAGGCTCCTTTTCAACTAAATAGGCCCTAGTTTTCTGGCTAGAAATCAGGCAGTAACTTTGCAGAAATTCTGTCCAATCCCCTACTTTAATTAATTTCCCAAAATGTGAATAGGAGGAAGAAATACAAATTTTAAAAAATTGAAAATATTTTAAAATATTCAATGGAAAGACTGTAAGCTATCCCTATATTTTTACAAGAATCTTGAATTAAAATATAGGTTAATATTGTCAGAAAATATGTCAAGTGTTCTGGTTTAATATCAATAAAATCTGCATAAACAATGGTTTCAAATTTTTCCATATATAATTCACTATAGAATATGCCCTTGAAGAATGTTAAGGGTTGTTTCTAGCTAGAAAGAACAATTGGTTTACATGTCCTGAAACAAATATTCATTTCACCCTTCCAGCCACGTTGCCATTTTTGTCTTTGCTCCTTGATGATTAGACAGGTTTAAGGAAAATAAACATTTTTTGTTTGTCTTCAGAAGGACTTTATAGTTCCTATGGTGTAGATATACTGCATGTAGTAATTTAAAATAAGATAGAGTAATTTATTAACTGCCATTAAGCAAAATAAAATTTGCACATGGGCTCTTCCACATTTACACTGGAATAAGAACTAGAAGTTTCTTGCATTTCATTTACACAATTCTTAACTAGAGTTTGAAAACCTTTCCATAGTCAAAGTAGTTTCAAAGGATGATTACAGAGATGAAACTGTCACCGAATTCTGCTTTCCTCAGCAATTCAAAATAAAAGTTCAGAAAGCATTTGGTCCTGCTCAACCTATCATTTAATATGAAATTTAAAGCTGTCACTGATGTCACATTATTAGGGTATAAAGCTTGATGTCATGTTGACACTAAACTCCATTTAAAAGCTTCCAAAAATATTCTGGGTGTCTTGTTCTTTTACAACCTTTGATAATATCATCTTGAGTAGATCACTCAAGAGCAGAAATCAGTGATTTTTGTAAGCTTCATAATGGTAGAGAATCCCACATGGAGATATTTGCATTCTACTGCTTTGTACTAGAAAATGCACAAGGTGAATGTAATGAGATGAGTTGGGAATATTGCAATGCTTTAAGTGAGAAATGATGAGTCTGGGCTTAAGCTGAAAAAAGGGCAGCGATAAGAGGAATAAATATTTGTAGAGTGAATTGGACCGGGTGACCTATTTGTGGTTGGGAATGGGAAGGAGAAGTGGACGGTAGTCGTAAAATCTTTTATTGTTAGACTGGGTAGACGGACATGCTATTAATGGTCATACACTCAGGGTGGGGGTGAGGATTTTGAGGCTTTATGATAACCTCTGTCCTCCCCCACATGAAAAAACAGTTCTAGAATTACTGCATCAATGCAAGAAGGTCTGGGACATTTGCCATAAGCCAGCTCCAATCCCATGCATTATGAGCAAATGTGGTTTCTCTCAACCTCAGGTATCTTTGACTTTTATTTTTCTGGCCCTTGGGTATATAATTTGAACCAATCTTTCCTTTAATTAGAATGCAGATTCCAGTAACTCTATTTACAAATTTGGCTTAAGCCTAGGAAAAAGTACGATCCAGCCTACCTTACTGATGTATTTCAGAGTAGTTTTGACACTCCGGCCTCTATTTTACTATAAGTAAACACAAAACTAACAAAGCATCATCTATCATAAGTGGAAATTCAAAGAGCACTACATATGATGGAGACATATTTTAAACATCCAATGTCATTATTTGAGAGGTAGTAAGTTGGAGATAAATTAGAACATATTTTCTAAACTATCTGTGGTAAAGGATCAGATATTTATTTTTAAAAATACCTAATGTGGTGTAAACTGATACTTATGCAAAATGCAAGAAAAGTGAATCAGTTGAAAAATTAGATGAAAAAGCACAAAATACAAACCATCCAATTGTGTATTAATATAAAATTTAATCAGCATAAAATTACTCTGTCAAATTGCTATAAAAAAGTTTCTAAATATTACTGCGGATTCCTGCCTTTGTATTCAAAAGTGTCAAAGAGCTCACACACCTATTCTGGTCTGCCAAATGCAGTTTGGGTAGCATTAGATTCAGAACCTGAATCCAAAAGAAAACATTTAGATCAGCACTAATGAGGCTAGAAGGAGATTATAATTAGGAAAAGCAAATGCAATGAGAAATAGCCCTGAATCACAGCTGAGATCAGAAAAGAAAACTGTAAAGTCATTTTATCATTTTTTAAAAGAGAACTTTTTACTAGCTAAACCTGAAAATGCAGGGGAAAGCAAGTTGATATAGCTGGAGTTGAAATTTTGTCTATTTTTAACAAGGTGGAAAGAACGGTATGTTGGAGCATAAGTGTTGGAGAGGATGAAAGACAAGAGTGGGATTTTTGAATGTAAGATTAGAAGTTTGAATTTCCTGTCATACTTTTAGATATTTATTACAGTCATTTTTAGAATAAGTCTATCTGGAGTCTTCTAAACTAGCAATTTTTATTTGTTACATAAACTATTAACTGCTACTTTTTTCAGATTATATTTTTTTCAATTTCTGCCAGAAGTAACTTCTCAGTCCTCCACTCCTAGAGTAGACCATTTCTCAGATGAAAATATTTACAATAGGAATGACACAGAGTGGCAGAGCATTTTTATTCCTAGATGTCACTTCATGGAGGAAAGATGACCTGATATAAGATTATTGATTGACACTCATTAATCCAGTATTAAAACTGTGAGAGCTGAGAATTTTTGACATTTCTATCTCCATTTGGGGAAAACTGTCTTCAGTATTTTTTTTGAAATGACAAGAAAAATTTAATATTGAATTGCAAGGAATTTGAATTCTTGACAGATGTAATGATTTGACAGCACCTAATTCAAATGGAGTTGCCCAGATCTCTAGGGACCACAGAATAAAGAAACTTAAATGATCCCAATGATGGAGGAAGAGCCAAAATTAGAATAAATGACATTTGTTTGACTTGTCAACCTGTGAAGCCTACCTCATGATCACTGAGGAGCCTCTAACAGAAGTTTCTCTTCTCAAACCATTGTCACAGATAGGGACTCCTAGAGAGAAAACATAAACTTACACATGTGACAACTCAAGGGGCAGTGCATATAATGGAGATATTTTAAATTAACAATTCCACAATTTTCACGGGAAACTCTGTAGAGAAAATAACCAATTTAGTTTCGTGGAAAAATGAAAGAGAAAATTCAAAAAACTTGACAGCATATTTAACCCTAAAGTTTTGGTGTGGGCTTTTTAAATGTAATCACTTACATATAACTACATATACTCATAGTGAAAAGAATGTATATGTATGAAAAAATGTAATTTTCTAGACTTAGATATAAGAACAAAGTGCTATTGTTAAGTCTTTTACTTGAAGAGAGTAATTGCCCAGAACACTATGTACATTAAGGTAAAAATAGAAAGAGTACTAATTGAGTAATAATAACAATAATAATAGTAATAAATGTTTGTGGCATATTTACCAGGTGAAGGGCACTGTACTGAAAGTTTCACGTGTGTTATCGGGTAAATAATATTATCTTTGTTTTTGTGCAGACATGAAAATGAAGGCAAAGATCAGAGAATTTGAATGACCTGCAGAATGTCACCTTGATGAGTTACATGTCAGAGATTTGAGTATGATCAGTGTGATGTCATTTTATTTAGTTCTTTGTTCAGCCTCAAATGCCTTAGCAGTGATTAGTCAACACTTTCATATGAGTTGTAGCATGCCACCATTTTAGTAAAAGGAGTGTTGGACAGAGATAAAGGAGACAAAATGTGGTTCTGACTCTTGAATTAGGCGGTTATGTTATCCTGAGTAACCCATTGTCTCTGTAAAGCTCTCATATCCTACGTGTTACAAGAAATTACTGAAATAGCTTTTTAAAAAAATTTTCCATTCTGTTTAATGTATACATAAATGAGCTACTATAATTATTGCATGTTTATTTTTTGTACTACCCCCTCATCTTAAACCAACTAATTCGTGTTTATGAGCTATAGATTCAATAGATAAAATGAAAGGATGCAGACTGTTTAATGAAATACAGCACATCATTACCAGCTACCACTAGAAAATGACTCATAATTCATGTCCATGAAAGGGTGCTTTAGTAGCATTTTCATAAACAAATGGAAAATTGTTGAGTATTTGTTAGATATTCTAAAGTGTATGCTTTATCTGAATGTGAGTCTCAGAATTATCTAAGCCATTACTTGAGACTGTTACGTGAAAATATCAACAATTTCATTACATTCTGAAAAATTGGTTCTTAAGTGCTTTGAAGCAAAAATGATAACAGTCTGGAAGTTTGAAAGTATGAGTCTTTATTTCAGAAATAATGGAACATGAAAATAAACAGTACTCAATCTACCATAGAAATTATTGTATACTTTTTGGGAAGCTTGAGGGACAAGCGAAAAGAAGGAATATATATTATTTTAACAAGTATTATCCCAGGAGTTGGGGAAATAGGTATTAGAGTAGTTCCATGAAAATTTTGTTCTGATAAGTTCCATTATCATGAGTTGTATATTTTTACATTCCTGATACCATGATTTTGAGAAGATGCAGTTTGTTGTAGTTGTTTTAAGGCAATTGGAGACGAACATAGTTGCAAGTATGGATTCAAAAACCACACACACACACACACACACACACATTCATGCACATTTGTTTTCCATTTTATTAAAGAAAGTATACTTTTAAGAACAAGAACATAGAAAAAATGTAATTTCAAATTGATGCATGTATCTCTCAGTATAAAAATCTGCTGGATTCCCAAGTTGAAACAGCAAGTTCAGATAGCCAGAGAGAGTGTTTCCTTGAAATGATTCCATCACAATTTATCGACATGTTTTCAGCTCCAGAGATTGGATAGTGAGTGTTCAGGTAGTAAAAGACATCTGGCATTTGGCTTTATGGAAAAGTTTGTACAGTGATTTTATTTTTCTTATTTTTACAAGAGTCCAATGAAACATTATCACAATTAGCAAGCAGCTTATGATGGTTGAACTAGCAGATTGCAAGAAAAATATGTTTGATAAATTGCTGATGTAGATAAATCAATGGATTTTAAAAAGTAGGCTTACAATAAAACAAAATAAAATAAGACATGTAATTTTAGAAATTGAAGAAATATAAATATTTTCAAAGGTAAATTAATTGTTCATAATTTAACAGAGCTCTGATTCTATGTTCAGCCCTTTTTTAAAAAATGTACCAGAGAGTCTTACTCTTTTAGGCCCATTACACTTATTCCTGTACATTAAAATATATAAGTATAATCTGGAAAAATCCTGATTTTTAAATGATGGAAGATTTTCCTTCCTGTAAAATATAATTTTTACAAAACAGTGCACAAAATTTTCTGAGTAAATTAAAGCTCTCTTGATGCAGTCTGTACATTACCCACAGCTTGTTCTGTCCAGTTGAGAAAAAGACAATTAAGAATATTAATAAATCATATTGAAATGTTGATGAATTAAGAATGCAAATTGAAATTGGATTTAAACAATGTCTTCAGTAGTATAAGACAGAAATAACATGAATTAATCTTCTTTAATAATAGTATCCATCTTGTAATATTTCACTTTCTTATGTTAGGTTGGTGCAAACTTCCCTTATCATGAGTTGTATATTTTTACACTCCTAATATCATGATTTTGAGAAGATGCAGTTTGGTGTAGTTGTTTTAAGGCAATTGGAGACCAACATATTTGTAAGAATGGATTCAAAAACCAAACACACATACACACACACACACACGCACGCACACACACACATTCATGCACATTTATGTTCTAAACATTTTATTAAAGAAAGCATACTTTTAAGAACAAGAACACAGAAAGAATGTAATTTCAAATTGATGTATGTATCTCTCAGTATACAAATCTGCTGGATACCCAAGTTAGAACAGCAAGGTCAGATAGCCAGAGAGAGTGTTTCCTTGAAATAATTTCATTACAATTTATCTACATGTCTTCAATTCTAGAGATTGGATAGTGTGTGTCTATCCAAACTCTGGAGCTGAAAGCATGTTGATAAATGTTGATTGTTCATTTCATATTATTTGATATTTTGCCAATTTAATATCTCATTTCATTTTTATTTTAACTCCTTAATGATACATCCCCCACATGTCACAAATTATTGTTTCTTTAATTTGCCATTTATAGATTTTATACATTAAAATGCCATTTGACATTAAAAGTAATGGCAAAAACCATGGTTACTTTTCAACCAACCTAATAGTATTGGAGAAAAAAAATAAACACTTGGATTTAATTACACTGTCAATACTGCATACAGTTTCTCATAGAATGTTCTGAGAAGAAACTGAATAAGCAGTAACAAATAGAAAAGAAATAAAATTAATGTTGAAAGTTTAGAGAAACTAAGACATGTATATAAGCTTTCTAAATAGAAGAAAAAAGTGAAATTTTGTTTGTTTATTCAATATTATTTGACATTTGCCAATTTAATAATATCTCATTTCACTTATATTTAAATACCTTAGTGATACATCCTCCATGTCATAAATTATTGTATTTCTTTAATTTGCCAGTTACAGATTTTATATATACCTAAAAAATATCATGATCAATGTCTGAGGTTAACACACATTATTTGTTTGAAAAATCAATAAGTAAAATATAAAGCCAAAGAACATGAGATAAGAAGTGTTTTATTAAGCTTTTTTTTTTTACAAAGCCTGGAGATTTAATTCTGAAAGAAAATGAATACTGCAGTCTTGAAATCACGTGATTTTATAGGTTGATGTAGATGTCCCATTTAATGAAAAATGTTGTCCTTCAAGTGATTCCACTTATACTTCTGACTAGATTAAATTTCCCCCCTAGAATCCTAATGAAGATAATGTATCTTTTTGCTTTCTTAATTCTTTCCTAACAAAACTTTTGTGAGGGGGAAGGAAATGAAGAGATAATCTTTTGACAACATACTAAAATGAAAGCACTATAAGATGGACAGGAAACATGAGTAAATTTATTGGTTAATTAAGTCTTTAGTTTCTCTTAATTGGCACAACCTAAAATTATTTATTGATAGCAAATGGTTCTATGTTCTAAATAAATTTTATTTTTGGACACTGTGGAACAGTTAATAAATGTATCAAATATTCTACCT
This sequence comes from Pan troglodytes, assembly GCF_028858775.2. Classification (NCBI taxonomy): domain Eukaryota; kingdom Metazoa; phylum Chordata; class Mammalia; order Primates; family Hominidae; genus Pan; species Pan troglodytes. The sequence goes on from NC_072403.2 coordinate 115,208,300, forward strand.
CGTGTTATTTTTGCTAGTTTACACAAAAACACAATTATTTTGTTTGATTCTGTTGTTTTTCATAAATATTTATGTATAATATCATTTTCCTTGTAAACAGGATTTTTCCTGCCCAAAGGGAGGAAAAACAATTTGTGTGTTAATTTTATCTCACTGGTTTTGTTCAGCTTCAGTAGTTGTGTACATAAAGGAAGAGATTAGATAAAGGGGAATACAAGCAACCCCTGTTGTGAACGTAAAGAATTTTAATTAGCCATGATGATAATTTTGAAGCATTTCAGGTATATTCCACCCCTCTGCTCATAGAACAAACCAGCTGCTAAATGGTTCCTGTCAGTAGTCCTTCAAAACTTATTTTGTTTAGATTTTGCTGCCCCCTACAGAATAACCAAAGGCATTCATGAGTTTGCCATGTACCTTCAACTTCAAGATGAGAGCATTTCATGTCTTCTTGAGATTCTGGTAGAAATAACCCTCACATGGTAGTTTTTATTACTAAAGTTTGGCATATTTTGTATTACTTGTGACACAGCTGAACCTCCCTCAAAATTAAAATAGAGAAATAAAAAGCATTCTTTCCAATAATTCCTCCCTTCTCTACACGAAAAGAAAAAGTAAAAATTTTTGAAGAGAAAAACTAGTAATGTTTAAAATTTTCAAATAGTAACCTCATTGTAAAACTATAGAGCGTTTTGCCTTTTTTCCCATTTCACGAAAGACAATTTTATTGTTCTAAGTGCTTAACAGGCATAAATAGGCCATGGAACTGACAGGGGGAAAAAATCCTTCAATAAGATAGATAGATTATCTGGTTTACCTTCAAAAGTTCTAATCTATGTAAAAAAAAAATGCATTCACTACTAATAAATATAAAATGGTTCTTTCTTTGAAAATCACATTATTTATTTATCAAACATCTTTTTTCTGGGTCTTCAAATAAAAAAATGTGTATTTGTTTTTAAATAAACTCCTTGCTCATAGTAGAAAAATATAGGTTAAGTGCAAAAATTTAGGTAAACCTGAAAGTGGCAATTCAGTGTGTTCTATTTCCCCAATAAATTGTTTCCTAAAAATGTGCAACAATGTAATTACTTTCACTTATTTTTTGTATTTTTATCAGCTGTTTCTCTTTGCTAGAATGGTGCTTATGAAGAAATAAGATACATCGATCATAAAAGGTGTTACTATTTCTAAATCAAAAATCGTCATCACCACTAAATAGTGACTAGTAATGGTGAGGCATTAACCCAACAGTCTTCTTTCAGGTCAAGCATGATCTTTAGCTAAGAGAATTTCATTCATTGCTACAGAGAACATTTTTAAATTTTTTAATGAAAATTAATGGTATATTTTAGTTGTAAACATTTATTATTTTCCTGTTTAAAAAAGTAATATTTAGAAAAAACAAAGTTTTCATGAAGATAGCTGAAATAATTTCCATTGCTAATTACATAAGGTAGCATACTCTATTTAAATATAAAGTCATACTAATATGTGAAAGTGGCAAAAAAGTATAAGTATTAAAACAATCTGGAACTTAATATGAGCAATTTGACTCAACATTTTTTAATCTCCCATCCAATAAATAAAATTGTTTATTTAAAGATAAATACATCCAATGTTCACCTAAATGGCACTTTTGATCTCCAATATACATCAAAATTTTGAATGTTTATACCCTTACAAAACATCCTTTTAACTCCTAATATAGGGTTATCAGTGCTAAAAGCCTGTGAAGCAAATTACCACCATCTTAATTTTAAATGACATATCTTTAAAAAAAAATTAAGAAAGAGCATAGGAAATAAAGACTGCCTAAGCTACACTAAAAAGGAACACATGATTTCTAAACTGAAATATTTTAGTTCTACATTCTTTGCATTTCCAAATATGTTTTATAATCAGCTTATCAATTTCTGCAACAAAAACAGAAAATATGTCTTGGTAAAATTTTACATGATTGACATTATATGGTTTTGCCCTTCATAAAAGCATGAGTTTTATTTTCTTTATAAAATTACATATTTTTTCCCAAGAAAAATATTGTATAACAAAGCTATAAATTTGAGAAAATATATTCAATAATCAGATATTGTTTTTTATTTAATTGTAATCTCAGTATATATTATTAAGTGAAATTAATTGTAATTCTTTAAAAATCAAATAGGAATCTTTTATCTAAATGAAAACAGATATTGTCTGAAAGTATATATTTAAAATACATTCATAATTTCAGTCAGGAATAATGAAATAAAATTGCAACACTGGAAATTGATTATTAACTACTTAGGTTCCTTCTTGGAAATTTCCGTAGTATATAAAATTCCGAGGTCTTTATTCAGGACTTAGTATTAAACTTTCTGCAAGGGAACTATTTTACTTAGGTCTTGATGCTTCTGATATTCCTTATCACTGGATTCTGGTATGTATTCTGTCTTTTCGTTAACAACCTTAATTTATTTTTAAAGAACATATTCTTGAATAATAAACATCATAGAAGTGCATGGAATTTTAGAGAATAATAACATATGTAAAAGAAAAAACAATAGCAAGTATAAAATGAAACTATATTGGTGAATGAGACAGAATGATTATGAAATACAAATTGGGTAAACTTAATGCTAAACAAATAATAAATAGTAATAAAGAAATAAAGTTTCTTAGTGCCATAGGCTGAGTAGAATGAGAATGAGAACAGTGATTATCTAGGTGATTCACTGTGATAATTGAGATCTATTTATCCAGAATATTTTAAAAAGGATATTAGATAGAAGAGTATGACCCTAAAGTGACTTTGTCATAAAAAAGCATTTAAGTACTAAGTTTAGCTTGCTGTATTATAATATTAATCTTAGTGCTTGGTTTCAACATTTAAAAATATATTATTATTTAAAAGGGTAAATGAACTATCATGCAGAATGGACTTAATTTGTTCATTTGTTCTATGTTTCAATGCCATTCTGAAACATTTTTAATTAAGAACATGAAATGACTCATTAACATTCAGCTCTAAAAATAAGTGACTGATTACAATATGTTGAAAAAAGCAAGTTACTTCATGCATTGCCATCAAATATTTCTCAAAATGGACTCAAGGAATTCTGTTTCAAAATACTTGGGGAGGTAAAAGCTTCACATTAAAAAAAAAAGAACTCTAAGCAGTGCCATAGGTAGGGGGTGACAGATATACACAAAAGATAAAACTATGCATTCCTCTCAATCTATTCATTTAATGGTTATAAGGAGCCTGATTTCACCCCTGTAGCAAAAACTCTAGTTTTTATGTACTCAATACATGCAAAGTATTAAATCACTTTTATTTATTCATATAATAAATCATGAGTGAAGCTATTAATTCAATTCTCATTTTATAACTAAAGCAACAAATATATAGGAACTATTAATAGACTCTCAGAATTACACAGGAAGTTAACATCAGATCCAGATAGATAATAAAAATACTATGTACCTATTCATGCCTTAGCTATATGAAAAAAATAATAGTTCATGACCTCTAAAAGTTACAATTTCAATCTCCTTTTTTGGACATTTTTAATGGTGTCAGCCATGTTCCTGTTCCCCTAATAACACTCTGATATCCTTATCGTGGGAATATGAATTGTTAGAAGCTTTTCAGAAATAAATAAAGCAGAGTACATAGAAATATGTATGCTAAATGATACATTTCTTACAGAAAACTATTGTAAGCATGAGGCAATCTAGCAAGATTTCTTCTAGAGTGGCAAAGGGAGGACATTCCTCAAAAAAAAAAAGAAAAGAAAAACGCTAGCAAAAAGTGTTAAAATTGATGTTTTCAGGATTGTAAAAACTAACCAAAGGCTTCCAACAACTTAAGAGTGTTTATTGTAGAAAAATGACTGAATTTGGAGCAGCATGGTTTGTGTCCATTAAACTTGGCCTACTCCCATTACCTTCTCTACAACTCTATGGTAGCTTCAAAATCCAGCAGCTTGACTGGTGCAGTGGCTCACACCTGTAATCCCAGCACTTCAGGAGGCTGAGGCAGGAAGATCATGTGGGGTCAGGAGATCGAGACCAGCCTGGCCAACACGGTGAAACACCATCTCTACTAAAAATACAAAAATTAGCCAGGCATGGTGGCGCACACTTGTAGTCCCAGCTATTAGGGAGGCTGAGGCAGGAGGATCGCTTGAACCTAGGAAGCAGAGGTTGTAGCAAGCCAAGATTGTGCCACTGCACTCCAGCCTGGGCAACAGAGTGTGACTCTTTCTAAAAAAAAAAAAAAGGAAAAGAAAAAGAGTAAAGAAAAGAAATCCAGCTGCCTTGCATGTTCTGGAGAAAGCAGACTGGATTTGGGACTTTTCAAAAAATCCTATTCCATAGCATTGTCACTTAGAATCTGTCTGATAGCTCTATAGAAATGCCCATTCCCAGGTTATTGTTGTTGTCAGACTAAATGAAATCCAGCTCCATGGAAAAAGCCTATACCCAGAGTATTTGTCAGAAATAATCAATGGCAATATTTTCTTATCACAGCTGCTTTGGCTAAAGCGATGTATTTGCCTTATTTGGGCATCTTGTAATGAGGCATTTCCCTTAATTGGGCATGGTGTGATGAACTGGCTGCCTGTGATTGGCTGAACCCTGCCTGTTTGTGATTAGCTGAAGCTCGACTGTTTTTTGGAGACTTAAATCAGGTTTTGGTTTGTTTATGTATTAAGTTAGTCTGCAGTTTGTTACATAAAAACTCAACGTATGAAGGCAGCCTCAAGTCAAATTTAATTCTGCATGCAACATACATTTTAATAAACAAAAACTCCACAACATTAATAACTAAAATTAAATACAGACAATTTCCATCTTACAATGGTTTGACTTATGATTTTTTTACAATTGTACAAAAGTGGTGTGCATTCAGTAGAACAGTACTTCAAGTATCATTCAACCATTCTGTTATTCTGTTTTTCACTTTCATTGTAATTACATTTTCACTTTCAGCATTTTATTGTCAAATAAGCTTTGTATTAGAGGATTTTGCCCAATGCTATGCTAATATAAATATTTTGAGCACATTTAAGACAGGATAAGCTAAGCAATGATATTCATTATGTTATGTATTAAATGCATTTTTGAGTTACAATATTTTCAACTTACAATGAGTTTATAAGGTTGTAAGCCTGTTCTTCATAAGTGAAGAAGCATCTGTACACTCAACTAACATATAATGAAAATAATGCAGACGTATCCCAAAATAGAGGCTCAGCCTGGGAAGTTTCTTGGCTTCACTCAGGAAACAATTCAAGAGCGAGCCAACAGTGAAAGAAAGCAAGTTTATTAGAGCAACAGTGTACAGCAAAATGGCTATTCCACAGACAGGGCAGGGTTATACTATAGGCAGAGTGCTCCAGAGTAGCCCTCAAAAATTACTGACTACCTATATTTATACCCACTCAATTATATACTTAATTAAGAAGTGGGTTATTCATGAACTTTCTGGAAAAGGAATGGGGAGTTCCCTGAACCATGTAAGGCAACTTCTGGGTTGTGGCCATGGTGTTTGTAAAACATCACGTAGCTGGTGGGAGCATCTTATGCAAATGCAAATAAGCAGTGACAGTAACTAGAGGTCACTTTCATCACCATCTTGGTTCTAGCTGGTTTTGCTGGTTTCTTTGCTACATCCTCTCTTGATAAGCAGGGTCATAACTAAGGCTCAGAAAACAAGTTCTGCTGATCTCCTACCTCAAAAATGGATACAGACATACAATGAGATAGATAGAAGACTGTCTCCAAGAAATAATATCACCTCTTTTGTCCAATATAGAAATAAGCAAGAGACTTATTTAGATATGACAAGATGAAACATCCTAAAATCAATCTACAAAGTCAGAAATTCATGTAATAAGGTATTTGTTATGCCCTCATTATGTGCTACAAGATGGAAAAGCAGACTCCAATTAGATGCAGTCCCAGTCTGTTAAGACTTGCAATCAGAAGGAATAAATACATAAATCAATAATTCTAATACATTTGATCAATTAGAGTGTTCAATGTAGCACAATAGAGAAAGGAAAAAGTGTTCCATTGTGTTTATGGTATAAGAAAAGTTTTAAAAGACAAGGTGGAAACATGAATTCACTGAGAAGAATGAAACTAGAGGAATATTTTAGGCAGTAGAGATAATATGAACTAACTTATAGAAAAAAGAAAAAAATTATCATGCTCAAGAAACTGAAAGTTATTAGTTATGCTCACAGTAAAGCAGAAGGCTTGGTGTTATTAGGGAAACAGGAACTTGGGAGGTCCAGGCTGACACCATTTAAAAATCAACTCCATCTTAAACTAGCAAGGCACATTTCTTGCTAATCATGACCCATGGTCCTAAGATATTTACTGCTAAGAGAGTAGTTTAATAATGTCTGCAAGGACAAACCCCTATGACAACAAAATGTACAGATGATCCAATATTGCATAATAATCTATGTTTTTAAGATGATTATAGTCATACTTTGTTGTACTTACACACTAAAATGCCAAGAATAACTTTCTTTAAATCAACAAAGTACTAAATGTTGTTACGTTGTCAACCCACCAGCATGTAGACATAATGTAAAGTAGCTTTTACATAGACAAGACCCCTAGATAAGAAGTGTTTTAAAAAAAAAAGATGGTGGGTACTTCCTTTTGCTTTCTGAGGATGCCCTACTATGTATCTGAGTAGCTTTCAATAAACTAGCTCTTTTCACTGCACTCTGTGACTTGCCTTAGATTCCTTCCTGTGTGAAATCCAAGAATTCTCTCTTGGGATAGGGATCAGAACCCCTTTCTCTGACAACTTCTTCCTGGCAATACCACAAAGGGATTTTAAGATGAGGCCCTAGGCTGGGGAAATTCAGTTTGCAGCAGAAATTGGCCACCTCTGGTAAGTAGGATCTGGGTGAGCGCACTTTGTTGTCTCTTCCCTTCCCTTTCTTGTCCCTTTTTCTTGTTGCAATGCACTTAGCCTTCTGATCCCCAGGAGACACAAGGATACCATGTTCCTTTATATTCTGTGGAGACTAGGGATTAGAGCTCCCTGCCCAGAGTTGTTGGATACTTTGGGCTATGTCTGCTAGGGAGCCTGGCCTTGTAGGATCTCCCAGGTTGGCCACCACCTTGTTGCACAATATTTTTTGGCCTTTAGAGGTATCAGGTTACAATGTTGCTCTGATGGATAAACTGAGGCTCAGAGGGATATTTGCCAGAACGTACTGCTTCTTGATCCCCGTGTCTCTTTTTTTGGCTGCATATTTGCTGTCTGTGCCTCACTAGTGATGCGCATCACCCTGAAATTTATACCTATCATTTTCTTTCTGGTTTTGATGATTTTTATTCTTTGGATTGCTTAATTGGTATCTCTCTGGACAGCATTGGAGGCCAAAAGCCTTCCGGGATCTAGTTTCATGGAGTAAAAACATAATTTTATCTAATTCAGAAATTATCTAAGGTCAATTAAATTATGGACTCAAAAATGATTATTTATGAGACATGGTAGAAAGGAACCAATATGTAGGGGAGAGAGAGATATGAAGAAAATTATGAATATAAAGACGTATTTTTTGTAAGGAAAGTTATGAAGAAAAGAGAATAATTTTGTATGAAAAAGGGTCTTATATGGTAAATTGTTGTATTAAATTAAAATAACTGGTAAGTTAAGAGAGACAAAATTTAGAACAAGTCAGAAAATCCAAGCATGTTGTAGGTAGCCCGTGTAAGTTATGATAAGGCTTGTGAAGGAGAATTTATAAAAGGAATTTGTATGTGATTAAGTTGATTATAATTAAAAGGAAATCATTTATAATAGCTTTTGTAAGATTGGTCTCCTACGTAAAACCAGGTTTTTCAAGGTATTGATTTGCTCTCAACAAAATTACAAGAAATTTTACTTTTAATTTTAAAAGCTTTCTCTTTTAAAAACTTTTCAGAATCATATGTCAGAAGTTCAACTTTGTCTGTGTCTCACTGCTTTCAGCATATTTTCCCCTTGAGAAGACCTAAAATGACAACTCTCTCTTTCAAGTTTTTCATCAGCCCCTGTAATGTTTTTTCCTGTGGTTCTAACTGTTGTTATGGCCTGATGCTGAAATATTTTATCTTGAAGGTCAAACAAAAAAGCAACGTTTTCCTCTAGCATAACTTGATTCTCTACTCTTGGCTTTTCTTGATATATCTAAATTTTCAATGTAATCAGAAAACTCATGCTGTTCTTAAGAGTCACATAATCCCCTGCTATACTCATAACCTTGAAAACACTCTTCCTGTGTCTGATTAAATCAAGCACTTTTTTCACCAAGTTTGACTTCCAGATTATATAAATGGGCTTTCCTTAAGGAGAAGCAGTCACAGTGCAAAATATTTTTTTGTTTTGCCATTTTGGTAACTGGCTTTAGAAACAAGATTTTATAATTATTATGCCGTCTTAATTAGGTTTTCAGTTGCCAAATTTTAAGATTTGAAAGAGTTAAGGATTTTACGTCTATTGCCTTTCAAAGTCATTTTGATTATCACTTCAATAAAATGAGTAAGTATTATTTCACAATGACCTGTGATTCTCTTTTAATCAAATGCTTGGGTCTTTTAACATCTTTAATAAATGTTCCCAAAATCAAAATCCTAAATTAAGTAAGTCTCTGACTTATTTTTTATTGCTGGGACTTTTTAAAACTATAAAAAATACTCACTGCAATGTTGTAGAATCATTTCACAGCTTCCAGTCAGACAATGAACTCCAGTATTACCACTCCCAACCTGATAATTACATATACTGAAAAAAATCAAAGGACTCCCTCCAGCCCCCTTGAAAATGTCTTTATCAGGTGCTATTAACAAATCCTTGTGCTGTTAAGCTACAGGGCTTCAACTCCTGAGTACGTATATCTCATCTAAAGAAGGCATTAACTCCTGTCAGTTTCTAACACCAAATTCAAGTTAAACAAACTTCATCTTCAGATTCAGGCAAAAGCGACAATCAAAATAAACAGCTTTCATGAGACACATGGTCAGGCTTGTATTCAAAAGCATTAAGATTCATTTAATAATGTTGCCTTTATCTGAAATAATATAATTTATGCTATGCCTTGATACTGAATAATTTAAATGTTTAACTCATTTCCTGTCATTCTTAAAACTAGGCAGGACTTATTAACTTTTTATTTAAAATATTGTTAATTCCTCATGTTTTAGCTCCAGAATTTGAAACTATTCAATCCCTCCAGACCTAGAGACTATCGCATTGTAAGGGCCAGTTTTGAGGGCTAAAATTAATTCAGACCCTCCAAATCAAGGATTGGCACACAAATACCTCAATAGCTGAACAAAATGCTCGTGTTTTGTATAGCTACTTGCTTTAAGCCAAGATTACAGTAGCTCAATACATAGAATTTATAGATAAGTTAATTTTACAACCTTGCAATTTGGCTTTTGGTTTTTGGTTCTTATGTCGCTTAAAAGAGATTTTAAATTAATTACTGCCTGCCCTCCTCTATTTGCATCTGGCCTAGAGCATTTAATTGGCTATAAGTCTTTTGACTCTAAGTCTCTTCACCATAGGGTTCCCACCAAGAGATATAGTGGACCTGGGGCAGGTAGCACACCACCCTCACATCACTATGGAACAAAATAAAAGCTTGGCAATGTATACTGCCTCTGGCATGTCTTAACTAAAAAGCAGAAATATAAACTAAAATAAATAAAAATAAACTAATTAACCTTAATCACTCCTCCTCCTACAGAATGTACCCACCTCTTGGACAAAGGGAATTAAAAAAAAAATTGAGAAACTAGTTGAGGCCATGACAGGAAGCAGGGTCGGATGGGGGGAGGATACACCTCCTATAACTTCCCCCCCAATTTGAAAATAAGGCACAATTGATCAGCATTAACATTAAAACAGAAATCATAAGACTTTCAGAACAGACTCTTTATGGCAATAAGATACCAAATTATAAACAGGATCTAAGACCATATCAGGCAAGGGTTGAGTCTCCACCCCAACATAAACAAAGTCATATTTCACATGCATGTTTGTTCAATATAGATGTATAAAAACCACCTTCATAAATATTGATAGTTCTCCTGTTCAACCAGGAGACTTAGTCTTATTAAAAACTTGAAAAGTCTTATTAAAAACTTGAAAAGAAGGATCCCCTGTAGATCACAAAAATGGAAGGGCCCCTATCAGGTATTGTTAAGCACCCCTATTGCTGTTGAACTTCAGAGAATCACTAGCTGGGTACACCTATTCAAGATTAAACCTGTGTCTTATGAGTCCCAGCAGACTCCTGAGAAAGACAAGAAGACCTACACTTGTGAACCCTTAGAAGACCTAAGGCTGTTGTTTTGCAAATAAACAGATAGGTAACATCCAAAGTCTTTTTTACTGGTACTCAACATTCTTAACGACTCCCATCTATGGATGTCTGGTATTATGTAGTAAGGACTGGCATGAGGTGACATCTTTGCCTTGTTCCTGATCTTAGGGAAAAAAATCAACTAACTTCTCACCGTTAAGTATGATGTTAGCTGTTGGGCTTTTTAGGCATTTATTATCAAATTTAGTTTGTCTTCTATTCCTAGTTGTCTGAGAATTTTTATTGTGAACGGATGTTGGATGTTTTAAAATTATGTTTGCATCTATTGATATGGTGATAATTTTTCTTATTTACCCTGTTAATATGATGGGTTATATTACTTAAATTTTTAATGCTAAATCAGTCTTGCATAACTATTATTAATACTACTTGGTCATTGCACGTAATTTTTTACATACACTGATGGACTTGATCATATTTTGTTATCGATTTTTGCATCTATGTTTATAACATATATTGATTTCTTTTAATGTCTTTATCTTGGTTCGAGGATAACACTGAATTCATAGAATTACTTAGAAAATGTTCTTCTGCTTCTATTTTCTGGAAGAGAATATAGGGGATCGGAGTATTTTTCTAATTAAATATTTGACATAATTTACCAAGGAAGCCATATAGAACTGGTACCTTATGTTTTTTTTAAATGTTATTGATTGTTGACTCAATTTCATTAGAAGACATAGGTCTAATCTATTTGTCTGTTTCTCTTTATGTGAGTTTTGAAGCTTGTGTATTTTTTTTAAATTATCTTTCTTCTAAGTTACCAAATTTGTGGATAGTGAGTTGGTTATACTGTTCTTTTTTATTTTATTTATTGGCTATGATAGGAATAGTTATAACTACTCTTTAATTTTTGACATTAGTACACCTTGTGTTTTCTTTTTCTTTTATCCCTACTTAGCTTGGCTAGAGGTTTGTCAATTTTATTGTTCTTTTCAAAGAACCAGCTTTAGGTTTCATTAAATTTTGTTTTTTCTGTTTTCATTACCATTTATTTCTCCTCTGATTTATACTATTTATTCTACTTTATTTATGCTTAAATTGTTCTTTTTAGTCTCCTAAAGTATAAGTTTAAACTATTCATTTTAAACATAACTTCTTTTCAAATATATGCAATTAATGATATAAATTTATAAGTTCTGCTTTCACTGCAAAACAAAAACATAGAGAATTTGTCACTAACATTTCTAACTGGATACTCTTGATGTGGCAGTAGAAGCGGGAAAAAAAATCTATACAGTCTTCTGATAACATCTCAGTCTCTTAGTGGGTCTGACATCTTTGAGTTTGATTCTCACAGTAGTTACAAGATTTTTTCTGCCCCTCTCTCATACTTAAGACAGGAAAGATGGAGGAGGTTATACCCGGGTAATTGCCCTTCTGTCTGTGTAACACAGGGTTCTGGAAAAGTCTTTTTGACTAGACAGTAGGCATTTGTTACAGAGAATGTATTTAGTATATTTTGAAATGGTTTATTTTCCTTTCTCCATGCCAAAGACACAAAGTGTAATTTCTTGGTTTTTCACCTTTGAGAACCTGGTAGGATTCCTACAGGTAAAAGCCAAGATAGCTCATAGTCCTCTTCTTATGACTATGACCTAAGTAGTTTCTCACTCTCAACCTACTCTACCCTTAGCCTTTAGCAATGTGTTAAAATTGCTCTTTAAGTGTGTCTTCCAGTTTATAGTTCCAATGGCTTCTTATCTAGTTAAACTAACCTTGGTTATTTTTTCTCCGTATTTGCCTGCCTCTTCAGATTTCAGGATACTGTTTTGCCTTTTAACCTCAGTTTTCTAATGGTTCCAAAAACAGTTGTTAATATTTAACTTATTCAGCTTTTTTCCTTGTTGTAAGGATGGAAGTGATTACTTCCAAACTCGTTGCATGTTGGAACTTAAACCAGAAGTTAACAGTAGATATTTTAATTCTGATGTACTCCAATTTGTAATGTTTTGGTTTTTATTGATTATACTTCTAGTGTTCTTCTTAACATATCTTTGCCTAAACCAAGGTCACAGAGATAGTCTATGATTTTATAAGCACTATAATTTTATATTTAACATTTAGTGTTCTTTTTTAATCTAATTCTCTATAAAGTTATTAGGCTTCCTTTAAAGTTTAATCTGGAGATTACTCATGTTATTCCACTGAATTATATTAGTTAAAATAAGTCACAAGCCCTATCCAGCTTTATGGAGAAAGTGCTACACGTGTGTTAGAATGTAGGAGGCTATGGTTCATCAGGCACCATTAATACAACAAACAACCAGAATCTGACCTCTTGTCCTGAATGATTTATATCCTTCACACATGCAAAATACGTTTATCTTTCCAGATGCCCAAAAGTCTCATCTCATGATTTATGCCATTATCCTGGAACTCGAGATGCAGGATATCATTATCTAACTCAGTTCCAGAGTGGATAAGAGTCCTCTGGATCAGCTTTTCTCAATCTGAACAGGGTGGAATGGGGTGAGCATGAGGGAGACAACCTGTGCCCAACACAGCCAACACACAAGAATGAGAGAGGGAGAAGTTAACTTCAAAAGACATGGCCATCAGAAAAATAAACAAATGGGAGGCATTTCATAGTCAAAGTTTATAGACATTTAAAATCCAGCCAATCACAGGTCCTTGATTAACACTCAATTCTATTCCTTGTGAGTGGTTCTTCATGTATTTTTTTGGTAAGTCATCCAAGTTCTTAGTTTTTTCCTCTTAAGCTAGTCTTCATTTGCCATAAAAACTATTTTTGTTTGAAAATGAGGTTTCTGTAAGTTTGTCCTGTCCATAGAAGATTTCAAGTCCAATGGCATCTTTTAACTTTGAAATGTAGGAATCATTTTTAATCTAAGTGGTACAATTACTTAAAAAAAAAAAAACGTTGTGGACTTCCTATGTACTTGATTATAATTAACTCCATTATGGATCAAAGAGAACATAGTCACAGATTTCTATGAAACAGGCTGCTCTCTACTTCAGTCTGTCAGTATTGGTGCTAGAAGCCAACACTCAGACTGTTCTTACAAACCTGTTATTACATATTCTTAAGATAAACCCTGCAAATCACATTTAGAGTTGACCATTACTTCTACAACACAGCTACTATTTGTTAATTAATAACAATTATAATGTTCTTTTTTGTATTGTTTTACTGGCCTAACAAGAATAGTTTCTAGTTAAGGGGAAGAAAATAAATTGTTACTTAATAAGTAGAACTGAGACCTTTACTGTCTAAGTTTATAATAAAATAATCAAGTCATGTATTTAACCTCTAAAATGTCAGTTGAAACAAATGAAATCAAAACAAACTGTGAATCCTATAAATAAACACATTAATGGCTCATCTCAGAGTCAACAGGAACTTTAGAAATGAATGACAACACCTGATTATACATTACTAAAATGAAAGTCTTCTCTTGTCCTGTTGGGCAAAACAGTGCATAACTCCAATTTTCACAAATATTTTATTTAAAGGAGTCATACTGTGTTTACAATTATTTCATAATTTTCTAGCTCAATTGCATGCTGTGACTTAAATATAAGTGTGGACTAATGGAAAAAATAAAGGGGAGAAAAAAATTCTACCACATTATTACAAAACCCCAGAAATATGCATAAATGAAACTTTACATTATATTTCATTATCAATTTTTCTTTTATTTTAATGTAAAAATAATGTTTCTCCTGAGTCTAAATGGATTGTCAAAACTGCATATATTGAAGACACCTTACTTAATCCTTTTTCAGACAATGATAATTTCAGTGTTTAGTTAAATTAATACCAAGAATATGAAAATATTTGTAAAAAGCCATTTTAGCATGTATCTATGAAATATAATCTAGCATATATTTTATTAATATGGATATTATACAAATAAATTAACATTATTTTTATTCTAATAGATGCTTTTATCTGAAAACAAAACCACAACATTCAGTATTCAATTTTAAATGTTTTTAAGGAAAAAAAAGAAGACATTTTATATGTTTATTTATGTTTATAGTAAAAATAAGATTTTGGAATATATGTCATTTTTAAGAGAGAATACTACTAAGTAATAAAATACAAATGTCTTTTTTTATGGAGATTCAGCAAGTTTCAGGGGGTCACTACAGAGGGCTCTTTCAGAATTGCTGTTTGTAATGATAAATTTTAATAGCATCTACATATAGAAACTATTAAAGCAAAAGAGAAAACAAGTCAACACTGGTTTAAAGAGAGCCATTATTAATGACTGCTTGACTAAGTTATGTGACTCCTGAATAATGGTAAGTTCACTTTACTCCATAAAATACGTAAGCTTTCTTATAAAATAAATAGGCTCTGATTTAAACATCTTTAATGTTTTCCATATGGCAGATACCACATTCCCAATATTCTTCTTACTGCTCTGGCTTCATAAGCCTATTTGGTTGTATCTATGAGGCCATACCGATACCACATTGCTAATAATTGGAGAAAACTTGTATTTAACATTCCTGAATAAAATATGTTCTGTCACAGTTTATTCTCCGATTTTCTAATTAATGCTGAGAATGAATGGTTTTAGACCCTATTACTAGTCAATTCTTATTCTACACAAACCACTCCTCCATGAGGTCTCTCTGGGAAATAAATGTTCAACATATAAAGTCATGTAGATTAATATAATTTTGGAGTAAACTTTGACCCCTAGTTTTTATATATTCATTTGGGATAAACAGATAATCATATTTTCCATATTTTTCATTCCATATTCAAGATGACAGTCAGGCCAGAGAGTAGAGTTTTATCTGTGACTTAAGGAAGTGTTAATTTGAGCTCTCACTGTATGTCTTTCTAGATTTTATCTGGAATGGGAGGAAGATATCTGAAGACTGAATTAAAGATATAAAAGAGAAAAAAATAAAGAGAAGTTTGGCAAGCCCTGATTAGGAAGCAGTCATAATCTAGTAACAATCAATGACTTATTTTTCCAAAGTCATAAAACCAAATCAGAGATAATGGCTAGGAAATATCTACCTTTTAGCATGGTAGTCTATGAAAAATCTGAAAAAAGACAATTGAACTTAAGAATTATACTTACGGAACTTGTCAACCAACCTCGTACCAACATCTCTATCATAAATAATTTTATTAGACACTATTTCTGGACAATCAAAGGGCTAAAAAAGAGGATTGTTTAATATTTTTAAAAATTATTCATGAATGTTGTAATTCTCAAAAAGAATGACCATTTGCTCTATGCAAATTATTGGGATAGATGCTATGGTCTAAAAACAAGGCACTTATATTTTCAGATATTATACGCTATATGGAATAATGCAATATGCATAAAAACAAATAATAGTATATGTATTATTTCATTTGATGCTCATAGCAATCCTAAAATAGTAAGCTATTATTTTCAAATTTTACAAAATAGAAAACTGAGGTTAGTAGGTGTTAAGTAATATATCCAAAAATCACGTAAGTGATCAAAACTAAATCTTTGTAATAACAGATTTCAAGGTCTTATCTATTACATAAGCTAATTCTTTACACAAATGTAATGAAAAGAAAGTTTCCAGTGGAAATGCTCTTGAATTATTTAACTCAAACAAAAATTGTGCTTCTTCAAAATGAAAATAAAAATTATAGCTTTCACTTTCTACAAATTAGGAAAAGATGCATTTAAGATGAAATAATTAATGTGATTGAAATAGCCTAATATATGGATATCTGGATAATTTTAAAAACACAGTTAATACTTCTTATTTCATTACAATATATCTTTGAAAATGGAGTTTTTATATTTTTTCCAACAAAAACAAAATATAAAAACAAACCACATTTCACCAAACTAGCAGCTTGTACTTAGTAACATATTGACATTAATATGAAATTGATATGTAACTTTAAAATTACATTTTTAAGCCCATGTGACATTTCTATTATATTTTATTTAAATCTATAAAAGAAAATACCCTTTAATCAGTTTGACAAGTTATTAGTATTTAATTTTTATTATAGATGGCACACAATAAATACAAATATTTATTTTGAATTACCTGCTGTTGGGAAGGTTTTATTAGATAAAGTAAGATGTGTAAGGAAATAGGTGTATAATCTCTTGAACAATTCCAAAAGCTGCCATTTATTATATTCCTCTTCACTGCAAGATCACTATAGAGATAAATAGCAATAGGACATATTTATTGACAATGTAAAACGACACAGAGTCACAGATTTACTTATAATAAAGATACAGAAAAAAACAGGGCAGTGTATACATTAGTTATCAGCAATATTTTTGTGACAGATGAAGTACAAACTTATGTGTTTAGTATTCAGAGGTCAAGAGGGTTGAACAACCATCCTGAAGCATAGGCATATGGGACTTATTGAATTCTGAGTGCAGAGAGGAAAACTGAGAAAAATCCACAAGCACTCTGGGTCATACACTGAGAATCACGCAGGAAGTGTCTGCTATTGGGGAAGACATATGAGAGTTGAAAGAGAGCTCTTGATAGACTCACGTGCATTGTTAGCAGAGGACATTACTAAGGAAAACCCCACAGGCACTTATATTGCAACAAGTTCCTGGTAGCAAACCCTTCTACCACTGGAAAAGTAGAGGAGACCCAAGAGACATCCTCATGGTCTAGTGATGCCTGATGCATGGTAGAGAGAAATGAGTCAAAACCTCTAGACCCTCAGATCTTAATCACTGCTAAAGAAAATGTGTAACCTTGCCATCATATAATCAGAAACCTGTGGTGAATTGAATGTAGATAAAGCACAATACCAATAACCAATCCACCACAGACTTGTTTGACTCAACTGCCCACACTGAAGGCCTGGCAGAAAAAGAAGCATGTCCTTTTCCACACTTAAATATTATTTACACTAGATTTTTGAACATCATGGTTAACATTCATCAAAAATTACCAGATATGTGAAAAACGCAAGGAAGTAAAACGTATTGTCAAGAAGGGAAACAGTCAATAAAACCAGATGAAAAGATTGCCCAGATGTTGTCAGAAAGGGATTATAAAATAAATATGATAAATACATTATCTATATTGTCTTTAGTTACAGTAAACATGTTAAAGGATCTATTGGAAAAGGTGAACAACATATGTGAACAAGTGGGGAAGAGCAGCGAATATATAGGACAAAATGTGAATTCTAGAAAATATATAGAGGCAAAAAATTATTCTGTGAACTTAACAAAAGACTATACAACTATACACAGCATAGTAATACTCATTGATCTTGAAACCAGACCAATGTAACTTATAAAACCAGAAATAAAAATGGTTAAGTGTAGAAAAGAATATAAAACAGCATTCTGTGATCAGTGATATAATGTAAAATGCTTTTCCAAATGCGAAATGGGAGTTTAACAAGTTAGAAAAAAGTCACAAGAAAGACAAAAAGTTAGAAAAGACAAAAGAAAAGAAAAAAGTGCAAAGAAAAGTAGGTAAAGAGATAATGACTAAGATTTTCCAATATCAATGATAAACAAACCCATAAATCCATGAAGCTCAAGATATTTCAAAAAGAGTAAACACACAAAAAAACTCACTTTGTAATATTAAAATGAAATGGCTACAAAACAAAAAAGTCAAAAAAGAAGTCACACAACATGTAAGTTATAATAATATATGGTTGATTTCTTATAAGAAACAATGAAGACCAGAAGGCAATCAAATGAAATATGTAACATATGAAAATAAGGAAGTTACAAATTCAAAATTATATGTTCAGTAAAAAAAAAAACCTTCAAAAATGAAAGAGAAATAAAGATGATTTTAGAAAAATAGTGTGTTTATTTCCAGAAGTTACGCAGTATCAAAAAAAGTTGTTTGCAAGAATATTGATGCCAGATAAAAGACTGTTTCCACAGGAAGGATTAGAAAACTTCAGAAAGAGTGTGTTTTAAATATAAAACTCTTCTCTAAGAATTTATAATAAAAACCATTTAAAGACCTTTAATTGTTTACATTTAAAATAATAAAAATGAAATATGGGTTTGTATTATATATAGAAGTAGAATATATGACAAGGGTGAGATTGTTGAAACTGGAATTGGAAATGTGCTGTTACAAAGTTTATATTGTTACAATGACATTATTCATAGGGCTCTATATGCACACAAACAGACACACACACACACACACACACACACACACACACACACGCACACAAAGAATGTAAGTCCATAAGGCTTACAGCAGGTTTTAGGGCAGGCTAGAAAGATAGCAAAAAATAAAAACATTTTTAAAAAAGCACTGAAAGTAAATAGAGTAGAAATAATAAAATACTTTTAAAACAGCAATTTCACAAAAAAGGCAGGAAAAGATCAAATAAAACAATGGAAAGAATAAAAAATAATAATCTTAAAGCCTAATATATCAATAATTGCATTAAACATAAATTAAATATAAAACAGTTAAGTATCTAAATAAAAGCTTGCCAGATTTGATTGAAAGAATAGACTCCATGAATGCCTATGTTCATTGCAGCACTATTCATGATAGCAAAGACATGGAATCAACCTAAATGCCCGTTAGTGATAGACTGGATAAATAAAATGTGGTACTTATATACCATGCAATACTGTACGGCCATAAAAAAAAAAGAATGAGATTGTGTTCTTTTCAGGGACATCAATGGAACTGGAGGTCATTATCCTTAGCAATCTATCACAGGAACAGAAAACCAAATATCGCATGTTCTCACTTATAAGTGGGAGCTAAGTGATGAGAACTCATGGATACATAGAGGGGAAAAACACATACTGGGGCCTATAGGAGGTCAGAAGGTGGGAGGAGGTGGAGGATCGGGAAAAATAACTAATGGATACTAGGCTTACTACCTGGGTGTTGAAATAATCTGTACAACAAACCCCCATAACAGAAGTTTACCTATGTAACAAACCTGCACATTCCGCATATGTACCCCGATCTTAAAATAAAAGTTAAAATAATAATAATAATAATCATAAAAGAATAAAGACTCAGCTGCTTTTTTGTTGTTGTTAGGGTCTCTTTTTACTACTCAGGCTGGAGTGCAGTGGTGCAATCTTGGCTCACTGCAACCTCCGCCTCCCGAGTTCAAGCAATTCTCCCACCTCAGTCTCCCAAGTAACTGGAACTACAGGCCCGTGCCACCACACCCAGCTAATTTTTGTACTTTTTGTAGAGATGGGGTTTCACCACGTTGTCCAGGCTGGTCAACTGCTTTTTAAATTAAAAAAAAAAAAAATCTAAGAACAAATGTTTGGATGTTTTTTCTGACCAAAATGAAGTAACAAAGACTAGATTTATCTTCTTGCCACTGACAACATAAACAAGAAAATAGGCAAAAATATACAACGATAGATTTCGAGACACTGAGTATCAGTCAACAAAGGATAGTGCTCCTCAAATAGAACAAATGTAGTGACACTTAAAATTGCCTCCAGCCACTGCCTTGAAATAGTTCCCAGGCACGTGGAAGAGGGACCCAGGGGAATCTGGCATACTCTGAATTGATGAGATGGATTTGAGCTCAGAGAGATCACATCAGCTACTGTTTGTAGACCGAAATAGCAGAGAAGAGAAACCTGCACAGTAGCAGAATTATGGAGATCTACAGAAAATCCCCATCAACTGTTTACCAGGGTTGCAATTTCTTTATGAATGGCGGGAAACTACTGAACACTAGAGAAAAAGACTTAGCTAAATGAATTAGAGGTAAAAGTGCTTGGCATTCACAAACTGTAAAAACCTCGTAATTCATATGGCACTGGGTGGAATATTCACACAGGTCTTGCCTCAATTGTGGGAGATAATTAACCTTAGACTAAAAACGATTCTGGCTTCACTTAGCAATCTTAAAAGCAAAGCTCAAAAGAATTAAACTATCTCCAAGTAATTTAACATCATCCTGGCATGGCAGAGGGGAGGCTCATGAATATTTATAGTAATATAAAAATATAGATCACTCAATAGGGTAAAATTCCTAATATATGGCTTCCAATGAAAAGAAGTAGGAGAATATAATGAAAAATGAGGACAGAAATCACTCACACTGATACAGAACTGAAACAGATGTTAGAATTAACAGAGGCATTAAAATAGTTATTAAACTGGATTCCAGATGTTCAAAAGTTAAGTAAAATCATGGAAATTATTTAAAATATTCAAATAAAACTTTAAGTGGAAATGAAATGTCTGAGATGAAAAATATAAGGTGGATATGATTAATGGTAAATTAGTCATTATACTAATAGAAAAAGATGTGAATTTGAAAACATAGCCACAGAAACTATTCATAATAGAACACACGAATAAATAGTAATTTTAAAAAATGGAACAACTTCAAGTGTAACCAAAGTCCTCAAAAGAAGGCAACAAACAATTTGCAGAAATAAATGTAAAATCTGATAAAAACTACAAATCTACAGATCCAACTGTGTCTGGAATTGGTGGGTTCTTGGTCTCACTGACCTCATGAATGAAGCCGCGGACCCGCGCGGTGAGTGTTACAGCTCTTAAGGTGGCGCGTCAGGAGTTTGTTCCTTCTGATGTTCGGATGTGTTCGGAGTTTCTTCCTTCTGGTGGTTCGTGGTCTCGCTGGCTCAGGAGTGAAGCTGCAGACCTTAGCACTGAGTGTTACAGCTCTTAAGGCGGCGCGTCTGGAGTTGTTCGTTCCTCCTGGTGGGCTCGTGGTCTCGCTGGCTTCAGGAGTGAAGCTGCAGACCTTCGCGGTGAGTGTTACAGCTCATAAAAGCAGTGTGGACCCAAAGGGTGAGCAGTAGCAAGATTTACTGCAAACAGCAGAAGAACAAAGCTACCACAGTGTGGAAGGGGACCCCAGCAAATTGCCACAGCTGGCTCGGGCAGCCTGCTTTTATTCTCTTATCTGGCCCCACCTACATCCTGCTGATTGGTAGAGCCCAGTGGTCTGTTTTGACAGGGTGCTGATTGGTGCGTTTACAATCCCTGAGCTAGACACAAAGGTTCGCCACCTCCCCACCAGATTAGCTAGATACAGAGTGTCCACACAAAGGTTCTCCAAGGCCCCACCAGAGTAGCTAGATACAGAGTGTCAATTGGTGCATTCACAAACCCTGAGCTAGACACAGGGTGCTGATTGGTGTGTTTACAAACCTTGAGCTACAGACAGAGTGCCGATTGGTGTATTTACAATCCCTGAGCTAGACATAAAGGTTCTCCACGTCCCCACCAGACTCAGAAGCCCAGCTGGCTTCAACCAGTGGATCCCGCACCGGGGCTGCAGGTGGAGCTGCCTGCCAGTCCCGCGCCGTGCGCCTGCACTCCTCAGCCCTTGGGCGGTCGATGGGACTGGGCACCGTGGAGCAGGGGGTGGCGCTCATCTGGGAGGCTCAGGCCGCATAGGAGCCCACGGAGGGGGTGGGAGGCTCAGGCATGGCGGGCTGCAGGTCCTGAGCCCTGCCCCGCGGGAAGACAGCTAAGGCCCGGTGAGAAATCAAGCGCAGCGCCGGTGGGCTGGCACTGCTGGGGGACCCAGTACACTCTCCGCAGCTGCTGGCCTGGGTGCTAAGCCCCTCATTGCCCGGGGCCGGCAGGACCCGCCAAGCCCACGCCCGCCCGGAACTCCAGCTGGCCCGCAAGCGCCGTGCGCGCAGCCCCGGTTCCCGCTCGCGCCTCTCTCTCCACACCTCCCTGCAAGCTGAGGGAGCCGGCTCCGGCCTTGGCCAGCCCAGAAAGGGGCTCCCACAGTGCAGTGGTGGGCTGAAGGGCTCCTCAAGTGGGGCCAAAGTGGGAGCCCAGGCAGAGGAGGCGCCCAGAGCGAACGAGGGCTGTGAGGACTGCCAGCACGCTGTCACCTCTCACAATTATCCGAAAAATAAAACAAACACAAGCACAGAACCGTAGCAAACACTACGCCAACCTATACCATATCAAATTACTCAAACAGTAGTAAAGAGATATCTTAAAGACAGCCAGAGGAAAACAGACACATTATGTGCAGAGGAACAAAAATAAGAGCATTAGCAAGCTTCTAGTTAGAAAGAATGTAAGCAAGATGACAGCAAACAAGAAGACATTTACCAAACACTGAAAGAACAACAACAATCAACTTAGAATTCTATATGTAGCACAAATACCTCTTAGAAAATGAAAGTAAAATAAGGAATTTCAGATGTATACAAGAAGAAAAAAATAAATCACCAGTATATCCACAACACAAGAAGTGTGAAAATAAGTGCTTGCGGGTGAAGGAAAATAACATCAGATGAAAGTGTAAATCTATAGCAAAAAATACCAGATAAGGTATTTACATGGTAAATATAGCATAATTTTGTTATTTCAAGTTCTATTAAAGATATTTAAAATTTTGAGCAAAAAGCCCAATGCATTATGTGTTTATTTTTAAAGTATTATTGAAATATAAATCAAGAATACCATAAAGACCAGGTGGAAAAAAATGGAAGTATATTATTACCAGTTTCAAACACTATATGTGAAGTGGGATAATATCAGATAGACAGTGACACATTAATGTATATAATAGGAAGCCTAAAGCAGCCATTAAAATAACTAAACAAAGAATTATAGAGGATAAACCAACAAAAGATATAAAATTAAATCATTAAAAAGTAGGCAGAAAAAAATTTAAAGCCAGAAAAAGAAAATGGGGAAAAATAAATGGAACAAATAGAAAACAATATTGTTTTTGTGATTAAAAAACACTAAGATCTACCCTTTCAGCAAAGTTGAAGTGTATCAAAGAGTATTGTTAACTATAGACACTATGCCATATAGTAGATCTCTAGAACTTAGTGATCTTGCATAACTGAAATTTTGTACCCTTTGACTATTACCAACCCATTTCTCCCTTCCGTATGTCCCTGGTAACTATCCTTCTACTTTCTACATCATTATTTTGACCTATTTCAGATTCTTTGTATAAATGGGATCATATAATATTACTGAATATGCATTCCTTCTTGGTCTGGCTTATTTCACTTATCATAATGTCCTCCAGATTTATCCATGTTGTCACAAAGGCAGAATTTCCTTTTTTAAAATGCTAAATAATAATCCACTGTGTGTATATACTGCATTTTCTTTATCCGTTAATCCTTTGAAAGACATTAAGTTTACTTCCATATCTTGGCTATTGTCAATAAACTTTGCAATTCCTCATAATTCACAAAATAGCAGCATATCGATCTCCACATTTGAATTTAATTTCTTGGAAAAACAAAGAATAATTACAAAAAAATGAAAAGATGATAATGAACAAATTTACTAATTAAATAATATTTTGGGGGAATATGGTAGACAATATAAAGATCAAAATTTTCTCAGAGTCTGTAAAATGTGTGTGTGCATGTGAGAGAGAGAGAGAGAGAATGAGAGAGAGTTGAAGAAGCTTCAGGAGTGTCCTTGAGAAACTTCTGAATTTTAGTTTATGTCTTTAAAATATGCATTTACCAAAAAAAATGTGGTTCTTTCATAATGGAAATTTTTCGGAGTAGAGACTTGTTGGCACTTGACTCAATTTCTTCTTGTTTGAGATTCTTTAAACTATATAACAATAAATAAACTCCCATATGGTATCATAATTCCATTTTATTAATATCAATTTATTGATTTCCTACTATATCAGTTATGGAGCCAGTCAAGAGTCAGAAACTATATAAGTTATTTTGGCAGAGATAATTTAATATAAAGAATTTTATTAGGCTCTTCTTGCATGACTATTAAGAAATACCTGAGACTGGATAAGTTATAAAGAAAGAGGTTTAATTGAGTCATCGTTCTACAGGCTCCACAGGAAGCATGTCACTGTCATCTGCTCAGCTTCTGGTGAGGCCTTGGCTGTTTACAGTCATGACAGAAGGCAAAGGTGGCACCAGTGTGTCACATGGCAAGAGCAGGAGGAAGAGTGGGCAGGGGAGGTGCCACATAATTTCAAACAACCAGACATCGCCGGAACTCACTCCTTTTGTGAAGACAGCATCAAGCCATGAGGGATCTGCCCCATGACCCAAACACCTCTCATCAGGCCGCATTTCCAACATTGAGGATTACATTTCAACATGAGATTTGGGGCGACAAATATCCAAACTATTTTAAGAATTATCAACTAAAAAGGCGAAAAGAGAACAGTAATATATCAATCACAGAGGCAACTCCTGAGGGAAGCAGCTACCTAGGCTAGACATAGAAAAACAAAAGGCAGAGCGATCCCGCAGAGCTCAAACTCAAACCCCTGAGAAAGAAGTGTAGCTAGTTTCAGTACCAGAAAAATACAGACTGAAATCAATTGTTATTACTGGAACTAACTGCCTTTGCTGGTGTGAAGTAGCAATCTTGGCCTGATCATGACAGAAATAGTAGATTAGCAAATTATAAGTACACACACGAGTATTGTTAACTATAGACTCTATGCTATATAGTGCATTTCCAGAACTTAGTCATCCTGCATAACTAAAATTTTGTACCCTTTGACCATTACCATCCCCTTTCTCCCTTCCATCTATTCCTGGTAACCATCGTTCCACTTTCTGCACCTATTAGTTTGACTATTTCAGATTTCTGGTATAGATCGGATCATATAATATTTCTGAATATGTATTCCTACCGGGTCTGGCTTATTTCACTTATAATGTCCTCCAAGTTCATCCATGTTGTCATAAAGGCAGAATTTCCTTCCTAAATTACCTTATTGCTGCTATAACAAATTATTATAAATTTATTTGCTTAATACAACACAAATAAACTATATTGTACCTCTGGAAGTGAAAAATCTGAGATGAATCTTATAGTGTAAAATGAAGATGTTGTTTTTGCTGCATTTATCCTGGAAGCTCTATGGAAGAACCCATTTATTTTCCTTTTCCAGCTTCTGGGGGCCACCTGCATTTCATGGATTGTGCTCCTTCCTCCATCTTCAAAGCTCAACACTCCAACCTCTGCTTCTATTGCCTTATCTCCTTTCTCCCTTGTCTTCCACTGCCACATTTCCTTCTCTGACTCTGACCTTCCTGCCTCTCCCTTTTAAGGACGCTTGTGATACTTCAGGGTAATACACCCATCTCAAGATCTTTCATGTAGTGACACCTGCGAAGTCCCTTTCCACATGTAAGGCAGCATATTCACAGGCTTCAGGAATTAGGACATGGACATCTTTTAGGATGGTAAGTATTATTCTGTCTGTCACAAATACAAAGCGGACAAAAGGACTAGCCATAGAGAGGAATGGAAAGCCAAACAGGAAACATCTAAAAACAAGTAAGTATTTTCTTCCTCCTCTAGCCTTCCATTCTCACTCTAGGAAACCCTATTGGTAGAGTTGGAATCATTTGTCAAACAAAGAATTTTTTTGATTGATTCCCAGTCATAAGCTCATTATTAAGCAGAGAATGGACACATGATGAGAAACAACAGCTTAATAAATAGCACTGTGATGTGAATGTTCACGGCCCCCCAAAGTTCATAGGTTGAAACTGAATACTCAATGTGATTGTATTAAGAGGTGGGACCTTTGGGAGGTGATTAGGTCATGAGGGTGGAGCACTCCTGAATGGGAATAGTGCTTTTACAAGGGGCTGAAGAAATCAGAGTTCTTACTTTCCACCCTGTAAGGACACAGAAAAAAGGCACTGTCCATAAGGAAGTAGGCTGTCACCAGGCAAGAATCTGCAGGCACCTTGATCTTGGAATTCTTAGCCTCCAAAATTGTGAAAAATAAACATTTGGTGTTTATAAGCCACCCACCCAGTTTATGGTATTTTGTTAAAGCAACCCAAACTAAGGCAGGTAATGTAACTTAGCATTACTAAGAACTAAGGATACACACACACACACACACACACACACACACACAGCCTTCAAAAGATATAAATTTTATCAGAGAAACTAGAAAAGTACAGAAACAATTGCAGTAACAGATACATTAGATAAATAATACAATAAAGCATATAAAAATGGGAGGAGGGAAGAGATAAATTGATCCAAATCAATGGGAAGAAATTGTACTGTGGAAGAAGAAATAATGCCTTTTCTCTGGTCTTTGGTAGAAAATAGGAATATTTTAAAATTATTATTATTTTTAAAATTTTTGTTGTGTGTAATTTGAATATCTTTCCAAATTTTGTTATTTTGAGTTATATTACCAATAATAAATGTTTTATTTTCAAAACAATTGGTAATATGCAATAAACTTGATACTTAATGTAAATTTATGGGATAAAGTTGAATCTATAAAATTGGCATTAAATATTTTAAAGATAAAATTTAGAAAGTCAGTTACTAAAGTTGATAATTCCCTGGAGATATGAGAAAACAGATATTTTTATTATATCGAGCTGTGACATTACTCATATAAACAAGCATGACAAATATCAATAGCTGATGAAAATAACTAGGATTTTTCATGTTTAAAATCTTACATGTTTTTAACTTTCACTTGCACATTATTTTCATGTATTCATGTAGCTTATGTGTGAGTAATATGGATGTTTTCAAAAGTCTACATTTTAATAATACATAACAATTAAAATAAAGTAAAATTATATAAAATCAAATTTCTTTTTATGTCTATGTAATTCAAGGGTTAAAAACAATAATAATTATTTGCTGTGAGTCTGTCTTTTAATATGCATGCTATCTGAATGATATATTCCTAAATGCTTATTGTATACATTTCAAACAAAATAAACAATATATGTGATAATAGTTTTTACTTTTATTTCCCTAAATACCTGCAACTCGCATTCAAAATAATCACTTAAATATGAGATTATAGTCATTTTTCTGATTGGTTGAGATATATATATGTGTGTGTGTGTGTGTGTGTATATATATGTATATATATTTATATTTGTCTTTGTATTTATTTATTTTTTTGAGGCAGAGTCTCGCTGTCACCCAGGCTGGAGTGCAGTGCTGTGATCTTGGTTCACTGCAGGCTCCGCCTCCCGGGTTCATGCCATTCTTCTGCCTCAGCCTTCCCAGTAGCTGGGACTACAGGCGCCTGCCACCACGCCCAGCTAATTTTTTGTATTTTTAGTAGAGACGGGGTTTCACCATGTTAGCCAGGATGGTCTCGATCTCCTGACCTGGTGATCCGCCTGCCTCGGCCTCCCAAAGTGTTGGGATTACAGGCGTGAGCCACCACACCTGGCCTGGTTGATTTATTTTTAAGTTTTTAAAATATGAAATGTATCACAGAAGCACAAACATGCACAAAACACAAGTGTATATCCCCATTATCCCCTAATGCCTCCCCATTTTAAGCTTCCTTCCACTGTGCTGAAGTTAACATTGAAATTTTTGTATATCAGTTTGAAACATGCCTAAAAATAGCTTTATTATGTAAGCTTGTATCTCAAAACCTGCTGTTTAGTTTGGCCTGTTTTTTTTAAATGTTTAACTTACATACAAGTTATCCTTAAGTGTCTTGACTCTTCTTAAGGCTGTGTTCGTTTCACTGAGCATTATGTATATGAGTCATCTTTGTTGTTGTATCTATAATCCATTCATTTTTTCTGATGTAATGCATTTCATTGTATGATTATGCCATAATTACTTATGTATTCTGTAGTTGTTAAACAGTTGCAATTTTTCTGGTTTAAGAAAAATGCTACTATAAATAATTTTTTATTTTTACAAATATCATGGTCCATACATGCAAGAATTTTTTTGCTGGGTTTATGTATGACATGGATGCCAATATTCAAATGTAATCAATAATGCCAAACTTATCCAAACTTGTTGTGTCAATTTCTACTCCCACAAATATTGATCAGAGTTTCAATTATTCCACCTTATCAATACTTTATATTATCAAATTTGTGTAGGTTTTTTTTTAATGATGGGCATTTGAGTGGTTCTGTTGTTTTGCTTTACATTCTCCTTCTTACTAAAAAGTTTCCTACCAGCTCATATTTTTAATAATCACTGATACATCCTCTTTGGTTAACTGTCGGTTTAAGTCTACTACTAATTTGTCTTTGAGTTTTGTGACATTTTATAATTACTTTGTGGGAGTTGCTGATATTTTGCCACTCTGTAGGTTGTGTTTTTAGTTTCAATTTTTTTTTGTTTTTTTCATAAATAGAACATCTAGGATTTTTTGTACCGCTTATAAGCAAAATAAGAAATATTTTCAGATTGGATTATTGCATTTTTATACTATTTGAAATTATTTCTCAGCTCCAAGTTTATGTTGATAATCATCTATCTCATCTCCAAAGATATTTATTTACCTTTAAATCTGCAATCAACCTGGAAGTGCTACCGTTTTAATGGTGTGATTTAGGGGCTGTATCCAACTGCCCTTGTATTAATACTAAACGAATCTGCATCATTTATTAAGAAAAACTATTTATTGAAAAGATTGTCATTTACTCAAAAGACCTTGGTTCCATAAGACCAACCTTGTTATAAATCAAGAGGATCTATTCTGTGGTCTCTACTATATTTCATTGCTTTATTTATTGAGTCTTTCACAATTCCAAACTATCTTAATTACTGTGAATTGTAAGTCTTGATGTCATATAGAGGATAACCTCTCACCTTTGTCTTGCTCTAAATTATCTTGCAGGTCTTGGCTCTTTGCCTTTTTGTATAAATTTTTGAATGAATTTGTCAATTTCTCCTCAAAAAAACACTTTAATCTTTTATTGGATGTAAAATTGACCGTAGATTGTAGATAAATAAGAGCAAAACATTACTTTTACATTATTTTTACATTTTCCGAATATTCCAAAACATGAATATGTTATGTACTTCTATTCATTAGATATTTTCATTTATTTCAATAATGATTTATAGATGTCTACAAAATAGGTCTTGCACATCTTTGTTAAATTTATTTCTATCATTTGATATTTTGAAGTTAACTTTACATCTTTTAACATTTCATTTATAAATTTCTTATAGTTATCTAAAAATTTTGTATCATACATATACACACGTGCCTGATATTTTGTATATAGACCTAATTTCTTCCCTGCTGTACTAGAATAAGGATGAGAAAAGAAGACAGAAAACTGCCATTATTGACAATATGAGAGTGCAGACAGAAGAAAAGAGAAAAAAGTGACCTTTGAACTAAATTACTAGATTAGAGATGTTATTAGCTAACATCACTGGTTTGAGATCTTTAACAGCTACATTTCAACATTTAAGTATTAAAGATGATATTTCCATAAGGATTTTTGTTGATCTTTATATCAAATAGACTTATTCAGAGAAGAAATGTTCTTATCTTAGTTTTCTACAAAACATTTAATGCTAATGAATGTTTAATTTTACCCAAATATTATTCTACTTTTAGTGAAATAACTATGATTATTTTCTTCTTTGTTTGAAAATATGAATTTCATTAATTTATTTTTAAAATAGTAAATATTTCCTATTTCTATTCTTTTGTTTTACAAATGAGATGTAATAATGTATATACCACAGTGTTTATCAGTAGCCTATTACAGAAAAAAAAAAGGAAAAGTAGAGCTGGCATAAAGTGAAAAGTATAGCACAAATACGGAAATTATACCTTGAAAATCTAAAATTTCATTACTCATTTATATGATAATTTAATTTCTTATATTTTTAATTTATAAATCTTAATGTTTGTGAAGTGTACTGAACATTAATTTCCTAAACTACAGATAATGGAGAAAAAATACATCTGCTCTGGGTTTTAGTATATGAAAATTTTCACAATATTATTTTAACAAACTGCTTTTATTGCAAAGAAAATTGTTTTGGATTTCATCTCTCTGGAAGAGAGCGTGGGATATCTACTGTGTAGCCAAAATATTATATTACCATTAAAGAACAAGATAGATTTATACATAATAGGCTCATTAAAATATCCCAATTATTGGCATTATTTTGTTTTTACATATTTATTTCACAAACCAGGCATAAAATGAATGAGAATTTTGAAATAAAATAGAGGTCAGCCTCATAAAATATGACTGTGTCTGAGGGTTCTATCAAATCTCTCAAGGGAAAAATCAAATCTGATAAAAGTCGGTATCCAATAATTTAATGTTGCAGTCCAAACATTTTATTGGAACATGATATTGTTAGCCTTCAAGCTGTTGTGCTGACATTTGATTACATTTTTAAATGGCTGTGAAACTAAATATGACAGGATTTAGTTTCCAGTTTGTTTTCTACACCCAAGGTCATTTAAGCTTTATGGTATACCAGAAAGAATGTTTATGTAATACTAGCATGTATTACTAAATAAAATCTTACAGTGTAGCTTATTATTTATCTTATTAAATGTCATGTCATTTATTTTGTTTAAATATCATATTACAACCTAAAATATACACTGGCTGTAGTTTGTGTTTTGGAGATTAATATATTCAAATATAAAAAAGCTATAGCTTGATATATAAAAACATTAAGGAAATACATATGCATATATATTGTCAGACAAATTGAGGTTATAAATATTTGTCTAAGTGGGACTTAATTAAACTGAAGAGCTTCTGCATAGCAAAAGAAATAACCAATAGAGTAAACAGACAACCTCCAGAATGGGAGAAGATATATGTGAACTGCATCCACCAAAGGCCTAATATCTAGAATCTATAGAGAACTTAAAAAATAAAGAAGCAAGAAAAAAATAACCCCATTAAAAATGGGTGAAAAACATGAACAGATATTTCTCTAAAAAAGACATACAAGCAGACAAGAAACATGAAAAAATGCCTAGTATCACTAGTCATCAGAGAAATGCAAATCAAAACCACAATAAGACACCATCTCATGCCAATGAGAATGGCTGTTACTAAAATGTCAAAAAACAACAGATGCTGGTGAGGCTGCAGAGAAAAGAGAATGTTTATGTATTGTTGGTGAGAATGAAAAATTAGTCCTGCCACTGTGGAAAGCAGTTTGGAGATTCTCAAAGTACTGAAAACTGAGCTATCATTCAATCCAGGAATCCCATTATTTGGTATATACCCAAATGAAAATAAAGCATTCTGCCAAAAAGACACATGTTCCTGTATACTTATGGCAGGACAATTCACAGTAGCACAGGTATGGAATCAATCCAAGTGCCTATCAATGGTAGAGTGGATAAGGAAAATGTGGTATATATACACTATGGAATACTATGCAGCCACAAAGAAGAATTAAATCATGTCCTTTTGCAGCAACTTGTATGCAGGTGGAGGCCATAATCCCAAGCCAATTAACACAGAAACAAAACCAAATACCACATAGTCTCACTCATAAGTGGGAGCTAAATTTTGAGCACACATGGACATAAACATGGGAACAACAGATACTGGGGTCTAGTCAAGAGGGTAGGGAGGAGGTGTGGATTGAAAAACTACCCTTCAGGCTCTATGCTCAGTACCTGGGTGATAGGATCCACATACCAAACCCCAGCATCATACAATATTCCCATGTAAAAAAGCCTGCACATGTAGTCCCTATATCTAAAATAAAGTTTAAAATCAAGTAAATAAATAAATATTTGCCTATGCATATATAGGTATAACTGTATATTCATATGAAATGGATCTACATCTTTTAATATTTAATTTAAAAAAATCGACAGCATAAATTTTCCTAGAAGATATATGGTAATTATTAATTCAAAATGTATCCATATATGTCTATTTCTATTAACCTTTTGATTTGCACTGAAATGACTATGTATTTTAGTAATATGAGGCAAACAGTAATATTTCCCAACAAAAAATATGATACGAAAAAAGCTAAATTAAAACTTCTAAAAAGAAAATGTGGGAATTCAAAAACATATATTAATGTTCTCAAATGTAAGAACATACGAATGTTCTTACTTTAATAGAACATTTATCCTGAACTTTCTGATCATGAAATTATCCAGGTATGCTGGTATATTCAATTTTATTTTTAATTTCTGACATATACATTTGCTGTAAGAATTTATGTTGCTGTCATCATTAGCTTTCTTTCTTCTTTTTTTCTTTAGAGACAGCATATTTCTGTTGCTCAGCCTGGAGTGCAGTGGTGCAATCATGGCTTACTGTAACCTCAAACTCCTGGGCTCAAGTGATACTCCCACCTCAGCCTCCCAAGTGACAAACCACTTCAGGTGCAAGCCACCATGCCCAGCTAATTTTGTTTTGGTTTGGTTTTTGGTAGAGATAGAGTTCCCCAGAAACCCTATGTTCCCCAGCATAGTCTCGAACTCCTGACCTCAAATGATTCTCCCATCTCGGCCTCCCAAAGGGCTGAGATTACAAGCATACGCCATGAGCCACCACACCCAGCTTATTATTTATATTCTATAACCATGTTGTAGTATGCTCAATTAAATTTTTTTTTTTGGGAAGTAAGGTATATATATCTGATTCTCCATGACTTTTAGGATAGATTATTATGTTTGTTTGTTTTAGTTTCCATAATATGCCATCAGGCATATCAACTGAAACACAGAGACACTAGAAAAACCTGTCAGTCACGCAAAGTTGGGTTTATGGAAACTACGGCAGCAAAGGAAAACAGCACCTTGACAGTTCTGTTTCCCAAATGATGTAAATTAAGAAAGCATATTTATTGAATTTTGTAATATGAGAATGACTGATTAAGGGAGGCTTTTCAAGTAGGAGTTTAGGATTGAGTAAATATAATTTATGAATGGTAAGATGAGGGTCTCAGTGAGAATGTTGATGACTAAATTGTCATGATAGGAGACCTGCTTGATCAGATGAGCAAATTTTGGCCTGCATAAATTTGTTTGCAAGAATTTCCAGAAGTGAACAGTACAATTATTTGTTGATTTGGTGTGTCTTCTTCTGTGCAAGAATATCCCAGAAGGCACAGTTAAATTATCTTGACCCAGGTGGTCTCATTCTCAGTTTCAACAGTTGAGTTAGGTTGAAGCAGGTGTTCACAGTTCTTATAATTTTGTTCAGTGACATAGGTTAAAAGAAAATCTCCGGATATATTTTCCCTACAGAGATAAACTGAATTTCTCTTAGGTGTGTATAACAATTGAAATATATGTTCATGATGTAACAAAGGAGTAGTAAGTGGAAAAGCTGTCAGAAGGGTGCCAAAAGGTCTGGAAACCACGGTTTAAGTACAAAATCTAACAAAAAATATTAGCAAATTCTTACATTCTTATTTCAGAACCTCTTTGTGTTGACTTGTGCTCTCTATACAATCTTCAAACCAAAGTATTTTTAAGATTCACTGTCTTCTCATAGGCATGCTGAGATGGAATAAAGTGGGTAATGCACATGCCTGCTGGTGAAGATCTCTCAGGTCTGTTATATCTTTAATCTTTACCCTTTCACATTATATAATTACTATTATAGTTTCACTGGGTTTCTCTATTAATCACGTTATATGTCTATTTGCCATATCCAGTTACTATTCTTCATTCTTTATATAATTTGACCTATTTGTGGATAAAACATTGGTGAATATAATATCCTTCATTAAACTGTTTTAATATTCATTTCCATGAGACAATCTTTTGGTTTTAAAACAAGTGGATAAATAAAATGTTACATATATACAACATGGAATACTACTCAGCCATAAAAAGGAATGAAATAATAGCATTAGCAGCAACCTGGATGAAATTTGAGGCCATTATTCTAAATGAAGTAACTCAGGAACAAAAAAAAATACTGTATGTTCTCACTTATATATAGGAGCTAAGCTATGAGGATGCAAATGCATAAGAATGATAGAATAGACTTTGGGGACTTGGAGGGCAGGGTGAGAGGGGGAAGGATAAAAGACTATACACTGGGTACAGTGTACACTGCTTGTGTGACAGGTGCACCAAAATCTTAAAACTCACCACTAGAGAACTTTGTCCACATGTTGGAAGTAGCAATTTATTTCAGGTCAATGATTGTTTATCAGATATCAATTTTATCTACATCTCAACAGCATTTGAAAGCTAACTAGTGTTTTTTATGAATAATTCTTCAATAAATATATTGGAAAAGTTTTTGGAGATATGCATCAATTTGAAAAAAATTGTGGATGAAACTCATATCCTAGAAATGTTAAAAAAAGAAAAAGAAAAAGATATGTTATGAATGTGTAGAATATATGTAGATTCTAGTCTATTTTATCATTTACTACTATTGAATATACACAAGTCTATTACAAAACCTTAACAACTATCAAAACTTATGCACATGAATACTTACAGACTGTACATGGCACCATTCCCAGTCTAGGGAAATGTCAACAAGTGTAGAGATGCAATATTAAATTAAAACTGCATAAAATTAACTATATTACATACTGAACTACTTCAAAAATTTTGTAGCCACCTCCTATTGCAAGTGGATGCTGATTATCTCTATGTGAGCAGTCCATCTCTCCAGTACAGTAAAAAGTGATCTTTTATGGTTCTTACATATTTTTATCATGTTTAGTGCAATATGGTAATCCTTGAATAATGCTATAGGACCATAAAAATTGCCACTACCAATGCTGGAAATGCTCTCAAGAAAATGCAGAGACAAGTCATGGTATTCCAAGAAAGTTGAACTGCTTGGTGTGTAACATAGCTTTAGGTCTACAGCTGCAGTTATGCAAATTTTAAGATAAATGTATCCTGAGGAAGGACCATTGTGAACAAAGAAAAAGGAAATTCATGAAGCCAAAGCTGCATCCACACAAGAAGGCACAAAACCTTGCACTTCTAGCGAAATATCTGTTTATCTTGTATTAAAAATGCAACTTTTATGTAGGTGCAGGATTGCTATAAGTAAAGCATACCTATAGATTCTAATATGATTTGAGAAAAAGCAAAAAGAAGGTGAAAGATCTAATGGTGGAAAATGTAATGGCTGTAAAAGATGGTTAATAATTTTAAAAATAGATTTGGATTAAAAATATTTCAAGATAGCAGAAGACTCAGCTTCTGCCCAGCAAGAGACAGCAGACAAGTTCCCAGATGTTGATAAGAAAATCATTGAGGAAATAGGGTGTCTTCTTGAAGAAATTTTTAATGTAGCTTAAAGTGCCCTATCTTGGAGTAAAAAATGTCACAAATGGCATTTATCAGTCTAGAAGAGAAGCAATCACCAGGCTTTAAAGAAGGAAAAGACAGGCTAACTCGACTGTTTATGCAAATGCAGATGGGTTTATGATCAGGACTGCCCTTATGTATAAGCTTCTAATCCCTAAGTCTTGAAGGGAAAAGATAAACACTAGATTAGAATCACTAATCCCACTAGTCAGAACTTGAGTTCCCTAAAGTTTCCAGTCTTTTGGTTGTACAACAAGAAGGCCTGGACAATGAAAACATTTTTTTCTGAATTGGTTCTATCAGTGCCTTATCCCTGAAGTCAAGTAGTGCCTTGCCAGTAAGAGGCTGCCTTTTAAAATTATTTTAATATTGGCCAATGCTCCTAGCCACCCAGCACTCCGTGAGTTCAACATTAAAGGTGTTGATGCAATCTACTTGTCCTCAAACACAACATCTCCAATTCAGCCTCTAGATCAGGAGGAATGAGGAACTTTAAGGCTCATTACACACAGTACTCTTACAGAAAGTATTATCAACACTATAGAAGAGAACGTCAATAGAGAACAGTGTGAAAGTCTAGAAAAATTATACCATTGAAGGTGCTACGATTATTATAGAAAAAAGCTTTGAAACACATCAAGACCAAAACAATAAATAATTTCTATTGGAGAAAACCATGTCCTGATGTTGTACATGGCATTTGCAGGATTTGTGACAGAGCCAATCAAGTATATTATACAAGAGTCTGTGGAGTAGATGGATCAAGATGGTGGAATAGAAGGCTTCACCAATAGTTCTCCCTGCAAGGGCAACAATGTAACAAAAATCTACACACAATAAAGTACCTTCATAAGAACCAAGAATCAGGTGAGCACTCACAGTATGTATATGACTGAAAGAGGCATAGAAGAGGTAGAAAAAACAGTGTTGAATCCCTGATCCCACCTTTTACCCACTGGCAGTAGCTGCATGGTGCAGAGAGCATCTCTGGGTGCTGGGGCAGGGAGACTGCAGCAGTTGTGAGGCATTGAACTCAGTGCTGTCCTGTTATAACAGAAAGCAAAATCAAATCAAACTCAACTAATGCCTACCCACAGAGGGAGCATTTAAACCAGCCTTAGCCATGGGAGAATCACTAATCCCACCAGTCAGAACTTGAGTTCCCACAAGCCTCGCTACTGTGGGCTATGGTGCCCTGGGGCTCTAAATAAACTTGTAAGGCAGTCTAGGCCACAAGGACTGTAACCCCTAGATAAATCTTACTACTGAACTCAGCCCAGAGCCAGGAGACTGGGGGGACACACAATCTACTGAGACACCAACTGGGATGCCTAAGGGAGTGCAGGCATCACCCTCCGCTAACCCAAGGATGCACAGCTTGCAGCTCAACAAGAGACCCCTAATTCTACTTGAGAAGAGGAGAGGAAAGACTAGGGAGAACTTTGTCTTGCATCCAGGATAAGAGCTCAATCACAGCAGGATAGGACACTTGTCAGAGCCACAAGACCCCTTTTCCAGGCCCTAGCTCCCAGATGACATTTGTAGACACACCCTGGTCCAGAAGGGAACGTGCTTCCTTAAAGGGAAGGGCCCAGTGTTGAAAGCATTATCCAACTGCTAAATGAAGAGCCCTTAAGCCCTGAATAACCAGCAGCAATACCCAGTTGTAGACTTTGGGTGAGACTCTGAGATTTGCTGGCTTCGGGTGAGACTCAGCACATTCCCGGCTGTAGTGGCTATGAGTTGAGACTCTTTCTTCCTGAGAAAAGCAAAGGAAAATGTAAAGGGGACTTTGGTTTGCACAGAGTACCAGCTCAGCCATACAGAATTAGAGTGTCAAGCAGTCTCTTGGGGTTGCCCTGATTCCAGGACTTGGCTCTTGGACACCATTTCTGAACCTGCCCTTGCTCAGAGGGGAGCCCACCGCACTGAAAGGTGAGTTCCAGGTCAGGGAGCATTCATCACAAGATGACTAAAGAGACCTTGGGCCTTCAGGGAACATCAACAGTCATCTGTAAGTACTTCCCTAGGGCCGTAGTGGAAGTGGCCTCAGGGAGAGGCTCCTCTGCCTTTGGAAAGGGAAGGGAAGAGTGAAAAGGACTGCATATTGTGGCTTGAGTGTCAGCTCAGCTGCAATACAACAAAATGCCAAGTACACTTCTAAGGTTTTGATGTTAGTCTCTGGCTCCTGTGGCACCTCTGGACCTGCTGGGGTCCTGGGGAAACTCACTGTCCTGAAGAGAAGTACAAAGGCCTGATTGGCTTTGCCACGTGATGACTGTAGAGCCCCAGAGCCTTGAGTGAACATAGGCAGTACCAAGGAGTGGTTACGGCAAGCTCTGGGCAAGATCCAGTGCTGTGCCGGCTTCAGGTCTGAACAAGTGCTATCATAGTAGTGGTGGCTACAGGGCTACTTGTGTCACTCCACCTCCAGCTTCAGGTAGATCAGAACAGAGGGAGAGACATCATTTGTTTGGGAGAAAGAAAGGGAAGAGAACAAGAGTCTCTGCCTGGTAATCCAGAAGACTTTCTCAGATCTTGTCCAAGAACATTAAGGCAGTGCCTCTATGGGTCTGCAAGAACCAAAGCAATACTGCACTTGGGGTATCCCCTAAACCAGGTGTAGCTTAAATCACAACACCCAAGTCCTTTTGAATATCTGGAAAACCTTCCAAGAAGGACGGGTACAAAAAAAGCTCAGACTGCAAAGACTACCATAAATACATAACTCTTCAAGGCCCAGACACAGATGAAAATCTATAAGTATCAAGATAATCTAGGAAAACATGACCTCAAATAAGGACCTCAAATAAGGAATTCATGATCTAAATAAGGCACTTGAAGCCAGTCCTGAAGAAACAGAGATATATGACCTTTCAGACAGAGAATTCAGAGAATTCAAAACAGCTGTTTTGTGGAAACTCAAAAAAAATTCAAGAGAACATAGAGAAGGAGTTTAGAATTCTATTAAATACATTTAACAAATAAATGAATATAATTAAAAAGAATCAAGCAGAAATTATGGAACTTAAAATGAAACTGGGATACTGTAAAATTGGGATACTGTAAAAGTGTTTTACTAGCAGAATTGACTAAGCAGAAGAAAAAATAGTGAGCTGGAAGACAGGCTATTTGAAAATACACAGTCAGAGGAGAGAAAATTAAAAAAAAAACCATAAAAAGCAGTGAGGCATGCCTACAGGATCGAGAAAATAGCCGCAAAGGGACAAATCTAGGATTTATTGGCCCTAAAGAGAAGGTAGAGAAATAGACAGTGGTAGAAAGTTTATTCAAAAGGATAATAACAGAGAACATTCCAAGCCTAGAGAAAGATATCAATATCCAAGTACAAGAAGGTTATAGAACAATAAGCAAATTTAACTCAAAGAAGACTACCTCAAGGCATTTAATACTCAAACTCCCAAAGATCAATGACAAAGAAAGGATCCTAAAAACAACAAGAGAAAAGAAAAAATAACATACAATGGAGCTTGAATACATCTGGCAGTAGACTTTCCAGTGGGTACCATACAGGCTAGAAGAGAATGGCATGACATGTTTAAAGCGCTGAAGAAAAAAATTACCCTGGAATAATATATTTGGGAAAAATATGTTTCAATCATGAAGGGGAAATAAAGACTTTCCCAGACAAACAAAAGTTGAGGGATTTTATGAACACCAGATGAGTCCTACAAGAAATGCTAAAGGGAGTACTTTACACAGAAAGAAAAGAGTGTTAATGAGCAAAAAGTTATCACTCGAAGGTACAAAACTCACTGGTAATAGTAAATACACACAAAAAATCACAGAATATTATAACACTGTACTGTAGTATGCAAACTACTCTTACCATAAGTAGAAAGGCTAAATAATGAATCAATCAAAAATAATATATACAACAACTTTCTAAGACATAGAGGGTACAATAAGCTATAAATAGAAACAACAAGGAGTTAAAAATTTGGGAAGTAAACTTAAGAAGTAGAGTTTTTATTAGTTTTCTATTTGCTTGTTTGTTTATACACACAGTGTTAAGTTGTTATCAGCTTAAAATAATGGGTTATAAGACAGTATTTGCAAGCCTACGGTAACCTCAAACCAAAAAAAATACAATGGATACATAAAAAAAGCAAGAAACTATATCATATTTTTGGAGAAAGTTATATATACTAAAATTATATATAACTTTTGACGTGGTCAAAAGTTATACATGAATTTTCAACTATGTGAAGGGACACGCTCCTAACCTCTATGTTGTTCAAAGGCCAACTGTATGGTTAATTCTCCCAGATCATCCAGAATAGAAGTTATGCCCAAGCTCCAACAACTTTTGCTAAATGACTAGCACCAATAGTGATACATAGTAGATGCTTCAAAAATATGTTTATCTACCCTCCATTTCTTATTCCTTTGCCAATATCTAGCAAAATTAAAAGTATTTTAAAATGTTATAAGATTATAAAGAACGTTATTTATTTGAAAAAACCAAATTAATTAAAGAATATTACAAATGCCTGAGCTGGAAAAAGACCAAAGGAATAACATAGGTTTGTTTGTTTGTTTGTATTTTTGAAAAAGTGAATACGTTCTACTTGGGGTAAAACCCTTACTTCAATTTGACAAAATAAAACCTGTGTACAGTATAAAAAAGTAGGATCTTTCTGATTGCATTCATATCTTTTCTGTGGTAGAATTTTATCCCAGAAATAGTGGGAAATCACAAAGACACTCCACTACCAATTATTTTCAACAGAATTACAGCAGTAATAAATAGAAGCTGGCAGAGAGGGTTTCTTTCCTCTTAATAGTGATTAGATAAGCAGATTATCTAAATAATTCCATTATAAATAAATCTGAATCATATCAAGATAAGAAAATTCAAAACAATAATATAAACTCACTCTTCATATGTTAGTAGTTTTGTCCTTTCTTGCATAAATGTAAGACAAAGTCACAGTCGACTTGAAATGGTAATTTTCTTTTTCGTCTCTCAATGTCATACGTTGTAAGCATTCCTAAATGACATTTAAACCTGACTCAGTCATCTAAACAATAAAACCTATTTATATTCTGCTCAGTTAGTGACTATATCACTTTTGTAGAAAGAAAACAAAAAACAATTTCACAATGTATTAGGACTTTTAAAATAACCAGTATTTACACATCCGTATTTATCTTCTTATTGCAATATCATTTCATTTATCATCATTCCAAAAGCTTCATGCTTACAAAAATGTATGGAGAATGCAAGAAAATTATTGATTTACACTAACACTTATTTTCAGGTTGGTACTAGAATATTAAACTTTCTTTTTTAATTACAGAAGATAAAGTAAATTTACCTTTTTCCTTAGATGTATCTTTGCAATAAAACCAAGCAATTGGTTGATGAAATTTAATATGCCTATTTTTTGAGGCAACCTAATTTTAAGTTTTATAAATGATTGATCAGTAACTTACATAACCAGCAGCTGGGGTTCACCCCTTAGTAAGCCTTCAGGAATGATATGAGATTGACTTCCAAAAGCAACTCTATAAGACCATTCCTTCTGCACAATTATGAGTAATATATTACTAGGAACAGTACGGCAATTTTATCTCTCCCATTTAGACCTCAAATTTGATGTTATACTTTCAGACATTTACCTTTTCAATCTTTTCACATGTCTATCTAAGAAATATAGCTTAACCCACATAGGCATTTATTTTTATTTCTTTTCCTTCTGCTGCATACATGCATGAGAATGTTTTGGAGACTGGAGGCTCATGCCTGTAGTCTCTGCTATGTGGGAGACTGAGATGGGAGGATTGATTGAGCCCAGGATAACGAAGACAGGTTGAAACAGTTTGCAGGGCTAAGAAGAAGACAGGAAGATGTGGGAAAGTTTAGAACATCCTAGGGACTTGTAAATTGGTTTTGACAAAAATGCTGATAGTAATATGGATAATGAAGTCAAGACTGAGGTGCTCTCAGATGGAGATGAGGAACTTCTTGGGAACTGGAAACTGGAGCACAGGTAACTCTTACTATGCTTTAGCATAGAAACTGGTGACATTTTTCTCCTGCCCTAGAGATCTGCACTTTGAGCTTGAGAGAGATTACTTAGGGTATCTGACAAAAGAAATTTTTAAGCAATAAATTTGTCAAGATGTGACCTTGGTGCTCTTAAGGGGTTTCAGTTTTATGCATTCACAAATAGATATTTTGGATTTGGAACTTTTTAAAAGTATACTTTAAGTTCTGGGATACATGTGCAGAACATGCAGGTTTGTTACATAGGTATACACGTGGCATGGTGGTTTGCTGCACCCATCAACCCATCATCTACATTAGGTATTTCTCCTAATGCTATCCTTCCCCTAGCCCCCCATCCCCCGACAGGCCCTGGTGTGTGATGTTCCCCTCCCTGTATCTATGTGTTCTCACTGTTCAACTCCCACTTGTGAGTGAGAAGATGCAGTGTTTGGTTTTCTGTTCCTGTGTTAGTTTGCTGAGAATGAAAGTTTCCAGCTTCATCTGTGTCCCTGCAAAAGACATCATAAACTCATCCTTCTTTTATGGTTGCATAGTATTCCATAGTGTATATGCGCCACATTTTCTTTATCCAGTCTATTACTGATGGGCATTTGGGTTGGTTCCAAGTCCTTGCTATTGTGAATAGTGCTGCAATAAACATATGTGAGCATAGGTCTTTAGAGTAGAATGATTTATAATCCTTTGGGTATATATACACCCAGTAATAAGATTGCTGGGTCAAATGGTATTTCTGGTTCTAGATCCTTGAGGAATTTCCACACTGTCTTCCACAATGGTTGAACTAATTTACACTCGCACCAACAGTGTAGAAATGTTCCTATATCTCCACGTCCTCTCCAGCATCTATTGTTTCCTGACTTTTTAATGATTGCCATTCCAACTGGCATGAGATGGTATCTCATTGTGGTTTTGATTTACATTTCTCTAATGACCAGTGATGATGAGATTTTTTCATATGTTTGTTGGGCACATAAATATCTTCTTTTGAGAAGTGTCTGTTCATATCCTTTGCCCACTTTTTGATGGGTTTTTTTTTCTTCTAAATTTGTTTAAGTTCCTTGTTGATTCTGGATATTAGCCCTTTGTCAGATTGATAGATTGCAAAAATTTTTCCTCATTCTGTAAGTTGCCTGTTTACTCTGATGATAGTTCCATTTGGTGTGCAGAAGCTCTTTTTTGTTGCCGTTGCTTTTGGTGTTTTAGTCATGAAGTCTTTACCCATGCCTATGTCCTGAATAGTATTGCCTAGGTTTTCTTATAAAGTTTTTATGGTTTTAGGTTTAAGTCTTTAATCCAACTTGATTTAATTTTTATTAGGTGTAAGGAAGGGGTCCAGTTTCAGTTTTCTGCATATGGCTAGCCAGTTTTCCCAACACTATTTATTAAATAGAAAATCCTTTTCCCATTGCTAGTTTTTATCATGTTTGTCAAAGATCAGATGGTTGTAGATGTGTGGCATTATTTCTGAGGCCTCTGTTCTGTTTCACTGGTCTATATATCTGTTTTGGTACCAGCGCAATCCTGTTTTGGTTACTGCAGACTTATAGTATAATTTGAAGTCAGGTAGTGTGATGCCTCCAGCTTTGTTCTTTTTGCTTAGGATTGTCTTGGCTATACAGGCTCCTTTTTGGTTCCATATGAAATTTAAAGTAGTTTTTTCTAATTTTGTGAAGAAAGACAATGGTAGCTTGATGGGGATAGCATTGAATCCATAAATTACTTTGGGCAGTATGGCCATTTTCACGATATTGATTCTTTCTATTCAGGAGCTTGGAATGTTTTTCCATTTGTTTGTGTCCTCTCTGGTTTCCTTGAGCAGTGGTTTGTAGTTATCCTTGAAGAGGTCCTTCACATTCCTTGTAAGTTGTATTCCTAGGTATTTTATTCTCTTCGTAGCCATTGTGAGTGGGAGTTCACTCATAATTTGGCTCTCTGTTTGTCTATTATTGGTGTATAAGAATGCTTGTGATTTTCTCACATTGATTTTGCATCCTGAGACTTTGCTGAAGTTGCTTATCAGCTTAAGGAGATTTGGGGCTGAGATGATGGGGTTTTCTAAATATACAATCATGTCATTTGAAAACAGAGACAATTTGACTTCCTTTTTTCCTATTTGAATATGCTTTATTTCTTTCTCTTTCCTGATTGCCCTGGCCAGAACTTACAATACTAAGTTGAATAGGTGTGGTGAGAGAGGACATACTTGTCTTGTGAGGTTTTCAAAGGAATGCTTCCAGCTGAGATTTTGGCTGTGGGTGTATCATAAATAGCTCTTACTATTTTGAGATACGTTCCATCAATACGTAGTCTATTGGAGTTTTTAGCATGAGGGTTGTTAAATTTTGTTGAAGGCCTTTTCTGCATCCATTGGGATAATCATGTGGTTTTGGCATTGGTTCTGTTTATGTGATGGAAAGGGAATATCATCACTGATCTCACAGAAATACAAACTGCCATCAGAAAATGCTGTAAACATCTCTACACAAATAAACTAGAAAATCTAGAAGAAATGGACAAATTCCTGGACACATACACCCTCCCAAGACTAAACCAGGAAGAAGCTGAATATCTGAAGAGACCAATAACAAGTTCTGAAACTGAGGCTGTAATTAATAGCCTACCAACCAAGAAAAGCCCAGGACAAGACATTCACATCGGAATTCTACCACAGGTACAAAGAGGATCTGGTACCCTTCCTTCTGAAACTATTCCAAGCAGCAGAAATAGAGGAACTTCTCCCTAACTCATTTTATGAGGCCAGCATCATTATGATACCAAAACCTAGTAAGAGACATAATAAAAAAAGAAAATTTCATTCCAATATCTCTGATGAACATCACTGCTAAAATCTTCAATAAAATACTGGCAAACCAAATCTGGCAGCACATCAAAAAGCCTATCCACCACGATCAAGTCAACTTCAACCCTGGAATGCAAGGCTGGTTCAACATATGCAAA
Source organism: Pan troglodytes (assembly GCF_028858775.2). NCBI lineage: Eukaryota > Metazoa > Chordata > Mammalia > Primates > Hominidae > Pan > Pan troglodytes. The sequence continues at coordinate 115,252,665 of NC_072403.2, forward strand.
TTAAACTTATTTTTGAAAGGGAAGCAGAGCATAAAAGTTTGGAAAATTTGCAGCCTATTGATGTGATAGAAAAGAAAAACCGATTTTCTGGAGACAAATTCAAGCAGGGTGCAGAAATTTGCATAAGTAATGATGAGTCAATTGTTAATCACCAAGACAATGGGGAAAATGTCTCCAGGCCATGTCAGAGGTCTTCATGGCAGCCCCTCCCACCACAGGCCTGGAGGCCTAAAAGGAAAAAAAAAAAAATCATTACCTGGACTCATCCCAGGGCCTTGCTGCTTTGTGCAATCTCAGGACTTGGTGATCTGCATGTCAGCTGTGGACAAAAAGACACAAACTTAAACTCAAACTGTTGTTTCAGCATGTGGAAGCCCTAAGCCTTTGCAGCTTGCATGTGGTAATGGGCCTGCAGGTGCACAGAAGTCAAGAATTGAGGTTTGGGAACTTTAGCTTTGATTTCAGGGGATGTAGGGAAATACATGGATGTTGAGGCAGAAGTTTGCTGAAGGAGTGGAGCCCTCATGGAGAACTTCTGCTAGGGCAGTGTGAAAGGGAAATGTAGGGTTGGAGCCCCCACTGAGAGTTCCCACTGGGGCACTAGTAGAGCTATGAGAAGAGGGCCACCATCCTCCAGACCCCAGAAATGTAGATCCACCAACAGCTTGCACTGTGCACCTGGAAAAGCCAGAGACACTCAACCCCAGCCTGCGATAGTTTATGTGAGGGGTGCTGTACCCTTAAAAATCACAGAGGCAGAGCTGCCCAAGGCTGTAGGATCCCACCTCTTGTATCGGTGTGACCTGGATGTGAGACATGTAGTCAAAGGAGATCATTTCAAAACATTAAGATTTGGCCAAGCACAGTGGCTCATGCCTGTAATCACAGCACTTTGGAAGGCTGAGGTGGGCAGGTCACTTGAGGTCAGGAGTTTGAGACCAGCCTGGCCAACATGGTGGAATCATGTCTCTACTATAAATACAAAAATTCACCAGTCATGGTTGTAGGCATCTATAATCTCAGCTACATAGGAGCCTAAGGCAGAATAATCCCTTGAACCTTGGAGGCATAAGTTGCAGTGAGCCAAGATCATGCCATTACACTTCAGCCTTGGTGACAGAGCAAGACTCTTACCTCACCCCCAAAAAAGCTTTAAGATTTGACTGACTTGCTTAATTTTGGACTTCCACAGGGCCTGTAGGCCTTGCAGTTTGGCCAATTTCTCCCATTTGGAATGGGTGTACTTAATCAATTCCTGTACCCTCATTGTATCCAGGAAAGAACTATCTTGTTTTTGATTTCACGGGCTCATAGACAGAAGGGATCTGCCTTATCTCAGATGAGACTTTGGACTTGGACATTTGGGTTAATGTTGGAATAAGTTAAGACTTTGGGGAACCATTGAAAAGGCATGATTGTGTTTTGAAATGTGAGGGCATGAGATTTGTGAGGGACGGGGGTGGAATGATATGGTTTGGCTCTGTGTCCCCACTCAAATTTCACCTTGAATTGTAATTCCTGTATCCCCATAATCCCCATGTCAAGGAAGAGACCATGTGGAGGTAATTGAATCATAGGTATGGATTCCTCCATGCCATTTTTGTGATGGTGAGTGAGCTTTCATAAGATCTGATGATTTATAAGTGTTTGACAGTTACTCCTGCAACTTTCTCCTTCCTGCTGCCTTGTGAAGAAGGTCCCATGCTTCTCCTTTGCTTTCCTCCAAGATCGTATGTTTCTTGAGGCCTCCCCAGCTCTGCTGAACTAAGTCAATTAAACCTCTTTCCTTTATAAATTACCCCAGTCTTGGGCAGTTCTTTATAGCAGTGTGATAAAGGGCTAACACATCTTGTAATTAAATATGTATTTGACGTTAAATGTTATATTAAACAAAGAGTAGTAGTTTAACAGAGATAAAACACTAAATTGCTGCAGAATAACAAAGATGTTCAAAAGAGGAGATAGGATGCATCTACTAAACTTTTGCTTCAACATCAGTATTTTATTATATATTTTTTATTATAGACATTGAGATATTGAATGGACACACTGAAGATATTGAGGCTCTTAGGGCTTTCAGCTTTGACAAAGAAAATGGCAGAAATTGTAGGCATTTTGTCATAGGTAAACAAAAAGAATTGCCATCCAGAAATCTTTAGTACATTAAGATTGGTTCTAGTAACTGAACACAGATGAACTAAGGGAATGTAAAGTATTTTCATTGTCTAACATAGTGTCTTAGTACTACTAAAATACAAAGAATTATATCATAATCATTTAATTAGAAAATGTCAAGCTGTTTTTTCTATGTGGTGTCTGTATTGTAGCAAAGAAACAGAGTTCATTTAACACAGAACACTACTTATCTAGAAAACGCCTTTTTTTGTTGTTATGTTGTTTCTCTATTCCAATTTTCAATAACTCTCAGAAGGAATTGCTTTTTATTTGATGTAGCTTTAATACATTTTCTTTATTCCATCTCAGGCCGAGACAACTTTTCTGCTACATTCTAATCTACAGAGGTTGTGAAACGTAACAAACTATGACAATGGTGCACTACATTATTGACAAAATGCTGAATAGACCAGATGGACAAAATGTAACAAATATGTTAGATGTCTTTGAGGAATATTATTTTAAAACAAAGAATTGAATACAATACATTTGTTAAAAACTTTCTTAAAAGAATTAAACTATCAGAAAGGGCTGAAGAGGCTAACACAAACATAGCACCAGCAGAAGCAGCTACCACAGTTAGAACTCCAGGAAAAATGGAGGGAGGAATAGAATCTTGGAGGGAAGGTGCTGGAATCTGGACTCCAATCTCTAAAGATAATATTGTGCCAATATCTCAGCAGCTTTTAGAATGTGATTGAGCTATAGGTTGCTAGGATGCAAAAATCTCTGAGGGAGCATGGTAAAGTCAATTTTGGGAGTGCTAATAGAAGATAAAGATTAGAATGAATACAATTGTCGTGTGAAATATCCAACAATCAACATGATTTTGCAATAACATCAGAGAATATAATCAGTTCCCTTCCTTCCTACGTATACTGTAATTTCCCTGTACTGATCATTATTTATTAAAGCTAATAGTGAGTCTACTGACACAAAAGAAATATAGTTTGCAGTTTCGGGAGCAATGTCTCTAAGCAGAATACAAACAGTAGGTTTGAGAATAAGAGACAAAAACATCATAATTGGTACCTAACTAAAACATGGATTACTGACTTTTGACTTCTGGTAATGGTGAAATAAGATCCTAAAGGGCGATTAGCCTCATAAAGCAAGCATACAATCTGGACAATATGTAAAAATCAATTACCTAAAGTAACAGGAGAGTGATCAGGAGGTGGGGAGATTGAGACCATCCTGGCCAACATGGTGAAACCCCGTCTCTACTAAAAATACAAAAATTAGCTGGGCGTGGCGGCGCATGCCTGTAATCCCAGCTACTCGGGAGGCTGAGGCTGAGGCAGGAGAATCGCTTGAACCCGAAAGGCAGAGGTTGCAGTGAGCTGAGATCCTGCCACTGCACCCCAGCTTGGTGACAGAGCTAGGCTCCATCAAAACAACAACAACAACAACAACAAGAAAAACAAACGAACAACAAAAAAACAAAACAAAAATAAAAAAAGGGGAGAAAAATGAATAATACTTTCTCTAATTTTTTGCCTGATTATATATGTAACATATTTTTTAAAAGCCATAAAGCTGTAGGATACAAGGTAAGTATTAAAAATTAACTTACAGACTTACGATTTTGGTAAAATGGAATAGATCTACTTCTTCTATTTTTCATGCTAAATACAACTAAAACCTATGGACAGAGAACATAAACATAAGAAGGCCGGGTGCGGTGGTTCATGCCTGTAATCCCAGCACTTTAGGAGGCCGAGGTGGGCGGATCACGAGGTCAGGAGTTCAAGACCATCCTGGCCAACATGGTGAAACCCCATCTCTACTAAAAATACAAAAATTAGCTGGGCGTGGTGGCACATGCCTGTAATCCCAGCTACTCGGGAGGCTGAGGCAGGAGAATTGCTTGAACCTGGACCCGGGAGGCGGAGGTTGCAGTGAGCTGAGATCACGCCACTGCACTCCAGCCTGGGCTACAAAGCGAGATTCCGTCAAAAAAAAAAAAAAAAAAAAAAACATAAACACAAGAAAACCCTAAAAGGAGGAACCAGCTATGGACTTTGAGACCTCAATGAATGAAGAGGGTGAATTCACTGGGTTTTCTGTTTGCCTCCTATATTCCAGACTTGTAACTGAGGAGGCAGACAAGAAAATCTCCCTAACTATCCGCTCTCACTAGCAAAAAGAGAGGAAAAGGAGCAGCTAACGAGGCAGAAACCTTTTAAATAACGGCCATTCTCTTTCAGCTAATCACAGGGGTGGAGGTGGGATGTGCTTCCATCCTCACCCAATCCAGAAAAAGGCTATGTGGGGAGACTAGACTTCCAAACAAGCAAGGCTGTATCAAGCTTTCCTAATACTTCTGAGAGCTGTATCAGAAAAGGCCAAGTAGGGAGTTGAGACTTTTATCCCCAGTGGCCACTGATGCAACTGTCTCTTAATTTGGTATCAGTGTAACCATGCATGAATTCTGGACTTCCATATACACCCAGGAGCAATGTGTCATTCCTCCCCATCCACGTAGTGTTGGCAAAAGAGAATTAGGTATTTTACCATGCCCCAGTGGTAATAGGGCTAGCCCATCATGGTGTCATTCAAGAGATGTGGCCAGCCAGAATTATCACTTCCACCAAGACATAATGAGTAGCTTCCCCCTCTGTTATCAGTGGAAGTCAAATGGGGACCCTGGACTTCTAACTGCATATGGCAATAATGAGGCAGAGCACTTTTTTTCCTGCCAGGCCAAAGTTACAAAAAAATTCCAGTTAAAACATAAGGTTCAAATAAGATCCAGGATTTCACAACACAATAGCAAATATGCACATATTTCAATTGGAAATCATCTAACGTACCAAAACCTAGGAATCTCTGAAACTGAATATAAAAAAAAAAAACAATAGATTCTACTTCAAGGTGTTGGAGATATTGTAATTACCTGAGAAAGATTTTAAACCAGCCATGTAAAAATTTTTCAATGATCAGTTATGAAAATACTTGAAACATAAAAAATTAAAAGCCTAATAAAGAAATATAAAGTCTCAGCAAAGACATAAAAGATAAAGAGAAGAGTGAATAAACATTTTAGAATAAAAACTACTGAATGGAAATAAATGTGAAAATGAAAATATAGCACATCATAATATGTAAGATACAGCCAAAGCACTGCTGAGAAGTTTATTCTTAACTTTATGTATAAGAAAAATAAATAAAGTCAGTCAGTAATCTAAGCTTCATGAATCGAGCAAAAGAAGAGTAAAACCAACCCCAACAAGCAGAAGAAAAGAAATAAGATCAGAAATAAATAAAATTTAAAACAGCAACAACAGAGAAAATCAATGAAACCAAGAGTGGATTTATTGAAAAGATTTAAAATGTTATCAATAAAAATGTAAAATCTTTATATATATATATTTTTTATTATACTTTAAGTTTTAGGGTACATGTGCACAATGTGCAGGTTTGTTGCATATGTATACATGTGCCATGTTGGTGTGCTGCACCCATTAACTCGTCATTTACATTAGGTATATCTCCTAATGCTATCCCTCCTCCTTCCCCAATCTTTAACAAGAATAACAAACAAACAAAAAAAGAGACAAGACACCAATCACCAGCTACAAGAATGAAACAGAAGGTATCACTATAGACCCTACAGACATTAAAATGCTAATTAGGGAGAACTACCATAAATCTGACAACTGAGATGAAATACATTAATTCAATAAGAAACACAGTCACAACTTACCCAATATTAAAGAGGTTACTTTAATAGCTCTGTAATTACTAAGAACATTTAATTTCTTAAAAAGGAAAATACACTGAAGACATCTCCAGGCTGAAATTATTTCTTTAGAAAATTCTACCTAATATTTAAAGATTTAATAACAATTCTAAACAGTATTTTCCCAAAAAAGAAAGATGAAATAATACTCTCAAATTTATTTTATATAGTATTATCCTGACATGCAAACCAGACAAAAGCAATACAAAAATAGAAAAAAGAAAAGAAAAACAACACACAAATGTTCATCATGAATACAGATTTTTAAAAATCTTTAAAAATTATTAGCATGTAGAATTCAGCAACATATAAAAAGGATTATACACCATAAATGTCTTTGCCCATTTTATGCTGATATAACATAATACTTGAGAATAAGTAATTTATAATAAACAGAAATTTATTTGGCTCATGGTTCTAAAGTCTGGGAAGTCCAAGATCTAGGAGTACGTTCTGTGAGTGACTTCTTGCTGTGTCTTCCCATGATAAAATGTGTAAGGGCAAAAAAGCATGGAGGCAAGTGGGTGTCAAATTCACTTTTACAACAAAGTCACTCTCACAATAACATTAACTCATTCATGAGTGCAGAGCCCTCATGAGCTAATCATCTTTTAAAGTTTCCACCATTTAATACCATTGCATTGGGGATTAAGATTCCAACGCCTGAATTTTGGGGAACACATTCAAATTCTAGCAATGACCAATTGGGGTGTATTCCAGGGATGCAAGATTTGCTCAATATTAGAAAAAAATTAATTTATTATTTGAACAAGCTAAAGAAAAATATCACGTGATATTTTGAATTGATGCAGATAAACCATTCTTAAGAATTCAATATCCGTACATGGTTAATACTCTAAAAACAATAAGAATAGCAAAGGCCATCCTCAACTTTATAGAGAATACAATTTTTTTTAAAAAAAGCTAATATTATTGCTTTCCTTTGTATGTGGTTTCTCTCCACCAAGGCTCATTTTTTAATCTGATCCCAAATGTGGTAGTTTTGAAGGATGGGGCCTCGTAGGATGTCTTTTAATCATGGAGCAGATCCCTCATGAGTATTAATGCTCTCCTACAGGGTGAGCGGATACCCACTCTCTTGGGAATAGGTTAGTTCCCAAGAGAGCAGGTTGTTAAAAGTGTCTTGCTTCCTCAGTTTCTCTTGTTTCCTTCCTTGCCATATGATCTCTGAACACACCCACACCTTTTTGGCTTTCCACCACGAGTGAAAGCAGCATGATGCCCTCACCCAAAGCCAAACAAACAATGGCACCATTCTTGTACTTCTGAGCCTGCAGAACTGTCAGCTAAATAAACCTTTTTCCTTTATAAATTGCCCAGCCTTAGATATTCTGTTAGAGCAACACAAAATGGACTAAGGAAATTATAATGGTAAAAGACTGACTGCATTCCCCTAAGATCATGAATAAGACAAAGATATTTGCTATCTCACCACAAGGAATTTCTAGCCAGTGCAATAAAGCAATAAAGAAAATAAAATACATATAGAAATGAAGAAACCAAATTGCCCCTACTTGCAGATGACATGATTATCTATGCAGAAAATATCAAGGAATCTACAAATATCCCCTAAAAATGAAACATGAGTTCAGCATATCACACAATACAAGATAAACAAAAACATTGCTTTTCTAGATATTAGCAGAAAAAAGAGTACCAAATTTAAAAGTACTATACCATTTATAATCACTAAGAGAATGAAATGGGCATAAATCTAACAAGCCATTGAAAGACTTGTACACTAAAAACTACATAACATTGATGAAAGAAATAAATAAAATACAAATAAATGGGAAAACATACCATGTTTATAAGTTGGAAAACTCAGTGAAGATAATAACTTTCTACAAATTAATATACAGGCTGAATACAATCCTATCAAACATTCATCTACTTTTAGAAATATACAGATTATCATAAAATATGTATGGAAAGACAAGTAACTAAAATAGCTAGCATAGTATTTAAAAGAAGAATAAAATGAGAGAAATCAGTTTACCCAAATTTAAGACTTTTTATACAGCAACAATAATCAAGCCTTTTTGATATTGAGGGAAAGACAGACCCACAGTCCAATGGAATAGAATAGCAAACCAAGATGTAGATTTATTAAAAAATATGTGCAACCTATTTTTGACAATGTCTCAAAAGCAATTGAGCAGAGAAAAGATAGCAGCAAATGGTGTTGGAGCAATTGGATATCCACAAGCAAAAAAATAATTAAAAAGAAAAGAAAGGAAGGAAGGAAAGAAGGAAGAAAGGAAGGAAGGGAGAGAGAGACGAAAGAAAGAAAGAAAAAAAGAAAGAAAGAAAGAAAGAAAAAGAAAGAAAGAAAGGGAGGGAGGAAGAAAGGAAGGAAGGAAAACATTTCAATTAACGTATCACACTGCCAAATTTCTGAAAACAGATCCAAAGCTAATTATATCTTTTTACAACATCAAATAATAATGCATTATGTATGTGTACTAGAGTGACCATCTTCCAAACATATGCCTAAATGAAGTATAATGGCATATATACAACCATGATTGATGTGATATCTAGTTTTCATTAAGTTACGATGTGTTAATATTGTGTCAACATATCCAGTCTTCTATTCATCACTGTGAAATACTATGTGTTACATTTTCTTTGGTTAATTAAAATAAATTTATCTATTACTAATATTTTGCTAATTTAAAACACCAAGAGGTACTGGTGTTTCAAGTTGTAGGAAACATAGCTTCTAAATTAATATATTTTAAAATATGAGAATAATGGATTGCTGAAGCCAATAGTACAAACTCACTCATAAAAGAGATTGTGGTTTATAAAATAACAGCATAAGATTTATAGTGGTCAACCTCCTGATATTTCCAACTGAATGTTCTGCTTCTGACATTAAAAATAAAGGGTAATTTCTGTATGAAGTTATGTAATACTCAATATCAGCCCCAAATGTTTTGAGATTCATGCCAAACATTGTAAGTTGCCTGCATAATATTTTTCTGATTGATCATTTTATAAAAGAATCTAATTAAGACTATGAACAATCAATATTTATGGCCTGCTATAAAAATTTTCTTTCTTCTTAAAATTTACATTTAATTTATTTATTCAATGGATATAAAGCAAATAACAATATTTTTGCTTTTGTTCAAGGTAACATTGATAAAGTAATGACTAAAAAATTGTCTCTCAAGTAGTCTCTTTTCTCCAGGAACTCCAGGACAATAGGAAGCACTCTACAAATAAATGACTAATCATGTTTCAAGGTAATAATTGCATAAAGTTGCATAAATGAAGAAGTAACCAATTCAGGCTGTAGAAAATTAAGACATACATGCTGCTTAGAAATTTGAGTGCTTTGTTTGGAAATGAGATGTAAGTTATGAAGATTAAACTGGGAAAATTAAATAGATCTAGTTGTGAACATACTGAATGTCAGGCTTAGGAAAACTGGCACAAAATAAACCATCTAATAGTTTGAAGCCAGAGAGGACTTCCTTTCTTAAATGAATGTTTGGAAAAAATCATTCTGACAGAAATATGGAAGATGGATTGGAGGGGCAACATACTAGGGTCAATAAGAGCAGTTATATTCTGCTCTTATTGACTACTCCACTGTGAAGGTAGACTTTCTATATCCAGGAAGTCAATTGGCTTTCACTTAACATACAGATAAATGAAAGAGACAACCATCTCATTATCAGCTGGGTTGACCTGTACTGAGTCATCTTGATAGCTTTTGCTTATGATGAGAGGTCTCTTGATTTATTGAAGTCAACATTACATTTCTCCCTTGACACTACTTCACTTCTCATATGTTCCCCAGTGTTTGAAAAATGAATAGCACAGGCACCCTTTCCATAAGGCCTTAACACTAGAAAACCTTTGCCTAAGAGAGCAGCCACAGCAGCTTTTTAAGTTCATAGCTCAAAACTTACATAAAGTGGACTTGGCAGGATTTTGCTTAGGAGTTGCAGAATTAAACTTACTGGCTTGTGTGAAATTTGATTAACTGAAATCTCATCAGTCCTCTTGTTGACCACATCCCCAGAAACAGCCAGCTGGACTCCTGGGCAGCTATGTGTCGAAGCAGAACTGAGCCAGCTGTCAGCTTGCTCACAGAAGGGGACTCTCCACAGTGGAATACAGCTCTTTTAGCAAAAGCAGCACTGCCTCAGAGTGCATACCCAGCCTTAATGAATCCATGAACTGGCACCTCTTTGGTCTCACATTCCATTTTTTTTTAACATTTAGTAAATGTATTTTGTTCTAGTAAAAGAGGCTGAAAACGTTGCTTTAATCTACAGATACTGGGAATAGTAACACCTTACAAAGTCCAGAGATGTTACATGTGTAAATCAGACACAAAGGGACTTAATTACAATCTCTTGTTCAATGCAGAATGGCCTCAAAAAGACCAGTCTGATTCCATACTTCATTCTGACAGCCAACTCACAGACACAAATAATGGAACTGGAAATGTGGATACAAGGCACCTAGTAATATTTGTCAAAGGCCTTTAAAAAGGATGACTGTTTCAAATCAGAGCTCACTTGAATAGTTAGTCAGCAATGAAAAGATCATTTTAAAGATAGTTAAACTTAACCCCTAAAGTCACAATTTTCAATTATCATGGCTTATTTGGAGGAAGGAAAATTATTCAATGTGAGTCATTATTTTTATTTTAGTAAGATTTTTTCCCCTTGAATCTAATCAAGTCTCTTAGAAATTATAGCATAAAACACATAAAATTAAAAATGGATTAAACTTCATGGTGTTTCACTACTGGATTTTATGATAAGTGTTTCCCATATTATATTCAAATTGGTTTTCTTTCTTTAAGGGATCATTAACATGCTGAGAACCAAATCATGTGGTCATAAACAGTCATTGTGATTGCTACTACATTGTGATTGCTCCTAGTTGCTAATGCTGCAAACATAAATTTTTTTTCTAATAAACTTGGAAAAAGGAGACATTGTAATAAACTCAAAGCCAGCTGATGTAACCACTATTATAACATGAACTATAACCAAAAATATCATTTTATATAATACACGTTATATGATGACTTAGTATGTTGCATCTTGTTCAAAGAAACTGAAAGAAAATTAATAATCAACCTTGATCTATTCACCTAAGGATTCACTAATGTATTTATGAAAACAGAAAGCAAGAGTATAGCTAAGAGATAATATTTCTAGTCAAATATTTAAAATTCTTTCACATGCTTTTTTATTAATTTTTAAGTGAACTAATATATAATGTATCTGTTCTAAATTTGTAAATGTTAAGACAATAGAAAAAAGTTGCTTTTGTCCAACTTTTTTCTTAGGCCAAGTTGAAATAATAATTTCACATATTCTAAATATGTCTTACTATCATAGGACAGCAATTATATATATATATTTATTTATACATGTAGAAATACACAGCACACATATGTATTTTGTGCCACCAATTCAACAGGAATTTGTACACTGCAAAATTACATAGTTCCTTAATTATTTCATATATCCTTTAACCAATGATATTAAAAAACTGACATTCACTTAGTAGTCACCCTCCACCAAGCTCTATTCAACATTTTGAGTGTGTAGGAGGGTGGTTACACTCACAGAAATCTTATGAGGTAGATTTTAGTCTCACTATTTTTCTAATTTTATAGAACTAAAAACTGAGATACAGAAAGGTTGGTTGACTTGCCAAGTATTTCACAGCAAGTGAGTGGCAGAACTAAACTCCAAATCCAGTCCGTATGAATATAGCCAAACTGTCTTTCTTATCAAGCTAATTGAAGAGTAGTAACTTTCTTTGTTCTCTATATCAGTTAGTTGATTAATAAGGCTTTTGAATGATGTGTGGAAAACTTGAATTTAGGGTCCCTTTATCAATCTCCTCCTTTTCTGAATCTCTTGCAAGCAATCTTCTGACCACTACTTTGAATTTCTGAGAATGACATTCTCTAGATACTTGAAGCAATATTACAGTTTTCAATAAACTTCTAATAAACATCTCAATCTAATAATTATTTGAAAAATAGTAGAATGCATAAATTAAAATATATTATATAAGAAATTTGTGGTTATCTTCAGAAGAAAAATATATAAACTCATGTGAAATGCCTAAACTCATATAATTGGTTGGAAGTGTGTCACCAATTTTGCTTGCTTCCTAAGTAGAAAATCAAACATAATTAATATATAAGAGTCTCATAGTCACTAGGATGAACAAAAACACAGAGTGATCAGAAGAAAGTTGTCTTTTACTGGAACTGAATGATTTTTTCCAGTACCTCATGAATAGCAAAGAATGAACACGGTAGAATAAGTACAATAAAAATAGCAATTTTTATTTAATTATCACAAAGTTAGTTACTGCATAACTTTTAAATATATTTCCATTAAATCTATCCTACAAAGGAAGAAAGTCATAGTTTTCAATTTTCAATTCTGTAATTATAAGATAAAATGTAAACTCTTTTGAGCAATTATTCCCGTAATATGAAATTTTTACTTTTGAGAAGAATTGATCACTGAGGTGTTAGAGTTCTGAAATTTCTCTGAAGAATCTGAGGAGGAGATAGTTTTTATTGTTAACAAGGAGGAAATAATGCAGGAGGACTGATGTCTTTTTATGGAAATAAACACATGGAAAAAAACGCAACTTATCTCCAATGTCTGGTTGCTGCTACCTCTCACATGAATTTGGGCCAATGCAATAATTGTGGGAAAGAAGAAAAGATACTGAGGAAACAGTTGTTTATCAAATCCAACACAAAGAAAAATGAATATATTTATGTACAAAAGCATAAATAAAATAATTTTGTCTAGACATTTTTAAAAACAATGTGCTAAAAAATTACCAACCATGGAAAAACACCTTTTTTTTTTTTTTTTTTTTTTTTTTTGGAGATGAAGTCTGGCTCTGTCGCCCAGGCTAGAGTGCGGTGATGCAATCGGCTCACTGCAAGCTCTGCCCTCCCGGGTTCACACCTTTCTCCTGCCTCAGCCTCCGAAGTAGCTGGAACTACAGGCGCCCGCCACCACACCTGACCAATTTTTTGTATTTTTAGTAGAGACGGGGTTTCACCGTGTTAGCCAGGATGGTCTCAATCTCCTGACCTTGTGATCCGTCCGCCTCGGCCTCCCAAAGTGCTGGGATTACAGGCGTGAGTCACCGCGCCCCGCTGCAAAAACACTTTTTATTCATCCATTGTATACTATAGAATTCAACAGGGTAGAATTTTAAAAATATTTTTTATTTTTTTAGGTTTGGGTGAAAATTGATAAAAGATTATCTGATCAACTTATAGCTTAATATGTAAGTTTAGTGTCCTGACCAGCAAAGATTAAACTCTGTTTTTGGAACTGCTATAAAATAGTGACATACTAACAAAATACTTTTGCTTGCAATCTTAGCTGAATAACTTCCTGACCTGTTTCTCTGAACTTTCTGTATTTGTCCTTTCTAAACCATTTACCAGAAAGTTGGGAAAATATACCCTCTATACACAGCACGGTTGAATAGTAATTCTTAATAGAAAAGTGTAGCTGTATGTCTTAGGAAAAATGGAAAGAAAGGGTAGCCAAAAAGACAAAGGTCAAGGTTTAAAGTTATTTAATTTTAAAGAAGTTAAAAAGGTGAATCATTATGAGACAGAAGTATTTCTAAAATATATCAAATCGTAATAAGAAATAGGCTTTAGAAAATGTGAATAAAGTAGGCAAAAATCAGTTAATTTAAACTTTTGAATTAATAGAGTTGAGTGTCTCCTATATAAAATATATTCTTTAAATTTTTCACTGAAGATAATCCCGCCTTTTATAAGATGAGAGTTCATGAGGGAAAGAGTCAAGTGAAGAAACTATTTTGATGTAATGAAGTAAGTAATATTCCAGAAGTATTCACCAAACTCTACTTCATACCTATACAAAGTACATACAATCCACCAGAAGGAGATGGTGTTTGAAGTTAGTACAGTAAATAGTATCCACATAAAGAGGATCCAAATCTGGCCCATAAGTGTGTTCCATTCCTTTATTTTACAAATGAATAAAATGAAGAACAAAAATGTGATTGTTTTCTCCACGGTCATACATTCAGTTAGAGAAATAATCAAGACTAAAACCCGGATTATCTATCACGTCTGGTTCTGTTTCCTTCCATCCTTCTAACAGTTGAAAATAATTCACTATAACTGTGTTTTTATCAGCATAATCTCTTAGGAATTTTGACTGAAAAGATTTTTTTTTAAGTCATAGAAGGTTGTCTGATCCCACTGACCCTTTCTTTGATTGATGAAGCTAATTCAATCATACATTTCAAAATAATTTTGTTTGTAGACACAACGTTAAAGTGTTATCTAAGGATTAAGGAACTTTCTCACGCAATGCTTCCTAAAGTATTTGTCGCAGTCTTGTCTTTTCCTTGCATGTCACAGACCAGTTCTTTGGTAAAATACAATTAAAAGGAGTTAGTAGGAGTTTTACTTCCTCCATGACAGTGTGAGGAGCTCTGTGGACCAACTGAACAGTGAAACTGATGAAAATTAAAAACATAAAACCATTTAGAAATTCTCAAAATAGTTATAAGAACATAAATCACATAAATATTTATTCAAGAACATCCATTAAAATTTGCAAAGAACTCCGAGAATCTGTGCTATTTGAGCCATGACCCATGTCTTCTTTTCCCACTTCCAGCTCAATGAGATAAAAATTCCACTCTGGTTTGGTACGGCCAAAAACACTGGGGTCCTTTTCTCCTAAGCTCCCAGTCAGAGGGCTACCTTTCTGGAAGGAGCAGATAATAAGCATAAGCCCATCTATCCATTGCTAATGCTATATTCTGGGTAATTAATGGTTAAGACATGAGAGTTCCTTCTTCTCTGCCTGGCCCCTACTCATGCAGTAGAGGCTTACCTTAGATGCAATGCTGTGGGAACAGTCTTGCTGGAGCTCATGAAGCAGGGATCCCATGCCAAGAAAAGTAAGCCAAAAAAAAAAAAACCTGATCATTCCCCGTCTCCATCAAGTGCTTAGCTTCCAAAGGCTTTTCACTTAGAGTTAAGTACGCAACTAATAAGGGAGGGGGGCAGGGAAGCACTTGGTTGAAAAGGGTGGGGTCCTTGGCGAGGGCTCCACCCTCGGGCCTCTGCCTGCAGACCTAAGTAAGAACAGGCACTCCTGTTTTGGTGCCCAAATGTTGCATTTTCCAAGACCACTCTGGCTTGACACTCCCCCCATTCTGTGCCCATATAAACCCGAGACCTTAGTGGGAACATATACAAGCGACTGAACGTCGAGACCAGCAGACCAGCAGACCTGTGGACCCGCAGACCAGCGACGGTGGAACAACACGACAGCGAAAGAGAGAAGAGGAGGGATATCTGGATGCCGAGGGGAGTTCTGCCACGGGGGCGGTTGGAGAGGAGTCCGGCCGCTGGGCAGTCCGACTGCAGGAAAAGACCACATTCCTACTCCATCCCCGCCTCTGGCTCCCCATTCATTTTACTGAGAGCCACCTCCACCACTCAATAAAACCTTGCACTCATCCTTCGGGCTGGCGTGTGATCGAATTCTTTTGGGACACTGAGCACGAGTCCGGGATACAGAAGGCTGTCACACTGGCCCCTCCCACTGACACACAAGCCATCTGCAGATAGCAAATCTGAAAGAGCTTTGTAACGCACGCCCACTAGGGCTTTGGGAGTTGCAGACACCCACCCTTAGATAGTGCCATGGGGCTGGAGCCCAAAAGTGCTCACACAGGCTTCTGCACCTGCCCTTCTGCAGAACTGAGTTGCAGCGTAATGGAACGAGTGAGCCACACCCCTACTGAGGTCCTGCGAGGGGAATAAAGGAACTCTCCCGTTTCACCACTGTCCCCATGTATAGCACTAAAGCTGTGGCTCAGATATTTTACTGGATGGGAGAAAGTGAGGGGACCCAGAGAGTTCCAAACATCTCTCACAGGAACTGACTTCATTTGCAACAGAGTATGAAGAAGTTCAAACCTAAGAATATTGACACAGTGAAAGTTGTGGTAAAAGAAAGTTGATAAAGGATTGATAGATTGATTGAAAATACATACTAAATTGTAGTCCAGCCACAGACTGGGAGAAAAGAAATTGCAAAAGACACATCTGATGAAAGGTCATCATTCAAAATACACAAAGAACTCTTAAAATGCAACAAGAAAACA
Source organism: Pan troglodytes (assembly GCF_028858775.2). NCBI lineage: Eukaryota > Metazoa > Chordata > Mammalia > Primates > Hominidae > Pan > Pan troglodytes. The sequence goes on from NC_072403.2 coordinate 115,268,800, forward strand.
ACCTGATTAAAAATTGGGCAAAAGACCTGAAAGATACCATGCCACAGAAAATTCTAGATGGCAAGTAAGCATATGAAAAAAATGTTCAACATATATGTTGTTAGAGAACTGTAAATTTAAACAATGAGATATCGCTCCACATCTGTTAGAATGGCCAGAACATTGACAACACCAAATACTGTTAAGGACGGGGAACAACAAGAATTCTCATATGTTTAGTGGGAACGAAAACTACTACAGCCGTTTTTGAAGATAGCTTGGCAGCTTTCTTACAAAACTAAACCGACTACTACCATACAATCTAGCAATCATGCCTCTTGTTATTTACCCAAAGGAGTGAAAACTTATGTCCACACAAAAACCTGTGCATGGATGTTTATAGCAGATTTATTCTTAATCACCAAAATTTGGAGGCACCAAGATGTCTTTGACTAGGTGAACAGATAAATAAACAGTGGTCTATCTAGACAACAGAATGTTATTCAGTTGTAAGAAGAAATTAGCCATCTAGCCATATAAAGACATGGAGAAAACTTAATTGCATATTACTAAGTAAAAACAAAGCCAATGCCAATCCAAAAAAGCTACCTACTATATCATTCCAACCATATGACTTTCTGGAAAAGATAAAGCTATGGATTTAGCAGGAAAAAAAAAAAGACCAGTGATTGCCAGAAATTAGAGGAGAGGGAAGAACACAGGAAAACAGAGGATTTTTAGAGCAAAAAAACTATTATTTATGACACTACAATGCTGGATACATGTCAATATACATTTGTCCAAACCCATAAAATGTACAACACAAAAAGTAACTCTAAAGTAAGCAAAAACTGTAAACTTTAGGTGATAATGATATGTCAATGTCGGTTCCTCAATTGTTATGAAGGTACCACTCAGTTATGGGATGTTAATAGTGGAGAATATTGTGCATGTGTACAGACATGGAGTATATGAGAACTCTGGGCATTCTCAGCTCAATTTTGCTGTGAACCTAAAACTTCCCTAAAAATGGAAATGTATTATTTTAAAACTAACAAAAGAACATGCTCAAAATGAAAACTTAAGTCCACAGAAATAAAGATACATTAAATTATAAATAAGATTAACAACAAAAATCTTTCAATATGTACTTTCCTTCTCTCAGCTTCTTTAAAACACATAAAATATATAAAGTCATAATTATGACAAAGAATCACTGATTTTTTAAAAATCCATAAATGTAATATGCATAACAGTAATACTACAAAAGGGAGGAAAGGGAATGGAAATCTATGGAATAATGTTTTATATCATACTAGAATTAAGTTAGTGTAACTCTAAAGCTTCATCTGATAAGTTAAGATGTATATGGTAAATCCTAGAACAACCACTAATAACCCAAAAATAGTAAAAAAATAAAATAAATAAACTAAACTTCTACCTTAGGAAATAATGCAAAATAAAGCATTTAAGAAGAAATACAGGAAAAAAGCCATGAGACATATAGAAAACAGACAATGAATATGTAGCATATGTAAATTCAAATATATCAATAGTAACACTAAATATAAATTGATTAAACAATCCAATGAAAAGCCAGAGATTGTCAGACTGAACTAAAACACAAGATTCAATTGCATGCCATCTATAGCTGACATACTTAGGATTCAAAGATACAAGTAGATTGAAAGTAAAAGTAAAAGAAAAAAAGTGGAGTAGCTATAATAATATCAGACAAAATAGACTTCAAAACAACAAATATTATCAGAGATAATGAGAAACATTTTATAGTGATAAAATAATCGATCCATCAGGAAGATACAACATCTAACCAGATTAACAAAAAAACCTCAAACTAAGTGTCTAATTGCCTCCATTTATATTGAATTCATCATGTCTGGCATTCAACAAAAAATTACAAGATATGCTCAAAGGCAAGAGAAAACAGTGTGAAAAGACAAAGCAAAACTCAATGAAATTGTATTAAAATATACGAAAGAATAATCCATCATAACCAAGAAGGTTTTATAACAGAAATTCAAAGTTATTTTAACATTAGACAATAAATCAGAGTACGTGTGTCTTAGTTTTTGTTGCTATAAAGAAATACCTGAGGATGGGTAATTTATAAAGAAGCCAAAATTTATTTTGGCTCCTAGTTGTGCAGGCTACACAGGAGGCATGGCTCTGCTCCTGGTAAGGGCCTCAGAAAGCTTCCAACCATGGTGAAAGGTGTGGGGAGCAGGTGTGTCACATGACTGGTGAGAGCAGGAGCAACAGAGTGAAGGAGGAAAGCCCAAGCTCTTTTAAACAATTAGATCCTATGCAAACTAACTGAGCAAGAACTCACTCTTCACTAAGAGGTTGGCACTAAGCCATTCATGAGGGATCCACCCCCATGATCTAATACCTCCAACTAGACCCCACCTCCAACATTGGGGATCACATTTCAATATGAGATTTGGAGAGAACACACATCCAAACTGTATTAATGGAACTCACCACAATAACAAAACAAGGAAATATAAATAATCATTTAAATAGAGGCAGAAAGGAAATACTTAAAAACTTCAATTCTCAGCAAACTAGAAATAATAGGAAACTTGATCAAACTGATAAATTCATAAAAATGTGCTTAAGTCATACTTGATGAAAGACTGAATTTTTTACTTTGGATATTAGGAAAAAGGCAACTCTCTTTCAAATATTATAAAACATTACTAAGAAAGGCGAAAAGCCATTCACCTCAGCAGGTGAATGGACAGCTTGTAATGCATTTGTGCAATGGAATATACTATTTAGCAACAAAAGGGAACAACCTATCTATACATCCATGATATAAATTAATATCAAAATAAATATGTGTGCTGAAAGAAGCCAACAAAAAAACTCTATAATTACATATATGTATGTATATGTATTCATATATAGACCTACATACTTACACACATATACATATGTAAACACACATACACACAGATGCACATACACACAGATGCACATACACACACATTCTAGAAAATGCAGGCTATAGTGACAGAAACCAGATCACTGAGTGCCTGGAATGGAGGAAAATTGGATTACAGGAAGATATGCAGAAACATTGTTGGGGGAAGGAGCTGTTCATTTCCTTAGTTCTAATGATAGTTTCACAGTTGTCTACTGTGTTAAACTAGTCCAAGTTTTTAATTTATAGGCAATTTATTGTATTTCAGTTATAACTCATTAAAATGGAAAAAAATAAAGATATAATTACCTACAGAATGTATTATATTTACCGGTAATAGCAACTATTTAGAAAAATAGTCCATAATAATAAAAAGTTATAGTACATAAAAAGTCATGGATTAGAGGGTTATAAATTATTTATAATTTTATTGTAAAAATTGGACAATCTACATGTTTCCTCTGTAATTGCCTGAATAAAAATGTTTAAATAAAATTAATTTATAGGAAAATAGTATGTAAAAAGAGCTTGGTTAAATAATTTTTAATATCCTTTTATATGATATTTCTAATTTAAAAAAATAAACTTTAACTAGCGGCAACATGAGGAGGTTGTGATGGGTAAAAGGTAAATTTGGCTAATTTTATATGAAAATATGATTCAACTGAGAATCAGACTTTCACTAACACATTTGTATAAGATATTATATAGTAAAATAATGTAGAATTAAAATTGAAATAAATCAGAATAAAGATATAGTGCAAAGCTGCCCAGGGGTGATCTGATTGTCTAGAAATAGAGTAATTCTAATAAATGGAGAGAAGTCACTATAGAGAATATGAGAACAGATTCCTAATTGGCTAAGGATGTTTAAATCTGGGAAAAGGCAATCAAGAGTAAAATCACTGGAGTGGGGATATCTAAAGAGAATATAATTAAAATCCAGGTAAAAAGAAATGGTTATCAAATGTGGGTAGTGGCAGCAAACACAGAAAAAGAATGTACCCATATACAAGAGAAAGTATAGAAAATAAAATGTGCATACTCCACATGGGTAAATATTTTAAAGGGTATTTAAAGTTTGACTTCACCCGTAATATTTTTTAAATGTATTGACCAATAATAAGATTACAGTTATCTTTAAATGTTTATTTCTTTCCAGGCTTAAGTAATGGATTTATCAGAAGTTTTATTTTCTGTCGGGTTCATAGAAAGAATAATGGAAAGAGAGATGACTTCTTGTAATTCAAACCCTAAAATATTTGCTTATTTGTAACAACGCATTTCCAATTCTCAGAAAAGAAAGAATGCAGTTGTTTTTGCTCAAAGAAAATTATTAATGCTAAAATTTATGAAAACAGTAGTAGAAACTAAAATATAATTAATCTATGAAGCTCTATAGAATATGAATTTAAAATAAACTTCAAGTTATCCTGATTTTTAAACGTTCATTTTCAAACAATTCTGTTATTATAATAGAATTAGAACTCTTTCAAATTAATTGTAATTTTATATTAATATCTTTGTGGTTTATATGCAGTGTTTTCATGCAACTTTATTTGCTGGGAATAAACTATTATGTAAATGTGTTCCAGTCCAAATTGAAATACATGTTTGATTTGGAAAGTAATTAAATCTTACACCGAATTTAAACTGGATATGTTATTTTTAGACTTTCTTATTATAACATCCTACATAAACACATCTGACTGATTTTTAAAATGATGGTCAAAATGATAAAAGTTTGATGCTTCTGTTTATAATATTTCTGGAAAGTGCATGCTGTAAGTCCTATTTAATTATAGATAAAAGTTTCCATTTAGGTAAACATTTATTTAATATAATAGAAACCTGACCTTTCAATAATAATTCAAGTCTGAATAGCAACAACAAAAAAAAGATTTAGAAAGCAAGATCTTATTTTTAGAAAACTTCTTTCCATTGTATCTTTATATGAGTTGATTTCAAAGGTATCTCTGAATACCTGAACACTATGATTTTGTCCATAATTTCTGTCGTAATTATTGTCTATTGGCCTTACCTAATTACTTCTGAAAAGAAATGCTATAACCTAGTAAGTGAAATGTAAAAATAACCAAAACCCTGGATAACCCCCTACGACAATCTAGTTTGTAAATATGGCATTGATTCAGCTCTCTATTAGTTCCTTTAGGAGGAAATAAGCATTTTTGAGGAGAGTATATCAGATGTTCACAGAAGCATGAAAATTAGGGAAGAAGTGCCATTGTAAAAGAAGGCTTTCGTAAATTATATATAAGCATGTGTGTGTTTTTTAAAGCTTTTTACAACTAGATTTTGCTTTACTGATATTATTCTCTTCTTTATAGTCCCAGAATATGAGTCTAAAACAGGGCTTAAATTTGAAGGCTCCTGAAGAACAAAAGCCAACATTTATACTATTCTTTTTCCTGTGTGTTCTAGAGCTGTATGTAATACAACCAGGTTTGTTTTGTTTTGTTTTGTTTTGTTTTTGAGGCAGATTTTCGCTCTTGTTTCCCAGGCTGGAGTGCAGTGGCGCGATCTCGGCTCACTGCAACCTCTGCCTCCCAGATACAAGGGATTCTCCTGTCTTAGCCTCCCAAGTAGCTGGGATTACAGGCATGTGCCACCACGCCCGGCTAATTTTTTTTTTTTTTTTTTTTTTTTTTTTTTTTGTATTTAGTAGAGACACGGTTTCATCATGTCAGTCAAGCTGCCGGCGAACTCCTGACCTCAGGTGATCCACCCGCCTCAGCCTCCCAAAATGCTGGGATTACAAATAGTTGCCTTATGATTGTGATTACTCCTTAAATGTTTCAGAGAAAGTTTTTAGTTGTAAAGTTCTAGTTACTTTAAGACATATCAGCATAATTTTCTAGCAATTTAATTTAACATAAGAAGCAATGACAGTCTGCATTTCTTGGAATTTAAATTATGTTTCATCTACAAACAACAAGACTCTAAATCTGAGTCTGTTCAATTAGTGTTAATGTGATATGACAAAATTAGTTCAGAGGATTTTAGACATAAATCATGCTAGAAGTTTCACACTTTAGAGTACCAATTCATTCTTTGCATCCACTTTTAAAGCAAATACAAGCAAAACCCTTCTCTCAGTAACTGAATACTAACTCAGGTCAAATGTGTGTTTCATGACATGAACAATAATTAGTAATGTAACCAGCGAAGTTATTTTTGTTCATGCTTAATCATCCATTTCCAGAGTGCTGATAATCAAATGGAGTACAAGGTGAAAACAATTTGCTTTAAAAGTTAACTATGACAATAAACTACCTGCAATCGAATTTGTGGAAAGAAAAAAAGTTGGTTAAAACTTTATTTTTAAGGAGTCATTAATTTAATGTAATGATATGAAATTTTGCCTCAGGAATCAACATACATATATATAAAGTGTATATTTTGTGCTCTTTCATTATCTTACTGAAAATCATAATGTGAAAACTCATTAAGTCTCCAATCCTAATAACATCACTGCCATTTGTTCATATTTATGGCTTTTCTGGCCTAATTTTCTTACCTATTCAGATATCACTACATGAGCCATCACATTATTTACTCTCTGTCCTTCACCTGAACTCTCTTTCCATCTTGTCTTTCCAACATCATTCTGCAAAACAACCACAATGACAACCAATCTAACCCAAAAACTTTCCAGCTGTTTCCCAAAAGTGTTGAGGAAAAAAATTCACAGAACTGTATGAATTAACTACCATTCCTTGATCTACATTCTAGCTGGGTCCTTAATATAGCCTAAAAATCATTTTATACCTGATGACGCTCTCTTTCATTTTCCTCAATTTTAACTCTTAAGTTCATCGCCGTTTTTATAATGCCTATATTCCCTTAATTCTAACAGGACAAATTTATCTAGGATATCATTGGAATAGCTAGGATCCATCTAATAAGAACTCTCACAACTTCCTCCCTCACCACGTCTAAATGTATTTGTATCACTACCTTTAGGTTTATAATTATATATGCCTTCTTTTCATATTGTTTCAAGATCAGGATAATACCTGCTAGCCTGCCTGTTTTTTTCTTTTTTCTTTTTCCGGTTTGTTTCTGCAGGAGGAGGGCAAATTGTTGGAGTTTTATTTAGAAATCAAATTAAAGAATATCTTGCATAGAGAAGTATTAAATATGAAATAAAATATATGAAAAATCAAGTCTGAGCTTTTAAGCATTCCATACAAGAATTTTAATACCAAAAACACTATGTGAACTATGTGAGCATGGTTCTAGTTAGCTCCTTATCCCCCATAAGATCAGAGGATATAAATATACTAATGGAAACGGGGTATAGACAGGTAAAGTAGGCAAGGTGTCAATGTGTTAGATTCATCCATCTCTTAACTCCCCCAATAGTTTTGTGTATTTAATAGGTAGAAATAAGATTTTTGCATTTGTAGATTATTTTAACTTCTGGTAACAGGCTAAGTTATCAAAAGTCTTTCCACTAAAAAAGGTAAAAATGCTGAGAAAAATATTTTTTAAAAACTCCTCAAATGTTTTCCAGTAACTGGAAAAATAAAAATAAGAAGACCTACCAAATCAAAGTAACGAAATCAAACCAAAAAGCAGGAGTCCAGAGCAGTAAGACAAATACATGCTAAAGTTTATTTTAACTTGAAAGTATTTGTTGATACAGATAAATTTGAGATTTAATTTTGAAGGCTTCATGTGGTATAATTGCCAAAGTCAAAGCTAAGGGTCTAGGGGTCAGAGTCAAAGAGAAGACCTCCCTAGAAAACTGTTGCAGTAAAAAGCTATAACTTCAGGATAATGATAAACAGGAAATGAACTATCCCTAACCCGCTTATCCCCCAGAAGAATACAAATACATTTGTCTCAACCCTGACACAAGCAAATGGATAAAAAAAAAAAAAATTCCTGAGTTGTAACCATGTGTCAGCTATCTTATGGATTTTTAACACTACCTGAGTTAAACTTTGAATGTAATTATTTTATTAACATTTAATTTGATTTTCTCTAAATTATACTTTATTGTTTAGATGCACACTGTTCATGTATTTAGTTTTTCTAAGTTTCTTTGTTTTTGCCCTTTATTTGTTACTGTTTTTATTTGTCACCAGCGTTTTGAGGGTATTTCTATTTTGGCACAAGATTTTAGTATTGGGGATAAGAAGCCTGATGCCAGTATGACTGATTCCTGTATGGACGATCTTTGACTTTTTCCTAATGAAAATTATGTGAACTTTACTTTATCCTGTGGTTTTCTGAAATTTTATTTTATTATTTATTTTATTTATTTTCTCACACTGTCAGCCAGGCTGGAGTGCGGTGGTGATCCTGCAGTCTCCACCTCCACTGCTTAGGTGATCTTCCTGCCCCAGCCTCCCAAGTAATTGGGACCAAAGGTCCACACCAACACGTTTGGTTGATTGTTTATTATTATTTGTGGAGACATGGTCTCACTATGTTGCCCAGGCTGGTCTTCATCTCCTGGGCTCAAGCGATGCTTCTGCCTCGACCTCCCAAAGTGCTGGTTTACAAGAAAGAGCCATGCTGTCCAGCTGAAATTGTATTAAATTGTGTCCGTGTAGGTCTTTCTTTACATTGTTTGCTGGGTGCTTGAAGGTCCTGTTACATATGAAGATGGGTCTTTCTGATGTGACTCTCATCTATAATAATGATTATATATACATATATATGTATATATATATACACACACATATCCATATGACTCACACATATAATCCATAATATTATAGATGTGGTTCTCATCTATAATAATGCATGATCTATTATTTCTATGATGAATGCATTTCTTCATTTACACTTTTGTTTTGTTTTCTAGAATTGTTAATGTATATATAATAGGTTTCCTGGAATATATTGTCTATGATTATCATCATTTTATCAGGTTTCCAGTTCAGTGATATATGTTCTAATTTTTGAGAGTTTTTACCAGTATTATGTTATGATCCTATCAATTTCAGGAACTATATTTTTTCATGTTTTTTACTAAAGTCCGTAGTTTTTCAGAGTTCCTTAGTTTTCATGTAATGAATGCTTTCTGTTCCAATATCCTAGCCAGGATACCAAGTTATATTTCATCATCATGTCACTTCAAGCTCCTCTTGGTTGTAACAATTTATCTGGCTTTCCTTATTTTTGATAAGCTTGGTAGTTTTGTGGCATATTTTTCCAATGTTTATAAAATATACTTCAGTAGTATTTATCTGATATTTTTTCATGATTAGACTGAGGTTATGTGTTTTAGGGAGGAAGATCAGGAAGATCACTGAGGTAAAGTGCTCTTCATCTCTTACTATCAAGAGAACAAACTATAGACATGAAATCACCATTGACGTTAACCTTGATTATTTGGATATTTATTTGATTATTATTTGATTATTTGGCTGTTGGTGAGGGTTCTCCACTGTAAAGCTGCTTGATCTCTCCAAGTACTATACTCATTGAAAAGAAGTCACTATTCACAGCCCACACTAACTAGTGGGGAATTATGTTTCTTCTACTATAAGATGGAATAGCTACATAAATTATCTGGGATTCTTCTGCATGGGAGACATGTCTACTCTCCCTGATGCATGTGTGTATGTATGCATATATGGCTGCATGAATGTATGCAATCATTTATTTGCATCACTATAATATTATAATGTTGCTTTTGACTTTTAAATATTAAAAGAGCTGCTATAAACATGTGTGAAGGATTTTGTGTGGATGTAACATTTCAAGTCAGTTCAGTAATAACCTAGGAAATCGAAGTAATGATGAGATACCCAAGTAAAGATGCCACTCATCAGACAGATACTTGTCACAACAGTTCAAAAATTTGACTAGGTCTAAAAGTAGTTCCAGAGGCAATATTTGAAGATCTTTAAGTGAAAGGACTTAGGAAACCAAAAAGCCAAGAGTTGTCTTTAATAAATTCAAAATTAAAATATGTAAAAAAAAAGTTATGGAACTGGGAGGGAAGTAAGAGTAATTATAGAAAGGGGCATTTTCAGAAAATGAAGGAAACAGAGGACAGATGAACTTATTTTCATTCTATTGCTTCTTTCTTATAGAAAATATATATAGGATTGTTTTAATTCCCTCTTTATGCCAATGATAAAACTGAACTTTAGGGTTAAATAACTTGCCCCTACTCATACCAGTGAATGAAAAAAGCAGATCTGTACTTAAAGCATTTATTTTATCCACTAAAACTCACTGTCTTTCTGTAATGTATAGGAAGAGTATCAAGAAGTATGCATATCAATTATTGACTTTTCAAAACTCTTGGTTTTTACATTTTTTCTAATATGCCCAAACATGAAGCAATTAAAGATCATCAGGACAAATAAATGCAGTGATTACAGGTAACACCAATTATTGTAGTTAACAATTTTAAAGGTTCTAGATTGTGCTACTACTTTTTATATGTACAATCAACATTTAAAACTATAAATTTCAGTATTTTTATGTTATGGTTTGAGTTTAAATATTTTGTCATAAATCATAAACTGATATTAAATAATAAGCACAATGTTTATGTTTTCCCTTTGTGTTTAAGTGTTTATCAATCATTGAATATGAAGTGCTGTTATAGAAACATTTTGCTCATAAACAGGCATATAATTGTCAGGAAATACCATCTATAATTGTGTAGCTTACTGTTTAGTGAAAGGTCTGTTGGGATTTTATTTCAATTGCCATTGTTTAATGATTTAATTTACACAAGGATAAAACTTGATGTTCTAATTCTTCAGGCTACTATTGTCATATTTACTGACTTCAATTTACCTCGATCACATTCTAGACAAAGAATAGAAAGTACTATGCATGCAATACCTTATTCATCATAAGTTATTTAAATGTCTGGCTCACAACATGAAGATGGTAAATCATTTAAAATAATGCAACTAGTTCCTTCACACAATATAGAAAACAAGCAGAACTGTATGGACATTATGGCAGATGAAAAGGAATAAGATAGAGAGTCCGAAAGAAAAAAAAGAGAGAAATAAAGTTTTTTTAAAAAGTAGGAAAAAGAAAGATCACCACCTATGTAACCTTTAGTAGCAGTATGGGGTAAAACTGAGAATGATGGCTTTCTCATTTCCCTCCAGTATAATCTCCCTATTTAAAGTTCACTCTGCTTCATGTGAATAATGTATGTGGGCTGACATTCCAGGATAGGAAGAAATAACATGAAACATAGTTTAATAGCTTTAAGTGAACAATACCATTTCCTAATATATTAAAGAAGGGGAAGTGGAGTTCGTCAAATCTAGCCAGAGTAATTATTAAGCTTTTTAAAATATCAGTACTTAGACTAAGCAGAGCCAATATTTTGCTATTGTATTTAAATATAAAAAAGACATGAAATATTTGTCTTTAAATGTCTTTTTTTCTGTTTTATTTTTTATCAAAGTGCTTAAGTCTAGGTTTAATACATGTGGCAAATATTGCCTCACTTATAGAAACTCTGTGCTCTAGATGAAATTAATGATTAACAACACAGAGGAATGAAAAAAGGCCACAGAATTGTTTCTAATGTTAAAGACTGTTAGAAAAGTAGTGCTATAACATCTCATGTATCAAGCACTGTAAAACAATAGGAATAGTTAACAAAGATAAATTTTGAAAATAACTGAAGCATCCAAGTTAATTTAAATTACCATTTCAACACACGCTATTTTATACGTCTTAGTACTTACACTTTATATTGCATTTTGCTCTTAGGTTCTTGTACCTTGTACTTCCTCAAATTATCAGCTAGTGTCAACAACAGAATTTCCACATATATTTCAAAGCCAGCTTTCCTATTTCTACTAAAATCCTGCTGCCATTTTTACTCTGATAGCATTTAATCTTTATATACATTTGGAGAAAATTGACTTCTAATTCATGAAAATATAAATGCATCCTCTTATTTAGGTAATTCAGGATTTCTAACTATAATATTCCATTGTTTCCTGTGTAGATCTGCCTTTTATAGCTTTCATTTGATAAGTTTTGTATATCACCTTCCTAAAGTTATCATTTGAAAAAACCTTATGGTGAGATTACATGAAGCTTACACGTTAAGTGATTCCTTATCTACATATAGATGCTTATGGCACATAGCCAGTGTGAACATTTTGTTTTCTTTCTATTTAAAATTTATTATTTAATATTTGAACAAAAGGAATAGATCTTATAGGTATATGTAAATACGAGGCATATTAATAAAATAAACCCATCTCCCAAACAGTATGAACTTCTTACAGTGCCATCTCTTTCCTTCTATCCTACCAAAAAGGCTATTCTTAAATGGTTATATATCCAGGAATCACATAAACTAGGACCACCCTGATGAAATAGATATTTAAAATAGATTATTAAAAACAAGGGATCTTGAAAAGAATGTTTAATCCTTGATTTAAACTAGATTTTTGAGTACATTTTGCTGCATATATATATATATATGCAGCAATATCATTTTAAAATCATAAATCTGCAATATTATGATAAATGACTGCTATTTTGCTTTAAAAATTGATATTTTGACTGACCCATTCATTAATGTTATTAATCTATTTTGTGTTCTTTTTGCATTTTTCTATTTTTTATGAATAAATATTGTTGTCCCTGTGTACCTTTGGGCATTACTACCTCTAATTCTTTCAATGATTCTATTCATATTTCCCACTAGTTTTCTTAATTACATTCAGTGAACAGTACTAAGCTGAATACTTAAAAGAGAACCCCCTCACATGGCCAGAGTTTCCTCTGTTCAGCTTCCTAATTTCTAGTACTTTCCGTGTGAGCTCCAGGCACCTCTTAGCATTGCCTCCACTGCTTCGCCTCTGCTCAGGGTTTCCATGGGCTTTGCCTATTTTCCCACACTCTGCAGCATGGCCAGAAACTCTTTCATAGCAGTAAACTGGAGCAAACTTATGGCTTCTATCAGCTTTTTCCGACTTCTTAGGGATCACGAGTTTTCGTTTCTTGATGTCTAGTGTCTGGAAAACCATTTTTCTATGTATTTCATCTATTTTGGTTTGGTTCAAGTAGGAGAATAATTTCCAATCCCTGTTAAGTGCATCTTTTACTGAATCTGAACAATTAAGGTTTTTTTTTAATGTTTAAGCCCAATATCTTCCTAAGTAGAAGTAGACTAAAATATGTTGTCTGTTAGAAGGAATGTTTATATTTTATAAAATTTTCATGTCAGATTTTATGAGAATAGTTTACTGTTTTGTGCTGGAAAATTTAGCAATCAATATATGAATTATAATTTTATTGAGTCAAAAAAACTATGTTACAAGAATGTCAAAGTGATAAAGATGTTTATAATGTGAATGGTATTCTTATTTTTTACTATTCAAAAATAATGATCAAATGATAGGAATAACAGTGAAATAAATATACACACAATTTTATTTAAATTTTTTACATTATTTGAATAACATATTTAAATTTAATTTTTTAATCTTCTTTCTCTTACAAAAACATTTTAACATTCTATTTTGTCTTTGATGAGAAGGCATGTGTCTCATGACATTTGACTTGCTTTACTAAACCAAGACTCAAAATTTTTTGTTTTAAACTTTCAATAATTGAATTCCCATTGTTAGAATATTAAAATAAAGCTATATGTGTACTATATATGGAATTTTATATGTTACCTAGACAGAAGACAAGCAAAATTTTTATGGTTTTTACGAAAAATCATTTCACTGAGTTTATTCAATTATAATTTAAGTTTTGTTAACCTGAAATTTTAACTAATACTGTCTTTGACATTACAGATTAGTCCAAAATAAAAAGGAGCAAATATTGAGTTAATTAATGAAAGAAATATGAAAAATTCTGACTTTTTTTTTCCAAAGGAGCAAAAGAAAAACTTCAGTCAGTGCCAATTATTCCACAGGTTTTCAATCCACTAATGATTTTTTATCTTAAGATACTACCTTTAACTATGTTTAACATTTGTAATTATCTTGTGAGTGGTAAGGGAAGAAAATAAATTGTTAAGATTGTTTATATTCTAAAACACGTTTCTAAAATGTATTAATAGCATAAGATAATATGCTAATAATTTCATAGACATTATATGACTCAATAGCCACAATATAATGATAGTATTATTGAAATCTGTTAGGACAACAAAATAGGAATAATTCAGAGAAGGGATGGCCTTCCTTGATAACTCTAATCTGTAAGCCAGTAAAATAATTGTGTGAAGGTAGCACTTTAATGAGCTGGCAGTTTCACATGATAAATAATTAAAGTGGCAATATTACCAAAGTATGAATATTGTGCTAGTTGCCATGTGAGTATTCAAAAAGGTGATTAGAATAGTTGCACTACATGCTGTATTAAATATGCTCTGAATTAAATAAAGGCTCTAATTACATCTTTTGAAATTCTTTAATGGTTTTTAAAAATTTAAACTGTGTTTTAAGTACTTATTGACCTTGATAATTTATTTTCTGACAAGTCATTTAAACCTACTAATGTTTACTTAAATTTAGCATTAAAAGAGTCCCTTTCCACCGGGTGCCCTGGCTCACGCCTGTAATCCTAGCACTCTGGGAGGCCAGGGGGCGGATCACCTGAGGTCAGGAGTTTGAGACCAGCCTGGCCAACATGGTGAAACCCCGTCTCTACAAAAAATACAAAAGTCAGCCAGGCATGTGGTGCGTGCCTGTAATCTCAGCTACCTGCGAGGCTGAGGCAGGAGAATCGCTGGAACCTGGGAAGTAGAGGCTGCAGTGAGCTGAGATCGCGCCACTGCACTACAGCCTGGGCAACAGCGTGAATCTTCGTCTCAAAAAAATACTTTTTAAGACACTGTTACAGTGAAAGAAACCTAATATATATATTTTTTAAATAAAGCAAACAAGAGGCCGGACGTGGTGGCTCATGTCTGTATTCCTAGTACTTTGGGAGGCCAAGGCAGACGGACTGGTTGAGGTCAGGAGTTCAAGACCAGCCTGGCCAACATGGTGAAACCCTGTCTCTACTAAAAATACAAAAAATTAGCCTGGCATGGTGGCCCACGTCTGTAGACCTAACTACTGAGGAGGCTGAGGCAGGAGAATTGCTTGAACAGGGAGATGGAGGTTGCAGTGAGCCAAGATACATACATATATATTAAACACATTATGAGAGTTATTCCTACCTAGTTTAGTCCAATGAGAGTAAGATATCCATTGAATATAGAAATTCATTTAAACAATAAGAAAACTGCCTAACCTCCAGAAATTTAAAGAGAAGTGGGTCATATCTAAAATCATTATATTTACATTTATGGTAGCTAAAACCAAATGTGAATACAATTATTAATTACATGTATTTTGACTTTTCTTAGTTCCTATAATTTTCTGTGGATAAGCAAAATTTAATACCACTTTTAGTTCAACAGACTGTATGCTAACTCATAATACTTGAGGGGAGTTTAATGACCAACAGAAATGTGGTCTCATTTAAATACTGATTATATTCATCTTCATACATGCTACACTATCTTATGAAAACTAAATGGGGCTGGGCGCAGTGGTTCTCTTCTGAAAACCAAATTTTCTACTTCAGGACTCCAGATTTTCTATTTTTTACAGGATTTATACTTTGATATAAACTTTATGAACTCTGGTATTTAACTTTTGAATTACTTAATTTTAGTTGAGTTTATTGTAGTTTAGTTTACTATAAAATTAGAGGAGGTCATACAGAAGAAACAAATTATGTTTTGTTTTTGTTTGTTCTGTATGACCTACTCTAATTTTATAGATAAACTAAGCTCATATACACGTATTGAAAAACCAGAACAGATTGTGTCTCAGTTCTGTCATTTTATATTATGATTTACATTTTACACACACAAAGCATTTTAAAACAAGCTCTGTTCTCTTCACCTTTTGAATGTTTTGTATCAGTAGTATTTGTTCTTGTCTAACAGTTCCTTTGCCTACATATCATTATGTAGTATACTTAGAATCGTCTTTCTTCAGATACTATTTATGTTGGTTCTCTATACTAAATAATCATAAAATAAGCTTATATTCTTTGTTTTTCTCCATGTCTTCTTCTTATTTGCAACTTGATTTTGTTCATGAAATTATTTTTATTTTATGTTTGTGTCCTCCTTAGATACACTCAATTAGAATGATTTTTCCATGTAAATCACATCTGATTCCCAGCTTTTACAGAATAGAATCATAAGCTTATTACTCCTTTTGACTTTTCTCCATTTTCTTCTCCTATTTTTAGATGTATTATTTTCTAAATTGTCAGAATTTATCATTTATATTTTCTTTTTTTCACACTTATCCTCATCAAAGTATTTTAAAAATTACTTATATTCAATGTTATGTCCAATATATTGCTGAAAATGTCATCTTTGGTGGTTTCAGTTTGCCTTTTGCTAGTTTTTGTGAGGTCTTGCATATCTACACACTTTATGGTAGAGTGGAAGTAAGACGATAGACAAGTAATACAGATGTTGTTAAGTAAAACTACAGAGTCCTGAATTTAAATTGGATATGTCACCAAGGGAGTCAAACATGTCAATAAATGAGTCAAAATTCCTTTATTGGAAATTTAACTTTTTGTGACATTATTAAATCTAATTTGCTTCCTTTTTTTTTTTTTTTTTTGAGGCAGAGTTTCACTCTTGTCACCCAGCCTGGAGTGCAATGGTGTGGTGTCAGCTCACTGTAACATCCACCTCCCGGGTTCAAGCGATTCTCCTGTCTCAGCCTATCCAGTAGCTGGGATTACAGGCGCCACCACCACGCCCAGCTAGTTTTTGTATTTTTAGTACAGACGGGGTTTCACTATGTTGGCCAGGCTGATCTTGAACTCCTGACCTCAGGTGATCCACCTGCCTTGGCCTCCCAAAGTGCTGGGATTACAGGCGTGAGCCACCTCACTCGGGCCCGAATTTGCTTTTTAATGTTATTTTTCTGACAGCTTTTCTTCACATATGGGAAGATTTGAGACTCTGTTGTACGTTTTCTTACCTGTTTTCATGATATTTTGTGACTATTTAGAATTATGCAACTGGATTTTTCTTGGCCATGTTTAAACAGAAGATTTCTAGGGGAAGGAGGAGGACCAGGAGAGTTGTATAGGTTTCAATGCTCCAGGGCTCTTCCTGTAATTTCTAAAGGGACAGGCAATTTTATTAAAATATTTTTGCCACTCAAAACACAATTAGTTAAGGAGTTTCTACAGCCATTTCTGAGCTCCAAAATTTCCTTCGCCCAAAGCTTCTCTTATAAGGCAGAACTCCTGCTTAGTAAATTCTGCCCTCCTTTGTGGGAGGTAGTAGTTTAGTGGGACTTGTATGTGTGTGTGTGTATTTCTTAGATTTAGCACGTTTGTGCTTCACACTCTACTCCCACCAGTTAGTTTCTTGCTCTATTTATCTGCTCTCTATTTAAAAGTAGTCAAGATAGAACTTTGTCCTGTTTGCAAATTTGCCCACTCACAGTGGTTATGGCTGGTAGATTTCTGCCATTGATTGCTAGGCCGTCTCCATTTTCCCAGCTATTCACTGTTGTATGGCCACAGCATTGTCTTCCCATGAATGCTCTGATATTGCCAACTGCTTTACTCCACAGCTTTATGTAATTTGGGGTCTGAAAAGTTTTGCTTTCTACTATTTTATTGAAATGTTTATGTTCTGACATTTTTCTCCTGGTTATTCTTTATGATTTCAAGCATATAAAAAGTGAGAAAATTTGGATCTAAGCTCTAGTAGCCATGTTTTCACTGTATATGGATGATTTAGTAACAATAACAGAAACTAACAATAGTCCAATGAAAAGTAATGAATGCAAGTAAATTTAAAAGCTTTCAAGAGCAATAAATATATTGGATGGATGAAGATTTGAAGCCCAAATGAAGTTAAAACAATATCTTACGTTTCAAGAAAATTAGCACAACTTAACTTTTATTTCTGTTGAGATATCTTTCACTTTGCCTGAAGACAAGCATTCAGAATTCTATATAGTACCAAGTTAAATTATTGTTGTGGGGATAATTGTTCAATGTTAGTAGCCATTATTAGAAATTTAGCTTTAAGAAAGCAGTGGCTCTTTCTCCCTACCTGCCTCTTTATTTCTCTTTCTTTCTTCATCTCCTTCTTCCTTCCTTTCTTCATTTGTTTTCCTTTTTTCTTTTTGTTAAATAACATTTCTCCAGCACTAATGTGTTGTTTTAATTATAAATACATGATGCATAAAAATGTGAAATTTAGTGTAACATCTCACATTTGCAGGATTCCAAGCTATGCACTACTTTTGCAGTCTTTGAATTATGCCTAATTACCTTCCCCACTTCAGGGTCTTTGAACATGCTATTCCCTTTGTTAGAGGTTTTCCACAAAATATACAAGGTATACTCTTTTTCAGCCTTCAGGCATTCACTTCTGTTACACTTCTCCATAGAGCTATTTACTGACTATTCTTTACAAATACAAATTTCCTGGTCCCTTGTAAGTCTATCCAACACATTATCTCCAAGCTTAGCAGAATGATTCACACACACTTGGGTGGCCAATATATACTTATTGATTATACTCATCAGCAATAAATCTCATTATTGATGTTGGAAAAATTATTCATAAAGTCACTGGAATTGCAAAAAGAAGACAATCAAATGACAGAAATATACTATACATGTATAGTTATCTTTAGGTATGCATATTATAAATGGTGTCATGGTAAATTTTGTGTGGATATAACAAAATACCACAGACTGGGTAATTTATATTCAATACAAATTTATTTGGCTCATGGATCTGGAGGCTGGAAAGTCTAAGTGCATGCACTGGCATCTGGCAAGGACCTTCATGCTGTCATTCCTGGTGGAAGGTGGAAGGGCAAGTGACTCTGTTAGACAGAGTGACAAAAGGGGTCTGAACTTATCCATTTTATAAGGAATCCAATCCCAAGATAACAAATTCACTCCCAATATAGTTAACCCACTCCCCAAATAGCAGCATTAATTCATTAATGGAGGCAGAGCCCTCATGACCTAATCACCTGTTAAGGGTCCTGCCTCCCAACACTGTTACAATGGCAATTACAGTTCAACATGAGTTTTGGATGAGACATTCAAACCATAGGAAATGATAAGATATTGCCATTTTTGAAGTTGTTTACACAAATTTGGTCAATATTGCTAAATGTTTTACTATATGTAGCATTTCTACTTTAATATTTTAATTACCTTTACTGTAGAAATTACTCACAATACATGTCCTGAGTTAAATTTTAGCAAAGTAAAGTGAAGGTTATATACTAGATTTATATATTTCATAAATGTAGTCTTTAGTGTTTTTATATGTGATTTACTAAGAAGAATATGAGTAATGTGAGTAACATCATTACTCACATTATTTAATCAATAAAACACTTAAAAATAAAAGGTAAATGCAAATTCATATTACACTCCACAATTTATTTAGTAATTTATTCAGAGTTTGTAAATTTTTACGGAAAATAACTCAGAAAATAAATAAAAAGAAGCTGATTCAATAAGAAATATGTTCTTTATGAAATAATTTTCTATGTTTTTATTATTATGTAAAATGATTTTAGTAATATCAATTTTAACAAAAAACCAACTTGGAAAAATATATTAAAAGTTATAATAATTGCAAGAATTATTTATAATCTCTAACAGGTTAAATTTAATGCATCATTATGACTTAAAACAGAAATGTTGCTAAGCAGGTAGTTTATCACAAAATATATGCAATAAAGTATCAAAAAAGGAATGCAATTGGAAGGATTAAGCTGAATTTCAGAATAAATTTATTGAGTTTTTGTCCTTAATGTTGTTACCAGCTTCTTTTTTAATGGGATTAGCTCACTGATAATGTGAAAATAAAATGTGAATGATAAATACATGAATCCAGAGATTAAAATCTGCACGTTAGTTCAAATGAAAAAGAATTTCAGCCAAAATGTCCAAGGGACTCTATATTCCGTGATAAACTAAATAACGTGCTTCAGGAGTTAAGAAAATAGAAAAATCCTAAGGGTGTAAGCATTCAGGTATTTGGCCCTTTATTCACATGGTCTGCTATTACAATCGGCCAGTAATCTAGGAGTCTGCTCCCAGCCCACTCACATCTAAACCTCTCAGAGGGAAATCCTTTTGTCCCAGATAATGTAAGTGTGTATGGCAGTGGCTAGAAACAAATTCTCTAAAGAAAGTTTTTCTTTTGACATTTAGATCATTTCATTATTTCCTTCAGAATGTATTTATGTGAATGCTATGAAATGATTTACTGTTTTTTTTCTCTATGAATAACCAATTCTAACACTTTTGAATGGTATACTCTTTATTCACTAATTTGGCCTTACAATTTCATCTATATATGTTCTATAGATTATGGGCTTTGTTTCATCGCTCTCTATCTAATAGATATATAGATATAGATATAGATCAACGCCATATTCTCTGATTTACTGTAGCATTATGATAAGCCTCAGTATCTGACAGAATAATTTTTCCAAACAGTTATTTTTTTCTGAAATTCATTTTTGTTATTATTAATCTTTGCTTTTCCAAATAAGCTTTTAAATAAATTTGTTAATTTTCTTAAAAAATTAGATCACAGTTACAACTGGAACTGCATAAGCTTATAGCTAAATTTGGAGAATATTTATGAAATAATTTATTCTTAAATACATTAAGAAGAAATTACATATTTATTCATTTTCATTATATTTTAGTAGCATTTTATAATTGTCCTCACAAAGATCCTACCTATTTTTTACTACACTCATCTTAGTTATGTTATCATTTTCTTACTGGTACAAAAGGTTGTTTAAATATAATTTCTTCTTACAATTTATTGCTAGTATGTGAAGTGCAATCAGTTTTCTTATTTAAACCCTATATCTAGAAAATCTAATACATTTCAAATTCTAATCCACTTAGTTTTTTCTCATTTTTTAAATGTATACTTTAGTGTTAGCTGTGAATACTAATGATTTTTCTTCTCCACTATTTTTTTTTCTCAACTCAATATGCTGGCTAGGATTTTGAGGGTGGTCCTCTATGTTATGGCTTAAAAGTACAAGTAGAGTGTTCCCCATACTGCCTAGCTGTGTAGATACTTGGTTCACAGCCTTGCCTCTTAAGATCAAGAACATATTTTATATTACAGGGAAATCCTAGAGCTATCTGAGCTTCAAAAACTAGAAGAAACCTGGCTTCTCTGAATGTTTTGCTAAAATTAATCAATCGGACAATTTCCCAGGGGCCTTTCTTGGCCCTTGTATCAGTTGATCCCAGCTTGTCCCCCACATCCAAAATTATTCTTAACCCTACAGATGTCCCATCCTAATGTTTTTAAACTAGAACATTTTTTCCAGTTGACTTCCCTGGAGATTGCATTCAATTACAAATGCTTAAAAAATAATCTAAATTTCATGCTCTTTCAATGGTACTTTTCCTATTGGGTACTATCACTACCCACTTTACTATCATTTTAGAGCATTATGTCTGAGAGGAGATGTAGTTTATGGTTTTCATTCTTCCATAGTGAATCAGTTCTCAAATAGTGTTCCTAAAAACCACCGAAGTATAGTACTCAATCTATAAGCTTAAAATAGACTATACTGACAGAGATAATAATTGGCAAGGTAATAAACGCAATCTGAAATTCTGCAACAGTTGTGACTAAACGTTGCCACCTGAAAAATATTTTAACAAATATACAATTTGAGCCTGAAAAATATTTTTGGGTATTTTTAGTACCTTAGTAGTTACCAAAAAATGTTGAATTATTAATAATTCTAACTTTTATTGAGGAATTACTAGATGCTTAGCACTTTTCTAAACATGTTAAATATATTATCTCATTTAGTTCTCACAAAAACATTAAAATGCAAATACAATGATTCTCATTTTTAAGCTGACTAAAATGAAGAACAAGTTGCTCCATAATTCGTCAAGCTGCCTCATTTATTTCACTGTTCTCATTTTCCTCAAGGTGCAGTGGCTTGCCAAGAGAACCGTCAGTACCTCCATGGTCACACTGACAAGAAACCTCTCCTGTGCCCTAAGATTGGGATTGGGCAAAATTAATTACAAAATAATTTAGGATTGGTGAGCATAGCAATGTGAAGTTCCTCAAATATGCCTTGATAAGTAAATGTTTTATAAAAAGCAAGACTTTTTCCAGGCATGCAGTCTCTTTTTCTGATAGAATGGTTGCACAGATAAGACATTTTCTTCTATGAATAAATTGTTTTCAGGAATTTTCTGAGGTTAAACAATGAATTTATCTACTGTTTTTCAACATTATCCTCAGGCGCAAGAATTTCCCAGAACAATAGTTCAAGTCACCTTAACATAGTGGTCTTAGTGTTGAGTCCTGATAGTAAACCTATGTGGATGCAGGTGGTCTTAATTATCAACTCCAACTCTAGGATACTCAGCATAAGATGCTTAAGTCCCATATACATTTATTTAACTATAATATTTCTATAAATCCAGATGTACTATGAAAATTTCCCATCCATGTTAATTTTTTATGTAAACTATATTCCTGTCAAAAATTGCCACGCAATTCAACTGTATGCTTGAACGTTGAAAATGAAGTTCCCAGAAGCTTTTAATTATCTTATACAGAGGCTCACCCTTGCTATAAACTCCCATTACTTAAATGACTTTGACTTTTATTTTATTTGCAAATTCTATTGCTAAATGGGGTTAAGGAAATGTCAGTACTGATACAGATGATTTATTCTATAACTTTGAAGCAAGAAATAGTGAATGGCATTTTGGAATATTATACACAAGAAAGAGCCTATGAAAATGTAGTGATTCAAAATTCTTCCAGCAATAATAACATACCATAAGAGTGAGAGAATATCAACCAAAGCAATGCTAAGTTTAAACCTTTAATCTAAAATGATGCAGCATGAGAATAACTCTGAGGGATGTTTTTCCTTGGGGAAAGGAAGATAACTTTTTATAGAGCTTTAACAGCAAAAGTCCAGATGGTTTTACGAATAGTTGGACCAAAACACTTCTCAGAAGAAGAAGGAATTTTCCTTGTAGTTTAGCAGGTGCTGTTGGGCAATTTTTGCTTAGCAAGAGGACTGGAGATGAAGAATTTGATGTTACATTTATGTAAGGCCCACAGTGGAAAATGTTTCTCAGTATGTATCACATGGAACTTCCATTAAAATAATAATAAGAAATAATTACATATGTCTCTGTAAACTCTAAAGTGTTTTAAAATTAAAATTATAATATTTAAAGAAGCATGTTTAGCTTCCAGATGACGACTAGAGGCATCTAGTACTAACTTCCTCCACAAAGAAGAACCAAAATAGTGAGTCGATAATCACACTTTGAATAGATCATCTAAGAGAGACACGAATTCAACAGAGAAGGGCCAGGAAACACCTAAAACAAGAAAGGAAAGGGAAGTAAGGCAGCCTGCTTAGCTAGAGTCAGCTGATTCCCCAATGGAGGCAAAAGGCAAGTGAGAGATCCCCGGTGGTCGGCATTCGCACTGAGGACTCCTGCAAATCTACCCATGGGAAAGTCCCTTGATCCTTACATGTTCTGAGACTAACACACGGAGCTGCCTGGAAACAAGGATGTGGTGTAACTCCAGAAAGGAAGCTCACAATGTGTCACACATGACTTGAAGACCTAAGCAGTTACAGTATAGTGACATTTTGAGAGCCCAGACCCACCAGACTCCATCCACCCCTGGAGTCCCACAACTCTTGTATCTCCACATTCCTGGAGCCCATTGACATCCTCCACCCAGAGCCACTGCCATGACTGGCAGCTGCCACCAGGGCCAAAGTGAGTTGCCACCCATTTATGAGTGCCCTCAGGACAGGCTATCCTGCCCACAGCTGCCATCTGGTGCAAAAGTGTACTCTCCTTGGCCACTTGCCTGCTGCTACTAGCATTGAAAGCAACCCTGCCCTCCCCAGTAGCAGGGCTGTAGCATAGCTGCTGCTGGCCCACCCAATCATTCTGTCAGGGGAATGGGGATTTTCCTGCCCCCCATTACCACAACCAACACCTGCACACACCAATGGGGAACCTGAGGACAGATCCACCTGGCCCAGCTCTGCAACCCCCTCAGTGCCCAAGTATGCCATCGAGAGCCTGGGAATTACCCAGCCCCATCCACCAACATTGGCACCTAAGAACTCCTTTCAGGGGCCTGAGACAAGACCCCCACAACCTGCCACTAAACCACTGCTGGCAGCCACCCACATGTGCCACGTGCAGGCCTGTGGACTGACCCACCAGCCTGGTCATGGTCACTGCCAACATTAGCCTGAAGTACTTGGGAGTTAGAAGCTTGTCCTGCCAGTGCTACTGCCATCATTCATGTCATATCCACCACCCAGGGGCCAAAAAACCCATCCACTTGCCCAGCTCATTGCTGCCACTATCAACACCCTGCCTGGAGGCTCATAAAATGGCCTAACTGAACATTGGTGCCAGGATATGCCACCCTGGGCCCCAAGGACAGGCACACTTAGATCACTGCTGTAATTACTGAGGCCCAAGTACAGGCCTATCTAGCTTCCCTGTCATAAGAAAAATATTTACCATCACAAAAACACACAAAGTATAAAGCCCATGGGTAGAGCAAACACACAAGTAAGGAAACAACCCAATGTTACCACTACGAAAAACAGCAAAGTACAAAGATAAACAACAAGAGAACCAAAGGAACAGGGATATACAAAACAATCAGAAATCAATTAGTAAAATGACAGATATAAGCCCTCATATATCAATAATATTGTTGAATGTAAGCAGATTAAACTTTCCACTTAGACTGGCTAAGTGGATTTTAAAAATAGCCTAACAATATGCTGCCTACAAAAAAACTCATCACACACATTGACTAAATGTAAAAAGATGGAAAAATTCATTCCCTACGAACAACAACAACGATAACAACAAACAAACCAAAAAAAAAAAAAACAGCAGAAAGAGCTTTACTTACATCAGATGAAATAGAATTTAAGTCAAAAAAGTAGAACAAAGGAAAGTCATTATATAATGATAAAGGGATCAATTCAGCAAGAGGATATAACAACACTAAACATATATGCATCCAACAATGGTGCATCCAAATATACAAAACATATTATTAGCTCTAAAGGAAGAGATATACTCTAATACAATAATAATTGGGACTTCAATGCCCCACTCTAAGCAGAAAATCAACAAAGAAACTTGGCTTTAAACTTCATATTAGACCAAACAGACTTACCAGGCATTTATATGAACATTTCATTCAAAAGCTACAGAATATACATTTTTTCTCATCATCATGTGGAACATTCTTCAGCATAGAGCATATATTAAGCCACAAAACAAGCCTCAACAACATTTTTTAAAAATTGAAATCATATCAACTATCTTCTCAGGACACAGTGAAATTAAATGAGAAATCAAAAAAAAAAAGAGAGAAGCTTTAGAAAATGTACAAACACAGATAAATTAAACAATATGCTCCTGAATGACTATTTGGTAAATAATGAAATTAGAAAGGAGATTTAAATTTTTTGAAATAAATGAAAATGAAAACACAACATAATAAAACCTACTGAATACACCAAAAGTAGTGCTGAGAGGGAAGTTTATAGCGATTAAGACCTATATCAAAAAAATAGAAATATTTCAAATAAAGAACCAAACAATGTTCCTCAAGAAACTAGAAAATCAAGAACAAACCAAACCAAAAACTTAGAAGGACAGAAATAATGAAAGTTATAGCAGAATTAAATGAAATAGAGATTAAAGATACATTCAATAGAATAAAAAATTAGATTTTTGAAAAGATAAAATGCATAAGCCACTATCTAGCTAGACTGAGGAAAAAAAAGAGAAGATTCAAATAAACAAAATCTGATACAAAAAGGAAACATTTCAAGTGATACCATAGAAATACGAAAGATCACCAAAAACCATTATGAACAACTATACACTAACAAACTGAAAAACCTAGTGGAAATGGATACATTCCTGGACACACACAACCTACTGTAAGTGAATCACTGAGAAACTGAAAACCTGAACCAACAAAAACTGAGTAACAATATTGAATCAGTAATAAAAAGACTCCCAACAAAGGAAAGTCCAGGACTGGATGGCTTCACTTCAGAATTCTACTAAACTTACAAAGAACTAGTATTATCTTCCTCAACCCATTTCAAAAAAAATCAAGAGGAAGGACTTTCCCTAATTCTATGAGGCCAGCATTACCTTGATATCTAAACCAGATAAGGACACACCAAATAAGAAAACAGGTCAATATCACAGATGAACATAGATTTTTAAATTATTAACAAAATACTAGCAAACGATAACCAACAGCATGTGAAAAAGATAATACACCATGATCAAGTAGGATTTATACCAGGGTTGCAAAGATAGTTCAGCATATGCAAAACAATAAATTTGATATATCATATCAACAGAATGAAGGACAAAAATTATATGATTATCTCAATACACACAGAAAAATAATTTGATAAAATTCAAAATCCCTTCCTCATAGAAACCCTCAACAAACATACAAGGAATATACCTCAAGATAATACAGGCCATATATGACAAACCCACAACTGACGTCATACTTAATGAGGAAAAGCTCAAAGTCTTTAAGAAATGGAAGAAGTCAAGATGACCACTTTCACCACTCCTATTCAAATAGTACTGGAAGTTCTAGACAGAACAATCAGACAAGGAAAAAGAATAAAAAGGCATCCAAATTGAAAAAGAGGAAGTCAAATTGTCCCTCTTTGCAGATGACATAATCTTATATAGAAAGAAACCTAAAGACAATAGCAAAAAAACTCTAAAGTTGCATGAGGCACAATCAACATACAAAAATTAGTAGCATTGCTGTGCATCAATAATGAACTAACTGATTAAAAATCAAGCAATCCCATTTACAATAGCTACAAAAATATAAAATACCTTGAAATACATTTACTCAGAGAGGTGAAAGACCTCTACAATGAAAACTACAAAACACTAACGAAAGAAATTAAAGAGGGCACAAACAAATTGAAAGGCATTCCATTCTGAGGGATTAAAATAATTAACATTATTAAAATGACTATGTTTCCCAGTCAAATCTATAGATCCAATGCAACTCCAGTCAAAATACCAATGGCATTCTTCACAGAATAGAAAAACAATTATAATATTCTTATGGAATCAAAAATGAGCTCAATTAACTAAAGCAATCCTTAGCAAAGTAGCAAAGCTGGAGACATCACATTACCTGACTTAAAAATATTTTCCAAGGCTATCATAATCAAAACAGCATGGTATTGATATAAAAACAAAAAGATAAATCAGTGAAACAAAATGGAAAACTCAGAGATAAACCCATGTATTTACAGCCAACTGATTTTCAATAAAGGATCCAAAACTGTACATTGTGGAAAAAACACCCTTTTCAATAAATGGAGGGTGAGAAAATTGAATATCTACAAGTAAAAAATAAAACTGGCCCCCTATGTCTTCTCATATAAAAAAGTCAACACAAGATGGAGTAAAGGCTTAAATGTAAGGCCTGAAATGGTAAAACAGATAAAAACATAGGGGAAACACTTTAGGACTTTGGTCTAGGAAAGAATTTTATGGATAAGACCTTAAAAGTTCAGACAACAAAAACAAAAAGAAACAAATGGAACTATATTAAACTAAAAATCTTCTGCAAAGTGAAGGTTACAATCAACAGAGTGAATAAACAACCTATTGGATGAGAGAAAATATTGGCAAAATATTCATCTAACAAGAGACTAATGTAAGAAGCCCAAGCCAGAGTAATCAGGCAAAATAAAGAAATAATAGGCATCCATATTGGAAAAGAGGAAGTCGATATTTGTCAATGATATGATTGTATATTTAGAACATCCTAGACTCCTCCAAAAGATCTCTAGATTTGATAAATGAATTCAGTCAAGTCTCATATTAAAAAAATCAGTGTTCACAAATCAGTAGCACTGGTATAGACCAACAACAACCAAGCTCTAAGCTCAGAATCAAATCAAGAACCCAATTTCTTTTACAATAGCTGCAAAAAATGTAATGAAATACCTAGGAGTACACATAACCAAGGAAGTAAAAGATCTCTGATGGCATTTGGCTCTATGTCTTCACCCAAACATCATGCTGAATTTTAATTCTGAGTATTGTTGGGGGGGAGCTGATGGGAGGTGATTGACTCATGGGGGCAGATTTCTCCTTTGCTATTCTTGGGACAGTGAGTTATCACAAGATCTGTTTACTTGAAAGTGTGTAGCACTTCTTCCTTCACTTTCTCTCTCTCTCTCTCTCCTCCACATGTGAAGACATGATTGCTTCCCCTTTGCCCTTCCACCATGATTGTAAGTTTCCTGAGGCCTTCTCAGCCATGACTCCTGTACTGCTTGTGTAATTGTGAGTCAATAAAACCTCTTTTCTTTATAAATTCCCCAGTCTCAGGTAGTTCTTTATAGCAGTGTGAAAACCCACTAATATAGAAAATTGGTACCAGAGAAGTTGGGCATTGCTGGAGAGACACCTGAAAATGTGAAAACAACTTTGGAACTGTGTAATAGGCTGAGGCTGGAACAATTTGGAGGGCTCAGATGAAGGCAGGAAGATGAGAAAAAGTTTAGAACTTCCTAGAAACTTGTTGAATAGTTTTAACCAAAATGCTCGTAGTGATATGGGTAATAAAGTCCAGGCTGAGGAGATCTAAGATGGAGATAAGAAACTTACTGGAAACTGGAGTAAAAGTCACTCTTGCTATGCTTTAATAAAGAGACTGGCAGCATTGTGCCCTTGCCCTAGAGATCTTTAGAACTTTGAACTTGAGACAGATAATTTAGGATATCTGGTGAAGGGAATTTCTAAGCAGCAAAGCATTCAAGATGCTGCTTCTAAAAGCCTAGGCTCATATGTGTTTGCAAAGAGATGGGCTAACATTGGAACTTATATTTAAAAGAGAAGCAGAGCATAAAAGTTTTTAAAAATTGCATCGCAACCATGTGGAAGAAAAGATAAACCCATTTTCTGGGAAGGAATTCAAGTCCACTGCATAAAGTTGCATAAGTAATGAGGAGCCAAATGTTAATAACCAAGACAATAGGAAAAATGCCTCCAAGACATTTCAGAGACCTTCACAGCAGTCCCTCTAATTACAGGCTTGGAGGCCTAGAAGAGAAAAATGATTTTGTGGGCCAGGCCCAGGACAAACTTCTCTTTGCAGCCTCAGGACATAGCACCCTACATCATCCCCACTCCAGCCCTAGCCATGTCTAAAATGGGTCAAGATACTGCTTGGGCCATTGCTTCAGAAGGTGAAAGCCCCAAGCCTTGGTAGCTTCTACATGGTGTTGGGCCTGTGGGTGCACAGAGGGCAAGAACTGAGGCTTGGGGGCCTCCTCCTAGATTTCAGAGGATGTATGGAAACACCTGAATGTTGAGGCATCAGTCTGCTGCAGGGGTGGAGCCCTCATGGAGAAACTCTGCTAGGGCAGTGAAGAAGGTAAATGTGAGGTTGGAGCACTAGTGGGGACCCAGAGTCCCCACTAGGGCACTGCTTAATGGAGCTGTGGAAAAAGGACCACCGTCCTCTGGACTCCAGAATGGTAGAACATCAACAGCTTGCACTGTGCACCTGGAAAAGCTGCAGGCATTCAACACCAGCCAGTGAAAGCAGCCACGGTGGCTGTACCCTGCAGAGCCACAGGGGCAGAGCTGTCCAGGACCTTGGGAACTCACCCCTTGTGTCAGTGTGGCTTGGATAGGAGACATGGAGTTAACAGGAAATATTTTGGAGCTTTAAGATTTAATGACTGCCCTGATGGGTTTGAGATTTGCATGGGGCCTGTGGCCCTTTTGTTTTTGTCAATTTCTTCCTTTTGGAGTGGAAACATTTACCCAATGCCTGCACCCCCATCGTATCTTGGAAGTAACTAACTTGCTTTTGATTTTACAGGCTCATAGGTGGAAGAAATTTGCCTTGTCACAGATCATACTTTGGACTTGGTTTTTTGAGTTAATACTGGAACGATTTAAGACTTTGAGGGACTGTTGGGAAGGAATAATTGTGTTTTGCAATATGAGAAGGACATGAGAATTGAGAGCGGACAGGTGCAAATTGTATGGTTTGGCTCTGCTCCCACCAAAATCTCATGTTGAATTTTAATTCCCAATTTTAGGGGAGGGATTGGGTGGTAGATGACTGGATCATTGGGGCAGAGATTTCCTTTGCTTTTTTTGTGGTAGTGAGTTCTCACAAGATCTAGTTGTTTGAAAGTGTGTAGCACTTACCCCTTTGCTCAGTTTCTCTCTTGCCGCCATGTGAAGATGTGTTTGTTCCCCTTTGCCCTTCCACCATGACTGTAAGTTTCCCAAGACCTCACCATCCATGCCTCTCATACAGCAACTGGAACTGTTAATCAATTTAACCTATTTATAAATTACCCAGTCTCAGATAGTTCTTTATAGCAGTGTGAAAATGAACTAATACAATCTCTATAAGGAGAACAACAAAACACTTCTGAAAAAAAATCATAGATGACACCAAAAAATGGAAATTTAATTCATGAAATACATCCCATATTCATGAATTAAAAGAGTGAATATTATTAAAATGACCATACTGCCCAAAGCAATCTACAGATTCAACTCAATTTCTATCAAAATACCAACATCATGTTTCACAGAATTAAAGAAAACAATTTTTAAATGCACGTGGAATCAAATAAGAGCCTGAATAGCTACAGCAATCCTAAGCAAAAAGAAAAAAATCTGGAGGCATCACATTATCAATCTCAAATTATACTACAGGCTATAGTACCCAAAACAGCATGATACTGACATAAAGGTGATACACAGACCAGTAGAGAAAATTGGGAACTCAGAAAAAAGCCAAATACTTACAATCAATTGATCTTCGACAAAGCATACAAAAACATAAATTAGGGAACAGATATTCTATTCAATAAATAGTTCTGGAAAAACTGGATAGCCACAGGTAGAATACTAAAACTGGATCCTTATCTCTCACCACATGCAAAAATCAACTCAAGATGGACTAAAGAATTAAATGTAAGACCTGAAACCATATAAATTTTAGAAGGAAACCTAGAAAAAACTTCCGGACATTGATCTAGGCAAATAATTTTCAACAAAATTTGCAAAAGCAAATACAAAAGAAACCCAAAAATTAAAAATGAGAGCATTAATTAAACTGACAAGCTTCTGCTCCACAAAAGAAATTATCCTCAGTGTAAACGGACAACCCACAGAATGGGAGAAAATATTTGCAAACTATGCATCCGATGACAAACTAATATCCACAATCTACAATGAACTCCGACAACTCAACAGTAAAAACAAATAAATAAATAAAAATAATAATCCCATTAAAATGTGGGCAAAGGTCATTAATAGACATTTCTCAGAAGAGATACAAATGGCTACCAGGCATACTAAAAAATGCTCATATCACTAATGAACAGGGAAATGCTATTCAAAACCACAGTGAGCTATCATTTTATCCCGGTTAGAATGGCCATTACTAAAAAGAAAAATAACAGATGGCAGTGCAGATGTGAAGAAAAGGGAAATCATATACCATTGTTGAGAATGTAAATTAGTACAGGCACTCTGGAAAACAGTATGGAGATTGTGTTAGGCCATTCTTGCATTGCTATAAATAAATATGTGAGACTGGGTAATTTATAAGGAAAGAAGTTTAATTGAATCACAATTCTGCAGTCTATACAGGAAACACAGTACCAGTATCTGCTTCTGGGGAGGCCTCAGGAAGCTTTCAGTCATTGTGGAATGTGAAGAGGGAATAGGCACATTACAAGGCTACAGAAAGAGCAAGAGAGAGTCAGGAGGGTGCACACATTTTTAAATGGCAAGATCTTGTAAGAAGTTACTCACTATCGTGATAATAGCACCAAGCCAGGAGGAATCTGCCCCTGTGACTCAAACAGGTCCCACCAACCCTCTTGCCCTCAAGCATTGGGGATTATAATTCAACATGAGATTTGGGTAAGGGCAAATATCCAAACTATATCAAAGATCTCTCAAAACACTAAAAAGAGAACTACAATATGTCTAGCAATCCCACTACCAGGTATTTATCCAAAGGAAAAGAAATCAGTATATCAAAGGCATATCTGCACTCCTGTATTTATTGTAGCACTACACACAAGAGCAAAGATAGGGAATCTACCTATGTTTCCATCAACAGAATAATGGTTAAACAAAATATGACGTATATATACACAATGGAATATTATTTGGGCATAAAAAGGAATGAGATCATGCCATTTGCAGCAACATAGATGGAACTGGAGATCATTATGTTAAGTGACATAAGCCAGGCACAGAAAGACAAATACTGCATATTCTCACTCATATGTTGGATCTAAAATACTTGATTTTATGGTAGTAGAGAGTGGAATGATAAATAGTGACTGGGATTGGTATGTGGATGACTGGGGGAATAAAAAGAGATTGCTTAATGGGCACAAACATAGGTTTTTTGTTGTTGTTTTGTTTTGTTTTTTGAGACAGAGTCTTGCTCTGTTGCCCAGGCTGGAGTGAAGTGGCATGATGTCAGCTCACTACAAGCTCTGCCTCTCAGAGTCAAGCAATTATTGGGCCTCAGCCTCCCAAGTAGCTGGGACTACAGGTGTGTGCCACCACACACAGGTAATTTTTGTATTCTTAGTACAGACGGGGATTTGCTATGTTGGCCAGACTGGTCAAACTCCTGGACTCAAGTGATCCACCCATCTTGGCCTCTCAAAGTGCTAAGATTACAGGCGTAAGCCACATTTTAATATTTTGTAGTAGGGTAGGGTGACTATAGTTAGCAACAATGTATTATATATTTCAAAATCGCTAGAATACTTGAACTGCTCCCAACACATAGAAATGATAAATGCTTGAAGTGATGGATACCCTGTTTGATCATTACACATTTTATGCATGTAACAAAATACCACACTTACCCCACACACGTACATATATTAGGTATCAATTAAAAATTATAATTATTAAAAGAATGAGTGGTAAGCTCAAGATTACCAAAGTGGAAGAGTTTACATCTTGAATATGGATAGAGAAATAAGCTTTTCTTTATAAGAAAAATATATACATATATCTACATGGTTAACACAAATACAAGTAAACGTAACCAGCAATATTTTGTTGTTTTTGTTTCAGGATCTTGGACAAAAAGCTAACTAGTAGTAAGGAACAATTGCATAGGACAAGATGCAGAAGGAAGTTGATTTTATTCTGATACTAGTGCTAGCAATAAGGGAGAGGGCACAGAGCAAACCTGGACACCCAGTTTTGTCAAGACAAAGGACTGGAGAGGTTTTAAGAGTTGGGATTGGAAAAGATCATAGGCTATCTGTGTTTGCTAATTGTCCCTACCAAAGAAAATTAAACACTCTAATATGTTTATGACAGGAGGTACTTTTACAACTTAGAACAAGGCTCAGGCAGGACTCAGATTCCTATCCTTTCACAGAAACTGGGAGATAAGGGTATTATCTTCCTTGATGATTAGGTTTCAAAGAGGTGGTTCCCAGGTCCTTGAGAAAGACATTCCTGGGTTATAAAACTGACAAGAGACTTTTTAAAAGATTTACATCTCAAAGAAGCAGAGAAGGGATTTACAACCATAAGTTATCTAAAATAAATGGTCTAAGAAAAGGCAGGGCAGGGGCCTAGAGTCTGGAAGAAGCCTGTCTAAAGTTTCATCAGGCTGAGGGGAATGTCAAGGCTGTCTTGTTCACTAGCAACAACCACATTCAGAAATGAAAGTCGTCATTATATAGACTTCAAATTAAATGGCTTCAAAAAGAGCAAAATCCAGGATATCAAAAATTAAGCTTTAAAATAGTAATTCATTCAGATACACTTAACATCAGCCTAATGAAGAGAAAAACATCACAATTTCAACCAAACCATTAAAAAGTCCTATAAATGAATTTACAAGGAAAAGTAGAAGCTAGGGATATGTAATAGGAAGAAAAAGAGAATGAGAGATGTTAAATGAATTAGTTTGAAGAGCACTTTGACCAAAAACCTGTGAAAGGAAAATATATTGGGCCCCCAAAATCACTAAGAAAAATTCAAGCTAGAAACTGCTTAGGGCAAACCTGCCTCCCATTCTAGTCAAAGTTACTAAGATAGATGCATTTCAGATTGCCTCCTGTGGAAGGGCTAATCAGAAACTCAAAAGAATGAAACTGTTTGTGTCTTACCTATCTGTAATCTGAAAGTCCTGTCCTTGCTTCCAGTCTTTCTGCCTTTGCTTCAAGATGCTCCGCCTTTCTGAATCAAACCAATGTACTTCTTACATATATTGATTGATGTCTCATATCTCCCTAAAACATATAAAACCAAGCTGTGCCCCAATCACCTTGGCACATGTCGTCAGGACTTTCTGAGGCTGTGTCATGGGCACATGAAAAAATAAACTTTCTAAATTAACTAAGACATGTCTCAGATTTTCTAGGTTCACAAACCTGAATGAAATGAGAAAATTGCCCAGAATATCTGGGTTAAAATCTTCCCAGACAAAGGACAGGTATGAAGTAAATTCAGTTGAAGGAGCTTGTCTGGTGTCTTTATAGAGGAGCAGAGCACAGTGTACAGTGGAGTGTGTTAGAAGATGAGGAAAAAGAAATTGGCTGGGATTAGATGATAATGGAACGTGTAGAGCTTATACTCAGCCCATCATCATGGATATGGGATCCGTGTTAAGAAAACCCAGCCCTTGATTTAATGCTCCTTTGTCGTTAACTTAAAAGTCCTAATAATTTCTGAACAAGTTACTATATTTTGGATTAATGTGGTACTTAGAAATAGACAAGTAATACAGTATCAAATAGGATGTTGTCTTATGTATCTTTTTTTTCCTTTTTTTAAAATTATACTTTAAGTTCTGGGGTACAAGAGCAGAACATGCAGTTTTGTTACATAAATATACATGTACCATGGTGGTTTGCTGCACCCATCAACCCGTCACCTACATTAGGTATTTCTCCTAATGTTATCTCTCCGCTAGCCCCCCACACCCTTACAGGCCCGTGTGTGATGTTCCCCTCCCTATGTCCATGTGTTCTCATTGTTCAACTCCCTCTTATGAGTGAGAACATGTGGTGTTTGGTTTCCTGTTCTAGTAATAGTTTGCTGAGAATGATGGTTTCTACCTTCATCCATGTCCCTGCAAAGGACATGAACTCATCCTTTTTTATGACTGCATAGTATTTCATGGTGTATATGTGCCACATTTTCTTAATCCAGTCTATTATTGATGGACATTTGGGTTGGTTCCAAGATTTTGCTATTGTGAATAGTGCCACAATAAACTTATGTGTGCATGTGTCTTTATAGTAAAATGATTTATAATCCTTTGGGTATATGCCCAGTAATGGGATTGCTGGGTCAAATTATATTTCTAGTTGTAGATAGCCACACTGTCTTCCACAATGGTTGAACTAATTTACGCTCCCACCAACACTGTAAAAGCATTCCTATTTCTCCACATCCTCTCCAGCATCTGCTGTCTCCTGACTTTTTTTTTTTTTTTTTGAGACGGAGCTTCTCTCTGTTGCCAGGCTGGAGTGCAGTGGCGCAATCCCGGCTCACAGAAACCTCCGACTCCCCAGTTCAAGTGATTCTCCTGCCTCAGCCTTCTGAGTAGCTAGGATTACAGGCATGTGCAACCACATCCAGCTAATTTTTGTATTTTTAGTAGAGCTGGGGTTTCACCATGTTGGCCAGGATGGTCTCAATCTCCTGACCTTGTGATCCACCTGCCTCAGACTCCCAAAGTGCTGGAATTACAGGCGTGAGCCACAGTGCCTGGCCTTTCCTGACTTTTTAATGATCGTCATTCTAACTGGTGTGAGATGGTATCTCATTGCGGTTTTGCATTTCTCTAATGACCAGTGATGATGAGCATTTTTTCATATGTCTGTTGGCTGCATAAATGTTTTCTTGATGAGCATTTTTTCATATGTCTGTTGGCTGCATAAATGTTTTCTTTTGAGAAGTGTCTGTTCGTATCCTTTGCCCACCTTTTGATAGGGTTGTTTGTTTTTTTTTTCTTGTAAATTTGTTTAAGTTATTTGTAGATTTTGGATATTAGCCCTTTGTCAGATGGATGGATTGCAAAAATTTTCTCCCATTTTGTAGGTTGCCTGTTCAGTCTGATGATAGTTTCTTTTGCTATGCAGAAGCTCTTTAGCTAATTAGATCCCATTGGTCGATTTTGGCTTTTGTTGGCATTGCTTTTGGTGTTTTACACATGAAGTCTTTGCCCATACCGATGTCCTGAATGTTATTGCCCAGGTTTTCTTCTAGAATTGAAACTATTCCAAACAATAGAAAAAGAGGGAATCTTCCCTAACTCATTTTATGAGGCCAGCATCATCCTGATACCAAAACCTGGCAGAGACACAACAAAAAAAGAAAATTTCAGGCCAATATCCCTGATGAACATCGATGTGAAAATCCTCAATAAAATACTGGCAAACCAAATCCAGCAGCACATCAAAAAGCTTATCTATCACGATCAAGTCGGCTTCATCCCAGGGATGCAAGGCTGATTCAACATATGCAAATCAATAAATGGAATCCATCACATAAACAGATCCAATGACAAAAATCACATGATTATCTCAATAGATTCAGAAAAGGCCTTTGAAAAATTCAACACCCCTTCGTACTAAAAACTTTTTTTTTTTTTTTGACATGGAGTCTCGCTCTGTCGCCCAGGCTGGAGTGCAGTGGCGGATCTCGCTCACTGCAAGCTCCACCTCCCAGGTTCACGCCATTCTCCTGCCTCAGCCTCCCAAGTAGCTGGGACTACAGGTGTCTGCCACCATGCCTGGCTAATTTTTTGTAGTTTTAGTAGAGACGGGGTTTCACTGTGTTAGCCAGGATGGTCTCGATCTCCTAACCTTGTGATCCGCCCACCTTGGCCTCCCAAAGTGCTGGGATTACAGGCGTGAGCCACTGCGCCCGGCTGCTAAAGACTTTCAATAAACTGGGTATCAATGGAATGTATCTCAAAATAATAAGAGCTGTTTATGACAAACCCACAGCCAATATCCTACTGAATGGGCAAAAACTGGAAGCATTATTTTTGAAAACTGGCACAAGAGAAGGATGCCCTCTCTCACCACTCCTATTCGATATAGTATTGGAAATTCTGGCCAGGGCAATCAGGCAAGAAAAAGAAATAAAGGGTATTCACATAGGAAGAGAGGAAGTCAAATTCTCTGTTTGCAGATGACATAATTGTATATTTAGAAAATCCTGTCATCTCAGCCCAAAATCTTCTTAAGCTGATAAGCAACTTCAGCAAAGTCTCAGGATACAAAATCAATGTGCAAAAATTGCAAGCATTCCTATACACCAATAACTGACAGAGAGCCAAATCATGAGTGACCTCCCATTCACAATTGCTACTAAGAGAATAAAATACCTAAGAATACAACTTACAAGAGCTGTGAAGGACCTCTTCAAAGAGAACTACAAACCACTGCTCAGGGAAATAAGAGAGGACACAAACAAATAGAAAAACATTCCATGCTCATGGATAGGAAGAATCAATATTATGAAAATGGCTATACTGCCCAAAGTAATTTATAGATTCAATGATATTCCCATCAAGCTTCCACTGACTGTCTTTACAGAATTGAAAAACACTACTTTAAATTTCATATGGAATCAGAAAAATCCCGCATAACCAAGACAATCCTGGGCAAGAAGAACAAAGCTGGAGGCATCACGCTACCTGACTTCAAACTATATTACAAGACTACAGTAACCAAAACAGCATGATACTGTTACCAAAATGGATATATAGACCAATGGAACAGAACAGAGGCCTCAGAAATAACACCACACATCTACAACCATCTGATCTTCGACAAACCTAATACAAACAAGCAACGGGGAAAAGATTCCCTATTTAAATAAATGTTGTTGGGAAAACTGGCCAGCCATATGCAGAAAACTGAAACTGGACCCCTGCCTTACACCTTATACAAAAATCAACTCAAGATGGATCAAAGACTTAAATGTAAGACCTAGGACCATAAAAATCCTAGAAGTATGTTTTCCTATGTACTTTTTTTCTTCAAATTCTCTTAGCAAGTTCCAGAATTTGCATTTCCATACAATTTTTAGAATCAGCTTGCCAGGTTTTTAATTATAATGATGATGATGATAATGATAAAAATAATGTATTTACTTTGGGAAGTTTTTTATTTTGGGAGATATTTGGGAAATATTTTTGGAGGACTGACAAATTTTTATTTTCATTACTTCAATCTAATGCTTCTTCATTAACATAAGTTATTATAATGTATTTCTCTGGAGTTTTACACTTTCTTCATTGATTTTTTAAACATCTTATTTAAATTGGTATCTTTAATAATGTATTTTGCCATTGAAAAATAAACATTTTAAAATTTGTATTTTCTGTTCGTGTTTAGCAACTTGAAATACAACAGACTTTAATTTCAACTGATTTAATTATTAAAATTAGTGAACACTTAACTGTGCATGAAATCAACACACAAAAAATCTAGCCTGTATTGATCTCGCACACAACAAAATTTCTGAACTTATTCCTTAATTTTTAAAAAACTTGTACACAGTAAAATTTACTTTTTGTGTTGTATAATTTTATGGATTTTAATAAATGGATAGAGTCACATACCTATCTCCAAACACAGTACCATAACAAAGGACTTCCATTATTTCAGAAATTCACTTGAGCTGTCCTTTTGTATACAAATTCTTCTCCCATTTCTAATCCCATATAAATATTGATTTGTTTCTTCCCCTCTACTTTTGCCTTTTTGAGGGTGTCATGATAATGAGAATTACAAAATATGTTGCCTTTTGAGTTTGGCTGATTTTACTTAGTAAGATGCATTTAAAATTAATCCATAATGTTGTACAATTCAATTTTTCATTATATTTATTTCTAAGGGATATTCTATTCTATGAGTACAATACAGTTTGTTTATCCATTCACCTGTTGAAGGGCATCTGGGTTATTTCCAGTTGGGGCAATTATGAATTGATCTGCTATAAATATTTGTGAAGAGATTTTTGTGTGAACATAAGATTTAATTCACTTTAGTACATACATATGTAGGAGTGAGATTGCTTAATATGTGATAAGTAGCTGTACATTTGTTCATTCCTACCCGCAATGTGTGTCAATTTCTTTCTATTTTCACCAGCCTTTGAAATTGTCAGTCTTTCAATTTTAGTCATTCCAACATGCATATAGTTGTGTTACAATGTAATTTTAAATTTGCATTTCCCTAATAACTAAAAATGTGGAATATTTTTTATATACTTATTTGCTATCTGTCTTAGTCCACTTTCTGTGGATTATAACAGAATACCAGAAACTAGACACTCAATAGAGAAAAGAAATTTGTTTCTAACAGTTATGAAGGCTGAGAATTCCAATGTTCAGGGACCACATCTTATAAGGACCTTCTTGCTGATGGTGTCTCTCTGCTTCTGTTCTCTAAATGAAATTACAGATAATTTATATAATTTCTTCCTTAAAGTTTCAATATAATTCACTAGTGAATCCATCTGGGCTTGACTTTTTCTGTTTTGGAAGGTTATTAATTATTGATGACATTTGTTTAATAGATACAGGCCTATTCATATTGTCTATTTCTTCTTTTATAACTTTGGAAAACTGTGGGACTTTTTAAAAATTGGTTTAGCTTACATAGATATGAGATATGTGGGCATAGTTGTCACTAGTATTCTTTTATTATCCTTTTAATGTCCATGGGATCTGCAATGATGTCTCCTCTTTCATTTGTAATCTTAGTAATTTGTGCCTTCTCTTTTTTTTTTTCTTAGTCTGGCTTAAGGGTTATCAATTTCATAGATTTTTTTTTCAAAGAGCCAGCTTTTAGCTTTGTTAAGTTTTATGATTTTCAATAAGTACTTTGTTAACAGTTTGTTTGCATATTCAGTAAACTAATAATAAACAGTTATAATGTATTGAACATTTATTGAATATATGCCATACACCCTACTATATTCTTTATTCTTCTTCATGTTACTTAATTTTATACATACCATAGATCTGTGAAATATCATTATCCACATTTTATTAACAGAAAAACTGAGGCTGGGGCAAAGAGAAGTGAAGTACCTTACTCTGGGCTATTTAGTATTGGTGCCTAAATTGAGATTTGAGCACATGATGATCTGAAGGCATTACTTTTACATTATCCCATCAGAGATGCTTTACATCTAAACTATTAGAGGATCAATTATATATGCAGGATAAAATATTGTATATTCAGGCAAATTCCTGACCTCTGGGCTTCCAGGTATTATCGGGGATACTAAATTGTAAATTCTTGTGATAGATTGTGCCAGTTCTCGATCAGAGAATGTGAGAGAACAAAATAGCAGGACACATCTGTACTTTTACCACCCTGGCATTTAATCTTCTCAACCATATCCCACTAAGCTCTGTTTCCTGTAAATATTTCTGCATTAAAAATAGGGATAATTTCTGAAGGGAATTATAATACAGGAAATAAAGATAATCTTTTCATTAATTCTTACTTTTTCATGTGTCTCAAGAGGAGTAGGTACTTTTAAATACTTTATTTACGCTCGTCACTTGGGTACTCTTATTCACTCTGAAGCTGTCTCCTCTTATTTTTAGTTTTATTTATTTTCTTCCAATATAGTACTCATTCAATCATCTCTGTATACATTTCCATCTAAGTGTTTTATTCAATCTCTATGAAATTTCCATTTCTACCCACAGGGATATAACTATGAGGACTCACTGCTTATACCTCCAGGCAAAGCCTCATTTCTGAGCCCTTTATTATTGATGGACTGTTTCCCCAATGATCCTTGCTGCCCAGTAAAATCCAAATATCACAGAAAAAGCTGACAGGATGAGTTTAAGTAATAATATAGGTAATGCTCATCCTATATCTACCAGGTTGATTATTCTTTTTTACATATAAATATATTTTTTTCTTTTTTTTTTTTTTAGACAGAGTCTCACTGTGTTGCCCAGGTTGGAGTGCAGTGGCAAGACCTCGGCTCACTGCAAGCTCCGCTTCCCAGGTTCACGCCATTCTTCTGCCTCGGCCTCCCTGATAGCTGG
This sequence comes from Pan troglodytes, assembly GCF_028858775.2. Classification (NCBI taxonomy): domain Eukaryota; kingdom Metazoa; phylum Chordata; class Mammalia; order Primates; family Hominidae; genus Pan; species Pan troglodytes. The sequence goes on from NC_072403.2 coordinate 115,309,965, forward strand.
GACTACAGGCGTTTGCCACCACGCCTGGCTAATTTTTTGTATTTTTAGTAGAGACAGGGTTTCACCATGTTAGCCAGGATGGTCTTGATCACCTGACCTCATGATCCGCCCGCCTCAGCCTCCCAAAGTGCTGGGATTACAGGCATGAGCCACTGTGCCCGGCCTTCTTTTATATTTTCTTACTTGTATGAGCTTTAGGGAAACCAGTCCTTATACAGAGAAACTTGAGAAATATGTTTATACCTTGTAAGCTAGATATTAATTTTTTAGTGAGTTTAGTTGAAATCTTCATTGAGAATGAAAATATTTTCATATTTAGCAAGTTCTTCCACACATCTCACATTTCTTATCAACAGTGAACTTTGCATTATATACAATAGCATTTAGTTTCATTCTTGATCAGACTAGAAAGTCTGCCATAGAAAGTGGTATAACCTTATTCCTCTTTTTAAGTCCTATTACTTCATGAAAAATTAATAAATCACATCACTGCTTCTAATTTACTGCCCCACTTAAGTTCTGACACTTTCTTGGTGACAAGATGCTGTCTGGGAGGTGGAGAGGTATGGCTTCTATTTCTGTTATACACATATGTGGTCATCCAGGATTTTGTTTCTTAAACTTGAATGACATAGAAACCATATTTAAAGAGGAATAAATATTGTATAATTCCTGCACTGATTTACTTTGGACTACACAGAGTGAACGTGAGGGCCAGCAAATATCTTTGCATACTTATATAAAGCCTATACTTCTTCCACCTCTGCTAAGTGACTAGGAAATTATCAACAGTGAATTGCTAATATAGTAAACTCTAGGACAATTCTCTTCACCATTTTTCCTTGAAACAATGAAGGAAAAAATGACCAAGGAAATATATAAGAATCTCTGTCTGTTATTGGTGTATAAGAATGCTTGTGATTTTTGCACATTGATTTTGTATTCTGAGACTTTGCTGAAGTTGCCTATCAGCTTAAGGAGATTTTGGGCTGAGACGATGGGGTTTTCTAGATATACAATCATGTCATCTGCAAACAGGGACAATTTGACTTCCTCTTTTCCCAATTGAATACTCTTTATGTCCTTCTCCTGCCTGATTGCCCTGGCGAAATCATGAGTGAACTCCCATTCACAATTGCTTCAAAGAGAATAAAATACCTAGGAATCCAACTTACAAGGGATGTGAAGGACCTCTTCAAGGAGAATTACAAACCACTGCTCAATGAAATAAAAGAGAATACAAACAAATGGAAGAACATTCCATGCTCATGGGTAGGAAGAATCAATATTGTGAAAACGACCATACTGCCCAAGGTAAGTTATAGATTCAATGCCATCCCCATCAAGCTACCAATGACTTTCTTCACAGAATTGGAAAAAACTACTTTAAAGTTCATATGGAACCAAAAAGAGCCTGCATTGGCAAGTCAATCCTAAGCCAAAAGAACAAAGCTGGAGGCATCATGCTACCTGACTTCAAACTATACTACAATGCTACAGTAACCAAAACAGCATGGTACTGGTACCAAAACAGAGATATAGACCAATGGAACAGAACAGAGCCCTCAGAAATAATGCCGCATATCTACAACCATCTGATCTTTGACAAACCTTAAAAAAACAAGAAATGGGGAAAGGATTCCCTATTTAATAAATCATGCTGGGAAAACTGGCTAGCCAAATATAGAAAGCTGAAACTGGATCCCCTCCTTGCACCTTATACAAAAATTAATTCAAGATGGATTAAAGACTTAAATGTTACACCTAAAACCATAAAAACCCTAGAAGAAAACCTAGCAACACCATTCAGACATAGGCATGGGCAAGGACTTCATGTCTAAAACACCAAAAGCAATGGCAACAAAAGCCAAAATTGACAAATGGGATGTAATTAAACTAAGCAGCTTCTGCACAGCAAAAGAAACTACCATCAGAGTGAACAGGCAACCTACAGAATGGGAGAAAATTTTTGCAATCTACTCATCTAACGAAGAGCTAATATCCAGAATCGACAATGAACTCAAACAAATTGACAAGAAAAAAACAAACAACCCCATCAACAAGTGGGCAAAGGATATGAACAGACACTTCTCAAAAGAAGACATTTATGCAGCCAAAAGACACATGAAAAAATGCTCATCATCACTGGCCATCAGAGAAATGCAAATCAAAACCACAATTTTCATGTGTTTATTTTACTTCTCTCAGCTCATATCTACCATATATTTTAAATGTCTGTATTACAGTCTTCTTTGCTCTATCACTGGTAAACTGCAACACAATTAATCCTGTTACATACTCCATCTTGGTAACTTTAAACAAATTTACTTAATATATAATGATGAAGTCATTACTGCCTGTGTTTGGCTGTTACTGAATTGATATAAAGAAATACCTGAGACTGAGTAATTTATAAAGAAAAGAGATTTAATTGGCTCACAGTTCCGTAGGCTTGATGCTGGCATCTGTGTGGCTTCTGGTGAAGCCTCAGGGAGCTTTCAATCATGGCAGAAGACGAAGAGGGAACAGGCACATGGTACAGCAAAATAAAAAGCAAGAGAGAGATACTGGAGGGAGTGGTTCCACACACTTAAATAAGCAGATGTCAAGTAAATTAACTGAGCAAGAACTCACTTATCACCAAGGAGCTGGTGCTAATCCATCCATGAGGGATCCATCCCCATGATCCAAATATATCCCACAAGGCCCCAACTCCAACATTGGGGATTGCATTTCAACATAAGATTTGCGAGGGCACAAATATTCATATTGTATTACTGCTATGTGTTTGTTTTTTGAGACACACATTTTTTTCTTTTTTTAAAATTTTTCATTAGCAGTTTACTGAAAAAGAGACTATAATATTTTTGAATTACTGTTAAACCCAGCTCAGTAGAGCACAGGTGAAACTTTCCCAAGCTTTTTTTCTCCCTTTTCTTTCACTGCATTTTCTGCCATCAGACCTTCATTGCTCTATGAGTGCTCCCTGTGCTGCCTATAGGGAATAAGAAATTGATTTTTTATCAAATACTAAACTTGAGAAAACATTTTAAATACTAATTCTTCTTAGGCTTTCTTGATGCCTTCTCAAGACTCTATAGATAATATACTTTATGCTAAATAACTTTTAAAAATGTCTCTGTGGTTGCCAGAGTTCTAAAATCATATATTAATTTATTTTTAAATGTTATTTAAAGAAGAAATTGAGCAAAGGAAAGATGCTCTAAATTTATATGGATTGCTTTAACATTGCTTAATGAAGGCTTGCAGTTGACTTTATGAAGGAAACAGAAACATCTTGTTATAAAATGAAAACCTTATATCTTCCCTCTCTGTCACCTTAAAATACAATTTACATAAAGAAGGGCAACAGTAATTGAAGAGCAATTATGGTAGCTTTCTGTATTCATGCCAAAGAAGAAACATTTATACCCCTTGTGTGTTTAAGAAAAAATGGTCTCACAAAGTTGACATCTCCTCTGTTAGCAGCTTATTAAAATTTAGTAGAAAAAGGATATTTCCATTTTTAAGAAAATAAAAGAACAATGTGAAAGGAATGTGTAGTAGTCTATTGCACCCACTTTTACTGTGCAGATAATTAAAAATTAGAAATTTGGGCTTTAAATGTTGAAGCCTGAATTTAACTACTCCGATCGACTAACCTACATATAATTTGCAAAATAACAATTTAATAGAAAGGAAAATACTTGAAATAATACATTTTTAAAATTTAAGCCTTATAGTATGTCATATAATTATATGGACTTTCAGGAGTTTATACTGACCAAAAATGAGTCATATATTTTTCAGACATGTAAAATGCAAAATGATCAATTTAAGATTCTGAAAATATAAAGAATCCAAATAAGTGGAATCTGTGAATAGTGTGTATATTACTTGCTTAGGGCTGTGTAACAAAGTACCACAAACTGGGTGGCTGAATATAACAGAAATTTATTGTCTCACAGTTCTAGGCATTATAAGTCTGAAATCAAAGTGTAGGCAAGTTGGTGCATTTTGAAGAATCTGAGGGAGAACTTGTTCCATGCCTTTCCCTTCCTTTTGTTGACAGCCAGAAATCCTTAGGAGTCCCTGGCCTCTTTATGCAGCTTCTGGTGACATTCCTTGGCTTGTACATGCATCACTCCAATCTCTGACTCCATCTTCACATGATATCCTCTATGTGTATCTCTGTGTCCAAATTTCCCTCTTTATAATGACATCAGTCCACTCTAATGACCCCATCTTAACATAATTACATCTGCAAAGACTCTATTTACAGATAACGTCACATTTCCAGGTGCCAAGGATTTGGGCTTCAACACATTTTATTTATTTATTTATTTATTTGAAATATACAATCAAAATCCCAGAATTATGCTAAAGTTAGTATGTGTTCAACATTGGCTCTTCTCAATTTACCAACATAATATACTTTCTCTAAGAAAAGAAAAGAGTATATTACTTTTTCTAAGCCATTACTTTAGAGAGTTTTACAGGGTTCTAGACATTGTTTAAAAAGTTTATTTATTTTAGGATAATAATATATACAACTATGCACAGTAAATATAGAAAAAAGCATTTTTTTACTAAGTAAACTTCCCAATTTTAATTTCTCTCCTTTTAAACTTTTTTTTCTATATGTTTCAGAGCTCTTTAGAGAAACAGAACACAAATATAATTTGAAATGGATATAAATGATTTTTTAAAAGAGAGTTTAGATTGACCTATTCTTTTCTCAAGAGAAACAGAGGACTTGAACAACATTGTAAACCATCTAGACTGAACAGATGTCTGTAGAATACCACCCAAAAAATGCAGAATACACATTCTTCTCAAGCACACCTAGAACATTTCCCAGAATAGACAATATGCTATTCCATAAACAAGCTTCATTAAACTTAAAATAATTTAGATAATATAAAGTATACTTTCCAACTACAATGGAATCAACTTTGAAGTTAAGAAAGGGGAAACTCATATATATGTGAAAATTAAGCAACTAACATTAAATGAAAAGATAAAAGAAGAAATCATAATGAAAATGAGAAAACACATTAAGATGAATGAAAGTGAAAACACAACATAACAATACTTATGGGATACAACTAAAACAAGGTGTAGATGAAAGGCCTATACCAAAAAGGCAAAAAAATCTCAAATCAATAATCTAGCTTTCCACCTTATGAGTCTAAAAAAGAAATCAAAAAGTAAATACAAGGAAAGCCAAAGAAAGAACATCTAAAAAGGAACAAATAGAGTGGGAGTAAATTAAATAGAAAATCAATAAAACCAAAAGTAGATGTGAAAAAATACTAAAATAAAAAAACCAGAAACTTTTTAGCAAGACTGACCGAGAAAAAATGGAAGGAGACTCAAATTAATAAAATCAGTAATAAAGAGGGAACATTACTATATTAGGCCATGGTTGCACAGCTGCAAAAAAAATACCTGAGACTGGGTAGTTTAAAGAAAATAAGTTTATTGGGCTTATGGTTCTGCAGGTTGTACAGGAAGCATAACACAGGCATCTGCTTCTGGGGAGGCTCCAGGTAGCTTTCAATCATGGCAGAAGTAAAGGCGTTACACTCATCTTAAGTGGCAGGAGGAGGAAAAAGAGAGAGAGGTGAGGGAGGTGCTACACACTTTACCAGGTCTCATGAGAATTCTTTCACTATTGAGAGGATAACACCAAGAAGATGGTACTAAACCATTCATGAGAAATCTGCCCTCATGACCCAAACACCTCCCATAAGGCCCTACTTCCAACATTGGGGATTACAATTCAATGAGATTTGGGTGGGGAACACAGATTCAAACCACATCAATTATTACATTCTTACAAAAAGAGAAAGGATTGAGCAACTATATATTAACAAATTAGATAGCCTAGATTAAATGGGCCAAGCCCCAGAAATACATAAACTTCCAAAACTAACTTTAGAAAAAATAGATAATCTGAATATACTTGTAATAAACTGAGAGATTGAATTAATAATGTAAGAACTTCCCCCCAAAAAAATCTCAGACCCAGATGGCTTCACTGGTAAATCTACAGGACATTAAAAATAATAACACCAATCTTTTCAAAACCCTTCCATAAATAAAAGAAAATGGAACATATACATAAGTGTTGTTAGCAATATTATTCAAAATAGGTAAAATGCGGAAACAATCCAAATGTCCATCAACTAATGAATAGATAAACAACATGTGGTGTATCAACACAATGAAATATTATTTGGCAATGATGGTGAATACTGATGAAACTTTGTACCTTTATGCTAAGTGAAAAGAACCAGTCACATATTATATGAATTGATTTATATGCAATGTCCAGAATAAAGAAATCTATACAGACAAAATTAACTGACTAGTTGCTTATTGCTCAGCAGTGGGCAGGAGGGAATAGGGAGGAACTGCTTAATGAGTACTGAGCTTTTTTGGGGGGTAAAGAAAACGTTGAAAACATTTGTATCCAAAAATAAAAGTCAGAGTCCTAAAAGACAGTGAACAAATGAGATGAGCCAGTTTATTACCTTGAGAGAATTTCCAAACTCCAGCACAGAAAGGCATAAGCCAGGAGGAATGGACAATAATGCTTGTTCCCACCAGCCAGTCTAAAAAATATCATTGTTTATGGGATATTGGGTCAATCATATAGAAGGGTGCCCATTAGTGAAAAAATACCTAGCCCCAAAGTGAGCACTGTTTCAGATCCACCTAACGATCTTAAAGGAAGATCTGAAAAGATCAAACTGTTTCCAAGTAACTTAACTGCCTCCCAGAACAGAGCTCAAGGATATTTATAGGAATATAAAAATATTCAGCACCCAAAAACATCAAATTGACAAGATTACAATTATGCAAAGGAACAGGGAAATATGACCCATGAGGAGATAAATCAATAAAATTTGATCTCAAAATGACACAAATCTTAGAATTAGCAGAACAGAATGAAGCAGTTATTATGATTGTATTACATACATTTAAAAATGTGCATACATATGTATATATATATGAAAGATCTTAAATATATATATATATATATATATATATATGAAAGATCTTAAAAAGACAAGGTTAACTGACAGCGGTTAAACTTCAATGTCTGGGATAAAGTTGTTTATCGACCCAATAGAATATTGATCAGTAATAAAAATGAACAAATTATTGATGCTCACAACAACATAGATAAATCTCCAAAGTATTATGCTGAGAGAAAGAAGTCAGACAATAAGGACCATAAACTGTGTCAGTCTATTTACATAAATCTCTAGAGAACATAAACTCATCTAGAGTGACATTAAATTAATAGAACAGTGATTGCTTTGGGATAGGCAGAGAGGGATAGGAATAAGACATTATAAAAGGGCACAAGGAAACACTTTGGAAATGGATATGTTCATTATCTTGATTCTAGTGATGGTTTCTGAACTTACATATCTGTCAAAATTTATGACAAGTTGCACTTCAAATATAAGAAGTATTATCTATGTCAGTTATGCTTTAATAAAGCTGCTTAACAAGACAAATAAGACAATAAAATAATTCAAGGGAAGTAAGAAGGTTCAAATGGAGAGAGTCTTCAAAAAAATCAAAACACTAACAATAGAAAGTATCTTGAAAAATATGGAGCTCTTAGCACATTCACATATTTATCAGATTTAGTTTGGGAAGTAAAGTGATACAATTATGATTGGTAACTATTTGACATTTCTTTCAAAATTACTCATTCGCCTACTATATAATCTAGCATTTAAATGCTCAGGTATTTACCCAATAGAGGAAAACATCTGATGACAAAAAGCATTGGAAAAGAAGCCTTAGTCATAATATCTAAATATTGAAACTAACCCTAATACCCATCTACAAGAAATGTTAAGGAAAGTCTGGTGTATTCATACAGTGGAATATTAGTCAACAATAAAAAAGAACAAACTACAAATAAATGCAAAAATATAATGAAGCTCAAAAACATAATGTGGAGTAAACAAGACACAATGCTATGCATTTATTAAATTTCATACTACATGAAATAGTATATAGTATGTAAGTAATATATATACTTATATACTTAATTATATATATTATATGTAACATATAATGTATTTATATAGTATTATACTTGTGTAGTAACATATTATATACATATATAGTATATATGTTACTTATATAGTATATTATATATAAGTATATAATATGTTACTACATGAGTATAATACTTATATACTATGTTACTTATATACTATATAAGTATATATAATATAATATGGAATTGAATAAAAATGAATGAAAATGAACATTAAGATATTTTCTGGGATGATGGGTTTCTTTTTTATTCTGTCTGCTGTGGAGGTTACAAAGATGTATGCAGTTTTCAAAACTCAATGAACTGAACACTTAATGTCACTATATTTTATTTTATGTAAATTATATCTCTATGATATTGTTATATATTTATATATGTTTTGGTCCATGGTTCTAGGCTCGTAATCCTCATAGCAGTTATTATTTCCTAAGTGAATGATATAGTTTGGCCTTGTGTCTCCACCCAAATCTCATCTTGAATTGTGATCCCCACATATCATGGGAGGGAGCTGTAGGAAGTTATTGGATCATGGAGGAAGATTTTCCCCATGGTGTTCTTATGATAGTGAGTTCTCATGAGATCTGATGGTTTAAGTGTGGCACTTCCTCCCTTGCTTGCTCTCTCTCCTGCTGCCATGTAAGATGTGCCTTGCTTCCCATTCACCTTCCATCATGATTGTAAGTTTTCTGAGGCCTTCCTAGTCATGCAAAACTTTGAGTAAATTAAACTTTTTTTTTTTTTTTTTTTTTTTTTGTAAATTACCCAGTCTCAAGTAGTTCTTTATAGCAGTGTGAGAATGAACTAATACAGAAAATTGGTACCAAGAGAACTGGACCACTGATATGAAGATACCTGAAAATGTGAAAGCAACTTTGAAACTGTGTAATGGACAGAGGCTGGAACAGTTTAGAGAACTCAGAAGAAGATAGGAAGATGCAGGAAAGTTTGGAACTTCCTAGAGACTTGTTGAATGGTTGTGGCCAAAATGTTGATAGTGATATGAACAATGAAGTCCAGGCTGAGGTGGTCTCAGATGAAGATGAGGAACTTCTGTTATCTACAGTAAAGGTCACTCTTGCTAGGCTTTAATAAAGAGACTGGCAGCATACTGCCCCTGCTCTAGATATCTGGAGAACTTTTAACTTGAGAGAGATGATTTAGGGTATCTGGTAGAAGAAATTTCTAAGCAGCAAAGCATTCAAAATGTGGCCTGGCTTTTAATAAAAGTTTATGCTCATGTGCATGAGAAAGAAATGGTCTGAAATTGTCATTTATGTCTACAATAGAAGCAAAGCATAAAAGTTTAGAAAAATTGCAGCCTGACCATGTGGTAGAAAAGAGAAACCCTTTTTCTACGGAGAAATTCAAACCAGCTGCCGAAATTTGCATAAGCAAGGAGGAGCAGAATGTTAGTAGCCAACACAATGGGGAAAATGTCTCCAGGGCATTTCAGAGATCCTCATGTCAGCCCCTCCTATCACAGACCCAGAGGCCTAGGAGGGAAAACTGGTTTTATGGGCCAGGCCCAGGGCCACACTGCTCCTCTGTGCAGCCTCCTTGGGACTTGGTACAATGCATTCAAGCCACTGCAGCTCTAGCTTTGGCTAAAAGGGGCCAAGGACAGCTCTGGAAATTACTTCAAAGGGTGGAAGCCCCAAGCCTTGGTGTTAGGCTTGCTGCTGCACAGCGGTCAAGAGTTGAGGCTCGGCAGCCTCTGCCTAGATTTCAGAGGATGTATGGAAACACCTGAATGTCCAGACAGAAGTCTGTAACAGGGGTGGAGACCTCATAGAGAACAACTCCTAGGGCAGTGCAGAGGGGAAATGTGGCATTAGAAGCTCCATACAGAGTTCCCACTGGGCCACTGCCTATTGGAGCTGAAGAAGAGTACCACCAACATCTTCCAGACCCTTGAATGATAGATCCATCAACAGCTTGCACTGTGCACCTGGAAAAGCTGTAAGCAATCAATGTTAGCCTGTAAAAGCATCAGCGGGGGATGTACCCTGCAGAGCCACAGAGGCAGAGCTGCCCAAGGCCTTGGGAGCTATATTAGTTCATTTTTGCACTGCTGATAAAGACATACCCAAGACTTGGCAATTTACAAAGGAAAGAGGTTTAATAGACTTACAGTTCCACATGGCTGAGGAGGCCTCACAATCACGGTGAAAGGCAAGGAGGAGCAAGTCACATCTTACATGGATGGCAGCAGGCAAACAGAGAGAGCTTGTGCAAGAAAACTCATTTTTAAAATCATCAGATCTCATGAAATTTATTCACTATCACAAGAACAGCACAGGAAATTACCTCCCACCAGGTTCCTCCCATGACTTCTGGGAATTGTGGGAGTTACAAGTCAAGATGAGATTTGGGTGGGTGAGCTCTACATTGGCCCCTTTCAGCCATAGCAGGAGGAGCTGGGACACAGGGCACTTTTCCTCCTAGGCCTCTGGGCCTATGATGAGAGGGGCTGCCATGAAGACTTCTGACATGCCTGGATACATTTTTCTCATTGTCTTGGTGGCTAACATTCAGCTCCTTGTTACTTATGTGAATTTCTGCAGTCGGCTTGAATTTCTCCTCAGAAAATGGTATTTTCTTTTCTAACGCATTGTCAGGTTGCAAATTATCCAACTTTTATGCTTTGTTTTCCTTATAAAACTGAACGCTTTTAATAGCACACAAGTCACATCTTGAATTCTTTGCTGCTTAGAAATTTCTTCTGACAAATACCCTAATCATCTCTCTCAAGTTCAAAGTTCCACAAATCTCTAGTAAAGGGGCAAAATGCCACCAGTCCCTTTGCTAAAACAAAAAGAGAGTCACCTTTGCTCCATGCAGAGATGCCTTGACCTTGGCATGCCCAGGGAAGGGATGGGATCTCTGGGCCTCTGTCTATATCTGGCCCTACGTATCTCTTTCTGTGTATCCTTTGTAATAACTTTTATAATAAATGGGTAAATGTAAGTGTTTCCCTGACTTCTATGAGCCACTCTAGCAAATTAATCAAACCCAAAGAGGGGGGTCTTGATAGCCTTTTTTTTATAGCAGGTCAGTCAGAAGCACAGGTAAAACAACCCAGGGCTTGCTATTGCTTTGGAAGTGGGGCCCTCTTTCTTGAGAGACTAAACCCACAATCTGTATGATCTGACACTATCTCCAGGTAAATGGGGTCAGAAATGAATTAGAGGACACCCAGTTGGCATTCACTTCAGTACTGATTGCTTGTTTGCTGGTAGGGGGAAATCCCCACACATCTGGTGTAAAAAGCCGATTATGAGAGTATAGTGGGAGAAACTGAGTTTGTTTTTTCCACTCAATATTATTGTCCCAGTTATGGATTATTTATTTCAAATCACTACATACACAACTTTCTTTGGCCATGCGCAGTGGCTCACACCTGTAATCCTAGCAGTTTGGGAGGCCAAGGTGGGTGGATCACCTGAGGTCAAGAGTTAGAGACCAGCCGGGCCAACATGGTGAAACCTCATTGCTACTAAAAATACAGGTGGTGTGTGCCTGTAGGCTCAGCTACTTGGGAGGCTGAGACAGGAGAATTGCTTGAACCCAGGAGGCGGAGGTTGCAGTGAGCTGAGATTGTGCCATTGCACTCTAGCCTGGGCAACAGAGCAAAAACCCCATCTCAAAAAACAAAAACAAAAACAAACAAATGAAAAAAACTTTCTTCATTCAACCTTGTAGAAAATCAGCCACCAATTATGACTAACATCCAACTGTTCTGTTTTCATCTTTATTGTCATTGTTTTGGTAAGGTAGTGATTATTTCTTATTTGAATTCATACTGTGTCTGCTAAACTCTCTTGTCACCACCACCACAGCATCATCTCATGCTACCACCCACTTCATAATCTGTCCTCTTCATATTCATCTTTGTGGCTTTTTAATGATGCTATGCTTTGTATCTCCTTTGGAACTTTACCCACTCATTTTCTTCTAACTAGAATGCTCTATCCTTTTCTCATTGACTTACTCCTACTTATCCTTGAGTCTGGTCTTAGACAGCACTTTCACTGCAAAGTTTTCTAGATATTCAAGAAGAGATTATATGCCCTTTTTATGGGCTATCTTGTCCTCTTGATCAAAGAACCGTAACAGCTCTTATCACACTGTGCTTTAATTGTAAACTTTGTTATCTGTCTCACTCACTAGCTACTTGAGGACAGATACTATCTCATTTATTGTAGCATTTCCAATATTTTAAAAGATCTTTTATAATTAGTGTTTCAAAATATTTGTTGAATGAAAGGACAAATATGAAAAATACTATTACAGAAATGGATATAGAAACAAGATTTCAAAGTTACTTATTTCCTATAGACTTGAATAAATCAAACAGCAAATGTTAAGATACAGGTTCATTTTCTGATTATATTGGGCCTTTTCTGATTATATTGCAAGACAAATGAAATATTTGCCTCATGTATATGCACTTTTAACATCTAATCACATAGCTATATTGTAGACGTTTCTGATAATTTAACATGCATAATTCCATGTTTCAAGTTATACATTATCCCTTAATAAGGATTCATTATAATCAAAGCAATATTAGCATGTTCTCTGTTACAAGGAGAGACCAGCTGGACCACTTGTGTGTCGATTTAAGTTATCATAATCCAGGATATAGTGTGCATCCTCCTATACATACCTAAAAAAGCATATGATCTAAGAGTTTCTTACATTGTATACTACCTGTTAAAAAGTACCTGTATAAATATTATCTTTATGGGTTTTTATTAAGATTTAACTGATTGAATTTTTTAGTGTGAACTAAATTATATGTCAAATGCACAAGATTTGACATAGTTATTTAAGATCTGTTCGGATTATAGTTGTATTATTTTATAAAGGCAACAAGGTAGTTTAGCCTTAGTTAGCCACAAGAAAAATATGTGTTTATTTTTGTTTGTTTGTTTGTTTGTTTGTTTTTAACTGCCATGACTAAATTCTGCCTTTGATTTGATGACCTAAGGCAGACCTTTCATTTTGCACATTTACTGTAAGGTTGATGGATGGAAAGATGGATGAACAGATGGATGAGTACACTATTGGGTGTCCCCTCAGCTGTCTGAAATTCTCTGAATGTTAATGCATAATAATGTCATATGAATAAAAATGCTTCATGAAAATGAAAATGTTGGAGTGTTGTGAATCTAAGTCAAATAATGCCTTTTTAGAAGTTAATTTTCAACCTTTTTCAAAGTTAATATTAAGAAGTCCCATTGTAAATTCATATGAATTTACTATCTTTGTGAATGTATCATCTAGTCTCTTTGTACCTAATCATATATAGAGCAAAGCATCTCAACATAACTCAAATGTCATATGGATGCATGCCAGCTATTTATTTAAATAATTTTAAATGTCTGCATAGAAAGTTGGCATTGAATGACTTAATTATCTTAATTATTGATTTGAATCTTTAAACTATCACAGCAATCAGCAATAAGCAATTGAGACTACTTATTGCTCTTAATCTATTCACCTGTTATTAAGATGTTGATTAGGTAAAATGAATCATCAACAGAACTAAGTTTAACTTTTGTCATATCTAGAACTGATAGTCCCACAACTTCCTCTGTCATTAATTGTACAGCACAAATGTCAAGGCCAGTGTTCATTTTCAAAATTAAAATTCCTCATATACAAACCATAAAACCTTTTCCAATGACAGTACTCTTACAGTGTAGAACAAACAAAACTTATAAGTTTAACTACTAGATATCTTAGTTGCTGTATCAGATATTTTCATAATTTATTCCAACGTATATAATTTTTTCTGTTTGTCATTTCAATGTTTTTATTGAATACATGATACTTATGGCAAGAATTCAGTTATTCACTGCTTGATCATGGGGATATATTTTGAGAAATGTGTCACTAGGTGATCTTTTTGTTGCATGAACAACATACAGTGTACTCACACAAACTTAGATTGTATATCCCACTATACACATAGGCTATATAGTGTGGCCTATTTCTCCTAGGCTACAAACTATATAGCATGTTACAATACTGAATACTATAGGCAACTGCAACAAAATGGTATTTGTGTATCTAACCATAGGAAAGGTACAGTAATAATATGGCATTATAATCTTATGAGACCACTGTCCAATATGTGGTTGGTCATTGACCATAACATTGATATTCAGTGCAAGATCATATTTATAAGTGTACCATTTGGTCCCTTTGTATATAATCATGTATAGTTTATATATTGAGCATGTTTGAATAAACAGTAATCATAATCTTTCAAAAAGAAGTTTGACACAAAGAGAGTGTACTAGGACTAAACTGACATGAGTTCCGTATTAGTTCTGTCACTCAATAACTGTATAAACTTAGTCAAGTTACCTGATACCTATGCACTTCTTTTTTTCCTTATAAATACATACATAAAACTATCTACTTCTGTGTGTTATTAAAAAGTTTCATGGGATTACTAATGTAAAGTGCCTGTATGTCATTAAATAGGCTGTTTTACTTTCCTTTTAAGTGGAAGAAAAAGGAAGATAATTATTACTGAAGTTATTGTTGAGTCTTCTAATAATATGAAAATGAGGAACATAAGATTTTCTTTTGATTGTTAAACTGTAAAATCAATATGTATTTTGTCAGCAGAGGGACAACAAAATAACCCAAAAGAGGCAAAATTTGAGTCTCTTTAATTGACTATGTTATCTTAGTCAAAAAAAGGACAGTGCAGAAGAAGAGAGATATGTAAGCCTCTCAGAAGCAAGCATCATCAGGGTCTATCCAAGCTGTACTCAAGAGGAGAGGGAGGTTTCACAGATATGTTAAGCCTTCCTAGCCAACTTTTTTGGATCCATTGGCATGTAGTTTCAAGAGTCTAGGTAAGTACTACATCACATGCCCTTAGGCAATTGGTTCTTCGTCCATGCTCATGCTCACACAGATGATTGTGATTTAACCTCCCATTTAAGTGTATTCACATAGCAAATGAACATGTTTTTCCACACAGATTTTGAGAAGTATCCTTATGATATTAATAACAGGTTTTTTTAACTGTAACTTAATATGTTGGTGGAAAAATATTTGCAATGTATGTGATGGTAATTTTATCTGCCTTCAAGACAGATATAAATATATACTTATATTTATGTATTTATATATTTTAATATATATAAAGATAAATGCACATATGCATCTATGCATATGTCAAGACTGACATATATGCATTTATCTTTATTATATTAACATATATAAATATATGCAGATATACAGGTAGATAAATATATAGCTATAGATATAAATATCACACTGATATAAATATAGACATAAATATGCCAATATAATCCTTGCTCTGTGCACTTATGTTCTACTCATTTCTTTTCACTTGGGATAATAATATTTGTGGCTCTGACTTTCATATATATATATATGTATATGTGTACATATATATATATACTTTTTTTTGTAGAAGCAATTTTGTTCATGTGAAAAAACAAGACTTTGTCTATCACCATTATGGGGGAAATTTGTCATCCTATCTTCATTTTCTACTTTAGTTTGGGAAGATCTCTTTGGTTACTCTGTTTTTACAAGTCAGGACAACAATGGGTAATTGGGTATGTAGGCGAGGTTGGTTGGTCCCTGCCATACATATGAACATCCAGAGGTCGTGTGTGTGTGTGTGAAAAAAAGAAAAAGAGCCTGGACAAATTCTGAACAAATCAATTAGAAAAATATCTCTGGGAAATGTGAAGGTGAGCTTGTATTAGTGGACAGAGTAAGAATAGACTAAAAAGTTTGATGTTTATCATGTCATCTGAGATAAGTCAGGGAAGGACTTTAAGCAATACTGTTTTGATTAGATTTATATCTTATTTTGTCAACACTAGTAACAGCAAGGACAATTGATTGGTAAGGGGAAGAGGAGGTCTTCAGGCTATGGTGGTCTTATCAGATTTAAAAATATAGCTACTAGGTGACAGTAAGAACAAGGAGCAAAAAACAAAGTGAAGAGCTATTTTTTCACATTTCGTATTTTGATTCAGTTTGTATCCATCATGAGAAGAAAGACCCATGTTCAGTGAATGCACTAAACACTCTTCAAGAAGCAGTTTTTCTGTGTTCCAGGGTTTTTAACAGGAATGGGATATGCAGTAATTCGATGCTTTCTATGTCTGTTATATTAAATATGATAGTCTTTGTTCTTTATTGTGTGCTGCATTTAATGTACACTTCCTTTGTAGAACAATTAGAGTCTTATTTTGCAGTTTTCCATTTTAGGTGGATGAGACTAACTGCTCGGTCTCGTGTTCTGACCATTCCTCACAGGGTTTAACTCATCATAGTCATTTTGAGGCCATTTTGTAATTAACTGTAGATGCTAATTCTTTCTGACCTATGCACACTCAGGTCAACAACACTTAAACACTTAGTCAGCTACAGCCCAAGAGTTCCCTGACTAATATCCCTACTTCCTACTAACACCTCCCAATGCTATTCTCTCTAAATGTTATCTCTTTTCTATGTGTTCATATCCATCTCTGCTGAACTGTTTTCTGTACTTGAAGACTCTATTGAGCATGTATATGTATGTGTGTAGCTGTGTTTGTGTGTGAATCTCCAAGACATGGACAGTCTAGAGAACTGCACTCAAAGTCCAGAAGGCCAATACTATTTTCGTAATAAAATTGGGTTATTATTTGCTTTACTTATGCTCATGAATCTCCAGTGGATTTTTCCACAGACTACCTGACATATTTACAATTACCTCTGTAAGTAGATTTTATCCATGTACTTCAATCAAGGCATCATAATGCATCAGATTAAATGTAGGGGCAAAAAGAAGAATTCGACTATCTTCTATTAAGCCAGACGCATTAAATGGATCTTCAAAAATGTAAAACAATGTGACTTTTCTCTTTAATTTTTGAAAATATTGGGTTTTTTGTTTGTTTTTGTTTTGAGATGGTATCTTGCTCTGTCATCCAGGCTGGGGTGCACTGGTGCAATCTCAGCTGCCTGCAACCTCTGCCTCCCAGGTTCAAGTGATTCTCCTGCCTCAGCCTCCCAAGTAGCCAGGACTACAGGCACGTACCACCATGCCCAGCTAATCTTTGTGTTTTTAGTAGAGATGGAGTTTCACCAGGTTGGCCAGGCTGGTCTCAAACTCCTGACCTCAAGTGATCTGCCCGCCTTGGCTTCCCAAAGTGCTGGGATTTCAGGCATGAGCCACAGTGCCCACCCCAAGATATTGTTATTTTTATTAAAGTATTTAAGATAATAGATTTTGGTAGTAATTTTTAAATCACTTAGCATATAAGCATTTAAACCTGATATTAGTTTTAATTTCTAATATAGTTAATATTAATAGGTATAACACACATAAACTCTCTTTACAGTCCTCAATAATTTTTAATGATATAAATTGGCCCTGCATCCAAAAAGTTTCAGAACAGTGTCCTGGAGGACACTTAGAAATCTAACAAACATTTAGTATTCTTGTTGCAGACATTGGTAAATAGAAGTACATCATTAGACATTTTAGCTCACAGGAATGAACTATTATAAAATAGAACAGAGCCCAAATTTTCCCCCTTCAACAGCTATTATATTAATCATGCAACCTATCTTCTCTGCAAAGTATCAATACACTAATTCACAGCAGAGAGCATCACAGGAATGGTTAGAGAGGGAACGGAGCCTATATGTGATTCTGATCACTTACAGAGCACCATCTACTTAAACTTTTTAACTGTAAATCCTTAAATGGTGCTTTACATTACTACCCGGTGGCAATTAGGAATTTCATGCTGAGTTGGTACAACCCTACTTATAAAATGTAGGTTTGATTAAGAATAAATAGCAAACAAGCTCCCAAGATAAACATATTAGGATAATATAAAAGTCACAAATCAGAAATGAATATAGTCCTTGCATGAAAATTTTCCACATCAAGTACATTAAAAGATCTCCATAAGAACAGGAGGCTCCTTTTTTATAGCATGATTCCAATCATTATTATTTTGGTGATTTCAATACCTACACAAAATATCAATTCAACCTTGCTCTCTCAGTAGTGTCTTGACCTTCTATCTTCAGAGATCTTGTCTATTATTTCATTTCAAGCAAGCATTCTCATGTGCATACCCTAGGTGCTTATTATTACCTTTTTCCATACCATTTTTAAAACATAATTTTAACTATCCTAATAAGTGAATGAATTTTACATTAGGACACTAATTACAAGAGCAGTGAATTATTATTCAAAAGTATCTTTTATATTCTCCATACCCTGTAAGACACACAAAAAAGTGCCTTCTAATTACACTCTATTACTTGTTCATACTTTTGATCCCTGACCTTGTCCTGGGCTAATTCTCAGCTGTCACATGTTCCTAAAATATCTGTCTCTGTCTCTAAGAAATGTGACTTTTTCTCTTCCTCCTTCCACCCACATCAGAAAAACTCTTGATTTCTTAGGAAGCCGAAGTAGTATTATTTCCCAACATATTCCAGTGTATGGCAACATAGGCATAGGTATGACACTGAAAATTGAAGATAAAATAGCAATTTTATATACCAATGGTATGGTTTGGCTGTGTCCCCACCCAAATTTCATCTTGAATTACAGTTCCCATAATCCCCATGTATTGTGGGAGGGACACAGCGTGAGGTAATTGAATCAGAGGGGCAGCTTCCCCCATGCTATTCTTGTGATAAGTTTTTGTGAGATCTTATGGTTTTATAAGAAGCTTCCTCCTTTGCTCCATTCTCATTCTTTTCCTTCCTGCTGTCATGTGAAGAAGGACAAGTTTGCTTCTCTCTCCACCATGTTTGTAAGTTTCCTGACACTTCCCCAATCATGCTGAACTGTGAGTCAATTAAATGTCTTTCCTTTATAAATTAACCAGTCTCAGATTGTCTTTATTAATAGCAAGAGAATGGACTAATAATACAGTAAATTGGTACCACAGAGAGTGGGGTGCTGCTGTAAAGATACCCAAAGGCAAAGTGGCTCATGCCTGTAATCCCACCACTTTGGGAGGCCAAGATGGAAGGATCACTTGAGGTCAGGAGTTCGAGACCAGCCTGACCAACATGGTGAAACCTCGTCTCTACTAAAAATACAAAAATTAGCTGGGTGTGATGGTACATGCCTGTAATCCCAGCTACTTGGGAGGCTGAGGCAGGAGAATCACTTGAATCTGGGACGCGGAGGTTGCAATGAGCTGAGATTGTGCCATTTCACTCCAGCCTGGGCAACAAGAGTGAGACTTTGTCTCAAAAAAACAAACAAACAAAAAATACCCAAAAATGTGGAAGTGACTTTGGAATTGGGTAATGGACAGAAGTTGGAACAGTTGGGAGGGCTCAGAAGAAGAGGAAGATGTGGGAAAGTTTGGAACTTCCTAGATACGTGTTGAATGGCTTTAACCAAAATGCTGACAATTCAAGAGGAAGCAGAGCATAAAACTTTGCAGCCTGACAATGCGATAGAAAAGAAAAACCCATTTTCTTGGGAGAAATTCAAGCCTGCTGCAGAAATTTGCATAAGTAACAAGGAGTGGAATGTACTCACCAGGACAATGGGGAAAATGTCTCCAGAGCATATCAGAGATCTTCACAGCAGCCCCCCCAATCACAGGCTTGGAGGCCTAGGAGAGACAAATGTTTTCATGGGCCAGACCCAGGGTGCCTCTGCTGTGTGAAGCCTCAGGACTTGGTCCCATTCTTTCCAGCCACTCCAGCCATGGCTAAAAGGGGCCAAAGTACAGCTCAGGCCATGGCTTTAGAGGGAGCAAGCCCTAAGCCTTGGCAGCTTTCACATAGTGTTTAGCCTGCAGGTGCACAGAAGTCAAGAATTGAGGTTTGGGAACCTTCACCTAGATATCAGAGGATGCAATAAATGCCTGAATGTCCATGCAGATGTTTGCTACAGGGGCAGAGCACTCATGGAGAATGTCTTCTAGGGCCACGTGGAAGGGAAATGGTGAGATCATAACCCCTACACAGAATCCCCACTAGGGCATGCTTAGTGAAGCTATGAGACAAAGGTCACCATCCTCCAGAACCCAGAATTGTAGATCCGCCAATAGCTTGCACTGTGTGCCTGGAAAAGCTGCAGACACTCAATGCCAGCTGGGAATGGAGCTAGGGTGGGGGGCTGTACCCTGCAAACCTACAAAGGAGGAGCTGCCCAAGACCTTGGGAGCCCACCCTTTGCTTCAGCATGACATGGATGTCAGACATGGAGTCAAAGGAGATTATTCTGAAACATTAAAGTTTAATGACTGCCTTGTTGCATGAGGCCTGAAGCCCCATGGGCTTCAGAATTGCATGGGGCCTGAAGCCCCTTTGTTTTAGCCAATTTCTCCCATTTGGAAGAGGTGTATTTACCCAATGCCTGTGCTCCCATTGTATCTAAGAAGTAACTAACTTGCTTTTCATTTTACAGGCTTATAGGCAGAAGGGACTCATCTTCTCTCAGATGAGACTTTGGACTTGAACATTTGAGTTAAGGCTGGAATGAGTTAAGAGTTTAGGGGACTGTTGGATGGGCATGATTGTGTTTTGAAATGTGAGGACATGAGATTTTTGGAGGGGTAAGGGGTGGAATAATATGGTTTGGCTGTGTCCCTACCCAAATCTCATCTTGCGTTGTAGTTCCCATAATTCCTATGTGTCATGGGAGGGACCTGGAGGGAGTTAATTGAATCATGGGGGCAGTTTCCACCATGCTATTATCATGTTAGTAGTTCTCACGAGATCTAATCATTCTACAGGGGGCATCCTCCTTCACTGGATTCTTGTTCTCCTCCTTGCTGCCACCATGTGAAGAAGGATGTGTTTGATTCCTCTTCTGCAATGATTGTAGGTTTCCTGAGGCCTTTCCAGCCATGCTAAACTGTGAGTCCATTGAACATCTTTCCTCTATAAATTACCCACTCTCAGGTATGTCTTTATTACCAGCCTGAGAACAGACTAGTATACCATAGCTAATGGGGTGAAATAAATTATATTTTTTAGTACGTGTATTGGATTTATGTGTGTATGTAAGTGTGTGTAGAGATGTTGGTGGTAATGTAGCGCTCTCTCTCTCTCTCTCCTCTTTTTCTTATTGACATTATTCTCCTTCTCCTCCTCCTCCTCCTGCTCCTCTTTCTGCCTTTTTCCCTTATTCCCAACTCTTGTCCTAGGATGAAACACCATCTTTGTTCTCTTTTTTCTTTTGGAGTGTGTGATATATTCACAACACATTAAAAATATATTTATGATTATTATAAACTTCATAATTTATACTTAAGCTCCAAAAATTTCTAATTAATTTGTTCACAGTTTTAGTATTGCAGAATAAAAGGCATTTTTCCAGGCAGAAATTACAGTTTTTATTTTCTAAAGTGTCCAGGGTTTCAGGTACTACAGAGTCATGGAACTTGAACAGATGGTACTTTGCAATTAATATGAATTTTAAAAGCCAAATGCTGTGTGCATAATAATATTTGCTTTGCCCATTATTAAACATTGAATTTTACTCATGTACTCCTTTAAAAAATTACTCTACACTCTACCACCTTTGACCTTACAGGAGATTAGGAAATTGAGAAGTTATTGAGTGAGGAGATCCAACAAAATTACAATTACAGAAACCTCTGAGTGCTGCATGTAATTGAATTTATTCACAAGCCAAAAATCAATGCAGCCATCCAGAAACACACCAAATGTGACATTCAGTTTTTTATGCTTTATCAAGCCTAATTGATGTTGGAGGAAATAAATTAGAGAAATAGTTAGTCTTATAAAAGGAGTCCTTAAGGATATACCAAATAACCATTCATAAGAGCTAAGGGTAATTCATATTTTTGAATGACCATTTGATAGTGGCAACTGAGATTAACTCTTTTTCCTTCTTAAACTCCAGCCCTTACAATTCCTCCCTACATTCCTATGGGAAGAAGCAAAAGAAAGAAATCCATTTGTGGTTTGATATCGATGTGATAGTTTTTGATATATCTGTTTTGGGACTAAAAGTCAAAAATATCATAGCTAATGGACTAAAATACTCATTTTTACGTATTTTTTGAGAAATTATGTAAACATTTACATGTATGTTACAGTAAAATACTGCTATTTAAAAAAAAAAAATCTAAGGAGAAGGCCTAATATCACAAAGTCTCATTTCTTTGTTTGGTTGACATAGTACTTAGGCTCTTGTTTCCCACCCAAATAGACCATCACTCTTTATAGACAAAGCCACATGTGCAGATATTCCTACATGTCCAAATCTTATAAGTACTACAGGGCCCAGTTCCCTTCACTGTGCCAGATGAATATAGGTATTTCCTTCTGGTGACTTCAGATAAAACGTTTTAACAATTATTTCTATACAGGGCTTAGTTTGTTTATATCCACATGATAAAAAAGTAAGTCCTATGTAGAAATAACTATGCAAGGTATGCTCTGTAGACAGGTAATGGTCTTCAAACTGCTATCAGACTGTAAAAGTTAAGCTCAGAAATTGAGAGTAAATACTTAAAAGTTGTATACCATCTTGAGATGTAATTTTATGTCTGCTGGACTTAATTTTAAAAATTGGAAGCTGTACTTTGTATGCATTCTTTTCCTTATGTTTAATTTTCTAATGATTCATTTTAATTGCTGCTCTGAACTGAATTGTGTACTCCCAAATCCACATGTTCCGGCCCTAACCATAATGTGACTGTATTTAGAGATAACACCCCTAGGGAGATAATTAAAGTTAAATAAGGTCATAAAAGTGGGACCCTATCCTAGTCTGTTTGGGCTCCTATAACAAAATATTGTTGACTAAGTAGCTTAAAAACAACAAAAATTATTTATTTGTTTATTTATTTATTTGAGACAGAGTCTTGCTCTGTCACCCAGGCTGGAATACAGTAGTGCCATTATGGCTCACTGCAGCCTCTGCCTCTTGGGCTCCAGTGATCTTCCCATCTCAGCCTCCTGAGTAGCTAGGACCACAGGTGTGTGCAACCATGCCTGGCTATTTTTTTTAAATTTTTTGTAGAGACAGGGTCTCACTATGTTGCCTATGCTGGTCTTGAACTCCTGGGCTCAAGCGATCCTTCTGCCTCAGCCTCTCAAAATGTTGGGATTACAATAAAGTGATGGCATGAGCCATCACTTTCAGCCTAAAACATTTATTTTCAATAGTTCTAGAGGCTGGGAAGTCCAAGATCAAGGAATTGGCAGATTAATTATCTGATGAGGGACTGTTTCCTAGTTCATAGATGGTGGTTTCTCTCTGTGATCTTATGTGGTGGAGGGGACAAGGCAACTCTCTGGGGTATCTTTTCCTAAATATATAGGGCTGATGACCTTATACAAAGAGGAAAAGACAACAAAGATCTTATTCCTCTGTGTGACCACAAAGAAAAGGCCATTTGAGAACACAGTAAGAGAGCAGAAGTCTGCAAGCCAGAAAGAGAAGCTCCACAAGAAACCAAATAATCTGGCACCTTAATCATGGACATCTAGTCTCCAGAACTGTAACAAAATACTTAACTGTTGTTTAAGCCACCCAGTCTATAGTATTTTGCCATATCAGCCAAGCTAAGACAAAGTACTTGCCTCGAATAATGGGGCTTAATAATCTAATTTTTTGTATGATAATGAAAAGTTACAGGAAGATCTCCAGTTTTTAACAAAAATTTCCCTAATGTCTTAAAGTCAGGGTAGGTTTCTTGCTTTCCTCACACCCTATAAATATCCTTAATTGCAATATATATCATACTGTGTTTTTAAAGTTTAATGTTTGCATAATACATATGGTCTTTCCAGCATAAAAGACAAATTCTCAGTGCCTACACTAAGAAATTTGTTTTTTCTTTTTTCTTTCTTTTCTTTTTTTTTTTTTTTTTTTTGAGACAGAGTTTCACTCTGTCACCCAGGCTGGAGTGCAGTAGTGCGATCTTGGCTCACTGCAACCTCTGCCTCCTGGGTTCGAGTGATTCTCCTGCCTCAGCCTCCAGAGGAGCTGGGATTACAGGTGTGCACCACCATGCCTGGCGGCTAATTTTTGTATTTTTAGTAGAGGCAGGGTTTCACCATGTTGGTCAGGCTGGTCTCGAACTCATGAACTTGTGATCTGTCCCCCTCAGCCTCCCAAAGTGCTGAGATTATGCCCGGCGGAAATCTGTTTTCCTTTTAAAAAAAAACTCCAAGTGGTTCTGATTCAGATGACTCTGAAATATATTGCTACTTCATAGTTATCTACTTGTCACTCTATATCCTCCATTTAGATATAAATTTCTTAAAGGAAAAGAACTTTTTTGTGTTTATTGTTGTGTCCACTGGGACCAACCTAATCTGTTTCTGATTATATGCTGAATAAGTATTTATTTTAAAAATTACTCATTAGTCAAAAAATATTCAGTAACCTCAGGCTCATTACTGACTTGGTCTGGAAATGATAATTGATCACCTAAAATATCCTCTGTTTTATATTTTTATTACATAAATTGTTACATTTACTTTTTGATCTATAATACTGTGATTTAAATGATATACATCAAAATTCTGGAATGACATTGTTAAAGCTTATGTTGAAATGTGAAAAATTAAGACTATACAAATAATAAATATTATATACCTACAAGTTTAGTATGCTACTTTAAAATTAGATCTATATGTTTTTGTGAACTTGAACCCTAGAAACTGGGTTAATTTCAAGTTGGCAAGTAATTCTGTCATGAAAGAATGGAAAGCTAAGTTTATTATTAGTGTAGATAGTTCCTTTGAGTTCTGAAATAATTCGAATTATTCATTTACTCCAACTTTTTAAATAATTTCAATTGTTTTAGATTCAGGCTTGTTACATGTGCAGGCTTGTTATATGAGTATATCGTGTGATGCTTAGGTTTGGAGTACAATCGACCCTGTTGCCCAGGTAGTGAGGATAGTACCCAATAGTTACTTTTATAACCCTTGCGGCCTCCCTCTCTCCTTTCTCTAGTAGTCATCAGTGTCTACTGTTTCTATGTACATGTCCATGTGTACCCAATGTTTAGCTCCCACTTATAAGTGAAGACACGCGGTGTTTGGTTTTATGTTCCTGTATTAGTCACGTAGGATAGTGGTCTCTAGCTGTATCTATGTTCCTGCAAAGGCCATGACATCATTCTTTCATATGGCTGTGTGGTATTCCATGGTACATATGTGTAACATTTTCTCAATCCAGTCCACCACTGATTGGCACCTCTATTTACCCAAATTTAAAATAAGCACTAATACGTCATTCTTAAAGAAAACTGTGAAGTTATTTAAGCCTGAAAAAGATGTTTAGAAAGAATATATTTTTCAGTTTGGTAACATAAGTGGTGTGGCTATTCAAATGTAGACATCAACAGACTCTAGAGCTGCTCTGATAGAAAGTTTCCACATGAAGTATGTCTGTGATGCACTAATTAAGTCATATCTATAAGTAATGACCCCCATATAATTATCTCTAGCCCAGATGAATACCATCAACTCCAAACTCTTCTCTCCAGCTTACCATTCAAACTCTTCTATCCAGCTTCCCATTTTATATAGCCTTTTGATTTTCTGATAACATGTCAAATTTAAAATGGTTGAAGTTGAGCTGTTTTTGTAGCAATGCTGTTCTATTCCCAGTCTTCCACATCTCAGTAAATAGAAACATAATTCATGTAGATGATAGAAGCAAAAACTTAGGGTAGACTTTAGATTTCTTTTATTTTCCTTTTCTTTATTCCACTCTATTAAATACTCAACAATTCAATGTCCAAAATATATCTACCTAAGATCCACCTAGTTCTCTCCATATCATTACCACCACTCTAGACCAAAGCAGAACTACTTCTAACCTGTGTTACTGCTATTGCCTTCTTAACTGATGTTTCTTCTTTCACTTGGGTTTCTTTGAAACCCATTGTTTAACCAAAAACAACAATGATTTTCAATCTAAATTGGATCTTTTCAATGCTTTAAAATGCTTCAGTGCACTCTAGTTATATGTAGCATAAATTCCAAACTGCTTTCCATGATCCATAAAAGTCACTGCCTTCTTGGTTCTTGTATGCCATTTTCCCTCATGTGGTTCTCTAACCATTCATCCTATGTTTCCTATTTATTCACTATTCTTCAGCCATGTCATCTCCAGATTATCTATGTAAGTCATTTTGCTTCAATTTTTTAAACCCAGTTCTTGAATTGTTAACATCTATGTTGGGCAGCCTTTAAAATGGCTCGCAATGATTTCTACCTCCTGGGATTCATGCTTTTGTTTAATCCCCCTTTTTGCCTGTGAGCTGGACCTAAGTGGTTCATTTCTATGAATGGAATCTGGAGAAATAAGTGATGTCACTTTCACAACCAGATTACAAATATATTGTGCTTCCAATGTGCACACCCTCTCTTACTCTCTCAATTGCTTCCTCTGAGGGAGAGCAGGCAGTTATCATGTGGCACACTGCTTTATGCCCACACGATAAGAAACTAATATTTACAGAGAACATGCAGCAAGATTCTGATATCTCTCCAAATAGCTACACCTCAAGATTATAGTAATTCCTTCTCCCTTGCCACTTCAGGGGTAATGGTTGTGATGATTTTTGCTATTTCTGATGCCACTGGTCCTTCCCTATTTCTTTTTAGTTCTTTCAAACTGCCACACCTTTATAAATGGTTTTATGTTGAACTTTGCTCATATTATTTAATTTGAGTGGGCAATGCATTTTCTGTTGGGACACAGATGCACATGGGAGAATAAGGGCAGATTCTCATCAATAAGTAATTAGCAATCTTGTTAGAGAGTCAAGTCACAGAGAGAAAAATGACAAAAAGAGGAGAAAAAAATTTTGAAAGATCAGAATGAAGGCCTTAATAATGTCATAAAGGTTTTCTTGTAGCCTGCTGGCCTTCCCACTCACCCAACAACACACACTAAAACAGCTAATAATACAAAATTCAGTAATCTTTGATATCGCTCATGTATTTCCAATTTTTTTTACCAGAGATGTGTGCTTGCATGCACACAGACTCACACACAAACACATACACACACAATTATTTTATAAATTGAGAATTATTCCAGCTGCAACTAATACCTGACAAACTAAAAATATTTATTAATTTCATAAACAAAAGTGCAGAGGTAGGTAATTTCAGACTTTAAATCAGCAACTTGACAATGTCAACAAAGATCCACGCTCTTTCTGACTTTATGAGCCACCACTCTTGGCTTTTTGCTTTTATACTTACTGCTTCATGGTTATAAAATAGCAGTGAAATCTTTGGGCATCAGAACTTTATTTATTTTATTTATTTTTTAACATGGTCTCTCCCTGTCGCTGGGACTGGAATGCAGTATCGCAATCATGGCTCACCATAGCCTCAACCTCCTGATCTCAAGTGATCCTCCCACCTCAGCCTTCCAGGGCAGCTGGGACTACAGGCATGCGCCAGCACATCCAGCTAATTTTGTATTTTTTTTTTAGAGACGGGGTTTCACCATGTTAGCCAGGCTGGTCTCCAAATCCTGAGCTCAAGCGATCCTCTTGCCTTTGCCTCCCAAAGTGATGAGCTTATAGGCATAAGCCACTGTGCCTGACCAGAACTATTTTCAAAAACAAGAAGCAAGGTAAAGAGGTGATGAGACCGGAGAATCCGCTGGACCCCTTCGCAGGACTGCAACAGGGGTGTGGTTCGCTTACTTGGCCGCTGTCCTCAAACCCCTTGCAGGGGACGGAGTACACAGGCAGGCGGGTGCCAGGGCCAGAGTGAGTACTTTGGGGCTCTGGCCCCATGGTAGCATTTAGGGGTGTGTTATAATTTATGCTATTTAAGCAGTTGCCAGTCCGACGATGGCTCAGTGTTAAGCAGCTCAGCGGAGAGTCAGGGTGATAGCTTTTTACACCCTGCCCTATTGGTACCTGGGCCTTTTCTTGGCATCCGGGAAGAATCAGGTCACAGGGACTTGAAAGATGGTGAATGCAGAGGTTTCATTAAGCAGTGGAAGTGGCTCTCAGCAGAGGGAGAGCTGGAAAGGGGATGGTGCGGGAAGAAGGTGATCTTCCCCTGAAGCCTGGCCATATATCCGCTGGGCTCCCCTCTGAAGTCCTGACGTCCGAAATTAAACCGCATCTCTCCGTAGTTTCCAATGCTGTTACTTCTCTCCACGTTCAGCCACTTGTCCCTCTGCCGGCTGAGGTCTGAGGTTTATATGGGCACGGGATAAGGGGGTGGGGTGAGCCAAAAAGCAACATTCAGGTGCAAATTAGGAATGCCTGTTCTAATTTAGGGCGGTGGGTCCAGTATTGAGGGTGGAGCCCTCTCCGGGGACCCCGCCCTCCTTCTTCCAGTCTGTATCAGTGACAGATCCCTAACGACCAGGGCCGTTCATCTGTGTGACTCCCCCATATTTTATCAACATTGGAGCTTTTTTTGGGGCCATGAGTCTGACCCTTCCCTCTCCTTTGCTAGAATTTTGTCAAAGGGCAAACTTGAACTGCAAGGGGAACTGGGAAAACAGGAGTCTGGCAAAAGAAAATGGGGTGATCTTTATAATGACTCACTCCTAGAGCTGGAAGTCCGTTTTAGCTTCCCAGATCAAGGAAACTTTCCCTGTACCAACCACACAAGTTCTAGATGTTTTAATCAGGGGAGGAAAAGGAGAAAGGCTGTGAATACCAACTAATATTTTCTACAACAAGCACTTATGACATATTATAATGATTTCATTATATTTCTTTAATCCTGCTACATAAATTAGATATTGGTAGTCTTAATCTCAGTGACCTGCACATATTATTCAATAAGTGTTTATTGAGTATAAGAATAGACAAACTGTGATAGGTATTGCGATAAAATATATTTACTTCGGGTTTCTTACTAATATCTAATTAATATATCCATTAATTGTACTTTTAGGTGCTTAGGATCAAGAAAGACTGAAAGGAATCAAGTTCAATCTTCCATGCACTTAATCTCAAGAGATGATAATTCAGCTTCTACTTACACTGTCATAATGGGAGTGAGGCTCAATTCTATGAAAATTCTTATTTTTGGTTATAATATGCTTCCCTATAACTGTAATCTTCTGGTTTTAGTCCTGCTTTTGCTGGACCCATGCTGAAACAATGTCCACACAGTTTCTCTTACATTCTTTCCTCCAAAATCTGTTTTATTTATTTTCAAATTATTTCATTCTCTTTTCAATGCATTGTTATCCTAGCTGCATTTCAAAATCTCAAAGAACCTCTTGGATTTTGGTGTTAAGAATTCTCACGATATGTGGGTATGTTAAAATTCTTCACATATACTAGATACGGGTACTTGACTATTGACTAATACATTTTCCTTTTGTCTATACAGAACACTGTCCTCATTGTATTTTTGCTAATATTGATTTTTCACTTCAAAACTATACTATGCTAAAACCATTTGTTTATAACATAGTCTGTACTATGTACATGTCTATTTTCCAAACCATATAGTCCAAGCCAGGAATCATGTCTTTATTTTACATCTTTGTGACATTTTAAAAATATCCTAAGACATAAAGAAGTGGTGAATTTTAGTAAAATAACTAGCAGATTTGAGGCACTAAAATAAGCATATTGCAGGAAAATTTCTCAGTCTATGTGCTCCAAATTACCTTATCTTTTAAACAGGACTGTTAAGAATCTGATGTCAGAAACTGTGTTGCAGTCAGTGATAATATGTATTTGCCTATAAACTTCAAAATATTTTGCATATAAAAAGTGTTAGTATTATTTTAGGTGATGGATATCTGTTTGTCAAATATTTAACATTCTTCTCAGTTCAAGTTTCAAATTAAATATTAATATAGGTATTTTTAACCCACATTCATATAGTTACATATTTTGGTTTAATTCTGAAAAATTGCTAGAGGTAATACTCATCTACTCCACTGATATTAACCAAATGTGAGACAGTTAAAGTTTATTGAAATATATTCCCTCAAGATCTTTTTACATGAACTCTAAGCCAACCCAGTAGTAATAATTTTATTCTCATTTTACTAATTCCTGATAAAACTTAGGTGCTAATAACCCATCATGTTAATCCTTCCTAGAATTTTATGTAATATAATTTTATATTATAAAAATAAAGATCATAATAAGCATACTACAAGCCGACTTTACAGATACCACATGAATATAACATTGGAAAATAAAAAGAAAATAGTTTCAAAGGTAGCAATTCATTTGCTGAGGGAAAGGTTTTAATGACAATGTCATATCCATATCTTTGATAAAATTTGTTCCAAATTAATTTTATGTATTGATTTTTATTTTCTAAATTCTCATTGCATTTGGGTGTTTCAGAGTTAAAATGGGCTGGAGGCCACAAATTTGAAGCTTCTTTCTATTTTATGTCAAGAAAATGGTTATTCAGACTCTGTCTGAGTATTTCAAGGAATATCCCAAAGACAGGGTAGTCAACTCAAAATTAACTTTAAAAAAAAAAGATATTTTATTTTGTCTAAAACTACCTTATTGTAAAATCTACTCACTAGTTTTAGTTTTGCACAACAGAAATACTATGACAATGCTCTTTTTTCCCACAGAGTATAGGCACCCCCATATGCGCACACAGGTATTTCCACATACACACACATTTTTGGATTCTCTCTCTGATACTTGTTCACAAGAAGTGTTTTGTATGTTTTTCTCTTTCCCTATCCTCCTATTCTCGTGGCAAGTACAAGAGATGACCTGCCTGATGAGGAAAAAGTTCTGCAAATGCCTATCTTCTTTTCCTGAGACTGATTTATTACAGGCACAAAGTAGTAATAATTTCATCTTGTCTCTAATATCAGCTACACGCCAAGCCCTTAATTTCCCAGGAAACAAAGCGATTCAACCAGAAATAATATTAGAAAAATATAAATTTGTGTTATTTTCATAGTTTTTCCTTTTCATATTTTTCTTTTTGTTTTTTACTAGCATGCATTTTTCTGTTTCAAATCAATGAAAAAGGAAAACCCACTAAGTAAAATCCCAATGCTTACATATATTCTTTATAGTCATAATGGTTGTTCTGCTTTTATTCTTCTACTTTTAATTTTTATTATTATTCTGGGAAGGGACCAAAAAAATTAAGTAAGAGAAAGTAGTAGACTTTTTAAAAAATCTAAAGTAGTAGACTTTAAAAAAAAATCTAAAGCAGGAAGAATAAAAAATCCCGTAAAGGGCCATTAAAAAATAATTAAAACTAATTTCCAATAAATTCCGTAACCTTAGAATAAAGGAAGGATTCCAAAAGGGGAAACTGAGGAGAATACAATAACAGTAGAAATTGCAAAGAGAAAGGATTTTTATGTAAAATATATTTTTGTAGATAAAAAGGCTTTGTAAAAGGAAAAAAATATGATGCTTCAGTAACTAAAAAATAATAATGGCATTTCAAAACCGAATAAATGACCAATGCATTTAAAGTGTGATACAAGAAAACATAGAGACTTGACAGGACTTAAGGAATTTTTTTTGGTCCTTACTGAAGAAATAATTCCACTTAAAAAGACAATAATCTAATTTTCTGATGAGGTGTTTTGGAGAACAATTTTCTAGTCTTTCAGAGGGTATATATATATATATATATATATATATATATATATATATCTCCTTGCAGACATATATATATATATATATATATCTCCTTGCAGACAATGTTTTACATATCAATTTTGTTTTTTCTTTCAAAAACTCCCAGAAATTTTTAATAAAGTGTCAGATTGGTTTTTCAGAAAGCACTCATATTTATCAACAAAAGTAGATTTAAAGACTTCATGGTGCAAAATCTGCCAAATTATTGTTTATAAGTTCCATAATGCATTTGAATAGAAAAGTAAGAGATAAGAAAATTAGTAACTCCAGGGATAAAATTTTATTCCTATTAATGACATCTGCTGACAGAGCCCCAAAGATGTTTATTTGAAATAAACACAATGTTCTTAAATTCCTTCTCTAGGAATTTGGAATATGAAGTTCAAAATCGGGAAGTATGCTTTTAAGGAAAGTTCAGCTGAAACTACACAGAAAGATTATGAAGAAACCCAAGTGATAACTTTCTAGAACCTGTGGATTTTGAAATGTATTTCCTAAAACTCACTCTTTCAGCTGTCCAAGATTAATGGGGCCTTGGAAACATGAATTATCCTACCAAAACCATACAAACACAAAGACGACCTGGTGTTATTTATTGCTTTGCAATGAAAATGCATGCTGTTCACATGATACAGTATATTGAATTGTATCTTCCAAAAAGCTATGTCTAAGTCCTAACCCTGGACATGTGAATAAGATTTTATTTGGGGAAAAAAGGTCTTTGCAGATATAATTAAGTTAAGGATCTTGACATGAGATCATACTGCATTTAATATGGGCTTTAAATCCATGACTGATGTCTTTATAAAAGAAAGGAGAGGAGATATGGCACACAGAGAAGACAATGAGAAGATGAAGGCAGAGATTGGCGATACACTGCCATAAATCAAAAAACACCAGGAGACACCAGAAGCTGAAAGAGGTAGGAAAGGAATTTCCCCTAGAATCTTTGGAGGGAGAAAGCATGGGCCTGCCAATACCTTAATTGCAGGCTTCCAGTTTGAGCATGAGAGAATACATGTCTTTTTTCAAAAAGGCTCCAAATTTACAGTAATTTGTTATGGCAGCCTAGGAAACAAATACACATGATCCGGGCTCTATTAACAAACCAAGCATGCGGAGACCCAATATTATTTATTACTAAACATAATGAGAAGACTCATTGTTTGTTTATTACTATGAAATGAAAATGAATGATTATTATCCTCTCTCTGTGGAAGTACTAAGGATAATCAGAACAATGCTTTTATATAGAGGAAGAGAATATTACAGTTAGATGATTTTTAAAAATGTTTCTCAGCTACCGTGAATGCAGTGTTTTTTCTCACAAGGTACTTCTTGCCCATGGATTTACAACTGGCCAAATTGAATCTTTTGGTCAAGACTCTCTACTGTGAGTAGAGCAGGAAATACATGAAAACATTCAATATATGTGATACATTCTTCTACGAATTTTGAATAACCTTTTTTTACCTTTCTAAAATTCTTTGTCTCTGCCATAAGCTTTACAACGAAGAAACATCCTTTCTATATATAGAGCTATAATTCAGTGTATTATTATCTGATTGTCCTTTAACTTGAGCTCTGTAAGAGATAACCAAGTTCTCCAATGATGTGTTGGGACAAATCTTTGCTTCTCAGAGCAAAGTTTATGTTATGTATTTTAAAGAAAGCTGTCATTTTGGTGACTTCACATATCCAAATATTAAGCTGTGGCTCCTGCATTCCATTAATTTATTTAACATGAAAATAAAGACTGAATTTTAAAAATAAAGATTATTCTTATAAATATAACATTAAATTTGTATTCATTTGTGAATAAATATTTTTTAAGGTTAAAATATTGGTTTAATCAATATTTGATACCCGAAGATTAATTCCATATTTATTAATACATTGAATTTTGTTGCACTGCCTTTTTGTCATCTATTTATTTACTTCCTTGAGTGTTATTTATTTATATGATTCCGTGTAACTAATGTTAGCCCTTTGTTTACACTCAAAGCTGCAGGTTATTATTTTTATTTATACATTTTTTCTCAAATGATTTTTTAAAGTATCAAAGAACCTTTCTTATTATGTATTCGATGGACAGCGTTTGTCTTTGTGAAGTTTGGTTCTTTCTTCAATAAAAATTTTAAAAAATAAGCAAAATCTGTTTTAATGGAAATTGATTCTTAAATACAAAATTAATGATTATGATTTTTAAAGGGAATTCCATTGCTTTCTAATAAAATATATAAAATTTATTATATTTAAGAGGCTACACGTGCACTGTGAGATATTATTTGTCTTTTGTTTAAACCATTTTATTTTATTTTATTACTTATGCCATGTGTACATCATCTGTGTTATCATTTATATTTTTATACTTTAAATTTATTAAACTACTGTATTAATCTAAATATCAGCAATTTTTAAATAAAAGTACTCAGATGATTGAGTTGAATACGTTTTGAAAAGAGGGATTACTTACAAAATGGTGGACATAGCAAAAGAACAAAGAAGATAAGACATGCAATTACTAGAAGTTTGAGAAGGTAGGAACAACTCTTGGAGCTGAAAAGCATGGAAATAGTGTCAGAGTGGAGCTGTGCGAGAGTTAAGACAAAGTGAAAACGTTTCCATTAACTTAGACCTTGGGTTCCAACAAATCTAGTTTATGCCAGAAAAGGCAGAAAAAAATATACTGATCTCTCTCTTCCTACCCTTTAATCTCTGCTGCCATTCATTGGTTAGACTCAACCAACATCCTATTAACAAGGTGGCTCAGATAATGAATTCTATAGTGGCAAAAAAGCAGAGAGGGAAAAAGCTAATAATGGATCTGGGGTAGGGTAGGAAATAAAGAGAAGATGGTCAGTACAATTATTCTCCTATTTAAAGAGTGGAGGAGTGGCCAAAGAATGATCTATAAACTTTAAAAAAGCACTTAGGTAAATAGTTACACAAACATTACAATTCACACAGATGCCACAACATTCCAAAAAAAAGGAGCTCCAATGCTGTGTGATACTGACATATCATTACATGAAGCCATGACGGCTTTCATTTTATTTTCTAAAAATAATACGAATTATTTTTTGATGAACCAAGTCTTTTTAAAATAAAATAACCTCAAGGTAATGTTTTAAAATGTGAGATAGATAAATTTTGTGAGTAAAGACTTAGAATATAACAAAAATATAAATTCATCTTTCAACACTGGTATAACAATAAAAACAGAAAGAAGTCACACAATGTAAAATTACAAAACTCATTATGAATTCAATGGCAAATATTATGATCTGAAATAGGAGGAATAAGTTTTATCCAGAATTCCATATGGAATGACTACTCTACATTGTGTATCACTGATCCATAAAGCATTAGAGCAGTTATGATCCCACATGTTGACATGCTTTGCTATACATTTGGAAAAAGTAATCTACTGAATTGAATCAGTTCATTGCACATATTATATTTATTTATGTGGGAGAATAGCCAGGCAACTTTCTATCTTACACTAATAATACATGTAACAGGAAATTAGATGTTTTGTTAGGTAATGATTATAAGTCATAACATAGACTAGAAAATGCACTGAGATCATTCCTGATGATTCTTCAGCTCTGTGTGTACAACCAAAAAAGAGTCATTTGTATATGACAAAATGAGAAATTTTATCTAAATTCCAATCTGGACTTACTCTAAGAGGGAAAAAATAAGAGGTCATCACTGATTTAAGACATTTTAAAAATCTTAAATAAAAAATTAAGATTAAAAGAAATTAATCTTAAAAATAATAAGTGCCATAAATATATTGAATTCTTCATCACTGAGTAAACATCTTTTTAGCATTCAGGGCACAAATGTGGTCCATGAGTATACTTCTCTGCTGCTAACTACTGTTTTCCACTAAATTTCGTTAGATATTCAATGGGAGATTTGAAAGTGAGAATTGAGATAAAAAGATCTCTTCACGACATAAGTAATGCCATTAAATCAATTTCAATGATTTCAAGTGTTTCTTGAGTGACAAATCTCAATGATACTTTCATTATTCATATTTTCCCTAACCCACAGTCCTGAAAGATCACAATTTCTTAATGTTGTGGTAAGACAATAAGATAATATCGTCAGAAGATTGAACTGGGGTCCAAGCAGAGATATCCAACAGTTTTATTCTTTCTTAACACATGGTAATTGTCTTCACTCATTGGCGAAAGAAGCTGATGAAGTATTATTAAGTATACCTTAAAATGAACTCGAATACTGTAGTAGATCATGAAGAAACACTTTCCAGAACTCAAGGCAAGAGAAGCTGATTGGAAACACGAATTTTGTCTACCAAATTGAAAGATTTGAAATTCCAGCTTTTGAGTGAAATTAATCAGCTTTGTGTCTGTTTTGGAGACAGGAATAGTCTTCAGTAAGAAAAGACATGATAACTTCTGATTCCAAGTGTTATATATTATGCCCAAATATCTGATAGATTCACTCCAATCCTGGCTGCCATTCTCAATGACCTATTTTACTTCTAGCTCTATTTAGGGGTTGTACACATTTACAAGAAAACATTGATGGATGGTGAAATCTGACCAACACCGCATGATCTTTATTCATCAACCTGACTAGGTAACCTGGTTAAAGTTTACAAAATGTCAAGCATTTTATGTGATATAATTATTTAAATTGAAATATTAATTTAATAATAACATTTGTGATAATCTTACACATGTTTTTAAACTCAGTGATTGGTAAAAGTAGCTTAACAATATCAAATTTCAGAAATGTTGCTGTAAAGAACATAATTCATAATTTTGAAATGCCGTTATAAAACATAAAGAAATGGAATAAGTGGAAACTTGCGGAAACTACTATCATGTAGATTAATTTGTTTGCTTGAACAATAAAGAATGTAAGTGGATAAAATGTAGATTAACATATTACAACATGTGTTTTAGGGAAATGCAAATTTCTGATTAAGAAAAATTTAGAAATTCTGCATCATATAATCCCCAAATGAAGTGTTACAATGCATAGAAGAAGACATGATAAATCTTTCAGCTAATAAACATCAAAATTTCTTTCAACCAAGAATTTTCAAAATATATCTGATGCTTTTGTGATATGTAATAGTTCTTTTTATTAGCAGAACCTATGTTCATTGGAAGATATTTTGGGAAAAATGGTCCGGATAATTGCTTTCCTAATATTGGAATTTAAAAGTGGATCATTTAAAATAAAAACAAACAAATTATACAAGTCAGTCTTACCAATAATATGGTAATAATTATTTGTTCATTAAATACTAACATTTATTTCTTTGCCTGTCCATGCATTTTCTTAATTCAATCCACTCAATAAATTATTTGGCATTATAATGCTAAATCACTCATTAGAGCATAACTGTTCAGCACATTTATTTATTTTATAAAATATTTGAAACACTCTTTATCTTTTTTACCATTGTTTTTAAAAATGCAATCACACTCCATACTCTAGATGTCTTGAAATACTTTCATAAGGGCTGAAAACATCTTTATTTCAAATACCATATGCAAGTTAAAATGAAACATTTATTTAACTTCATTATTTTCCCTTGCTATAATTAGCACCTAATCTTATCCACATATAGCCGCAGGCGCAGACCAACTAAATGCTTGACTGTCGGAATGATTTGGGAACTTACTTTCTGATAATTACAAGATATAATTACTTTGGAGCTTTCAAAGACCTTTCAGTGATTAGGGAAGCTTTTCTAAATCAGTCATAACATTTGTATTACTAATAAACTAAGAAGTCCTACACTCTAATGGCTGACACGTTTAGAAGAAACATCAGTTCTAAAAATGGTATTGCAGACTTCAGGGAAAACCATTTAAGTATTAAAAGCATTACCATCTACAAAACCCAGCTTCATAATTTTTATTTTATAAATACATAATCGATTAAGGTGTATAAAATCAATTTTATGGGCATATTTTCAGAACACTGAATATAGGAAATATAGAATAATTAATAAAACATGCAAAAAATTAAAGAAAAAAATTTCTTTCATCAGCGCTCAATAGCCTATACCAACCAAAAGAGCAGTGTTAGGAAATTTACTGCCAGAGTAATTCACACAAAAATCTGTCACCAAAGATCGAGTACCTTAGGAAAGTATGAGCAATTTTTATTTTCTGCGTGACAACGAATATGCCAGGGAAATTGTTGCTGAATTTTAATCTGAATATAGGAAAAATCAGAAGTGGAAAACTCATGTTTGAAAGTCGAGGGAAAGTAAGTAATTTACTGAAATAATTCCGGTCTATTTTTCTTTATGCTGAAAGCATTTTTTTTTAAGTTTCACTGTCAATATGACTAAAATGTGGCCTATCAATGCCAGTGAGACAAGATTCACTGTAGCACAGGTGGACGTGGCAAAGAACACTTTGAAAAGCGGAATACATATATTAGGGTTCTTTCCAGGAGTGTGAGATAAAAATTAACATCCCTGTTTATTTAACACTCAACGAACATGTGTAATCATAATATATTTATATGTACAAGAATCTCAGCTAAATTTTATTGAAAAATAGTCCCGCAGAGACACTGAGATATGTGAGATTAAAAAAGTAAAATTTTATACAAAGATGTTAAAGAAGTTCTCATAATACCATAATACTCTCAGAATAGGAAGTTCCTTTACTATGTTACTATATAGCATTTGTTGTTTAGTTTTTGAACTAGCTCTGTACTTTGATGAATCCAAACTTATTTGTCTAAATCTACACAATGGCTACTGTAAAAGAAGTAGTTAGTTTGAGAAATCGGTGTCTTTAAAAATGCTTAGTGAAACAATCTGCACACTTAAGTTCTGGATTCCTGAGTTCTTTCCCTGCTTCTGCGCATTTAGGAATTATGTGACTTTATTATGAACACATTTCTACCATATGTCAAGTATTCTTGCTATATGTTACTAGTAATTTTTTTTTTTTTTTTTTTTGAGACAGTGTCCTTCTCTGTAGCCCAGGCTGGAGTGCAGTGGCATGATCTCGGCTTGCTGCAACCTCTGCTCCCAGGTTTAAGTGATTCTCCTGCCTCAGCCACCTGAGTAGCTGGGATTACAGGTATGCACCACCATAATTTTTGTATTCTTAGTAGAGACAGGGTTTTGCCATGTTGGCAAGGCTGATTCCCAACTCCCAGCCTCAAGAGATCTGCCTACCTCAGCCTCCCAAACTGCCCAGATTATAGGCATGAGCCATCATGCCCGGCTGTAACCTTTTTAATAAATTGCCAGTATAGATATCATCCTGTTTTGGTAGTAATAAAGTTGAGGTTCAGGAAATTTAAACAAGCTGCCAAAAGTCACAAAGTTAGCAAATGATGGAAGCAGAATTCAAATCTACATTTAACTAATTCCAAAGATTAACTCTTTAAAATGCATCAGACTGTGACCCTCAACAAATTTCATAATCCCACTGAATTTAAATTTATTTACATACATAAAGCAGTAAGCCACTTCTTATATAACTTATCCAATTATTGGATTAATAAAAAATACAAGAAGTTGAATATATTTTATGTGTATTTTTATGATGTATTTATTTAATAAATACATCAAATTTTTTATTACTTTTTCTTCTAATCCTAGGTTATTTTAAGTAGAAATAGTGCTTGGATTTTATCAGTTTCCTAGAAATATAAAACTGGAGGTATGTAATGCCAGTTTTATTATCTAAAAGAAATCTGCATAAAATTATCCTATTATAAATTTGAACTGACATAAATGCTATTACTCAACTATAAAATACAGGATGATGCTATTCTTAAAGATGGCTAATTTTGGATTGCATTATATACAAAAATACTCATAAATAACAAAGTATTATTTGTCTTAAATCAATACTTCCCTTACAGTATTGATTTTTAATGAGTCATTTCCATGTAAATTTCTGACTATATTTATAGAATAAGAAAAATTCTGTATTCTCACATCAGTAGACATAGTCAAGCCTGTTTCCTCAATGTGAATAAGTAAAGTATAATAACATAATATAGCATCTAAGTCTTTTTTTCAGATTTTTGTTTTAATAATGCCATAAACTGCTTAAAATTACTTTTGAAGTCTAACATTTCATACAAATATCATATAGAAGGAACTATAGGAACTACTACTAAAATTGCTTCACTTGAAGCAAAAATTGGAAGAAGAGTAATGTTTATCAAAGTTCAATATGATGAGCCACTCTTCGCACTTCTGAAATATGAGCCGTAATATCCAATTACTTAATGAGTAAAGCCATGAGCTTGCCAGTCACAGACAGGATTTCAGTCCTGTCCTTGTCACTTATTAGCTGCGAAATCTTGTTATTTTACTTAAATTTCTGAATTCTGGATAAATTTAGTATTTACCTCCTAGGGTAGGTATAAGAAAAATGAGTTTATTGATATGGAATAGTTTGCATAGTTTCAGAAAGACACTAAGTACTAATAATATATAAAAATTTCAGGGCACTCATGAAGAATTCTAAATAGAGTTCATTTTCGGGAGAATTTTTTTTAGATTGCAAATAGTGACATGCTATGTGAATATGAACCTGCATTACATTTTTACCAGAAACTGGAAAATTCATAAAATTTCCCTTATTGAGATGTTAATAATACAAGATATTAGTATTGATTGAATATGCTTTTCTTATTTTTACACAAAATTAATAGTATCATTAAAAATTTGGTAAGCTTCTGGACATTGTTTTAATATAGCGTTTGAAACATTGTCATACAGGCCAATCCTAAAAAGAACTGGGGCAAATAGACTCACCTAAAAAAGGTATTTTTCTTATGAAATGCAAATTGTCCCACCTGCTTTTAGGACATTCCCTGCATCTGTTAAATTCACACATCTTTTTTGGAAAAGAAACAAATTGGCTCAAGAGCAGACATTAGTAGAAGTTCCTTATTTCATCAAAAATAAAGAGCTAGGAAAGAGGACACTAAGATTAGATTTTATTCTGAGTAGAATGAGAAGCCATTGAAAGGGTTTAATGAAGAGCGCTGCACTATGTCACTTGTGGTGCAACACCTCTAATCTGGCTGCTATGTGGGGAGGGGCTTTTAGAGAGACAGGAGTATAAGCAAGAGAAATTGTTCAGGAGCAGTCGTGGTAATACAGGCAAGAGATAGAAACGGTGGTACAGACTTTTTTTTAGTTGTATAGTCAGGAACAGGTGGGTTTATATATAGTGAAGGATGTGTGACCACAAAGTGCAGTCGAATGTTCCCCTCAGCAAGCAAGCATCGTCCTCCTCCACAAAATTCTGAACACAGCAAAAAGAAAGTGCGAGATTCACATATTATCACTGCGTTGATTAAAAATTGTTTAAGTGGCCAGCAGTAACTTCTTAGAATGAGTTTATTGGACCTGTGGTGCTCTATCTAGATCCCTCAGCCAAGGTGACAACTCCTTCCAAGGACATCCTGCATCTAGTGGACGATAATGAGGAACAGAAAGACACAGCCTCCCTTCCTAACTCAGAACAATTCTGAAGGAATATCAACTCTGAACCCTCCATGAGGTTGGCTGGGGCTTTCACTGGGAATGCGTGGCAGCTTGACATCCCCCTGTACCAAATCTTACTTCTTTTTTCCTTTCCACAGGTGCTAATCCCAAGAGCACTTTCTAGCAAATGTTCTGCACATTAAAAGGCCTCACTTTAGCAGGACAGCCTCATTCCCCGCTTGCCTCATACTCATTCTGCCAGACCCAACTTAGCATTCTCAGCAATTCTCAGGCTTTCTCTCATCTTTGGGGATTTGAGCATTCTGATGCTTCTGTTCAGATCACCCTTATCTATTGTTCCAACTAGTGCTTGTCTGCTCACATTTTAGTCCAATTCAGAGTTGATCACTTCTGGGACTTTCCCCAAACCTTTCATTTTGGATTACAGGCTTTGCTCTAAGCTTCCCCAGTACTATTTAGAGATTAACTCTGAGATTACATTTCACACAAAAGTAGTAACTTTTTTTTTGTAATCTTTCAGTGAAGAATAAGACTTTTGAAAAAAAGAGAATCTCTATTTTCTTCAGGTTTCTTTAGTGTGTAGCACATTGTGTGATATCAAATGGTTTTTAAATAAATATTTGTCAACTGAATAAAGCAAAAAAGAAGCTTATGAGTGAGTGAAATAATAAATGAGGGTGAGTGAAACTGATCCAAAGCCATTGGAGATATATTCCAGATCTTTCTTTCGCTTTCCTCTTTTTGCCAAGTTTGTCAAACATTCATTCTAATAATAGTAATAATGATAATAACAATAA
Source organism: Pan troglodytes (assembly GCF_028858775.2). Classification (NCBI taxonomy): domain Eukaryota; kingdom Metazoa; phylum Chordata; class Mammalia; order Primates; family Hominidae; genus Pan; species Pan troglodytes. The sequence goes on from NC_072403.2 coordinate 115,351,971, forward strand.
ATGGTAACAATGAGAATATCATTAATATCTGGCACTAATAAAACCTTAAGTGTCAGGAGTTATGCTAAGTGATTTAAATGAATTATTATGCTTCCTCCCAACAACACTGTTGTGTGTAATTACTCTCATACTCAACCTCATTTTGAAGACAAGGAAGACAGAGAAGTTGAATATTTTTCCTAGATTTCAAAGAGAAAAAAGCAAGGGAGTTAAAGTCATCCACCTTTAAATAAATGCTGGTTCATGGAAGCCATTTTTAACACACTGTTCTTTATTCCATATATTTTATTATATTTAAATTTTTTAAATTTTATTATTATTATACTTTAAGTTTTAGGGTACATGTGCACAATGTACAGGTTTGTTACATATGTATACATGTGCCATGTTGGTGTGCTGTACCCATTAACTCGTCATTTAGCATCAGGTATATCTCCTAATGCTATAAAATTAAGGAAAAAGATTGGAACCAAAAAGCAGGGACATAGACTTAGGCATTAGAATTATTGGCTTCTGAATGGCTTGGACTAACAAAAACTCTCAGATATCCATTTCTCTTATCTGTAAAAATTCAAAATTTGTAGCTAAGAGAAGTTGGCTCAATTAAGTGAGATATTTTATGTATACACAGTAGAAATTAATTCCCCTCTCTTCTTGCCCTCTTTCGCCCCACAATGTCTTTTTATCTTTTATATAAAGTGTTAATTTATAATATGCTTTGGTTTTGACACACAAACAATATAGATGATTAATTGTATTCTTTTTTATATAAATCATCATGCTCTGCCCCTACAAAATCTTAATTAAAATTACAAATTGAAGCTAACTTTAAACTTCAATTAAATTTGCCTTTACTGATACATACTTCTTTTATCGTTCTAAATGAATCAAAAGCAACTACACCATTACAAAAACTCATCATAAAAAAGGCATTAAGATTTCATGAGAAAGAGAGAGAAAGAGGGAGAAAGGAGAGAGTGAAATTGGAGTGACATATAGCACAGCTTCTTCTGTGTAATGAGCTTGGAAGATCAAAGAATCCTCTATTTTTTTTTTTTTTTTCCTTTACTGCCAAACACAAAGAAACTTCACAGGGAAAGTTAAGTTGAAATTCTTAAGGTCATGGGTTATAACTAACTTGTGACAAAGTTTTCTGTTAACCTGTTAGAGAAGAAACCTCAAGGAAGCCATAAAAGAACATTCTATAAGTTGCTCTGGGACATGTTTTCAAATAGTACCCTATCACATTACCTAAAAATGTCATCATTGATGAATAGCCTTTGTGGTAGATAGAGCCTTGTAGTTAATGTACTTGCCCCAGCCGCTCCAAAACTCACTTTTGAGAATTTAGGAGGAGGATTCTTAGCCAACTTAATGTTTAGAAATACCACTCTAGGATCTGCATCATTCTTGTTATCATCAACCCAATAATCTGTAAGATTTATACATAGTAATTCTGAGCCTACAAGGACTGAGCAGGCAGTGATTCATTGTTAGCATATTTTCCAAATTATATTATATCACTCGGTTATTAGGAAAATTATGTAAGATTAGTTGAGCAAAAATAAGAATATGTAGATGTAATATAGATATAGAAAATGAAGGAAAATAATATAACTCCACATCCATAGTTGTAGGCCTAATACAGCTATAATTATTGTAGCTGAAGTTTAAGAGGAGATATATTATTTCTAGAGATTAGAATGATAATGTGGTAAGCAGAACATTCTGTTAAGACAAGCTCAACACATTGATTCTATATTAGGAAATAAGAAAATTTTGCAGAAGCTTTTGTAACTTTGCTTTTGAACTTCACATATTGAATCTTTGGGTTTCATTATTTGGAAAAAAAGATGAGTTTTACCACTTTAAAATTATTATTTCATCAGAGTACATAGTTAACAAAAGTAGCCCCAAGTTTTTTTCTATTTAACTTCAAATTTTAAGTAACCAGAAGGCAATATTGACAGTGTTGTTTTAATCTATGTAAGTATATTTACATGCATGTATTGCAAAATCAATGCCAATGTTCTGTGATTTTTTTTCCAAATTTAATATGTTAAATTTATTTTACTTATCAAAACAAAAATTAGTCTATTCTGTTACTATAACTCAGATGTAGAAATATAATGGCTATACTTAATACTAGAAATATTTAATTGCTTTCTTAATACCTAAAACTAATTTTATATCTTAAGTTGAAGACAAAACATGTTCCAAGTTTAATACATGGCAAAGTATACACAACTTCAGTTATAACATATAAACTTTGTACATGAACTAGAACTAGATAGCCTATTGATATGCAATACTATATTTATGAATATAAATTGGTTAAAAAAGACCTCTAGCAAAGAAAATATTATCCACTTGTCTTAACACTGCTACAAATGAAGAGATAATATACTTCAGAGAGAGAAATACTCTTTATAGTTATTACTTGGGAGCTTAAGGAATAAAATTATGAAATACCAAGGAAGCAATAGCTACAAAAACATATAAACCACTGTGGCAAGAAAGATGATGCTAATGGTGTATATTTGCATATGACACTTGCTGTAAAATAAATGTAGATGAATAAAACAAGAATTCATTATCTTACCTTTGATTGTTTGCTTTATCTCAGCTCTACGGGGAACTGATCAGTTATAGTATTCTTTACCTATTTGCATTCCTATTTAGAATTGCTTCTCTTGGCAAACATTTCAGTAAGTTTTATGCATGAGAAAACCAAGTGTGTTTGAAATTGATAAAGGTTGTGAAGAGCTATATATTAGCTAAACAGAATTTCTGTAAATATATTTTAATGCAAATCTTATCAACCAAATGTCAGAATTACTCCAGTGATAGTTATGCTACTGCAACATGCTCACTCTAGAAAGGAGCAGGCTGTTCACCAGAGATTCACGCTTTAAGCAGAGGTAAAAAATATATATATATATTTGTTCTGCATCTTTCCTGATAAACAAAGCAACTTTCTTGTTTATTCTCTGTTTAAATAAAGGTGAGTGGTAAACATTTGATAAAAGTACTGTTAAAATAATAAGAAATGCCAACTATATAGTCATTTCTCAAGAAAATAAACAAATTTTTCCTTGAAAATGTTCAAAATACCTCTTCTTCTCTGTCTCTTTTGGTTGTGACCTTTTATCTTTTGTGATATATATCAAAAATTCAGTATCCCAAAGACGCTGAGTGTGTGTTGGAAACAGAGGTAGGGGTGTTTCTTCTACTGGTCTTGTTTCTCTGGAGAACCCTGGCAAATACAAGATGTTTGCTTTTTGTTTCTGCTAATAGTTTCCAGCTGTATTACGGTGTTGTCAGAAAGTGTTGTTTATATTTTGATTTTAAGGAAAGTACTGATGTTTTCTTTGTGACCAAATCATATGATCATTTTGTAATTGTGTCATAAGCACTGGGGGAGAAGGCATATCCCTATCATCAGGGTGTAGCACTCAAATACAAGAATATAATCTATCTAATTGATTATGTTAATTAACTTTTCTATTTCCTAATGTATTTATTTTTGCCCAATCAATCTGCCTTGTAATGTAGTAGTTTATTAAATCATCCTGTTATTACGGTGTTCCTATCTTCACATCTCTCATTCTCTGTAACTTTTGCTTCATAATGGGTTTTACTGTGCTATTTGGTACAAAAATATAAACATCTTCAACTTGAATTGTACCTTTTAGTATTACAATTTTTTCATTTTTAGCATCTCTGGGCATCTTTGGAGATTGAAGAGTGGATCAGGGTTACCATACCTTCTCTCTGTTTCTGTCTATGTTTCCATCTCTATCTCTATCTAGATGCCTATGTCTTGTTCATCTCTTTAATTTTAAACTCTCATCTGAATCATTCTGATTCAGATGTGTCTCTTTTTACAGTATGTAATTCAAATTTGTTTTGTGTGTCAAATTTATTTTTCTTCCTTTTATTAAGTGCATTAAGCCTATTTATATTTATTTAAATGACTAATATATTTGGTCACTACTCTGACATAATATTTTATAATTACATTTTTCATTATATTTGCTATATTTCTTTCTCTACAGGATATGATCATAATTTTTACTAGAAATAACTTTTCCTAATGAATTATTTCAACATTTGTGACATAGGAGATATAAGTCTAATACAGTCTTACTAATTGTTAATGTAAAATTTCTTTATTTATTTTGAGGAACTGGCATAATCACTAATTGATGCAAAAATGGGCTTGTACACACATTTAACATAATTTAAATTATGTGTATATAGATATTGTTTGACAATATTATTTATCTATCTATATAACCCTGTATATAGACATTGTGAACAAAGCATTATGTTATGTTCTATATAAAGAAATTTATGGTAAATATTTATATTTACCATTATATATATATTATATGGTACATTATATGGTATATTATATGGTATATATATGGTATTTTATATGGTAAATATATATATTTTATATATATTCCTGTATTAGGAATGCAGCTATTTTCTACTTTTATTTTTTCCTTTCTAGTTACAGACCCTAAAATGTTCATGTTATATATTTATTCTCAGGCATTAGAAATTTTTAAACACAAGTAACCATATAATGCAAATAATTGTTTTAAATTAAAGGTGAAGATGCTACTCAAGATTTTTTTTAATAGTTTCTTTAGGGATGAAGGCCAGCCAGATGATAGAAAAGGACTCTCCAGTGCTCATTCCCTGGCAGAAACATCAATTCAAACACCTATCCACACACAAAAATACCTTCACAAGAGCTAAGGAAATCAGGTGAAAAATTACAGCACCAGGCTCTAGCACAAACATAAGAAGAGATGAGTGACAAGTGTAGGAATGACAATCTTACATTACCTGCATCACTCCTTCGCCAACTCATGGAGCATAGCATGGAGAGAGAGATAACCTCTAGATGGCAGAAGGAGAGGGGATTGAGCTCTGGACTTTGTCTCAGATCCCAAAAGTATGCCCAACCTAGTAAAACCCAGAACCAAGCAGGCCTCCATTGCCCCAGACTCTATACTGCTACTTGCAAACTGAAGGTCCATGCCTGCACCCATGCAAAGCTACATCCCATAGCTCTTTGTTTCAAGGCTGTGCAACAGACTTGATCTCCGAGCTACCCTACATTTCAGCCCATCCTCAGTGATCACAGGCTCCAGAATACCCCTAGCACTGGGTTAGCCCCCACAGCCACATACTTCAGACATGCCTGAACACCTAGTCAACCACTGCAGCACTAGTTAGCATCTGTGGACACAACCAGGCTGATCATTGTTGATACAGGCTTCAGGCTCACCTAGCACCAAGCCATTCCCTGCATCCCAGGTTCCATTCAAGTCTTGGTGAATCCAGGGTTCAACCTTGCTCCAGCAGACTCAGGGTATAGGCCTATACAAGTAGGTGCCAGTGCCAAGCTGGACTCCATGGCTTAAGGATACAATAGCACCCCTGTAGATCTCCAGGCTCCAAGATAGTACCTATGGACTCAAGGTCCGTGTCCATCCCAATGCCTGACCAGTCATTGTAGAATCATACTCAAAGCCCACCCCACTGCCAGCTCCAAGGCCCATCCTACTGTCAGCTCAGTCCCTGTGGACACAGTTTTCTGGTCAATCAGACCAGAATCATATTGTCAGTGAAGAGAGATAATTTGACTTCCATCTACTACCTGGAGTAGATACGAACTCCAGGTCTGCCTTTATGTACCCAGGCTCTACCTCCATCCCTGCAGATCCAATCAACAGGTCTGCCCCGGTGGATCTAGGCTTCAAGCCCAACCTCATGGACCCAGGCTCCAGGCTTACGCACCTGTTTATCAATGCATCAGGCAAACCTTCCAATGACTCCAGCAGCATGTGCACCCTCAGACCACATCAGATAACCTGCCTAGGATCTCTGTATGGGTGAAAGGTTTTCCCAGACAAAGTCAGTCTACAAAGACTGTAATAAGCGCCTACTTAAAATGTGTGGACAACAACATAAGGCAACAACAAATTTAAAGAAAAAGACATAACACCACCGAAAAAAAACAAAATAATCTACAAGTAACTGGCCTCAAAACATGTAGATATGAAAACTGCTTGGCAAAGAATTCAATGTTATTGTTTTAATGAATCTCAATAAAATTCAAGAAAATATTGAGAAATAATTCAATGAAATCAGAGAAACAATAGATGACCAAAATTATAAATTTAACAAAGAGATTGAAACAGTTAAACAAATTAAACAAGAATTCTGGAGATGAATTACACAATGAGTGAAATGAAAACTGCTATAGACAGTGTCAATAACATAATTAATAAAGCAGAAGAATAAAAATCTGTGAACTCAAAGACAGTTTATTTGTAAACATACTGTCAGAGAAGAAAAGATAAAAAGTAATTTAAAAAATGAAGAATGCTTGCAGGATATATTGAACAGCAATAAAAGAGCAAATATTTGAGTTATAAGATTATTTGTGAAGAAGAGAAAAACTAAATGCAGGAAGCTTATTTAAATAATTAATAACAGAAACCTTTTGAAAATTGGATAAAGTGCCAGGCACAGTGGCTCACGCCTGTCTTCCAAGCACTTTGGGAGGCCAAGGAGGGTAGATCACAAGGTCAAGAGATTGAGACCATCCTGGCCAACATGGTGAAACCCCGTCTCTACTAAAAATACAAAAATTAGCTGGGGGTGGTGGCACTTGCCTGTAGTCTCAGCTACTCTGGAGACTGAGGCAGAAGAATCACTTGAACCCGGGAGGCAGAGGTTGCAATGAGCCAAGATTGCGCCACTGCACTCCAGCCTGGCAACAGAGTGAGATTCCATCTCAAAAAGAAAAAGAAAAGAAAAGAAAATTGGATAAAGATATAAATATCCAGGTATAGGAAGGACAAAAATCTTCAACCAGATTCAATCCAAATAAAACTACAGCAAAACATATGATTACCAAACTGTCAAAAATCAAAGACGAAAGGAGTATTCTGAAAGTAGCAAGGGAAAAAAAAGCAAATGACTTATACAGGGCTTCTAATCAGGCTAACGGCACATTTCTCAGCAGAGACCTTACAGAATGGGGAGTAGGATGGCATGCTTAAAATGTTGAAAGAAAGAAAGAAACAAACAAACAAAAAACAATTTCCAAGCAAGAATAGTATACTCAACAAAGCTGTGTACCAAAAATGAAGGAAAGATAAATATTCTCCTAGTCAAATAAAAACTGAGACATCCATCATCACCAAACTGGTCTTAAAATAAATGCCAAAAGTAGTCTTTCAGGGTGAGAGAAAAGGATGCTAATTAGTATGAGAGTATAAAACTTCCTGGTGAAAGTGAGCATGTGGTAAAATTCAGAATACCCCAATACTGTAATGGTGGAGTATAAGTCAGTTATATTTTAAATATGAAGATTATAAGACAAATCTGTTAAAAATAACAATACCAATAATAATTTAAGAAATACACAATATAAAAAGTAAATTATGACATCAGAAATTTAGCTTTAGAGGGAGTTGAAAGAAAAGTACAGTTTATCCTTACAGAGAACCAACATTTGGTTTTGGTGATCTTTACAATTGATCCCACAGAAATACAAAAGATCTTCAGAGACTATTGTAAACTCTATGAACACAAAGTAAAAAGTCTAGAAGAAATGAATAAATGCCTGGAAACACAAAACGCCCCAAAATTGAACCAGGAAATAATTGAAACCCAGAACAGAACAACAGCAAGTTCCAAAATTGAATCAGTAGTAAAAAAGCCAATCAACCAAAAAAGGCCCTAGACCAGGTAGATTCACAGCTGAGTTCTACTTCTACCAGAGATATGAAGAAAAGCTCATACCAATGCTACTGAAACTATTCCAAAAATTTGAGGAGGAGGGATTCATTTCTGGCTTATTCTACATAGCCAACATCATTCTGATAACAAAACCTGTTGGAGACACAATGAAAAAAGAAAACCACAGGCCAGTGATGAACATAGACACAAAAATCCTCAATAAAATATTAGCAAATAAAATCCAGTAGCACACTAAAAATTAATTCACCATAATGAAGTAGGCTTTATTCTGGGGATGCAATGCTGGTGCAAAATGCATGTATCAATAAATGTGTTTCACCACATAAACAAAATTAAAGACAAAAATCATATGATCATCTCACCAAATACAAAAAAAAAGCTTTCAGTAAAATCCAGCATACCTTCATGATAAAACCCTCAACAAACTAGATTTCAAAGGAACATCTGTCAAAATAATAAGAGCCATCTATGGCAAACCCATGGCCAACATCGTATTGAATGAACAAAACTGAAACTATTCCCCTTGAGAATTAGAACAAGAAAAAGATGCCCGATCTCATCAATCCTATTCAATACTTTACTGGAAGTCCTAGCCAGAGCAACCAGGTAGGAGGAACAAATAAAAGACATACAAATAGGAAAGGAAGAAGTCAAATTATCTCTCTTCCCTGACAATATGATTCTGGAAAAGCCTAAAGACCACCAAAAAGCTATTTGAACTGATAAACAACTTCAGCAAATTTTCAAGATACAAAAATCAATGTACAAAAATCAGTAGCATATCCACGTATCAATAACGTTTAAGCTGACTGCCAAATCAAGAATACAATTCCATTTACAGAAGCCACAATAAGAATGAAATACCTAGGAATACATCTAACCAAGGAAGTGACAGATCTCTCCTTGGAAAACTACAAAACACTTTTGAAAGAAACCATAGATGACCCAAACAAATGGAAAAACATCCCATGCTCATAAATAGGAAGAATCAATATTGTTCAAATGGCAATACTGTCCAAAGCAATTCACAGTTTCAGTGGTATTCCTATCAAACAACTAACAGACCAGTAGAACAGAATACAGAACCCACAAATAAAGCTGCACACCTACAATCTGCTTCTCAACAAGTCAACAAAAATAAGGAAACAAAAATGAAGAAAAGGACTCTCTATTCAAAAATGGGGCTGGGATAACTGGCTACCCATATGCCAAAGAATGAAAGTGGACTCCTAACTATCACCATATACAAAAATTAACTACACATGAATTAAAGACTTAAATGTAAGAGCTCAAACTATAAAAATCCTAGGAAAAAAGTAGGAAATACCCTTACTGATATCGGCCTTGACAAAGAATTTATGGCTATGTCTTCAAAAGCAACTGCAACAAAAACAAAAATTTCCAAGTGAGACCTAATTAAACTAAAGAGCTTCTGCAAAGAAAAAGAAACTGTCAACAGAGTAAACAGACAACCTACAGAATGGGAGAAAATATTTATAAAATCTATGCATCCAACTAAGGCCTAGTATGCAGACTGTATAAGGAACTTAAATCAATGAGCAAAAAAACCAAATAACCCCATTAAAAATCAGGCAAAGGGCATGAACAGACACTTCTCAAAAGAAGACATACAAGTGGCTGACATAGGAAAAATGTTCAGAATCACTAATCATCACAGAAATGAAAATAAAAACCACAATGAGATACCATCTCACACAGTCAGAATGGCTTTAAAAAAAATTTAAAAAATTAACAGATGTTAGTGGGGCTTCAGAGAAAAGGGGACACTTATACACTATCGGTGGGATTGTAAATTAGTTCAGCCACCATGGAGAGCAATTTGGAAAGTTTTCATAGTACTAAGCCTTGAACTACCATTCAACTCAGCAATTTCGTTACTGGATATATAACCAAAGGAAAATAACTCTTTCTACCAAAAAAAACCCCCACATAAACTCATATGTTCATTACAGTGCTATTCACAATAGCAAAAACATGGAACCAACCCAAGTGCCCACCAACAGTGGACTGGTTAAAGAAAATGTGGTACATATATACTATGGAATTCTATGCAGCCATAAAAAGGAATGAAATCATGTCCTTTGCAGCAATGAGTATGCAGCTGGAGATGATTTTCTTAAGTGAACTAACACAGAAAAAGAAGGCAAAATATTGCATGTTCTCACTTATAAGTGGGAGCTAAATATTGGGTGCACATGGACATACAGATGGGAATAGTAGACACTGGAAAATACAAAAGAGGGAACAGAAATAAAAAAGCAAAGTTTGAAAACTACCTATTGCTTACTTTGCTCATTTATTGGGCTCATTTCAGGTTTAGTCATACTTCAAGACCCAGTATCATTCAATATATCTTTGTAACAAACCTGCACATGTACCTCTGAAATTTAAAATAAAAGTTGGAAAAAAGTTCTTTAAAAATTTTACAAAGTATAGAGATTTTTATGCAATCAGAGTTAATTATTATCAGCTTAAAATAGCTTGTTATAACTATAGGATGTTTTTTGCAATCCTCTTCGTAAGCACAATGCAGAAACTTATAGTATATACAAAAAAGACAAAACATAAAGAAACAAAGCATATCATTAAAGAAAATCACCTAATTACAAAGACATCAAGAAGAAAGGAACAATCTACAAAACAACCAGAAAATAACTAACAAATTGAAGTACTAAGTTTTTATTTATCCACCATTACCCTGAATGATAGATTAAATTCTCCAGTCAAAAGACATAGAGTGGCTGATGATTAAATAAAAAGGCTAAACTACATGCTGCCTACAAAAGACTTAGTTCACCTGTAAGGATACACATACAATGAAAGTAAAGGAATGAAAAAAGTATTCCCCACAAATGGAAATCAAAAGAGAGCAGGAGTGGCCACATTTATATCAGATAAAACAGACTTTAAGTGAAAAACTGTGAAATGAGACAAAGGAAGCTATGACATAATAATAAAGAGGTCAATTTATCTAGAGAAGATAACAATTACATATGTGCACCCAACATCAGAGCACCTAAATATATAAGATAAATATCAATAGATCTAAAGGGAGGGATACACTGTAATACAACAATAAGGAACTATAATAAGGAACAAATCATTTGGACTGAAAATCAATAAGAAAACATGAAACTTAAACTACACTGTAGGCCAAATGAACCTAACAGACATATACAAGACATTCTACCTAACAGCAGCAGAATACACATTCTTTTCAAGCACACATAGAACATTCTCTAGGATAAATCACATATTATGCCACAAAACAAGTCTCAACAAATTTAAGAAGATTGCAATTATATCAAGTATCATTTCCAACCATAATGGTATGAAACCAGAAATCAGTATGTGATATGCTGGACAGAATGAAGAACAGAAACTATATGATCATTTCAATAGAGTCAGAAAAAGCAACTGACAAAATGCAACATTCCTTTATTTTAAGATTCTGAATAATTAGGTACGTAAGAATACACCTCAACACAGTGCAGATCATATATGACAAATCCACAGCTCATAACAAACTGAAAGGTGAAAAGTTGCAAGCCTTTTCTCTAAGATCAGGAACAAGACAAAGTATTCTTACTACGAAAGAAATGAAAAGTATGTAATTTCATGCATTTGTTAATTAGCTCAATTTAGTGATTCCACAATGTATACACATTTTGAAACATCATGTACATAATAGATAGAATTTTTATTTGTCAAATAAATAAAATGTTAAAAATAATTTCTGTAATTTATGTCAGCTACATTCTGGGCCACTGATTTTTAAATTTTTACATGTTGATAAATATTACCAGAGTCTATAATTAATGTCTGAATATAGCAGTTGAGGATTTGTGCCCCAGTATATTATTTTAAACAACTTTAACCGGAGCTAAAAGGAAATTTTATGAATTCAATCATATTTATTGGTTAATTTATTTCATATTTTGAACTTTGTCAATTACAACTGCTATAAATTAATAATCTTCTTTATTAAACAAAAGTCTCTCCACCTCATTTTTTAATTTTTATTTTATAATAAATAATGAAATAATATAATGGTTTTACATGATTTTTCAAAAAATTAAAAAGCATTACCATTAAGCCAAATCTTTAATATTAGGCTTAACTGGTTATTAAAATGAAATTAGCAACTTTGCTTTAACTTCTTTAATAATGATTTTTATCAGTAGATTTATTAGATAATTTAAAAATATTATAACTGTGAATTGCATGAGGACTGCATTTCATGTATTAAATCCTGAATTTATACAGTCCATTTTGATGATACAAGTAAGAAATCCTAAAGTAATATTTTCCCACCCAAGTTGATATTAGAGAAAAAAATCATGGTCATAATTTATAGTAAAGCGTTTATATCTTTCAATGTAACATTGCTTATGTTATTTCATCAAGGTATTGCTAAATAAGAATATAGATAGTTCCATATTAAATGATCATTTAACTATTTAATTTCCATCCTTACACCCAAATAAGGCTCTCTTTTAAAAATTAATTTCTAGAATTTTATTTATAAAACTTTATCAAAGATTATAAGATTATGTTTTAAAAATTATTTAATATGCTCTACTGATTTAGATGTTTTAACTTGCCTTTGCTTTACCTAATTATAGATTCCCTGTTAAATTATGAGAGAAGCTTATTTTTAGATGTGTCATAAAATTCAGAGTTAGAGAGTGAAGAAATAAACATACATCTAAAGCCACTCTGAAAAAATACTCAAAATAAAATAAGCAGAGAATCAACAATGAAAGTAAAAGAAACATACTTGTATATGAACCTGGCAATAAATTATATTTTCCATGCTTCTGTTTCAATCAACAAAGTAGTAAGGCAAAAAGAAAAATAACACGAATTGACTAATTAGCAAAAAACAGTGTAAGTTTGGAAACAAGATTATTAGGGATATTTATGGTTGCATCAAAGATATAGGAACAAATTGACTCTTTGTTTTAAGAAATACCTTGGAAACCAATGAACTCAACTCTACTATCACTTATGAGGCAACTAAAGTCCAAAAGGACTAAGTTTTTTTGTCAAAAATCAAGGTTGGAACTGAAAATTGGATATTCAATGAAGTAGCCTTTTAGTTAATGTGAAACAAATTCAAACATTTATTCATATATGTACTTCATCAGTATCTATTTATCAAGCCCTTTGTGTTTATAAAACACTTTACCATGTGCTGGAAATGTAGAAGTGAGAAAATTGAAATGTTCCTATAAATATGTAACTTACATTTTATAAAATTATACACTTTTTCTCTTAAAATGATGACTATTATAGTATAAACAAATTAGTTAATTGGAAAATAATGATTTTCATACTAAAATTCCTATCAATAATACTCCTGTCACATACTTAACTCCTCAGTGATTTTCACAGTATTTGAAATAATTTAAGTACTGAAGGGCTAGGCATAGTGGCTCACACCTGTCATTCCAGCACTTCAGGGGACTGAGGTGGGTAGATCACCTGAGGTCAGGAGTTTGAGAACAGCCTGACCAACATGATGAAACCCCGTCTCTGCTAAAAATACACAATTAGCTGGGGGTGGTAACACATGCTTGTAGTCCCAACTGCTTGGGAGGTTGAGTCAGGAGAATCACTTGAACCAAAAAGGCAGAGGTTGCAGTAAGCTGAGATCACAACATTGCATTCCAGCCTAAGCAAGAAGAGTGAAACTCCCTGTATTTAAAAAAAAAAAAAAAGTATGTACTGAAGATGATAATGGTTTTTGACAGGTATAAATATCATCAAGATAAAACAAGTGTGTTAATTCATAATCAAGTCTGATGAATGATATATCTTATTTACATTGTTTAGGCACTAATTATGATGACCCAACTGAAGACTCAGATGCACTTCATTTACCAAAATTTTGAGTGTGTGAAAAATGATAAATATCTATAATGATGTTCTATTTCTGCCCAAATGAATTTGAATTTGGAAGCAATGAATCCCACTTCTTCCCTGACAGTATGTCATAGCATTGGGCAAAATATTTCAAAGATTAATAGCTTGTCAGGGAAAGCTCGAACTGATAAGAGTGATATGTAAAATTATATATCCCTATGTTTAAAATTATTTCAGGCCAAAACGTGAAGAACTGCAGAGGGTGCATATAATATATTAAAGGAATATGAAAAATGTCAATATTTCATTTAAAGCTTACATGAGGAATGACGGCGGAAAGCTAAAATAGAACTCTACACTCAAGTAGTATTTTAAAGATTGCAAGCCAAGTGTAGCAGTTTGGAATCGCCAGCTGACAAACTGGCATTAAGAATCAAAGGAAACCTTACAGAAAGTATGACAACCTTGCAGATAGATTAAATTAAAATCTATCAACATGTAAAAATGAAGGAAAGAGAAAGTTTTTTTTTTTTGCACTCTAATGAGGAGAGTCTCTTGGTGAAATTTAGAAATTAAAACTGTTGATATAAGCAGAAAAGTCTTAGAAACTACTGTAGGACATTGACTCATATTGCCTGCAATTTAAGAGATTTTCCCAAGCTCTAGAATATTTTAAAGAATGTGAAATACAGCAATAATACTAACTTTATTCACTTTATCTTTACAGCAGCAGAAACAAGCTTTCTAAATATTGTTTCTGGCTCATTCTTGTAATACTTTTTTGGAAGTAAGAAATCAACATATATGGAAGCAGAGAAAATACAAACATAAGTGCTGAACTAAGAAATGAGTTCAGGGTTTCTTTATTATCTGTAAGTATATGAGATAACTTGATATCAAAGAGAACAATCTTTTTTTTTTTTTTTTTGAGACGGAGTCTCGCTCTGTCGCCCAGGCTGGAGTGCAGTGGCGTGATCTCGGCTCACTGCAAGCTCCGCCTCCCGGGTTCACGCCATTCTCCTGCCTCAGCCTCCCGAGTAGCTGGGACTACAGGCGCCCGCTACCACGCCCGGCTAATTTTTTGTATTTTTAGTAGAGACGGGGTTTCACCATGTTAGCCAGGATGGTCTCGATCTCGAGAACAATCTTTGTACTTTCTTAACCTTCAAAATGTCATCATGAATGTCTTCTTTCTCTTCCCTTTTTTCAACACCATAATTAGTGCAGGCTCAAAGGTGATCTAGAGCCAGCCGCAATTCAAAATACAATGATGATAAATTCTTAAAATGGTACACACAGCTACAATTCAAAATACAATGATGATAAAATCACAAAATGGTACAAAGCCAATTTTGTACTTTCCAGGAAATTGCTGACAAAACATGATTCTTTCACAAATAGAAAAAAGACTCAAGAATTATTTGAATTCATATTTAAAACAATACTTACATGTTGACCTATCTTTTGCATGAATAACAAAATCACCTATTGGGACCAGCAGCTAGAGATTATTTTCAAAACAAAATCTGAAAATGGAAGAAGCAAATTAGTATGCATGTTGAAAGGATCTATCATAAAAAAACAAAATAAATGAAGGAAAAAATTATTGATTTCTGGCTCTAGCTATCAAGGAGTAACTTATGATACAGTAAGCAAACCACAAAAAATAAGTCTTAAAAACTAGATACAACTTGTAAAATCATTATTACATTTCACGTGTCTACTTAAGGATGTAGAAGGTTGCAAAGAATATCACTCCTACTCATATAAGAACAACAACAAAGGACCAGGCAAACAGCAAGTCCATAACTTTGCTTGAACCTATCAAAAGTTTGAGATGGCAAGACAACCATTTAGTAGTTGATCTATGGAGAAGCTGGCCCCTGATGAGAGACAAGATGTGAACATTTGCTTACCTGTTCTACATGGAATCAAAAGCACATAAGGATTCAGATAGAGAACTTGGTGGAAACCTCAAGTAGGTTTTTCATGTCACAATTCCCTTAGGAATGTCTATGGAGGTAGCAGAACACTCCAGATAGTTGCTACTCTGATTGTGGGGATAAGACTGTTTAAGGCTCAGGTTTAATCTGTATGATAAACTTCAGTCCTAAGCAGGTCCAGGGTCTCTGGGTCTCAGAAAATTAACTGTTTCCAGCCTTGTTCCTTCACCACTACATATCTAGTTATGGGATCAGTACTTACCCTTTCATTATTAATAGATAACTTTTTTGGTTCTTTTTTTCCCTAGTTGCAATGACTTTCCTCTAGTGTCCTCAGCGGTTCTCACCAGTGTTCTCAGAGTTTATGTGAGAAAGTGTGGAACTCTAGAATATCGAAAAATTAGGGGAAGTTTACAAAATCTTGCAGACTTTTTAACAGTGTAATTCACTGGGTACTGACAAAGAGTATGAGCCAGACTTCACAGAAAACACCTGTATTAGCCTGTTCTCACACTGCTATAAATAACTTCCTGAGACTGGGTAATTTATAAAGAAAAGAGTTTTAATTGACTCACAGTTCCGCATAGCTGGAGAGGCCCCAGGAAACTTACAATTATGCCAGATGTGGAAACAAACATGTCCTTCTTTACATGGCGGCAGGAGACAGAAGTGCCAAGCAAAGAGGGAAAGACCATTGAAAAACCATCAGGTATTGTGAGAACTCACTCACTATAACAAAAACAGCACTGGGATAACTGCCCCCATGATTCAATTATCTCCCGCCAGGTCCCTCTTACAACATGTGAGGATTATTGAAACCACAATTCGAGATGAGATTTGAGTGGGGACACAGCCAAACCATATAATTCCATCCCTGACCTATCCCAAATTTCATGTCCTCACATTTTAAAACACAATCATGCCCTTCCAACAGTCCCCCAAAGTCTTAGTTCCTTCCAGCATTAATCCAAAGTTCCAAGTCCAAAGTCACATCTGAGACAAGGCAAGTCCCTTCTGGCTATGAGTCTGTAAAATTGAAAGTAAGTTGTTACTACCTAGATACAATGGGAGTACAGATATTGGGTAAATACACCCATTCCAAATGGGAGAAATTGGCCAAAACAAAGGGGCTACAGGCCCCATGCAAGTCCAAAATCCAACAGGGAAGTCATTAAGCCCTAAAGTTTTACTTTGACTCCAAGTCTAATGTCCTAATTTTGCTGATGCAAGAGGTGGGCTCTCATAGCTTTGGGCAGTTCCATCCTTATGACTTTGCAGGGTACAGCCCCTGTCGCAGCTACTTTCAATGGCTGGTACTGCAGCTTTTCCAGATGCACAGTGCAAGCTATCGGTGGATCTACCACTCTGGAGTCTGGAGAACGGTGAGCCTCTTCTCACAGCTCCACTAGGAAGTGCCCCAGTGGGGACTCTTTGTGTGGGGTTCAACCTCACATTTCCCTCTTTACTGCCCTAGCAGAGGTTCTCCATGAGGGCTCCACTCTGGCAGCAAACTCCTGCCTGGACATCCAGGCATTTCCATACATCATCTGAAATCTAGGTGGAGGTTCACAAATCTCAATTTTTGACTTCTGTGCACCTGCAGGCTCAACACCATGTGGAAGCTGCCAATGCTTGGGACTTGCACCCTCTGAAGCAACAGTCTAAGCTGTACCTTGGCCCCTTTTAGCCAGGGCACCAAGTCCCACAACTGCACACAGCAGTGGGGCCCTGGGCCTGGCCTACAAAACCATTTTTCTTTCTTAAGCCTCCATACCTGTGACAGGAGGGGCTGCCATGAAGTTCTCTGACATGCCCTGGAGACATTTTCCCCCTTATCTTGGTGATTATTGTTTGCTTCATCATTATGTATGAAAATTTCGGCAGTGAGCTTGAATTTTTCACTAAAGTTTTTTTTTTTATTTATTTTTCCTATTGCATCATCAGACTGCAAATTTTCCTAACTTTTGTGCTCTGCTTCCTCTTGAACACTTTGCTGCTTAGACATTTCTTCTGCCAGATACCCTAAATCATCTCTCTCAAGTTCAAAGTTCCACAGATCTCCAGGGCAGGGGCAAAATGCTGCCAGTCTCTTTGCTAAAGCATTAGAAGAATCACCTTTACTCCAGTTCCCAACAAGTTCCTAATCTTCATCTGAGACCACCTTGGCCTGGACTTCATTGCCTATGTCTCTATTAGCATTCTGGTCAAAGCAATTCAACAAGTCTCTAGGAAGTTCCAACTTTCCCATATCTTCCTGTCTCCTGAGCCTTCCAAGTCACTAGGAAGTTCTAAACTTTCCCATATTTTCCTGTCTTCTTCTGAGCCCTCCAAACTGTTCCAACCTCTGCCTGTTACCCACTTTTTGCTTCCAGATTTTTAGGTATCTTTACAGATACCTGAGTGGTACCCCACTCCTCGTACCAATTTATGGTATTAATTGATTCTCATGCTGCTATAAAGAACTGCCCGAGACTGGGTAATTTATAAAGAAAAGAGGTTTAATTGACTCACAGTTCCACATGGCTCAGGTGGCCTCTGGACACGTACAATCATGACAGAAGGAGAAGCAAATATGTCCTTCTTCACATGCCAAGCAAAGGGGAAAAAGCCACTTATAAAATCATCAGATCTCATGAGAACTCACTATCATGAGAAGAGCACGGGGGTAATCACTCCCATATTCAATTACGTTTCACTGGCTCCCTCCCATGACACATGAGGGTTATAGAAACTACAATTCAAGATGAGATTTAGGGGGGAACACAGCCAAATCCTATCAACACCCATCACAGTACATGTCTTTGGTGGTGAGCAACAGCAGCTATGGGAGGGCCACAGACTTTGCAAGGATCCTTCTGTTTAGCTCTCCTAGGAAACAAAAGCATCTATGGGGGCAAATAACAACCAGAACTGTATCCTGCAGGTACAAGGGTAAATTATTGCTTCTGGAGAAGCAGAACAGAAAAATATTATCTACTAAACAAAAAGGAGTAGGAATAAATGCTGGACCTGGTACTACAGATGAGGGAAGAACAAGAATATTGGGACAGCCAATTCTCTGCAATGTAAGAACATCATGCCTAAGATTAAGGCTTAATAAAACAGAATGTTATTAACCATCAGTGTAGCCACCAACAATTAAAAGATAACTATGTGAACCTCTGGAGTGTTCCCTGGTCTCCAAAGGCAATTCTAACAGAATGTAACACAACAGGAAGACCTAAAGCCTGAGGGTAAAGAAGATCAGAGAAAAACCCTATGTAAAACCAGCCCCACCTTAATCACAAGCTAGGACTTGAGGTATTTGAGGCTATAAAATAGTGAGATTAATTATAGCCACCAGACACACTACACACACTAAACACACACACACACACGCACACACCACACACCACACATAAACTCAACTCAGAAATACCTCTTTGTAAATTAATTGAAACTACCACACCGAAGACCTAGCAGAAGGATAGATGGACACACCTACGAGCATAAAATATATTTATTTGTCTGCTGTCCTAAAAATATGTTTAGCTTTCATACAACTATTACAAACCATAATAAAAGACCAATAAAAACACACAGCCATAGACAAAAAAAAACAGAACTTGATTTAGAGAAGAATCTTTGGTTTTAGCTTCAACATGTAAACGCTAGGAATTCGTCTCTCCTATCTTTACAAGGAAAAAAAAATCAAAGCTGGACAAACTGAAAATCATAGACTCTTCTCAGACCCATGAGAGAACTGAGGTCACAGTGAAAACCATCACTCCAAAATCTGCTAGACAATAAGACTATCTTGAAAATGATCAAAGTAAAGAATTTACATTACCTGATTTTAGGAAATAATATAAAGCTAGACAAATGGATTAATGTAACAGAATAGAGCATCTACAAACCAATCATACATGTATACAATCAACATAATTTCAACAATATTCAAAAAAAAGATTTTGAATCTGAAACAACTGGATAAATATGGAAAAATATAAATTTGGGAAAGAAAATCTAGAATATCTTAGTATGTTGGGATAGGTAAAATTTCTTAGACAAAACCCAAAAAGCACTACCATAAAAGAAAAGTATAAAGAAGTATAATTTATCAAATTAGACATT
This sequence comes from Pan troglodytes, assembly GCF_028858775.2. Taxonomy (NCBI): domain Eukaryota; kingdom Metazoa; phylum Chordata; class Mammalia; order Primates; family Hominidae; genus Pan; species Pan troglodytes. The sequence goes on from NC_072403.2 coordinate 115,371,707, forward strand.
GCTGCTTTTCAAAAGACCCCATTATGGAAGTAAATACAGGTAAATCAAAAACTATACTGAAAAATTGTTTGAAATACATATATGTAACAAATGAATTGTATCTAAAAATATGGCTATATTATCTATCTTTATGTATATATAAACATGTATCTCTATGTATCTATATGTATTTGTGTATATATATATATGGATTATATATATATTCCTACAAATCAACAATGAGAAAACGAACAATTCAAAATGTGGGCAGGCCAGGCACGGTGGCTCACGCCTGTAATCCCAATACTTAGGAAGGCCGAAGCAGGCAGATCACCTGAGGACGGGAGTTCAAGACCAGCCTGACCAACATGGAGAAACCTCATCTCTACTAAAAAAATACAAAATTAGCCAGACATGGTGGCACATGCCTTTAATCTTAACTACTCAGGAGGCTGAGGCAGGAGAATCACTTGAACTGGTGAAACGGAGGTTGCAATGAGCCGAGATAGTGCCATTGCACTCCAGCCTGGGCAACAAGAGTGAAGCTCTGTCTCAAAAAAAAACAAAAAAAGTGGGCAAATGATTTTAAAAGACACTTCATAAAGAAAGATACATAAAAATCTGACATGCTCATGGAAAAGTACTCAACATTGTTAGTAGGCAGGGTAATGTAATTTAAAAGCATATTTAAACATCAATTCAAATTCATTAGAATAACTGAAATTATAAAGATTGATAAGGCCAAATGTTGGTAAGGATGTACAATAACTGGAGTTGATGGGAATGGACAATGGCAAAACTACTCGCAAAATTCTTTGTCAGTTCTTTCTAAAGTTAAATATACCCTAAATATTTTGCATGAGAAATGAACACATATGTCCACAAAAAATTTTTAGCAACTTCACTTATAAAAGTTAAAAACTAGAAAAAACCTGTGTTCATAAGCAGAAAATAAATAAAATATTGTGGGATATTTAAACAATTGTACACTACCAAAAGATAAGAAATAATTATTGATACACATAATAACATTAATTTCAAAATGCATTATATAAAGCAAAAGAAGCTGGTCACAAATCAACATCTACTGTATAATCCCATTAATAAGAAATTTGGCAACAGGCAAAACTAATCTAATGGGCTAGAAATCAAAACAGAAGTTGCTTAAAGTTAGTTGGAATTGATTGGAAAGAGACAAAAGGGAACTTCTGGGCATGATGAAAATATTCTTTATTTTGATTAGATACTGTTTTACAATGTGAGAGTCAAATTTATAGAATTGTAAAACAGATCTGTGTATTTCACTATATAAAATTTTTTAAATAAGCTAAACAGAGTAAATCAACATTATCAGAAAAAAATAGAAGATGTACATCATATTATAATAAGAAAATTCCTGATTATATAATTTCCACTATGGGTAAAGAATAAAACCATGAAATAATTTTAAATACAACAATGTTATCAGTTAGTGAAGTTATCTATTCAAATAATTACACTGAAAGTTTTAATAATTCAAAACTTTAGAAAAATTATATAATTAGGTCCTGGTTATCAAAAATTATATAATTAGCTGACGGTCCTGGTTGTCCCATAAGCTTAGACAACCAGGACCTTCAGCTAAGTACATAATTTTTAATATATGAACCCTCTGGGCAGGTGAAATAGAGAAGTTAATTTAAAAATTGTATCTACATAAATCATCTATTTACACAGCATAAAATATTATAATAAGATGCTATCACAATAAATGTATCCAATTTTAAAATTGAATGGGATCATATTTACATATGAGAAATTCAATTATAATGTAATAGTATCTATCCTATTGATATTATTTCTTAATATACGATTTTGCGTGTTCACTTACTCCAAAGATACTCGTATCGCCTTTTTAAAAGATTCTCTTTTTAAAAGACAAGTGTTTTGCCCCTGAATTATAAAAATAATTTCAATGAACAATGACCATAATTGAATCTGCAACTGGTTTATAAAACTAGCAAACTTCGATTCCTTCATGCCATGAAAGGTTTGACCCTTTGGGTGTATTTCAGTATCTTGCAGTTTAACATGTGGGTTCTTATATTCTGAATTTTTTCATGCTGTGAAATGATTTTTCTAGTCAAGCTTTGATCTTCAGGTTTGGCCCATATTCTCTCTTCTGGGGCCCTACTAGATGCTGTCTACTTCAAATGCTTGCTCCCTGCAACACTTACTGTAAAATCTCAGGTGTCACATCACTCAATAATCTCACTCTGTTGGGTGGGGGGATAAAATAAATTCCTTTCACTGGTAGCTGACAACTTCTCCTTTATCTTTTAGGAGTTTCTGTTCTGTCCAGCTTCCAGCTGATAGAGCGCCTTTGCAGAGAGGACATTTGCAGTTTGAATACAGTGCAACCTTCATCACCAAAGGCACTTCAACATGCATGGCTATGGCTTTTCTGTTCATGCATTACAAATTAAAAAGAAACATTCTTATTATCTCAAATTCTCTAACACTCATTATCACATTGTATTAATGTTGTATAAAGCAAATTGATGTTTGTTCTCTCAAACTTTGACCATCATAACAAAATAAACACTACTATCATAAGCCTAGCAAAATAACATTTCTACTATATTCCATTTGTATAGCATAATGTCAATCACTGTTTACCAATTTACCATAAAATCACTGTTTACCAATCACATGTTTAATACTATATTGGTATGATTGAGGTTTATAATTCCATTTTCAAAACTCTTGGTGCTAGATATATTTAAAATTTGAAAAAAATTTATAATTTGGAAATATAATACAACGCAAATTATTATATAACATTTATAAGGGTTTGGGGAAGCACTTATAGTCGGGTGTACTAATATTTCTTTCTGTTTTTGTTTGTTTGTTTGTTTGTTTGAGACAGAGTCTCGCTCTGTGGTCCAGGCTGGAGTGCAGCGTTGTGATCTTGATTCACTGCAGCCTCTGCCTCCAGGGTTCAGATGATTCTCCTGCCACCACGCTTGGCTAATTTTTTTTTTTTTTTGTATTTTTAGTAGAAATAGGGTTTAACCATGTTGGCCCAGCTGGTCTTGATCTCCTGACCTAAATTGATCAGCCCACCTCGGCCTCCCAAAGTTCTGGGATTACAGGCATGCCCAGCCAAGTGTATTAATATTTCTATATCAAAGTTATATAAATATTTAGTGAGTTAAATCAAGATTATAAAGGAACATATCAATTTGGGTAGCATCTCAGTTTTTCACCAAACATGGTAAAGACAGCTCAATGTTCTGAGTTTTTCTGATTTTGGGGTTGTGAATAAATCACTTTGTATCATACAGCATTTTACATTTTGCAAAGCATAACGTGCTGTTTTGTACTTGGGGTTCTTGGTAAATATTTCTCCTTTATCTAAAAACTGCACCCTCAAACACAAAGGAAACACTGCTTTTTGCTTCAAAATATTTCAAAGTTCAATTTCTCATAAAAATCTTCCTGGCATCTAGAAAAATTATTTACTTTAACTTGTAGATGATACAGTCAGTAATTCTTATATATTGCACTCTATTTAGACAAAAATGTTATATCTCCTCCATGAATCCAACCTTTCAAAAGTGATCATTTCTATAATCTAAGCACTTAATGTGTATGTTTAGTATACTACTAAATTGTAAATTGTAGTTATTGAATGCCTATTTATGGAAACAAGTAATCAATCAGTACATTTGTAAAATATTTTAAAATATTTTAGAAGCTTTTAACCAACTAAACAGCTTCAGAAAATATAATCAATATTTTCAATATGACATAGTTGGAAAGTAGCAGAATTGGCTACCAAACTAGGCATCTAGAACAAAAATGTGATGATCCTTCTAATTAAATTTGGGAAACTTTCATTTCAATTTGTGATATTTCTACTCAATTGTACAGACTTTTCTAAGAAAGAAAGTGATACTTAGTCAAATATTACTACAAGCTATGTGTAATCATTCACCTCATAATGACATTTTGATCAATGATGGATGGCACATACAATGGTTGTCACATGAGATTTTCATAAAGCTGCACTGTACAGGTGTACCATTTTTATGTTTTATATCATGTTTTTGCTGTGCCTTTTCTATGCTTAGATTCACAAATATCATTGCATTTCAGTTGCCTACAGTATTCAGTACAGTAACACGCTGTGCAGCTTTGTAGCCTAGGAGCATGAAATTATACCGTATAGCCTAGACCTGTAGTCGATTACACCACCTAGATTTGTGTAAGCCTACACTCTATGATGCTAGCACAATAATAAAATTGCCTAACAACACATTTGTTCAGAACATATTCCTGTTGTTAAGTGATGAATAACTGTAATTGAAATGTTAATATTTTGGTTTGAAATATAGTTAAGTATTATAATCACTGAAAAGCTGAGAAATAACTACTGTCAATACTATTATATTTCTTATTTCTTATAAACTAGTGATATTTTATTTTGAATAAAAGTAATAAAATGTATTTCAATGGAAAATTAGTATATATGTAGAATTTTTCTTCAAAGTCTTAAGTATAAACAACATTCACATGCTTATAATTCTTTTATTTTGTAATAATGGCATTGAATGATTGATAAACAGTCAAATGAAATATAGAATATTATATCAAAATTATTTAAAGTTATTTTTCTCGTTAAATAATCTAAGTTGCTTCAATAATATTTTTAAGCATAAATCTCACCTTCTGAAAATTGCCAAACCTAAAAGTGTGAGTAGTTACATGTCAAAAAATGAACAATTTTAAGATTTGAACATTTTTTAAAAGATAAAAATGTAACTTTGATCAATTATAAACATGTTATTTTAAAATGTTATTCAAAGACTCAATTTAATGTTATTTTAAACAATGCTCTTTAATTTGCTTAATGAGGACTATAATGCAAATTAAGAAAAGTTGTTTTTGTAACTTTACTCAAAAAATATTAATTTGTCAAGTCATATATATATATATATATAAAACACATATATAAAACCTCCACTTCAAAGTTATATAAAGGTAAACATACACACATAGAAACACACACACTTCAAAAGATCAAAGTAACCAAATTCAGTTCAAATCAAATTGAGGCAATGTCATGTTATTTTTTTCACTATAAATAACTTTATCAGAATTATACTATACAGAAAACTAAAACATATATGTTTTGTCTTGGATTATTTTAATATTTTAAAATTTGTTAATCTTTCAGTGAAAATAAGCTCATGTTTGTTGTATGGTTTATGTGTGTATTTAATGGTATACATATTCTTTCAAAAAAACTTCAGCCAAATTAAATGTAAACGATTTTAATGAATGATTCGCGAGTCAGGCAGCTCTCAGAATCACAGCAGATTCACAGAAACTCCAGGGGTGTCTCGTGGTCAGAACAAATTTATAGACAAAAAGGTAAAGTAACGTACAGCAATCAAAAGTGAGATACAGAAACAGATTGGTTACAGCTCATCATTTGCCTTATTTGAACATAGTTTGAACACTCAGCAGTCTATGAGTGGCTGAAGTATGGCCACTGGGATTGGCCAACACTCAGTTATTGTTACAGGTGCATACTATTAAGTTAGGTTTTCATTTTTGCCGGTTACGCTAGGTTACAGTTCATCCACAAGGGCGTAGTCATTCTCAGGCCATATTTAGTTTGCTTTAACAATATAAATCAATAAACATTTTTGAAGAACTTTTCAAGTAACACACTGTTACAGTGTAGATGGAGAATGACTTTATGTAGAAAGGTAAGAGGTTTAATATTGAAAATGCAAGTTTAAATAAAAGAAAAACATGCATATTTTGCCTTAAAAGTACAAAGTACATCTTGATACTTATATTCATGAAATAATAGTTGAAACAATGATAATGGAAGACATCCATAGAAAAACTATAGAGTGATAAAAGAAAGTTCTGAGAGAATATCTTAGGAATCATTTAATTTTATCTGGTAGTGAATGAATGGCAACTAGTGAGTATTTAGCATGGCTCAACATAAGATGATATAAAATCATGATAAGGAAAAATATCTCTACAGAGGACTAAGTGAACACTGTTTAACGGTGTTAGGTTTTTCAGAATAATTATGGGAATACACTCTTTACATACCTCCTCTACCAAGAAAAAAACAAACAAACAAACAAATAAAGAGTGAAACTGTCCCACACTCTAAAGATTAGAAAACTCCATATATTAATGGTCAACTAATATTTATACTAATTACATCATTGATGGAGAACATATATGAGAATATATATATATATATATTTTTTAGTGTTCTAAGATCTGAGGTTGCACAGAATTGAGGATTCCAATATGGCACACTGATGACAAAACACTTATGTTGATTTGCCTCTGTGGTTTGTCATAAGAGTTGATACTTAGAAAAGAATATATGTCAGTCCAGCAGATTTACAATAAATGGTGGCCTAATAGGAACTACAAAATTTGTGCCAATTTAAGACACATATTTAAGTCTGAATAGAGAAGTTGCTGGTATCCCAGTGGAGAAAATAAATGATGAAACAAGATAAGGATCATTTTTATTGCTGAGAAATGCTGAGGCTGACTAGATTGCAGGATAGATACATTGAAATTTAACAAGTTGAAAAAATACAATTAATTAGTAAACAAGTATACGCATTTGTTCTTTGAAAGCATTAATTCAGTCAGCTTCATGGATATACAACCAGTGCAGTCAATACACTGGTTTTGTCATCTCAAAATCCTTAATAATTTTAAAACAGAAGTCCTAAATTGTTATATTGCACTGAGCCCACAAATTATGTGGTCAACCCTGGATTAATAAATTATACCTCATTATTCTAAAGATAAATTTCATAAAAACAGAAAATACCAAAACAAAAATTAGAAACATGGAATCATTTTATATGAGACTATGTGCCTATTTTCTTTTTGGAAGCCTGACATTTCCAAAGACACATAAAGAGAAGATATTTTTGTGCAACCTAACTTAAAGTTGGAAAGGAAAAGACATCAATTAAAATAAAGTCACGTAATGTTTGAAGTTCTCTCTCATTCAGATATCAGGGATAGCCTTCAAAAACCTTTAGAAAACATTCACGTGTTGGTCATGAAAGAGATGCAACCTGTGTTCTCTCCTCATTCTTGGTGAGTGGTCTTAAGACAGAAATAGAGGATTTAATATGAAAGCAAAAGCTGAAGTAGGAAATAACCCCATGGCCATGTTGCCAACTCCTAACTGAACAATATGAAAGAGACCTAAACAAAAGCAGAAAATACCTAGAAAGAATCTGCTAGCTTTACAGATAATAGCAAGATGTTCTTATTTTGACTATCACATCAGAAAGAAATGATACATGTAGATACATTATGATAAAAAGATATTGGAAAAACAAATAATTATTCTACATTAGCTGAGAAATTGACAAAAAAACATGTGGATAGACAATAAAGATGCTTTCAATACAAGAGAATGGCCCATACTCTTAAACTAACAAGGAGAAATTTTCCTATAGATTAGATAATTTTTTTACATTTTTGATTAATAAGTGCTACCGTATCAACCTTAGTTTCTTCTTAGTTGAAAAACTGATGCTGCAAAGTCAATGAACTGCTTAGGTGGAGTAGTCCTAGCATCTTGTTTGGGCTGCAGAATGACTAAAGACAAAATGAAAAATTGAAACCACCTGAGTTTACATTATTAAACTTTTAGAACTAGAATTGAGGACTAAGACCATTTGTCTTCTTGACAAATATTTGTTTCAGGTATTTTGTTTGCTTGTTTGTTTGTTTTCAGGAAGATAAGGCTATAGTACAAAACGACAATAACAAAAACTTCATTGTTTCTTTAGGACATATTTGCAAACACATGCAAACACTTTTTGTATTGAAATAATTTGTATACCTAAGCAAAAGCTTATGTTTCAAACTAAATTTTGTTCTCAATACTCGCTTTGAAAATTTTGCCAGGCAGTGTCTGTCCACAAGCCCTAAATTAATATTTTACAAATGAGACACTGCCACATGTCTGTGTTTGCTGTTTTTAAAGTAATGTAATATATTTTTATTGCAGATTCTGAGAATCATCTTGCAGTCTGTTAAAACAAATAATGCAATGTCCAGCTGTCAGATTTCTGATTTAGTAGATCTATTATATGATGGGGCTAAAAAATTTACATTTCTACAAGTTCCCAGGCAATGCTGATGCTGCTGTTCTGGGGACCACATTTTGGGAACGAACCTCTGCTTTGTTATATGAGCCAGTTTGATTCAAGGTACTTCTTTAGTTGCATCCAAACATCTCCCAAATGATCGCATTTGGGATTTCTATTGTTTTAAGATAAATATTTTATTGAAGAAGAATTGTTGTTCAGAGAAGTTAAAGGCTAGTTGCTATTGGTATTTCTGAAATGGTTGCAGATAACACATAAAGGACTAAAAAAACTTTCAATTAGTTGTCAAAAATCAATATATACTACAAATTTAGATAAGTGCCTATGATTTGCAACTCGCTTAGAGAGGTAGAAGTTAGTGTACTAGAACTTTTTAGAGTCTTAATAATATATAGACAGCATGATTGTTTAATTATATTTAAATAACTCAAAAATACAATTAACTACTTAATCTAATGCCATACCTTTAAGGATCCAAATACTCTGACACCTATTTAGGAATGCAGTTCACTGAAATGTTTTCAGAAGTAAGGAAAAACAGTTAGGGTAGACAAAGTATAGTAATTATCAGAAAAATATTTTATGATAAGAATTAATTCATTGTGTTGAAAATGTGATCATTTGGTAACCTAAAACAATAAACAGCTAGATGCGTGGTAGGCATATTCTGTTATTGGCAGAGAACTCAGAATTTATGTTTCTTAAAATCCAAACCAACAATATCTGCCCTAAGGCATACAAATATTTGACTCTTTTGACTATTCATTTTTCTTTGATAAAATAAGCATTGGGGAGCAATGCAGCTCATATGCTGCCGGGTTTAGTCTTTGAATATGAAAGTCAGAGCAGAATGAGTACTGAATTGTGAAGCTTATACACAGCAGGAACTTTGACTGACAAGAATTCCACAATTCTAGATAAAGTTTGAAAGGAATCATTGGCTTCATTTAGAACTGATCTATGGGAATATTCTTTAAAAACACTTGCAGTTTTGTAACAATTGTCCTTCATGTAAATTACATTTGATTTCTTCTCAAAATTAAATAATGATCTGTTTTTTCTGTCACTGTAGTTTTGTGTTTTCTAGAAATTATATAAGGGAACTCATGAAGTATGTAGCCTTTAATATCTGGATTTTTTTCATTTAACATGCCGATTACGAGATTTATGCAAATTGTTAGATTTATGTTCTGTTGGGTTGTTGAATAATCTAAAGGGATGTTTTTAATGTAATGCAATAAAGCACTCTTCTTAAGTTATATTCCAGGAACACCAAGGAGGGAGATCTAATCCAAAGAGATCCAGGCCCAAATCAGGGAAAGATTCAGATAACTTTGTGCAGGTAAAGAAGAACAGGAAGAGCATGCAGGGAAAATGAGGAACATGAGCAAAGATACATAAGGATTAGGAAGTAAGTGAGGCTGTGGTCAGAGCTAGATAACGGTGGGCCTTGAATGCAATTTATTGAACAGAACTTTATACAGAGAACATTGGGTAGACATTGATTGAATTTAACCAGGTGAGTTTGGTGGCCAGATTTTTCTAAATTTCTTCACATGGAAGAAGTACAAACATAATCTGAACTAGGGGCAAGATTTAAATCAGGGAAATCACATATCATAGTGTCCATAAAAATATGAAAGGGCATATATCAGGTCAGTATGGTTAGCAAGGGGATCAGAAACAAGACTTATTTAAAAATTAATATCTATACAACTTTATTATTGATTAGGTGGGAATGCTGGTGTGGGGAAGGAGATGAATATGAAAGAGAATTCTGGGAAAATTCCAGGGTTCCAGTTTGTGTGGTTTGAATAATGATGGTATTTCTCTTCCTATATATATGGCAGAAAGAGACCATAAAATAGAATCTCAAACAGGAGGTCTCTTCCTGATTCTATATATGATATATATGAATCTTCAGATCACGTAAATGGAGAAGTCTCACATTTTTCTTTCTTGTTTCCACTTACTCCATTTTTTAATCTCTACTGGAAATGTCTGCCATGGACAATGATGTATTCTTTCTGGCCATAACCTCATTTTCTGACTGTTCATTTTACTGCCAACTCCACCTTCACCCTCTTCAATACAGTCTTTTACATCATTGCTCAGCAGTTCTTAGTGAAAATCAGCTCATGCGGCTCCTATATCCAGCTGAAGATAGCCAAACCCGAGGGCCTGGGTCAGGTAAGGTTGTTGAACTGCTTACTCTCACAGTTGAGGAGACATATACAAGAAGCAAGGAAAGACTAGAAAATACAATGTATTAGTCCATTCTCTTGCTGCTATGAAGAAATACCCAAGACTGGGTAATTTATAGAGAAAAGAGGTTTAATTGATTCACAGTTCTGCATAGCTGGAGAGGCTTCAGGAAACTTACAACCATGGCAGAAAGCACTTCTTCACAGGTCAGGAGTAGAGAGAATGAGTGCCAGCAGGAGAAATGCCCAATGCTTATAAGGCCATCGGATCTCGAGAGCTCACTCACTATCACAAGAACCTCATGGGGGACACGGCCCCAATGATTCAATTACCTTCCAACAGGTCCCTCCCATGACACGTGGGGATTATGGGGATCACAATTCAAAATGACATGTGGGTGGGGACATGGCCAAACCATATTTTGTAATAAATCTAGTTTTAAATATGTTAGACATGAAATAAAACAATTTAATTTTTCATAAGAAAGATATGCAAAGTAATTAAAAATACAGCTGGAAAGTGTTTCAATGACTACCTTATATAATGTTTCCAACCTCTCCCTCTGTCACTCTCTATCCTACTAGATTTTATTTCCATCACATTATAACCAGTTTATAGAACAGACAAGGCACATGGGATGAATCTCATGTTTCTTTCTCTACTTTATACCATACCTTACTTGAATTCAAAATAAAGCTTACTTATTTTGTCCTTTATTCTTTAAATATGTTCATAGGAGGAAGTTCTTTCTAAGGCACTGGATAAAAATTCAATAGGTCCCATGACTGTTATGGTCAGTCCTAGAAAGTCCTATAATAACTTTAAATTACAAATTAAATTCAGTAATTAAAATGTCCATTCCCAGATAGTAGTCAAACTCCAATCTTGCCTAATATTAAACCTTCTCCACAAAACTATGGCCTGGGAAGTGGGACAGAATTCTTCCTTTCTACCTCCTACCTGGAGCACTTGGCTCTCTTGCATTGTAGTTGAGGGTGAGATGAAATGAAGATGAGATAAAGAACTGATGTTGACTGGCATTTACTTTACTTCTCATTCTCTGGGTAATATTCATGTTTAATACATTTCTTTCCTAAATATTTATAAATATATGAAATTATAAATATATACAACTATGTACTTTCATGTATAAACTTTATATGACTTTATAATTATAAATAAATCTGATAGTTATATGTGTAATTATAAAGTTATTTAATTCAGTATATGTTATGTATGTAAATATAGTTTATTTGCAAATTATCAAATAATTATTATGACACAATCTCCTAGGAGGTATACATCTTGCTTGATTTTTCACCACTGCAACCTCAGTTTCTAGATCAATGCCTGGAACATAGTAGATATGTTATATAAATATTATATATTGCATAGATTTTAATACAGGTGTACTAAATCATCCAGCACAGAAACTTGCAGACAAGTTGTAGACTAGCCACCTATATTTGGGAGTACCTGATTATAGAAGATATTTAAAATATCAAGAGTCATTTAGAACTTAGAGGGAGAGCCCATAAACTAAATGGAACCTGACTTTTAGGGGAAGGTAAAGGGAGTAGAATCCATAAAGTAGACCACTAGGGTACAATAAGTGAGTTAGAAAGAAAAATAAAGGACTGTGTTCTCAGATAGATAAATAGATAGATAATAGCTAGATGACAGATAGATAGATAGATAGATGACACATACATATATGTACACACACTTATAAACACACACACATGCACAGTATTTTGAGAATAAATAATAAATATGTCAAATATCACAGAGAAATGTTGGTCCCATCATTAAATGAGAATTTACAGCAGGGCTTGGCTCCTAGGTTATGGATTGGTGCTGGATGGGGAACTGAAAGAGAAGCACTCAGTAGTTATATTGTCTCTACAACTTCATTCAAGGCAGCTGACAAGATGCTGAGTTCAGCAATGTGGGGAGTTTTGATACAATGGGGATAAAAATCTCTGGAAAAAATGTGTGAAGGATTCAGGGTAAGCAGTTTACACAAACTGTCATGAGATGGTTGAAGGCAGGAGTTGGAGTGGAGTAAAATGTTTTCTTCTAGGTTACAAAATTCTCAAGCTGCTTGAGTTGGAAAGCAGGAATTCAATAGGTTACACTGACATGATACTATGTGACCAGATTTGGATATGGGATATAGAGACATTTTGTGAATAGAGCATTTGGCAAAGAGGAAACAGATTTCTGGAAGATGTTCCTTTATAATGAAATGCGATTAGAGAAAACAGGTTTTGTGGATTGAGGTTAAGGATTTGAGGAGGGAGGGAGAAAGTGCACAGCAATAAGGAGAGGGGAAGAATGTTAGAGAATTAACCCAAGTGATGGCACAGGGGCTTGTCTTTTGAATGGTCATTGCAAATACAGGGATAGGAAACGCGCCAAGAATTGACGGGTTTCAATTTTTTTCCTAACTTGTTCCCTTTTAAATGTCTTACAAATTTAGTTATTCTATGGCTGCATAACTGTGTTTTTGGGTTTTTTTGTTTGTTTGTTTGTAGATAAGGGTCTTGCTTTGTTGCCCAGGCTGGTTTCAAACTCCTTGCTTCAAGTAATCCTTCCACCTTAGCCTCCCAAAGTGCTGGGATTACCCACATTAGCCACTGTGCCCAGTCATAATTTTTACTACTATTTTTGGTAGTAAATTGTTAAGATATTTTTTCATACTATTCATATATGCAAAAGTGAAATCGCAACCACTGAAAATGCATGCTATGTCACCATACCATGATATTTGATCATTTGAGAAGTATATTTAGTGACATAAGTGTACATTCCTATGCTCTCCAGTTGATTTTAAAACTGAGTGTGATTTTATTCCTCTAAAGGAAAGACAGATGTGAAGGGAAGAAGCTGAAAATGAGTGTAGAAAATGCCACACAATTACTAAAACCATTTTTTTGTCTTTTTTTTCACATTAAGATAATGTGGAGGCTTGTATAGCTACATCGTAGGAGACCAAGTTTCTAGAAATTCAGATATCCTATCTCCATCATGGATTAATATAATAGGACATGTCCATTTTAGTATCTATTCTGTCACTCTGCTTTATCTTCTTTTACTTAATTTATTGAGACTTATTTAAGTAGATCATACAATGTATTCCTCTCCACTTCTAGCAGGTCATCAATTCTGAGATTTCAATATCCTGAATATTGGCGCAAGAAATACTTATGACTTCCAATCTTATTAGTGTTTCATTCTTCATCAATTATTTTGCTTTTTAAAATTTATATCCCACTCCCATTCAGTCAATGGCTGTGGCAAATCTTTTCCACCAAATTTAAATTATTTATTTACTTTAACTTCCCTTCTCTCATTTAGCCATCAGGTGGAAAAATATTTAATTACTTAATGATATCTAAAAACATTTCTCTCAACTGTGAGCAAACTTTTTTGTGAAATTGATTATTTTCATATTGGCTCTAAGAATTTGTTTTTGTTTCCTCTGTTAATTGTTCCCTGTCCCCCTGGATTTACTATTTTTCCCCTCTCTCTCTTAATGTTTTCATTCTGTTTAGCTGCCAATAAAGGTTAGGGCAAGTCACTCCCATTTTTCCACAGCCCTTCATTCAGCCCAGCGACTCGTCTGGGTATCTCATTCTCTCTAACCATAACGTATCAGGCACATATATCTTAAACAAAGTAAATTTATTATGAGTATAATTGCTTTGTGAGAATTTTGATACTGCATTATGATAAATAAAATTCTCAGCATTTCTAATAATAAATGATATCAATTGACTCAATGATATAAACTGCTACCTATAGGAACATATTGCGTGACAGTAACAAAAATGCAGAGTTAGATTGGTAAGAGGGTAACGTCCTTTAAGTATAAACTTTTTGTTAATAAGAGAAATTCTATAGACCTTAAATTGGAGGTTTGTAGTGTATTCAATGACATAGAAAAATGTGTGAACATATATCAAACTAAATAATATTAACAAGATCCAAGTACTACTAGTCTTCCTATCTGCTTTGCTCATCTATTAAAATATAATTATATGTGCAGATATTGATATTGATTATATATATATCTATGTATATACACAGATGTGTATGCAGATGTGTATGTGTATATATGTGCAAATGTACTTGTAAATATAAATGTGTATATATGAAAAAGGGCAGTTATCAAACATAAATACCCATAAATATCCAAATTCTGATTATTATTTCATACCTAACAGTGTTACATAAGAGTGTTAATTTAGTCTCATCATTGCTGACATTAGGTAATGACTTTAAAAATTGCATATGTAATATAGAGAATTTTACTTTGTTTTGTCTTCTTTTGTTTTCAGTTTGAAAATACTTCAGCTATTTAATAAATATATTTTCATTTTAGTGAATTTTCTATATATTTCACTATCTTTTAAATTTAGTCTTGATGCTTTTATTAACACATATTTTTACTCTGTCATATTTGTTTTACACATCTGTCTTGAAAATGCCTTTAACTATTTTTATTATTATTATACTTTAAGTTCTAGGGTACATGTGTACAACATGCAGGTTTGTTACATATGCATACATGTGCCATGTTGATGTGCTGCACCCGTCAACTCATCATTTATATTAGATATATCTCCCAGTGCTATCCCTCCCTGCTCCCCTCACCCCACAACAGGCCCCGGTATGTGATATTCCCCACCCTGTGTCCAAGTGTTCTCATTGTTCAATTCCCACCTATGAGTGAGAACATGCAGTGTTTGGTTTTCGGTCCTTGTGATAGTTTGCTCAGAATGATGGTTTCCAGCTTCATCCATGTCCCTACAAAGGACATGAACTCATCCTTTTTTATGGCTGCATAGTATTCCATGTTTTATATTTAACAAAAAAATTTAACTATTTGAATGACCAATGTATTATTTAAATAATTAAATGTATCAATAATTTACTTCACAAACCCTTTATTTTCCTCATCCTTATGTATTCTGTATTTGAGCAAGTGTTGATAACATTCACCTGTATTTCTTCTTCTTTTTTTTTTATTTGAGACGGAGTCTTGCTCTGTCGCCCAGGCTGGAGTGCAGTGGCGTGATCTCAGCTCACTGAACATTCACCTGTATTTCTTATCCTCATTTTCTTTGAGCATTAGTTAATTTTTAATTCATTATAATTATTTTATGTTAATTATGTTAATGTTTGTTTTCTAAATTATTAATACTTTGTTTTAATGGAGGTAGGAGGTAGGACTGGACTCTAAAGCAGGGAGCTTGTACACGGGACCAAACTGAGGAATAGCTAAAACACGTGCTGGGCAGAAGCAGCTTCCCATAAGACACACTCAACAGTGTGCCATTTCAGTTTATTGTTGCCATGGCAACACTCAGAAGTTACTGCCCCTTTCCGTGGCAAAAACTCAGAAGATGCCACCCATTTTCTAGAAATTTCTGCAAAAATTGCCCATTAATTTGCATGTAATTAAAAGCGGGTATAAATATGAATGCAGACCAGCCTTTGAGCTGCTATTCTGGTCACACGGCCTATTGGGTAGCACTGCTCTGCAAGAAGCAGTAAGTCTGCTGCTGCATTATGCTGTTGCTTAAACAGAAGTTGCTGTCTAATGCCATTGGCTCACCCTTGAATTCTTTCCTGGAAAAAGCCAAGAACCCTCCTAGACCAAGCCCCTGTTTTGGGGCTTGCCTGTCCTGCATCACAATTGCTTACATTAAATATTATTCTTCCAAATTTGATGCCACTTTATTCTTGCACTTTATTTTTTAGTGTATAATAGAATCAATTTATGTATTAACTGTGAAAGATTCATCTTCTTTATAAATATCAGTCCTGTAAATCTACTTAAGTTGTATATATACACAATGGAATAATTTTCAACCTTAAAAAGCAAGAAATGTCATTTGTAACAACACAGATGAAATTGGAAAACATTATGTTAAGTGAAATAAACCAGACACGGAGACACAGACACTGCAAGTTCTCACTTATATGGAATCTAAGACAACCAAAGTCAAAGGAGCAGAGAATAGAATGGTTATTATAGAGGCTAGGGAGCAGGGAGATGGGGAGATGATAGTTAAACGGTACAAAGCCTCAATTAGGAGGAATAAAGGTTTTTTTTAATACTTTGAGATATATTACACAGTAGGGTGATTACAGTAAAAAATAATGTATTCTACGTTTCAAAATTGCTAACAGAGTAAATTTTAAATGTTCTCACCATAAGAAATGATATATCTTTGAGGTAACTATTATGTTAATTAGCTTGACTTAAGTACTCCACATCGTATTTATAAATCATAACATTACTTTGATTACTCTATAAATTTATACAACTATAATTTGTCAATTTACAATGAAAATAATAAAGTTTTTAAAAACTTGTGTTCACTAATATTTTCTAAAAGATGAGTATTGAAATATGATACACATAAGGAAAATCAATAAAATATTTAGCACAATTGATTATCACAAAGTGAAGAACCATGTAGAAGCCACCCAGGTCAAGAAATAGATCAGTGACAGGACCACAGAAGTAGTCCTTGTGCCATGTCTCTAACTTTGTTTCAGCCACACAGGCCCACACCTCCCACCAAAGTCATCACTATCTTGTCCTTAAGGAAGTTACCATTAACTTCTAAGTTGTTTTTCTTTCTTTCTTTCTTTCTTTTCTTTGTTTTTGAGATGGAGTCTCGCTCTGTCGCCCAGGCTGGAGTGCAGTGGCGTGATGTCGGCTCACTGCAAGCTCTGCCTCCCAGGTTCACGTCATTCTCCTGCCTCAGCCTCCCTAATTGTTTTTCACTTTTTTTTTTTGAGATGGAGTCGCACTCTGTCACCCAGGCTGGAGTGCAGTGGTGCAATCTCGGCTCACTGCAAGTTCTGCCTTCCGGTTCACGCCATTGTCCTGCCTCAGCCTCCCTAATTTGTTTTTCTTTACATACTTAACTTCTAAATACACATTCATGAATACTATAGGTTCATCATTTTTAAATATATATATGCAATTATGTATTTTTAAATTATTTGCATGTTAAACCCAATATTATGTTTGTGAGAAATACTTATGTTATTGAGTATAACTGTTCCTTTTGTTTGTACTTATTTCTGCTTAATGTTCTGTTGTTCAAATAAATCAAAATTTACTCATGCATCTACTATTGATGGGCATGGGTTCTTACCAATTTGTGACTTTTATGATTAATGTGCTTATAAAAACTCATTTATATGTCCTTTGGTACACACATATGCACATTCATTTTGGATATTTATATAGTGGTGAAATTGCTATGTCATGGTACATGAATATGTTAAACGTTACTGGAATGATGTCATAGTTTTCCAACATGACTGTTCCTTTACATTCCTATCAGCTATATATGAAAACTCAAAGCATGCAAAATACTTGCTAACATTTAGGTTTATTTGTGTTTTAAATTTTACTTATTGCAGAGGCATATAATAGTATCTCACTGTGGTTTAAATGTGAGTTTTTCTGAGGTTTATTAAGGTTGAGCACCTTTTCTTACGTTTAATTAATATTTGGTATCTTCCTTTGTTCCAAAATGTTTATTCAAGCCTCTTGATTATTTATCTATTAGATTTTCTTTCCTTACAGATAGTTAAGGTGGAGACCAAATTGCTTTTTCCTTTTTAGTATGGGCATCCAGTTGACCAAGAATCATTTATTCTTATTTTTATTTATTTATTTATTTTTGAGACAAAGTCTCGCTCTGTTGCACAGGCTGGAGTGCAGTGGCACAATCTCGGCTCACTGCAACCTCTGCCTCCCGGGTTCAAGAGATTCTCCTGCCTCAGCCTCCCGAGTAGCTGGGAGTGAAGGTGCCTGTCACCACACTTGGGTAATTTTTATATTTTTAGTAGAGATGGGATTTCACCATATTGGCCAAGCTGGTCTCGAACTGCAGACCTTGTGATCTATCCACCTCGGCCTCCCAAAGTGCTAGGATTACAAGTGTGAGTCACAGCGCCCAGACCCAGGATCATTTTTTTAAAAGACAATAAGTTCCTTATGGGCTCTTTACCCTATTCAGTGGGCCCATTTGTCACTTGCTCCCAAGCCACCCTGTATTAACTATTGTAAGTTTATAAGTCTTGATATAGCAATTCTCCTATCTTAATTTGCTTCAATAATGTATTTTGATTAGCACATTAATTTTAGAGTCAGCTTCTATGTCACATGCCCCAACATGCTAAAGAGAAAACAATACAGATGAAAGTAACAAGAAAAGCTGTTTAGACTTTGTGGTTCAGCAGACGGTCCATTTTATTGTAAAGATTCTCTGTGTGTTTGAGGTGTACACTCTGGTATTCTTACACGCGTTCTTATATTTTTGCCCATTTATCCAGTTTACTAATTGTGATCAAATTTTAATGGTTATTTACTTCTGTTTTTATTAATAGATGTGTTAAAAATTATTTACATAATTGCGAATTTTCCATTTCTTTGTGTAGTTTTATTTTTGTTGTATATTTTGTGGTTATGCTATTGGATACATAAAATTTAGAATTGTTGCAACTCATGTTTAATTGAAACTTTTATCGTTATGAAGTATTCTTTATTTTCATTATGATTTTTACCTTAAGTCAATTTGATTGATATTTATATAGCTATGGCTGCTTTCTTTTTTTCTTAATGATTATATGGTTTTACATGGTTTTATTTTCAATATCACATATATATGGTATAGAGAATATACATATATGTATATTAAGTCATATAAAGCTGACTTTAAAAAATCCAGTCTGAATTTATTTTTAATAAGTGTAGTTAATCCATTTGCATTTAATGTAATGCCTGATATTTTAAAAATTATGTCTACCATTTTACCCAGTTCATATTATCATTCTATCTGTTCTGTTTGGTAATACAAACACTAGTTTTTATATATAATATTTTGGTTTAAATCTAATTTATTATGCATCTAAACAATTTTGTGCATTCTCTAAAACCAAAAGCCATAATTGTCAAAGTGAGCCAATATTATAGGTATAAAGATTTAGAGTAACTACAGTGATACACTTTTATGGCAAGGCTGATACTGGGTGAAAGAGATTCAGTATGTTCAGATGTCAACTTCTTTTTGCTGTTAGTAGTAAACTGAATTTCAGGAATATTTGTGTCTTAAAATGATATCTAATGAATTGACAGCCCTCTAAAGTTTGGTTTTATATTTCTTAAAATAACTTGGAAAATCTTAAAACAAATTCTTCATTGGAAGGAGTGCCAAACTTTATCTTTCATAGGCCTTAGAAAGTTGCATTATGGAAACTATAGCTTGCAAACAAGATGATGTTTAAAGCAATCCTACCGAAGTAGTTAATAACGCAAACGGTATGCAGAACTTAATTTTAAAAGTATCCATTTGTGCTTTCAAATCTCTCGTCTTATTAACAAATATTTTTTAAAATTTATTCATTTTATTAGAGACAAGGTCTCACTCTGTCATCTAGGCTGGATTGCAGTGGTACAATCATAGCTCACTGTAACACTGAATTCCTGGCCTCAAACGATCCTCCCATTTAGGCCTTCCAAAGTGTTGGGATTACAGGCCTGAGCCACTGTAATGAGCGAAAATAACTTTTTGATTCAATCTTTTTTTAGCTGCTTAAAATTATGTTTTACATTTGAATCAAAAGACATTAATGAGGTAGGGCTTTATTTAATTAAATAATGGTGAAATGTTTGAAAGAATTATAGAGATAAGTCTTTCAGTGAGTCTGTCTTACAAAAGTTTGTCAACAAATGATACCCAAGAAAATATTTTGCTGAAATGTGTAAACAAACATTTTGGAATGAAAATAATTGAAACTCAGAATGTCCTCATTTAGCAAAACTTGCTCTGAGTATCTTAGGGACTTGAATAATTGCAGAAAAAATATTATCTCAATTAGTGATATTTTGGTGTAAAGAACAAGTCAATTGAAAGTATCAACAACTTAAGATTTATTTGGTTACTGTAGCCTTGTAGTATAGTTTGAAGTTAGGTAGCGTGATGCCTCCAGCTTTGTTGTTTTGGCTTAGGATTGACTTGGCGATGCAGGCTCCTTTTTGGTTCCATATGAACTTCAAAGTAGTTTTTTCCAATTCTGTGAAGAAAGTCATTGGTAGCTTGATGGGGATGGCATTGAACCTATAAATTACCTTGAGCAGTATGGCCATTTTCATGATATTGATTCTTCCTACCCATGAGCATGGAATGTTCTTCCATTTGTTTGTATCCTCTTTTATTTCATTGAGCAGTGGTTTGTAGTACTCCTTGAAGAGGTCCTTCACATCCCTTGAAAGTTGGATTCCTAGGTATTTTATTCTCTTTGAAGCAATTGTGAATGGGAGTTCACTCATGATTTGGCTCTCTGTTTGTCTGTTATTGGTGTACAACAATGCTTGTGAGTTTTGCACGTTGATTTTGCATCTTGAGACTTTGCTGAAGTTGCTTATCAGCTTAAGGAGATTTTGGGCTGAGACGATGGGGTTTTTCTAGATATACAATCATGTCATCTGCAAACAGGGACAATTTGACTTCCTCTTTTCCTAATTGAATACCCTTTATTTCTTTCTCCTGCCTGATTGCCCTGGCCAGAACTTCCAACACTATATTGAATAGGAGTGGTGAGAGAGGGCATCCCTGTCTTGTGCCAGTTTTCAAAGGGAATGCTTCCAGTTTTTGCCCATTCAGTATGATATTGGCTGTGGGTCTGTCATACATAGCTCTTACTATTTTGAGATACGTCCCATCAGTACCTAATTTATTGAGAGTTTTTAGCATGAAGAGCTGTTGAATTTTGTCAAAGGCCTTTTCTGCATCTATTGAGATAATCCTGTGGTTTTTGTCTTTGGTTCTGTTTATATACTGGATTACGTTTTTTTATTTGCATATGTTGAACCAGCCTTGCATCCCAGGGATGAAGCCCACTTGATCATGGTGGATAAGCATGGTACTGGTACCAAAACAGAGATATAGACCAATGGAACAGAACAGAGCCCGCAGAAATAATACCACACATCTATAACCATCTGATCTTGGACAAACCTGACAAAAACAAGAAATGGGGAAAGGGTTCCCTATTTAATAAATGGTGTTGGGAAAACTGGCTAGTCATATGCAGAAAGCTGAAACTGGATCCCTTCCTTACACCTTATACAAAAATCATTTCAAGATGGATTAAAGACTTAAATGTTAGACCTAAAACCATAAAAACCCTAGAAGAAAACCTAGCAATACCATTCAGGACATAGGCATGGGCAAGGACTTCATGTCTAAAACAGCAAAAGCAATGGCAACAAGAGCCAAAATTGACAAATGGAATCTAATCAAACTAAAGAGCTTCTGCACAGCAAAAGAAACTACCATCCCAGTGAACAGGCAACCTACAGAATGGGAGAAAATTTTTGCAATCTACTCATCTGACAATGGGCTAATATCCAGAATCTGCAGAGAACTCAAACAAATTTACAAGAAAAAAACAAACAACCCCATCAACAAGTGGGCAAAGGATATGAACAGACACTTCTCAAAAGAAGACATTTATGCAGCCAAAAGACACATGAAAAAATGCTCACCATCACTGGCCATCAGAGAAACGCAAATCAAAACCGCAATGAGATACCATCTCACACCCATTAGAATGGTGATCATTAAAACGTCAGGAAACAAGTGCTGGAGAGGATGTGGAGAAATAGGAATATTTTTTCACTGTTGTTGGGACTGTAAACTAGTTCAACCATTGTGGAAGACAGTGTGGCGATTCCTCAGGGATCTAGAACTGGAAATACCATTTGACCCAGCCATCCCATTACTGGGTATATACCCAAAGGATTACAAAACATGCTGCTATAAAGACACACGCACACGTATGTTTATTGCGGCACTATTCCCAATAGCAAAGACTGGGAACCAACCCAAATGTCCATCAATGATAGACTGGATAAAGAAAATGTGGCACATATACACCATGAAATACTATGCAGCCATAAAAAAGCATGAGTTCATGTCCTTTGTAGGGACATGGATGAAGCTGGAAACCATCATTATCGGCAAACTATCGCAAGGACAAAAAACCAAACACTGCATGTTCTCATTCATGGGTGGGAATTGAACAATGAGAACACATGGACACAGGAAGGGGAACATCACACACTGGGGCCTGTTGTGGGGTGGGGGGAAAGGGGAGGGATAGCATTAGGAGATATACGTAACGTAAATGACGAGTTAATGGGTGCAGCACACCAATATGGCACATGTATACATATGTAACAAACCTGCATGTTGTGCACATGTGCCCTAGAACTTAAAGTATAATAAAAAAAAGATTTATTAAGAGTAATACACAATGTTACATTAATTAACAGAATTGTGTAGCTTGCCATCTCTCTCTCTCTCTCTCTCCCTCTCTCTCTCTCCCCTGCTTCCCCTTCCTCCTTTTCCTCTTCCACCCTTTGAAAAATATACTCAACAAAAGACTTATATGTACATAAAGTACTAATAATCCAAACTTATAAACTTACAGATTTAAATCCGATTAGAACAGTTTTCATTATTTTTATTACTCAAAAATATAGCCTCAAAAACAATTTTTTTTTAAATTATACTTTAAGTTTTAGGGTACATGTGCACATTGTGCAGGTTAGTTACATATGTATACATGGGCCATGCTGGTGCGCTGCACCCACTAACTCGTCATCTAGCATTAGGTATATCTCCCAGAATCTACAATGAACTCAAACAAATTTACAAGAAAAAAACAAACAACCCCATCAAAAAGTGGGCGAGGGACATGAACAGACACTTCTCAAAAGAAGACATTTATGCAGCCAAAAAACACATGAAAAAATGCTCATCATCACTGGCCATCAGAGAAATGCAAATCAAAACCACTCTGAGATATCATCTCACACCAGTTAGAATGGCAATCATTCAAAAGTCAGGAAACAACAGGTGCTGGAGAGGATGTGGAGAAATAGGAACACTTGTACACTGTTGGTGGGACTGTAAACTAGTTCAACCATTGTGGAAGTCAGTGTGGCGATTCCTCAGGGATCTAGAACTAGAAATACCATTTGACCCAGCCATCCCAAAAACAATTTTTTTATTGCTCATTGATTTTTCTCACTTTTTCTTTGTTCATTTCTTAATTTCTCTTTTATTTTTGATTTGGAATCTTCTAATATACTTTTTCATTATTTATGTAAAAATTGCTATAAAATGCTTATTTTCTAATAATAAAAATGTTTAACAACATAGATAGACCTGTAAGAATACCTTTGGTGGTATCTGATCTTTTTAATATTTAGAATTTGTATTTTCTTTGCCTGTCAAATTATTGACTGCATTATTCATTAACCTATTTTTTTAGTTTTTAAAGCAAAAAACATTTTCTAAAAAATGTTATTTCATTTTATCATAATGACAGAATATGTCCCATATGATTACTGCTGTTTGAAGTATCAGATCATCTAGTAGCTTAAATATTTCTCATAGTTATTTTACTAATTGCAGTAAAATTAATTGTTAACATGAATTCTATAGGTTAGTTTCAGAGTCTTGGAGTTGCCTTGTCATGTGGTTTATATGCAGAACGCTTAAATTATAATTTATTTTGCAAATGCTCTTTTTAATATATAATAAACTTTTTATAATCATGTTTTTATTTTCATCTATACTTTTCTTTTTAAAAATCTGATTGTTATTAACTCTCATTGGAATCGATAAGGAAGCATATCTCCTGACTTCAAATCTTAAGGACTCTTAACTTTCATTTTACAGTATTATCAAATAATTCCCCTAAAATACAAATTTTATATTTTCATGCCCTTTTCCTTTTAGAATTTTTGTTTCCTTTACCAATCAGAAGTCCAACCATCATAACAAGGCATAAAGAAATTCCAACATGATTATTCTATTGCCACCCCATTTATTTTATAGCAAGTGGATATCATTATAACTCCATTCCTGTCACTGTTTCTTTCTGTCACTGTTTGTTTCTGTCTATACTGCCTTTTTTGTTTGTCAAACTCTTATTTGTCTTACAAAGAATTTCTCAGATACCACGTAACTCCCTGAAACTTTGCCTTCTGTGCTCACTGACAAAGGTGAATTATAATTTTCTCTATTCTATTATATGATATATGTATGTGTACACTTGTATTCAAACAACAATATTGTATTATATTACAATTACATTGTTATTTTCTATCATGTTTTATTTACTAGAGTTCTAAATACTTGCAGAGGTTTTATTTTCTGGCTAATCACAGCACTTGGCTTATAGAATGGGAAAATAACTACACGATCATTTCATGAAGCTAAAAAAGTGTTCATTTTTATAATCAGTATGGATAAAGTATTTCAGTGCACCCATAAAAATTAAAGATAATAAAATAAGTTGATTTTAAAAAGTCATGATCTGTTAAAATTAAAGTTGCTATTTACGGAATTGGTTGTAACCCAAAAATATAGCATTTATTCTCAATATTGAAACATGACATAATATAGTATTCTAATGTATATCATATTTAATTAATCTGCCATACGCTATTAGAATCTGCTTTCAGAAACTATGTGTTGTTCCCAATAGGAAATGCAATATAGACTATACTATCAGATAAGCCAGTTGCAATGGGCTGACAGCTCTCAAAAAAGGTATGTGCACATCCTAACCCTGGAACTTATGAATATTACCTTATTGAAGGAAGAGTATTGGCGGATGCAATCCACTTAAGGATGTTGAGATGATGAAGTCATCCTGGATTATCCGGCTGGATCTTTAATTCAATGACAAGTATCCTATAAGAGACAGAGAAGAGAAATCAACAGAGAAGAAAAGGAAGCAATGTGACCATGAAGTCAGAGACTGGAGTGATGCAGGTACAAACCCAGGAATGCTGACAGCCTCTAGGAGCTGGAAGATACAAGGAATGGAATCTCCCCTGGAGCCTCTGGTGGGAATAGCTGCCTTGTTAATGCCTACACTTTTGTACTCCAGAATTATGAGAGAATAGATTGATGTTGTTCTCAGCCACACGGTTTGAAGTAATTTGTTAGAACAGCCATAGGAAACTAATATGCCAGTATTGTAAAAGTGCTTTCTGTGAATTTAATTATTTATAAACACGATGAAAGATAAATAAGAACCTTTAAAGATGTCTTTTAAAAAGACATAGGCTATAATAAAATTTTATTTAATAAGTCAAAAATAATTGCATGTTTTCTACACTACCAAGAATTTGAAATAAGGTGATAAACAAATCAAATTTATTTTTTAAATAAATAAACACTGGATAAGTTATGAAAATAAAGTAAAAAAAGCAAAAAAAAAATAAAATGAATAAAATAAGTTTCCTTCTCTAATATCTAAAATGTTATTTCTCACACAAAGTAAAGTGTTTCTCTCTGAGATAAATTTAAGTGAAGTAATGGTGAGGATTGCATTTGGAATTTGTAGAGCAAGATAGATTAATATAAACAGTCATTTAATGAGACATTCTCTTCGATTCTGATGCATTTTCATATCCTCTTACATGTTGCAAGTGTTAATCCAGGCATCCTTTTCTGCTTTCAATGCCACTACTACATCAACTTGTCACCCAAATAACTGTAATTAAGCATTCTCTCTAGCTGCTGATTACAGTATGCTGATGAACATTCCCACTGGATTTAACAGCCTTTTTCATAACATCTACAGTAATCATCACATATTATAATTTTTTTGGCTGAAGACTTCTCAAATAATCTAAAATTTAAATTAAACAGCCCTCTGATTATTGCAATCTAAAGTTCAACAGGCACTTAATCATAAAGGTGTAAGTATCTATCACTGACATCTACTAAGCAATAGGATAATATATATCCAGGGAAATAAATACTTAAACTGTTTGGTCATTGATCCATGTCATTTAAAAATTAACGTCAGCATATAACACAGAATATTTTTTCCTGGAAAGTAGCAGACTAACAAGGGGACATATTGGTGAAGTGAACATTTACAACTTCCAAATGTCGCATTCTGACAACTTTAAGTTGCACATAGCGATGTGAAGAACATTAAAATATGAATCAAATAAAAGTTCAAGAAACATGTTTGGAAGTTATTATTTGATTAAATTCTTATTACTCATAGATACAAAAGAAAGATGACATAAACTTTTCAGTTCGGATTCCCAAAGTAAGTATAGATTTTATTAGAACTGTCCCTAGATATGGGCAAGAGGAGTTGCTCCCAAAGCCCCTTGATTTATGAGGTTGCTAAAATCACAAACACACACACATACACACCCCTATAAAATGCATAAACATCTCTGTTTGTTATCTAGGATGCAGGGTATAGAGCTAGTGTGATCCTAGTCCTAAAAATCAGTTTTTATCACTAATACAATTCCATTTACAGAGAATTGCTTTTCCACAGCTCTTGCTCTATCGACTTGAAACAAAAGGCACCTAGATTCAAATGTTATCAAGGTTTGTAGCGTTTCACTGCCAATAGAAAATATGAATACTTATTCATAGGACAAGAAAAAGAAATTTAATTACATAAATATGTACTAGTATTTGAATTGTTTGTCTTATTACTTCATTTGCTGAACCCACATTTGCTGGCCCATCATTTTTTGAGCTACTCTATAACAACATTGTTCAATGGATTCTAAAAACTGTTATCAGAAAACTTTTTAGGGTATATAATGGGATTATTTATATATTTATGTAAATATATCATTTGTACATTTTTTGAATACTATTAATGAAATTTTCTTTACTTACAAAAAATGTATTTTAGTGTATGTATAAAGGCCACTATTTTTATTGTAAACCCTATAGATCATATAACAGCATATATTAGTAATGGTTCCCTAGAGAAATAGAACCAATAGAAGATTTATATATCAGATAGGACATATAATATCTTATATATATATATATATAATGTAATACCTATAATATAATGATTTAGCTCATGTGGTCATGGAGGCAGGAAAGTTCAATCTGTAATGTGGGCTGGCTTGCTGGAGGCCCTGGAAGAACTGACGTTCCAGTTTGAGGAAAGTCAGGCAGAAAGAGCCATTTTATAAATGAAGTCTGGAAGCAATCTGCTGAAGATTCTTCCTTACTCGGGGCAAAGGCAGTTTTATTTTTCTGTTTAGCCCTTCAATTGATTGGATATAGCCCTCTCACATTATGAAGGGCAATGTGCTTTTCTGATTAAGATATTAATTTCAAACAGAAACACCCTCCATGTTTACACATAGAAGTAACCATCAAGCAGCCTTTACTTAACAAAATATGTGATAAGTCCTGATTTTGTATACATGGCAAGTTATGAGAAGCGTGTGTGTGTGTGTGTGTGTTTGTGTGTGTGTGTGTTTGGGGAAGCAGAGGGGCATATGCAAGTAACAGTGGAAATGTTAAGGCAATAGAACAAAAAAAAATGTTTATATCTACAGCAAGAAGGAACAGTTAGCCAATCTATGATTCACAATTCTAGTGTGAATAGCGCTTATTTGTTAACTCCAGCATATCCGTATGTTTTGACTTTAACAGGGGGTAGACAAACTGCTGACCCATCTTCGCCCAATAAACAAAGCAATACACATCTGAAGATAATCAACATATTTTCATTTTTTACTTATATTCTTTCATTACAATGATTGTATTTAAAGCAAACAATTGAACATAATAATGCAAATATATTTTTGCTATAGGTTTGCTTATAATTCACTTGTTTATGTGATTATGCTCTTAAAAATAAAGGACATTTTTAATTAAAATCTGTTACTATACAATTTGTTTCCTGCACACTGTTTCCTTTTTTTAAAACCTAAACCATAAAATTTCATCAATCTGAATCAATTTTCAGAGACCTCACAAAATTTCTTAATTTCTCAGTTCTTACTTAAACATCTAGCAATATCTTTGGTAGAAGATTATGCCATTATTTGAATTTACTTGAAACACTTAATTTTTTAAAAAAATATATTTATCTATTTAACCATGTAGTCAGAAAATTGTAACATAGAAAAATATGTAAAATGAAATATGTAAATTTTCCCCATTCCCCATATCCCAGTGTCTCTTTCTAAAGGTCACCACTATTCATACCTCTCCAAAATCATTCATATATAATTTAAATAATTCATACTGTGCAGTATATCTATTTTTCATACTGAAGCAAACACATGAAACACATCATTATACATTTTGCCTTTATCAATATTAAATATTAATCTCTTTTGGAGATTTTTTCTTTAAGGCCTGGAAGAGTAACTTTATTTTTAATGGTTGCATATCATTTCTTCATATAGATGTAAAAAAATTATTTAAATTGCCTTATAAAATGCAAATTTAATATTTTTTCTGCTACTCAAAAGTATTGCAATGAACATCTCAAGGCATATAACAGCGTAATTTTGCAAGTACCTTCAAATGAGATATTTCTAGAAATTAAATGCCTGGGTCAAAGCACATGTATGCATATTCCTTAATGTGAGAGATTTCACTATGTGTACCTTCATAAAAAATCTGTACCAGTTTAGACTTTCATCAAAAAGTAATTGAATTAAAATTACTTATGAAGTAATAGAAGTCCATTATTCTCCATCTTACCCAGGTTAAATTTTTCTTACATTGATTAAATGCACTACTACCTTTAAGCTGAATTTTCCTGACATTTAAAAATACTTGAATTTTCTATGAGCTCCTGTCAATTGTCCGTAATTTTCTACAACAATTAAGGCCAGAATTTAATATTCATCTTTGGATGCATTTATCTAAGGATAGCTTGAGAGTAAGTTTAAGAACCCCTACCCAAAATACAAAATCAGTTTTTAAAATAAATGTAAAATCATTTTAATAAAGTATGTAAGAAACATGTCTCTCCTTCACAGACTTTAATATTTTCATAATTACTTTAAAGTAATGTGCTGTTTCTAAAATTTCTATTGACCTTTAAGATCCAGACAGCACATATGATTACCTTTCGTGGGTTTAGGCTGTGAGGGAATCAGTTCATTCTAGGCCTTTAATTTCCCATAATACAACAGAAAAGAGCAGTGGCAGAAGAAATCAATCCCAACTTATCCCTTGTCGAATATCAGCAAGCACAATGTCACAAAACCAATGTGAAGAAATGGAGTATGGATTTTATGCTGACATTTGTAAAGTGTTTGTGTCAAAGTATTTTTCTAATACAGAAAAGGTTAGAGCTTAACAAATTAAAGCACATGTTTCTTTTAAACCAGTATGTTTGTCATTTGGGATAATTTTAATAGCTTTTCTTCCTTATAAAAAAATTTAACCCAATGTGACACAATTGGCCTCAATCCTTCAACTGTTCATCATTTACACACAAATTTCTTTATCATAATCATATGAAAAACTTGTAAGAATCTATTTTTTAAGTTACAGATTTATCTATTGTAATTGCAAATAGAATTGTCTAAAAAAATTTTTTTCTACCAAAGATGTTTAGTTGGTTTCCTTTTCTTATTAAAAAGAAGGTATGCCTCATTTTCTGCTCATTGAATTTATTGACACTTTTATAATTAATATAAATTTTAAATAAAAAATGCTAATTTTATTTATATAAGAAGATATGTTATCAATAAAGGAGTGTAATAATATATTTATAAAATTAAATTTTACCTATATTTATCAACAGTTATACTAAAATAATCTTTTCACTTTTAATACAACTAATATTTGTTGAGAACCTATAATCAACAGCGCTTTAGTAGCACAGCGTACACTTAATCCTCAGCAATAAGAACCCAAGTTTCTTGGAAATAAATGGCTGGTTGTGGTGCTGGAGCAAGAACAGAGTAAATTGAGACTGAAAAATCTTCGGCAAACAGGAAGAAAGTTATCTAAGAATAATGGGAAAGATTGAGATCGGATAGAAACTGACCAAAACTGGGGAATTTTGAGCACCAAAATAAATAATGAAAGTTAAAGATTAAAAATCATTAAATAGACAGGAATCTCGAGTTCATACTGACAAAAACAAACAAACAGCCAAAAAAGAAAGAAAGAAAAAGTTTCCACCTGCCAGAATAATATTGAATAATAAAATGAATAGAGACAGGATTGAATTAAAGAACCACCAGCAGGCAATCATCATGACAATAATGGATTCAGGCAAGACTCAAAATAAGTTCCAAATTATTTGATATTTGTTTTGTGAGAAAGAGCATATCTATATAAACTCAAAATATCTTACCATAAAATGCTACTAAAGTTAAAGTGTGAACATCTTATGGACAACATATTAACCAAGTGATAAAAATAATATGAGCAATGGGACAAGTGCACATTGTGGGCCTCGTTACATATTGCACTGACTGAGACGTGACTGTATAACTTCTGTGGTATTACTGCCAGAATTCATTATCTGCTAACACAATATAAAAACTATTCTACAAAGTGATTAACCCATAATCTTTCAGGGTATCTCGGTCATGGAAGGAAAAACAAGGAAATATTGAGGAACAGTTCCAGGTTGAAGGAGACTAAAGAGGCATGTTACCTAAATGCAACACATGGTCCTGGGTTTAATCTAACACCCAAAGTGAATTAAGTCTCTTACAATGGCAGTATTTTATCAATGTTAATTTCCTTATTTTGATAATTGTACTTGGTTATGCAAGTAGTGCCCTTGTTTTAGGAACCAAATATGGAAATATTTTAAGGGTTATTATAGACAGTGTCTGATTTTTTAAGTACTTCAGAAAAATATTAATATGTATTGATAAAAAATGAGAGAGGGGTAATGATTTGGCAGCTATGGTAAAATATTTACAATTAGGAAATATGCATGAAGGATGTATAGTTATTTTGTGTACTTGTAAATTTTCTGTAAGTATAACAAGTTTCAAATGAAAAATTTCAGAAATGTTTGTAACGTAGTTGCAAGAATAAAAGTGGAACATAAGTCAATATGCTTTGTTTTTATTTAAAACTTTGGACCTGAGTATTCCGGGAGACAATAAAGTACTTCAGTTCTTTATTATTCATAATGTGATAAGAAGCAATAAAATCAAATTGGGAAATTTCAGATTCAACCCTTGAATCATTTAATCAAAATCTGCATTTTTAATAAGGTCTGCAATTGTTTATGCATCTTTGTGTCTGAGAAATACTGCCTTAAGCATGATTTAGTTGAGGAAATAAGACATTACAAAGAATTAGCATTGTTAGGTTTAGATGTGATTGTGGTCTTGTGAATACATTGAAGAAGAGGCTTATTTTAAAAGATATTTACTGAGAATTTTAGCAATAACATGCTATTGTGTCTGGAATTTGCTTTGAAATATTATGTGGATGGGGGAGAGTATAGATGAAATAAGACTGAGCACGTGGTGGTCATTGCTGCAGTAGGACGGTAGATAAAGAAGGAAGACTATTCCCTTTTATAGGAGACTATGTTCAAACTCATTCTACAATAAAAAGTATGTCCAGAAAAAAAAAAGGTCTTGATAAAAAAGAAGAATAGGAACAAACAGAAGGAAATGATTAAATTACCAAGGAGAGGATCTATAAACTATATCCAAAGAGGATAAATTATTTAATATTTAACTTTATGTATTTCCTTTACTATATTTAATATTTTCTTCTTTCTTTTTAATTAAAGAAATTACCATAATCATAAAATCACAGGTTCTTGGTTCTTCAATTGACCACATAACAGACTTAATACTGCTTCATTTTAAAGTAATAAATTTTAATATAACTAATGTCAATTTATAAGTTTCATTAGTTAAATGACATGTGCTATCATAAAAAGAGAAAGAAAACTGTTAGAGAAAAATATACAATTTAAAAGGTAACTTTATTATTTTAGGTGAAAGATCATAAGGGCTTCAAAGTCTTTTATGCCCCTAAATATTAAGATTATATTTGGTTTTTCTTTCTGATAATTAAATTTTTAAAAAGTACATATTTTATCCAGCAACTGTTAAGCTTGGCTCAATATTTTCACAATCAAAGTTCTGTATTCTTTTATGTAAAGTATCAATAAAACAATAATGCACATAGTTATTTGGGGTTAAAGAAAATAATTAACACGAAAAGAGCAAATTTGCAAATTATAAAACCATGTGTAAAGAAACAACCGCACAATTTTGTAAATACTTCTTCTACTTAATATATATCTTGCAGCTTTTATAAAGTGATTTATTCAATTACAGTACTGCTGGTACATTGTTTTCTGAAAGTTATAAGTCAACAAAAAATATGTGTCAGGTACATATTACTTATGCTTATTTTATTATATCTATAATTATGTTAGTTGACACAAATGTCATCTGTCATGAAAACGACTAAAGTATCAAGAAACTCACTCCTGTATCAAAGCTAATAAGGTGGTTACATGGCTGGAGACATAAGTTTCTTTTATCTTTTGCTCTGCTATTCTGTAGATGTAGATTTCATCTAATAATTTAAAATGATTATTTATCTTCTACTTTCACTTCACTATCCCACCAAGCAAGAATTAGAGAAAAATGGAAAGTCCAATTATTCTCTTTATAAGCAACATTCAAAATTGCATATGTCACATTTGTGTTTATACTGTTGGCCAGAAATTAGTCTTATGTCCACATCTAGCTACAACAAAAGTTGGAAAATATACTTCATTATGGATGGTAGTAACTGAAATTCAAGCATTCTGTTACTAAATGAAGAATTCATAAGTGAATTATTTTAATCAAACAATTCTGTGGCAGCTTTATAATCTCTATCCTAGAGATTGCTAATTTCATAAAAAGAGCTAGCTGCTTTGGAGTTCAGCTACAAAAAGGTTTTAAAATATGTAAAGAAATTTACTGAATATTTAACCATATTCTCTTTATTTTATGGATAAAAAGATCATGACTTGAATACTCAAATAGATTATGTAGAAGCACAGGACAGTTAATGGAACAGCCAAGACTGAAAGAAGGTTTCCCAGTTTCTAGTTCAGTTAATTTTCTTTAATAAGCAAAGTTGTATACAAATTAGAATTTAAGAATTATAGTTGCTTTCAGTTTGGGTCATACTTTTATGTATAATAAAACTGTAAGACAAATATTAATAAAATACATTTGAAGAATTTCAGAAATCTTACGAGCCTCATTTTGGGTACATTCTTATTTCATAGAAAGTAAATTTGGTTGGATGAGCAAAAGACTAACAAATAATTGCTTCATTTAGCATTATTTTCTTCTCAGCTACTGTCCTATATATATTCTAGTTCTGTTATTTAGTTTTTATACAGGCATAGCACAGAGGAATTTCATATGGAATCAAATATTCCAAGGATTTGGGGTGAAATAATATAGAATATATTATTTTTATATTATTTATGGGAAAATGGTAGATACTATTTGATATTTCCACTCACTTGGATATCATATTTGTTGTGATCAGTCACAATATAAAGCAGGTTACTATCATGAACAAGAAGAAATGAGAGAATCCTGCTCCCAATGGAAACAACTAAGAAAGACTGGATAAGAATAAATAGAAAAAAAAAATACAGCTACCTTTACATGCATTGTTTATTTGGCAAGGAAAAAAATTGAAGCCAAATAAAAATAACTACAGGAAACCTAGTAGTAAACTAATAATGCAATAGGTAGTATTTGTGGAAATTTTGTAACCCTTAGTTACTGTTTTCAGAGTTATACTGGGCAGAAGAGAAAGGAGATAGATAAGGCCAAGGATGTATCCAATTTGCCAAGTACATAAGTATGGAATTCCAAATGCCGTCATAGTCCCTTTAAGTATTCATGAGAAATTAGACCACCATGCTGAAAAGGTCAGAAGAGTAGCTTGTCTATATAGCCTTAATACCAAGTAGCAGGGAGAAAGCAACAACAATAATAATAGTCTCCCCTGAACTTTGTAACCACAAACTACTTCTCATATGGATTTCAGATTGACTCACATTTCCACTGTGGACCCAAAAATACAAGTAGAAAATTTATCTTGAAATGGTCCTGTATTCATGGTGCTCCATCAACTAAAGAAACAAAATTTTAACTCAGGTCTCTAATAATTACTACAAAAAAATCCAAGAAAGATGAGCTCAGGATTAAAGATCTCAAAATACAGAAATATACCAAAGGAACAAAAACCCTAAAAACCATGAATAAGAGCCAACAAAACAACATAAAGCTGAAGGAGACTCACAAACATCACAGATACTGGGTTTATAAAGTAGAAACTGAAGAATCAATATTTTGATTAAAGTAATAAAGGATAGACCAGAAAATATAAGCAAAGAATAAGAGATCATAAAAATGAACAAGAATATTTGACAAGTAACCATGTAGAACATCCATATATGGAAAGCATAATAATTATAAATTCGGTGGGAGGCTTTCAGTGTGTAAGATAACAGCAGATGCCGAGATACGCATCTCTCCCTATTTAAAAAAACAGAAAGGAAAAATGTCTATCGCCTACAACTACAGAATAACAAAAAAAAGAGTACTATAAACTATGCTGTAGATAAATTGAAAAATAAACATTCAAGATAAGTGGAATCAGTGTCTGACCTGACAGTGTAATGCAGCGAAAGTTCAGCTGGAGTTAGTTGGAAAACCTGTGAGAATGAAGGCATCCTGGTGGTAAGAGAGCCCAGAAAACACCAACCAGAGTTTACTTCAAGAAGGAGAGGCCCCAACTCTGAGTGGTAACAACTGAGTGTATCGAGATCCAGTGTGTCAAAGCACCATCAATTAGGAGGTTAAAAAGACAAGAGTGGACAGTACACACAACAAGAGGTAGCATTCTTAAGAAAGGGCCACTTTGGAGTGAGAGAGAGATTACCTTGTAAAGAAGAGGCATCCCTTGGATCAAGAAAATAGTGGTAAGAAGAAAAATGTAACTAATGAAAACAGCAGTACAAAAATAAGAGAGGCAGACTGAAAACAGTATCATTAAATTAAGAAAGTTGACAAGTCACCCAAACCCCTGGTACTTTCTGTTGATAATGTGCACAGTTATTTCAGGAAAAGCTAGCATAATTAAAATCAACAAGAAAAATAAAAGCACTAAATTTTACAAAAGATGAAGAAAAAAGATGAGGACCAAGAAGATCTATCTTAGAAGCAAAAGAAAACTTTAACATATCTTTGCAATTTGAATTAAAAGCAAAAGCATTGCAGATGTGAAAGGACATGAGAATCAGAAATCTCAGAAATAAAATGGACTCTCAGCAAGAATAGGGAAACAGGAAACTGATGTGGCTAAGAAAATTTGAAAAATAAAATAAAAATTTTAAACCTCAGAAATGAAGGCTAAGCTACCAGGTATTCAATCAAAAATAAATAATATATATATATGATTTGAAGTTTGGAAAGGGACATAGAGAATTAAATAATAAAAGCAAAAAATGGAGATAGATATTAAAAAGATATTTGAAAGATTATAATGGAAGTTAAACAACATGGCAACTTCTCACAATGTGGTCTGAGATGCCTTAGGTCCGCTAGACTGTCTCAGGTGGTCTAGGAGGACAAAATTATTTTCATATTAATACTAAAACATCATTTGCATTTTTAATTCTCATTCTCAGATGGATGCAGATAACTTCCAGAGACTATATGTCCTGTGGTGACTTCATTGCTCTGATGGCTAATGTGAGGTGTTTTGAGTATTATTGTGTTTTACAAATTTCTTAGCTTTAATTTCTGAATTGGTCAATATTCATAGATTAGATGAACATAAACAAAAGCTCTGTGTTTCTCAATACTTTCAAGACTAAAGGATTCTGAAAACAAAATGTTGATAGAAAAGACTGGCAAACTTCAATACACAAATTTGTAATTAAAAATATGGAAGAAGGAAAGCAAATTGATTGAACCTAAATTTAAAACTCTAATTCAAGGAACCTTTCCTTGAATACAATGTGTCTTGAATCTGCTATAGCAAGAGTAAATGGAAACCTGGGGAAATTGACATAGCAGTATCAACTATAAGATATATACTAATTATAGGTGCTGTCTTAATGTCAAAACGATTAGAAGAATGTTTTTCAAATATAGCTCCAATGAGGCTAGTGCCTGAGATTTTGATTAATTACAAAAAAAGCAGATCCAAATTCAGCTGATGAATTGCGTCCCATTGTTTGTCTCATAAAGATTACAGGCTATTTAGTTAGCCTCTGTGCACTTTAGTTTCCCCATCTGTAAGATGAAAATAATAATAGCTCTGTTTTATACAGATTTCATAAAGTTTAAAGAATTTACATCAAAAACTGCAGAACAGTTGAGACATAGAGAAATTACTTAATAAATATTGTTATTACATTATTATCATTTAAACAAATAATGTAGACACACATCAAACTTTCAAGATCAAAATTCTCAGGTTTGTGGCACAAACATTTCCACTCCTTAAAAGTTTCGTAAGTAATTCTTATAGTCATCATAGTTTAAAAACATAATTTCATTTTCAATCCTTCAAATCATCTTTAAGCATTTTTTATGTTTAATTATTAGAACTGATATTTTCTTAAGTATTGTAATACTTTTCTTACTGTTAAGGATGTTTACTTTCATTCTATCATTAAGGTAAATTTTTATACAGAAATGATATTTGTTTTTATCAAATGACATTTAAGATGTCAAAATTATCATGTATTTCTCCTTTGCATAAATGAATACATCAGTAGTTTTCTAATTTTGGCTGCCTTTACTGACCTAAAATAACTTCCACCTGATTTTGTTATGTTCAAAGGATAATATACAATTTGACTTGATTTATTATTTACTCTATCATTTCTCTGCTGCTTTTCTTGAGTCTATAAATTTATTTGTATTCCTTATTTTGAGGAATATCAGCTCAATAAAATGTTAACAGATATTCCCTAAAAAGGGATTACATAATTAAATATATTTTGATAATTCTAGATTAAATGAATCTAAAGAACTCTCCTTGGTATTGAAATGTTTAGTTAATTTATTAACTCAATTAGAAATGTTGAAGAGATAGCTACTTTAAAAATGTTTCTAAAATTTATATGGAACAATGTAATACCTTTATTCTCCAGGAATCTTATAGTTTTTAAATTTTTAACATTTATGAGATCATTTAATTTTTTTCTCTGCTTCTTTTTAAACAGAATTTATTTTTTAAAGCACGTTTAGGTTTATAGCAAAATTCAGCAGAAAGCACTGGAATTTCCCTTATGTTACCTGCCCCCACACATGCAGAGCCTCACTCATTGCCATCATCTCCCACCAGAATGGTACATTTGTTATAATTGACGAGGCAATACAAATCCAAGTTTACATTAGGAGTCACTCTTGGTATTATACATTCGGTGTCTTTGGACAAATATGTAGTGTCATGCATCCACATTACAGTATCATACAGAATAGTTACACTGCTCTAAAAATCCTCTGTGCTCTCCCTACTTACCCATCCCTGACCCCAACGCCTGGCAACTAAAAGTCCAGCAGATATGTAAGAAACAGAACAAGACTTCAACACTTAAGAATTGTCAGTTAACTGTAATCACCTATTCCAATACTACTATTTGATATGTTTTTGATACATTGGTGTTCCTGAATTAAAACTATCTGTGAAATATGGCAAGGAAAATATTTGACCTTTTAAAAGCATAATTTGTTTTCAGTTACTTTTGTAATTCTTATCAACCATTAAATAGCCTTTTCATTGTTTTTCAGAAAGTTTTCATGTATATCTACATATATATTTAAATATATATACATATATATTTAAATATATATACATATATATATATATTTCACAATTCCAAAACTAAAAAGTTTACATTTCATTTTTCACTAAATGAAGAACAATATATTTAATTCAATACCTCCCCTTAAGCTTTGGCACACATGTTCTTATAAGATAACAAAGAACCTAAATATTTTAAAATGCATGGCTAGTGATGAAACGTCAATAATGACTATATTTCAGCTTTTAGAAATCAGTGACTAAAGGTAATAGGATAATCTAGATTTAATTTTCTATAAAAAAGGATTGGATATCAGCCAGTATTCAGATTTATTAAGAGCCAAAAATGCTGTCACAGTTCATGTCTACATGGAACATTACTCATTCATTCTGTTAATCTAAAATAATATGGAATATAATTTATCAGGACATCAAAATCATAGCTTTTACTTCATTTCCTCACTTCTATAAGGACATG
The DNA here is from genome assembly GCF_028858775.2 of Pan troglodytes. Classification (NCBI taxonomy): domain Eukaryota; kingdom Metazoa; phylum Chordata; class Mammalia; order Primates; family Hominidae; genus Pan; species Pan troglodytes. The sequence continues at coordinate 115,410,235 of NC_072403.2, forward strand.
CACAATAGACTCTACAGCTATACATGCACTCTATTAGGGCTAATTGAAAATAGATGGTACAATTAACCCGCTTCTTAGTAAAAAGCATTAACACTTAATGTAAAAGTCTAATCACAATAAAAAGAGTTTCACATTGGAAGGGAATGTGGTAATTTAAAATCATCGGATTTTCTCTTACAAAGTAAATTAAAGAAAGAAAAAGTTAATATAACATCACCCAAAGCAACAATTAGACATTTGTGTTCTTAATCTTTGGTTTCTTTCTCAGATCTCCACTTCAGAAGACTATAGATGATTTATCACAATGACTCTGGGTCTTTAGGTGCAACATAGCAGAACTAAGCAGATGGCCATGAAACAAATAAGCTGTAGAAGCAACCATTACAATATAAACTGCAAGAGTGAAAATTAATATGCAAACTCATGTAAAAAAAATCAGCCTTGATCATGTTACCTTGACAAATTTCATTAAACAGAGATTATTTTGATGTATTACATTTTAGTTCAATGAATGCTTAAAAGATATAGAAAAAATTATTAATATTTTTGATTAAAATAAAACATCTATATATGTTGAGTATTTCAAAATCTAAAGCTTTTAGTTTATCATAAGGTTTTTTAAAATGTTTGGATTTTTTTTTTTTTTTCAGACAGAGTCTTGTTCTGTCACTCAGGCGGGGCTAGAATGCACTGGCACAATGACGGCTCACTGCAGCCTTAACCTTCTGAGCTCAGGAGATTCTCATGTCTCAGCCTCCCCAGTAGCTGGGATTACAAGCACACACCAACATGCTCAGCTAATTGAACTTCTTTTAAAATGTTTTCAGATGTAAAATTACTTGTTTTAATAAACCAAAGTTTAAAGCACATACTGGGTATACCGTATACTTGCTACCATTGTTTACTTGTGCATTTAGGGCAGACATCGTTAATCAATTCTTATACTCTTCCCTGCTGAATCTAGACTTAGCTCTATAATCCTTTATAATAACATTCTAGAGGCTCTAGGGATTTGCCACAATGTAGGAAAAATATTTGACAAGCCCAGTTTAGGCCTCTCTTTCCTTTACCTAAGGCTGGACTAAATAACAGATATGCTAATTTTAATTAAAAAACTAAATACAATTAATTATGCAAAATTTATGTCAAAGGAAGAGACATATAGGATATTGTAGAAACACTATTTTGTTGTGGAATGAGAAAAATAATATCGCTTAGTTGAAGCATTTAGGAAATATTTTTCTAAAAGAGGTAAAATTTTAAGTGTTATTAGATTGAAGCTGAGCATCCAGGAAAGAAGAGGATACTATTAGTATAAATATCTCAGGAGGTGTACAACCCCCTGTGATATTGTTCCTAATATCCAGGGGAAAAGAGAATGATGTTACTCCCAATATCGCAGAAAATGTACATTCACCCTGCGATACTGTTTCTGATATCCAGAGTGGGAGAGGACAATATGACTCTAATATTGAAGGGAGTGTACACCCTCTGTGTGATATTGTTTTTAATATCCACATGAGGAGAGAATAATATTATCCCAGTATCACAAGGGGTGTACACCAGCCCTGTGATATTTTTCCTAATATCTGGGGGTGGGGGGAGATTGATATTACTTTCAACATTGCAGGGGTGTACACATCCTTTGTGGTATTCTTCCTAATATCCAGAAGAAAAAAGATGACATTACTCCCCAAATCGCAGCAGGTGCACACCCCCTTTGTGATATTGTTCCTAATGTATAGCGGGGAGAAAACATCACTACCACAGAGGGTGTACGATCTCCCATGATATTGTTCCTAATTTCCAAAAGGAAAGAGGAGGATATTACTCCTAATATCCAAGAAGAGAGGGGATGATATTACTGTCAACATCGCAGGGTGTGTACATCCACCCTTTGATATAGTTTCTAATATCCATGGGGGAGAGGTTGATATTAGTTCCAATATTGCAAGGCGTGTACACCCCACTGTGATATTGTTCTTAACAATCAGACGGGGAGAGGATGATATTACTCTCAATATCGCAGAGGTTGTACCCGCATCGTAATATTGTTCCTAATATCCAGATGGGGAGAAGAAGATATCACTCTCCATATCGCAGGAGGTGTACACTCCCTGTTATATTGCTCCCAATATCTAGAGAATGAGAGGATGATATTACTCCCAATATCCCAGGGGGTGTACATAACCTTGAGATATTTTTCCTAATACCCAGACGGGGAGAAGATGGTATTACTCCCAATATCGCGTGGAGCGAACATATCCCCTGTGATATTGTTACTAATATCCAGGGGGTAGAAGATGATATTACTCCCTCTATTGCAGGGGGTGTACACCCCCCTTTTGATATTGTTAATAATATCCAGGAGGAAAGACGATAATACTAATGTCAATATTGTAGGGGGTGTACACATCCCAGGTGATATTTTTTCTAATATCCAGTGGGAAAAAAGGATTATATTAATCCCAATATCGAAGGGGGTGAACACCCCCATGTGATATTATTGTGAATATCCTGGGGGAAGAGGATGATATTACTTCCAATATTGCAGGAGGTATACACCCTCTCTGGGATATTGTTCCTAATATCCAGGAGGGGAGAGTATGATATTACTCCAAATACTGCAGGGGGTGTCCCCCCCCGTGATATTTTTAATATCCAGAAGAAAAGAGGATGATATTACTCCCAATATTTAAAGGATGTACATCCCCCCTGTGATATTATTTGTAATATTCAGGTGGGGAGAGGATAATATTACTCCCAATATCGCAGGTAGGGGGAACACCACCTCTGTGATATTGTTCTCAATATCCACAGGGAGAAAGGATGATATTACTCCCAATATCGCAGGGAGTGTACACCCCCCGTGATATTTTTCCCAACATCCAGGTTTGAAGAGGATGATATTATTTTCAATATAGCAGGGGGTGTACACTTTGCCTGTGATATTGTTTTTAATATCCATGGACGAAGAGGATAATATTACTTGCAATATCGCAGGAGGTGTACAGCCCTCCTGTGATATTGTTCTTACTATCCAGAAAGGAAGAAAATGATATTACTCTCAATAGCGCAGGGGAAGTACAACCCCTCCGTGATATTGTTCCTCATATGCAGAAGGGGAGAGGCTAATATCATTCCCAATATCTCAGGTGGTCTACACACCTCTCTGTGATATTGGTTATAATATCCAGAAGGTGGAGGGTAGTATTTCTCCTAAGATCGCATTTGGTGAACACCCCCCTGTGATATTGTTTCCAGTATCCAGGGAAAAAGAGGATAATATTACTCTTAACATCGCAGGGTGTGTACACTTTCCCTGTAATATTGTTTCTAATATCCAGAGGAAAAGAGGATGATATTACTCCCAGTATCGCATGGGATGTACACCCTTCCCGTGATATTGTTCCTAACATCCAGGGAGAGAGAGGATAATATTACTCCCAATATCGCAGGGGGTTGTGTAAACGCCATTCAATATTGGGATTAATATCATCCTCTCCCCCACTGGATATGAGAAACAATATCACAGGCGGTGTGTACACTTACTATGATATTGTGAGCAATATCATCCTCTCCCCTTCTGGATATTAGAAACAATAACACAGGGATGTGTACACCCCCTGTGATATTGAAAGTTATATCATCCTCTCTCCACCTGGATATAAGGAAGAATATCAAAGGGGGGTGTACACCCTCTACGATATTGGAAGTAATATTGTTCTTCCCTCCTGGATATTAAAAACAATATCACATGTGGGTGTACACTCCCTGCGATATTGGGAGTAATATTATCCTCTTCCAATTTGGATACAGGGTACAGTATCATGGGGGGGATGTGTGTACATCCCCTGCAATTTTAAGAGTAATATTATACTTTCCCCCATAAATATTAAAAACAGTATCACAGGGGGGTTGTACATTATCTGCATTGTTGAAAGTAATATTATCTTCTCTTCCCCTGGATATTTGGAACAATATCACAGAAAGGGTGTACCCCCTTGCGATATTAAGAGTAATATAATCCTCTCCCATGGTGGATATTAGAAACCATATCACAGGAATGTGTACATCCCATGGATATTGAAAATAACATCATCTTATTTTCCCATAAATATTAGTAAGAATATCACGGGACAGGGGGTGTACTCCCTCTGCGATGTTGAAAGTAATATGATCCTCTCCCTCCTGGGTAATAAATACAATATAAAAAGGTGGGTGTATAGCCCCGTGATATTGAAAGTTATATCATCCTCCCCTTTCCTGGATATTAGGCACAATATGACAGGGGGGTGTACCCCCCATGTGATATTTGGAGTATTATCATCCTCATTCTTCCAGGATATTAGGAACAATATCACAGGAAGGGTGTACATCCCTGCAATACTTGGAGTAACATCACCTTCTCCCCCTCTAAATATTAGAAACGACAATATAGGGGGGTGTACACACTATGCGATATTGGAAGTGATACTATTCTTCCCTCCACCCCCGCTCTGGATATTAGGGACAGTATCACAGGGCGGGTGTCCATTTCCAGTAATATTGGGAGTAATATCATCCTCTCCCTTTCTTGATATTAGGAACAACATCACAGAGGGGGTGTACACTCCCTGCGATATTGGGAGTAATATCCTCTCCCTTTCTGATTATTAGGAACAATATCACGGGGGGGTGTACACCCACTGCGATATTAGAAATAATATCATCCTCTCTGCCCCTGGATACTAGAAACAGTATGACAGAAAAGTTGTAACCCTCTACGACGTTGGGAGTAATATCCTCCTCTTTGCCACTTGGTATTAAAAACAACATCAAAAAGGGGGTGTACAACCCCTGCAATATTGCGGTAACATCATCCTCAACTCTCCTGGATATTAGAAACGATATGACAGGAGGGGTGTAAAAACCCCTGCGATATTCGGAGTAATATCATTTTCTCCCCCCCCCGGATATTAAAAATAATATTACAGGGGAAAATACACCCCCTGCGATGCTGGGAGTAATATCATCCTCATTCTTTCTAAATATTAAGAACAATATCATAAGTGGGCATCCCTGTAATATTGGGATTAATACAATCTTCTGCCCACCACCCCCACCCGAGATATTAGAAACAATATCACAGTGGGTTGTACACCCCCTGCTATGTTGGGAGTAATATCATGCTCTCCCCTCCACGATATTAGGAACAATATCACAAGCGGGGGGGGGGGGGTTGTACACTGCAATATTGGTAGTAATATCATCATTTTGGCCCTGTATATTAGTAACAATATCACGGGGGGGGTGTACACCCCATACGATATTGGGAGTAATATCATCGTTCCCCATCTTGATATAACGAACAATATCACAGGACAGTGTACAACCCCTGCGATATTGGGAGTAATATTATCCCCTCCCCCCCGGGATATTACGGACAATACCACAGAAAAGTGTTCACCCCCTGTGATAATGGAATTAGTACCATATGCTTCCACCCTCGGTATTACTAACAGTATCACAAAGTTGTGAACACCCCCTGCGATATTGGGAGTAATATCCTCCTCTCCCTTCCCGGATATTAAGAACAATATTACAAGCAGGTGTACACACAGGGTTTTATGATATTGTGACTTTTATCATCCTCTCTCCCCCTGGATATTGCAAACAATATCACAGGAGCGTGTACCCCTCCTGCAATATTCGGAGTAATATTATCCTCTCCCTCCCTAGATATTACAAAAAATATCACAGGAAGGTGTACACCTCCTGTGATATGGGGAGTAATATCATCCTCTCTTCTGCATATTACTAACAACATCACAGGGAGGTAATATCATCCTCTCCCCCCATGGATATTAAAAACAATATCACAAGGGAATGTACACTCCCTGCGATATGGAGAGTAATATTCTTCTCTCCTTTTCTGGCTATTACGAACAATATCACAAGGGGGTGTATACCCTCTGTAGTATAGGGAGAAATATCATCGTCTCTTTCCCTGAATATTATGAACAACATCACCAAATGGCGTACTACCCCTGCGATATGGAAAGTAATGTCATCCTCTCCCCTCCTAGATATTACAAACAATATCACAGGGGTGTGTACACCTCTTGCAGTATGGGGAGTAGTATCCTCTTCTCCCTCCCTGGATATTACAAACAATATCACATGAGTGTCTGTGCCCCCTGGGATATGGGGAGTAATGTCATCTTCTTCTCCCCTAAATATTACAAACAATATCTCAGGGGGTGTTACACACCCTGCAATATGGGAAGTAATATTATCCTCTCGCACCCTGGAAATTAGGAACAATATCATAGGTGGGTGTACACCTCCTGTGATATGGGGAGTAATATTATCCTCTCCCTAATTGAATAGTATAAAAAATATTACTGAAGGGTGTACACCTCCTGCAATATGGGGAGTAATATCATTTTCTCCACCCCTGGATATTACCAGCAATATCACAAAGGGGAGTACACACCCTGTGATATAGGGAGTAATATTATCCTTTCTCCGCTCTGGATATTACGAGCAAAATCACAGAGGGATGTACACTTTCTGTGACATAGGAAGCAATATCATCCTCTCCCAACCCCATATATTACAAACAATATCTCAGGAGGGTATACACCCACTGTGATATGAGGAGTAGTATCATCCTCTCCCCCTCCTGGATATTACGAACAGTATCACAGGGTGTTTTGCACTCCCTGAGATATTCGGAGTAATATTATCCTCTTTCCCCTGAACATTAGAAACAATTTCTCAGGGGGGTGTATACCCCCTTAGATATTGGGAGTAATATTATTGTCTTCCTTTTTAGATATGACGAATAATTTCACAGGAGAGTATACACCCCCTGTGATATTTGGAGTAATATCCTCTTCCCACCCCCCAGATATTACAAAAATTATCACAGAAGGGTGTACATCCTCTGCGATATTGGGAGGAATATCACCCTCTCCCTTTTTGGATATTACAAACAATATCACAGGGAAGTAATATCATCCACTTTCCCCTTGAATATTACGAACAATATCACAGGGGGAAGTGTACACTCCATGCGATATGGGGAGGAATATCATCCTCTCCTCCCCTAGATATTACGAGTAATATTACAGGAAGGTGTACACCCTTTGCGATATGGGGAGTAATATCATCCTCTCTCTTCTTGATATGATGAACAATATCACAGGGGAATGTGCACCCCTGTGATATAAGAAGTAATATCATCCTGTCCCTCCCTGGATATTATGAAAAATATCACTGGGGGCATGCACTCTCTGCGATATGGGGAGTAATGTTATCCCCTCAAGAGCTGGATATTACAAACAATATCACAGAGGGGTGTACACACCTGGGATATGGGGGAGTAATATTATCCTCTCTCCCATGGATATTATGAGCATTATCACAGGGAAGGTGTCCACCCTTGCGATATGGGGAGTAATATCATCATTTACCCCCAGTATATTATGAAAAATATCACAGGGTGGTGTACACCCTTTGTGATATGGAGCGCAATATTATCCTCCCTCCCAAATATTAAGAACAATATCACAGGGGACTGTACACCTCCCGTAATATGGGGAGTAACTTCATCCTCTTTCCCACAGGATATGAAAAATATCACACAGGGGTGTACACCCCTGTGATATTCAGAGTAATATTATCTTCTCATTCCCTTAATATTACATACAATATCACAGAAGGGTGTACACCCCTTGCGATATTGGAAGTAATATCATCTGCTCTTCTTTTGGATATTATGAATAATATTACAGGGGATTCTACACTTCCGGGGATATAAAGAGTAATATCATCTTCTCCCCACCTGGATATTACAAACAATATGACAGAGGGGTGTACACCTTCTGCAATATTGGGAGTAATATCATCCTCTTCCTCTCTAGATATTACAAACAATATCACAGGAAGGTGTACACCCCTGCGATATAGGGAGTAATATCATCCTCACCCCCCCAAATATTATGAACAATATTACAGGAGGGTGTACACCCGCTGTGATATTGAGGTTAATATCATTTCTTTCCACCTGAATACTACGAACAATAGAACAGAAAAGTGTTCAACCCCTGAGATATTGGGAGTAATATCACGCTCTCCCCTCCAGATAATAGCAAAAATATCACAGGTTGGTGTACACCCCCTGTGAAATTGGGAGTAATATCATCCTTTCCCTGCTTTGATATTATGAAAAATATCACAAGGAGGTGTACAACCCCCTGCGATATTAACAGTAATAACATACTCTCACACCTGGATATCATGACCAGTATTACATAGGGGTGTACAACCCCTGCAATATTAAGACTAATATCATCCTCTTTCCCCCTGGATATTGTGAACAATATCACAGAGCCTGTACAATCTTTGCGACGACATTGGGAGTAATGTCATTTTTTTCCCTCAGTGGATATTACAAATATCACAGGGGGATGCACAACCTCTTGGATATTGGGGATAATTTTATGCTCCCCCCCGAAAATTATAAACAATATCACAGTGGAGTGTACACTCCTTGCGATATTGGAATACCATCCTCTCCCCCTCTGAATATTATGAACAATATCACAGGAAGGTGTACACTCTTTGCAATATTGGGAGTAATATCACCCTCTCCTCTTCTAGATATTACAAACAATATCATACAATGGCATACACACCCTGTGATATTGGGAGTAATATCATCCTCTACCACCCTGGGTATTACAAACGATATCACAGAGGATGCACACACAGGGTGTTTACAATGTTGGGAGTAATATCAACTCCCTCCTAAATATTACAAACAATATCACAGGGGGGTGTACACCAGAATATCCATGGGAAAATACTCCCAAAATCGCAGGAAGAGTACACCCTCCCTGTGATATTGTACTTTATATTCAGAAAGGGAGAGAATGCTATTACTCCCAATATTGCAGCGCGTGTACATTCCCCTTGTGATATTGTTCCTAATATCCAGGGTGGGGAAGGATGATATTACCCTCAATATCGCAGCAGGTGTATGCCTTCCTTGTGATATTGTTCCTAATATCCAGTTATGGAGAGGATGATATTTCTCCCAATATCGCAGGGTGTGTACACCCCCCTGTGATATTGTTTCTGATATCCAGAGGCGGAGAGGATGATTTTACTTCCAGTGTCGCAGGGGGTATACACCCCTTCTGTGATATTGTTCCTAATATCCTAAAGGAGAGAGGATAATATTATTCCCAATATCACAGGATGTGTATATCCCCTCTGTGATACTGTTCCTAATATTCAAAGGGGGAGTAGATGATAGCACTCCCAATATTGCAGGGAGAGTACACCCTCTTTGTGATATTGTTCCTAAGATCCTGGGAAAAACAGAAAGATGTTACTCCCAATATCGCAGAAAGTGTACAACCCCCCTGTGATATTGTTCCAAATATTCATGGGGGGAGATGATATTACTCCTAATATCGCAGGAGGTGTACACCACCATTGTGATATATTTACTAATATATAGGGAAGAAGAAAATATTACTCCCAATGTCTCAGGGGGTGTACACCCACCCTGTGATATTGTTCCTAATACCCAGAAGGAAACAAGATGATATTACCCTGAATATCTCAGGCGGTGTACACTTCCCCTATAATATTGTTACTAATATCACAAGGGGGAGAAAAGGACATCACTCTCAATATCGCAGAGGGTGTACACCCCCACGTTATATTTCCTGAATATCCAAATGGGGAGAGGATATTACTCCACATATCACAGACGGTGTACACCCCTCTGTAACACTCTTGCTAATATCCAAAAAGGAAGGGATAATAATACTCTCAATATCGCAGGGGTGTACACATCTTCTGTGATAATGTTCGTAATATCCAGGGTTGAAAATAATAATATTATGCACAATATCACAGGGGGTGTACACCCCCCAGGTGACAATGTTTCTAATATCCAGTGGAGACAGGATAACATTACTTCCAATATCTCAGGGGGTGTACACACCTTCTGTCACATTGTTTCTAATATCCAAAGAAAGAGAGGATAATATTACACCCAACACCACCAGGGGTGTACACATCCCTTGTGATATTTTCCCAAATGTTCGGAGAGAGAAAGAGAGGATGATATTGCGCCCAATATTACAGGGGGTGAACCACCCCTTGTGATATTGTTCCTAATATTTAGGGTGGGGGAGAATGATATTCCTCCCAATATCACAAGGGGTGTACATACTTCCTGTGATATTGTTCCTAATATCCAGGGAAGAGAGGATGATATTACTTCCAATATTGCAGGGAGTGTACACCCCTTCTGTGATACTGTTTCCAATATCCAAGGGAAGAGAGCATAATCTTTCTCCCAATGTAAAAGGGGGTGTAAACCCACCTTGTGATATTGGTTTTAATATCCAGGAAACAACAGGATACTATTAGTACAAATATCGCAGGGGGTGTACAAACCCCTGTGATATTGTTTCTAATATCCAGGGATAAAGAGAATGATATTACTCCCAATATCGCATAAAATGTATATTCACCGTGCGATATTGTTTCCGATATCCAGAGAGGGAAAGGATAATATGACTGTCAATATCAAAGGGGGTGTACGGCCCCCCTGTGATATTGTTTTTAATATCCAGTGGGGGAGAGGATAACATTACTCCCAGTATCGCAAGGGGTGTACACCACCCCTGTGATATTTTTCCTAATATCCAGGGGTGGAGAGGTTGCTGTTACTCTCAATATTGCAGGGGTGTACACATCTCTTGTGGTATTCTTCTAATCCAGAAGAAAAAAGATGACATTACTCCCAATATCGCAGCAGGTGTACACCCCTTTGTGATATTGTTCCTAATATATAGGGGGGAGAAAATGATATGACTCTCAATGTCGCAGAGGGTGTACACACCCCCGTGATATTGTTCCTAATATCCAAAAGGACAGAGGAGAATATTACTCCTAATATGGCAGGGGGTGTACACACCCTTTGTGAGATTGTTCCTAATATCCAAGAAGAAAGAGGATGATATTACTGTCAATATCGCAGGGTGTGTACATCCCCCCTGTTATATTGTTTCTAATATCCACGGGGGAGAGGATGATATTACTTCCAATATTACAAGTGGTGTACACCTCACTGTGATATTGTTCTTAATAATCAGAGGGGGAGAGGATGATATTACTCTCAATATCGCAGAGGTTGGACACCCCCCCCATTATATTGTTCCTAATATCTAGGTGGGGAGATGAAGATATTACTCCCAATATCGCAGGAGGTGTATACCACTCCCGTGATTTTGTTCCTAATATTGAGTAGGGGGAGAGAATGATATTACTCCCCAAAATGCAGGGGATGTACAACCTCCTGTGATATTGTTTTTAATATCCAGGGGGGAGAGGATGATATTACACCCAATATCAAAGGGGGTGTCCACCCCTTCTGTGATATTGTTTTTAATATCCATGTGGGGAGAGGATATTACCTCCAATATCACAGAGGGTGTAAACCCCCACTGTGAGACTGTTCCTAATATCCAAGGAGGGAGAGCTTGATATTCCTTCCAGTATTGCAGGAAGTGTTCACATCCCCTGTGGTATTGTTCCTCTTACCCAGAAGGGAGAGGATGACGTTACTCCCAATATAGCAAGGGGTGTACACTTTTTTTCCTAATATTTAATGGAGAGAAAATTATATTACTCCCAATATTGCAGAGAATGTACATGCTTCCTCTGATAGTTTTTAATATCCAGGGTTGGAGGGGATAATATTACACCCAGTTTCGCAGGAGGTGTACTTTTCCCTTGTGATATTCTTCTTAATATCTAAGGGGGGAGAGGATGATATTACTCTCAATATCGCAGGGGGTGTACATCCTCGCTGTGATATTTTTCCTAATATCCAGTGGAGGAGAGGATGTTATTACTTCCAACATTGCAAGGGATGTACACCACCCTAGTGATATTATTCCTAATATTCAGGGCAAGAGAGGATGATATGACTCTCAATATCGCAGGGTGTGTCCCCCGATACTGTTTTTAATATCCAGGTGGGGAGAAGATGATGTTATTCCCAGTACGGCAGGAGGTGAACATTCCCCCATGATATTGTTCCCAATAATTATGAGGGGAGAGGATGATATTCCCTCAAAATCGCAGGGGGTGTACACCCTCCATGTGATACTCTTCCTAATATCCAGGGGAAAGAAGATGATATTACTCCCAATATCGCAGGGGTGTACACTCCCTGTTATATTGATTCTAATATCTACAGAATGAGAGGATGATATTACTCCCAATATCGCAGGGGTTGTATACCCCTTTGAGATATTTTTCCTAGTATCCCGACTGGAAGAAGATGATATTACTCCCAATATCACGAGGAGTGGACACATCCCCTGTGATATTGTTACTAATATCCAGCGGGTAGAAGATGATATTACTCCCTCTATTGCAGGGGTATACACCCCCCTTTTGATATTGTTAACAGTTTCCAGGAGCAAAGATGATAATATTAGTGTCAATATTATAGGGGGTGTACACACCCTCTGTGATACTGTTTCTAATATCCAGTGGAAAAGAGGATAATACTAATTCCAATATCAAAGGTGGTTTAAACCCCCCTGTGATATTGTTGTGAATATCCAGGGGGGAGAGCATGATATTACTTCCAATATTGCAGGAGGTGTACATCCCCCCCTGTGATATTGTTCCTAATATTCAGGAGGGAAGATTATTATATTACTACCAGTATCACAGGGGCTGTACACCCCCTCTGTGTATTGTTCCTAATACCCAGGAGAGAAGAGTATGATATTACTCCCAATATTGCAGGGTGTGTACTCCCCACCGTGATATTGTTTTTAATTTCTAAAAGAAAAGAGAAAGATATTACTCCAAATACTGTAAAGGGGGTACACCCCCGTGATATTGTTTTTAATTTCTAAAAGAAAAGAGAATGATATTACTCCAAATACTGTAAAGGGGGTACACCCCCCGTGATATTATTTCTAATATTCAGGTGGGGAGAGGATACTATTACTCCCAACCTCATAGGTGAGGGGAACATCCCCTCTGTGATATTGTTCTCAATATCCATGGGGAGAAAGGATAATATTACTCCCAATATGGCAGGAAGCGTACATCCCCCCTCCGTGATGTTGTTCCCAAAATCCAGGTTCTGAGAGGATGATATTGCTTTCAATAGCACAGGCGGTGCACATCTTTCCCGTGATATTGTTTTTAATATCCACCGGCGAGGAGGATAATATTACTTGCAATATTGCAGGGGCTGTACAGCCCTCCTGTGATGTTGTTCTTACTATCCAGAAAGGAAAAAAAGCGGTATTACTCTCAATAGTGCAGAGGATGTACACCCCACCCCCCCCCCGTGATATTCTTCCTCATATGCAAAAGGGGAGAGGATAATATTACTGCCAATATCGCAGGTGGTGTACACACCCCCATGCAAGTCAGATTAGTGTAGAGGATCCAGCATTCCTCGAGCAATCAATTTAAAATCTGAATAATCCTTTTGCAGAAAAGAGAATAAAGCAGAGGACAAAGAAAGGCAAATAAAAGAAATATAGAAATCCAGCACAGACATCTGAAATTTCTGATTCCCATATTTTTACTGTTGTGTTCTGAAATATTCTCATATAGAACTAATCCCCATCCTTTTGTAATTTTTAAAATTTATTTGTTATTAGTATACTTTAAGTTTTAGGGTACATGTGCACAATGTGCAGGTTTGTTACATATGTATACATGTGCCATGCTGGTGCACTGCGTCCACTAACTCCTCATCTAGCATTAGGTATATCTCCCAATGCTATACCTTCCCCCTCGCCCCACCCCACAACAGTCCCCAGAGTGTGATGTTCCCCTTCCTGTGTCCATGTGTTCTCATTGTTCAGTTCCCACCTATGAGTGAGAACATGCGGTGTTTGGTTTTTTGTTCTTGTGATAGTTTACTGAGAATGATGATTTCCAATTTCATCCATGTCCCCACAAAGGACATGAACTCATCATTTTTTATGGCTGTGTAGTATTCCATGGTGTAAATGTGCCACATTTTCTTAATCCAGTCTCTCATTGTTGGACATTTGGGTTGGTTCCAAGTCTTTGCTATTGTGAATAATGCCGCAACAAACATACGTGTGTATGTGTCTTTATAGCAGCATGATTAATAGTCCTTTGGGTATATACCCAGTAATGGGATGGCTGGGTCAAATGGTATTTCTAGTTCTAGATCCTTGAGGAATCGCCACACTGACTTCCATGATGGTTGAACTAGTTTACAGTCCCACCAACAGTGTAAAACTGTTCCTACTTCTCCACATCCTCTCCAGCACCTGTTGTTTCCTGACTTTTTAATGATTGCCATTCTAACTGGTGTGAGATGGTATCTCATTGTGGTTTTGATTTGCATTTCTCTGATGGCCAGTGATGGTGAGCATTTTTTCATGTGTTTTTTTGGCTGCATAAATGTCTTCTTTTGAGAAGTGTCTGTTCATGTCCTTCGCCACTTTTTGATGGGTTGTTTGTTTTTTTCTTGTAAATTTGTTTAAGTTCTTTGTAGATTCTGGATATTAGCTCTTTGTTAGATGGGTAGATTGCAAAAATTTTCTCCCATTTTGTAGGTTGCCTGTTCACTCTGATAGTAGTTTCTTTTGCTGTGAAGAAGCTCTTTAGTTTAATTAGATCCCATTTGTCAATTTTGGCTTTTGTTGCCATTGCTTTTGGTGTTTTAGACATGAAGTCCTTCCCCATGCCTATGTCCTGAATGGTAATGCCTACGTTTTCTTCTAGAGTTTTTATGGTTTTAGGTCTAACGTTTAAGTCTTTAATCCATGTTGAATTGATTTTTGTATAAGGTGTAAGGAAGGGATCCAGTTTCAGCTTTCTACATATGGCTAGCCAGTTTTCCCAGCACCATTTATTAAATAGGGAATCCTTTCCCCATTGCTTGTTTTTCTCAGGTTTGTCAAAGATCAGATAGTTGTAGATATGTGGCATTATTTCTGAGGGCTCTGTTCTGTTTCATTGATCTATATCTCTGTTTTGGTACCAGTACCATGCTGTTGTGGTTACTGTAGCCTTGTAGCATAGTTTGAAGTCAGGTAGTGTGATGCCTCCAGCTTTGTTCTTTTGGCTTAGGGTTGACTTGGCGATGCAGACTCTTTTTTGGTTCCATCTGAACTTTAAAGTAGTTTTTTCCAATTCTGTGAAGAAAGTCATTGGTAGCTTGATGGGGATGGCATTGAATCTGTAAATTACCTTGGGCAGTATGGCCATTTTCACGATATTGATTCTTCCTACTCATGAGCATGGAATATTCTTCCATTTGTTTGTATCCTCTTTTATTTCCTTGAGCAGTGGTTTGTAGTTCTCCTTGAAGATGTCCTTCACATCCCTTGTAAGTTGGATTCCTAGGTATTTTATTCTCTTTGAAGCAATTGTGAATGGGAGTTCACTCATGATTTGTCTCTCTGTTTGTCTGTTGTTGGTGTGTAAGAATGCTTGTGATTTTTGCACGTTGATTTTGTATCCTGAGACTTTGCTGAAGTTGCTTATCAGCTTAAGGAGATTTTGGGCTGAGACAATGGGGTTTTCTAGATATACAATCATGTCGTCTGCAAACAGGGACAATTTGACTTCCTCTTTTCCTAATTGAATACCATTTATTTCCTTCTCCTGCCTCATTGCCCTGGCCAGAACTTCCAACGCTATGTTGAATAGGAGTAGTGAGAGAGGGCATCCCTGTCTTGTGCCAGTTTTCAAAGGGAATGCTTCCAGTTTTTGCCCATTCAGTATGATATTGGCTGTGGGTTTGTCATAAATAGCTCTTATTATTTTGAGATACGTCCCATCAATACCTAATTTATTGAGAGTTGTTAGCATGAAGGGTTGTTGAATTTGTCAAAGGCCTTTTCTGCATCTATTGAGATAATCATGTGGTTTTTGTCTTTGGTTCTGTTTATATGCTGGATTACATTTATTTATTTGCATATATTGAACCAGCCTTGCATCCCAGGGATGAAGCCCACTTGATCATGGTGGATAAGCTTTTTGATGTGCTGCTGGATTCGGTTTGCCAGTATTTTATTGAGGATTTTTGCATCAATGTTCATCGAGGATGTTGGTCTAAAATTCTCTTTTTTGGTTGTGCCTCTGCTTGGCTTTGGTATCAGGATGATGCTGGCCCCATAAAATGAGTTAGGGAGGATTCCCTCTTTTTCTATTGATTGGAATAGTTTCAGAAGGAATGGTACCAGTTCCTGCTTGTACCTCTGGTAGAGTTCGGCTGTGAATCCATCTGGTCCTGGACTCTTTTTGGTTGGTAAGCTATTGACTATTGCCACAATTCCAGCTCCTGTTATTGGTCTATTCAGAGATTCAACTTCTTCCTGGTTTAGTCTTGGGAGAGTGTATGTGTCGAGGAATTTATCCATTTCTTCTAGATTTTCTAGTTTATTTGCATAGAGGTGTTTGTAGTATTTTCTGATGGTAGTTTGTATTTCTGTGGTATTGGTGGTGATATCCCCTTTATCATTTTTTTTGCGTCTCTTTGATTCTTCTCTCTTTTTTTCTTTATTAGTCTTGCTAGCATTCTATCAATTTTGTTGATCCTTTCAGAGAACCAGCTGCTGGATTCATTAATTTTTTGAAGGGTTTTTTGTCTCTCTATTTCCTTCAGTTCTGCTCTGATTTTAGTTATTTCTTGCCTTCTGCTAGCTTTTGAATGTGTTTGCTCTTGCTTTTCTAGTTCTTTTAATTGTGATGTTGGGGTGTCAATTTTGGATCTTTCCTGCTTTCTCTTGTGGGCATTTAGTGCTATAAATTTCCCTCTACACACTGCTTTGAATGCGTCCCAGAGATTCTGGTATGTTGTGTCTTTGTTCTCATTGGTTCAAAGAACATCTTTATTTCTGCCTTCATTTCGATATGTACCCAGTAGTCATTCAGGAGCAGGTTGTTCAGTTTCCATGTAGTTGAGCGGCTTTGAGTGAGATTCTTAATCCTGAGTTCTAGTTTGATTGCACTGTGGTCTGAGATATAGTTTGCTATAATTTTTGTTCTTTTACATTTGCTGAGGAGAGCTTTACTTCCAAGTATGTGGTCAATTTTGGAATAGGTGTGGTGTGGTGCTGAAAAAAATGTATCTTCTCTTGATTTGGGGCGGAGAGTTCTGCAGATGTCTATTAGGTCCGCTTGGTGCAGAACTGAGTTCAATTCCTGGGTATCCTTGTTGACTTTCTGTCTCGTTGATCTGTCTAATGTTGACAGTGGGGTGTTAAAGTCTCCCATTATTAATGTGTGGGAGTCTAAGGCTCTTTGTAGGTCACTCAGGACTTGCTTTATGAATCTGGGTGCTCCTGTATTGGGTGCATATATATTTAGGATAGTTAGCTCTTCCTGTTGAATTGATCCCTTTACCATTAAGTAATGGCCTTCTTTGTCTCTTTTGATCTTTGTTGGTTTAAAGTCCGTTTTATCAGAGACTAGGATTGCAACCCCTGCCTTTTTTTGTTTTCCATTTGCTTGGTAGATCTTCCTCCATCCTTTTATTTTGAGCCTATGTGTGTCTCTGCCCGTGAGATGGGTTTCCTGAATACAGCACACTGATGGGTCTTGACTCTTTATCCAATTTGCCAGTCTGTGTCTTTTAATTGGAGCATTTAGTCCATTTACATTTAAAGTTAATATTGTTATGTGTGAATTTGATCCTGTCATTATGATGTTAGCTGGTTATTTTGCTCATTAGTTGATGCAGTTTCTTCCTAGTCTCAATGGTCTTTACACTTTGGCATGATTTTGCAGCGGCTGGTACCGGTTGTTCCTTTCCATTTTTAGCACTTCCTTCAGGAGCTCTTTTAGGGCAGGCCTGGTGGTCACAAAATCTCTCAGCATTTGCTTGTCTGTAAAGTATTTTATTTCTCCTTCACTTATGAAGCTTAGTTTGGCTGGATATGAAATTCTGGGTTGAAAATTCTTTTCTTTAAGAATGTTGAATATTGGCCCCCACTCTCTTCTGGCTTGTAGAGTTTCTGCCGATAGATCTGCTGTTAGTCTGATGGGCTTCCCTTTGAGGGCAACCCGACCTTTCTCTCTGGCTGCCCTTAACATTTTTTCCTTCATTTCAGCTTTGGTGAATCTGACAATTATGTGTCTTGGTGTTGCTCTTCTCAAGGAGTATCTTTGTGGCGTTCTCTGTATTTCCTGAATCTGAATGTTGGCCTGCCTTGCTAGATTGGGGAAGTTCTCCTGGATAATATCCTGCAGAGTGTTTTCGAACTTGGTTCCATTCTCCCCGTCACTTTCAGGTACACCATTCAGACGTAGATTTGGTCTTTTCACATAGTCCCATATTTCTTGGAGGCTTTGTTCATTTCTTTTTATTCTTTTTTCTCTAAACTTCCCTTCTCACTTCATTTCATTCATTTCATCTTCCATTGCTGATGCCCTTTCTTCCAGTTGATTGCATCGGCTCCTGAGGCTTCTGCATTCTTCACGTAGCTCTCGAGCCTTGGTTTTCAGCTCCATCAGCTCCTTTAAGCACTTCTCTGTATTGGTTATTCCAGTTACACATTCTTCTAAATTTTTTCAAAGTTTTCAACTTCTTTGCATTCGGTTTGAATGTCCTCCCATAGCTCGGAGTAATTTGATCGTCTGAAGCCTTCTCTCAGCTCGTCAAATTCATTCTCTGTCCAGCTTTGTTCCACTGCTGGTGAGGAACTGCGCTCCTTTGGAGGAGGAGAGGCGCTCTGCTTTTTAGAGTTTCCAGTTTTTCTGTTCTTTTTTTTCCACATCTTTGTGGTTTTATCTACTTTTGGTCTTTGATGATGGTGATATACAGATGGGTTTTTGGTGTGGATGTCCTTTCTGTTTGTTAGTTTTCCTTCTAACATACAGGACCCTCAGCTGCAGGTCTGTTGGAGTACCCGGCCCTGTGAGGTGTCAGTGTGCCCCTGCTGGGAGGTGCCTCCCAGTTAGGCTGCTCGGGGGTCAGGGACCCACTTGAGGAGGCAGTCTGCCTGTTCTCGGATCTCCAGCTGCATGCTGGGAGAACCACTGGTCTCTTCAAAGCTGTCAGACAGGGACATTTAAGTCTGCAGAGGTTACTGCTGTCTTTTTGTCTGTGCCCTGCCCCCAGAGGTGGAGCCTACAGAGGCTGGGAGGCCTCCTTGACGTGTGGTGGGCTCCACCCAGTTCGAGCTTCCTGGCTGCTTTGTTTACCTAAGCAAGCCTGGGCAATGGCGGGCACCCCTCCCCCAGCCTCGCTGCTGCCTTGCAGTTTGATCTCAGACTGCTATGCTAGCAATCAGTGAGACTCAGTGGGCGTAGGACCCCCGGAGCCAGGTGCGGGATATAATCTCCTGGTGTGCCATTTTTTAAGCCCATCGGAAAAGCGCAGTATTCGGGTGGGAGTGACCTGATTTTCCAGGTGCCGTCCATCACCCCTTTCTTTGACTTGGAAAGGGAACTCCCTGACCCCTTGTGCTTCCTGAGTGAGGCAATGCCTCGCCCTGCTTCGGCTTGTGCACGGTGCGCGCACCCACTGACCTGGGCCCACTGTCTGGCACTCCCTAGTGAGATGAACCCGGTACCTCAGATGGAAATGCAGAAGTCACCCGTCTTCTGCATCGCTCACGCTGGGAGCTGTAGACCGGAGCTGTTCCTATTCGGCCATCTTGGCTCCTCAGTCCACCCCTTTTGTAATTTTTAAGTAACTTTATATCTCCTAAATAATGTCCAAATTATGTCTAGCAAAAACAAATTCCCAACAGGGTAGAGGCTTCAGAGGATTGTTAAAACTCATTCAACATAGTTGGTTATAAAGCATCTTTAAAACTGGATTAATGAAATTATTTAATAGATAATACATTATACTTAGTGGAACTCCAAATACAAATACCTTTTTTAAACCATACTATGGCTAGGTCAAAATTTTTCAAACAGGAAATTATTAGTATTTCCTAAGTATTCATTGTAAAAATAATACAATGGTAAAAATTAATTTTATAAGGATAACACAGAAAATAAAAGTGAAGTAAAATACACTGAAGAAAAGTGAAATTAAAAGTTGTACATTCATGTATTCATGATTCTATTTTTTAAAGTTAATTCTTCTGATAAGTTTGTAGTATGACTCAATCTTGTTTTGGTTTACGTTTACGGAATGTATATTAAAATATTTTATTAAAAACAAAAAAACCTTATAACTCATCAAAAATAATGCTATAAAATATTCCAAAATTATGTGTATGGGTAGAAAGTTAATTCAGACTTTGAAGAGTTGTTTTAATGTTATTTGAAATGTCAGACCTTTAATTCAGTTGAAACCCAAGAGCAGATACTAATAACTTTGTTATTCTTATTTAAATAGTGAGATAATGGATACAAAGGTTTATGTTTTTTTCTCTTATAACAAGAATCAGCTAACCAATACTATAAGTAAGGATGTTAACACTCATTTAATTAGAAATACAAGTAATCATGTCTTCAGGGTACCTTAATCCACAGACCTTAAGAATTATTGAAATTAAAACTACTTATGTTCAAACTTAAAGCTAGATGATAATGCTTAACATTATATCAAATTTGCTGATGTTCTATATCTGTGTATTTTCTTTCAACCAAAAATGTCACAATACAATATAGCACCTGGAAAGCATAGAATTAAATAAAACAATGTTTTCTGAGAAAAAAATAAATTTAGTATTCTAAAAGTGAAATAACACATTTTCAGAACTCCTAAAGAAACTTATCCATGAGGCAAATGAACAACAAATCTAAGCTAATAAATGTACAAGAGATACCCACCTTCAAAAATATTATATTTCTGATCTGGCCATGCCAATGAACTTTACTGATGTGAAACTAGCCTCTCTTCCCCGAATATAAGCAGTGATGATATGTAATTAGCCTATCTTTACTGACTATAAGTAATGATGATATTGAGACCTTACCCCTTACAGTATTCTTAAGCCCTATTGCTTCTTCTAACTTAGTTGTCCTCACTGTCCCTAGAGTATTTCTAGATAATAGTCTTTCTATACAGACAGGGGAAAGTTGCCTCTTAATTATAGGTATGAATATCACTAGATGCCTATATATCAGGTTAACTCTGTCTAATATAAATAATGAAACTCTGATGTCATATATATGTATACATATATATGTAATATATTCTGACATATACATTTTTATTTTAGTAATATAGAAAATAATCTGGACATTTAATACATTTTCCTGAAACTTTACTACAGAGCTATCTTTAAAATAACTTTTTAAATTAAACTAAGAATGAATACTATGAAATAATATAAAAATGAAATTAACATCTGGCTAATAATGTATAGAAAATAACACATAGAGAGAGAGAGAGAGAGAGAGATGCTTGCTTTTTTCTAGGTGTTTGTTAAATGTTTGTATGAAGCATTGCCACATATCAGAAGTTTTACTTCATTAAATAAAATTAAACATATATTTTCCAGGTTGTACTGATACTTCAACGTAAATTATGGATATTTTGTTCTGAGTATGGCTTAAGGTAATTTTTATACAGCAGAAGTACATGGTCTGCCAAAAAGGGAAAGGTACTGTACCCTTAGATAACATGTGTAAATTGATGCATTATAGAAATTCCGCACATCATTTATACATGTCCAAATGTAATAGCATAAAATGCATCACCATAAATCATTTTTCTTTCATTATTTAAAGTATAGTAAGGTCACCTCCAAAGTTAAGACAATATTAGCCATTTTATTTATTACAGGATAGAAAGTAAAACCGGTAATCTCTTACAGGACTGTAAGTACATTTTTCCTTTGAATTTGGTAACTTGTTTCTCTCTTTTGTGATATTTTGATGCTAATTTTACCAGGGAAACAAAATCCATGATAGTGTGGAACATAAATTTCCAGAACTAAATGGAGTCCATTACGTGAAACACTGAATGCAAAGCTGTTAGTTAGATAAGAAATGGCAGGTTACTATAAATTAAGCAATACCCATTCAGAAGAGTGTGACAGTACAATTTTAAGAATCTCAGTAGCTCATTTGTCAACAATAAGAATATATCCTGTTTACAAAGATTGAAAATTTAACAAAGAGTGAAAAAGACATAAAATCCTTATTTCCATTTTTTACAATGCATAAGAACATATTCTAACCAGGTTACTGTTGAGTCCATGCTGCCTGCTGATAGTTTGATTATACAAAAGCCAGAAAATATGGAATCTTTTTAATTATTTAACATAACTTTAATCTATTTGTAGGTAATTTTGAAGAGCTTGGGCTGCTGTGAGAACTCAATGGAAGGTTTTATGAGCTAGTGTGGATAATAGGAGTCTATTTCTCACATATAAAAGGATAAGTGATGTAGATAGATGATAGGTAGATACAGAGATAGATAACCAATTCACACTTTTAAAATATCAAACATGACATTTGTATCCTAAAAAGTATGTGCATTGAGAATAAGAAATGGTGACAATTCACATTTAAGGATCTCACATTCAGTCAGTGGAAATTAAATTCATCTCTTAATGTTGATGTTGATATTGATGAAGAATTTCCCTCTGAGTGATATGTTTGCTTCTCCAAACAATTCCCCCCTAAAAAAAATTTTTTAGAATTGGGTAAGGAGCTGAATATAGACAGGTGCAAATCCTATTTTAATTGTTCATATTAAAACTCATTTCTACCACTCCCTTCTATTGGAAGTGTTATGAATTCCTAAGGAGCTAAAGCTCTGGTTTTCCATTATTTGAAGGCTGTGGTTGAGAGTATTGCACAGGTACCCTAATCCTATTTTACTCAGTTTTGGCATTTGACCTCCAATTAATGAGTATCAGCTCACAGAAGCAACAAATATTTTAGGAACTTTAAGAAAGAAAGTCATTAATCATAATTTTATATCATAAAATTAAAATATGATATTACTGAACACTAGTAGCCATAATCATTTCATATCATTGTCAGGTACTACATTGTTTGTAAATTCACCAATGGATCTCCGGTTAGGTGACAAATAACTTAAACTATATTTTATATTCATTAGAACAGTTTCTTACTATCTATTTCCACTAAATTAGAAAGTATCAGCAGCTATAAATCGTTAGAATTCACTCGTTAGAGTTTTGTCAGAGAACTTTGGATATTTGCCAAAAGTGAGCTCAGATAAATTAAATAGAATTCTCACTGAAATATCCATTGTTTGGATAAGTAATGAGCATGTCAGACCAAAATCTAGAAAATTAAATGTTTTAACTTAGTAGAAAATGCACAGGTCTCCGTAATAAATTGTTAAATAATCGTAAACGTTATGAGTTATTTTAATTGATATCCATCCTCTCCCCTCATCCCCACCAACAAGCAGACCCTGATAGAAGAATGAAACACACGTTGTTAACGTGTGAGATGGAGAGACACTGGAAGAGCAGAAGGAAAGTGATAAACAGAAGTGAAGGAAAGTGAACTCTCCCAATAGGGGAGCGTTATTAAGCCAGTGAGTAACTGGCTTTATTGCAGGGAGTATCTGAAGCTTAAACTTGTCGAGGAAATCTTGGAAACAGTATAAAATATATTTCAAAATCATCCTGAGGCAATGTAGCTGGAGTATTTATAGTTTTATACCCGTCAGTCACTCACTGGTTAGGGGCTGCCTCCAAATGGACGTTAAATCCAAGCCAATCAATCCCAACCAGCTGTGCTTGCAGGCAAAGCATATTCTGGCAACCCAAGGGACACCATGACCATAATGTTGATACTGACCACTGGAAATCAGGCTGATAAACACATATGAGCTATATTATGAATATATGTATAATAACATATATTATTATTAATACCTATCACTTATATATGACAATATAATCTGTTTATATGTACATAATAAATACATTATAATAATTATTATTTTATAATTATATATACATGAAATAATAATTAAATATGTTATATATAAATATATAACAAAAATAATAATATAAAATATATAATTTATTATATTTATTATGTACATATAAATATATGATATAATGTATATATTATATAATGTAAATATATACATTATATTTATATATTTATCTAATATATGACATAAAACAATGTAAAATATACATTATATGTATTTATAATGTAAATGTAATATATAATGTAAATATAGATATTTTTACATATCTATACATATATATTATATTTTCTTTATCCAATCATGCATTAATGGACACTTAGGATGATTCCGTATCTTTGCTTTTGTAGATAGTGCTGCAATAAACATATATGTATAGGTGTCTTTGTGATATACTGATTTCTTTTCCTTTGGATGGATACCCAATAGTGGAATAGCTGGACTGAATAGTAGTTTTATATTTAGTTCTCTGAGAACTCTCCACACTGTTTTTCATAGAGGTTGTACTAATTTAAATTTCCACCAACAGTGGATAAGCATTTCATTTTCTCTGCATCCTCACCAGTATCTTTTTTAAATTTACTTTTTAATAATAGTCATTCTGACTGCTGTAAGATGATATCTCATTGTAGTTTTTATTTGCATTTTTCTGATGATTACTGATGTTGAGGATTTTTTCATATGCTTGTTGGCCCTTTGTATATCTTCTTTTGAAAAATGTCTTCATATATTTGCTTATTTTTTAATAGGGCTACTTGTTATTTCTTCATTAAGTTGTTTGAGTTTCTTGTAGATTCTGGATGTTAGTTCCTCACAAATCAGTAAATGTGATCCATCAAATATACAGAATTAAAAACAAAAACGATATGATCATCTCATTAAATGCAGAAAAAGCATTTGATAAAAATTCAACATGGTTTAATAATAAAAGCACTCAAAAAACTTGGCATCAAAGGAACATATCTTAAAATAATAAATGTCATATATGACAAACTCGCAGCCAACATCATACTGAAAGGAAAAAAGTTGAAAACATTCCACCTAACAAATGGAACAAGATATGGATGCCCACTTTCACCACTCCTATTCAACATAGTACTTGAAAGTGCTAGTGAGAGCAATCAGGCAAGAGAAATAAATGAAATGCACCCAAATTGGAAAAGAGGAAGTCAAAATATCTCTGCTGAAAATATGATCTTATACCTAGAAAACCCTAAAGACTCTGCCAAAAGACTCCTTTTGCAAATGATTTCAGTAGTCTCAGGATACAAAATCAACATAGAAAAATCAGTAGCATTTCTATACAGCAATAATGATCAAGTTGAGAATCAATTCAAGAAGTCAATTTCATTTACAATAGCTGCAAGAAAAAATACCTAGAAATATATTTAACCAAGAAGGTAAAAGATGTCTACAGGAAAACTACAAAACACAGATGAAACACAGATGAAAGAAATTGCAGACGACACCAATAAATGAAAAACTATCCCATGCTCATGAATTGGAAGAATTACTATCATTAAAATGATCATACTGTCAAAGCAATTTACAGATTCAATAAAATTTATATCAAAATACCAAAGTCATTTTTCACAAAATTAAAAGAAAACAATCATAAAATTCATATGGAACCCAGAAAAAGCACAAACAGCCAAGCAATTCTCAGCAAAAAGAACAAATCTGTAGGCATCCCTTAACTAACTTCAAATTCTACTACAAGGCTATATTAACCAAAACAACATGGTACTGGTATAAAAATGAACACATAGACCAACGGAACAGAATAGAGAACTCAGAAATAAAGCCATATACCTACAACCAACAGATCTTTGACAAAGTTTGCGTTTATATGCACTGGAGAAAGGACATTCTTTTCAATAAATGGTACAGAGAGAATTGGTTTGCCATATGCAGAAGAATGAAACTGGACATCTATCTCTCACCATATACAAAAATAAACTCAAGATGGATGAAAGACTTAAAGGGAAGACCTAAAACTATAAACATACTAGAAGAAAACCTAGGGAAAACTCTTCTAGATTTGGCCTAGGCAAATAATTCATGACTAAGACCTCAAAAGCAAATGCAGCAAAACCAAAAATAGACAAATGTTACTTAATTAAACTAAAAAGGTTCTGGACAGCAAAATAAAAACTAACAGAGTGAACAAACAGGCTGTAGAATGGGAGAAAATATTTCCAAACTACGCATCTGACAAGGGGCTTTTAAAATTATTTATTTAGAGACAAGGTCTCATTATGTCTGGCCTTGAATTTCTGGGCTCAAGCAATCCTCCCACCTCAGCCTCCCAAGTAGCCAAAACTACAGGTATGCACCACTGCTCTAGCATCTTATTATTTTTTATTA
This sequence comes from Pan troglodytes, assembly GCF_028858775.2. NCBI lineage: Eukaryota > Metazoa > Chordata > Mammalia > Primates > Hominidae > Pan > Pan troglodytes. Next base: position 115,436,525 of record NC_072403.2, read on the forward strand.
ACTGTATATTTTAATTATTTAATTTGGAGGCATCAATATCTCTCTGCAATTTAGAGACATATTATGCAAAGCAATATTAACTTATGAAAAAAGTATATGGAAATTACATGAGAATACACTAACAAAGCAATATATTCTATTAACTGAACATTTTCTGAGTAAATTAATACTATCTTTAATGTAACATATTTTAGGGGAACAGGGTGAAAAGTATATGAGAGCTCTTTACTATTTTCGCAACTTTCCTGGAAGTCTAAAATTAAATAGTTAAAATTTTTAAAAAGATCAAAAATAACATGGTTTTGACAAGCGGGAATAAATAAAAGTATGAAAGACATCGGGAAAATTATATATTTGATAATAATAATTAATTATATATTTTATATTTGTCAGATTGATTAATTCTGTTTTCACCTCAAAACTGGCAGCTGATAAACTTCCAGGAAACACCAGTGTTTTGTGGGCTTTCATGTGAGAAACACTACCCTAGGTATAGACCATATAAGGCAGGCTATTTTGCATCTTTACGGTGAAATTGCAGCATAATAAATTAGATGCTCTGTGTTTGCTACTTTCCCAGAACTAAAGAAAACACAATCCTGGTGAACCAAACATCGCAAGTGGACTGTTTCCAACAGCTTTTATTAATTACTTTCTTCCCTGATGACTGAAAAGCTGTTATAATTAAATAACAAAAGTGTCATACTTCAGGCAGAAGGAACACTATCCTCTTAGTACTTCCTGTTAGCAAAGAAGGAATAAATTCATTGTTCAGAAGAAATTACAAAACCTTATTCCTATAGACCCTCTTAGCATGAAAGGGCCTTCTTCAGCAGGAGCTCTTTTGGTGTCCTTAAGTCTGACTCCCTGCTGACCACAGGATGCCAAGCCCAGCTTCCCATTAGCCACCTGGCTCCCCTGGAGTACTCAAGGGAATGAACCAACATGTTCCGAGAGTACTCACCAAATGCAAAGTCTATAAAGTCTGAATTAAAAATCTTATTTTTATTTTGCATCCCTTTGTATATGAGAATGGTTAAAGCTTTTAATAATATAATACCAAAAAAGTAAAGAAGAAGAAAAACTAAAACAACAATACTGTTAACTTTTCAGAAAAAACCAAACAAACCAACAAATGAAAATCCTTCATGACATTAAATCATTTTCTAAAGTATTTTATCTTGTGATTCACCATATGAGGATGAAGTCATGTCATATAGATAAGCATAGGAATGAAATTTGGTTAGGTGTCCTGTAATTTATATATTGCTTGATAGCTTAAGGACACTTACACTTAAATCTATTTATACAATTTAAAATATAATAAAAATAAAATTAAAATCAAACAAAAATAAAAATAAATAAGCAAATCCTCATTTGCTTATTTAATATAGACTTACGTCAATGTATTTATAAACTGAACTATATGATAAATCTCTTGCAAGCTATAAATCACCCTTTGACTAATGTTTTCTATTTTTCTGTCATACACTTCCCAAAGAAGGCATAATGTTTATAGTAGTAGGATATATGAGTCAATAAATAGCTTTTGAAGGCGGTGGAATGCCAAAACAAAGCAGAGGTATTTGATAAACACCAAAGCATTTGTTTGTAGTATATGTCAATATGATGGATATTATTCTCAGTAGCCTAAATTTTTACTCAATAAAGAAATCAAAAATTTAATGTAATAGATTTCAAACTCTGACTAATGTTTTGAATTAGCTTGATATTTTGTCATTGAATAAAATACAGTGTATTATAGCAAAACTCAGTGTAAAGGTATTTTCTATTACAGGACTGTAAATTAGGGAATTGATTGTTTATGTAAACTTAATCATAGAAACTTTTTTATTTTAATAAATGTACTTATACACTATTCGTTATTACATAGGAGCATAACTTTTCCTTTTGACTTCTATTGCCACATTTTGAAATGTTAGCTGTGAACATTTGGACAACAATGCCTGCCTTAAAGACGGGTTAATATTATTTCTTGTTATAAATCAGCAAATGCATAGAAATACCATTAGACAGTACATACTGAGACACCAAAATGAGTTGTTTCTTAGTGTACTGAGGGAGATAAGTAGTAAATACAAAATAATAATTTTCAAAAGTTCATTAAATTCTCATTTTTGTAATTTTACTTTAAATTTTGTGATGAAATTTTTAAAATCTTATAGATTTATAAAATTAAATTTATATATTTATAAAATAAATCTATCAATAAAGTTTTATTTGTGTATTTTTTGTTTTACTTCAGTAGTAACGTATTTATTTTATATTTATACATTTAATGTATGTACACACATAAATTCATAGGTAAAGTGGTACATTAGTGGGGTCTTTTTCACAGCCAAAGTGAAGCATGATCAAAATTTATTATTCCAGGAACATTACATATATTTTAAATAATATGCAGGCAATACTTACAGCAGCCTTAAAAATAAGTTGAAAACAAAAAATAATAATACACATACCTCTGTGCATAGTGAATCTTAGAGAAAGAAAACACAGAATATTTTAATGCGATGTATCATGTGCCAAGTAGAAAATGTAAATAAATACAATTTTGTTGAATAGAAACTCAATTTTCTCTTGTGTAGGTATGTAGCACAATGTACAATGGTATAAAATACATACAAACAGAAATGAAAGATTTAAAAGTAATAGCAACAGAATTCAACAACATAATTAGAATATCTTATGGCAATACTATTGGTAAATAATTCAGGCTGTATTTAAGAATGTGGTAAGAATTAATAGATAAAACAACTATATTTGTGTTTCCATTTTACAGGTGTGAAAACTATGTTACAGTAATGTTGAATTCCTTTCTCAGAATAAAGGGATTTGAATTTTTAGGCTGTCAATTTTTTATCTCAAAATATTATGTTATATTTACTTCCAGTGTGCATGCATGCGTGTGTGCGTGTGTGTGTGTGTGTTTGCTTAAATTCCTTAGTTTTAGAATCTTGTGTTAACCCAATTCAAGAGTGAAAATGGAAACATCTGAACTTGGATGCCATTAGCTCATTTAACTGATCATTCATTCTTCTACTAGCATACTGTCTTTCTTGTAGTTGGAAGGGAATATTTATTAATTAATTATTTGATTATACTTATGTCTCAAAGTTAAGTCCAGTAATCTAAACTAACAAATGTAAAGAGAACACTCATACACTTCTCTTCAAAGATAATTTAAATAATAATATTAAAGTACATAAGAAGTACATCAATATTAGAAGTCACAATATGTTGATACTCAATTAACAAAGAAGACAATATTGTAGTATTATATTAATCACTGCTATTTGGGATGTATATTCTCCATATCTACCTTTGTGCTTCATGATTTTCAAAGAGGAATATAAGGCAAACTGTTTTCTTTCTTCTTTTGCTTTTCTTTTCTTGCTTGCTTTTATTTTATTAGTTTGTTTTTTTACTTATTTATTTATTTATTTTTGCATTATAAAGACACCACTCTCACCCACTGGAATGACAGAGAAGGAGGATGCAAACAGCTCTAGCTATTTTGTTTTGACATTGTCTACTGGTGGGTGGTCTGTTTCTTAGGCTTTATTTTTTTGTACAAACCCTCTGGACTGGAATGTTAGTTCACATTGGATTACAATATGATGGGTCAGGTAAGAAACAGCTATCTAAAGCATTTATAGCTACAAACATTAAAAGGGCAGCTTCATCAATTAGATTCTCACAGAAAATCAGTGTTTGTTTCAATTAATTAATTAATTCTTTTTTTAAAAAGAATTAATCTTCCACTTTAGAGACAGCAATGTATCTAACATTTTTTACACTATTCAAAAAAACCGTTTTAAAGAAAATTTTGTTTAAAGCTAAAGAAAAATGAAAAGATTGAATAGAATTGATACTATCAAGCAGTATTATGTAAGAATGCTTTGAACTATTTTATAATATTGCCCTTCTTATTCTATGCTATGTGTGAACTACAAAATTGTTGTTTGGCCAGGTACAGTGGCTCACCCTGTAATCCTAGCACTCTGGAAGGCCGAGGCAGAAGAATCACTTGAGCCCAGGAGTTCGAGACCAGCTTGGGCAACATGACGAAAACCTAACTCTACAAAAATTACAAAAACTAGCCAGGTGTGGCGGAATGTGCTTGTAGTCCCAGCCACCAGGGAGGCTGAGGTGAGAGGATCACTTGAGCCAGGGAGGTAGAGGCTGCAGTGAGCTCTGATCATGTCACTGCACTCTAGCCTGGGTGACAAAGTGAGATCCTGTCTCAAAAATAACAAAACAAAATAATTGCTTCCCATAGATCATTCTGATTTTGTGGGGAAAATTCAAAAAGTCAAATAATTGTGCCACTTGCTAATCTTGTTCAAGTCCATTTAATTATACAAATATCTGTATTCTTATCTGAAAAAGGAGAAAGTTAGTATCTAGTCTGTGTACATTACAGATGTGCATTGAGCTTCAGATAAAACCAGGACTTTGTAAGAACTTCGTAATATTTAAACCATTTTGTAAATATAAGAAAGAACAATATTATAATTGAGGATTTACTAGGTAACAGAAATTGTGTAGGACCCTGCTTACTTGTTACTATTGGCCAGGCACGCACTGTGTTAGATAAAACATCATATTTTATTTTGATATCATAGAAACAAACTATTTGAAATTATATTGATCTGAGTTCAGTTCTAGTTATGACCAACTGAGTCATCTTTAGCATTTATATGTGAAAGCTATGCTTTTTTCCTCTATAGAATGAAGGTAATAATGGTACCTGTCTTATAACTTTGTAAGTAAAATTGATTATTGCTCTAATGTATATGTCACGTTTATGTCTTACAGCCTTGAAATTTGAAAATTTAAGCCCTTCAGTTAGATTCAAATAGATTCAAAATAAATTATTTAAAAATATATAGTTGGGATATATGTTATGATGAAACAGCCCTGGTTGAAGATGCCGCTTCTGATGTCTGTGAGGTCTATGTGGTCCCTCCCAGCCACAGCAGCCATTAACAAGGTTCTGCATAACCCTTAGAGCCTTGGGGTTGGAACAGACTGACAGCCACTATATTATATTACAAAACAAAATAATTGTTTCCCATAAATCACTCTGATTTGTGGGGAAAATTAAAAAAGTCAAATAATTGTGCCACTTGCTAATCATGTTCAAGTCCATTTAATTATACAAATATCTGTATTCTTATCTGAAAAACGAGAATTATATAATGTCATGCAATGAATAAGCCAAAGAATACTACACTGAATAAAGTTCTCCTAATATCCATAATTTTTGAAACTACTGCCATAATGTAAAACAAAAACAAAAACACCTTCCTAAGGCAGCATTAGAAAGCTTCATCAGCCACATTCGATTTAGATGAAAACATGATACCATCCCTGGTTATCCCTGAGTTTCTTCTATGCAGTGAAAAGAGATAGGATGGAGAACACAGCACCATGTATTTTTGCTGTAAAAATGCTTATTTTGTCTCTCAAAATAAATTTGAATTTGGAGGTCAAAACTCATGACAGATGAATAGAGAGAGAGAGGTAGAGAGATACTACATGATGTTTATCACAGGTTAGTCACCATTATAAATAATGTTCCAATAAACTAATTTTACCAAAATAGGTTTAGTGGAAAGGTAAGTAGAATAAGTAGAAAACGGACTGCTGACAATTGAGGTGTAAATATATTCTGGGAAAATCAGGACAGTGACCACAGACTTTTCTTGCTGATAGTTTGACTGCAACAGGAAAGAGTAGGAAATTGAAGGAAAAATATTTAAGGTGTTTTTTTTTTCCTATTTTTGTCTTAATGGAAATACATTGGAGCCTGTTTATTTCAATGCAAAGAAACAAACTTGAGTTACCAAGTAGCTTCCAAGAGGAGATTAAAAGAGTCTGGGATAAAATAAAACCAAGGAAATGACTTAGACTTCAGAGAGGCAACTTTTGTCCATCTCAAGGAAAATAGAAAATATCCATGAGTTCAAGGGTAGATGAATTCATAAATGAGAGGTATATGAAATTCAGCAAGTTGGTGTCTGTTTTCATTTTATATACTATGGATAATGTGGATAAAATGATATACAAAAGACTTGAGAGCATACTGAAAGTCTGTAGTCACCACCAAAGGGACTAATGAAGACTGATTCATGACCTGTAATCGAATTGCCAAGTAGTGTTGAACTAACAGCAGATATTGGAAATCATGAATTTCTAATGACTCTAGCATTTTTGTTGTGTAGTCTTTTTCTTTGGCATCTCTTAGAAGTGTAGGTATGGGAACAGAACAAGTAATTATATCAATGGGATTGATTTATTAGTAGCAATTTGCTATGTGGGTCCAGGAAAAGGCAAAATGAGCATGGTAGTTGAACATGCAGAAAGAGAATATGTAAACACTGGAGAATTTGGTGAAGAAAGAAAGGAAGAGAAGTCAGGAAAGGACTAATTTGGAAAACAGATAACATAATAATAAAATAATGATGATATGAATAGTATGATTAATGTGAATAGGTAAGAATAATTTGATAATTACTGTGTGCTAGGAAATGTTCTTATTGGTCTTGTTGAATCTTCATAGCAAACATATAAAGTTGATATCGTTATCTAACATTTTACAGAGTTAACTGAAGCACAAAGAATTAAGTAAACAGCCCATGAGCACTCAGAGAGCAAGTGATTAAAACAAGCTAAAGCAAATGAATGTCAAAATGTCTTTGAAAATATGGTGAACTGAAAGTCAATGAATAAAAAAATCAAAAGATATGATGTTAAGTGTCAGGTGGAATATTGAAGTCTAAAATTTTGAGAGCAGAGAATTTCAGTTGATAAGATACATACATACTCAAGGAATTGTGTTGGTAAAATAGAAAGCATTAATCATTCAGATGCATAACAATTGTTTTGAACCCTAAAATTAAAAAACAATTTATGGTAACTGCTGATAAGAGGATGTAAAAAAAAAAAATCTGTCTCCTCTTTCTTATTCTCTCAGCTCAAGCCAGGTATCTGAGGGGTTTTTCCTCAATTTGTCTGTTTGTTTGTTTTTTTCTAATGGCTCTCTTTAAAACAAATTTTATCATGTAAACATCATCTGCATTTGGCCTCATCATAAGGAATGTGTAGGGGGGCATTCTTATTTAAGTCTAATAAGATAAAAAGATAACATTGGCAGTATCAAGAAATCATGAGTGGTAGGTGGAAGAAAGTTCATTTTAGAATTATGTTTCTTGGACTAATAGTTGGCATTCACATGTAAAAAGAAGAACCACTTATTAAAGTCTTCAGAGCCCAAGGAAATGGTCAGTAGGTGGATGGTAATCAAGAAGTGTGGTGATTGGTAAATAAGATAACAAGGGATGGAAGCAGAATACCTTGAAATCAATAGTGGGAGTAGTCTGAAAACCATCTATTTGTAGCCACGCTTTTATTATATGGTGCCAATACACTACACAGCCCAAGGGAAGCAGTGCCCACACAGAAGAGCCTGAATTTGGTTAAGGCAAGGGAGTAGTGAAAATATTCTTCCAAAAAACAAAAAAGTAAGAGAACATTAATGATTGAATGTGGTATTTTCATAGTACCTAGGGAAAGTGGGGATGCACTTAAAAATGTGAGATAAAAGTTGACTAGAGAAACAGTTAGAGAATCTCACCCAAATACAGATCTGATCATCTGTATATTTATGTGATCCTTCTCTAGGAATGTTTCCTGTTCAGTAGAAATGAGGAAGCAGGTAAGTAGGAAAAATAACTACATTTTTTGAAGATGACCAAGCATGACAGAAATGAAAATTATAAAATTAATCAGTCCAATGTTTTTTGCTTTTAAAAAATTGTACAATGTCCTTTTTTCAGTGAAATCAATGAAGGCTCTGAGTATTGTATTATGTCTGATTGTTCAAAGAATTCTCATACCTGTAGGAATGCTGAAAATCAAGTCAAGAAACCAGGTCCTGGTAAATACTAACCATTACCCTAGAGCAATAAGTGGAGATTTGAAACATACCCAACACTGGTACAAAAGATGCTAACTTTTGCACTACATTTTTCATGCACTCTTAAAAATGCACTGTAGTTTGTTATTAAACATGAAAGTAATGACCAAATCTGTACTTTACATTTGTGAGGATAGATTTAGAGTAATTCACCAAGACTCAATCATGGATGCAAATTTGCAGTCTGTGATATGCATAAATGACATAGTGAGCCATTTGTCAAACAAAAATCAACAATAGCTTCATTACCATCATGTGCTTAACACTTGGGTTATCCAGACACAGATTTCCTTTTATTTAATAAGTAAATTTATTATTTTATCGATATTTTCAAGGGTCATAAATAAAGATGAGATTTAATTATATGAGTAATACATCCTTGGACATCTAGCTTTTCTCCTGGCTATAAAAGACTGGTGAAATACTGGGCACAAGGTCACCCCTGAGTTGTAATACTATTTATTTGACTTGTCAACTATGTGATTATCGGCTCCTGCACTCACCTAAGCTATGAGGCAATATTAGTACCTATTCTATAATAGGTATCATAATAAAGAGAAAAATATAAATTGTAAAGCATCATATCTGGTACATGGGAGGCTCACAATTAATGCTATTTGATATCATTATTAATGTTATTTTCCTAATTTATTCTGGGTGTGGCTAGAGAAATCCCAGCAAAATATAAGCCATGTCACAAGCCCCCTTACGAACTCTACTTGACTTTGTGTATTGTTAGATGGACGTGGATGCCCAAGGAAGACACTCAATGGTTGAAAAATTCACCAGACCTCAGAAAGAGCAATAAGATCTGTACTTCAGAATACGGTGAAGGGGAACTTTGGAAGCTGTTTACATATGATATCATGGAGTATCACAGTATTTTTTTCTGTATTAAAAATGGTGTATAGGTCTTTTTGAATATGTTATTTAAAAAAATGGAAAGGCCTTATTGTTAGCAGAAGACATGAAAATTGGGCTGGGCACAGTGACTAATGACTGTAATCCCAGCACTTTGGGAGGCCGAGGCAGGTGGATCACATGAGGTCAGGAGTTCGAGACCAGCCTGGCCAACATGGTGAAACCCCGTTTTTACTAAAAATACAAAAATCACCTGGGCATGGTTGTGGGTGCCTGTAATCCCAGCTACACGGGAGGCTGAGGCAGGAGAATCACTCAAACCCAGGAGGCGGAGGTTGCAGTGAGCCAAGATCCCAAGATCACACCACTGCACTCCAGCCTGGGCGACAAGAGCGAAACTCTGTCTCAAAAAAAAAAAAAAAGAAAAAAGAAAAAAGAAAAAAAAATGATCTTCTGTTTGTTCTTACAGTATGCTACAATACAATAATGAATGGTTAGAGTTAACTTCAGTAAATGCAAAATTCGACCTAGAGAAAATATTTTTTCATGGTAGGTAATAAACTCATCATTGTGAGAGGTTATAAAGTAAAATAATATGATGCATATTTAAAAGCAGCTGCTTAATTAATTACTCAACACAAGCCATGTAATTGCAACCTGAGGCAATTTCATAAAGGGTAAAATTTTTAAAACTGGATATTAATTGTTCTACACAATACTATATTCAAAATTTTTGATAAAACCATTAGTGTTGTATAATGACTACAGGAATGTGGAAATATTTACGTAGACTATTACAATGAGTCTAGTTCGCCTTCTTTGATTATTAGAGAAGGTTAGAAATATTCCCTCTACAAAAGAGATATTTACCCTTTCTTTTATTATTCTCTTCCAGATTACCCTCTCATTAATATCTTTAGTGGATTATAAGACAGAATGACTGTTAAAACTATTTCCAAACACATGTGTAATTAAACAGCAATAAGGGATTTGTAGGAGAGACTTGCAAAGAAATCTGAAGAGATTTTTAGAATACAGGCTGTTTAGATCCAGAACATTGGCTTTAGGAAATTCCCTCTTGTTGAGTTCTTCACAATATATATATTTTAAAATGTATTACCATAGTCTAAATACTTTTTGAGTTGTTGGTGATATGGCTAAGAACAAGACAGAGTTGTTGATCTCTATTAGTTTCCTTTCTAGTGTGCAAGATAGAAAACAAATCAACACATAATAATTTCAAAGGTACATTTTAGCATCTGATAATTACCAGTCTGATATAGAGAGGTACTTCTACATAGACATGTTAATATAACTTTCATTTGAGAATAGAGCATTTTTCAAATATGGGTAAGAAAGCAGTAAATATCCCATCAGTGAATCATATTACACCCATTATATGATAGGTACCTTAGATTTCATGATCATTTGCTATTTTATGATTAGACATTCTATTTGTACAGCAACCCAAAGCAAACTAGGCATTATTTATCAAAAAGAAAATCATTATTTAGTGAAAGAGAACTTGATCATTTGTCCTAAAACCTAGGAGTTCCTCTTGTGTTTCTCCCATCAAAGTGTGCCACAAGATTTGTAATGCATCCTGACCTGGAATGCATACTTCCAGCAAAAATTGAATATATTTAGCTAAAAGGGTCAAAGGACATGGATGCTAGTAATGCAGTCTGAACAACTGTTGGCCTTTGTCTTGCCAAGGACCCAGCTTGAAACAGGCAGAGTTTAATGTTAGTTGGAAAAGTCCCAGAAATATACCAAACATCTCATATTTTGCATTCAAAAATTGATGTAAAATCTACAAAAAAGGCATGCCTGTCTCAGAGACGTAGTGGATATAAAATATATTGACATGTCTTTCATATGATTTTTATCAATGCATTTAAAGTACCTAAGATTTGCTATACAGAGCCTCTCAGTATATCTTTAAATTTCTCCAGATTTGAATCTCATGTTATACCTCTCAATATATCTATTAGTCATGATGTCTTTTATCAGGGTAAAATAATTAGCTTATATGCAGACTAAAATTGAACTATAAAATCATATAATTTAGTTAAATGATCTAGAACAGCAGTTGAAATTGAAATTACCAATTAAACAATATGAAGCCTATACCAGGACTAAGACAAGCTTCACCTAGAACTTTTACCTCCATTATCAGATCTGAGCAGGAGGATTAAAAAATTCTTTTCAAGTCACTTCTGCCTCTGTCAATAAATAGGGGGGAGTGTTAGAAATCATTCTTTCTACCTACTAGAACACCTCCCCGCACAACAATCAGCCTTGAATCTAATGAGGCTAATTAGGCCCTTTAACCCACTTATGTTAGTCATCACAGGAAGGCCCAGAATCCCAAATCATCTGTCATCTTCTGCAAACTAATGTTTATATGGATATTTACATTCTTATTTAATAACCCTTCCTCAATTCCTAAAATCCTTCAGCCACTCTTCGACTTCTGAAACATGTCAAGTAGAACCCTATTTAATACCACTATTTCCTTCCCCATCTCCTAAAACTCTGGAAATTATTCATACATCATCATCATCAAACTCTTCCCTAAATATTTTCTATACCTTCTTGTTCTAAAGAAAATCTAATTTTTCCCTCAGGACTCTGATTTCTCTTCAGGGTCCCACAGATCACAGGTCTCCACCTGTCTATAGGTATAGTATGTGTCCTCCTTAATTCTTGCTGATGGTTTCATACAACTCTCCTTCTTTTATCCCTAAAGCCCCAAGTTTTGAATGTCATGACATCAAATTAGATCATTAAACAAATTTTATTATTGGTCATATATATATATATATATATATATATATACACACACACACATATGACAGCAATTATATATATATATATATACACTTAGTATGTTAGTTCTTATTTATCAATGATTTTATCACCTGCTCACATACTATATTCTATATGATTCCTGTTAAATTTTTTTGTTATTTCAAAATATATAGTCTTTCCAAAGGCCCTGGCTTCTCATGCCTTTGCACTTCTTTCCCCTACTGAACTCATTTTTCTCTCTGTCTCAGTTGCTCATAGAAATATCTTATACTATGCTATCATCAAGAACTGAAAACACTTCATAATCTAATTTCCAAGTCTCCCAGATTCTGAGCACCAAAGAACAGCATGCTTTCTCTATAACTCAAAAAAATCCTTTGACATTAGATGACTCCAATCCATGGATCCTTTTCTATTTGATGCCCTTTCCCCCATTTTTAACAAACTAAAATTTTATGGTCCTATCAGCTGAACTTTATCAACTCCTAAATTTATATGTTGAAGCCCAAATCCCCAATACTTCAGAATTTGATTGTATTTGGAGATGGGACTTTCAAAGAAGTAATCAAGAAATTGTTAAGCAATAGGAACTTCAACATCTGAAAAATTCTCAGCCTACCCATATTTCAAAAAATGATAAAGTTTGTTCCGGAGAGAACACCAAGGATATAAGTGTACAATCAATCACTCAGTAGATTACAGATGTGACTCATGGATCTGTTCAGTCACTTCAGCAGAATCCAGGAAAAGAGTTGGGGTTATACAAGCATAAATACTTGCCAGCCTAGACAAAAAGAGACCAAAAGGGACAAAATGTAGCAAGAGTATCAGACTTCTGGGATCCTACAGGATGGGACAATAGAGCTCTCTGGCTGTGAACATGCCTTATCCTTTAAGAAATGAGAAGAATTAACCCCAGAGGTAATTTAGAGATTATGAGGGCTGCTAATTCTACCCTTGATTTAGAGAGCAGCGGCTTAAGGGGGTGAGGTTGACCCCTTCTTAGTTTCAGTGACCCAGGCTACCCTTGTCCTGGGCTGCAGGCACGGGGCTGCTACCCTGGCAGGCCTAAAGGACAGAGTGTTGGGTTAAAGAGGATTATTCTCAAACCTTAAAATCGAATGGAATTTGCCCTGCTAGGATTTGAACTTGCTTGGGACATAGGACTTATTTCTTCTTTCCAATCTCTCACTTTTGAAATGAGAATGTCACTTCTATATCCGTCCCACCAATATAGTTTGAAGGCAGAAAACTTGTTCAGTTTCACAGGTTCACACCTGGAGAAGAATTTTGCCTCAGGATGAATCATAACTTGAGTCTCATTCACACTTGATTTAAATTAGATTTTTGGGACTTAGAATAAGTGCTGGAATTGCTAAAGACTTTTGAACTATTGGGATAGGAGTGAATGCATTTTGTATGTGAGACTTTTGGGGGCTCAAAATGGTGAGTGCTATGGGCTAAATTGTGTCTCCCTTCCAATTCACATATTGAAGCCCTAACCCCCAGAACTTCAGAATGTGACTGCATTCGGAGATAAGGCCTTTAAAAAGGCAATATGATTAAATTAATTCTGTTTGACTTGTGTCCATGTAAAAGGAAATCTGGACACACAAGAGACACCAGGGATGCATGTGCACAAGGAAAAACTATGTTAGAACACAACGAGAGGGTGGCTATCTGCAAGTCACGAAGAAAGGCCTCAGGAGAAGTCAAACAGGTGACACCTTGGTCTTGGATTTACAGCCTCCAGAAATATGAGAAAAGAAGATGCTCTGTGGTTTAAACCACTCAGTCTCTGTCATTTTCTTATGGCGGTCTTATCAAAAATAATTGACCTATGTCAATTTATTAAAATGTCTTTCTTTCATGCACTTTCTTCTCTCTTTCCTCCTCATATTTTATCATATTTGCTTTGCAGAACCACAACTCTGTAAAATTCAATGCCTGTCTATTCTACACATGTAACATACATCTGGGTATATCTGGAGGAAAAAAAATCATACAAAACCATATTGACTGGTCTTGCTTTGAAACCAAAACCACAGATATCAACTGAGCCCTTAATTGCATTGCAATTATACCATAATTCCCTAATGCATTGACTTTTACACTTGGTTAAGAGATTATTTTACATGTTTTTTTCTTATCTCAAAGTTCTAACACTTAAATATCCTTATTCTGATTAAGATGTTTTTTCTTCCTTTATTGAAAATTTTGAAGCAATCAAAACAATTTCCACCATTATCCATCCCTTTATCTCCTCATCTATCAGAATCTATACTCAAATGTGCAGATTTCCCATCTGTTATAAATGATTTCTGCTCATGTCAGAATATAATTCTTCCGCTTAAAAAATAAAATTATATGTTCATTATAGCTTTGTTTTTAATAGGCTCTAATTTTTTAGAACAGATTTTGATTTACAGAAAAAAATGTGTAGAAATTACAGAGTTCTTATATACCCACTATTCACCTCCTCACAATTCTTGCTAACATCTTGAATTAGTATGGTACATTTATTACACTTGATGAAACAATATTGATACGTTGTTATTAAAGCCAATAGTTTAAATTAGAGTTCACCTTTTGAGTTATACAGTTCTGAGTGTAAACAAATGCATAATATTCTGTATGTGCATTACAGTGTCATACATAATGTCTTAGTTGCTTCCAACTATTGGCAATTATGAGTAAAACTGTTATAAACATTCATGTGTAAGTTTTTGTGTTCACATAAGTTTTCACTTCACTTGGGTAAATATCTAGGAGCAAGATTCCTATCAGATTCCTATCATTCAGATTCAGGAAATACAGAGAACGCCACAAAGATACTCCTTGAGAAGAGCAACTCCAAGACACATAATTGTCAGATTCACCAAAGTTGAAATGAAGGAAAAAATGTTAAGGGCAGCCAGAGAGAAAGGTCGGGTTACCCACAAAGGGAAGCCCATCAGACTAACAGCAGTTCTGTCAGCAGAAAGCCTACACGCCAGAGGAGAGTGGGGGGCCAATATTCAACATTATTAAAGGAAAGAATTTTCAACCCAGAATTTCATATCCAGCCAAATTAAGCTTCATAAGCTATGGACAAAGAAAATCCTTTACAGACAAGCGAATGCTAAGAGATTTTTGTCACCACCAAGCCTACCTTACAAGAGCTCCTGAAGGAAGCACTAAACATGGAAAGGCTCAACCGGTACCAACCATTGCAAAAACATACCAAATTGTAAAGACCATTGATGCTATGAAGAAACTGCATCAACTAACAGGCAAAATAACCAGCTAGCATCATAATGGCAGGATTAAATTCACACATAACAATATTAACCTTAAATGTAAATGGGCTAAATGTCCCAATTAAGACACAGACTGGCAAATTGGATAAAGAGTCAAGACCCATTGGTGTGATCTCTTCAGGAGACCCATCTCACGTGCAAAGACACACATAGGCTCAAAATAAAGGGATGGAGGAATATTTACCAAGCAAATAGAAAGCAAAAAAAAAAAAAAAGCAGGAGTTGTACTCCTAGTCTCTGATAAAACAGACTTTAAACTAACAGATCAAAAGAGACAAAGAAGGGCATTACATAATCCTAAAAGGATCAGTGAAACAAGAAGAGCTAACTATCCTAAATATATATGCACTGAATATAGGAGCACCCAGATTCAAGTACTTAGAGACCAACAAAAAGACACAGACTCTCACACAATACTAGTGGCAGACTTAATTGTCAATATTAGACAGATCAATGAGACAGAAAATTAACCAGGATATCCAGGGCTTGAACTCAGCTCTGGACCAAGTGGACCTAACAGACATCTACAGAACTCACCACTCCAAATCAACAGAATGTACATTCTTCTCAGCACCGCATTGCATTTATTATAAAATTGAGCACATAATTGGAAGTAAAGCACTCTTCAGCAAATGCAAAAGAATGGAAATAATAACAAACAGTCTCTCAGACCACAGTGCAATCAAATTAGAACTCAGGATTAAGAAACACACTCAACCACATGGAAACAAAAAAACCTACTCCTGAATGACTACTGGGTACATAACGAAATGAAGGCAGAAATAAAGATGTTCTTTGAAACCAATGAGAACAAAGACACAATGTACCAAAATCTCCGGGACACATTTAAAGCAATGGGTAGAGGGAAATTTATAGCACTAAATGCCCACAAGAGAAAGCAGGAAAGATTTCAAATCAACACCCTAACATCACATTTTAAATAACTAGAGAAGCAAGAGCAAACAAATTCAAAAGCTAGCAGAAGGCAAGAAATAACTAAGATCAGAACAGAACTGAAGGGAATACAGACACAAAAAACCCTTCAAAAATCAATGAATCCAGGAGCTGTTTTTTTGAAAAGATCAACAAAATAGACAGACCACTAGCAAGACTAATAATGAAGAAAAGAGAGAAGAATCAAATAGATGCAATAAAAAGCAATGAAGAGGATATCACCTCCAATCCCACAGAAATACAAACTACCATCACAGAATACTATAAACACCTCTACGCAAATAAACTAGAAAATCTGGAAGAAATGGATAAGTTGCTAGACACATACACCCTCCCAAGACTAAACCAGGAAGACGTTGCATCCCTAAGTAGACCAATAACAAGTTCTGAGATTGAGGCAGCAATTAATAGCCTACCAACCAAAGAAAGTCCAGGACCAGACAGAATCACAGCCAAATTCTACCAGAGGTACAAAGAGGAGCTGGTACCATTCCTTCTGAAGCTATTCCAAACGATAGAAAAAGAGAGATTCCTCCCTAACTCATTTTATGAGGTCAGCACCATCGTAATACCAAAACCTGGCAGAAACACAACAAAAAAAGAAAATTTCAGGCCAATAACCCTGATAAACATTGATGCAAAAATCCTCAATAAAATACTGGCAAACTGAATCCAGCAGAACATCAAAAAGCTTATCCACCACAATCAAGTCGGCTTCATCCTGGGGAGGCAAGACTGGTTCAACATATGCAAATCAATAAATGGAATCCATCACATAAAGAGAACCAATGACCAAAACCACATGATTATCTCAGTAGATGCAGAAAAGGCCTTCAACAAAATTCAACACCCCTTCATGCTAAAAACTCTCAATAAACTAGTATTGATAGAATGTATCTCAAAATAATAAGAGATATTTATGACAAACCCACAGCCAATATCATACTGAATGGGCAAAAGCTGGAAGCATTCCCTTTGAAAACCAGCACACAACAAGGATGCCCTCTCTCACCACTCCTATTGAACAAAGTATTGGAAGTTCTGGCCAGAGCAATCAGGCAAGATAAAAAAGTAAATGGTATTCAATTAGGAAAAGAGGACGTCAAATTGTCTCTGTTGGCAGATGACATGATTGTATATTTAGAAAACCCCATTGTCTCAGCCCAAAATCTCCTTAAGCTGATAAGCAACTTCAGCAAAGTCTAAGTACACAAAACCAATGTATGAAAATCACAAGTATTCTTATACAACAACAGACAAACAGAGAGCCAAATCATGAGTGAATCCCCATTCACGATTGCTTCAAAGAGAATTAAAATACCTAGGAATCCAACTTACAAGGGATGTGAAGGACCTCTTCAAGGAGTACTACAAACCACTGCTCAACAAAATAAAAGAGGATACAAACAAAGGGAAGAACATTCCATGCTCACAGTTAGGAAGAATCAATATAGTGAAAATGGCCATACTGCCCAAGGTAATTTACAGATTCAGTGCCATCCTCATCAAACTACCAAAGACTTACTTCACAGAATTGGAAAAAAACTAATTTTAAGTTCATATGGAACCAAAAAAGAGCCCACATTGCCAAGAAAATCCTAAGCAAAAAGAGCAAAGCTGGAGACATCATGCTACCTGATTTCAAACTCTATCACAAGGCCACAGTAACCAAAACAGCATGGTACTGGTACCAAAACAGAGATACGGACCAATGGAACAGAACAGAGGCCTCAGAAATAACACCAAACATCTACAACTATCTGATCTTTGACAAACGTGACAAAAACAAGAAATGGGGAAAGGATTCCCTATTTAATAAATGGTGCTGGGAAAACTGGCTAGCCATATGTAGAAAGCTGAAACTGGATCCCTTCCTTACACCTTATATAAAAATTAATTCAAGATGCATTAAAGAATTAAATGTTAGACCTAAAACCATAAAAACCCTAGAAGAAAACCTAGGCAACACCATTCAAGACGTAGGCATGAGCAAGGATTTTATGACTAAAACACCAAAAGCAATGGCAACAAAAGCCAAAATTGACAAATGGGATCTAATTAAACTAAAGAGCTTCTTCACAGCAAAAGAAACTACCATCAGCGTGAACAGGCAACCTACAAAATGGGAGAAAATTTTTGCAATCTACCCATCTAACAAAGAGCTAATATCCAGAATCTACAAAGAACTTAAACAAATTTACAAGAAAAAATCAAACAACCCCATCAAAAAGTGGGCAAAGGATATGAACAAACACTTTTCAAAAGAAGACATTTATGCAGCCAACAGACACATGAGAAAATGCTTATCATCCTGGTCATCAGAGAAATGCAAATCAAAACCACAATGAGATACCATCTCACGCCAGTTAGAATTGCGATCATTAAAAAGTCAGGAAACAACAGGTGCTGGAGAGGATGTGGAGAAATAGGAACAGTTTTACACTGTTGGTGGGACTGTAAACTAGTTTAACCATTGTGGAAGACAGTGTGGCGATTCCTCAAGGATCTAGAACTAGAAATACCATTTGACCCAGTGATCCCATTACTGGGTATATACCCAAAGGATTATAAATCATTCTACTATAAAGACACATGCACACGTATGTTTATTGTGACACTATTCACAATAGCAAAGACTTGGAACTAACCCAAATGTCCATAAATGATAGACTAGATTAAGAAAAGGTGGCACATATACACCATGGAATACTATGCAGCCATAAAAAGGATGAGTTCAGCCGGGCGCAGTGGCTCACGCCTGTAATCCCAACACTTTGGGAGGTTGAGGCAGGAGGATCACAAGGTCAGGAGATCGAGACCATCCTGGCTAACACGGTGAAACCCCGTCTCTACTAAAAAAAAAATACAAAAAAACTAGCCAGGCATGGTGGCAGGTGCCTGTAGTCCCACCTACTTGGGAGGCTGAGGCAGGAGAATGGCGTCAACCCAGGAGGAGCTTTCAGTGAGCTGAGATAGTGCCACTGCACTCCAGCCTGGGCAACAGAGCGAGACTCCATCTCAAAAAAACAAAAAGATGAGTTCGTGTCCTTTGTAGGGACATGGACAAAGCTGAAAACCATTATTCTGAGCAAACTATTGCAAGGACAGGAAACCAAACACTGCATGTTCTTCCTTGCATGTGGGAATTGAACAATGAGAACACTTGGACAAAGGGTGGAAAACATCGCATACCGGGGCCTGCTGTGGGGTGGGGGGATGGGGGATGGATAGCATTAGGAGATATATCTAATGTAAATGACGAGTTAATGGGTGCAGCACACCAACATGACACATGTATACGTATGTAACAAACCTGCACGTTGTGCACATGTACCCTAGCTTAAAGTATAATTTAAAAAAATCAAAAGCATTCTTATACACCAATAACAGAGAAAATCATGAGTGAACTCCCATTCACAATTGCTACAAAGAGAATAAAATACCTACGAATACAATTTACAAGGGGTGTGAAGGAACTGTTCAAGGAGAACTACAAACCACTGTTCAAGGAAATAAGAGAGGACACAAACAAATGGAAAAAATTTCATGCTCATGGATAAGAACAATCAATATCGTGAAAATGGCCATACTGCTCAAAGTTATTTATAGATTCAATGCTATCCCAATCAAGCTAACATTGACTTTTTCTTCACGGAATTGGAAAAAACTACTTGAATTTTCACATGGAATCAAAAAAGCACCCACATATCTGAGACAATCCAAAGCAAAAAGAACAAAGCTGGAGGTATCACGCTACTTGACTTCAAATGATACTAAAAGGCAACAGTAACCAAAACAGCATGGTACTGGTACTAAAACAGACATATAGACCAATGCAACAGAACAGAGGCCTCAGAAATAATGCCACAAATCTACAACCTTCTGATCTTTGACAAATCTGACAAAAACAAGAAATGGGGAATGGATACCCTATTTAATAAATGGTGTTGGGAAAACTGGCTAGCCATATGTAGAAAGCTGAAACTGGATCCCTTCCTTACACTTTATACAAAAAGTAACTCAAGATGGATTAAAGACTTAAATGTAAGACCTAACACCATAAACACCCTAGAAGGAAATCTAGGCAATACCATTCAGGACTTAGGCATGGGCCAAGACCATGAATAAAAGACCAAAAGCAACGGCAACAAAAGCCAAAATTGACAAATGGGATCTAATTAAACTAAAGAGCTTCTTCACAGCAAAAGAAACTATCATCAGAGGGATGAGGCAACCTACAGAATAGGAGAAAATTTTTGCCATCTATCCATCTGACAAAAGGCTAATATCCAGAATCTATAAAGAACTTAAACAAATTTACAAAATTAAAACAAACAACCCCATCAAAAAGTGGGCAAAGGATATGACCAGACAATTCTCAAAAGAAGACATTTATGCAGCCAACAAACATATAAAAAGAAGCTCATCATCACTGGTCACTGGAGAAATGCAAATCAAAGCCATAGTGAGATACCATTTCACACCAGTTAGAATGGCGATCATTAAAAAGTCAGGAAACAGATGCTGGAGAGCATGTGGAGAAATAGGAACGCTTTTACACTGTTTGTGGGAGTTTAAATTAGTTCAACCATTGTGGAAGACAGTGTGGCGATTCCTCAAGGATCTAGAATTAGAAATACCATTTGACCCAGCAATCCCATTACTGGGTTTATACCCAAAGGATTATAAATCATTCTACTATAAAGACACATGCACACGTACGTTTATCGCAGCACTGTTCTCAATAGCAAAGACTTGGAACCAACCCAAACGCCTATCAATGATAGACTGGATAAAGAAAATGTGGCACATATACACCATGGAATACTATGTAGCTATAAAAAAAAATGAGTTCATGTCCTTTACTGGGACATGGATGGAGCTGGAAATCATAATTCTCAGCAAACTAACACAGGAATAGAAAACCAAACACCACATGTTCTCACTCATAAGTGGGGGTTGAACAATGAGAACACATGGACACGAGGGGAACATCACACACCGGGGCCTGTTGGGGGGTGGGGGGCTAGGGGAGGGATAGCATTTGGAGAAATACCTAATGTAGATGACGGATTGATGGGTGCAGCAAACCATCATGGCACATGTATACCTATGTAACAAACCTGCACATTCTGCACATGTACTCCAGAACTTAAGGTATATTAAAAAAAAAGAAACTGTATACCTATATAACCAGAATAAGAAATGGGGGCTGTATCTCATTACAAAAACACTTCGACTCATAAATGATAAAAAGGGATAGGATTAAAATAATATTTTCAATACCTAATAAAATAATGGATCTAGGCATTTAATATCAACTGCTAATATCACAGAATGAAGGAGAGCAAAAATCATAATAGAAATACACAACACCCTCTATCAAGGACTTTTGCCAAAAAGAATTGAACCTACACATCATCAAGTCCTTAGAATCAAAGATCAATTTAACAAAAATAAAGACAAGGAAATAGTATGTTAAACTACATGATGTTAATTCAACCAAAATAAAAAATATATATATATATGTGTGGGGCACTCCATCTGCTAATACTGCTTCTTACAATTAATATGGAGAATCTCATTTCTTTAATAAAGCATAAAATGCATGAAAAATATATTTTAATAAAGTATAAAAAATAAGAAAAGATAAAATGGGACTCATTAAATGTTTTAATGACTTAGTGAAAATGTGCTCAAAATCCCTAATCATCAGGGACATGCAAATCAAAACCACAATAAAATATCACCTCACACCTGTTAGAACAGCTATTATCAAAAAATAAGATAAAAGTTGTTGTTGAGGATGTGAAGAAGAGAGAGAAACCTTGTACACTATTGCTGAAAATGTAAATTGGTATATTAACAGTCACTGTAAAAAGTAGCATGCAGGTTCCTCAAAAAATTAAAAATAAAATTACCCGCAATCCCAATTCTGAGTATATATCCAAAGGAGTTGAAATCAAATCTCAAAAAGATATCTTCAATCCCATGTTCACTGCAGCATTATTTACAATAGCCAAGATATAGAAACAACTTAAATGTTTATCAGTGGATAAGTGGATAAAGAAAATGCGTTATATATACACAAAATAAAATAATGTTCAGCCTTAAAAAAAGAGGGAAATATTGCGTGCATCTATAGAACATAGGACAAATACTGCATAATCTCACTTGTATAAAAAATCTAAAACAGTTAAATTCATAAAATCAGATAGTGGAATACTGGTTACTAGGGACTGAGTGGAGGAGGAAATAGAAATATATATATTATTTATTTTTCTATGACTATATATTATTTTATATATTTTATAAATATAAAATTTTAAAACATATAAAATACACCAATATATGGTTGAGCGTGAACAAAATATTCTGGAAGGATTTTGCTGTGGTTTGAATAATTATCCCCTCCAAAACTCATGTTAAAATTTGATTGCTGCTGTGGCAGTGTTAGGAGGTGGGACTTTGGGAAGTAATAATAATGCCATGAAGACTCTGACCCCATGCGTAGGATTAGAACCATTACAAAAGAGCAAGTTTTGCTGTGTTTTTGCCTTTTTGCATTTTTGTTTTTCTCCATGTGACGATGCAACAAAAAGGCTCAGCAGATGCCAACACCTTACTCTTGGACTTCAGAACCTCCAGAACTGTGGGAATATAAATTTTTCTTCATTATAAATTACCCAATTTCAGTATTGTATTATAGCAGCAGAAAACACACTGAGACTGAAATATAAGAAACTGATAATAATGATGACCTCTGAGGACTAGAACTGTAAGTTTGTACTGTTGGGGAAAAAAGAGTAGATTTAAAACAAAATGTTTGGGTTATTATTATAATTTCCTTTGTTTTATTTTTGTTTGATAAGAGAAAAAAATAAAAATCAATCTGTAATGTTGAAAGTACAATAATAAATATTTGTAGAGAATTTGTAGAAATTATAATATACATTGTATCTTCCAAAGTAAAACCAAAAAAAAGAGGGGAGAGAAAAATCAGAGAAGAACATGAAATATTTGCCTTTGGGCATCTGAACAAAATGTAATTTTACTTTTATTCTTTTTTTCTGTGTATTCTAAATGTTCTAATAGGATTTTATATCAATTTTATATTATAAAAGAAACCTTTAAAACACCATTTTGTGATCTATCAACTCTTTAAAAAATTGTAAACCAATCCTTTCCTTAGCCTTTCCAATCCCAGCCTCCAATCCCAAGTCCATCTAATTCTCATTTATTTCATAGCACTTATTACCTTCTTCTCTACAAATTACTTATTTGTATAATATTGGCTTTTAATACGCCTTTGCTTTTTTTATTTCTATATCCCAGAAAACCGTTATTTGCATATTGGTGCTTAATGTATGGTGTTGAATTAATGAAAAATGCCTTGTCATTTTCCAGGACCTATTTGCCTTTTGAAAATGAAAATAAGTAATTCAAAATCTAAGCTTTTGGAACTGTAAAATATTTTGAGCATTAAGGAAGTGTTACTATGGGAGCTGAGTCACATAAACATGAAGCTATAACCTAGGAAGCTGTAACCTTTGTTTCTCTGATTATAGATTAGACTTTTTCCTTACCTACATTGTTTTGTAGAATGTTATACATGACTAAAATGTGACAGAGCAAGCCTCTTTCCTTTTAACTGTTGATGTTCTTTATAGATTAACTTCCCTTCTTCCTATCTCACACGAAGACTTCATGACTATAACACTGTCTGGGATGAAATGTTAAATATACTTTTTAGTTGGAATGGAAATTAAAATGATCTGTATGAAAAAGAAAACTAATTAAATTGTTACTCACAAAACAGCCCTGTCTAGAAAATCCTATAATTCTACTAAATTTCTTTGTTTTCTACCTATATAAGCAAGACTTTAACTTTTAACTTAGAAGCACTAACCCCATTTCTCTGGAGTCTGTATTTCCCGGATAGCTATTCTCAGCTTTTTGTTTGAATAAACTCTTTAAAACTGGATTCCGATTCTTTTCATTTTTTTAGGTTGACATGAATTAAAAAAAAAAATTAGTAAAATGGATATGTGATAAGATCACCACTGCTTCATCCGTCAAGTCTTTGATGATGGGCGTTATTTCTGGTTGCTCCAGACGTGTTACTGCATTGAGTTTACTAAGTTGGGAGCAAAAGGAAGTTCTGAATTTGTTTTCTATCTATTCTACCTTAGAAACCCTCATTATAAAGGAATGGTAGCCAAAGAGATGTCTTTAAACAACACTTTCAGGAATTGGAGAAATAACTGATGCTACCTGCCTTCGCTTCTCTATTTTGTTTGTTTTAATTAGTATTCCTGTTATTTAGTTTAATTGCTCTGCCCTGAACTCCAGTTACCTTCTTGGGTCTCTAAGCTCATGCTAGCATTTAAAAGGCACTTCCCCAAGCAGTCTGAGTTGCATTCCTTAAACTCTCCACAATTCTGAACAAGCTGTTTCCCCAGAAATAGCCTATATACTGAGAAAAGAAAAATAGCTGGAAACAGTCTGAATTATATGAGGTATGCAAAATTTATCAGGCCCAGAGAGAACTGAGGTATCGGACTTCAGTCATATTCTCCCCCCACCAACTCATGCCTGGGGGTAACTGTTTAAAGGCATTTTGTTTCTAACCAGATGCCTAACCTATTATCTTCATATTCCTGGAATGTATGATACAAAAAACAATGTACAACCAATCAACAGCTTATGTTATTTTAATGTAAATTATAGGTAAATAACTCAGAAACTGCCTCTTCTTTTCCTTTCAAAATCCACTTGTAACTTCTGTTAACCAAAGTGGATATTTAGGGCAACTTGAATCTATGCTCCTGAGTTGCCATCCTCAAGCATGGCCCAAATAAACTCTCTACTTATATTAATTTGTTCTCAACTTATTCTTTTTCGGGCAACAACAGTCTGCTTCACTTTTTAAAATATTTTCAGATAATTCCTGAAACATCTGGGCAATAGCAAGCTTTTTGTACCTCTTCTATGTCAGTGTGGGGGCAAAGGCCTTTGGCTCCTTAAAGGTTCACTGAAAAATCATTGACATAAGTCAGGTTGATTAACAGGAGTGAAAGCATACACCTTTATTTCATTTATTTATAAATGAATATTATTTATTTCTTGGGGCCTTCAGAATAAAGACCAAACCTCTCAATGAGATTACAAAAGCTTAAATACCATCTTGAGGTTACAGAAAGAATGGGGGCTTGGATCCTGATAAAACAGTTTATGACGGGGAGAGAGGAACAGTCATGGCTAGTAAAGAAGGCCTTGTTATGTAAATGAAGCCTCACAGGTAGTAGACCTCAGAGAGAATAGATGGTAAATGTTTCTTTTCAGGCTTTTAAAGGTATCAGACTCTTAGTTAATCTCCCCTAGATCCAGGACAAGCCTTGAAAGGGAAGGCCTGGTTAGTGGGGCATCTTCACAGACGCCAATTTCCCCTACAAAAGACATCTTTGCAGGACCAATTCAGTCTGCTGACCCTGTGGCAACCATTTCAAAAATGTGTCATAGAAATGTATTTTGGGGTAAAATGTTTTGATTTTCTTCACACCATCTGAAGAATATCTTTTGTAGACCTTCACTGCCTGTCCCCCTCTGGCACCATTAAAACAACCTAGTCAGTTTCCCCATAATCCATTCCAAACTAGACCTCCCCTTCCCCTCTCTAAAGCTCAAAGTTTTTGAGCCATGTCTCACCCTGAAACAAAACTTCTGCTCCACATTTAATCCCACTCTAACTAATTGTTGTGCCAGACCCCTATTGACTCCACTAAGGATGACAGTGTGCCCTAGAGGCTGAAAAAGGAAACTGGAGATAGCAAAAGAGACATAGGATTTATTGAAGGAACTTACATACAGGGACAATCCAGGAGGAGCAGACTGGACCAGAGAACCACCACCATTTGTAAAACACATGCAGTTTATAGAGGAATTTCACTTAGCACCCTCCACCTAGCAACCTTCACCTAGCAATCTCCATTTAACACAAAACAAAGGGCCTGGATCCCTTGTATGGCCTGCATTCCAAGGGAATGGCTGGGGATTCAGATGTCCTTCATAGATAAGGAGTGAAACTCTGGGTTGTCTACTCCTGGACCCCTTAGCTCAGGACTCCAAACACACATTCTTCTTAGACCATAGGGTCATTCTCAGGGTATGCTTCAGTTATAGTTGTCAGGTGCCTCTGCCATGTACCAACTATAATTTATGTCTGTTTACTCTTGGAGATACATTTTCAGTTGGTGGGGTCAGAAGTGAGGAGACATTATCTCTCAGGTGGCTATAACTTTCCTTCACTTAAGTTTAACTATATGGAGTAATTGTATCCTTTCTGACTCTTGAATGAAGTATTTGGATGACATAGAATAAGTGAATATGACATATAGTTGATTTCTGGTGTGACTACGTTTACCTATGTTCAGAAGTTTCCATACCCAAGAAATTACTGCTATTTATATAATTGACTCAGGTTGCAGGGTTCACAAAAATATCTAAACATAAAAAGAATTGCTAATAAAATATTTTTTACATGACCCAAGAGAAGTCATTAGTTCAGAGAAGACTTTTCAATATTTGTACTATATTTGTAAAATTTAAATGATTTTATAGATAATATATTGTGTACATTATTTATATACTATGTGTCATAAACATATTGTAAGATTGACATTTGGCTTGTGAGTATTACTTAGGTTCCAGAAACACTGGAAAACAAGCAGTTATGATAAATCCCTATAGGTATCAGATTCTATAGATAGGAATTACAGGGCTACAGAAAACTTTTCCCCAGAATATGGCGCTTCAGCGTGCTAAGTGCTTTGAAAATAGAAAGGCCTCAGAAATAAGTCTCAGAACCATGGTTTCTCTCTGATTTTTCCCTCTTCCCTCTGTTTTTCTGATCCTCTTTCCAAAAGCGTCAGTGGGGACTCTCTCTGGAGTTTCCTTATCTGACTAAGAAAGCTTAAATGTGATTGTCTTAACTCTCCCTCCCTAGGAATCTCACCAAATAACCAGGAAAGATCAATCCCCAGAAAAGAGAAGAGACCAGTGGTCTGTCACCATGCCCAGATAGACTTTTTACCTGTTCTTCCAAGGGCAGCTCCACATGATTACCTGGGGGATTTTATCTTTATAATAAAACAATCTTTTTTCATGAGCAGCTCCACCCATCACCTTCCCATAATGTCTGCCTCCTGCCTCCTAGATCCATTTATTCTTCCCAATGATTTACTGTCTCTCAAAAGAAATGTCTGCATTTCTCATCTTCCCTCTCCCCTCTGGAAAAAAGCACATAATCTTCTGTACCTCACTGGGTAATTGAATAATCACTCTGTGATTTTCTCTCTGCACATCAATAAATTTGTGTCTTTTCTCCTATTAATCAGCTTTTCGTCAGTTGAGTTTTAAGAAAACCTTCAGAGTATAAAGGGGAAGTTTTCACTTAAAACACAAGAAATATCCTCTTAAAATGACTTCAAACACATTTGGAACCATAAAAATGTTATTATTAGGAAAACCTAAAAGACATAAAATCATGCAGTTCAATCGTATGTCTAATACTTGGTATTACTAGTGTTTACATGTTACTGACAGCAAATCCACAAGGGTCTGCAGCAACCTCAATTCTTCCCCCTTTAGAAGAAAGAATATGACTGAGGGATATGACTGAGGGTTATATGGCAGAAGAAGAGACCAAGGTAAGTATAGAAGCAGGAGTGAAAGTTTGTTAAAAAGCTTTAGAGAGGAATGAAAAGAAAATAAAGTACGCTTGGAAGAGGGCGAAGCAGGTGACTTGAAAGGCAACTGCATGGTTTGACCTTTTGACATGGAGTTTTGTATGTTGGCATACTTCCAGGGTCTTGTGTTCCTTTTCCCCTGATTATTCCCTTGGGGTGGGCTGTCTGCATGCTCAGTGGCCTGTTAGCACTTGGGAGGAGAGCACCTGCAGCGTGTTTACTAGAGTTGTACGAATACTCACTTGAGGCATTCTTCCTTACCAGCTGATGTCCCTAGGAGGTCATACACCATTTAAATTCAGCCATTTTGCCTTTTAGTGTGCATGTGTGAGCCCATTCACTCATTCCTGAGATCTTTTTGAGAAGCTGCTGATTACCAGACTCATTTTTTTCTATTTATAGTAAGACTACCTTTCCCTAGCTGGCTGTGACCCACTATTATTTTAGAGAGACAGTTAACTACTGCCAGACCATCACCTGATGGTCGCCTGACACTGCTGGTGGGGTGAGAGGAACTCTCTCCTGCCTTGCTCATGCCTAGCTAGCTACCTACTATAATATACAGTATCCAGAGGCACTCCTACAGTCAGGTTTGTCTCAGAAAAGCATTATCTTTTTTCTTCTAAGTACCACAGTTTTGTTTAAAATTATTTTTAATTGGTATAAAATATCTTCATTAGCAGTATTAGTAATAGTTGAGAGTAATGCAGAGGAATGACTTTTCCTCAGCATACTCTCCTTCGTGGTGATGGTTTTACTTATCAGATAACTTCAGATTTTGTAATTACCTAAGAGGTATTATTATAAATTTTAACAATGAAAATAATTTAGAAGTTATTTTAAGAGGCAAGTTTAAAATGTAAATGTAAATGTAGAGTCAGCTTTATTTATTGAATGCTTCTGTGGTACAAAAAATAACGCATAGACTGTCTTCAATTACGTGCATTAATGG
Source organism: Pan troglodytes (assembly GCF_028858775.2). Classification (NCBI taxonomy): domain Eukaryota; kingdom Metazoa; phylum Chordata; class Mammalia; order Primates; family Hominidae; genus Pan; species Pan troglodytes. The sequence goes on from NC_072403.2 coordinate 115,465,157, forward strand.
AAAAGACAAAATATATGCACTTGTAAAAGGCTGACAAATGGTTATAGCAGCATAAATTATACAACTTATTATGTAAACTGAGTAAAAATCATGGCCAGAAAGAGTCAAGCCAAAGGATTTAAGCATGCTGTGTTTCTGTTAACACAGCCTTCATTCTACCCATCTATTTTGATTGGCAGAGAAAAATCTCTCTAAATAGCTGAAAGTTTATTGACAAATAGATCTTTTGTAAACATCCTCTATTTAGATATTATTTACGAATATTCACATGTCAAAGCTCTTAAGGAAATAAAAAGGGCAAGCAGATCTTTATAACATATATATTAGTTATATATATGGTTAATAATTTTCTGATGACTTAAGGACAGAAAAATGTTTGATAGAGTTATGCATGCAGATATACATAGTTTTAAATTTTAACAGATTTTGGCAAAACTAAAAGTAAAGGTGTTATAATTTTTGCTAAAATTCATCCAAAACTAGAAAAAAAATTCAAGAGGAGAAAAAAATAAAATTGAGAAACTAAACATAAGAGTAGACATGAATCAGATACATCTTGTGCAAGAAACAGAAAAAAATAAATGAAATATACGATATGGTTTACACCAAAATCCATTAATTATTGCTTACATTTTTATCTTCTAATTACAATATGCTATTTTCGTGTGTATCAAAAGTAGAGCACTATATCCTGACTCCAAGTGCTTTCCTTAAAACAAAACAAACAGAATTAGTTTTTCAGCTTAGCAAAGCATACTATCTATTTTAGCACAGCAGGAATGCTGCCATTTTAATAGGATAGCAGACAAGTGGATTTATTCTCAATCCTTTAAGCTTCTACTTCAGGGGACTAAAATGTGTGAAAAAAATTTCGGATCCAATTTTAGACTATGTTTCAAATCCACTGAGATTCTCCATTCTCTACATCTCTGGAACATGATTATTCTGAGAACATCTACACTTTCACAAGGCTGCCTGCTTCTCTGTTAAGACATGAAAACAGAAGAAAATTGAGCAAAAATTGAATTTCATGTGATTGAGCAAATTTGAGTTTCATGTGATTCATGTGAAGAGAATAAACAAAGGGCAAAATAATTCTAGAGTGCTAGTAACTAAGTTGAAAGGTACAATGTCATTTGTAAATGAAGTTACTTTATTTATTCATGAAGTTAAAATTTTGTTGAGAATTTGTATCTTGTGGCCTTTACCCAATTTCTCCTTATTGCATGTCAAATAATTGTGTTTTAAAATAAATTCTAAAATGTTACGGATTGTACTCTTAAAATGCATTATCAATTTTAATTTTAAAACATATATTTTCTATTATAAACATTTTTCATAATAGAGGATATTAGAATGAAAAGGAAAATATTCTTGGTCTTCTCAAATAATATAATTTTATATAAGGTTTAATTTATAGCCTTAAAAGCCTCTATGAAGAGATGTGATATGGATATATTATCCATATTGTTGCCTGAGGAAAATTTTAACTGAAATATGAATTATAATTTTTAATAATTTTGAATTTTCTCCTTTGATTCATTTCTGTTTTTCTCTTTTTTACTGTGTTTTATACAAATTGTATAAGGAATAGTTGGCTTTGATTTTAAATGAGCTATTTACTTTACTCATGCTATTTTCAGAACACTTTTATTAATTTATGAATTTATTGATTTTGGTTCAGTAGGACCCACAGGTCAAATAGCAAACTCAACCAACCAAGTATGAAAATGACGCAATAAAGAGAAGAAAAAGTTAAAGTACTTGACAAAATGAGATATGCTGCCACAATTTTGAACTTTACTTCTTATGAGAAGGCCCAGGTCAGTTCTGAATTTCTTTGGAATTTGTTTACATTTTAAGATATAGTCATTTGTTCTTCATTTTTAACTGTCTTTTTTTTTTCCCCCTGAAATTTCAAAAGTGAAGAGGTAATCTACAATTGACAGCATATTAGGAGGGGGTTGGCATGCATGGGAAGTAATAGGAGCATAACGGAAGAGTGAGAAGACATAAAAAGCCATGACAGACTTTCATAGAAAAAAGTCAATATATGTCAACTTACCTCAATATTTTCTGGAGCTGTAAAACTACACAATGGTTGATATTCTTCTTGAAGCTCTGTAACTATATATTACTTAATTACAAAAGGGATACACGCAAGATTTTAGGGAAGGTGTCCTTTCTGGCTGACACATACAAATTGATTATATGTGTGTATGTACACACATATAATATTACGATATTACTATAATACTTCCACAATCTCTTAACAGCATGAAATCTTCAACCACTTCTCTGACTCTCCCCATAATCTTTGGCTAATGACTCTTCCTTGAATCTTCCCACCGTAGTCTTCTCAATTGATGGCCCATTTTTCAACAACAGTTCATATATTAATGGTCCTGGAGTTGGGGTTTAAGTGTCCTCTTTGCTTTCCCTTGTTGCTTTCAGGTTATTCTTTATTTCCTTTCTATCACAAACAACATTAAATTGCATGGTCCATATCACTACACCTCACTGGTTCATAATACTATATTTGGTACTTTCTTCTACACCCACGGATCATTCCCAATTGTGTGCTGGCTTCCTTTTTACTGTCACTTCTTCCAATACAGCCCTTGTATGAATTATCATTGATTTCATTATGCACAAAGAGAATCATTCCTTGAACCCTTCTTTTTCAACAATCTTGCTCTGCACACTACTTCAGCTATTTTCTTTCATAGTTATGCCCTACACCTGGTTATTATTTAGTAATTTTCCTCCAATATTAATTGTAAGCATCTTGCATTGTTGTGGGCTGAACTGTATCCTCTCCACCCTCCAAACTCATATGTATGTGACTATATTTGGAGACAGGACCTCTACAAAGGTAACTAAGGTAAAATGAAGTCTTATGGGTGGGTCTTAATTCATTATGACTGGTGTACTTTTAAAAAGAGGAGATTTAAACACGGACGTGTGCACAGTGGAAAGATCTGTGACAACACAGGGAGAAATTCAGCCATCCACAAGTGAAGGAGAGAGGTCTCAATGAAACCAACACTGCTGACAACTTGATCTTGGACTGCTACCCTGGATAACTGTGAGGAAATAAATTTCTGGTGTTTTAGCCATCCAGTCTGCAGTATTTTATTTTGGCAGCCTTAGAAAACTAAACACACACTATCTTCCACCTCCTATCTTCCCAACACATTTCTTTTAGTACACAATCAATTTCAACCCAGCTGTGTCCTAGACCTATTGATCATACAGTCTCTTATCACTGTGATTTCTTCCTTGCCCTCTTTTGCCAGTTTAAACTCCACGTTTAGTCATTTTTAACTTCTTTCTGAACTACAACTGGAACATACAAACAGTATATGTACATATTGATGAATTACTACCAAATGTATGCTTTCATGTAACACATATGGAGTATTAACATGGTGAATCATTTGGTTCCTCCTTGTCTTTCTCTTTCTTTACTGCACTTATTTTGCATAAATGTAATTCTGGCTGAATTCAATTTTCCCTTTATTAGGTACATTTGCTTGTAAAGAGAGATGATTTTAGAGAAAAATTTGCAAATGTGCACACCATACTCACTTTGAATTCAAGAAAAACCTTGTTGTTGGTTACTTTGGCTCATTCTCTATTTAGGTTTTTTTTTTTTTTTTTTTTTTGAGACAGAGTCTCGCTCTTTCGCCCAGGCTGGAGTGCAGTGGCGCGATCTCTGCTCACTGCAAGCTCCGCCTCCCGGGTTCACGCCATTCTCCTGCCTCAGCCTCCCAAGTAGCTGGGATTACAGGTGCCCGCCACCACGCCCGGCTAATTTTTTGTATTTTCAGTAGAGACGGGGTTTCACCGTGTTAGCCAGGATGGTCTCGATCTCCTGACCTCGTGATCCGCCTGCCTCGGCCTCCCAAAGTGCTGGGATTACAGGCATGAGCCACCACGCCCGGCCTCTATTTAGGTTTTTAGACCAGGGGTCAGCAAACTTTTTCTGTAAAAGACCAGATAGTGAATATTTTCATATGCCATATATTCTGTGTCATGACAACTATACTCAGCCATAGACAATATACAAAGAAGGGGAATGGCTGTGTGCCAATAAAACTTCATTTACAAAAATAGGCAACAGCCTGGATATCGCTAGGGCCTATAGTTGGCTGACTCTTGTTCTAGACTATTATATAAAACATTTTCTTCTATCCTCAGACAAAACCTTCCAGCTTATTCTGATTCTCAGGTGATGACTTTGATTCTTAATCTAATTAGAACATTGAGATCATCTTAAAAAGGATATTAGGTTGGGCATGGTGGCTCATGCCTGTAATCCCAGTTTTTGGGATGCCAGGATCTCTCGATGCCAGGAGCTCAAGACCAGCCTAGGCAACGTAGTGAGAGCCCATCTCTACAAAAAAATAAAAATTACAGAATCAAATTAAAAAGAAAAGAATGTTAATTATCTACCTCCACTGTATCTAGGCATTTGTCAGATTCTAGAAACATATTCTCTGTTATTTCTTGGAATACTCCTGTAGTATATAGATTAATTGTCCATGCCCATCTTTAAGGCCAACACTTTCAGTTGTGCAATAGATCTTACATCTTATTATCTATTGAAAAAACATAGCTCAAGCCATCCTGTTTCGTTACCCCAACTCATCCATTTTTCTTTTTCTGCTGCATCATTTCTATCAACTGCAAAACAAACCAACAAAATACAAAGCAACAGCAAGAAAATCACACAGCGATTTTAGCTGCCACATCCCCTTCCAGCTGCACTCAAATTTATGTCTTTTATCTTACATACTTCAACAATGGTTTCTGTATTACTGAATTTAACTCTTCTCCTGTTTTCTCTTTAAACCACATTAATTAGGCTTTTCTGTTTCTTTTTTTTTTTTTTTTACTTTAAGTTCTGGGATACATATGCTGAACATGTAGGTTTGTTACATAGGTATACATGTGCCATGGTGGTTTGCCGCACCTATCAACCCGTCACCTAGGTTTTAAGCCCTGAATGCATTAGGTATTTGTCCTAATGCTCTCAGCAGCACATAGCATATTTGACCACTTCTTCCTGTTCTTCTTTCTTCACTTGACTTTCCGGATATCATACTTTTCTGCTTTTTCTCCTAATGTTATTTATTCTCAATCTCTTTTGTCAGTTCATCTTAGTGTGACCACAGTGTGAGAGGTCTTGGTGCTCAGGGCTTGACTTGTTCTGTCAGTCCTCACTCCCATGGTTTGTGCTTTTTAAATATTATCCCATATATTTGAATGGTAAGACTTCAAATTATTTGAATATCTAGCCAGGGCCTCTCATTTCTACTTCAGTCTTATATCTCCCTACCTCCTCAATATCCCTACTTAGATGGCTAAAAATAAAGGGCTTTGGGGGAAATATAAAGTTAGTTTGCATTTAGCTAGTATCACAGCATCACAGAATTTCATCAAAATTTTGTTACTGTAGAAACAGTAACAATATGACTGAAACCTAAATCCCAATGTTTGCTCAAACCATCTCTCTCTATAAAACATCACTTTCATATTCATATCTAACATCTAATTCTTCTTACTACTATGATTTCTGAGTCTCCTACCTCAGCTTCCATTCCAATGAACACATTAAAAGTGAAAAACCATATATGTGATTCAACCACATATACAAACACATATGCATGTACATATTAAATTGAAAGATTATAGTGACAGAAAATCTCACTTACATTTAATTTCAAGAACTCAACGAATTATCACATGAAAAATAAACCAATTTGCCATTTATCTTTATGGTGGTAATTCGTTGTTTTATAAAGCATCTGAAAAGGGATAGGACTGAGTTTCTGTTTGTTTCTATTGAAAAACTAAGGGGTAATGCAAACTGAACACTCATTAAATATATATACACACATAATATATATGCAGACATTATATTAATATATTTATGATTATAATATTTAATACTGAAAACATTCCCATGAGATAGGTGATTTATGGTTTATATTGGGTAAGAAAAGCAAAGACTAAGCTTAAGAAACGCATGCAAGGTAATATAATTTGGAAATAGTAAATCCACAATTCAGACCTCAGCTATCTAATTTCTAAAATGTGTTCTTAACTTCTGAATTACTTGGTAAGATATCCCAATGTTTAAGCACGAAAAAAAAATAGTACTTTTGAAGAAGTCTAGATAATATCCAACCTCATTAAATTTATTCCCTATATCGCACCTACGTTCAATATTACAGATGAGCATACCGTAATTAAATTTATTCCCTATAGAGATATTCTTCAGATGCTGAAAGAAATGTTTCCTTTGCCTTTATTTTCTTAGCTATATCAATTTTGGCATTCAGGGCCATGTTAGGGCTTAGGATATAAATTGTATGCCTGTAAAAATTTCCATTCTGTTAATGTCTTTTATGTGGCAAATTCCTTTTGTTCCTTATTATGGTCTATGAGTGTAATGATTGGGTAATGATATCCAATATTCTGAACCATTTTATGTATATACGCATGCAAATTCAATTTGCCTAATACTTTGCTCTTTAATTTGCATTTTCATAGAACTAGTTGAGTATTATGAGGTAAAATTATATTGACTGATTTCAATATCTTAAAAAGTTGAATCGTCATTATATGGGAAATGTTTTAAGCATTAATTATAAATGAATCATAAAAAAATTCTCAAGGCACACATCTTGAGTTATAATGTGATAATAGCTACATGTACTAAAGATTTATATTAGAGTTGCAGTACATACCCCATGCTTTGATTAAAAAATTAAAGTGATATCAAAAGGAAATAATTCATTTTTAACTGGAAATACCAATGTAAATATATTAATGTAATTCTAAGCCAGTACAAATTAGATACAAATGGCATAGCTATATAATGACATCAAAAATCAACATACACCAAGTGCATGCCTATGTAAAAGCATTAACAATTTTTATTTAACAAAAATATAACATTTATTCTCACTAACATTTTTTAAAAAACATAATAAATATAGGCTCCTAATCTGAATAATTAGAAATCATACATGTTCTAGCATAAGACATTTGCCCTTTGGCTTCTGGTTTAAAAACTCTGAGGATTTACAAACCAAAGGGCTGGTATCAAATCATGGAGTTGAGACTTTCTAGACCTACATAAACATCCTGGCACTACACCAAAGTCTAGGTAAATATACAAAAAGGTGTCATATTTGAGAAATTACAGGTAAAAGAAACAGGATGAACAAAGCTTTAGGCATAAAAGAGCATGTTGAGGGTAGAAGTACATGTGCAATTGGTTTTACTTGATTAGAGTTTCTCAATCCTCCCTGGGCAACATCAGTCTTGAATTTTTAAAACATAGATAACTGATTTGAACATTAGTATTATTAAATCAAAGTCTCCAGAAACCACATTGAAGAAGTTATATTTTTAAAGCATTTCAGGCCAGGCATGGTGGCTCATGCCTATAATTCCAGCATTTTGGGAGGCTGAGGTGGGCGGATCACCTGAGATCAGAGGTTCCAGACCAGCTTGGGCAACATGGTGAAACCATGTCTCTACTAAAAATACAAAAATTAGCTGGGTATGGTGGCACATGCCTGTAATTCCAGCTACTTGGGAGGCTGAGGCATGAGAATCACTTGAACCCAAGAGGCAGAGGTTGCAGTGAGCCGAGATCATGCCATTGAACTCCAACCTGGGCAATAGAGCAAGACTCCATCTCAAAATAAATAAATAAGTAATTAAAAAAGATTTCACATGTGATTCATTGATTAAGTCCTACTTACACACAAAAAAAAATAAGTAGAAAGTGAACAAAACCAAAGCAAAATAGACTTAAGTAACAAGTATGAATGAGCCATGTGTCCCAAAAAATATATTAAAAAAAAGACTATGTTTCACAAAGTGAAAGAGTTTTATTCTGGGAAGAGTTAAGATGAGAATTGAATATTTTCACTGTGAAGTGGTAACTAACAGATAAAGATTGATTTCCAAAAGAGGAATTATAGTAAATGGATTGTATTGAAGGATGTGTTGAAGGTGGGAACTGGAATTCTGCATGAGAAAAACCAAAAGTGAGCAGAAAAAGAAAAAGACAAGAAAGTATTGAGTCTGCTTATGCTGAATAAAATAAAAACATTGTATTAAAATATGCTTTACAGAGTTTGAGGTAAGCCTGGAAAGCATAGCAAGACCTCATCTCTACCAAAAATAATTTAAAAAAAATAAGCCTGGTGTGGTAGCACACACCTGTAGTCCTGGATACTCAGGAGGCTGAGACACGAGGATCACTTGAGCTTGGAAGGTTGAGGCTGCAGTGCACTCCAGCCTGAGCAACAGAGTGAGACCTCATCTCAAAATATATGTGTGTGTGTGGGTGGGTGGGTGTATTAGTACTTTCTCACACTTCTATAAATAACTACCTGAAACTGAGTAATTTATGAATAAAATAAGTTTAATAATTCACAGTACTGCAGGTTTAACAGGAAGCATGGTTGGAGAGGCCTCAGGAAAGTTACAGTTATAGCAGAAGGGCGAAGAAGAAGCAAGCACCTTCTTCACATGGTGACGGGAGACAGAGAGAGTGAAGGAGGACATGCTACACACTTTCAAACAACCAGATCTCATGAGAACTCTATCATGAGAACAGTAAGGGGGAAGTCCACATCCATGACTTAATTACCTCCCACTGAGCCCCTCCTTCAACATGTGCAGATAACAGTTTGACATACAATTTGAATAGGAACACAGAGAAAACTATATTATTCCACCCCATCCCCTCCCAAATCTCATGTCCTTCTCACATTACAAAACACAGTCATGCCTTCCCAACAGCCCCCAAAATCTTATCTCATTCCTGCGTTAACTAAAATGTCCAAAGTCAAAGTCTCATCTGAGACAAAGCAAATGACACTTACTTCCAAGATACAATGGGCACACAGGAATTGGGTAAATGCTCCCATTCCAAATGGGAGAAATCGGCCACAACAAAGGGGGCTACAGCGCAGTCATTAAATCTTAAAGCTCCAAAATAATCTCCTTTAACTCCTTGTCTCACATTCAAGCTACACTGATGCAAGGGGTGGGCTCCTAAGGCCTTGAGCAGCTCTGCCCGTGTGGCTTTGTAAGGAATAGCCACCGCAGCTGCTTTCACAAGCTGGTGTTGAGTCCTTGCAGCTGTTCCAGGTGCACAGTGCAAGCTGTTCGTGGATCTACCATTCTGGGATCTGGAGGATGGTGACCCTCTTCTCACAGCTCCACTAGGCAGTGCCCCAGAGGGGACTCTGTGTGGGGGATCCAACCCCACTTTCCCCCTCTGCACTGCCCTAGTAGAAGTTCTTCATGAGTGCTCCTCCCATGCAGCAGACTTCTGCCTGGACATCCAGACATTTCTATACATCCTCTGAAATCTAGGCAGAGGTTCCCAAACCTCAACTCTTGCCTTCTGCACACTGCAGGCCCAATACCACCAAGCCACCAAGGCTTGGGGCTTGCACCCTCTAAAGCAACAGCCTGAGCTGTACCTTGGCCCCTCTTAGCCATGGCTGGAGCTAGAGTGGCTAGGATATAGGGCATCATGTCCTGTGGCTGCACAGAGCAGCACAGTCCTGGGCCCAGCCCATGAAAACATTTTTCTCTTCTAGGCCTCCAGGCCTGTGATGGGAGAGACTGCTGTGAAGGTCTCTGACATGTCCTGGAGACATTTTCCCCATTGTCTTGGCTATTAATATTCAGCTCCTCTTTACTTATGCAAATTTCTGCAGCCAGCTTGAATGTTTCCCCAGAAAAAGAGTTTCACTTTTCTACCACATGGACAGGCTGCAAATTTTCCAAACTTTTCTTCTCTGCTTCCCTTTAAATATAAGTTCTGGTTTCAAATAATCTTTGTTTACACACGTGAGTGCACACTTTTAGAAACAGCCAGGTTATGTCTTGAATGCTTTGCTGCTTAGCAGTGTTTTCACCAGATACCCTAAATCATCTCACTTAAATTCAGAGTTCTACAGAACTCTAGGGCAGGGGCAAAAAGCCACCAGTCTCTTTGCTAAAGCATAGCAAGAGTGACCTTTACTCCAGTTACCAATAAGTTCCTCATCTCCATCTGAGGCCACCTCAGCTAAGACCTCATTTTCCATGTCACTATCAGCTTTTTGGTCAAAATAATTTAACAAGTCTCTAGGAAATTGCAAACTTTCCCTCGTCTTCCTGTCTTCCAAGCCCTCCAACTGTTTTAACCTCTGTCCCTTACCCAGTTCCAAAGTCCCTTCCACATTTTCAGGTATCTTTATAGTACTGCCCTACTCCTGGTGCCAATTTTCTATATTAGTTTGTTCTCACACTGCTATAAAGAACTACCTGAGGCTGGGTAAATGATGAAGAAACAAGGTGTAACTGACTCATGGTTCTGCAGGCATAACAGGAACCATGACTGAGAGGCCTCAGTAAACTTACAATCATGGTGGAAGACAAAGGAAAATCAAATGCCTTCTTCACATGGTGGCAGGAGAGAGAGCAAATGGGGAAATACTACACATTTGTAAATAACCAGATCTCATGAGAACTCCATCATAAGACACCAAAGGCGAAGTCCACCCCTGTGTTTTAACCACCTTCCACCAGGCTCCTCCTTCAACATGTGGGAATTACAATTCAACATTAGATTTGGGTGGGGACACAGAGCCAAACCATATCTATATCTATATCTAATCTATATCTATATCTGTACCTATATTTATATCTATATATATCTGTAATCTTTATCTGCATCTGTAATCTATATCTGTATATATACACACACAAATGAAATTTTGGTGGGGACACAACCAGACCATATGGATATGTATCTATCTATCTGTCTATCTAAAACCTGTTTATTTTTACATATGTTAATGTGGCTGCTAGTGAACTTCTAATTACATATGTAGCTGGCATTACATTTTTATTGGATGCCAGTCTTGAGTTAATCTATGACCTGAGTAAGGTCTCTGGTTTTCCTGAGCACAAACATTTGGACATGGTCAACCTCAGTTCAGAGACAGTCTATGACTGCTCCCCTACCACATGCTATAGGTGCCAAACATCCCTGGTGCCGATTTTCATGGGGAAAGAGGGGAAAATAAGAGAATAGAGATTTTACTTGGATACTCATTTGTTCAACACTTTTTGTCATAATTGAGCTTTTGTTTTACCATCTGGGCACATAGTGCATGAGTGTGAGTGAGATATTTTTGAAATATTAGATACTACCTATTTTTCCCTTTCCCTCTTTGCTCCAACACCCTCCCCCACGCTGCATTTTCCAAGCATAGGTGTCCATTTTTATTGCCTCAGGTAAGAAAGTGATAATTAAGTAGAGAATCAAGAAACACCTAACCACTGAAGCTTGTAGGAGACAGAAATGACTTGGGTGTAAAGGATTTAAAGAAGTTGACAGGCCCTCAAGAAAAAGACAGATGCATCCTGCTCCCTGAAATAAGCCTAAGGAGTGGCAAAAATAAACGGGCAAAACAACAAAAAGAAAACAAGGCAAACAAAAATATAACTTTTCCAGCTCTGTGTGGGGAAGATTCCAATAGGGCTCCAATGGATGCCTACTTTGTTCCAAGTAGAAAAACATCAAGAACCAGAATCTAGTGTTCCTCCCCAAACAACAATGATTACATAAGTTGCATGAACTTAAATTATATCTTAGGGAGAAGGGAGGAGAAAAATTAATTGAGAATAAGTGTATACCATTATGGTTGAAATACCTTAAATTAGGCCGGGCACAGTGGCTCACGCCTGTAATTCCAGCACTTTGGGAGGCCGAGGTGGGCGGATCACGAGGTCAGGAGATGGAGACCATCCCGGCTAACACGGTGAAACCCAGTCTTTACTAAAAATACAAAAAATTAGCCGGGCATGGTGGCGGGCGCCTGTAGTCCCAGCTACTCGGGAGGCTGAGGCAGGAGAATGGCGTGAACCCGGGACGGGGAGCTTGCAGTGAGCCGAGATCACGCCACTGCACTCCAGCCTGGGGGACAGAGTGAGACTCTGTCTCAAAAACAAAACAAAATAAAAAACAAAACAGCTTAAATTAAAAAACTGTTTGCACCTAAAACTGATTAGAACTAATGAATTCAACAAAATTGCAGGAAATAAAATCAACATGTAATAATCAGTTGTGTTTTTATATACTTGCAATGAGCAATCCGAAAAGAAAATTAAGGAAAAAATTTAATTTACAATAGCATCAAAAAGAATAGAATATATAGGAATAAACTTGACCAAAGAGGAGGAAGACTTTTACAGTAAAAACTATCAAATGTTGATGAAAAAAAATGAAAAATCCTAAATAAAGGAAAACACAGTGTTTATGGATTAGAAAACAATATTGTTAACATGTCAATACTAACCAAAGAGAGCTACAAAATTAATGAAATTCCTGTCAAAATCCCAATTACTTTTTAGAAATAGAAATATTTAGCCTAAAATCATATAGAATCTCAAGGGACCCCAAATAATTAAAACACCTTAGAAAAGAAGAACAAGGTTGGAGGGCTCACTCTTCCTGATTTCAAAACTTATTATAAATCCATAGTAATCAAAACAAAGAGGTATTGGCATTAAAAATTAACATAAGAGAACAATGAAATAGAAAAGAAAGCTCAGGAATAAACCCTTACATATATGGCCAAATTATTTTCTACAAGGGTGGCAGGACCATTAACGGACTGCTAGCTTTTTACAATCTTGGGAAAACTGAAGATCTGCATGCAAAATACATGAAATTAGACTCTTACTTTATAATATACACTTAAATTAACTCAACATGAATGAAACACCCAAGCAAAAGAACAAAAACTATTAACCTATTAAAAGAAAAAGTAGAAGGGAACTTCTTGGCATTGGATTTGGCAATGATTTCTTGTATCTGACACAAAGTAGAGGCAACAACAACAACAAAAATAGGCAAATTGGACTATACTAAAATTTAAAAGGTTTGTGCATCAAAAAACTATCAACAAAGGGAAAAGACAACCTAAGAAATTGAAGAAAATGCATGCAAATTACATATTTGATAAAAGACTGATATCTAGATATATAAATAACTCCTACAATTCAACAATGAAAAAAAAAGACCCCATTAAAATTGGAAAAAAAAACTTAAATAGAAATTTCATCAAGGAAGATATCCAAATGACCAATAAACACATGAAAAGTCACTTGACACCATTAACCATTAAAAATATGCAAATGAAAACAATGAGATACCACTTTATCCCCATTAGGATGGTTAATAACACACACACACAAAAGAGAAATAAGATTTTTTTTTTTTTTTTTGAGACAGAGTCTTGCTCAATCGCCCAGGCTGGAGTGCAGTGGTGAGATCTCGGCTCACTGCAAGCTCCGCCTCCCGGGTTCACGTCATTCTCCTGCTTCAGCCTCCCGAGTAGCTGGGACTAAAGGCGCTCACCACGCCCAGCTAATTTTTTGTATTTTTAGTAGAGACGGGGTTTCACCATGTTAGCCAGGGTGGTCTCGATCTCCTGACCTCGTGATCCACCCTCCTCGGCCTCCCAAAGTGCTGGGATTACAGGCGTGAGCCACCGCGCCCTGACAAGTAATAAGATTTTTAAAAATAGAAAGTGTTGGTGAGATTGTGGAGAAATCGGAACCCTTGTTTATTGCTGGTGGCAATGTAAAATGGCCACCACTGTGGAAAATGGAATGGCTGTTACTCAAAAGTTAAACAGATTTGCCGTACGATCCAACAATTCAATTTCTGGCTATATATTCAAAAAAATTGAAAGTAGGGACTCAAACAGATATTTGTATGCCCATGTTCATAATACTTTTTCACAAAAAAAAAAAAGGTGGAAGCAACCCAAGTGTCCATCAGTAGATACATTGATAAGCGAAATGTGATATATACATATAATAGAGTATTATTCATCATTCAAAAGGCAGGAAATTCTGACACAAGCTATAATATAGATGAATCTTGAAGACATTATGGTTAGTGAAATAGCCAGTAACCAAAAGACAAATACTATATTATACCAATTACATGTAGTACCTCTAGTAGTTATAGAGACAGGAAATAGAATGGTGGCTGCACAGGGCTGTGGGGAGGACAGAATGGAGAATTATTGTTTAATGAGTACCGTTTTTCAGTAAGGGAGATGATAAGAGTCTGGAGATAAATGGTGGTGGTGGTGATTGCACAACAATCTACATTTACTTAGTGCCACTGAACTATACACTAAGAATTTGTTAAAATGGTAATTTTTATTATGTATATTTTACCACCATTAATAAAAATTTAAAAAGTTATTTTAGTTGTTCTGTAGTAATACAGTGACATTGAATACCACTAAAATATTTTAATTAAATTGGAAACACAAATCTTAGAGAGATTAGATTATAAACTATTTCTCTTTAGAATAAACCTGAGAGTAAAGCAGAAGTTGGTCACCTCCTAGAGGCCCGAGAGCATCAGCCTTGAATCCACCAATGGCAAGTAACTAAAGAGGGTTCTTGGCTTCCAGAGATGGTTGTGTCAATTTCATACAGTTCTATTTCTTATGAATCTCATGCTGTAATTGGAACTTGTACAGAATATTAGCACCTGGCAGTTTTAGTGGTTTTCACTATATTTCTCAGGATCATACTCTGTTGTCTTTTTGATTCATTTTCTTTTGTTTAATCTATCTCACATAATCAAAATTCGACTAAAAAATGCAGGGACAATAGAACATCGTGGTGGGAACAATCACAATGCAGGAGTAAGAAAGATAATGAGAAATGCTTCATCCCACCATGGAAGGTTTTATAAGGATAGAAGCCCACAACTGGCTACCATCCTCTGGGTGTACCTAAGGGACATATAATTTGGTGTTTATATCTAGAAGTTTGGTTTCATAGCTGTACTTCCTTGTAGTTCAAAATGTTCAAGAATCATAGGTACTGAGGAACTGTATGGCTTCTGTGATAGGCAGAATTCTAATGATGTCCCACCAAGATTCCTCTCCTATCTCTATTCAATTAAACACAAACGTACTTCTGTAAAAGGAACTAGCAGATGAAATAAGGTTTCAAACCTTAAAATATGGAAATTACCCTGGGTAATCCAGATGGACCCAATCTAGTCACTTAAGCCCACAAAGCAAGGAACTTTCTCTGACTGAGATGAGGATATGAGGTAAGACAAAGATTCAAAGTGTGAGAATAACGCATGTCTCCATTCCTGAGTTGGAAGATGAAAGGAGCCTCCTCCTAGGCCATGAGTACTCTCTCCAGTTGCTGACAACAATGCACTGCTCACTGCCAGTAAGGAAACAAGAACCTCATTCCTACAGTGCTAACAGATGAATTCGGGCAACCAATTAAATGGGCTAGAAGCAGATTCATTCCTTAAGTCTCCAGAAAGAAACACAGGTCTGCAGATGCTTTGGTTTGAGTCTTGTGATATCTGAAGAAGAGGACCTAGTTACGTGACTCTCACCTAAATTCTGTGATACAATAAATTTGTTTTGTTCTAAGCCACTAAATTTGTTGGAATTTGATGCAACAGCAATAAAAATAATGAATACACCTCCTTCATAAAGTCTCAAGTAATTGGTTAGAGGGGAAGACACCCAAAGGAAAATTTTCCTCAGGTTTGCTTTAAAGAGGATGAAGAGAAAAAGTTGAGATCTTCGTAATGAGTCTTCCGCCTTCAATAAGAATAGATGGACAACTACGTTTTGTTGTCATTCTTGTTGTTTATCAAAGAAAGAAGCTCTGTAATTATGAGCACAGATAATTTATTGTGAAGTATAAAATACAAAGATTCAATGCAGTAATTTATCTGACATTTGGAGAAGACTCTGGTAGGAAATTGGGGTAATCATAGAGTAAAGGGAATATAGAAAACAAAATGTTGCATAATTAGTTATAATAATGGGCAGCTAGAGATTAATCTAACAGGGAGATTGGGAAATGGAGTTAAACTTACTACTAAGAATTATTTTCCCTCTGCTCTTTAGGGATGTTAATTCCAAGGCACTTCTAGCCTGTCTTAAGTGTCAGCAGAAAAATCTACGCATTTCAGAAAAACCCTCAAGTCCAAAGATGGAGGCACTGGTACCTGGAAGTTTTCTAGTTCACACTAAAATGTTCACACCCGATGAAAATAGACAGGTCATGAACATTTCTGCTACACCACGTAAATGAAATAGAGCAATTTGGGGAAATTCAAAACAATTAAATATAGTCCGTGCATTGTGGTACATACAGAAAGGCCTGTCACAGGCAGATAAATATTCCCATTATGAGAGTTTTGGAAAGCAAGTGCCTAATGGTGCTCCTTAGACTATGAACTCATATTTTTTAACCTTATCATGAAAGTCTGAGAAATTATTATTTTCTGTTCATTGTCTATGGCTTGTAGATTGCTAAATTCAATAAAGTGGATACGTATCATTTTGATCTATTTAACATAGTTTATTGTTCTTACAATTCTCTCTAAACACTTTATTTTGTTTATTCTCTATTAGACTGGATCTTTCTTCTTAGTCTCCTCTGTTTGTCTGGCTCCACCACTGTAATTCTAAATGTTGGGATGCCTAAATTCTGATAGAACTCTTTGCTATCCTCACTTATTCAATATGCAATCTCCTTCAGTTTTGTGGCTATGAAAAACATCTATAAGTTCATAGCCCCCCGCCCCCCGCCCCTTTCTTTTGTAGAGACAGAGTCTCGCTGTATTGCTTAGGATGGTCTCAAACTTATTGCCTCAAATGATCCTACTGCCTCAGCCTTCAAAAGTTCTGGGATTACAGGTATGAGCCACCACCCACAGTCTGACACCCCAAATATATATATATTTCATACATATACATATATACAAATACATATACATAAATACATATATACAATGTATTTAAATACATATATACATTGTATTTAAATACAATGTATTTAATACATATACATATATACAAATATATATATAATACATATACACACACACACACAAATACACACGAATACACACACACACAAATACACACATACACACACCCTGGACCTATTCTCAGAGCTGCAGACTGCTTTTTTGACATCTTCAACCTGAATATCTAATAGGTACTTTACACCTTACATGGACGAAAGCAAATACTAACTTCTTCTTCACCAAACAATGTCTTCCTCTTCATTTTTTTTTTTTTTTGGTGTTATGGAGGCATACTTTACAGTCACTTTGACTACTTTCTTTCAGACCACTCACATGCAAACTTTGTTACATGTGTGACCTCATCTTTCTCTCTCACTTTCTCATCCCACTCTTTCCTTTTCGTCACATATACCAGAACTCATTTAATCTCATGCTCTTTGCACTTGATCTTCTTGGCTGGTATCACCCTTCCCTTAGATCTTCAGATAGCCCTAGAATTTGTAACTTTACCTTCTTCATATCTTTGCTCATATATCTTGCAATCACTGAAGCCTTTCTTAAAGATACTGCTCTTGCTTTATCTCTGAATTCAACCCTCCTCCTGCTGGGGCTTACCTGCTTCATATTTATTTTCTTTTCCATGAATGTGTTTATGTGTGTGTATTTTACATAGGAGAATACATGTATACAAAATTATATAAGAATATATTTTACTAATTTATGTGAGAGAATATATGTTGAGATTTTGGTCTGTTTTTGGTTTCTGCTTAATTCTCAATATCTAGAATAGTGCCTGTCACTTAGGAAATGCTAAATATACACTTTTTAATGAATTGCCAACTCATCACTTCTACAAGGGAGCTGGGATCCATATTATCTAAAGGCCAAAGTGTGTGTTTGGTGCCTTTGGGGGATAACAGAAGGAGTGTTGCTTATTTAGTCTTTACCTCAATTATTAAGAATTATTTATCAGAATAACTTTTAAACGGTTACTTAAAATTATGAATCTTATTAGAAGGAAGAAAGTGATTTATCACTTACTACAGTGAACCCTGAAAAGTAGTGACATGTCACACTACCATAATAAAAAACCTGTTCAAGACAAAAGATCATACATAAGCTAAAATATAACTAGTTTTAAAATCAGTTTTGCATGAATCATTCTCAATGTCCCCCCATTATTAGAATGTATAGCCATTATATGCTATAATGTTTCCCTTAAAACTTCAATTTAATCCTAGTTTTACAAGTAATTATATATTAAATGCTCACCACCATTCATTATGCAGATATTGCTCTAGTCATTTTTGTTATCCAAATTTTGCTCTATAGTAGATTCTATAGGAAAGGCTCATGGAAAAAATATCTTCTGAGACTTTGTGTATCAGTAGGAGTTTGCAAATGCCTTTTTACTCAAATGTCAAGGTTTTTTAAGCTGTAAAATCATTGCTTCAGATTTCATTTGCTTGAGTTTGTGAATATATTATTTCACATTTTTAGGGGATAAAGTGCCAAAGGGTTTGATGATCTGTTTTTTTTTCTGTTGCAAATCACATGCCCTTTGCAGCAATGCTCAAATCATTTTTTCAATCCTAGTAGTTACTGAAATATATCTTGGTGTTGGTTGTTCTGGATAGACATTCTGAAATTTAAGGTGTGTTTGTTCAATATGCAGTGTCAATTTCTTTCTATTATCATCAATTTTTGTTTGTTTTTTCATATTTTTTCTCTCAAGGCATTATTTGTTATGTTGATTTGCTATTTTGGTTCCTCTCATTTAATCTTCATGTCTAAAATGATTTTTTTCTTTCATTTCAAATGATCTCTTGAACCACATCACCTCATTCCTGAGTGGTTTCCCAATTCTGATATAATTTGTTCACTCAGGTCTTGTATTATTTTCTTCAGATCATTCAGTTTATTTTGAAATTTTTTTGACATATTAGGGTTTTGATTTGCTTATGAACATATATCTCATTACCTGTGTGATGTCATTTATAATCTCTTTTTATCCTGGGAAACATTACATGGGATATGATGCTAATACTTTGTTGCTCATTTCAGCGGTAGGCTTGGTTCATATAGCTTTTACTACTTCACAGAATCTCCTTGCTATTATTTTTGAATAGCCATAAAAATTATGGCACCTTGCTTTCTGATTTTCCTTGTTTACTCTGTTCCTTTACCCAAACTTTCTCCCACTAATTTTTCTTTAGTGTAGGACGCCTTGTTTGGAAGAGATCCTGAGTGAATCCATTTTGCGAGTTCATAGAAATTAAGCTGCTTCAGACTCCTTTTTTTTAATTTCATTATTATACTTTAAGTTTTAGGGTACATGTGCACAATGTGCAGGTTTGTTACATATGGATACATGTGACATGCTGATGTGCTGCACCCACTAACTCATCATCTAGCATTAGGTATATCTCCCAATGCTATCCCTCCACCCTCCCCCTACCCCACAACAGTCCCCAGAGTGTGATGTTCCCCTTCCTGTGTCCATGTGTTCTCATTGTTCAATTCCCACCTATCAGTGAAAATATGCAGTGTTTGGTTTTTTGTTCTTGCGATAGTTTACTGAGAATGATGATTTCCAATTTCATCCATGTCCCTACAAAGGACATGAACTCATCATTTTTTATGGCTGCATAGTATTCCATGGTGTATATGTGCCACATTTTCTTAATCCAGTCTATCATTGTTGGACATTTGGGTTGGTTCCAAGTCTTTGCTATTGTGAATAGTGCCACAATAAACATACGTGTTCATGTGTCTTTATAGCAGCATGATTTATAGTCCTTTGGGTATATACCCAGTAATGGGATGGCTGGGTCAAATGGTATTTGTAGTTCTAGATCCCTGAGGAATCGCCATACTGACTTCCACAATGACTGAACTAGTTTACAGTCCCACCAACAGTGTAAAAGTGTTCCTATTTCTCCACATCCTCTCCAGCACCTGTTGTTTCCTGACTTTTTAATGATCGCCATTCTAACTGGTGTGACATGGTATCTCATTGTGGTTTTGATTTGCATTTTTCTGATGGCCAGTGATGGTGAGCATTTTTTCATGTGTTTTTTGGCTGCATAAATGTCTTCTTTTGAGAAGTGTCTGTTCATGTCCTTTGCCCACTTTTTGATGGGCTTGTTTTTTTTTCTTGTAAATTTGTTTGAGTTCATTGTAGATTCTGGATATTAGCCCTTTGTCAGATGAGTAGGTTGTGAAAATTTTCTCCCATTTTGTGGGTTTCCTGTTCACTCTGATGGTAGTTTCTTTTGTTTTGCAGAAGTTCTTTAGTTTAATTAGATCCCATTTGTCAATTTTGGCTTTTGTTGCCATTGCTTTTGGATAAGCAACTTCAGCAAAGTCTCAGGATACAAAATCAATGTACAAAAATCACAAGTATTCTTATACACCAATAACAGACAAACAGAGAGCTAACTCATGAGTGAATTCCCATTCACAATTGCTTCAAAGAGAATAAAATACCTAGAAATCCACCTTACAAGGGACGTGAAGGTCCTCTTCAAGGAGAACTACAAACCACTGCTCAATGAAATTAAAGAGGATACAAACAAATGGAAGAACATTCCATGCTCATGGGTAGGAAGAATCAATATCATGAAAATGGCCATACTGCCCAAGGTAATTTATAGATTCAATGCCATCCCCATCAAGCTACCAATGACTTTCTTCACAGAACTGGAAAAAACTACTTTAAAGTTCATATGGAATCAAAAAAGAGCCCGCATCGCCAAGTCAATCCTAAGCCAAAAGAACAAAGCTGGAGGCATCACGCTACCTGACTTCAAACTATACTACAAGGCTACAGTAACCAAGACAGCATGGTACTGGTACCAAAACAGAGATATAGATCAATGGAACAGAACAGAGCCCTCAGAAATAACGCTACATATCTACAACTATCTGATCTTTGACAAACCTGAGAAAAACAAGCAATGGGGAAAGGATTCCCTATTTAATAAATGGTGCTGGGAAAACTGGCTAGCCATATGTAGAAAGCTGAAACTGGATCCCTTCCTTGCACCTTATACAAAAATCAATTCAAGATGGATTAAATACTTAAATGTTAGACCTAAAACCATAACAACCCTAGAAGAAAACATAGGCATTACCATTCAGGACATAGGCACGGGCAAGGACTTCATGCTTCAGACTTTTAATACCTAACACAGACCCTTTGCTTTTCTTCGCTACTGGAACAAGCAACCCGCCATCTAAGTGGAGCCAGTGTTCTCAAATTCTTTCACCAAGTATTCCTGTGAACATCTCTGGACTATTTTTGGAATCTCCTTTCTTCAGGTCTGTCAATTATCCCTCCGTTTTCTCTTCTGCCTGTTCCAATAGCATGCCATACCTACGGCTATAGCTGCTGGCATTTTGAAGTTCACAGGGCCAGCTGATCACTAATCTTTATATGTAAATGCTGTCCATCAGGTTTTTGTTGTTGGTTTTGGTGTTTTGATTGTTTAGTTTTTGCTATCTAGTTGCTTAGTATGTTTTTATGTGAACATTTGGAAAGATAAACAAACCGTACTGTCATCATTGACACTAATGTCTCAGAATCTTTGCCTTAAATGTTTAAGTAGGTGATTTTTCAATTTAATTTATGGATATAAAATGCCTTTAAGTATCCACTTAATATCTAGCTTTTCACTGATTTCAAGTAATCGTAAGTTTAGCCTTGTGGAAACTTTTCCGTTTAAATCTAAGTAAAAACTTGGAGAACAAGCAAACCCATACAATACTTTTAAAATAAGAAATTCAAGCACAGAATCGAGGATGAAGCAGTACATATATTTTTTCCTATTTTAACCTCAGTGGGTTACTAAAAGCAGCAGTGCCTTTGCAATCAACCTTTTCTTCCCCCAGAAGAAGTGTATGAAGACAAAATGATAACCCCTGAGTTTCTGTACATCTTTCTGCTCCAGGAAGGGTTGTAACTCATCCCTTAAGGGGCTTGGCAAACTCTAGTTGCTTATCAGACATAGACTTCTTCCATCCCAAAGAACAAAGGAGAAAGGAGGTATACATATATCTTCCCAATCTTCCTATTTTAGATACAGATAATGAACCCTAAGAATCAAGGACTGGACTCTGGTGCATCAAGCAGTACTGTGCTAAAATGACCCTGGAAAATACATTACTTTTTTATTGCCTAGGCAAAAATCTCTCCAGGCCAGATATCCTCCCTTCTCCTACTGTGTGTCCAATGTATCCAAGATCCCTAAGTGCTGGGCATCAGACTTTCCTAAAATCCTTATGAAAATTTGCACATGCTGATTTAGGCTACCTGGTACTAAGCAGATTACTTATTCTCCCTCTGACAACATTGCTTTCCTATTTGCCCTAAAAGAAAGAAATATGGGACAGAGTTCTTTCTCTGAGGTATATAGGTGTGGCATGTCCAGCAAAATACACTGAACCTAGCACATAGTGACAACAGGGAGATAATAGCACATTTTCACTCACTGCTGATCTTAGCATCTAAGTTTCCACGACAAAGCCTATTCCTTAACTTAAACAATGGAATGTGTGGATTTTGCCTTAAGCTCTGCTCTGCTGGATAACAAGTGTCAGCTGCAAAAAGACCCATGCCTGTCATACTGTAAACACTCAAAATAAAATAAAAAGCATCATTAAAGTATTTAGCCAATTTCTTTGCACATCAAAAGTGCTCCATATATTTTATTTCTGAGTTTACTTATGCTCCAGGTATAAAATTATCATCATTTGAACTGAAACCTTATGATGAATTTCTAATAAACTAATTTTAGAGAAGTTTTAGGTTCACAGAAAAACTGAGTGAAAAACACAGCGATTTAGCATATCCTCCGGCCTCCCACCCCAAATTTCACATTATCAACATCTCATACCAGAGGAGCATATTTGTTACAATCAATGAGCCTATATTGATATATCATAATGCAAAGTTCACATTTGGGTTCACTTTTGGTACATTCTATGGGTTTTGACAAAAGTATGACATATATCCTCCATTAAAGTAACATACAAAATATTTCACTATCTTAACAGTTCTCTGTGCTCTGCCTGTAGGTCCCTCCCTCCAAGCTTAGCCCTGATAACCACTCATCTTTTTTTACTGATGCCATAGTCTTGCCTTTTCCAGAATGTCATATAGTTGGAATCATACAGTATGAACACTTTTCAGTTTTGTTTCTTTTTTTAGTAATATGCGTTTATGGTTTCTCCATCTTTTCAGAGCTTGATAATTTATTTTTAGTGCCAAATAACATTTCATTTTCTACGTGTAACACCATTTATTTACCCATACACCTATTGAAGGACATTTAGTTTCTTTGAAGTTTTGGCAATTATGAATAAAGCTGCTATAAATATCCATGTGCAGGTTTTGTGTGGAATACATTTTCATCTTTTTGGGGTAAATACCAAAGTGCATGTTTGCTAGATTGTATTATAAGGGGGATGTTTAGTTTTGTAAGAAACTGCCAAAATGTCTTCCACAGATTGTAACATTGCATTCTCCCCAGCAATGAATGAGAATTACTGCTCCACAACCTCACTAGAAGTTGATATTGTTAGTGTTCTGGATTTGGGCCGTTCTAATAGGTGTGCAGTGGTAGCTCGTTATTGTTTTAATTTGCATTTTCCTAATGACATGTAACATGGAGCATCTTTTTGTATCCTTATTTGCCATGTCTTCTTCATGTTGTATCTGTTCAGGTCTTTGGCCTAGTTTTTAATCGAGTTGTTTGTATTCTTATTAAGTTATTTTTTATGTTTCTGTAGAGATGAGATGTCACTATGTTGTCCAGGCTGGCCTCAAACTCCTGGCCTCAAGCAGTCTTCCTGCTTCAGGCTCCTAAAGTGCTGGGATTACAGGTGAGCCACAATGGCTGACTTCTTATTGTTAAATTTTAACAGTTGTTTGCATATTTTGAATAATAGTTTTTTTTATCAGATGTGTCTTTTACAAATATTTTCTCCCAATTTGTAACTTGTTTCATTCTCTTGACATTGTCTTTCACGGAGCAGAAATTTTTAATTTTACTGAATCCCGGCTTATCAATTATTTTTTTCATGGATGTGCCTCTGATGTTATACCTAATAATAATCACCATACCCAGGGTCATCTAGGCTTCAAACTTGTAGAAGTTTGACAGTTTCGTGTTTTACATGTAGGTCTATAATTCATTTTGAGTTATGTATTGTAAAGTATGTGAGACGTATCTAAATTTTTTTTTTTTTGCATGTAGACATCCAGTTGAATTGCTTTACCTCCTCTGTCAAAAATCAGCTGACTACATTTCTGTGAATCTATTTCTTGATTCTTTCTTCTGTTCTATTGGTCTATTTGTCTGTTTTGTCACCAATACCACACTATTTTGGTTACTATAGCTACATAGTAAATCTTGAAGTCAGATAGTGTCAGTCCTTTGTTCTTCCCCTTCAATACTGTGTTGGCTATTCTGGGTCTTTTGCTTCTCTGGAATATGGTAATAATCTGTAATAATCATCCCCAGGTAGCTTACATAATAGTGTGGAGATAGAGAATTAAACATGTTCTGTCTCATTTCATTACAGCTAATTTCAGTGTTAAGAAATGACTAGATATTTTTCTGCTTTGCTGATGGAGGCAGCAGAGCTAAGAAATAAAGGAAAAATGATAATAACACCATGATTTTTCCTAAATAAAGTATTTTTCTTATGTTGATCAAGTTTGACTTTAACATTCCTTAATTCAGAAACTCTGTCTAGTTATTTAAGTTGTAACTGCTTGGAATGCAGTCTCAACAGTTATCACATGATGATGTATTGTTCATAAGCAGGACTTTTGACTCATCGCAGATACTATGCTAGCTGTTGGATTTCTGTAGATATTCTTTATCAAGTTGAGGAAGTTCTCCACTATTCCTAGGTTACTGGGAGTTTTTATAAACGGGTGTTGAATTTTTTCAAGTGCTTTTTTTTTTGCATCTATTGATATAATCATGTGATTGTTTTAGGGTGTTGATGTGATTAATTTCATTAATATTTGAATTTTGAACCAGCCTTATAAGTCTGAGACAATACTACTTTGGATCTATGTTAATGAGAGATTTTGGTCTGTAGCTTTTTTACTTTTTTAAAGTTTTTGTTGGTATATAATAGTTGGACATATATTGGGGGTACATGTGATATTTTAATACATATATACAATGTGTATTGCTCAAATCAAGGTAATTGAAATAGTCATCACCTCAACATTTATCTTTTCCTGGTGTTGAGAATGTTACAACTCTTCTTTTCTAGCTATTTTGAAATATATAAGAAATAATTATTAACTATATTTCTGTACCATACTGTAGAATACTAGAACTTATTTTCTATCTAACTCTTATCTTTGTACACCTTAACATATTCCTCTTTATTATCTCTACTTCCCTTCCCAGCCTCTGGAAACTACCATTCTATTATCTACCTTCATGAGATATTTTCTTGTGATGTCTTTTCTGATTTGGGTATAATGGGAATACTGTCCTCATGGAATGCATTAAGAAGTAGTCTCTGCTTCTGTCTTCTGAAAGACATTGTAAAAATTGGTGTAATTTCTGCTTTAAAGATTTGTTAAAATTCATCAGTAAGCCCACCTGTCTTCTTTTTTCTATTTTTTAGTATTATTAAGTATTTATTCAATTTCTGTAATAGGTATGGGACTATTTAGATTTTCCACTTCACGTTCTGCATATACAAGTCAAAAATTAATTTTAAAAAATAAATTGCCTGTTTCTTCCTGTGTGCCTGTGTGAGTTTTGGCAGATTGTATCTTTCAATGAATTGGTGGATTTCTTAGAGCTTATCAAATTTGGGGGCATAAAATTGTGATAGCTTTTTTTTATTATCATCGTAATGTCCATACAATCTGCAGTGAAGTCCCCTAACTACCCTCTTTTATTTCTGTTATTAGTAATTTGTAATTTCTATCTTTATTTTATTTTATTTTATTTTTTTAGCTACCCTGGCTATATATGTGTACTTTTTCTTTTTTTTTGACAGAATTTCACTCTGTCATGAGACTGGAGTGCAATGGCATGATCTCAGCTCACTGAAACCTCTGCCTCCTGGGTTCAAGTGATTCTCCGGCCTCAGCCTCCTGAGTAGCTGGGATTACAGGCATGCACCACCAAGACCAGCTAATTTTGTATTTTTAGTAGAGACGGGGTTTCATCATGTTGGCCAGACTGGTCTTGAACTCCTGACCTCAGATGATCCGCCCACCTTGGCCTCCCAAAGTGCTGGGATTACAGGAGTCAGCTACCTCTCATGGCCTATAATGTATGTTTAAAAAACATAATCCACCATCCTTGTTAGCAAAATTTCATTATCCAAACCCTTTTTTTTTCTCTATTAAAGGTCTTGCTTTGGGGAAAAAAAATCTGGTCTATAATGATAGAACACATATGCGAATTTAATTTTTTTAAGCTGAATCAAGGTGTCATTTCATTACCATGAGACTGTCTTCCTTCTATAATTTAGGAATTTAGTTTTTTTAACCTAGGAAATATAAAAATGGTTTTCTGTCAATGTTTGAATTTAGTCAATGATGCATTCATTCATTTACTTAATCATAAGTAATAATGAAGCACATTGTAGTATGCACTGTGCTGATTTCTGGAATATAGTAACAAATACACAATTCTCACATAACCTACATAATAGTGGGGAGATAGAGAATTAAACATGGTCTATCTCATTTCATTAAAGGTAACTTCAGATTTATGAAAAAAGGCTAGCTATTGTTCTACTTTGCAGATGGAGCAGCAGGGCTAAGAAATAAAGGAAAACTAATAACAATACCACGATTTTTTCTAAATGAAGAATTGCTTTTCCATTAATCAGGTTTCATTTTATTAATTCCTTAATTCAGAATCTAAATTTAGGCTGGGCACATTGGCTCACACTTATAATCTCAGCACTTTGGGAGGCTGAGTTCGATCACTTGAGGCCAGAAGTTTGAGACCACCCTGGGCAACAAAGCAAGATCCCGACTCTATATATAAAAATATAAATTTTAAAAGTAGGCAGGTGTAGTGGCATGTGCCTGTAGTCCTAGCTATGCAGAGATAGGAAGAGTGCTTGAACCAAGGAGTTGGAGGCTCTAGTGAGCTATGACCATGCTGCTGTACTCCAGCCTGGACAACCAACTGTAATCCTGTCGAAAGAAAGAAAGAATTTTTATGTCAAACCTGTTGCTCAAAAGTTGACAATTTTTTTTTAAACTATACATAAAGTGGGTCTCTACTACTTTTTTTGTAAAGTCTACCATGATGATAAAATCAGTGAGCTTCTGATATTTTCATGTGTTGTAAGTGGGAAAAATAATCTGTGTAGATACATCTTGCTTTTGAAGAGTCAGAAAGATATTGTTAGGCAGTCAAAGCAGATAATTACCTCACTTGAAAGTTCGCAAGGCTTTCTCTAGAAGTAGCTATAATTTGCCAACAGCCACTGCTTTCAGTCCTCCTTTTCAACCTCATTCTCATACAACCTTAGCTATCTAGATGAATATTTTTCAATGACTTCATTTAAACTTCTTAGAACTTTCTGGGACCTAGATAATTACATACTATCTACTGCAGATATAAATCTATGTAAACCTCCAGATATAAACCACTGAAGTCCAGTGTGGATGAGACCTCTTCTTCCTCATCACAGCAAACAGAGTGATATTCTCAACAGCTAATGCTGAATGTATTAATCAGCATTACCTCCAGTGGGGCATTCCCATTTAATTTGTAATAAAATCTAAGTTCTGAAAATAAAAGACTCTGCAGGCTGAATCAATCTAGAGAGATCCAGACACACAAATCCATGCTTTCCCCAGATCATTTCTAAACAGCTCATGTTGAGTATCTCTGAAAACCTAGGAAATGTAAAACCAAGAAGACTGAGTTTAGAAATTTATTTCAAACTTTGACTAGTAGTAATATCTTGAATATACTTGAATAATGAAATTAAGAGTGGAATGTGAGCCAATACATTTGAGTTCTAGACCTGGAAAGAGCACTAATTTATTATCTGTGTGAGATTAGGCAGTTTATTTTATTTTTCTGCACCTAAATGTGTTCCTCTGTAAAATGAAGGTTTGCCTCTGGAGTACTTTCTTTCTCCATCATGCAAGAGCATCAGTATGGAGAACAATCCTTCAGAACTAAGGTATTCACAGTAGGAGTTCCTTAGGGTGTCTATGAGTTATGATACTTTAGCAACTGAAAAAACATTGGTACAGTCAAAGCATCAAATTTAAGGAACTGCTTATATACTGCAAGCAGTGTTAGAGAAAGAATAACGAGTTGTAAAAACACATAAACAATGCCTCTTCTGTATGATCTAATGCAATGACTTGGCTTGAACAAAACCAAATTTCTTCACCTCCCATGAGAATTTCTGATATTACTTATATACATGAATAGAAATTTCTCATCTTTATACATGTGAGATAACTTTTTTCAAGTTTCAAGAAATATACATGTGGGCTAGTATGCCAGGGATCCTTATATCTATCATACTATGTTGGCATTCAAAAACATAGAAAAGCTGGAAATATCAAAGGGAATAGGCAAACTGCAAAATCACATTTATAATTTTGGATTAGAAGAATAAAGTATAGTTTCTGGGATCATGTAGCCTGACTCCATAAGAGTCTTCATTATACTCCTATCCTAAAATGAATGATTATGATTAATTAAGAAATATTGAGTTTGGACATCATTTTTTCATCACCCACTGAGAATTACAGTACTAAGACATCACCACTAAAGGGTTCATAATTATTAGGAGTAGTAACATTCTAAACAGTATTATCAGGTTATAGAAGAAATTTCTATATATGGAAAGAATTGGAAGTCATCTTCCAATGCTAAGAGATTATTATCATAACTGGAAAAGTGAAGTTTTCTTATCTGATAAAACAGCTTTACACATTAGAAAGCAGGCTGAGGAAAAGAAATGCATGTGTGGAAGAATATTTTGAATAATGAAACATAGAAATAGAGGGTAAGCTACAGGAGAAGATGGAATAGAGAAAAATAGTCATCCTTTCTAAGCAAATGTTGATAAATGTATAAGACAACGAAACAATCTGAAATTGGCATGCAACATGAAGCTGTATTCCAAGCACGAACTCATACTTCAAAAACGTGTTAATAATGTATTAGCCATTTAAATAAAGTAATTTCTCCCCCTTACTTCTCCGTTCCCCCAAAAAGAGTCCTCGTTTGAACACAAAGAATTACTTGTAGTTGCTTGTTTACTTTTTTCACCATGTTGAGATTTTCCAAGGTCAGCATTACCTTACCTGCTTTTGATCAATGACTGGAATTGTGAATCTATGCACATAGACAGTGCTCAATAAATAGTTGATGATAATGATAATTTTCACTGCTTCTGTTACAACCTAGATTTATTCTCTTTCTTTTTCTATGAGAAGATAAAAATGAGTTCAATATCTCAAGCTGCTTAGAGACCACATTAAATTCCAACTATTCTTCCCATATTCTGTATTTTACTACATGGCCAATTTGTAAAATAGGTTTCTTTCTTACACTATTTTATTAACTTTAATTCACTTTTCAATTTTTCTGTCTCCTCTATTGTCTGGCTTAAAAATAAAGGATTCTTTTTAACTCTTTTTATTTCACTAGTCGTTAAGTTTTACATACTTGTGTATGAAGAATACAGTGATAGGATTAATACTACAATTACTCTGCTTAGAGGGGATTGGTGTGTGTGTGTAGGTGTGTGTGTGTGTGTGTGTGTTGCATATTCTCAAATAGATATAGCTCTCTTATTTATATAATTTGACATATTAAAAGATAATCAAATGCAAGGTTATAGCCTAATTGGTTTGGAAAGTCAAAGAAAAGAAAATAGTTATGGTACTTTCACGGAGGTTGCATATTCAGAGATGATTACAATTCTGTTTTGCTCTTCTCAGCAATAGCAAAAAGAAAGAAAGCACATGATTCTATATCAATTATTACAGTAGGAATTTGCAGTTTAAGAACTACCTAGTGGAAACAATAATAATTTAATGTGAAAAGCTGCAGAGTATAAATATTTCATATAAACCAGTTATGAAGTTGCATTATGCTGATTGTATAAAACCATGCTTGAGAAAGGTTCTACAAAGAGAAACTTACACTTTCAGTCATTCAATATCTTTATAGAATTCTGCCACTGTTGAGTGGCTGCCACCTCTTAAATTTTCATATGTAAATTCTTTGCTGAGTGCCTTGAAAGCTCTGTTACTTACTACCTTTAACGCATTCTTAAGAGGCAAGTGGTACACGGGGGATGAACTGTGACCTTTTGGTAAGAGGATGACATCTCTTTGTAATATGTTCTTATACCCAGCTGACTTAAAATATGTCATTATAAAAGGGATGTGGTGGTTGTTAAAATTTTGTTAACATATTCATAAAAATAATGGTGAATTATTATTCCATTTACCCATTAAAAAAAGGTTATTCAATTCCCATTTGGTGCTCAGATTTCATGTAATATTGGATAACTTGTATACCTGACAAAACCCAGAAAAGTAAGTATAGTATGCTAGTGTTTTATTGAACAAGCAAAATTTATTTTATATGCTTGAATGTTTTATGTATTAGTTTGAGAGTTTAGAATTTGAAGAATCCCTTTAGTTATTCCATTTTATATATCAAGAATAAATGGCTTAAATGTAATGCTTGTTTGTGTATTGTTGTGTTTGTGTGTGTGTTTTGTAACACTGGTTCTGTACTGTTTAGATTCTATGAACATTTATGTTAGAGTTAACAAAACTTTTCCCTTTTTAATTCTTATTTTAGTAGCACACCAACATAGCTCTAGTGAATCAAGATTAAATACTATCAGGGGAGAAAACTAGATAACAGGGGTAGAATACATTCACTGTTGGTTACTACTGGTAAGCAATGGAATATAGTTGCCACTCTAAAGTTTGATAGCCCAATACTAAAAATTACACCCTAAAAGAACACATTAAAAAAAAAAACAGCTTATTCCTGGAATGTGTATAGTGAAAGAGTATTTTGTTTTTATATAACTTTAAAAATAATTTTATTACAAAAACAAAATGTGTTTCAGGGAAATTACAGAAACAAGCAAAAGAAAAAGAATAACAAATAAAAATTTGAATTGTTACCTACAATCATTGTTAAAACCATGTGTGCGTTCAAATTTTGTGTGTGAATTATGCCATATCCATTTTTAAAATATATTTGAGAACATGTCCATGCTTATAGAAATATTTGTGCCACAGAACTTTCTGATATTTAATTGTCTAATACACTACACAGTTTTTCATATCTACTTGTTTGGTTATAATTTCTCATGTACAGAAAAGTTGCAAGACTAGTACAGGAATTCCCATATGCAGTTTACCTGTATTCACTATTGTTCACATTTTAATCTCTTTCCTCTCTGTCTTTCTCTCTCTTTCCTTTTCCTCACTTTCTTGTCTTATATACAAGTTCCTGCATGTGTGTGCACAGGTGCACACACACACAAATTATTTTACTTTGCTGAACTCTTCGAGAATAAGTTAGAGAAACAATGTCTCTTTATCCCTAAATACTTCAGCATCTAGTTCCTAAGAATAAAGACATTCACTTTTATAAATAAAGTGAAGTTTTGAAAATTAAAAAAATTATCAGTGGTGCAAAATTGTTGTCTGAATCATAATCAGTATTTAATTGATTATTCCAACAATTCCTGTTATAACGAACGATCTTTTCTTGAACCAGGATGAAAACCTGGACCAACTCATGATTTCGTTCTCATGGCCCTTTAGTGTTCTTTATTCTGGAATACGTCCTCAACATTTCCTTGTTTCTTGTCATTGACATTTTTGAGAGTTAGGAAAAGATAGTTTGTAGAATGCCCCTTTATCTGAATTTGCATGTTTGCTTGTGATTAAATTTAGATTATACGTTGTGGTCAGGAATAAAATAGAAGTGATCTGTATTTTTACATACATCTTATAAGGAGGCATATGGTATTTTGTTCTAATATTGGTGATTTTTACATTTAATGATTTTTGTGTTATTCTTCAGGTTTCTTCACCATGAAGTTATTACTTTTCTTCTGTAATTAATAAGTAATTTAGGAATAGATTATATAATATCATATTCTTCATAAAAAATCTCACCCATGTGTTTTAGCATCTATACTTTCTGTTATTATTAGTTGACATCTTTAAGGCAGTTTTTCTATCTCCCCACTTACTTATTTGAATCTATATGGCTTATGGGTATTGTTTTCAATGGGTTTTGTTATTATAATTATTTTTGATGCTATTATTGTCCTGGATTTGACAAATAGAAGTCCCTTCAAGATGGTTCCTGTGTCTATTTGATATGGCCCCATGATTTTTTAATTGACATTTTAATTGAAATAATTCTAGACTCACATAAACTTTTAAGAAATAATACAAAAAGATTACATGTGTCCTTTATTCAGTTTTACCCAATGGTAACAACTTGCAAAGCTATGGTATACTATCACAACCAAGTTATTTACATTGATTTAACCCACCAATTTTATACAGATTTCCTCAGTTTTATTTGTACCTGTTTGTTTGTATATTTACATCTACACAATTATGTCACCTGTATACACTAGTGTACCCAATGCCTCAATAAAGATACTGAAAATCCCAACACCACAAGGACCTTGGAGTTGTTTTTTAATTACTGCCACTTCTTCCTTCCTACTTAGTCCCTAGCCTCTGGTCACCACTAAATAATCTGTTCTCCATTTCTTTCTTTCTCTCTTTTTTTTTTTAATTTCAAAACTGTTAGGCTGGATGCAGTGGCTCACACCTATAATCCCAGCACTTTGGGAGGCCGAGGCAGGCGGATCACGAGGTCAAGAGATCGAGACCATCCTGACTAACATGGTGAAACCCCGTCTCTACTAAAAATACAAATATTGGCTGGGCGTGGTGGCGCACACCTGTTGTCCCAGCTATTTGGGAAGCTGAGGCAGGAGAATCGCTTGAACCTGGGAGGCAGGGGTTTCAGTGAGCCAAGATCACTCCACTGCACTCCAGCCTGATGACAGAGTGAGACTCTGTCTCAAAACAAAACAAAACAAACAAAACAAAAACTGTTACATAAATGGAATCATACAGTATGTAAAATTGTGGAATTTTTTTTCAATTAAGCATACTTCCTTGGGACTTTATTCAAATTGTTGCCTATATCATTACTACATTCCTTTATGTTGCTGAGTTTTATATATATATATATATATCTCAGATTTTAAACCATTCATCTCTTTGTTTGTTTTTTAAAAGAACATCTGGACTCCTTCCAACTGCTGTGAACATGCCTACACAGGTTTTTATGTGAACATCAGTTTCATTTCTCTGAGATGAATACCCAGGATTGCAAATGCTAGATTGAATGGTAATTGCATGTCTAGTTTTACAAGAAAGTGCCAAACAGATTTCCAGATAAAATGTAAAATGCTGTACCATTTTACATTCCCATTAGCAATCCAAGGGTGATTCACGTTCTCTGCATCTTTGCCACAATTTGGTGTCATTACTATTTTTTATTTTAACCATTCTAAAAAGTGTGTAGTGATGTCTCGCTTTGGTTTTGATTTGCATTTCCCTGATGGCTAATGATGTTGAACATCTCTTCATGTGCGTATGTGCCATCTGTATATCCTCTCGGTTTAAATGTCTGTTCATGACTTTTGTTTAAATGTCTGTTCATGTCTTTTGTTCATTTGTATAGGTTGCTTTGCTACTGTTGAGTTTTGAAAGTTCTTTGTATATTCTTGACACTAGTTTTTGGTCAAATATGTGTTTTATAAACATTTTGTCCAAGTCTATGGCTTGTCTTTTCATCTTTTTTGCATTGGCCTTCACAAAGCTAATTTTTCACTTTTGATGGGTTTTGATTGGTTAGTGTTTATTTTTATAGATAATGTGTTTGGTTTCAAGTCAGATTCTTTGCCTAGACCCCAAATATTTTTCCATATTATTATTCTAAAAATTTTATATTTTTTATATCAATAATCCAATTTGAGTTAAATTTTATTTAAGTATGAGATTTATGACAATTTTCATTTTTTTGGACTATGGAAACTCAGTTATTCCAGTACCATTTGTTGAAAAGGTTATATATTCTCTATTGAATTGTTTTTGCATCTTTGTAGAAAAGAAAGCAATTGAGGATATTTGTGTGGGTCCATTTCTGGACACTGTATTTTGTCCAATTCATCAAAATGTCTCTCCACCAATATCCCATTACACTGTCTTGATTACTGTACTTACGTAGTAATCTATAATATTGCATAGAGTAATTCTTCCTATTTTATTATTTTTTTGTACAGAATTCGTAAGGTATTCTAGGTTCCATACTATTTAATATAAATTTTAGCATGTGTGTCTCTGTTTTCAAAAATGCAAATTCTTGCTAAGATTTTGATAGAAAATGCATACAATCTATGAATCAATTTGGAGGGAATTTACATTTTTAATATGTTGATTCTCCCAATTCATGAACATATATCTTTCCACTTATTTAGGCCTTTGATTTTTCATAAGCAATTGTTAATTCTCAACATAGAAATTCTGTAGATATGTTTTTATCAATGAATACCCTAAAAATGTATTTTCTGGCCTGGCACGGTGGCTCACGCCTGTAATCCCACCACTTTGGCAGGCAAATGACCTGCAGTCGGGAGTTCGAGACCAGCCTGACCAACATGGAGAAATCCCATCTCTACTAAAAATACAAAATTAGCTGGGCATGGTGGCATATGCCTGTAATCCAGCTACTCAGGAGGCTGAGGCAGGAGAATAGCTTGAACCAGGGAGGCAGAGATTGCTGTGAGCCAAGATCGCACCATTGCACTCTAGCCTGGGCAACAAGAGCAAAATTCCATCTCAAAAAAAAAAAAAATGTATTTTCTTGGATACATGAAAAGTTAAGTAGTATTGTGTTTTTAATTTTGGTTTCTTCATGTTTTTCATTGGTATATAGAAATGTAAATAATGTTTATTTTTTTATTTTTATTCTACATTTCTGAACTCATTTGTTAGTTCTAGAAGTACTTTTGCAGATTCCTTGGAATTTCTTAATTAGGCAATCATACCACCTGCAATAGGGGCCATTTTATTGCTTCCTTTCCAAAGTACCATTTAATTTTTTTTTCTTTCCTATTTCAATGACTAGAACTTCCAGCACTATGTTAATTAAGAGCAGTGAGTGTACCTGTCCTTTACCTTGTTCCCTATATTAGGGGAAAAGTGTCCAATAACTCACTGTTAAGTATGGTGTTAGCTGTATGGTTTTTTGTAGATGCTCTTTATAAAAATTGAGGATGTTTCCCTCTGTTCTAAGTTTCCTAAGTGTTTTTATTATGCATGAGTGTCAAATATTATCAAATGCTTTTCTTGCTTTTCTTTACATTACTATATATGATCATACAATTATTCTTTATTGGTGTGATGAAATTACATTGATTGATTTTCTAATGTTGCACTTGGCTTGTACAAATGGAATAATTCCAATTGATCCTGGTACATAATTATCTTTGTATGTTGTTGGGTTCTATTTACCAATATTTTGTTGAGGATTTTACTTCCTTTTTCACATGAGATATTGATCTATAGTTTTCTTATTTTGCGTTATCTTTGTTTTGGTATCAAGGTAATGAACTCTATTTTCTGAAGAGAGAGTATAAAATTGGTGTTACATCTTTCTTGATGTTTGATAGACTTCTCCACTGAAACCAACTGGGGCTGAGTATTTCTATACAGGGAGTTTTTAATTTCTAAATTCAATTTCTTCCATGATTACAGGACACTTCAGATTGTTTATTTCATCTTCATTGAGTTTTGGTAGTTTTAACTTCTCACAGAGTTGGTCTGTTATAATTTTTTGAATTCACAGTACAAAGTTTTTAATAGTATTTATTTAATATTTTTTAATAGCTATAGTATCTTAAGTGATATATCTTATTTCATTATTGATATTGGTGATTTGTATCTTCTTTTTACTTATGTCAGTCTTGCTAGATTCTTATCAATTGTATTGATTTTTTTGAAGAATCATCTTTTTTCACTTGTATTTTCTCTTGCTGTTTTGAATCTCAAGGATTTTTGTATTATTATTTCTTTCTCTAGCTAGCTTTGGGTATTTTTTTTCTCTTTTTTTTAGTTTCTTTAGGACAGATTTAGATTATTGATTAATGTTTTTTTCAATCTTTTCTACTGTAAACATTTAGTGTTATAAATATACCCCCAGCACTGCTTTAGCTTCATCTCATATATTTTGATATATAGCAACTGGCTTTTCTTGTAGTTCTACATGTAGCTAATTTTCTTTTAAGACCCATCATTTATTTAGAACCATGTAGTTTAGTATCTTACGTATTTAGGTTTTGTCTTATTATTTGATTTTTAATTTGATTTTACATTGCCAGAGAATACACTCTGTAAGTTTTCAAATTTTAAATGTATTAAAGTTTTATGGCTGAGGATATTGTCTCTCTTAGAGAATATTCCATGGGTGTGTCATAAGAATATGCATTTGGTTGTTATTATTTGGAATGTTCTATAAATGTCACACAGATTCTATTGGCTGATTCAGTTATTGTATATCTTTGCTGATTTTTTTGCCCAGTAGTTCTATCGGTTGCTGAAAAGAGGATGTTTAAGGTTTCCAGCTATCATGAGTGATTTGTTATCATTTATTTCAGTGATAACAATTTTGCTGCATACATTTTAAGGCCCTAATATGTGAAGTGTACACGTTTAAGGTCATTACATCTTCCTGGTAGACTGATCTTTGATCTTTTAATCATTATATAGTCTTTTTTTTGTCTCACAATTTTCTTTGCTCTGAAGTCTACCTTATCAGATGTTAATAGAGCTACTCCTACTTTTTTCATTAATGTTGAATAATATATTTTCCCATCCTTTTACTGTCAACCTACTTACCTTGTTAATTTTAAAGTGAAAATAGAGCTTCTTGTTAAAAGCTTGTGGTTGAATAGTTGGGTCATTAATTTTAAAAAAAAATCTGCTTTGCCAGTCTCTTTAGATTCATGTATTTAAACCATTTAACATTTAAGAAGAGTATTGATATGTTAGAACTTATTATACCATTTTATTATTTGTTTTCTGCTTATTTTCTCTGGTACTCATTTCTCTGTTTCTCTTTTTTTTTATCTTCCTGTGGGTTACTTGAACATTTTTTAGAGTTTTACCTTATAGACAGTACTTTTAAGTGTATTATTTTGTATGTTTTTCACAGTGTTTGCTCTGGGATATAAGGATATATGTGTATAATCTTATTATACCCTCCAGATATCAACATTTTGCCTCTTTGAGTGCATTGTGGAAACAGTTCTATTAATATCCCCTTACCTTCCCTACTATTAATATTAAATATCATTGCCTTGATATCAAATGGCATACTAATTTGTGATTCAATTACCAAATATAATTTCTAAAACCCATGAGATGAATAATCAGTTGTATGAACCTGTATTTTCACTTTTCTTTCTTCTTTCTTACTTCCCAAATTTTTTTTCTGCTATAGTTTTCTTTATGTCTGAAGAACTTCCTTTAGTAAATATTTAATGATTTGTTTGTGAGTGGCAAATTATTTTAGTTTTTCTTCATCTAAGAATATCTTTATTTCTCCTTCATTTCTGAAGGGAGAAATCATAGTTATTTATAATCACCAGAAACATAAATGATATTGTCCAATAGATAAACAAATGGGGTACATCCATCCAATGGAATACTTAACTTAGCAACAGAAAAGAATTAGCAATCACACCAAGCAAAGACATGAATGATTGATTAACATATATTACTAGGTGAAGGAAATTGCTCTGAGAAGGCTACAATATATGACCATTTATGTGATATTCTGGAAAAGGCAAAACTGCAAAAATGGAAAACAGACCACGACCTGTCAAAATTTGGGGGATGGGGATTGAATAGGTAAAGACCACGATATTTTTATAGAAGGAAACCTACAAACTATGATTTTTTAATAAATGTTTTATACCATATAAATATAAAGTTTTTAATAATCAGGGATACTGAGTGTAAAGTACATGGAAAATGTCTGTATTATCTTCAATTTTTTTCCTGCAAATTTGAAGCTTTTCTGAAACAAATTTATTATTTAAAATGGGAGACGTCAAGAAAACTAAAAATCTCACCTGCTAGAAACAAACTTCTCTGTTTAGTTAAGGCAAATCTGACTCCACTCTGCATTACCCAGACAATATGACTCCAGTCTTCTAGTAATAGCATTTAGAATCATAAGACAGTGTAAAATATAATACAATAAAGGTAGGCTCACATTTAGTCTTGTTAGCTTCTCTGCAAAACATGCAGATATCAAATGAAGACAAGAGGATTTAAACACATAAAAGTTTCAACATAGTCTGCATGCTCAGGAAAGCCCTAGAATATCTGATATGTTGCTTAAACTGCTGTGATCCAACAAGTCTAAGTAATATATTACAGAATTCAATATCTGTTTTCCTTGCCAATGTCTTCCAAAGACATTGCTGCTTGGAAGAAAGCATGGATCATGAAAAATGTTGAGTAACTTAATAACCTGCTACTTTGATAGCTCTCTCTGTCTTACTCATCTAGAATTTTGGACCCATCCAGATAACAGAGTTGGCATGAAATTGACTGAAATGTTATGACAGAAGTTAAATGTGTTTTAAGGATTTTGACAGTTATTCCAAATTAAACTTAAAGTTTGTACCAAACTATACCCTCACTCATCTGGCATGAAATGCCCATTTCTGAATAGCTTTATCAATAAATGTTATCTGTTTTAAAATCTGTACTGACTTATTCAAGTTAAAATATTATGTGACAGGTTTCATTTGCATATATTCAATTATTACTGAGATTGAATATTTTCCATATTTTATTTGTGTTACATATTTATTTTTTCATGAATTCCTATTCATGTCTTTTGGCATTTTTCTATGTGTTTATTTTTTTCTTATTGATTTGTTAGAGTTCTTCATATATATAAAACCCTTATAACCCACTTGATTCGTATTTGTTCTTAATCTGTTTCAGACATTTTAATTCTGTTTTACCTATTTGGAATTTCTATGCCAATAAGCATCTATCTTAATTCTTAAAATTTTATAGCATATTTCAACATTTGCATTGAAAGTATTTTGTTCAAAGTTGAAGCAAATGATAGCCAAAAGTCATTAACAAAATTATGCTACACTCTTAAGAGCTTCTGAAGCCCAAACATCAGCAAATTAAAGCCTTCTTTTTTTATATGCTTCACTTAAGGCTAAATTATTCCACCAAAGCCATCAGTTACATTTCAGCACAATGATTCCAAAAATAGTTCACTTGCATGTTGAATACATTATAGAGCTGTAAAATCCAATATCACAATCTTATAAATTTCAAACATAACATGGTATTACATAAAATTATTTTACCTCAGGTCAAGTATTATTTCTAGAGTCCATCTGGGCTCAAGAACACATTTATGTTGCATGTAAAGACAGTATAAACAGAAGGTGGAACACTGAGAGAATTGTCTCAGTGGATTTCATCTGAGGCATATTAAACACTAAACAAAATGCATGCTGAATGATCATCTCATCATTTACTCTGAGATTTAGTTAGTCTTTGGCAGAAATTATAAAAGCTAAATAAAAGCAACTTATAGCTCAATACCTAACTGAAAATCCTGCGTCAAACATTATTCAGGTACGGATGGATGAAGTTGAGCTGTAACAATCAACTGTGAAGGTGTTTTTGGTTGACAACAGCAGGATGTTTATAAGCTTCATGATTAAAACATCTGATATTCTATTTCCTGAATATTCTTGAATTGCAAAGTAAAGAAAACAGTTGGTTATTGTAACTGCTAAATGGGAATTATCATGTTTAGATGCACCACCAGAGAGGGTCAGAAATAAACTCCATAATTCTCCCACTTGCTTATTATACTGTTTGTTTGTTCTTGTTGTTCAACAGATGTTAACCATGTTAGCAAGGGTTATTGTTTAATCTTAGTGTTTTTGACTCTTTCTGTTACTGTTCATGCAGTAAAAATCAATATGGAGTTCGAATTTCACTTTTGGCACTTGCTTTAGCAAGAGATTTATTTTCTGAGTCTCAAGTATAAGAAAAATACAAATATATATGGCTACTCTTAAGATTAAATGAAATAACATACGGTAAGTGCTTAGAATACAGGTTGGTATATATATGCTGGGTGCTCCAAATGTTGACATCTGGTTGAATTCTCATTTTGTGGATATTATTTTCTTTTTAGGTAAGAGAAAGTGAAATTTATTTATTTATTTTCAAAGCAAAATAGTATTGACCCATTCCAAACCCATTTTCTGCTGCCAAATAGAGCTCAGGTAACTCAGAATTTCTAAATAGGTCTCCATAACTCTTCAGTAGAAGGCTTTCTTTCTCTTTCTTTTTTTTTTTTTTTTTTTTTTTTTTTTTTACTTTTACTCTGCTGGCCTGCAATAATTTAAAGAAAACCAAAATGAGAAAAAATACTGTGACAAATATTCCTTATTAAGTTCAAATGATATTTTTAAAGGTCTGATTCATTATCAATTATCACTTCATTAAAAATAACAAAATTCATTATGATGGAGTAGAACCAGGACCAGTGTTTTCTGGAGAATAGGCATAGCCCACAATTTCCAGTCTAATCTGTATTTAAAAGATACAACTTTAACGGAAGCAAAGGATAGAATAAGGGGCAGAGATAAAAAATATTTGACCTATCTTGTTGACAACAAAAGACACATCATAAGGTTTGAGGGTCAGATGCCTCAGAAATTATCTGCCTGCCACTAGAATGAACATGGGCCCTCAACCTGCGAGGCAGTTTAGTCTTGCTACCTCCAGTTTTTTCCTATCAACTACTATTGGAAGCACTCAAGTATGGAGAAGGATTACTGGACTGTTGGTACAGCTCTGCTCTTTAATTAAGGTCTGGCTTCCATGTGCTTTTTTGAGAGCTGATGACTAGGCTAAGCAGTTGCTGTCCACGGTCCATTAGAGCTCGAAATGCTCTAATTATTGACTTAGCTCAGGCACAGACTACGAAAGGAAATATGTAGACTTGGGCTGATGACTTATTGATTGCTTTTAGGGAACTTAATTTTTGTTTTCATTTAGACAATTAAATGAGCTCCAGAGGTTGAATCAAGAATATATAATTTTGAGCCAAGACCAAATACCTGTCTAGTTGACGGAGATACAATTGAGTGTAAAAACAGGCATCATCCCAACCTTGTGGAGCTTACCCTTCTGTTGTCAAGAAACATGAAAATAAAATAAGTGAAAAAGAAAACTAAAGCTCTGGTAAGCCCCTCAAAATAGCCAGCATATCATATCATGAAACTTTGTAATGAAAGAGTTCCCTTGTCATGGAATACAGAGAAGATTTCCTTGAGGAGGGGATATTTGAGCTGGAATTTGAAGGATAAACACAAGTTGATTGGGTGAGGTGGAAAATATACAGAAAGGTGTTACATGCAGAGAGGGAATATTGTGTAAAGGCCTTTGATACAGAAAGGAGCCTAACACTTTAAAATATACTAAAAGGAATCCCACTGTGCTTGGAGTTGGGGTGGGTTATGAGAGTGGGTTATGGCTATGATGTGAAGAGAGAGGATTGGGGTCAAACTGTTGCTCATCAGTCGTTCATCCATTTTCTCATTCATTCAGTGAATATATATGTGCGTGTGTGTGTGTGTGTGTAAATTTATAAATTTTCCTTTTTTAAATGATTTCTTTTTTAAATTGACAGATAAAGTTATATGTATTTGTTCTGTACAACATGATGCTTTGAAGTATATGCAGATTGTGGAATGGTTAAATCTAGCTAATTAACAACTGCATTACTAGACATAGCTATCATTTTTGTGGTAAGAATACTTAACATCCACTTTCTGCATTCTTCAAGATCAAGGAATATATATTGAGCACTAATTGGTGTTAGTTACTTTGGAATGTTGGGATTGGACCAGTGAATATAACTTAAGGTTTTTTTTTGAGCAAAGCAATGTCAGGTATTGTTAAGTAGTATGCAGAGAGTTCAAATGGACTGAAATGTTGGATACAGCAGGTTTTCCAGCTGAAATTGACTTGTAAGGAAAAAAAGTTTTTCTGAAGTGATACGTAAATCGGGAAAAAAAGAGCAAAAGGGGAAGAGCATTACATGTAGAGAAACAGCTTGTGCATAAACTTAGGAAAGTAACAAGCTTACATTGCAAAGAACAGAAAAAAAGGCCAGTGTGGCTGAATCTTAATGGGAAACAAAGTGTGCCTTTTATTTTTCATTCCAATTATTTGTTAACTGTTACAGCCTGTTTCAGGACCTTAAAGACTTCAATATCCTTAAGGCTTGCAAATTTGCTTTACCACTACTACTACAACTGTTACTACTACTACTGCTACTACTATTATTATTATTATTATCCTTGTTTTAAAACCCTGGGATATGGCTTTATTATAGCCAGCATTTTAAAAATAAAAGTTCCTGTAGAAACAGATTTTCTTTTCTTTACGGTTCAATTTTTTTTTTAATACTTAAATTCTGGGATACATGTGCAGAACATGCAGGTTTGTTACAGAGGTATACACGCGTCATGGTGGTTTGTTGCACCCATCAACCTGTCGTCTATATTAGGCATTTTTCTTAATGATATCCCTTTCCTAGCCTCCCACCCCACAACAAGCCCTGGTGTGTGACTTTCCCCTCCCTGTGTCCATGTGTTCTCATTGTTCAACTCCCACTTATAAGTAAGAACATGTGGTGTTTGGTTTTCTGTTCCTGTGTTAGTTTGCTGAGAATGATGGTTTCCAGTTTCATCCATGTCCTTGCAAAGGACATGAATGCATCCTTTTTTATGGCTGCATAGTATTCCATGGTGTA
Organism: Pan troglodytes; assembly: GCF_028858775.2. Classification (NCBI taxonomy): domain Eukaryota; kingdom Metazoa; phylum Chordata; class Mammalia; order Primates; family Hominidae; genus Pan; species Pan troglodytes. Next base: position 115,508,063 of record NC_072403.2, read on the forward strand.
TATGTGCCACATTTTCTTTACCCAGTCTATCATTGATGGGCATTTGGGTTGGTTCTGCTTTGCTACTGTGAATAGTTCTGCAATAAACATACATGTGCATGTGTCTTTATAGTAGAACGATTTATAATCCTTTGGGTGTATACCCAGTAATGGGATTGCTGGACAAAATGGTATTTCTGGTTCTAGATCCCACACTGTCTTTGACAATGGTTGAACTAATTTACACTCCCACAAACAGTGAAAAAGCATTCCTATTTCTCCACATCCTCTCCAGCATCTTTTGTTTCCTGACTTTTTAATGATTGCCATTCTAACTGGTGTGAGATGGTATCTCATTGTGGTTTTAATTTGCATTTCTCTAATGACCAGTGATGATGACCTTTTTTTCATATGTCTGTTTGACGCATAAATGTCTTCTTTTGAGAAGTGTCTGTTGATGTCCTTTGCCCACTTTTTGATGTTTTTTTTTTTTCTTGCAAATTTGTTTAAGTTCCTTGTAGATTCTGGATATTAGCCCTTTGTCAGGTGGATAGATTGCAAACATTTTCCCCCATTCTGAGGTTGCCTGTTCACTCTGATGATAGTTTTTTGCTGTGCAGAAGCTCTTTAGTTTAATTAGATCCCATTTGTCTATTTTGGCTTTTGTTGCCATTGCTTTTGGTGTTTTAGTCATGGAGTATTTGCCCATTCCTATGTCCCGAATGGTATTGCCTAGGTTTTCTTCTAGTGTTTTTATGGTTTTACATCTTACATTTAAGTCTTTCATCCATCTTGAGTTACTTTTTGTATAAGGTGTAAGTCAGTGGTCCAGTTTCAGTTTCCTGCATATGGCTAGCCAGTTTTCCCAACACCATTTATTAATTAGGGAATCCTTTCCCCATTGCTTGTTTTTGTCAGGTTTGTCAAAGATCAGATGGTTGTAGATGTGTAGTGTTATTTCTGAGGCCTCTGTTCTGTGCCATTTTTCTATATATCTGTTTTGGTACCAGTACCATGCTGTTTTGGTTACTGTAGCCTTGTAGTGTAGTTTGAAGTCAGGTAACATGATCCCTCTAGCTTTGTTCTTTTTGCTTAGGATTGTCTTGGCTATATGGGCTCTTTTTTGGTTCCATATGAAATTTAAAGTAGGTTTTTTCTAATTCTGTGAAGAAAGTCAATGGTAGCTTGATGGGATAGCAATGAATCTATAAGTTACTTTGGGCAGTATGACAATTTTCATGATATTGATTCTTCCTATTTATGGGCATGGAATGTTTTTCAGTTTGTTTGTGTCCTCTCTTATTTCCTTGAGGAGTGGATTGTAGTTCTCCTTGAAGAGGTCCTTCACATCCCTTGTAAGTGTATTCCTAGGTATTTTATTCTCTTTGTAGCAATTGTGAATGGGAAATCACTCATGATTTGGCTCTCTGTCTGTTATTGGTGTATAGGAATGCTTGTGAGTTTTACACATTGATTTTGTATCCTGAGACTTTGCTGAAGTTGCTTATCAGCTTAAGGAGATTTTGGGCTGAAATGATGGGTTTTTTTAAATATACAATCATGTAATCTTCAAACAGAGACAATTTGACTTCCTCTCTTCCTATTTGTATAGCTTTATTTCTTTCTCTTGCCTGATTGCCCTGGCCAGAACTTCCAATACTATGTTGAATAGGAGCAGTGAGAGAGGGCATCCTTGTGCCAGTTTTCAAAGGGAATGCTTCCAGCTTTTGCCCATTCAGTATGATTTTGGCTGTGGGTTTATCATAAATAGCTCTTATTATTTTGAGATATGTTCCATCAATACCTAGTTTATTGAGAATTTTTAGCATGAATGTGGTGTTGAATTTTATCAAAGGCCTTTTCTGCATCTATTGAGATAATCATGTGGTTTTTGTCATTGGTTCTGTTTATGTGATGGATTCCGTTTATTGATTTGCATATATTGAACCAGGCTTGCATCCCGGGGGTGAAGCCGACTTGACTGTGGTGGATAAGCTTTTTGATCTGCTGCTGGATTCGGTTTGCCAGTATTTTATTGAAGATTTTCATCAGGGATGTCAACCTGAACTTTTTTGTGTGTGTCTCTGCCAAGTTTTGGTATCAGGATGATGCTGGCCTCATAAAATGAGGTAGGGAAGAGTGCCCCTTTTTTTCTATTGTTTGGCATTTCAAACTTTAATTGTCCAAAACAGAATTTTGATCATTAGTCTCTTCAAACGTTTATCTCCCATTGTTTGCACCTTAGTGAAGTGCACATGCCATAGTCAAAGACAAATATTTGGGATCATCCTTGGTTCCTCCTGATGTATTAGCATGGCTTGTTAAATATCAACTTGAGATCAGTTCTACTTGTGTTCATCTAAACTATAATCTAAATGCTCATTATTTTCTACCTGAACTGATTTAACATCCTTATAATTAATCTTTTTTGTGTGGGGAAGGGGACTGCCCTATAGGACTATTTTATATCCAAAAGATAGTCTCATGTTTTTTAAAAGTAAAATTTGGTGATCTACTACTCTATTCTCTGTCACACCTTTACTCCTAACATCGGCACACACTATTCAGTGGCTTAACATTACTCTGAAAATATAACTAAGTTCCTGGCCCCACTCTATAAATCTCCCTGTGATCTAGCTCTTCCCTGCCTCTCCAGTCCTGAATCTACAAGGAAAAAAAATCTCAAAAATACTGTTATAGATTCATCCCTAGAAACACCAGACATTCAGATAACTCATTTCTTCCACATACCCACTAATCTAATCAAGCTCTGAATATATTCTAGTCTATCTACTTCTCACACTTCTTCTCAATTCCAGAAAATCTTCTACAATGTCATGTGTAATTTAAAGACCATGAGCAGCAAAATATCCTATTTTTTTCAACCTCTTCTCTCAAAGCTTTCCTTAATTCATTGTACTATAAAATAAAACAAGCTAGCCAATGAATCTGCTTACCTAAACATGTTTCTGCAGAAATTTTTATTTTAAAAAGCTAGTAATAGCAAAGCCATTTATGAGCCTTAAGTTTACTGAAGTTGTTAAGATCCCTGAAAATGGCTATAACAAATTAAAAACATAATTATAATAAAAATTAAAAGCCTGGCTTCTCCCTGAGGACAGTGTTTTCCCTGCAGCCCTCTAGGGTAGTATAAGGTATTGTGGTGATTGTTAGGCTGGGAGGTGTAGTAGAAATGCTTTTGTTCCTCTTTGCCATTTTTATAAAATTCTACAATTTGTCTCCTAAAAATATAGCTTTGAATCTCATTTCCATGGATTATATCACCTACTACTCTTCATTTGCTTTTATCATCTTCAGATCCCAGGTATTCAACCGCATGTTTTCCAAGGCATCTGTTCCCAGCTCCATATCACTCTTTCCACACTACTTCAGTCTTAATTCTGGTGATTTCAGTATACATGTACATAATCATACATAACTCTCAGGCCCTTTGTTTCCTTAATTTACCTTCCAATGATCTTCCCCTGCATTCTGCCTTACCTACACACTCACATGATATTGCCCCGGGACTTATTATTAACAATAAATGTAACCCTGAACGATTACATTGCCTGCATTTCACTTTTTGGTCATCATTACTGTCTATCCTTTCAACTCACTTTCTCTATTACTCCACTCCTCCAAACTAGGAATTCTACTAATTTTTTTCCTGTCACTGAGATATTTGATATCTTCCCCCTGCTCCTAAACAAGTCTAAATATTATGGTCAATTATTATAATCTTTTTTGAACACATATACTCTCCGGCTTGTCTCTAGCTTTGTTGTAGTCACCTAATAAAATCAAAACCTGTTTAATCCAACTTTATAACTTCTCTGCACTTGAAACTTGTACAACATAAAATGAACGGAGAAAAATGCTCAACTAATTGATTACTTCATTATAAATTAATAATTATAGACCTAAATTGGGCCTTAGTGTTTCCTGCCAGTTGCGTCACAATTCCCTACATGCATTTACTTTTATGCCATTTAAGACGACAGTTTCACAGCTTCTTAGCTCTCCTCAAACCTTCAACATCACCCATTTCATTTTCATTCCCAGATAAATTCTACTTCATGAAAAATTATTAAAGTACAAGTATACCGCAGAGACATTGCAGGTTCAGTTCTAGGCCATATTCTAATAACGAAAATCACATGACATTTTTGGTTTCCCAGTGCATATAAAAGTTATGTTTACAGTATATTGCAGTCTATTAAGTATGTAAAGCATTATGTATTAAAATGATATATATATCTTAATGTAGAATAATTTATAGCTAAAAATGTTAATGATCATCTGAACCTTGAGCAAGTTGTAAGGTGTTTGCTGGTGGAAGGTCTTGCCTGGATGTTGATAGCTCCTGACTGATCAATGTGGTGGTTGTTGAAGGTTGGTGTGGCTGGGAAAATTTCTTAAAATAAAACAACAGTGAGGTTTGCTGCATCTATTTGTTGACTCTTCTTTTCACAAAATACTTTTCTGTAGTGTGTTATGTTATTTGACAGCATTTTACCCACATCAGAACTTCTTTCAAAATTGGAGTTTAACCTCTCAACCCTGCCACTGCTTTATCAACTAAGATTATATAATATTCTAAATCCTTTGTTGTTGTTTCAACAATGATCACACCATCTTCACCAGTGATAGATTCCATTTCAAGAAACTATTTTCTTTGTTCATCCATAAGAAACAATTTCTTACTCATTCAACTTTTATCATGAAGTTGCAGCAATTCAGTCCCAGGCTCCACTTCTACTTCTAGTTCTGTTGCTATTTCCAACATATCTACCATTACTTTATTTATTTTAATTGTTAGTTTTTATGGGTACATAGTAGGTGTACATGTTTACAGGGTACATGAAATATTTTCATACCGGCATTCAATATGTAATAATCACATCAGGATAAATGAGGTATCCATCACTTCAAGCATATGTCCTTTCTTTCTGTTACAAACAATCCAGTTATATCCTTTTAGTTATTTTAAAATATACAATACAATATTCTTGACTATAGTCACCCTGTTATGCTATCAAATGCTAGATCTAATTCATTCTATCTAACTATATTTTTGTACCCATTAGCCATCCCCACTTCCCACACCCAACTATCCTTCCCAGCCTCTGGTAACCTAATTCTAAATCCTTTGTTTTCATTTCAACAATGTTCATACCATCTTCACCAGGGGTAGGTTCTATCTCAGTAAACCATTTTCTTTGTTCCTCCATTAGAAACAATTGTGTAGATATACTACATTTTCTTTATACATTTATCTGCTGAAGACAACTTAGGTTGATTCCAAATCTTGGCTATTGTGAATAGTGTTCAAATAAACCTGGGAGTGCAGATGTATCTTCAATATACTGATTTCTTTTCTTTGGGTACATACCAAGCAGTGAAATTGCTAGATCATACGGTACTTTCATTTTTATAATTTTGAGAAACCTCCATATTGTTCTCCATAGTAGCTGTATTAATACACATTCCCACCAACAGTGTACAAGTGTTCCCTTTTCTCTACATCCTTGCAAGCATTTGTTATTATCTGTCTTTTGGATGAAAGCCATTTTAACTGGGATGATATGATATTTCATTATAGCTTTGATTTGCATTTTCTGATAAACGATGGTGTTGAGCACTTTTTCATATACCTGGTTGCCATTTATATGTCTTCTTTTGAGAAATGTCTATTCAGACCTGTTGCCCATTTTTAAATCAGATTATTAGATTTTTTTCCAATAGAGTTGATTGAGGTTCTTATACATTCTGGTTATTAATCCTTTGTCAGATATATAGTTTGCAAATATTTTCACCAAGTCTGTGTGTTGTCTCTTCACTTTGTTGGTTGTTTTCTTTCCTGTGCAGAAGCTTTTTAACTTGATATAATTCCATTTGTCCATGTGTTTGCTTTGGCTGCCTGTGCTTTTGGGGTATCACTCCAGAAATCTTTGCCCAGACCAATGTCCTGGAATTTTTTCCTAATGTTTTCTCTTAGCAGTTTCGTAGTTTGAGGTCTTAGACTTAAGTCTTTAATCCACTCTGATTTTATTTTTGTGTATGGTTAAAGATAGGGGTCTAGTTTTATTCTTCTGCATACAGACATCCAGTTTTCCCAGCACCATTTATTGAAGAGACTGTTCTTTCCCCAATGTATGTTCTTGGAACCCTTATATAAAATGAGTTCACTGTCAATTTGTAGACTGATTTCTGGGTTCTCTTTTCTGTTCCATTGGTTTATGCATTTATTTCTATGACAGTACCATGCTGTTTTGGTTACTATATAGGTATAGCTCTGTAGTATGATTTGAAGTCAGGTAATGCGATTCCTTCCCATTTGTTGTTGTTCTTGTTTTTCTCAGGCTTTGGCTATTTTGGGTGTTTTCTGTGTCCATATAAGTTTTAGGATTATTTTCTATCTTTCCGTAAAGAATGTCCATGGTAGTTTTATACAGATTGCATTGAATCTGTAGGCTGCTTTGGGTAGTATGGGCATTTTAATAATATTGGTTCTTCCAATCCACAAACATGGAATATATTTCCATTTTTGTGTGTGTCCTCTTTAATTACTTTTATCAATGTTTTATAGCTTTCATTATAGAGATCTTTTACTTCTTTGGTTAAGTTTATTCATATATATTTTATTTTATTTATAGCTATTATAAATGGGGTTACATTCGTAATTTATTTTTCAGATTGTTCACTGTTAGCTTATAGAAATGCTGCTAATTTTTGTATGTTGATTTTCTATCCTACAACTTTACTGAATTTGTTTATCAGATCTAACAGATGTTTTTGGATCCAGTCTTCAGGTTTTTTCAAATAAAATATTATATCATCTGAAAAGAAGGATACTTTGTTTTCTTTCTTGCAATTGGGATGCCCTTTATATGTTTATCTTGTTGCTCTAGCTAGGACTTCCAGTACTATGTTGTTGTGGTGAAAGTGGGCATCCTTGTCTTGTTCCGGATCTTAGAAAAAAGGCTTGCGGTTTCTCCTCATTCAGTATAATACTAGTCATGTATCTAACATATATGGTTTTTCTTGTGTTGAGGTGTATTCATTCTAGACCTGGTAACTTGATGGTTTTTATCATGAAGGGATGTTGAATTTTATTAAATTATTTCTCAGCATCAATTGAAATAATCATATGATTTTTGTCCATTCTGTTGATATGATGTGTCGCATTGATTTTCATATGTTTAATCTTCCTTTCATCCTTTGGATAACTCCCACTTGGTTAAGAAGAATGATCTTTTTAATGTGTTGTTGAATGCCGTTTGCTGGTATTTTGTTAAGGATTTTTGCATCAATGTTCATCAGGGATATTGGCCTGTAGTTTCCTTTTTTGATGTGTCCTTGTCTGATTCTGGTATCAGGGAAACACTGACCTCATAGAATGAGTTTGAGAGTATTCTCTCCTCCTCTATTTTTCAGAATAATTTTAGTAGAATTGGTATTAACTGTTCTTTAAATGTTGGTAAAATTCAGCAGTGAAGCCATTGGGTCCCAGGCTTTTATGTGCTGGGGGACTTTTTACTACAGCTTCGACCTTGTTAAATATTTATTATTGGACTGTTCAGGTTTTGGATTTCTTCTTGGTAAGTTGTATGTTTCTAGGAATTTAACCATTTCTTCTAGATTTTCCAATGTTTTGGCATATTGTTGCGAATAGTAAACTCTAATAATCCTTTGAATTTTTGCAGCATCAGTTGTAATTCTTCCTTTTTCATCTGTTTTATTTTTTTATTTGGGTCTTCTCTCTTTTTGTCTTAGTCTGGCCAAAAGTTTGTCAATTTTGTTTATCTTTTAGAAAGTCAACTTTTCATTTTGTTGATTTTTATATTTTCTTTGTTTCAGTTACATTTATTTTTTCTAAGATCTTTATTATTTCTTTTCTCATACTAATTTTCTTCTACTAGTTGCTAGGTTATTTAAAGTTTTTCTACTTTTTGATATAGGCACTTATATCTATAAACTTTCCTCTCATTGCTGCTTTTGCCGTATCCCATAGGTTTTGATATGCTGTGTTTTTATTATCAATAAACTCTTCTATTTCCTTTTCAATTTCTTCATTGAGACAGTGGTCATTAAGGAGCATATTGTTTAATTTCTATGTGTTTGTATAGTTGCCAAAATTCTGCTTGTTATTGATTTGTAATTTTATTCCATTGTGGTCAGAGAAGATACTTAACAAGATTTCAATTTTTTTGAATTTTTAATACTCATTTTACTGCCTAACATATGGTCTATCCTTGAGAATGATCCATGTGCTGAGGACAAAAATGTGTATTTTGCAACCATTGGATGACATGTTCTGTAAATATCACTTTAGATACATTTGGTCAATAGTATAGATTAAATTTGATGTTTCTTTGTTAATTTTCTGCAGAGAAGATTTGCCCAATGCCGAAAATGGGGTGCTGAAGTCCTCGAGTTATTATTGCATTAGAGTCTATCCCTCTTTAGCTCTAACAATATTTGCTTTATATATCTGCATACTCCAGTGTTGGGTGCATATATATTTGTAATTGCTATATCACCTTGCTGAATTGACCCCTTTATCATTATATAGTGACTTTCTTTGTCTCTTCTTATAGCTTTTGTCTTGAAATCTATTTGGTCTGATATAATTAGTCTTGTTTTTTATGTTGTTCTTTCCACTTGCCTGAAATATCTTTTTCTATTCCTTTATTTTCAGTTTATGTATGTCTTTGTAGGTAAAGTGTATTTCCTGTAGGCAATTACTCTCTGACTAGGGCTTATCTAAATCTTCCCTCTCTGGGTGCCAGCTGAGCTCTTCCCAGTGTTACTTTCTGCTGTGACAGGGCAGCATCGACTTCCAATGCAAGGTCCCACAATTGCTGCGCTTTCCCTCCCCCAAGAACACAGATTTTGTGGGCTATGCAACTGCTGCTAGAGATTGGGGAAGGGGTGGTATCTTCAATTCAAGACATTCCTACCTCTTTCAGTTAAAACTAGGTGTTGTGATCATGCACCTAATTTTTGGTTCTTATAAAGGTGGCTTTTTGTGAGGATAGTTGTAAAAATTGGTGTTCTTCCTGGAAGGACAATCAGTGGAGGCTTCTATTCAGCCAGCTTTCTATTTTTTGCAGTTTCTTTCTCTACTGGTGCTTTAAACCCCTTAAAATGATCCAAGAGGGTTGGAATCAACTTCTTTTAATCTCTTGTTAATGTTGCTATTTTGAAAACCTCCCATGAATCATGAAAGTTCATAATGGCATTTAGAACGGTGAATCCTTTCTAGGAGGTTTTCAATAGACTTTGCCGAACCCTATCAGAAGAATCACTATCTATGGCAGCTATATCCTTACATAATTTATTTTTCATTTTTTAAATAAGACTGGAAAGTCAAAATTATAGATCCATGATCTGCAGAATAGATGTGTTAGCAGGTGTAAGAACAACATTCATCTCCTTGTACATCTCCACCAGAGCTCTTGAGTAACCAGAGGTGTTGTCAAAGAACAGTAATATTTTGAAAGGAATATTTTTGTCTAGGAACTAGGTCTTAACAGTGGAGTTAAAATACTCAGTAAACCATATTGTAAATACATATGCTGTAATGCAGGTTTTGTTTTCCATTCCTAGAGCACAGGCAGAGTAGATTTAGCATAATGCTTAAGCGCACTAAGATTTTAAAACTGATAAGTGAGCATTGAGTTCAACTTAAATTTACCAGCTGCATTAGGTCCTAACAAGTGAGTCAGCCTGTCCTTTGAAGTTTTGACACAAGATATTGACTTCTGTCTAGCTATGAAAGCACTAGATATCTGATCAATGTGGCACATTCTTGTAATCCCAGCTACTTGGGAGGTTGAGGTAGTAAGATTACTGCTTGAGCCCAGGAGTTGGTGGCCAGCCTAGGCAACATAGCAAGGCCTTGTCTCTTAACAAACAAACAAAAGTCTGTATTATTCCATTCTCACACTGCTATAAAGAATTGCTCAAGACTGGGTAATTTATAAAGAAAAGATGTTTAATTGACTCACAGTTATGCAGAACTGGGGAGACCACAGGAAACTTATAATCATGGCAGAAGGGGAAACAAACACATCCTTCTTCAAATGGCATCAGGAAGGAGAAGTGCTGAGCAAAGGGTAACACCCCTTTATGAAACCATCAGATCTCTTGAGAACTCACTCACTATCACAGGAAAAGCATGGAACCACCTTCATGATTCAGTTACCTCCCACCAGACCCCTTCCACAACACATGGGGATTATGGGAACTACAATTGAAGATGAGATTTGGGTAGGGACACAGCCAAAACATATCAAAGTCCTTGATGAAATCTTCCAATAAAAGGCTGTTTTGTCTACATTAAATATCTGCTATTTAGTGTAGCCACCTTCATTAATTTTCTTGGCTAGGTCTTCTGGGTAACTTTATCCACCTTCAACATCAGCACTTGCCGCTTCATCTTATACTTTTATGTTACAGAGATGGTTTTTTTCCTTAAATCCCATGAACCAACCTTTGTTAGCTTCAAATGTTTCTTCTGAAGCTTCTTCACCTCTCTCAGCCTTTATAGAATTGAAGAGAGTTAGTGCCTTGCTCTGAAATAAGCTTTCACTTAAGGGAATGTTGTGGCTGGTTTGATCCATCCAGATCACTCAAACTCTCTTCATATCAGCAATAAGATGTTTCACTTTCCTGTCATGCTTGTGTTCACTGAAGTAGTACTTCTAATTTCCTTCAAGAACTCTTCCTTTGGCTAGGTGTGGTGGCTCATGCTTGTAATCCCAGCATTTTGGAAGGCTGAGGTGGGTGTATCACGAGGTCAGGAGATTGAGACCATCCTGGCTAAATGTGAAACTCCGTCTCTACTAAAATACACAAAATTAGCCGGATATGTTGGTGTGTGCCTGTAGTCCCACTACTTGGGAGGCTGAGGCAGGGAAATTGCTTGAACCCGGGAGGCGGAGGTTGCAGTGAGTCAAGGTTGTACCACTGCACTCTAGCCTGGCGACAGAGCAAGACTCCATCTCAAAATAATAATAATAATAAAATAAAAACAACTCTTCCTTTGTATTCACACTTTAGCTGTTTGGTGCAAAAGGCTGAGCTTTCAGGCCTAGCTTTTCAGGCTATCTCAGCTTTTCACACACCTTCCTCACCAAGCTAAATCATTTCTAGCTTTTGATTTAAAGTGAGAGATGTGTGACTCTTCTTTTCCACTTGAATACTTAGAGGCCATTGTAGGTAGACGTATTCACTGGCTTAGTTTTAATATTGTTGTATCTCTGGGAAGAGGGAGGTCCAAGGAGAAGGAGAGAGATGAGGGGACAGCTGGTCATTGGAGCAGTTGGAACACATACAACATTGATCAATTAAGTTTGCCATCTTATATGGTAGCAGTTTGTGTTGCCTGTAAACAATTACAATAGTAAAATAAAAAATCGCTTATCACAGATCATCATAATGGATATTTAAAAATAAAAAGTTTGAAATATTTTGATAATTATCAAAATATGAAACAGAGACACAAAGTGAGCACATGCTATTGAAAAAAATAGTGGTGATAGATATCCGGTAAACAGAGCTGCCACAAAACTTGAATTTGTAAAAAATGCAATATTTGCCAAGTACAATAAATAGAGAAATGCCTATAATTCAAAGAGAACTTCCACAGATTTCCAAACTCATATCTATACAACTATCATCACATAGATAACCTGCCTTCCATGCTCATACCTAAAGCCAATTCTTCCACTTGTTTAGTAACAATACTTGCATTTTTAACTGTTCTGATACCACTTCAGCAGTTATTCTTTTTCTTACATCATCTTTTTACCTTTCTACCAAATCAATGTCATTAAATATAAATGTGCTATTTATTTTTTAAAGAGCTGTTGACCTTACTTTTACCACCAAATAATATGTTACCTTATTGTTCTCCTTTGTAATAAAACATTTCTCTCCACAATTTCTTTTCTCTTATTTTATTATTGTACTATGGTACATGTGCACAACGTGCAGGTTTGTTACATATGTACACATGTGCCATGTTGGTGTGCTGCACCCATTAACTCGTCATTTACATTAGGTATATCTCCTAATGCTATCCCTCCCCCCTTCCCTCACCCCATGACAGGCGCCAGTGTGTGATGTTCCCCACCCTGTGTCCAAGTGTTTTCATTGTTCAATTCCCACCTATGAGTAAGAACATGCGGTGTTTGGTTTTCTATCCTTGCGATACTTTGCTCAGAATGATGGTTTCCGGCTTTATCCATGTCCCAAATCAAAACCATAATGAGATACCATCTCACAGCAGTTAGAATGGTGATCATTAAAAAGTCAGGAAACAACAGGCGCTGGGGAGGATGTGAAGAAATAGGAACACTTTTACACTGTTGGTGGGACTGTAAACAAGTTCAACCACTGTGGACGACAGTATGGCAATTCCTCAAGGATCTAGAACTAGAAATACCATTTGACCCAGTCATCCCATTACTGGGTATATACCCAAAGGATTATAAATCATACTGCTATAAAGACACATGTACACATATGTTTATTGCTGCACTATTCACAATAGCAAAGACTTGGAACCAACCCAAATGTCCATCAATGATAGACTGGATTAAGAAAATGTGACACATATACACCATGGAATACTATGCAGCCATAAAAAAGGATGAGTTCTTTTCTCTTATTTTAAACAAAGCCACATCAATGAGGCTGCCATTCACAATATTTCACCAGTATTGTTTTTACCAATGTCATCAGTGGTTCTGTACATAACTAAAGATGAGGATAAATTTTTAGTTTCAAGCTCACTTGCCATATCAGCAGCTTTCTCTCAGCAGCATTTAACATAGTTGATCACTTGCTTCTTGTTGATGCACTTCCTCTGTTTCCAACATACCAAATTCTTGGTTTTCTTCTATCTTCATTGCCACTCTATCTCATTCTTCTTAAAGTTTCTTCCTCTTCTCTCTGGCTTTTTCATTTTATAGATTCCCAAAGTTTAGTCCTTGTTCCTCTTATTTTCATTATCTTTAGGCCTTTGAATATGCTAACCACTTTCATGGCTTTAAACCCTATTAGTATATTTCTGACTTGCTAGTTTATGTCTCTATCTTGATCCTCCCCTTTGAATTTCAGATGGGTATCCAACCAACTACTTCACATAGCCACTGAGAAATTGAATAGATATTGGCAACTCTAACATGGACTTTAAATTATTTAGACCAAAACCTAATATAAATCTTTGACTGCGTTTTTTTTTTCATATTCTACCTATAACCCATTAGTAAATGTTTGCCTCCATCTTCAAATATCCAGAATCTGACCATTTCTTATTCATGTCCACTGTTATAAGTTTGGTCCTATCTGTAATTGTATTTTAGCTAGATTATAGCAATTATCACCTAACTGTTTTTTTTTTTTATTTTATTACTATTATACTTTAAGTTTTAGGGTACATGTGCACAACGAGCAGGTTTGTTACATATGTATACCTGTGCCATGTTTGTGTGCTGCACCCATTAACTCGTCATTTAGCATTAGGTATATCTCCTAATGCTATCCCTCCCCCCTCCCCCCACCCCACAACAGGCCCCGGTGTGTGACGGTCCCCTTCCTGTGTCCATGTGTTCTCATTGTTCAATTCCCACCTATGAGTGAGAACATGTGGTGTTTGGTTTTTTGTCCTTGCAATAGTTTGCTGAGAATGATGCTTTCCAGTTTCATCCATGTCCCTACAAAGGACATGAACTCATCATTTTTTATGGCTGCATAGTATTCCATGGTGTATATGTGCCACATTTTCTTAATCCAGTCTATCATTGTTGGACATTTGGGTTGGTTCCAAGTCTTTGCTATTGTGAATAGTGCCTCAATAAACATACATGTGCATGTGTCTTTATAGCAGCATGATTTATAATCCTTTGGGTATACACTCAGTAATGGGATGGCTGGGTGACATGGCATTTCTAGTTCTAGATCCCTGAGGAATCACCACACTGACTTCCACGATGGTTGAAATAGTTTACAGTCCCAGCAACAGTGTAAAAGTGTTCCTATTTCTCCACATCCTCTCCAGCACCTGTTGTTTCCTGACTTTTTAATGATTGCCATTCTAACTGGTGTGAGATGGTATCTCATTGTGGTTTTGATTTGCATTTCTCTGATGGCCAGTGATGATGAGCATTTTTTCATGTGTCTTTTGGCTGCATAAATGTCTTCTTTTGAGAAGTGTCTGTTCATATCCTTCACTCACTTTTTGATGGGGTTGTTTGTTTTTTTCTTGTAAATTTGTTTGAGTTCTTTTTAGATTCTGGATATTAGCCCTTTGTCAGATGAGTAGGTTGCAAAAATTTTCTCCCATTCTGTAGGTTGCCTGTTCACTCTGATGGTAGTTTCTTTTGCTGTGCAGAAGCTCTTTAGTTTAATCAGATCCCATTTGTCAATTTTGGCTTTTGTTGCCATTGCTTTTGGTGTTTTAGACATGAAGTCCTTGCCCATGCCTATGTCCTGAATGGTATTGACTAGGTTTTCTTCTAGGGTTTTTATGGTTTTAGGTCTAACATGTAAGTCTTTAATCCATCTTGAATTAATTTTTATATAAGGTGTAAGGAAGGGTTCCAGTTTCAGCTTTCTACATATGGCTAGCCAGTTTTCCCAGCACCATTTATTAAATAGGGAATCCTTTCCCCATTGCTTGTTTTTCTCAGGTTTGTCAAAGATCAGATGGTTGTAGATATGCGGCATTTTTTCTGAGGGCTCTGTTCTGTTCCATTGGTCTATTTCTCTGTTTTGGTACCAGTACCATGCTGTTTTGGTTACTGTAGCCTTGTAGTATAGTTTGAAGTCAGGTAGCGTGATGCCTCCAGCTTTGTTCCTTTGGCTTAGCATTGACTTGGCAATGTGGGCTCTTTTTTGGTTCCATATGAACTTTAAAGTAGTTTTTTCCAGTTCTGTGAAGAAAGTCATTGGTAGCTTGATGGGGATGGCATTGAATCTATAAATTACCTTGGGCAGTATGGCCATTTTCACGATATTCATTCTTCCTACCCATGAGCATGGAATGTTTTTCCATTTGTTTGTATCCTCTTTTATTTCCTGGAGCAGTGGTTTACAGTTCTCCTTGAAGATGTCCTTCACATCCCTTGTAAATTGGATTCTTAGGTATTTTATTCTCTTTGAAGCAATTGTGAATGGGAGTTCACTCATGATTTGGCTCTCTGTTTGTCTGTTATTGGTGTATAAGAATGCTTGTGATTTTTGTACATTGATTTTGTATCCTGAGACTTTGCTGAAGTTGCTTATCAGCTTAAGGAGATTTTGGGCTGAGACAATGGGGTTTTCTAGATATACAATCATGTCATCTGCAAACAGGGACAATTTGACTTCCTCTTTTCCTAATTGAATACCATTTATTTCCTTCTCCTGCCTGATCGCCCTGGCCAGAACATCCAACACTATGTTGAATAAGAGTGGTGAGAGAGGGCATCCCTGTCTTGTGCCAGTTTTCAAAGGGAATGCTTCCAGTTTTTGCCCATTCAGTATGATATTGGCTGTGGGTTTGTCATCGATAGCTCTTATTATTTTGAGATACGTCCCATCAATACCTAATTTATTGAGAGTTTTTAGCATGAAGAGCTGTTGAATTTTGTCAAAGGCCTTTTCTGCATCTATTGAGATAATCATGCGGTTTTTGTCTTTGGTTCTGTTTATATGCTGGATTACATTTATTGATTTGCATATGTTGAATCAGCCTTGCATCCCAGGGATGAATCCCACTTGATCATGGTGGATAAACTTTTTGATGTGCTGCTGGATTTGGTTTGCCAGTATTTTATTGAGGATTTTTGCATTGATGTTCATCAGGGATATTGGTCTAAAATTCTCTTTTTTTGTTGTGTCTCTGCCAGACTTTGGTATGGGCATGATGCTGGCCTCATAAAATGAGTTAGGGAGGATTCCCTCTTTTTCTATTGATTGGAATAGTTTCCGAAGGAGTGGTACCAGCTCCTCCTTGTAGCTCTGGTAGAATTCAGCAGTGAATCCATCTGTTCCTGGACTTTTTTTGGTTGGTAAGTTATCGATTATTGCCTCAGTTTCTATGCACACATTCTTGTCCCCAACACTCCACCTAAACCTTGCAAACACATACACTCTAATTTCAACAAAACAGAAAAAGAGGTACTTTATACCAGTCAGTTCATGTCAGTCCTCTGTTCAAATTCCTCTAATGACATCTAATTTCAATTCTTGTAAAAGACAATACCTTTACAATGGCCTACAAGGCCATACATGATCTGTATTTTTATAAAAATCCAAATAATCTGGCCATGAAGTCTTTGTACTATTTTTTCCTAACTTCACACCAGCTACATGAGTTTCTCTAACACACATGCTTCTTCATCCTAAGTGCCTTTCTCCTGACTGATTCCTTTGCCTAGAATTCTCCTCTTTCCAGTTTACATTTGGATAACTCCCCTATCTTCCCCAAGTGCTCTAATGTCACCTTACCAATTAACCCTACCATGACCATCCTACGTAAAATCGCAAACTCTTCACACATACCTACCCTTTACTGTCTTTTTGCTTTTTTCCTAAATAAACATTTTAATTTAGAATAGTTATTGATTTTCAGAAAAATTGGGAGTATAGTCCAGAGATTTCCTGTACTCTGCATACCAACTTTCCCCTATTATTACCATGTTACATTAGTATGGTACGTTTGGTAAAATTAATGAAAAAATATTCATACATTATTGTGAAGTAAGTCTAAAGTCTATAGCTCAGATTTCCTTAGTTTTAACTAATGTCTTTTTTTCTGTTCAGGACCAATTCTATATTCCACATTACATTTAATTGTCATGTCCCTTTAAGTTCCTCTAGGCTGTGACAGTTGCTCAGACTTTGTTTTTGATGACTTTGACAGCTTTACATGACCAGAATAAATGTGGCCATATATTTGGTATAATGTCTCTCAGTTGGGATATGTCTGATTTTTATTCATGATTAGGCTAGGCTTATGTGTTTTTAGGGAAAGACAACAGAAGTAAAGTGCCATTGTAATTACATCATGTCAAAGGTACATATTATCAACATGACATTGCTGTTGATGTTAACCTTGTTGACCTGGCTGAGGGAATGTTTGCCAGATTTCTCTACTTCAAAATTTCCTCCTTTTCACTTTGTACTCTTCCAGAGGAAATCACTGTCTGCAACGCACAGTTAAGGTGTGAGGATTTATGTTCTACCTTCTTTACCGTGGAGTATCTACATAAAATATTTGGAATTCTTCTCCACAGGAGATCTATTCTCCCTCCTCAATTTATATCTTTATATATGAAATGTTTTCATCAGTATATAGTGTGGTGTTATGAACACTTATGTTATGCTTTGGTTTATATTCCAATTCTACTGAATTTATTTTGTTGTCAAGTTGATACAACTTTGGGCATTGGGAACTCTCAGTTGGCTTTCATGTCCCTTTGACATATCTTCATAACTGTGTGTGTGTGTGTGTAGTTGTTTGTGAGTTTGTTTTTATCGTTTTCTTACTTTTTAGCACTAAAAATACACATGGCTCATCTTGTGTATTTTCCAGCCTAGTATTAGAATCATTCATCTCTCCAAGGAGCCCTGGTTTCTATTAATGCATAATGGTTTTAGAAACCAAGATCTAGGTGATAGATGCACTCATTGTTACTGGGATATTGCTGTTTCTAAGCTCTCTCAGCTTACAAAATTAGAAAATATATTTATGTATGCTAACCCATGTATCTACATATAACTATATATATTTCTATATGTAGCCATATGTATTTATACTAAGCTAATCCTGAGTTCATACTGATGTCTCCAATTCTAATCCATGACCATAAACCCAGATAATTCTGGGTTTCTTCTCTTGCTTGTTTGTAAACTCCTGCTCCAACAGTGAGAAACATAGTTTGCACCATTTGCCAAACTTTTACTTAATTTTTCAATTTCAGTACACATTCACAGCAGCATTACAGATATTAACCCATACACCCAAGGGAAACAACTTTATCAGTTGGAATACAGTACTAGGTTCAGTTTCTTTTGCAAATATTCTTACATATGCCACTCATTTCCAGTTACTTGGGACAGTACCATTTTCCCTATCTACTCAGTGATATGGTTTTATATGATTGTGATACAGTTAGATTACTTTTTATCACATTTTGCATTCTATCCTGAGATTCCTTGATCTCCTAATGGATTTGTTGAATTTGTATACATCACAGTTCAGTCTTACTTCTGTGAAGTTGTATAGATTTTCATAAGTGAATAGGGGCATTTATCCACAATTACAGCATCATACAGCACCATCACAGAATATTCTTGTGTTTCATCTGTTTAATGGTCCCTTTTATCCAAAGACTTTGAAAAACACTGATCTTTTTACTATCTCTATAATTTTGCCTTCCCTAGATTTCACATAATTAGGATTATATAATTTGCAGTCTTTTCAGACTGGCTGCTTCTACTTAGCAACATGCACTTAAGATTCATTTATGTCTTTGTGGTCTTGATAGTCATGTTTTTCTATAACTGGATAATATTCCATTGTGTGACTATACCAGAATTTGTTTATTCATTCACCTTGCTTGCTTTCAGTTTTTGGCAATAATAAATAACAGTGCTATAAATATTTGGGTACATGTGTTCGTATGGACACAAGTTTTCAAGTCAATTCGTTCAATATCTAGAAGCATGTTTGCTGCATCATGTGGTTAGATTACATTTAGCTTTGTAAAAAGCTGTTAAACTGTCTTTCAAAGTGATCATACCATTTTTAATTACTAGTATCAATGAATGGTTTTCCTTTTGTTACATGACCTCACAAGTAATTGGTATTATTAGATTTTCTTATTTTATTTTATCCATCCTAAATGTTGTATAGTGATCCTTTATTTTAATTTGCAATTCTCTAATGACAAATGATATTTTATAGCTTTTCATATGCTTCTTTATCATTAGTTTTATTTTCATATAACATTTATGACTTTTAATGTACCACCAAATATATACATTTATTTTTCTCTCATCTGTCTTATGTAGTATAATGGAAATCCCAGGATAATCTTGACTCCTTTTTTTCACTGAAATATCTTAAGTACATAATTTCCCATAAGTTTCCAAGAAATACTTAGCAAACGAATAAATTGAAATTCGATCTAAGAAACAGAGGGATAAATAAAGTATACCAATGGAGAACAGCAGCCAATGACATAGAAGAAAAACAAGAAACATCTGTGGTATTGTGGATGAGGAGAGAAAAAATCAACAATTGCTTTACTCTTAGGCAAGGTTAATAACACAAAACCAAAGATGTGTCCATTTGATTTTAAAGCACGTATGTCATCAGTGATAATAACATAAAGTTTCTCAGTAGAGAATTAGGATTAAAAGTCTTGTTTATGGAAAAAAAAGCAGAAAGTGAAGAGTCTAAGCCAAAACTAAAACAATTCATTCAAAAAATTTGTTTCTAGGGGAAACTGCAGTAATTGGGAATCACAATGGCTCAAGGTAGGATATTGATTAAACATAGCATATACTATGCATACTTCTAAGCTGATAGGAATATCTAGTGGAATAGAAATTGGTTATGTAGGAACTGAATACGTTAGAGGAGCACGTATGTAAGAAGGTAAAAATACAAAGCAAAAATGAAAAAGTTTTGCTTTAAGTGTAAGAACACTTCATCTAGTATAAGAGGAGAAAAGAGAAACTAAAAGATTGGGTATAGACAGATATAGGTAGGGTGAAAGACTTGTTGCTGGGATATTGGTAGATTTCTTGTCAATATTTACCAATTACTTTATGGAAATGATACCAATTTATAGCGATAATGAAGACAATAGTGGTACAGAGGTATATAGGAGACTAAGGAGAGAGGAAATTAACAATGATAACTACTTGTTTTGAAGAATGAGGAAGTGTTAACATATGGGAGAAGCACAGTAAGATTACCCAGTAGGAAGGGGCAGCAGATGAGTCTGGTAACAAAAGTGGCAAGAAGAAGCCCATACGACAGCCTAAGAAGCTGGCCAGGGACATGGACAGAAACAAAAAGAGGAGCAGAATAAACTCAAAAAACTAAAATCAAAGGCTGCAGGAAAGATTCACCTGGCCACAGTTGGGATTAAGAAATGTGGCAAAAAGCAATCTGTTCCTTGTACCTGAGGCAAAGGCACCTTTTGATTTCATTCCTGTTTAAACATCTGAATTCTCTGCCATAACATCTATTGCCACCTATAGCTAGAATTAAATGTTGTCTTGGAGCCTGTGGTATATTTAAGAATAAATTTTTGTTTTTAAAAAATCATACAGTGTCTCACTGTCTCTCCATTTCATCTCACTCAGCCATTCCTACCATACTGTGAGGTCAAAGTCAACCAGAATGTACTTTTGTCTTTGTTCTACCCCCAAATTCTCTATCAACTGGAATTACAACAACTTATTTGAAAAAAATGCCTAGTAATATTGAATTTCCATCTGGAATTTATGCTTATAGATTTCAAGTAATAAATTCAGCATGTAGGTTTCTCTCCACAATTGCACAGAGATATAGCCATGGTTTTGTCACAAAATGTGATTTAACCATGTAAGGATATGGTTAAACTATTGGAATCAAAGCAGAGGGGAATAAGTAAATCAAGGTTACATTTTTAAGAAATTGGTATGATGACATAACAATATGTCTAATCTGTATAAAAATAATAATATGAGACACACGATGACTAGTAAAATATAGAAAAATAAATCAATTTGATGTCTTCATAAGGTGGTATAACTTGCAGACTGGAATTTACTAGAGAAAGTCAAGTACTAGAAGAAGAAATTATTATCTTTGAGACTTCAGAATGGGCGAAGTTATTAATGTTTCAACCATAGTCATAGACAGTTGATAAGTGGTGGAAGAAAAGACCATTGCAGTTTAGATAGAGGAACTAAGAGAGAAAGTGTTGATTTTAAAATTGTCAATAATGGTGATAGGATTCAAAGACAGATTAAGAGAGTAAGTCAAGTCCTAAAATGACTTACTAATAATTGAGTGGTCCATGAACAGAGTTTGGTAGTTGTTAGCAGCAGAGAAAATAAAGTCTAATCACATGAACTTCGAAGGAGACTGAACATTTAAAGGAGGAGGAAGGAGAGTAGCTTTGAAATAATACTAGAAAACGGGGAATATATGAAAGAAATAACAGGTTCAATTATAGCTGCCTGAACTGTCCGGGACACTAGTCTCTTAGGTATTCAGGAGGACCAGGATCTTGAGGGCCTTGTCTCTTTGTGGCATGGTAAGGTGTCAGTCTGTAGACAAGATGTTGCGTCACTTGGAGCAGCAGGCCTGGCACTGACCCTTCTGTCTGATAGGTTGGTGATTGCAGGAGTTGGATCAGAAGAAAGGTATTAAAAAGATCTCTTATCTTCTCTAGCAAAGTGATGTGAAATTGTAAGTCCATTTGGGGAGTTTCTCTTCATCAAAGAGTACTAGAAAGCAACTGAATAGTTTCAGATGGAAAGGGAAACATTAAAATATTTAATCTGAAGTAAAATGTAAACCACAGTAGCTGATGTGTGGGTGATGTCTAGGGAGGGGAGGTAGAGTAATTGCAAGAAAATTAATGAGGAGGCTCCTGATGAACTCTAAGGAGAAACTATAGTTATTTCAATCAGTGTGGTGCTTTTGGAAAAAAGTGGACAAAGATGGCACATGTATCTGTATGCATATATGCATACATGGATATCTGATTTAATACTGCACACACAGAAAATCGTCCATCTGAGTGGAGGTGTCAGGAGACAATGTAAGTGGAAAGAATGTTATGCCCTGTAAACTGACAGCAGTTGGGGGAAGAAAATCTGTGGACTTTCAGTCAACCATTGATTTTGAGGAATTGAGTAAATTTGTCTTAAATCTTAAAAATTTAGGTCCCTCCTAGAGTAAGGAATAAAAATCTAGGGAATATTATATGTCTTTATGTATGTTTTATGTCTATCTGTCTAATCACACAAACACAACATACATACTAAATAATGGCTAATATATAAAAAATATTATTGTTTAAGAATAGATTTTATTTTTATAAGATCCCCAATGGATTTGGCTTTCATGTTTGAGTGGCAATCATTGTAATAGGCCACATCTTTCCTCTTTTACTCATACTGTTTATGAATTACTCTATAGTATTGAATTTTTCTTTTTATTTTATCATAACATAGATTATAAACTGAGATATATAAATGTGTTTTATATGTAAATGTGATTTTTATATTAATTCATCTTATTTCACAATATTAGATATAATAACCATGCAAAATGCTAATTAAACCAGATTTGTTTGTAATTCCTTTTAAATTGACATATATATATCACTGTCATTGAAATAAAAAAAACAGCATGGCTACTGTTCAACCCCTTTCACAATGCTTAAATTGATTAAGTATAAATTCTGCTTTGCACATCATGTAAAGGAAATACACATTTAATTTGCTGATATCTTGGAGATATATCTCATGTATTATTACTACATTTTTAAAAGGCAACAAAACCCATTCAGTACATTGATTTCTTTTTTGAGATGTATGTATGAGGACTGTTTTCTTCATTTCGATAATAAATTAAATAACCAAAGGCCTCAAGAGAAAGAATAATTTTGAAATTAATAAAGGTAGTTCAATGTAAAAAGAGAAAATATTAGTACTATTTCCAACCCAAGTATTCCACGGCTCCCATCTGGAAATATGTGCATGGCATAGAAGCCTATTATCATTTGAAAGTTTATAATTACTGTTAAATATATACATAGAATGCTATCATGATGGTTGTGGCTTTGTGATCTAACATACCCCAAAGAGGCAGCATTAAGATTTACTTTCTCCGAATAAAAACTTTTTAGAGAATGGACTTCTTTCCTAGAAATGCAAAGGCAAATATGAGGACAATCTTGATTAACAATGGCAGAAAGCCCATCAGATGAAAGGACTAACTGAAATTGCCAAAGCAACAAAGAAAAAGGGAAGCAGTCAGTGTTTTCTCAGAGAAATCATTTAACTGGACTATTAAGGAATGTCCTGTATGTACTACACAGATAGAGCATGCACAAAATTTCCATGGAATATGCTTGTAATGAAATACTATGTAGAGGTTAAAATTATATTGTAACATAAAGACAAAATATTTTAATATAAATCAGTAAGTGAGAAAAATCACATTTCAGGAAAGAATATGCAGTACAATATTTTTTTAAAGAGAAGGGGATATGCTGTTCCAGTTATCACAATCTATTGCCTCTCAGCTTTCCAGCCAATGTATCATTTCCTTGCTTGCCACAATGGAGCTGGGTGTTGTAAACATCACTTTATTGCCAGTTGAGGTGCTGGAGGGATGCTAAGGAAGGAAAATGTTTCTTTTGCTGATTCTAGTGCACTTTACTCAGTTTGCCTCTGAGGGACTAACTATGCAGTTGTCCACACACACAAAATGGTGCTCACCTTCCAGTAGTTGCAGCCTAGGGGTATTTGCACAGTAGTCTTGGTCCACCAGCTGTGGACCAGCCCTGTTTCAGAGTAACACAATAAACTTTATTGCCATCTCTTATGCTGGAGCTGTGCCTCCTCCATTGGCATCTAGATCCTATCCTTGGCGGGTGGGGGGATACTGTCAAGTTGGTTCCTTTTTCATTCACTTTCCCTCAACTCTACGCCTTTTTTCACAGTTGTCTTTTATTCCCTCTTAGTAGCTAATTGCCTGTAAATAATTAATCCTCATACTGTGTCTTTCCTGTTAAGATTACTGTGTGATCTCTCTGTCCTGACTGGACCATGACTGATATACACTTTAGCACACACATACAAACACACACATAGATAATTGGAAAGTGATGTTTGGAACAATTAATAGTGATTATCATTTCTGGATGCTTATCTTTGAAGTACTCTTTATTTTCTTCTGTATATTTTTTTGTATTGCCTAAATTCTCTACAATCATGCATTACCTTTGAAATCCAAAAATTTTACACTAAATTTCAGAAAGCATTAATAAACTCTCCTAAGTTTAGAAAATAAACAGCCCCAGTATATTTAAAATAAATTAGGATCTAAATTTGAGAAGGCTTAGCTTGGGAGATTTTTTAATCATTCTTATTTTTATCTTGTATGTTTTAAAACGTTCAAAATGAAATTAGAAAGGAGCAAACACAATGAAATGTATTCAACAAAAAATGTCAGACACTTATGATATTGCATTTGTTATTATAAACTAATTGCTGTTGCAGACAAGAAAACAAAAAGTGGAATTACTTTTACAAACTTGTTCTAGATCAAAATTGCTCTATTTAGTGCCCTTTAAATGCAAAGTGACAGAATATAAACCGACCCGACAGTATAGTAGATGCATTATCAGTGTGCTGACATGGCCTCCTTTGCCTCTTCTCTCTGATTTAATGTCATCAGACACAAGGTGATTTACAACATTCTTGGTAATAATGGAGAGGCTGAAAGCAGATGTGTGGATAATTTTAATGTTTCTTTTTCCTCCCTCAAGTTTTGTTATTTAGTTAAGGCAATACTGCGGAGACAATCAGTATGTTGCAGAATGTAATAAAAATGAATATCAAGAGCAGATTACGTTGATGGGAGAAAACTTCCTCATTTAAAAAAAAAAAAACAAGAAACAAAAACTTTTTCTCTATCAGAGTTTCAACAACTTGGAAACTTTTTTATTTTATTTTAAGTTCCAGGATACATATGCGGGATATGCAGGTTTGTTACATACATAAACGTGTGCCATGGTGATTCACTGCACCTATCAATCCATCATCTAGGTATTAAGCCCAGCATGCATTAGCTATTTATCCTGTTGCATTCCATCTCCCTGTCCTCACAACAGGCCGTAATGTGTGTTGTTCCCCTCCTTGTGCCCACATATTCTCATTGTTCAGCTCCCACTTACCAGTGAAGATGCACGGTGTTTGGTTTTCTGCTCCTGTGTTAGTTTGCAGGGAATAATGGCCTCCAGCTCCATCCATGTCCCTGCAAAGACATGATCTTGTTCCTTTACATGGCTGCATAGTATTCCATGATGTATGTGTACCATATTTTCTTTATCCAGTCTATCATTGATGGGCATTTGGGTTGATTCCATGTCTTTACTATTATGAATAGTGCTGCAATGAACATACACATGCATGTATCTTTATAATAGAATAATTTATATTCCTCTGAGCATATATCCAGTAATGGGATTGCTGGGTCAAATGGTATTTTTGGTTCTAGATCTTTAAGGAATCACTGAACTGTCTTTCACAATGGTTGAACTAATTTGCTTTCCCATCAATGGTGTAAAAGTGTTCCTATTTCTTCACAACCTCACCAGCATCTGTTGTTTCTTAACTTTTTAATAATTGCCATTCTGACTGGTATGAGATGGTATCTCATTGTAGTTTTGATTTGCATTTCTCTAATGATCAGTGATGTTGAGCTTGTTTTCATATGTTTCTTGGCCACACAAATGCCTTCTTTTAAAAAGTGTCTGTCCATGTCCTTGGCAGACTTTTTAGTTTTTTTTTTATAAATTTGTTTAAGTTCCTTGTAGATTCTAGATATAAGACCATCATCAGATGGATAGATTGTGAATTTTTTTCCGACTCTATAGGTTGCCTGTTCCCTCTGATAACAGTTTCTTTTGCTGTGCACAAGCTCTTTAGTTAAATTAGATCCATTTGTCAATTTTTGTTTTTGTTGCCATTGCTTTTGGGAATTTCGCCATGAAACATTTGCCTGTGCCTATGTACTGAATGGTATTGCCCAGATTTTCTCCTAGGGTTTTTGTAGTTTTGGGTTTTACATTTAAGTATTTACTCCTTCTAGAGTTACTTTTTGTATAAGGTGTAAGGAAGGTGTCCAGTTTCAGTTTTCTGCATATGGCTAGTCAGTATTCCCAGTACCATTTATTAAATGGAGAATCCTTTCCCCGTTGCTTTTTTTTTTGGTCAGGCTCATTGAATATCAGATGGTTGTAGATGTGTGGTGTTATTTCTGAGGTCTCTGTTCTGCTCCATTGGTCAATATGTCTGTTTTAGTAACAGTGTCATGCTGTTTTGGTTACTGTAGCCTTGCAGTATACTTTGAATTGAGGTAGCATGGTGTCTCCAGTTTTGTTCTTTTTGCTTAGTATTATCTTGGCTATACTAGCTGTTTTATGGTTCCTTATGAATTTTAAAGTAATTTTTTCTAATTCTGTGAAGAATGTCAATGGTAGTGTGATGGATGTAGCATTGAATCTGTAAATTACTTTGGGCAGTGTGGCCATTTTCATGATATTGATTCTTCCTATACATGAGCATGGAATGTTTTTCCATTTGTTTGCATCCACTGCTATTTCCCTGAGCAGTGATTTGTAGTTCTCCTTGAAAAGGTCTTTCACTTCCCTTGGTATTTTATTCTATTTGTAGCAATTGTGAATAGCAGTTAATTTATGATTTGTCTCTCTGCTTGTCTATTGTTATATAGGAACGTTTGTGAATTTTGCACATTGATTTTGTATCCAGAGATTTTGCTGAAGTTGCTTATCAGCTTAAAAAGCTCTTGGGCTGAGATGATATGTTTTCTAGATAAAGATCATGTCATCTACAAACAAAGACAGTTTGACTTCCTCTCTTCCTATTTGAATACTTTTATTTCTTTCTCTTGGCTGATTGCCCTGGCCAGAACTTCCAATACTATGTTGAATAGCAGTGGTGAGAGAGGGCATCCTTGTCTTGTGCCAGTTTTCAAGGGGAATGCTTTCAGCTTTTGCTCATTCAGTATGATATTGGCTGTGGGTTTGTCATAAATGGCTCTTATTATTTTGAGGCACGTTCCTTCAATATCTAGTTTATTATGAGTATTTAACATAAGGGAATGTTGAATTTTATTGAAGGCCTTTTCCACAGCTATTGAGATAATCATGAGGTTTTTGTCTTTAGTTCTGTTTGTGTGATAAATTACATTTATTGATTTGTGAACGCTGAACCAGCCTGGCATCCCGGTGATGAAGCCAATTTGATCTGGATGAATAAGCTTTTTGATATGCTGCTGGATTCAGTTTGCCAGTATTTTATTGAGAATGTTTGCATTGATGTTTTTCAGGGAATTTGGCTTGAAGATTTTTTTGTTGTATCTCTGCCAAGTTTTGGCATCAGGATGATGCTGGCCTCATAAAATGAGTTAGGGAGGAGGCCCTCCATTTCAATTGTTTGGAATAGTTTCAGTAAAAAGGGTATCAGCTCCTGTTTGTACCTGTGATAGAATTCAGCTGTAAATCCATCGGTTCTTGGGCTTCTTTTGTTGGTAGGTTATTTATTATTGCCCCAATTTCAGAACTTGCTATTGACCTATTCAGGGATTCAACTTCTTCCTGGTTCAGTCTTGGGAGGGTGTATGTTTCCAAGAATTCCTCTATTCCAGATTTTCTAGTTTGTTTGCATAGAAGTGTTGATAACATTCTCTGATGGTTGTTTGTATTTCTGTGGGGTCAGAGGTGATATCCCCTTTATCATTTTTATTGCCTCTATTTGAGTCATCTCTTTTCTTTTATTAGTCTAGGTAGCAGTCTATCTATTTTATTAATTTTTTCAAAAAATTAGCTCCTGGAATCATTGATTTTTTGAGGGATTTTTTTGTATTTGTATTTCTGTCAGTTATGCTTTGAACTTGGTTGTTTATTGTCTTCTGCTAGCTTTAGGTTTTGTTTCCCCTTGGTTCTTTAGATCTAATAGTTGTGGTGTTAGGGTGTCTATTTTTCTAGCTTTTTGATATGGGCATTTAGTGCTGTAAATTTCCCTCTTAACACTGCTTTAGCTGCATCCCAGAGATTCTGGTAGGTTGTCTCTTTGTTCTCATTGGTTTCAAAGAACTTGTTGATTTCTGCCTTAATTTCATTATTTACCCAGGAGTCACTCAGGAGCAGGTTGTTCAATTTTCACGTAGTTGTGTGGTTTTGAGTGTATTTCTTAATCTTGAATTCTAATTTGATTGTGCTATGATCTGAGAGACTGTTTGTTACAATTTCAGTCCCTTTGCATTTGCTGAGGAGTGTTTTACTTCTAATTATGTAATTGATTTTTTGAGTAAGTGCCATGTGGCACTGAGAAGAATGTATATTCTGTTTTGGGGTAGAGAATTGTATGGATATCTATCAGGTCCACTTGATCCAGAGCTGAATTCAAGTCCTGAATATTCTTTTTAATTCTCTGTCTTGATGATATGTCTAATGTTAACAGTGGGGTGTTAAAGTCTCCCACTATTACTTTGTGGGAGTCTAAGTCTCTTTGTATGTTACTAAGAACTTGTTTTATGAATGTGGATGCTCCTGTATTGGGTGCATATATAATTAGAATAGTTAGCTTTTCTTGTTGACTTGATCCCTTTACCATTATCTTTATCTTATTTGAACTTTGTTGGTTTAAATTCTGTTTTGTCACAAACTAGGAATGCAACCCTTGCTTTTCTCTGCTTTCCATTTGCTTGGTAAATTTTCCTCCATCCCTTTATTTGAGCCTATGTATGTTTTTGCACATGAGATGGGTCTCTTGAATGCAGCACACCAATGAGTCTTGACTCTTTATCCAGCCTGTCATTTTGTCTTTTAATTGGGGTATTAAACTCACTTACATTTAAGGTTAATATTCTTATGTGTGAATTTGGTCCCATCATCATGATGCTAGCTGGTTATTTTGCAGACTTATTGCTGTATTTGCTTTATAAGGTCATTGGTCTTTGTACTTCAGTGTGTTTTTGCAGTGGCTGGAACTGGTTTTTCCTTTCCACAACTAGTGTTTCTTTCAGGAGCTCTTGCAAGGCAGACCTGGTGTGACAAATTCCTTCAGCATTTGCTTGTCTGAAAATGATTTTATTTCTCCCTCACTTATGAAGCTTACTGTGGCTGGATATGAACTTCTCAGTTGGAAATTCTTTTCTTTAAGAATGCTGAATATTGGCCCCAATCATTTATCATGTTTCTGCTGAGAGTTCTGCTGTTAGTCTGATGGGCTTCCTTTTGTAGATGATCTGCCCTTTCTCTCTGGCTGCTACTTGTCAATTTCTAACATAAAATATAATGGACAAGACACCAGAAGGGTGGTTGACTCATATTTTAATTTTCATTAGGATGTTTAAATCTTGTAAATTTGTTGAAGTTCATTGTAGATTCTGGATATTAGCCCTTTGTCAGATGAGTAGATTGCAAAAATTTTCTCCCATTCTGTAGGTTGCCTGTTCACTCTGATGGTAGTTTCTTTTGCTGTGCAGAAGCCCTTTAGTCTACAATGAACTCCAACAAATTTACAAGAAAAAAACAAACAACCTCATCAAAAAGTGGGCGAAGGATATGAACAGACACTTCTCAAAAGAAGACATTTATGCAGCCAAAAGACACATGAAAAAATGCTCATCATCACTGGCCATCAGAGAAATGCAAATCAAAACCACAATGAGATACCATCTCACACCAGTTGGAATGGCTATCATTAAAAAGTCAAGAAACAACAGGTGCTGGAGAGGATGTGGAGAAATAGGAACACTTTTACACTGTTGGTGGGACTGTAAACTAGTTCAACCATTGTGGAAGTCAGTGTGGCGATTCCTCAGGGATCTAGAACTAGAAATACCACTTGACCCAGCAATCCCATTACTGGGTATATACCCAAAGGATTATAAATTATGCTGCTATAAAGACACATGCACACGTATGTTTATTGTGGCACTATTCACAATAGCAAAGACTTGGAACCAACCCAAATGTCCAACAATGATAGACTGGATTAAGAAAATGTGGCACATATACACCATGGAATACTATGCAGCCATAAAAAATGATGAGTTCATGTCCTTTGTAGGGACATGGATAAAGCTGGAAACCATCATTCTCAGCAAACTATTGCAAGGACAAAAAACCAAACACCACATGTTCTCACTCATAGGTGGGAATTGAACGAGAACACATGGACACAGGAAGGGGACCATCACACACTGGGGCCTGTTGTGGGGTGGGGAGAGGGGGGAGGGATAGCATTTGGAGATATACTTAATGCTAAATGACGAGTTACTGGGTGCAGCAACCAACATGGCACATGT
Organism: Pan troglodytes; assembly: GCF_028858775.2. Classification (NCBI taxonomy): domain Eukaryota; kingdom Metazoa; phylum Chordata; class Mammalia; order Primates; family Hominidae; genus Pan; species Pan troglodytes. Next base: position 115,538,178 of record NC_072403.2, read on the forward strand.
ATACATATATAACAAGCCTGCACGTTGTGCACATGTACCCTAAAACTTAAAGTATAATAAAAAAAAATGTTTTTACATCCATTAAAAAAAAAGATGTTCAAATCAAGGGCATGTAGGAAAACTATGGAAATTTACAAATTTATAACTTTATATTATGGTATACCAAAGCAAGAAATATTCCCAAAACTAGAGATTTTCGTAAGATTTCTCTAAGTAACCTTAGATCACCTGTTTTCTTGTAAGTCAATGTACCTAATGGTTTTCATATATAAAATGAGGATGGTATTTTTCCTAGCTATAATCTGTAATCAGATTACATTTTATTTTTAAACGTTCTTTTTTTTTTCTAGATGCAGTCTTGCTCTGTTGCCTAGAATGGAGTGCCATGGCACAACCATGGTCACCAGAGTGTTCAACTCCTGGGCTCAAAAGATCCTCCCGCCTAAGCCTCCCGAGGAGCTGGGACTACAGGTGTGCATCACCACTCTCAGCTAATTTTTTTTTTATTTTTGTAGAGACAGGGTGTCACTATATTGTCCAGGCTGGTCTCAAACTCCTGGCCTCAAGTTATCCTCCCACCTTGGCCTCCCAAAGTGTTGGAATGATAGATGTGAGCCACCATGCCTGGCTGTAATCAGATTTTAAAACTTTATTTAAAATTTCATAAGGCTCATATAGGTAGCAAGTTAACATATGTAAATATTTATTAAAATGTACTTTTATAACTACATATATTATCACATATCTATCAAGCTCTCATAGCTTAACCATTGGTATCTGCAAACTCAGAGGATCACCAAACAGATGGAAACATACTTGATCATTTACAAGTCTACAAATGATAAATGTAAATTATAAAACAAAATCAGTTGCAATGAGAGCAATGATAACTTATTGCTCATTTTCCATGTTGTTTCTCAAGGATTTCTCTTCTACAAGCTTCCTGTTAGTTGTATCACAGTCTCTTAACATATATTGTGCCTTGGCTTTCATGCCAGGAAGCATATTAACTTTAAGTAAACATCCTTCTTGTTTTTCTATCTCTGAGCAGCCAGGCAAGGCATAGCTCCAGCAGGACCTGAAAATGACTGAGCAAAGCAAGGAGAGAAAAAGTCCTGTTGCTTCTTTCTAGGAGGGTCTCAAATTACTCTTTCACTGTTCACCTGGTATACTAAGTGCCTAAAGCCAAAGCAAGTCTACTTTTTGGCTACCACATCCTCTAGGGCACGTTTGCTTTTTAAATTCTTTATCTTATTGCCTACCAGTAGCTGGATCTGTCAACTCATCAATTCTATCCAGAGTAAGATCTGGATAGAATTCTTCCTTTAGCTACAATTATTTAAGTTCTATTTGATACCCTCCAACATCCTAAACCACCAATCTTCCAAGGGTAGGAAGGTGCCTGCAGCTATATTGAATAGACTCTTCATTTTACAACTTAAACTCTATTTTATTATTTTCAAATATTCATTATCAAAGATCTATTTCCATACATTGACAGTTAAATCTTTTACTTTTTCAACTTGGTATATTTCCTTTTTCCTTTCTCAGATGAGTCCAAATTGACAAAGTCAGTCCACATCTATGGCTTTGAACCTACTTTCACATACTTATAAAATCAAATTTAACTTTAGTTCTTCTACCTGAAAAACTTGAAGATTTTCATTATTACACCTTTTCTAATAATTATCTCTAAATCATTAATTCTGCTCCAATTAGCTACTATTTACAATTAACAATTTATGGTTGTTTATCCATATTGAAGTTTAAAACCTTCTTTCAAAATTTGTCTTATCCCTGGATGTCCTTTGACATTCTCTGATGCATTCTGAACCATATGCATACTAAATACTGTCTAATTCTCAACATAATTCTACAGAAGAGGTTCTCAAATGTGACTACATATTAGAATTAGTGGGGAATTGAACACAATATCTGTGCCTTTACCGTACCCCAAGAGATTTTAATTCAACTAGTCTGGAGTGGCACCCAGGTATATGTAATTTTAACACTTTCCCCCACCCCAGATGATTCTAATGTGCAGTCATAGAAACAACAACAACAACAACAACACCGTGCTAGCTCATGTCAGGGATAGAACAAATGAGAAAGGTATGGTCTGTTTTTAGTGACCATATAATAAAGAGACTCAACTAAGAGACACAAAACAATTAGAGTACAATTAAATGTAAACTGTTTTGAACTTCATATAAAAACCTAGAGACTAAAAAAATTAAAATGACATTATTACAAAGTAAAGATGTTTGTAAACTAGACTAACCAGTGAAGGCATTATGGAGTATGTATAACTTAAGCTGGTTGCTGTGAATGGATTTGGGTAAGTTCAGAGAAGGGTGAAAGAGATATTAAAAATTAGAGGACTAGCAGACACAAAGGCAGTGAATCATACTTGACATTAAGAGAGAAAAGCTGACATGTTTGACGAGAGTATGTGTGTTTGAAAGTTATGAAAAAATAGCAGTAAATAAGTTAGTGGCAAAATCAGAGGAGTCTATCTGCCATCTTGTCTCACCTCTATCATTCCTAATAAAACAAGTATCAGGTAGTCACGGGATAAAAGTAGTGATATGAAAATTGGTATCCAACCACATCACTGGAAGATATATATGAAATGTTCCATTACAAATACAAATAGGTGTATATTTTCATTAATATCAAAAACTAGTAATGTTCTCATTTACATGGCAGAAACATTACATATTTGGCTTCTTAGAAGGCACAGAGGGCCAAATCAGAGGAGGCATAGGACAAATGCTCATTTTTCACTCTAGTAAAAGAACAGCTGAGAGATCAGGGAAGGACACCTTAATAAGATCATATTCTGAACCCTCATTTTGAAATGCGAGTGAAGCTCTGGGGCATACGGGATAAGAAGCAGCAACCAGCAAGTGTTGTGAGGACTTCTCACCGAGAAGGTGACTACAATAAACAGAAACCCTTCAGGGCAAGGCACCTGTGAGATGGATGTCTAATGAACAAACAGCTAAGTCACAGAAAGTACTCCTCTCCCAAAAAGTTGGCCCTAACAACTAAACTACTAGAATGCCTAGTGTTTCAGAGCACTGTAATGAGGCAATTTGAAATTCAACTTCAAACTCTATTGCTTATAGAGTGACTTAAGCACTTTGATTGAACTTTTTATTTATTTATGTTTTCAGATTCTTCCAGATCCTGAAATGAACTGTTTAATCTTTATTTTCCTGAATATAAATTGAAATCACTAGAAAAGAATTTTCCTTTGGGGTATGTTATGTGGAATAAGTAAAATAATGCAGGTAAAGCAATTGGTCCTTTTTATATCCTAGAAGGTTTAACTATAGTCAAAAGAAACACAGGTGTAGTGGAAAAGCTTCCTTATAGAGTTAGCATCCACATGTTGTAGGAAGTCAGTGATTCATTTCTTAATCTCAGAATGAGAAACTAGCAAGACTAGCAGGTGCAAGTAACCTTCACATTAGAGCTTCACTTGACAGTCAGAAGTTGAAATAAGCAGATGCCAGCCAGTGAATATTCTCCTAGAGTTGATACCCAAGAAAGAGATTCCCCTGCCTCTTTCAAAAATTGGAAGATAACCACTAAAATCAGTGACAAGTTTTTACCTTTTTGGAAAGGAATAAGGACAGAAAGTGATACTAGTGACTTATATTATATTTAGCACTGTTAAACTTTGAAAACTTTTTATATAAATTATCGTGAAAAGTAATAAAATCAATTTAAAATATACATACAATGAAATAAAATATTACAAAGTTTGTGTGAAAATTCTAAAAATTAACTAAGGACACTGATGTAATATGGAAAATGAGAACAAAGAACCTGCTTGGGAAAAGACATATTGAAGAAAGAGATGGCGAAGAGGGGAGAAGGTGATACCTGTCTTATAAATTCTAGGAAGTTCAATGTTGACTATAAAAGATTGTCTTTAAGAGAATTTTTTTAAGAAATGATTTATTTATAGAAATGGAGGAAAAGATACCTGAAAAAAACTAAAGATACCTGAAGAGAAAACTAAAATATCAATATTTAATTCATATTAGAAGTAGATATACAATTGTAAAAAATAGAGACATTGATCTCCATAGCACTTACGGCAAACTCACAGAAAAGTCAAAGGAAATAAGAAATGAAAGGAATGAGAATGAAAAGTGACATTTAGCTCCTGGGAGGAAGAAGTTGCAGCATCTACTCTGGGAACCAGTTACTCCATGAGAGTGATGCCCCCAAAGGAAAAGAATAAGCAGATAACCTGGTCTAATCTTTGTATTCACTGGGCCTTTAGAAAAACAGACCAGTGTTATTTTCTAGGAGGGAGAGAATTTATCTCTGAATTGCCCTTAAGAAGATTTACCTGCCTAGAATTCCCCTGTAGTAAATGGAACCCAGAATCTTGATGGATATTTCCCCGAGGAGCTGCACAACTCTGGGGTTAAAAGTAGAGAAGATTCATAATAGAATTGCTCCAACTAAGGGAGGTGATAGTGTGAACTTTGCCTGTGGAGTATGTCTATTATTCTGTAACAGAGGTGCATATTCAAACTCTCAGATTTGTCTAAGTCTTTAGATTTCCTGTATCTTGACATTCATTATTGAAGGTTGACATTGGGTGAGATCTTTGATCTATGTGAGTAGGATGTGATAATATTATATAAGTGTTAGCTCAACTTCAAATGACCTAAAATATAGAAAGAGTTGAACTGCAAGATGATAATTGAACCAATTCCCAGAAATATATTTCTATTTCAGGAAACTTCTGAAAATAAAGAAAAGCTGGAATCTACAAAGAGGAAAGTACCGTGATTTTCCAGAAAATATGTTTATATCCATGTTATGAGTTCTAGATACACACACACACACACGCACCCATCATATATACATGTTTCACATATATGCATAATGATTCACATAGATCTTTGATCTATGTGCATCAGATGTGATAATATTATATATGTATTAGCTCAACTTCAAATGACCTAAAATATAGAAAGAATTGAACTGCAAGATGATAATTGAAGAAATTTCAAAAAATATATCCATACTTCAGGAAACTTCTGAAAATAAAGAAAAGCTGGAATCTACAAAGAGAAAAGTATGATTTTCCAGAAAATATGTTTATATCTATGTTACCAGTTCTATACACACACACACACACACACGTGTCAGATGATATATAGACAGATATACATAATGTTTCACATAATGCAAATAAGAAACTACTGAAGTGTTATGATTACTCTTATTAGGATTGCTACACCTGAATTTAAAAAGTAATCTGCACTTCCCATTTAAATTCGTGGACTGACAGCCATTGGTTTTCCAGGACTTAGAAAATGGTTCAGTTATGCCTCCTTGTATAATAAGTAATTTTATATGTCTCCTTGCATTTATTTATTGAGCATATCCAATAACAGTAACCACACAGTTTTCATTTTTTATTGGTTGATACACAACATCTAAATAATGTGGTATCTTGCCTTAGTTATTAATGCTGGACATGGGGAATAAAATATAATATCAATCTATCTAAGCAACTCCTGATCCTTCCATTTTTAAGAAGTAAATGACAGCTATTATAAAGCATTAAGATTGTATTTAGAAGTACACTGTAAGAGACACCTCCCAAGACAAAGGGAAAATATTTCAGTAAACATAGTGCCTATTTCTGATCCTTCTCACCCAATCATATAATATTGGTGACTATGGTTTTGTGTTGGAGGTAGAAAAATGAAGAAGGAAAAAATGGGAAACTCAGCTTATAATTAATTTATCAAAATTCTATTTCTTAGTTGTGGTATTACTGGATCTGAGTGGATTCCTAGGCCATGAAGAACATATTGTAACTAATATAATGTAAAGTTCTTTCTTCATAATGTTCTCTTTATTACTGCAGGACACTAGACCCTATCATCACTGAAAGAATGGGTGCCAATAGACAAAAACACTAACTAGTCAAAGACTACTAGAGTATTAATTATGGATGCCATTGAGGTATCACTTCCATTTTAAATACGAGGGAAATGAAGAATGCAGAGATCACATATCTTGTCATGGGCCTTACTTATACATAGAAATGAAGATGTGATTTCAACCAGAAATGTCTAATTCAGAAGTTCTTTCTGAATGGACAACGTGGCTCATGCCTGTAATCCCAACAATTGGGAGGTTAAGACAGGAGTATCACTTGAGCCCAGGAGTTCAAGACCAGCCTGGGCAACATAATAACACCACATATCTACAAGAAAATTTAAAAATTAGTTGGATGTGGTGGCATGCACCTATACTCCCAGCTACTCAGGAGGCTGAGGTGGGAGGAAATTTTGAGCCTGGGAGATCGAACCTCCAGTAAGCCATGATTGTACCACTGAACTCCAGCCTGGGCGACAGAGCAAGACCCTGTCTCAAAAAAATAAAAAGTAAAACATAAGTTATTCTTTGTCTGTCTTCCCCACATCCCACCCTGCAATATGTACTTCCTGCTTTAATTAGAGTTAAATTTTGACATGTGTTGGGGTAGAAAAATAATCTCAGAATTATGCTAATCTGATTGCAATCATCAGCTTCACAATTGATATCATTGCTTCCATGGGTATATGAAAGTTTTCAGGAGGAAATCTATCTGAGATTTTGAGATTTTGATCACCAGTTCATAATATCTTGCATAGGCTAATTATTGTTAATATAGATATCTTAAGTTATTCAGTAGATTTTAAATAATCATGAGCTAAGTATTCTATTCAATTAGCAAGTCCTTACTGAGATATTCTATCGTATTCCAGCTATTCAAATAAGAGTCATAGGTTCTTCCATCTGAACTCTATTAAATCAAATGACATTGAAATTAAATTCCAGGACAATTATTTACTGGGATGTTATTTATTTTGTATGTTTACTAATTCAACAAATAATAGGTAATTGATCATATTGTATAAGTTAACAAAATAGAAATCAACTACACTTAATTCTGTAGCTACTTTGTTTTATGAGGCACTCCAAAAAGTTCATGAATACGTTGATTTTCCTGCTTGGAATATATACCCATTTCACATAGCCAACTCCAAATAATCTTTCAGGTCTTTGCCTAAATACCAATTATTTCTCATTAGATATCAAAGCCCTTTGTTATAAAATCTCAAAACACCCTGTAGATTTCTTTATAACATTTATCACAGTATAATTATATACTTATTTGTGTTTATGTGTTCAAGGCCTATTTCCTTCATTTGATATCTGCACCCACAGGAACAGGAACTTTATCTTGTCTCTTTACTGTTATTTTTTCAGAAATCTCTCTTAACCTGGCACAAAATATACTTTCATATTTGCTAAAAATTTGAATAATTTGCAATATCACTGAAGCACAAACTTGAATTAGATATATGAGTCTATTGTGTGGAAGACAGAAAGGAAGATAAACTTTATTGTCTCTTCAGGATCAAAGTTTTCTGTTGTTTTGTCTTGTTTTTTATTTCAGTAGCTTTGGGGATACAAGTGGTTTTGGTTACATGGATAATATTATCATGGTGAATTCTGAGATTTTCGTGCATCCATCACCCGAGCAGTGTACACTATATCCAATATGTAGTCTTTTATGCCTCATTCCCCTCCCACCCTGCTCCCTCACCCTGAGTCCCCAAAGTCCATTATATCACCACTCTTATAATGAGGATGTCTTTGCATTCTCATTATAAGGGGACATGTAGCATTTGGTTTTCTAGTCCTAAGTTACTTCAGTTAAAATAATGGCCTCCAGATCCATCCAAGATGCTGCAAAAGACATTATTTAATTACTTTTTATGGCTGAGTAGTATTCCATGGTGTGTGTGTGTGTGTGTGTGTGTGTGTGTGTGTGTGTGTGTGTGACATTTTCTTTATTGACATTCATATGCTTGGGTCTTTTTCATACAGTGTCTTATTTTCCTTTGGGTAGAAACCCAGTAGTGGGATTGCTGGATTGAATGGTAGATCTACTTTTAGTTCTTTAAGGAATCTCCACAACTGTTTACCATAGAGGATCAAAGTTTTAATGCAGGCTTGCCATTTATATTCCTGCATGATTCAATTTAACAACTACACTGATCCTGTTAGGAAAGTATCACTGTCTTCCTTTAAAGTCAAGCATACTGAAGAAAATATATGCTACACTTGTATACACAAAATTAGATTTCACAAAGATTATACCAAGGTTCTCTTTGGATATAAAGAGAATATCTGCATATCAAAAATATGTCCTCATATTGAGCACATCAGTTATCATGCAGTAAGCTGATTCAAAATGCTAGGCCTTCCTATGTTCCTGTTTGTGCACGCACACACACACACACACACACACACACACAAAACATAGAGATGTCATAGTTATTGTTATTTCTTTTTTTTCTTTTTTGGAGTTTCACTCTTGTCACCCAGGCTGGAGTGCAGCAGTGCAATCTCGGCTTACTGCAACCTCTGCATCCCAGGTTCAGGCGATTCTCCTGTCTCAGCCTCCCAAGTAGCTGGTATTACAGGTGCCTGCCACCACGCCCAGCTAATTTTTGAAGTTTTAGTAGAGACGGGGTTTCACCATGTTGGCCAGGCTGGTCTCGAACTCCTGACCTCAGGTGATCCACCCACCTTGGGCTCCCAAAGTGCTGGGATTACAGGATTACAGGAATAAGCCACCACGCCCGGTGGAGATGTCATAATTTTGAAAGCTTATTTTTAGAAAACAAAATGCTGCCCACAATATCATTTTTTTCTATAAAACTCAGATAAAAAGTCGCTTATATTCTTTTACATGAGTTTAAGTAAGCTCAACTAATATTTCAGTTGTAAGCATGAAGCATTTTTGTTTTTCTGAAGTTCACAATTTGTTATGAATCTGTTTACTCCAAGTTAACAATTTCTACAGAGAGGGGTTGTGACAAATATTCTAATATCAGTGCAACAATGTGTATATGTTACATATCGGTTTGTGTGGATGAGCTAACAACATAGATTTTGAAGTTTGCCAAAGGAGGACGACAACTGATATACCCAAAAGAATAGTCTTAGATAAATTTAAAGTGTTATCACACTGAGAAATACCTTTTTTAGGGAGATGAATATGAAAAGGATCAGAGAGCTAGGAAAGGGTAAAAAGTACAGTGTCACAGATAAGGAAGGGAAGTGTTATAGAATGGGGTTCATCAAGATTTAATTAAAACCTTCATAAAAATTTTATGCACAGAATATAGATAGTATTTTCTTACGATTTTTAATAAAAGTTTGCCATGTTTTCTGAATGTACATTAATGGAAGTTGCAAGTGAAATGCTGACATTCGTCTGTGTAAGTAATAATAATAGATGGGTTTGTGACAATGTTTAATAGCACTTACTTCAATCTTTCATTTGTCCTTTTATTTAATATTATTAAACTTTATGAACTCTTACAAAAATGAAGTAATTAATCTTTATAATATTCCCTGCAGGTAGTTAGATAGCTTCATTATTATAAAAGAAATAGAGAACATATATTGGTTAAACGAATATTGCAATATCAGCATCTTAGCATTTCTGATCATCTTTTCAACCCACAAGAATAATTATGTTTTTCTTTTCAGAGATTTTTTAAATATCTGCAAGATTCACATAGTCTTACTTTTATTTATTATTATTCTCTTTGCAATATTCAGGATGTTATAAGAAAAGTCTATGAACATTAAAGATTTTTATTATTTATGTACTGTTTAAGATAATTTAAACTGGATTTAAGAACTTAATTTTTAATAATTTTTACAATTTCTTTAAAACATCTGTATTATTATTAAATAAAATGCAAAACATTAAAAATATGTATACTCAAAACATTTTATAAAAATATTTTTTACTGGAGTCTAAAATAATCTAGGCAGGGCACAGTGGCCCACACGTGTAATCCCAGCACTTTGGGAGGCTGAGGTGGGTGGATCACTTGAGCCTAGAAGTTCAAGACCAGCCATGGCAACACGATGAAAACATGTTTTCCAAAATACACAAAAATTAGCCAGGCCTGGTGGCTCATGTCTGTAGGTTCAGCTACTTGGAGGCTGAGGTTGGAGGATCGCTTGAGTCCAGGAGGTCAAGGCTGCAATGAACCATGATCATGCCACTGCACTCACTACTCCAGCCTGGGTGACAGAGCAAGACCTTGTCTCAAAGAAAAAAAAAAAAAAGAATATATGTGTAGCTCTCATTTTTTATTTTATGTAGTGTAATATCTAATTTATTATCTTTAGAATCCTTGGTCAAAATTAAAGGAAAATTAACTATAGTGTTACAATCCTAACGTGTAGCTTCATTCTTCATTTTTCTATTTTTTAATACAAGAGCATTCATTGAATTTCTTCTAGTTCATTTTGTCCCTTTGTTCTAAAACGTCAAAAACTTTTGATTTCTCACTCTTTTTATCAAACTCAATTCTTTGAACTTTTGTTTATTCCCAAACCCATGTGTTTGCATAAATTGTGGTTTTAAGATTAAAATGACAGGATAGATGTATCACAATTCCCAAATAACACCGTTATTTAGTCACCTCTCTCTAGATAGTCAAGAGCATAAGAAACTCTGAATTAATATTTTTTATCTTTTCTCCCAAAAATATTGTGTAGGCCTTTGACAAATGCCTTAAAAAATGTAGATGCAAATTGCCTGCATTATTCTTTTTATCTCTAAGAGTAGTAAATTTATCAGAAAAGCAAATGAGTTTAAACTGACTGGACTTGTTCTTGAGTGTCCATATTTGTTTCCACCATCAAGTCTTGCCCCAAGATTACATTTCTAGGTGCTTTTGACCCTTTTGTTTATAGCTCATCCTTTGGATTTCCCAGATTTCATAATATGCTTACAATATTGCAGCATCCATCTTCTTCAGTCTTACAAAAATAAAAGCAATTCAAATCCAAATTGAGATAGACTGAATGTTGATGTCCCCTACAATTCATGTGTTGAAATCCTAACCCCCAATGTGATGGTATTAGGAGGTGGGGCCTTTGAGTAGTAATTAGGTCAGGTTAGTGAAGTCCTCATGAATGGAATTAGTGCCCTTATAGAAGATACCCCAGACAAATCTCTTGCTTTCTTTCTGCCATATGAGGATACATGAGAAAATGGCAGTTGGCGACCCAGAAGACACACCCACCAGAACTCAACCACACTGGAATATTTACCTCAGATTCCCAGCCTCTATAACCCTGAGAAATAAATTTCTGTTTTTTAAAAGCCATCCAGTCTTTGCTATTTTTTCATAGCAATCTGAACTGGCGAAGACATCAATTATATTTTGCATTTTCTTTGGCCTTCCTTAAGGATGTTCCATACTAATTTTCCAATAATTATATTTTCTAAGATTTGGTATTTTGATGCTTTATTTTCAGTTTACTTAATTATGCATTTAAAAAATCACCTGTCTTTGGCTTCGATAGTATTTTTAACAAAGATCTCACTGATAATTTCCAGTTATGCACTATCAGTGCTTCTTGTTTTAAATTGTGCAATAGCTTCTGTTTTTGGCAAGTTTCAGCCATTGGAATCACTGTCTTGCTTGAGCCATGCCTCTGGATCATCACCTCTTGAGGTTGACTGCCATCAACTTTAAGCACATAGGAAAAGTTGAAAAATTATTTAAAATAAGTAAGACTATATTTTCAATCAAGGAACATGATTAGGACTATCTGTATCAAAACACACACACACATGCACACATACACACACAGAGTAAGGAGATGTTACTATCTGCTTAATCCTTAGGCCTTAAGTACTTAATCACTTCTTATTCATTAATATAATTTATCCTCTGATCAACATGAATTGTTTCAGGTTGCTGATCCAAATGTGCCTTAATATTTGTGTTTAGACCATGAAAAAATAACTACAAGTCATGTTTTCTTTCTTTTTTAAAAATTTTTATTTTTATTTTAAGTTCCAGGGTACATGTGCAGGAGGATGTACAGGTTTGTTACACAGGTAAACATGTGCCATGGTGGTTTGCTGCAACTATCAACCTATCACCTAGGTATTAAGCCCAGTATGTATTAGCTATTTTTCCTAATGCTCTCCCTCCCCCTACCCTACTCCCTGACAGGCCCCAGTGTGTATTGTTGTGCTCCTTGTGTCCATGTGTTCTCACTGTTCAGCTACTACTTATAAGTGAGAGAGAATATGTGGTGTTTGGTTTTCTGTTCCTGTGTTAGTTTCCTGAGGATAATGGTTTCCAGCTCCATCCATGTCCCTGCAATGGACATGATCTCATTCCTTTTAGGGCTGCCTAGTATTCCATAGTGTATATGTACCACATTTTTTATCTAGTCTATTATTGATGGGAATTCAGGTTGATTTCATGTCTTTGCTATTGTGAATAGTGCTGCAATGAACAAACATGTGCATCTATCTTATAAAAGAAGTCAAGTAGTGTGATGCCTCTAGCTTTGTTCTTTTTGCTTAGGATTGTCTTGGATATATGAGCTCTATTTTGGTTCCACATGAATTTTAAAATAGTTTTTGTCTAATTCTGTGAAGAATGTCAATGGTAGTTTAGCATTGAATCTATAAATTACTTTAGGCAGTATGGCCATTTTCACTATATTGATTCTTACTATCCATGAGCATGGAATTATTTTCCATTTGTTTGTGTCTTCTCTGATTTCCCCACTGTCGATATATGGCAGACCATTGAGACTGAAAATTAACAAAGATATTCAGGACTTGATCTCATCTCTGGATCAAGTAGACGTGGTAGATATCTACAGAACTCTCCACCCAAAAACAACAAAATACACATTCTTCTCAGTGCCACATGGCACTTATTCTAAAATTGATCACATAATTAGAAGTAAACCACTCCTCAGCAAATGCAAAAAGACTGATATCATAACAACCAGTCTCTCAGACCATAGTTCAATCAAATAAGAACTCAAGATTAAGAAACTCACTCAAAACTACACAACTACATGGAAATTGAACAACCTGCTTCTGAATGACTCCTGGGTAAATAATGAAATTATGGCAGAAATGAATAAGTTATTTGAAGCTAATGAGAACAAACAGAAAATGTATCAGAATCTCTGAGATGCAGCTAAAGTAGTGTTAAGAGGGAAATTTATAGCACTAAATGCCTGCACTGAAAAGCTAGAAAAGCTAGAAAATCTGAAAAGCTGAAAAGCTAAAAGCCCACACTGAAAAGCTGAAAAGCTAGAAAGATCTCAAATCAACATCTTAACATCACAACTAAAAGAACTAAAATACCAAGAGCAAACAAGCCTCAAAGCTAGCAGAAGGCAAGAAATATCCAAGATCAGAGCAGAACTGAAGGAGATAGAGACATGAAAACCATTCAAAAATAAATGAATCCAGGAGCTGGTTTTTTGAAAAATGTAATAAAATAGATAGATTGGTAGCTAGACTAATAAAGAAGAAAATAAAGAAGAATCAGATAGACACAATAAAAAATGATAAAGGGGATTTCACACTGACCCCACAGAAATACAAACAACCATCAGATAATACCATCAATGCTTATATGAAAATAAACTGGAAAATCTAGAATAAATGGACAAATTCCTGGACACATACACCCTCCCAAGACTGAACCTGAGTATACCAATAATGAGTTCTAAAATTAAGAAAGTAATAAATAGCCTGACAACAAGAAAGGAGCCCAGGGACAGATGGATTTACAGCTGAATTATACCAGAGGTAAAAAGAGGAGCTTTACCATTTCTTCAAAACTATTCCAAACAATTGAAAAGGAGGGACTCCTCCCTGACTCATTTTATGAGGCCAGCACCATTCTGATACCAAAACCTGGCAGAGACACAACAGAAAAAGAAAACCTCAGGCCAATACTCCTGATGAACATCAGTGCAAAAATTATCAATAAAATACTGGCAAACTGAATCCAACAGCACATCAAAAAGCTTGTCCACCACAAGCAAGTTGGCTTCATCCCTAGGATGCAAGGCTGGGTCAATACATGGAAATCAATAAACATAATTCGTCACAAACACAGAACTAAAGACAAAAGCCACATGATGAGCTCCATAGATACAGAAAAGGCCTTCAGTAAAATTAAACATCCCTTCATGTTATAAAAATTCTCAATAAACTAGGTATTGAAGAAACATGCCTCAAAATAATAAGAGCCATTTATGACAAACCCACAGCCAATATCATAATGAATGGCAAAAGCTGGAAGCTTTCCCCTTGAAAATTGGCACAAGACAAGGATGCCCTCTCTCACCGCTCTATTCAACATAGTATTGGAAGTTCTGGCCAGGGCAATCAAGCAAGAGAAAGAAATAAACGGTATTCAAATAGGAAGAGAGGAAGTCAAATTGTCTTTGTTTGCAGATGACATGATCCTATATCTAGAAAACCACACTGTCTTAGCCCAAAAGCTTTTTAAGCTGATGAGCAACTTCAGCTGTCTCTGGATAAAAAATCAATGTGCAAAAGCCACAAGCACTTCTATACACCAACAACAGACAAGCAGAGAGCCAAATCATGAATGAAATCCCATTCACAATTGCTACAAAGATAATAAAATACGTGGGAAGATGGTTAACAAGGGAAGTGAAGGACCTCCTCAAGGAGAACTACAAACTGCTGCTCCAGAAAAATTTTCATTATTTTTTGAAAAATTGTCTTCAAACCTTAGTCATTTGGGGAAAGCTTCTAATAAATGTACAGATAATAATGTTCATAATATTTACTTTTCAGAGTCATTGTAAATAATGTCTTTTACCAAAACTATTTTTCAAGTATACTGTAACTTGCAAGATGGGAAACCACAATGTCATACTTGTTCATATTCCACATTATCCAGATTGAAGTCATAATTAACATGTTTACACATTAGAAGGCATCCAAAAACACTGTCAATTTCTCTTCAAAACATGTTAAATTTTCTTCGATTTTTGAAAATTTTTTTGTGTAACATTTTTAATTTTCTAAGAACATTTTAAATTATATTTCAGCTTTCCCTCTATTTTAGGATTTCAAAATATTAGAAATATAAACATTAAAATATTAAAATTGTATAAATTTATTCCTAGATTCTTATTTATTGACTTAAAATTTAATAAATATGGTTTTGACTTAGCAATCATATGTTTGCCCTTATTCTACATGTTTTCTGCTATTCAGGCCATCCCTCTATGCTCTCTTTCCTTTTTTTGGCTTTCTTTTATTGTGGTATCTAAAATCTTATTTTTTATTTCCTCCCAACGATATTACATTCCCTTCAATAATTTACTCATTATGTGTAATAATAATATATGACTGATTATTAAAATTAGATTCTTGATCACTTTGACTGATAACTCAAAGGTTGAGCAGAATACAAGGGATGTTCAGTTGACCTCACATTCCCTTGTTGAGGTGCTAGATCTGCTATACCACTGATACAGAACTGGCAAAAATAGATGCCTAAAACTGATTTCAGCACCCTGGATTCATCTAAAGATTCTAAACACTTCTGGCTGATAGTCACTGGCCATCAGAGAAATGCAAATCAAAACCACTATGAGATATCATCTCACACCAGTTAGAATGGCAATCATTCAAAAGTCAGGAAACAACAGGTGCTGGAGAGGATGTGGAGAAATAGGAACACTTTTACACTGTTGCTGGGACTGTAAACTAGTTCAACCATTGTGGAAGTCAGTGTGGCGATTCCTCAGGGATCTAGAACTAGAAATACCATTTGACCCAGCAATCCCATTACTGGGTATATACCCAAATGACTATAAATCATGCTGCTATAAAGACACATGCACATGTATGTTTATTGCGGCACTATTCACAATAGCAAAGACTTGGAACCAACCCAAATGTCCAACAATGATAGACTGGATTAAGAAAATGTGGCACATATACACCATGGAATACTATGCAGCCATAAAAAATGATGAGTTCATATCCTTTGTAGGGACATGGATGAAATTGGAAACCATCATTCTCAGTAAACTATCGCAAGAACAAAAAACCAAACACCGCATATTCTCACTCATAGGTGGGAATTGAACAATGAGATCACATGGACACAGAAAAGGGAATATCATACTCTGGGGACTGTGGTGGGGAGGGGGGAGGGGGGAGGGATAGCATTGGGAGATATACCTAATGCTAGATGACGAGTTAGTGGGTGCAGCGCACCAGCATGGCACATGTATACATATGTAACTAACCTGCACAATGTGCACATGTACCCTAAAACTTAAAGTATAATAAAAAATAAAAAAATAATAAAAAAAAGAATGTCAAGAATGTGTAGAATTGCTGATACATCTCCTATACTCCCCATAGGGTAGAGATAATAACTTTTTTCTCCCTCAGGTCTGGTAAATGGGGCTTCAAAATGTCCACATGAAATGCTTTAAAAGGACCACTTGGAGAGCACACCACTCTTTCTCCAATGACAAAAGCAAGTAAGTCCACTGAAAGTCATTCCATAAAGGACACAGCCCAAGACGGCCACCTGGAGAACAATGGGGCTCCAACAGAAAGGGTCTATGTGAGATGGACCTCACATAGTGAAGCACAAACAAACATGAGATTGTGGTTTTCTATTTTGCAAGTTGCAGCTCTCAGAAACTGAGAGCTGGAGTCGTAAGCAGCCCATATTACTTGCATTGCTCTGGAAAATGCCCTGGGGAAGTCTCTAAGAAAACGTAAGTGTTCTGCAACAGAATTTTAAACATTTGCCAAGCACTAGTACACAAGACAGCAGTGGCCAGATAAGTGGCCATGTGTTCTTTCCCTTATTCTTCTCTACTTCTAGTCAAACTCTAGATAAGTCTGAGGTCATGGTAAGACAGAGAGAAAAAAAAAAAACACAAAAGCACTGTGGGGAAACAGAAGAAAAGTTCCTCATCATCACTGACCTCACTGCAGGCTTTCTAGACTAAATTAGAAAGAGGTTAAAGAAGATATGACTTGTAACATATTTTTCATGTTAACAATTACCATAGACACTAAGGGTATTATTGGAATAAATGATGTCTAGAGGATGTTCTATTATTCAAGAGTGATGAGAAAAGCTATAGTACCTGTCTAACATTTCATTCAGGGGGAGAGAAAGAATATTCGCTGAGCAATTTTGAAGACAGAGTGAAAAAAATAATGATAATGTTTTGTTTGAACCCCATTGAATACAGCTCAGGCTATACAATGGTTATTTTTTAAAATTTCTTTCCCTTTACTACTTAATGTGTGCCACAAAATGATTTAATGTCGTGAGTCATAGGTCTTGATAAAGCATTCACAAGAAGTCCAAGGTCATGTGTCTGTGGATTATGTTCCAAATTTCTAGGGGTCAGAAGGAGTTACGATGAAATCTTTATCATCAAAATCAAACAATTTAAGAAACTTTCAGCCAGAGAAAAAGTAAAATCAATGATCAAGTATGCCCTGTTATTCATGTCATTGATCAGCATTAATCTTCACAGCACATCAAAGCACTGATAGAAACATGCAGACAAGGGACTCTACTCTGACAGAGGCAACCATAAGTCTCATCCTGAGAATCAAATAAAGTGAGGGATTAGTACTGCCGATCACGATGCCAGTTTGATTGTAAGGAGCAAGCAACTCTGGGAAAGTGCAACGGCACCTCTATCTGGGAAAGGAGATCTGGACTTTGAAGGGTTTTCTTATCCAGAAGGGAAAATTTGCTAGAGTCAAAGTGTTACACACACACACACACACACACACACACAGCTAAAGCATCATATCAAATAAGCTGGAAACAAAGAAGTCCATGTAATTATCACATGAAAGTGACATTGAAGGAAGATGAGCAACATTTTCTTTAACTTGTAGCAGGGCATTTTAACTGATCAAGAAAGGTTCCAATCTTGCGACTTTCACCATACTTGACTCACCATTTAGTACATGCTTGCAACAAGAGTTCATCATGGGATGTTGTTTTGCAAATGGGAGATGGTGCAGGAGTTTGATAAGAGGAAAGTTTAGGGTCTAGGAAAGTGGAAGAGGATGAAAGGCATGGGATAGTGTCTGATTTACTTGAACTTACTTTGAGGTTATTTGATTTCAAGATGAAAGGAAAGCACTGAAGGTAAAGATTTCTTAAGAAGCATGAAATTCTGGGCAAAAATGGAAGCTGAGGAATGCTTCCCAAAAGGTTTTGTAAAATGCTGATTGCAAGCAAAGCGTGGGTCTAACCCTTTGAACTGCACAGGATGGAAGCAGTGACACATCTCCTCTTTCTGCATGCGGTCCAAGAAGCTAGAGCAAGAGCATAAAGCATGATGTGGCCATTTACAGAATTGTGATCATGAACCCTTAGACCTTCATTTAATACTTCAAAGCAACTGACTTTGAGGGGAACTAATTTTCTTCTTGCAGAGTTTATAATTTAGGTAACAAATTAAAAAAAAAAACTTTGAGCGGAGATTGAAACTGGTGGAAATATTAGATGGACTTTGCATGATAACTACTCCCTTTCACTTCTGCTTCTCTGTAAGACAAGATACTCTGGCTTTTCTCCAATAAATGTACTTATTTGCTTACATTAACTCAGGTTCAAGATGTTTGCAGCCAAAGAATTTTGACTTCAGACAGAAGTAGGAATTTTTTTTACCATGTATTTATTTCATATAAAATTATTATTCTCATTAAAATCAACATATTATCGCCTCCTGTGAATGTGCTTCTCTGCTTGCTTTATAGAGACAAATATTTACACCCAACAGAAATAGTCGACACTATCAAGAGTGC
This sequence comes from Pan troglodytes, assembly GCF_028858775.2. Taxonomy (NCBI): domain Eukaryota; kingdom Metazoa; phylum Chordata; class Mammalia; order Primates; family Hominidae; genus Pan; species Pan troglodytes. The sequence goes on from NC_072403.2 coordinate 115,556,926, forward strand.
TATCATTTTCAGGTTATTGAAGATTTAAATAATGCGAAACAAAATTAATTCAGAGAAATGGCTATAAATTAAAACAAATTAGGGTGGGGGGAGGGGGGAGGGATAGCATTGGGAGATATACCTAATGCTAGATGATGAGTTAGTGGGTGCAGCACACCAGAATGGCACATGTATACATATGTAACTAACCTGCACATTGTGCACATGTACCCTAAAACTTAAAGTATAATAATAATAAAAAAAATTAAAACAAATTAGAATAAGATTGTAGCTCAGGGGTTCTAATGATGAGTGCTAAGGTTCTTTTTCTGCTAAAATGTTCTGTTTTAGAATATTCCTCCTGTTTGTCTGCTCTAGAAAAGCAAACTTTCTTTCCAGAGGTTTCTTGGTCAGTTTTCACTCTATGTCTCCCAAATAAAGCCCCCTGGCTCCCTTGGTAAAGTAACTCTTGATTCCCAAGCACATTCCGACGCAGCATCTGTGTTCTAATCACAGGTCTGTCCTAGGTTTTTCTCATTTGCCATTGCTCTCATCTCTGAGAGCCTAAAGGAGTTTTGGTTGAATATGGAGGCAGAAATATAACATTTTTTAAAATAGTGCTTAAGATGCACCTTTATCACTATTACACCAATCACTGTAAACTATATAACATTTTTAAATCAAAGTATAGACTATTCTCCAGTACAACAATGTATGATGCATAGGCACGTATTAGACTGTTCTCACACTGTTATAAAGAAATGCCTGAGACTGGGTAATTTATACAGAAACTAAGTTTAATTTGCTCACAGTTCCTCAGGCTGTACAGGAAGGATGAGCCTGGCATCTGCTCAGTTTCTGGGGAGGCTTCAGGAAACTTACTCAGTCATGGAGGAAGGCAAAGGGGTAGCAAGCATGACACACGACGAGAGCAGGAGCAGCAGAGCAGGGGAGATGCCACACACCTTTAAATGACCAGCTCTCCTGAGAACTCACTCATTATCACAAGTACAATACCAAGGGAATGATACTAAATCACACATGAGAACTCTGCCCCCATGATTCAATCACCTCCTACCAGGCCCCAGCTCCAATACTGGGGATTACAATTCAACATGAATTTGAGAGGGGACACAGATCCAAGCCATATGAGGCTTCAAGAATATTCATGTGAGTAGGACCCAATCATTCTATCTCTAGAGGGTATTTTCTGGAGATAATAGGACACCAAGCTTTATTTAAGCTGTCTGCACTTTTGCCAGTTGTTGAATCCTAAGGTGAGATAACATGCATTTTCTGAAACGGCTCTGTTGTATCTATGAAGGTTTTATTTGGATATCAACAAATTTTGGATTAATACTTAATATATTAAAATTACTTGAAATCCTGGTTTCCCAAATCAGCCTTTCTCTGGGATCTTCCAGTGATTCTCTTATTTCACCTTAAAGGTCACAGAGAAGGGGTTCTAGTTGCTGCTTGCCAGTCTCTAAAAGTAAGATTCTGGCATCTAAATTACTTTTGGCAAGAAATTGAAGGGTTCTTCTCTGTGTCTCCTGATAATTCACAGGCAAACAGTATGTAATTATAAACTCTCAAAAGAGGAGGAACAGTTAATTTTACCACCAAGTGATAGTCTAACAAAATTCACTCTGTAACAACTCATAGGTCTTTTGAAAGGCTATAGAGTCATCTTTATACTTAGTGCAACTGTGATGGATTCAGGATCTGTCCTCAGCCTTGCAAGTCCTGAACTTACCGAGGGATAGTCAGGAATAGATTTGTTACCTTTTCAAGAATTATTATTTCCATTTCTATACACACTTGGAATGTATAAAGTAAATTTAGTATATGTTACTCGAACTTTACTTAAGCATCTATATGTTGCATGGTATTTTACTGATTTCTCTGAGAAACTGAGTTTAAAAATAACCCAGCTAACACGGCACCTAATGACTATCATTCTCCTAGGTCCCATTTTTTGTTCTTGGCACCACCACGAGCTCAAAGTTTCAGCTAAGAGCCAGTTCAGTTTATGGCAAAGTCAGTATAAATAACAACTATAAAGGTAACCAGTTACTGTACAATACAAGGAAGACTTTTTTAAACTTCTTAATGCAGTATTTTCAAACTTTCAGTGGTGAAGATACAGGGTTTTTTGTTTGTTTGTTCATTTGTTTTGTCTTAATTTCTAATCTAAAGCAGACACTAAAAGTAAATTATTAGAAAAGTTAAAAAGACACAAGATATAAAGCCAAGTTTTGACCTAAAATTACCCTGTCAAATTTTACACAATTTTTGACATACTCACTCTCAATTTCTGTACTTATCTTATTGCAGACAGATGGCAGTTTTTAACATCAACATTGGACCTTAGACTACACTATAAATTATCCTCTAAAAAAAGATTCTTAGAAGTAAATTTATGAAGGCACAATTTCAACTAAGCCTAACAGTTGAAGAACTATAATGCTACATATTTCCTGCGATTTTTTAAATAATCCATTGCTATGTCATATTTTGTTTTCTTAGGCAACTTTATCTCATTTTCTTGGGTACTTTGGGACTTATTTTATATGATGAGACACACTGCTATAATCTGAATGTTTAGGTCCCTCCAAAATCATATATTGAAATCCTCACATCCAGGCTGATGGTTAGGGGGTGGAATCTTTGGGAGGTGATTAGATCATAGGAGGGGACTTAGTGCTCTAACAAAAGAGGCCCATAGAAATATTCCCACCTCCTTTCTCCGTGTCAGGTTAAAATGAGAAGACAACTGTTTATGAGGAAGCAGGCCCTCAGCAGACCCTTGATCTGCCAGAGTCTTGATCTTGGATTTCCCAGCCTCTAGAATTGTGAGAAATACATTTATTTCGTTTCTAAACCACCCCATTATATTTTGTTATAGCAGCCTGAACAGACTAAGACAGAGATCACTTTCTATGGACATTGGTTCTTATTTTTGGAAATAAAAAAATTTAAAACATCTATTATACAAGAGTTTATATATATATATATATATATATATATATATATGTATAATTCTGATTGATAGATGTCTTTGACTACCTTGGTCCCTCTGCCTGGAGGTTTTTGATTTTGTTTCTTTTTTCTTCAATTCACACAACAAATCTAAAATCTGACAATCCCATGAAGTCCAGTTCAGTTGCTAACATCTCCAGGAAACGGTTGCAGATTCTCATAGCTGAAACTTTTCTCTTTCTCTGCTACAAAGCTCTTTCCCTGGTTTTCTTTTATGGCTTACTATTAGATTCAGGTCACATATGTGATATTGTATTTTTCCTTCTACAAAAGTGATTCCATTCAGGGAAAGTCTGTATCTTATCCAGGTACCTCACCATAATATCACAATTCCTCATTATTTTTATTCTATACGCACGTTTAGTAATTTAATGTTTTTAATAGTTAATTTTTTTGTCTGTATTCTTAATAAACTGTGAACTTGGTAACATAAAAAACCTCATCTACCTTCTTTAGCACTTATTTCTGGCAAATGCAATAACAAAAATAATACAATATATGTGCCAGGATTTATTCTAGGCCATTTAGTCCATACAATAATGCAATGAGAAAGGTAATATTATCATTCCCATATATTGATGAGAAAACTAAAGCATCCCTTTTAAGTAACTTATGCAAGGTATGATAGTTACTTTACTAATTAATAAGCTGGGAGTGATTTACGCTTCAATAGTGTATTTTCAGGAAATGTAATATTAACCATTATTTATTACTTACCATTAATGAATGGCATATAGTAGATGATAAATACGTATTTATAAATAAATGAATATAAAGGAAAGTACTAATTAACTTTTAATTAAGATAACTTAATAAATAATCTAAAGATATGGACTTTTTAAGGACAAAAACTAAAATAAATGTAATATTTTTAAAAATAGTATTGCATTTTCAGAAAACAAATCAACTGCTGCTAATTAACACCTCTTTAATATATTTAACAAGCAATATTTCTGTGGTTCATAAAGTATTAAAATGTAAGAGAAAAGCTTGCTATCAATTTGAAGAAAAGTAATCCCAATATATTTGTTTTCTTAATTGACTTAGACTGGCCATTTCACTGAGTAAACCAGTTAATTTTGCAATACTATTAGATAGCTAAGCAAATCTTTTGTGGAACACTAACTGTTAAGAGAACAACAAAGTATTGTATAATAATTTGGCATTGAATAATAATTAGCAGAATAGAAAAATAATTTTAATAAACTGTTTACCAGCAAACTAGCCTCTTAAAGATTTACAAACAATTTATATATTCTAAATACATTTTCATGCTGTACATCATTCAGTGTCTCTTGAAATAGATCATACCATGTTTATTAATAAATGAAGGCCGAGTACTATTAATAGCCTTAAGCAAAAAAATAAGATTTCTTTTCCAATAGCAATTAACCCCAAGTAATAGAAAGACTGCTGAAATGTCATTCAGAAAAAGAGGCAGACAGCGTTTCCAGAAAGACTAATAAACCTGAAGTCCAGAAATCCTCACTGCCACTTCAAGTTCAGATTGCAGATTCACACTCTGAGGTCCCCTGCATGATTCCAGAGAGAAAAGCAGGAGAGTCAAGAACATTTGAAAAGGGTGCAATGTTATCAATATAAATGAGATTAATGTTGAAAAGATCATCAACAGTTCCTGCCTCTGTTCAGAATGGTAAGGACTGAATTGTACTCAAGAAAGCAAAGGACAAAGTGACAAAGTAATGGCTATTTAGGAGGAAAAAAAGAGGCAATAGATTCAATCATCCAATATAAGTTTAATCTTAGACCTGAAACAAAAACATCAAAATATGACTGTGTAAATCTTGAAGACGAAATTTGTAGAATCTTATAATATTTTTCCTAATGTTATCAAGAAAACACATACACACCAAAAAAGGCAATCAGCAAATGTTAAATATATTTTTCTTTTAGTTGCTCTTTAGAATATTTATCCAAAATGAAAAAGTATAATAACAGAGAAAGCAAACAATAAAATCTAATATTGAGAATTCAGCAATTATTGTTTCATTTTTATTGACATAACGAGACATCTTTTCTTATTCCTCTTCTGGGTCTGATTTGTGGGAAAAGAATTCCACTGCCAAATGCAGACTGCTGTCTAAATTTCACATGACTTCTAGTTCACAAACAGTGCTCGTGTCTATGCAGCTTCTTCACGTGCCTTCAATTTATCATAAAGATGAACTGAATAAACTAAAGTACACTTGAATATCTGTGCATAACACAGTTTCTAAGGTTTTCTGACAGGGAAGTTTGACCAAAAACCTATCAGTTCAGTAACCCATAATAGATTGGATGCTTTATTTTCAAGATTTTTTATCAGTTTCCTGACAAAAAGCTCAGACAACAGTGAAAGTGACAATTTTTTGATTATATGATCAGAGCTGCTTTTCTTTTCATTTTACCTTCTGGCATTGTTGTCTCCTTGAGCTATATAGATGTGCTAGTGAAATATTAATAGAATTATAATCCTCTAGCCTGGTGACAGCTAGTCATAAATTATCAGGCCATTATTAGCAAAGGCACTCTGGATCAACCCATGTCAAAAGATATGGAGTAGTGTTCAAGATGCTGGACAAAGAAGAGTATACGCAGAGCACCACAGAAAAGGATTTGTTTACTGCTCTTTTCACCAAGGGCATTTGAATAGTAATCAACCTGTTTATGATGATAATTGCTATGTAGAATTTATTATAGAGGAGATATCAAATGAATAAAGAATTATCTTTTCAAGTGCATTAAATATAGGTCAGCAAATTTACAGTGATAATTAATTAAATTATGATTAACCAAGTAAAGGGTTGCTCAGTGATTATTCTAAAAAGGCAGGTTATAAAAACAGATAAAAGTTCATAAGTTTTATTCAATTATTCGATGGAAATAAAATCATTCAAAAAAGAAAAGCTGTACAAAAAAAAAGTGCATATGAAATTCTTTTTTTTTTTTAATTTTTGCTGTTGAATTCATTGCCAGAAATCACTCCTTTGTTATTATATATTGACAAATTATAGTTGTATATATTTATGGGATACAGAATGGATTGTGGTTTTTTAATACAATGTGGAATGATTAAATTAAGCTAATTAACATATATATCACCTTAAATATTTAACATTTTGGTGATGAGAACATTAGAAATTTACTCTCAGTGATACTGAAATGTACAGTACTCAATTATTATCTATATTCAGCATGCTGTGCTATTGATCTCAAGAAAAAAAGCAATCAAACTTATTTCTCCTATGTGAGGCTTTTTACCCACCATCTCCCCATGCTCCTAACCCTCCAGTCTCTGGTAACCACCAGTCAGTCTACTTTGCTTCTGAGTTCTATTGCTTTAGATTCCACATAGAAGTGAGAACATGTAGTATTTGCCTTTCAGTATTTGGCTTATTTCACTTAGCATAAGTTTGAGACTTGGAACCAACCTAAATGTCCAACAATGATAGACTGGATTAAGAAAATGTGGCACATATACACCATGGAATACTATGCAGCCATAAAAAATGATGAGTTCATGTCCTTTGTAGGGACATGGATGAAATTGGAAATCATCATTCTCAGTAAACTATCGCAAGAACAAAAAACCAAACACCGCATATTCTCACTCATAGGTGGGAATTGAACAATGAGATCACATGGACACAGGAAGGGGAACATCACACTCTGGGGACTGTTGTGGGGTGGGGGGAGGGTGGAGGGATAGCATTGGGAGATATACCTAATGCTAGATGACAAGTTAGTGGGTGCAGTGCACCAGCATGGCACATGTATACATATGTAACTAACCTGCAGATTGTGCACATGTACCCTAAAACTTAAAGTATAATAATAAAAGAAAAAAAAAACTTAAAAAAAAAAAAGAAATGGGAAAGGGACCTGAATAGATATTTCTCAACTGAAGACATACAAATGGCTAACAGATAAATGAAAACAATGTCCAACATTGGTAATCATTCAAGTGATATAAATTAAAACTACTATGCAATATCACCGCACACCTGTTAGAACGGCTATTATAAAAAAGACAAAAGAGAAGTGTTGGCAAGGATATAGAGAAAAGAAAACGCTTTATGCTGTTGGTGGGAATGTAAATTAGTACAACCATTATGGAAAAAAAGTATGGAAGTTCCTCGAAAAATTAAAAGTAGAATTAACATAAGATCTAGCAATTCCACTTCTGGATAGTACCTGAATGATATGAAATCAGTATATGAAAGAAATATCTGTACTCCCTTGTTCAATGAAGTACTATTCACAATATCCAAGTTGTGGAATCAACCTAAATCTCTATCAAGGGATAAATGGATAAAGAAAATGTGATATGTGTATATGATAGAATACTGTTCAGCCTTAAAAAGATGAAATTTTTTCATTTGTGACAGCATGGACGACATGTTTGTGGCAACATGGATAAAATTGGGCATATGAAATCCTTTACAAACATGTGAGAGAAAAATATGCACACATCTGAAATTAAGAAATAGTTTTAAAATATATTCCCAAAATGACTAATATAATTTATAAATAAAATTGGTCAATGACAGTAGTAATAAAATCCTATGAGCATTGAGTCTTCATAAGATTATATTTTAATTTTATCAATTCATACTTCATTGCCTAACATGTTTGTGTTATTTTTCTAAGTAGACATGAATCTACTTAGTAACAAAATTATGAAAATAATAATAAAACTAAAAGACACCAAAAGATATTGTCTCTTTAAATATAAAACACCTATCAAAGTAATGTATAAACTGTGAAAAAAAATCGTAATTTTAATTCTCATTAGGAACAATGAATTTGTTAAATTTGTAAGCATTTGGATCTTCAAAAAGCTAAGTACCAAAGCTGTTGTGTGGATTAAAGAGTTTATTTTGTAATTATGATTACAATTATAATTACAATTATGGCTATTACTACTCTTTTCAAATGTTCTCAGATTTTGATATTGATGTAAATTCTTTAACTTTAACTTGGCCAATAATGCCATTATATACTTTTCTTTCTGGATCAAGGTAATATGATTGTGTTTTTTGGAGCTGCTAATTAATATTCTTGTAAATAATAACCAAACTAAAATCTGGAAAATAAATGACAAGTTTAATAATAGTAATCAAAGACAAATTTCTGCCAAGCATTTGTTAATTTATTGGTTCATTCAGCAAATAATTTTGAAAGCCATCTAAAAATTAGGTACTATCTTAATTACTGGGAATATCATGATGAAAAAGACAGACAAGGTCTTAGGGCACATGACTGAATGTTGGACTAAAATGGTAATGAAGTGTCCCAAATCGTGCAATTACAGAAAATAAGAGTGGAAATGTGATATGTACATCACTGATCTCTCACTGCATAGTGAAGTTGAGACCGATTATATGACCTTAAAAACTGTAAAAGCACAATGAAGTAATTGACATTATACACTTTCAAAAATAGTTATTTTTAATAGAATTACATAATCTGCATGTTGCAACAAATTCAACAATGTAGATAAAGCATAAAAGACGTTATCAACAATTTGTGTCTTTACAAGCCAATTGATGACAACTAATCTACAGTCTGTATATTTATAATGGGCACTTTTACATTATTCAGGATTCATTCTGTCACTGATGTAACTAATGAGCGATACACAACAATAGACTCAGTGGACTTCAGAGTAATAAGACAACTATCTACATGCCATTAGTTACTATACTAAATCAATCCAAAACCTGGAATATTTGTGGTTTTCTAAATCAGTGTCCTGTAAAATAAGAGATTTATAAACCTAGATTTACATCTGGATTTTCAAAGGAGTAGGTGTGTAAGAAGAGTGTAAAACAAATCACCTTATAGATTCTCAATTTGTCAATATATCCCTTTTTCAAATCTGCCTGAGAATGTGGCAACAATTTATGGAAGTATAAGGCTAGTTCTTTTTTCCATCTCACTTTTCACAAGCCCTCTTCTCCCACTCTCACTAAATAATGATGTTACTCTACCACCCCTGAATCTTAGATTGAGATGTTGTGTATTGTTTGTATATATCTTTTTAATTTTCTGTATATTATAAAACCTTTCTTGCTGGGGAGAAACTGCCCCTCCAAGGCTAACCGATTCTTAGAGGTAGCAGAGGGCTCATCCAGGAATATTCCTTTGATATGCATGGTAACTAATTCAGAGCTATATCTCCTCTATTTGTCCCTACACTCCAGGAGGGAATATTCCTCTGCCTTTGTCTTCCCAGGTGCAGGTTCTAGGCAACTAGAGGCTACCCCTGTAATCTAAAGCCTACTAGAATTACTCAAACCAGCCAGTCCTAAACTCTCTACTTTGCCCTGTTTTACCCTTCCTGTAGAAACTCCTATTATTATGCCCTTTCCTTGAGCTCTCCCCTTTCTCAGGTGTCCCTGTACGAAGTGGCAGAACACCTGTTTCAAGAACCTGTAAGTATAATAAACTGTTCTCCTGAATCTCTTCTGTGTCTTCTCTTATGGTCTCACTTGACTAACCATTACATAAAAGAAAACACAACAAATTATCTTAGAGTGTGAAAACATCTGAGTGTTTATCAGAGAAATATCTTGAAAATTCAACTTTTTCTATGCTCCTCTTGTCAAAGAATAAATGACATCTAAAGGTGGCTAACTTGAAACAAAACCAAGAGAACATCCTAAGAAGCAGTAACTGTAGAGATGTCTCCATACCTCATCTCTTTACGTTAGAATTTGGGTTCAGAAGTTAGAGAGGTTGTGACTGGAAAGTATATTAACATCTTTATTTGATTTGAGAAACACAGTCAGACTTTTTTTTCTAGCAGAATGATTGGCAGATAGATTTGACAAGGACTGGACATTTAGGTCATTTTCCATATACTGAATAAACAAAATTCACAGCTTTAAAATTATGCCAAAATAAATTTAAAACAGATGATATGATAAAAATCAGTGTATCAAAAGATAATGTATAGGGAGACCTGGAATCATGGCAGATGGGAGGCAGAACTAGATTGCAGCTCCCACATGGAGAAATAGAGCAGTGTGTGGATACTCACATTGCGAATTTTGCTCCAGAACGACTGCAATAATACATTAGGGAAGCTAAGAGAACCAATACACCCTCTAAAGGAAGCAGATTGCTCCTGCAGGACTGTGGAGATACCACAAATACTGTGAGTGCCCAAGCTGTGGAAGTGGGAAAGGAGGATTGTCTGCCCCTGAACACACACCCTCACTGGGGTATCTGAAGGTCTAGATCATGGGAGAAAATTCTGACCTTATCTGGAGCTGAGCAATACAGGAGTAGAGAAAGCAGCAAGAAAAGCCCTGTGGGCTCTCTGGGTCCCCTGGGTAGCCATTTCTGCCTTATCTCACAGGGTTCCTTGAAGAGGGCTGCCAGAGCAACTGGGAAAAGACCACAGGGAAAAGGAAACCTCCAGCTGAACACTGTAACAATTCCAACCAAACACAAAGTCTCCTAGCCAGAACTTGGGGGAGGGCATGCATCTGGTGTGCAGACTCCACCGGTGGGGAGGCACAAAAGCCCTGCTTGCTTTTGCAGGTGGGAGGCTGGTAGCCTGGGGCAAGTTCTCAGCCCTGCTCTCCCACTGCCTGGAAACAGACTCAGTGCTGTTGGACGGGGGCACAGTGGGAATGAGACCAGCTTTTTGGGTTGCCTGGAAGCTGGGTAAGGCCTGTGACTGCCAGCTTTCCCCCACTTCTCTGACTACCAGTGTGACACAGCAAAGGCAGCCATAATCCTTCTGGAATCATAACTCCATTAACCTGGGAACCAAACCCACAGCAGACACAACAAGACCTGCCCAAGGAGAGTCTGAGCTCAGACATGCCTAGCCCTGCCCCAACATGATGGTCCTTCTTTACTCAACCTGGTAGCTGAAGACAAAGGGCATATATTCTTGGGAGTTCTAGGGCCCCACCCACCTCCTGATCCTCCCTATTTACCACAGCTGATGCTCTCTTGAAAGCACCACCTCCTGACAGAAGGCCAACCTGCACAAAAATAGTGCATTAACCAAAACTAAGGACCCTCTCAGAGTCCATTTAACCCCCCTGCCGCCTCCAAAAGAGTAGGTGCTAGTATCCACAGCTAAGAGATCTGCAGACAGTTCACATCACAAAACTCTGTGTAGCCAATCCCCAGTACCAGCCTGGAGTCTGGTAGACCTGCTGGGTGACTAGATCCAGAAGAGAGACAATACTCACTACTGCTTGGTTCTCAGAAAGACACATCCCTAGGAAAAGAGGGAAGAGTACTACATCAAGGGAACACCCCATGGGACAAAATAATCTGAAAAGCAGCCTTGAGCCCTAGACCTTCCCTCTGACAGAGGCTACCCTGTAGGAGATGGGCCAGAGTGGTGGGAAAAGTTATAAGAAAAGTTATAGGGAAAAACACAAAACTTCTTGGAAGGCCAGGAGGTTGTGCAAAGCTTCAGGAAATAATAAAATCTGAAGGCAGATAATTATCATACACTGAGGCTAAGGGCAAGGAGTAGGTAACAAGGGAGTATAAGGGAGTTTATCTAGATAAGTTTATTTACTTATGTTGTCCGGAAACCGATCTTTGATCATCCACGCGCAAGACTGTTCCCCGCAAGGGGAGACGACAATGTTAATTATCCACAGGTTGTGTTGGCTCCAGGCCTTTGTCATTCAATCTGTACTAAATACAAGTGGCTCCGGCTTACCGAGACTGCAAACTCTCTTCGGCCCCTAGTGCTGGCAGTCCCCTAGCCCACTCTTTCACTGGATACCTGTGTCTGAGTACTCCTTTCATCCATCACTTGGCCAGGGTCTGCGTGACAGACCCGGCACTACCCAAATGCGAAGAAACCAGAAAAAACAATTCTGGTAATATAAAGAAACAAGGTTCTTTAACACCCACAAAAAAATCACACTAGCTCACCAGCAATGAATCTAAACAAAGAAGAAATCCCTGACTTACCTGAAAAAGAATTCAGAAGGTAAATTATTAATCTAATCAAGGAGGCACCAAAGAAAAGTGAAGTCCAATTAAAGGATATTTTTTAAAATATAATAAATGAGGGGAGAACTCTTCAGTGAAACAGATAACAAATAAAAACGATAAAAACTTCAGGAAATAATGGACACACTTAGAGAAATGCAAAATGTTCTGGAAAGTCTCAGCAATAGCATCAAACAAGGAGAAGAAAGATCTTCAGAGCTCGAAGAAAAAGTTTTTGAATTAACCCAGTCCAACAAAGACAAAGAGAAAGAAAAAGAAAAAATGAACAAAGCCTCCAAGAAGTTTGAGATTATGTCAAATGAACAAACCTAAGAATAATTGGCATTCCTGTGGAAGAAAAGAAATCTAAAAGTTTAGAAAACCTATTTTGGGGAATAATCAAGGAAAACTTCTCTGGCCTTGTTAGAGACCTAGACATCTAAATACAAGAAGCTCAAAGAAGACCTGGGAAATTCATCTTCAAAAGATGATCTCCTAGGCACATTATCATCAGGTTATCTAAAGTTAAGATGAAGGAAATAACCTTAAGAGCTGTGGGGCAAAAGTACCAGGTAACCTATAAAGGAAAACCTATCAGATTAACAGCAGATTTCTCAGCAGAAACCTTACAAGCTAGAAACGGCTGGGGCCCTATCTTCAGCCTTTTTAAACAAAACAATTATCAGCCAAGAATTTTGTATTCAGTGAAGCTAAGCTACATAAATAAAGGAAAGATACAGTCATTTTCAGAGAAATGCTAAGAGAATTTGCCACTTCCAAGGCAGAACTACAAGAACTGCTAAAAGGAGCTCTAAATCTTGAAATAAATCCTGGAAACCCATCAAAACAGAACCTCTTTAAAGCATAAATCTCACAAGACCTATACAACAAAAATAAAATAAAAAAAACAAGGTATACAGGCAACAAATAGCACAATAAATGTAATAATAGTACTTCACATCTCAATACTAATATAGAATGTAAATGACCTAAATGCTCCACTTAAAAGACACAGAATTGCAGAATGGATAAGAATTCACCAACCATCTGCTGCCTTCAAGAGACTCATCTAACACATAAGGACTCACATAAACTTTAAAGGTAAAGAAGTGGAAAAAGACATTCCATGCAAATGGACACCAAAAGTGAGCAGGAGTAGCTATTCTTATATCAGATAAAACAAACTTTAAAGCAACAGCAATTCAAAAAGACAAAGAGGAACACTAATGAGAAAAGGCCTTGTCCAACAGGAAAATATCACAATCCCAAATATTTATGCACCTAACACTGAACCTCCCAAATTTATAAAACAATTACACCTAGACTTAAGAAACAAGATAGACAGCAACACAATAATAGTGGAAGATTTCAATACTCCACTCATAGCACTAGGCAGGTCACCTAGACAGAAAGTCAACAGAGAAACAATGGCTTTAAACTATACCCTGGAATGAATAAACTTAACAAATATTTACAGAACATTCTACCCAACAAATGCAGAATATACATTCTATTCATCAACCTATGGAACTTTCTCCAAGATAGACCATATGATAGGCCACAAAACAAGTCTCAATAAATTTAAGAAAATGGAAATTATATCAAACACTCTTTCAGATCACAGTGGAATAAAACTGGAAATCAACTCCAAAAGGGACCTTCAGAACCATGCGAATACATGGAAATTAAATAGCCTGCTTCTATCATTGGGTGAACAATGAAATCACACTGAAACTTTAAAAACTCTTCAAACTGAACAAAAATACTGACACAACCTATCAAAACCTCTGGAATACAGCAAAGGTGGTCCAAAGAGGAAAGTTCAACGCCTTAAATACCTCCATCAAAAAGTCTGAATGAGCACAAATAGACAATCTAAGGTCACACCTGAAGAAACTAGAGAAACAAGAACAAACCAAACCCAAACCCAGCAGCAGAAAGAAAATAACAAAGATCAGAGCAGAACTAAATCAAATTGAAACAAACAAACAAAATACAAAAGATAAATGACACAAAAAGCTGGTTCTTTGAAAAGATAAATAAAATTGACAGATAATTAGCAAAATTAACCAAAAATAGAAGAGAGAAATTCCAAATGAGCAGAATTAGGAAGAAATGGAGATATTGCAACTGACAACACAGAAATACAAAAGATTACTCCAGGCTACTATGAACACTTTATGCACATAAACTAGAAAACCTAGAGGAGATGAATAAATTCCTGGAAAGATACAACCTTTCTAGCTTAAATCAGGAAGAATTAGATAAGCTGAACAGACCAATAACAAGCAGCCAGATTGAAATGGTAATTTAAAAATTACCAACAACAAACAAAAAGTCCAGGACCAGACAATTTCGAAGCTGAATTCCACTAGACATTCAAAGAAGAATTGGTACCAATCCTCTTGACATTATTCCACAGAATAGAGAAAAAGGGAATCCTCCCTAAATTATTCTATGAAGCCAGTATCACCATACTATGAGCAGCAGGAAAAGATATAACCAAAAAAGAAAACTACAGACTAATATCCCTGATAAATATAGATGCAGAAATCCTTAACAAAATGCTAACTAACAAAATCCAACAACATATCAAAAAGATAATTCACCATGATCAAGTGGGTTTCATACCAGTGGTGCAGGGATGGGTTAACATACACAAGTCAATAAATGTGATACACCACATAAACAGCATTAAAAACAAAAATCACATGGATCATCTCAATAGATGCAGAAAAAGCACTGGGCAAAATCCAGTATTCCATTATGATTAAAACTCTCAGCAAAATCAGCATACAAGGGACATACCTCAATGTAATAAAACCATCTATGACAAACCCACAGCCAACATAATACTGAATTGGAAAAAAGTTGACAGCATTATCCTGAGAACTGGAAAAAGATTAGGATGCCCACTGTCACCACTCCTCTTCAACACAGCACTGGGAGTCCTAGCCAAAGCAATCAGACAAAAGAAAGAAATAAAGAGCATCCAAATGAGTAAAGTTGAAGTCAAACTGTCCCTGTTTGCTGATGATATGATTGTATACCTAGAAAACCCTAAAGACTCCTCCAAAAAGCTCCTAGAACTGGCAAAAGAATTCAGCAAAGTTTCTGGATGCAAAATTAATGTACACAAATCAGTAGCTCTTCTATACACCAACAGTGACCAAACTGAGAATCAAATCAAGAGCTCAAATTCTTTTACGATAGCAGCAAAATAAATAAACAAATAAAATACTTAGGAATATACCTAACCAAGGATATGAAAGACCTCTGCAAGGAAAACTACAAAACACTACTGAAAGAAATCATAGACCATACAAACAAATAGAAACACATCCCATGCTCATGAATGGGTGGAATCAATATTGTGAAAATGACCATACTGCCAAAAGCAATCTTCAAATTCAATGCAATTCTTATCAAAATGTCACCATCATTCTTCACAAAACTAGAATAAAAATCCTAAAATTCATCTGGAACCAAAAAAGAACCCACATAGCCAAAGCCACACTAAGCAAAATGAATAAATCTGGAGGCATCACATTACCTGATTTCAAACTATGCTGTAAGGCCATAGTCACCAAAGCAGCATGGTACTGGTATATAAATAGGCAAATAGACCGATGGAAGAGAATAGAGAATCTAGAAATAAACCCAAATAATTACAGCCAACTGATCTTTTTTGCTATTAGATAATAAATTTGTTTATAAGGCAGGGATCATAAAAAGGCTTTGCTTTAAACACAACTGAAGAGAAATTTGAGGCAGCATGAAAACAAATTTTTGATGAAAAATCACTCAGAGTTTTTTTAATATGACTTAGAAGTTAAAGATTTGTGTGACATTGCTCCTCATATTCCTGTCATTATTTCTTTCCAATTTGGGGATCATATTCTAGTTTCTCTTTCTACCTTAACAATTTTTACCTGATGCCTTTCTAGTTTAGATATTGATTCACAAGTAAAATCCATCATTTGCTCCATATTCTTAAAATTTTTCTATTAGTAATTTGTTACAGTTGTAAATTTTATTTCAGTATTTGGATATATAGCACTTCACATGGTTCATAATTTAAAATAATTAAAACTTATTCATGGAGTATGATTAAAATATATCAACAGGTTTTCAAACATTGAACCATCTCAACTTTCTGGGACCAAATTCCACAAAATCATGATATATGATTATTTTAACACACTGCTCTATTCCATTTGCATGTAATTTATTTTAGGAATTTTTTAATATATATTATGTGAGTGAGATTTTTATTATGGTGCAATATTTATAGTAACCATTTAGTACATTTATTTCTGTATTCTATGGAAATTAAGCGGTCATCTTCAGATTTTGTTTTATTTTGAATTTATTTAATGAGATATCACTTAGATATATTAAAAGTCACCACTTAAAGTGTTCAATAAGTGATATTTTGTAAATACATGGTCTTATAATTACACCAACATTCATGATATAGAACATTTCAATATTACAAAAGTTCTTCAATCACAAATATCACGCCAAGGCACTCTAGCCTGGGTGATAGGAGGGAACTTTTTCAAATAAATAAATAAAAGAAAGCAGAAAGCACTTGGGATAAAACAGAAAACAAACAACAAAAACAATGACATATACAAGGAAACTACAAGCTATTCATGCTTACTGGATGCTAACTTTTAAGCATGAATTAATTACAGGTGAATCTACAGAGGAAAGCAGGAGCTGCCCAGTAACAGGGTTTAGAAGTCATGTTACAATGGTGGATGATTTTTGATGGTTTTCAGCAAAAAAATGATCATTCTGAAACTTCTCATATCTGCAAATTTCATGGAAATTCTCAAGAAACTTTATTCTATAGTTCTGAATCATTCTGTTTGTGGTCAATTTTATATAATAACTACATTTCATTCCAAAATGTATAACTCCTTATTTTACTAGTTTACCAAATTTTTTTATTTTTCACTTTTTCTTTTTGTATGTTAATTTGTTTCTCTATTGTACTGGAATCCTATGCCTGCAACACCAAACTTTCTTCCAAGATAATACTACTTTCAAACCAGGAAAGTTTATAGCATTTCCATTTTATTATGTAACCATAGTGAACCATAATGAATCTTTCTAATCTTTCTATCTTTAATGTATAACTTAGCTTTCTAAATTGTAAATAAATAACCAGTATTCACATTGTTACATTTTTAAATAGTACATTGTTTATATGTGTGTGTGTATATATATATATATATATATAAAATGTGTGTATACATACATACAGTATTCATTTTAGACTTTAGGAAATCAGCAATATAGCCAATTTTTATTAGATATTTTTCTTCAAAAATATACCTAAGTAAAACTGAGAGAATAAGGGGAATTAATTAGATCAGAAAGGTGATGGTTTACAATAAATTTATAAGTAACATGAAAACGCCTCTTCTTATTCTTATCAAAATTATCTATTATTTTTATTACCTCATTTGTAATAAATAATTTGTTTTATGCTTTTTAAATTTATTTATTTATTTATTTATTTTCAGACAGAGTCTTGCTCTGTCACCCAGACTGGAGTGCAGTGGCAGGATCTCGGCTCACTGCAAGCTCCGCCTCCCGGGTTCACACCATTCTCCTGCCTCAGCCTCCCAAATAGCTGGGACTACAGGTGCCCGCCACCACACCCGGCTAATTTTTTGTATTTTTAGTAGAGACGGGGTTTCACCGTGTTAGCCAGGATGGTCTGGATCTCCTGACCTCATGATCCACCCGCCTCGGCCTCCCAAAGTGCTGGGATTACAGGCATGAGCCACCGCGCCCAGCTATACTTTATTTATTTATTTTTTCTCAGAGCCCTTGGCTTATCTTTAATTTGGACCTCATGCTATCTGTGCCTGTTTCACATGTGCTTGTATTCCACAACTTGGTTTGGTTAAAGATGTTTATGTATCACAGTTCTTTAAGCTCCTTGAGGTTTTTCATTTTCAAATTTGTCACAATTCTATTTCGCTATCTCTATATTAAAAGTTATTACAAACCTAACAACTCAGAAAAATAGCCATTCCAATATATATCACAGATTCTGTGGGTCATCAATTTGCACAGGGCTCAGCTAAGCAATTCTTCTGTTCCTTATGTCACAGAAAGAGATCATGTAGTGGCACTCAGCTAGTGGATGAGCTGGTCTGAACATCCAAGAGGACTTCACTCACGTGACTGGAAATGAAAAGAAGGCTGAGCTTAGCTAGTCTGCTGACTAGCATGCTGTCTCAGGATAAACTGACATTATACATGGAAGTTGACTCTTTCCAGAGTGAGATACCAAGTAACCCAGGTGGAAACGTTTATGAGAAGTCATCTTGCCTCAAACCTGCCATACTTAATTGGTTGAAGCAGTCACAAACCCTCTGAGTTTTAACAAAATACATCTAGATTTTAGAAATCAATGGAAAGCGTATGAGACTGCTTTGTAAAAAATAATACTGTTTTGACAAAAACGTATATGAAGTTTAGCAATCTTTCTCATTTCAGATTCTTCTTTCTATTAAAATTAAATATTTTATATCATATATAATATTAAATATAAAATATTAAATATTTTTTGTTTTCTATTATACTATTATTTCAATTATTGTGTTTTATGGCAATTTTATAAAATAATTTATAGAAATATTAAACTGTACTTTTGGGGCATATGGACATAAAGAGATATCTATAATTATGTTTCCCCAAACTAGAGGACATATTCCCTCTGATATTCCTAATCCATAGAAATTTTTAAAAACCAATATTTTTGTCTATTTGTATGTATATTAGTAGACACACGGACATCCATTGTGTGTGGTGCTAAAGGCATAAAAGGCAAAAAGTCATTCTCTTCCTCTGTGAACTTACATGTGACTTGTAAAAACAACTCTTAAATTCCCATCTGAAGAAAAGTAACCTCTATATCCAGGAAGGATTCATACTTAAGGAGAAGTAAGAGGGATGTTATAAGATCATTTTATGATCACTGAATAATTCCCACTGAGAAGACTTTTATGAAAACTGTTTTCTCCCTTTAAGCAACAGAATCTTTTATCGAAAAATTAGTGAAAAGTTAATATGGCAAAGATCGGAAGAAAAAAATTACATTTTTATATTTACATTCATGCTGAAACATTTTATGGAAAAGATGTTTTAGAGTTTCTGAGTGAGAGACTTGCTACAAAGAAAGAATAGTGTATAAATAGGAGAGGTGAAGAAGATATCAGACAACCTTTGCAAACTCTATCTTGCTTGGAGTCCATGTTGAAAAAGAAAACATGTAGACTTGCTAACTTTACGATTCAGACAAAAGTTACAAAAGAAGTTTTGGAAGGAGGAAATCAGTGTGAATCAAGCTGTCAGGGAAAAATAAGTCCTGTACTTACATAAACACCTTTCAGCATTGCCTTAAAAAATAAAAGAAAGGTCTAGGTGAGCAAAATTGTTTGATTTCCATAAAAAAGAAAATCCCTACAAAATGTACATTAACCAAAACAATAGATAAGAACAATTAAAAATGTTTTTTCATGTTTATTCTGCAATAGTTTGTGTATTTCTTACAATTTTTAAAAAGCTGAACAAAACAGTTATGACTGCATTGTCAGGATTGTCAGGGGAATTTTTTAGGCAGTACATATTTTATTATTTCGATTAATAAACTAAATTATTCATTCTTCAACATATGTCATTTATTCTTAGAGAAAATATATAACTGATACAAAATGTCAAGAAAGTGAATTCATTATATAATCATATATTTTATAGGTTTTTAAATATTAATCTTATTAATTTTTACCTCTAGATCAATTTCATTTCTGAAATATATTCATATAAAAATAATTACTGAAAACACAGAATTCTAACTTTAGCTCCTGATTTTATGCAGCATATTAAATTGTATTCAGGCATTATTTCCCTTAATGTAATACAAATGTCAGAAGAATTTAATCAAAATTCTGGAATATATTTTGATGTTATATGATTGCACTTGATTTATTATTTTGTGGAAAGATTATAAAACAGTCACTTGTCATTTATTTATTTACCTATGATATAATTTTCACTTTTTAAAATGAGATTAGTATTGAGCATTAATTACATTTGCATTTAGGAAAAATATGTGACTTTAAAATGTTCATACCCTCTGATCCATCAAATTTTCTTATTGAACTTATTCTAATACATGCACTCATTTGAAAGATTTTTTTCATGTATTATATGTAATAATGTGAAGCTTAACTCCAATAAACACTGAATAAAGTTGTACTATTTAAAATACTTAAATGATATTTAAAAGCCATGCAAAATCTCCAGAATATAAAGTTTAATTTTTAAAAAAACTACATATAATGATACATCTTTTAAATAAACTTTATTTATATTTTCCACAAATATATAGCTAATGCTTTATGTTACATGATGCTTCCATGAGCCAAAGATCTCTGTCTCTGTGGAATTTACATTCTGGTTAGGAGGAAAAACATGAAAAAGTAGGGTAGGAAAGGAACACTGAAAAGGTTGCAGATTTAAGTAAGTGTGGTCAATGTAGTCTGCAATGAGATGATATTAAAGTAAAGCTTTGATGGAGGTGAGAGATTTAAGTAAGAGGTTTGCTAGGAAAAGAATTAGGGATAGAGGTAGTAGCTACAGTAAAGGCTTGCTTGCCTGGCCTGTTTGAAGAACACTCAATGAAGTTAATGTGCAGTTGAGAGACAAGAATATTAGTAGAACAAGATGAGTCAGGGAAGTTGCGGAGGACCACATAACATCACATTGATCCTGGGTGAGATGGATTTCGCCCTGAGTAAGATGGACAATGATTTCAAAAGTTGGAACTGAGGACTGAGGTGATCTTATCTTTTGAAAGCATCAACTGGCTGCTCTTGAAAGTAAGAAAGATTAGAATCAGGGAGCAGAACTATGAGGCTACATCAGTAATCCAGGCAAAGGATGATGAAGGCTCCAAATAAAAGGGTAGCTAGGGTAGGAGTAGGGATGAGATAATGAGAAATGGCCTGTTTCTGTCAAAATTTTGGTTAAAGAGCCAACAGGGTTTCCTGAGGAATCAGATGCAGGTATAAAAATAAGAGAGGAGGATTAAGGATGACTCCAAATTTTTCAAACTGAAAAAATTAAGTTATCATTAACAAAGATGGAGAAGACTGTGGAGCAAGTTTTGAAGGAATGAAATTTTATTTTCAGATATGGAGTGTGAATGTCAGTTAAATATTGAAACAGAGACATGTAGATTAGGAGCAATGTCAGGGCTGGGGATATAACTTGCAGAGTTATTGGCATATATGTGTTATTCAAAATCATGAGACTGAATGAAGTTACCCAGGGAAGGACTTGAGATAAAGAAGAGGATTTAGAGTTTGGGGAAGATGAAGGACCAGCAAAGGAGGCTGAGAATGAGTAACATATAATTTAGATGAAAGAAATAATAAAATATAGTGTCTAAAAAGACACGAAAGAAAAAATATCAAGGAGGAGAAAGTGATAGGTGATGAGCTGTTTCAAAGCTGAGGCTAGGACAAGAAACCAGTAAAGTGGTTATTAGTGATCTTGAAGTAAGCGGTTTCATATACTCTATATACTTTCTAGAATCATAAGTGATAGAACCATTGCAATTTTGATTTTTTAAAGTGCATCCAATGTGTTTTACTCAGCTCGTCAGAGTTTATTTCACAAAAAACCACCTAAAATTTAGTGACTTAAAGCAACAACTATATATGTAGCTCATGTTTCTGTGGGTTGGCAACTTGGTCTGACTCAACTGGATGATTCTTCTACTTGTCTTGTTTGGCTCCACTCATGAGTCCACTGTCAGCTCCCAGGACAGCTGGGGTTGGCTAGTTGGAGCAGGTGGTAGCATTGCTCCACCTAAATAACTTATCTGTGTTCCACATGTTCTCTAATCCTCTAGTAGACTGCTCTGGGCTTAGTCGCACATCATTACAGAGTCTCAAGAAGAAAGAAGGAAGGTCCAAGCCTTCTTGATGCCTAGGTTCATAGCACACATAACCATATTAGTCCAATGCCAAACTAAATTCAAGGGATGTAATTTGAGAAACAGTGGCAAATTTAATATTGGATACATTGAAATTTAAGATTCTTGGAGACTTAAGTAGATGTTTCTGGGATATAATTTGATATTTATGTTAATACAAACATCAAGGCTATGATCTGGCTATGATCATATCTTCAAGTTGGAGACACCATCTGAATCTGAGATCAGATGAATTTAATAAGAAGAATGTGGAAAGGGACAAAAATAATTAATAAACTTTGAAGTCTGCGGATATTTAAAGGGCTGGTTAAAAAAAGAGGAATAATAATGGCAACTCTAAAGCAGCAATTACAACTGCTGAACTTAAACTAAAGCATGCAGACCTTGTCACACATCACACAACTAGTAAATAGCTAAGTATGATTAAAACACAGATCTGTCTGCCTTCTAAACCCATGCTCTTTACAAACCACTGCTTTTGTGGGCTATGTTCTTTATAGGACAAAAAATGGGAAACAAACAAACAAAAAATCTTTACTATAATTTGTATACACCAGAGAGCTTGCAATTTCATCTTCACTAATGGCCATTTAAAATACTGGTGAAAATAGTTTAGGGTACTAATTTTGCTCAGGACCATATACAGATAATTGAACTGCTAAGAATAACTCCTAAATAAAAGATTTTTGTTACTAATCACCCAGTTCTAAACAGTTCTAAAATTTTTGAACTTAGTATTAGATATTAATAGAATAGTTGCTTACTGTGTCCCCTCTTCTCATAGAATTTATACTTTGTCGAGAGCATGGGTATAAGTCTCTGGTATCTGAATAAGAGTGTGTTGTAGATAAAAATGACTGCAAATAAGTAAAGGTTGCAGCTCTACTCTTTAATGAATGTATTTTTGAAACCTTTACACATCTATACTCTGGTCAACAGAATAGTTGAATAAGTACCTTATTTTTCTTAATGCAATTTTGTTAAAACCATCTTTTCTTGATTCCCTACCAAACTGAATTCTACCAGTATTCCTCTTTGGGGAGTGATACAGGTGATATGATGGCTGAGGTTGCTGATGTACATTAATTTAATTTTAATAGTTTTTATTGGCATTGTTTCCTAAAATGGTACTTTATTCCACAGTCAGTCTAAAACCGTGGCTCCTTTCTGATCATCTGCAGACTGACTATGGATAGCTTACTCTCACCAAAGAGGTTTCCAAAACTGACTTCACATTGCAAATAATTGAGAAATTTGAAAATGCCCATACAATGGTCTTATTACTAAATGTTCTGTGATTGTGTAAATGCATTCGTATTTTTTCAAAATTTCTCCACATGATCTTAAGGTGTAACCACAGTTGAACACAAACATCTTGCCTGATACACAGTAAAAGTTTGGATTGTATTACTTTCTTATGTATTAAAATAAATATATGCTAACAAGTTACACAAAAATTTATTGTAAGTTGTCTCCGTAAATTTAGTAACAAAATGATTTAATTTCTCTAGAAAGGGCCTTTGAAAAAAGTCTTAAACAACTGTAAAGTATCAAAATTATTTTAATCAAGGGGGTACTTTGGAAGAATTAACCCTTCAAAGAGATTTTCAACTATTTTAAATAATGTCTTTAATTTTATTCTTAAAACTGATCACATATTACTAAAATGAAACTAAAGAATATTATCCCAGACTATGATCCCTTTTGTGAAATTTAAAGATCCAAACATTGCCTGAGGATGCTAGTGAGAAGTGCAATATTCAATAATCACTCCAATTCATCAAACAGCCTAGGCTTTGGTGAAGCAGAATGTTTGTTACTGTGTTTACCAACATTTTAAATTTTTATGTCAAACAAAATAGGGCAAACTTTTTTTAGTATTTAAGTCTTAGAAACTGGATGGCTGACATGAAACCTGCCAGTCTGCCTGTCTGAAAGTATGTTAGGGAGGAGACTGTCTTAAGTGAAACTTCCAACAGTTTTCTTACCACATATATTTAAGAGAAAGGAAACATTGTCTAGCAAGTTTCCACATTCTTTATGGAATCCTTGAAGATTCGCCAAAAGCAGAATGAGTATAATAAGATGAAACTGGATATTCCAAACAACATTTAATTGTGTAAAAAAATTCTGATCTATTCTCTCAACATATTCTATAAAAAGTCAGAGGAGAAAAATATGTCTCAGAAATCATTTTCCTGATTGGGATTTAAACAGATTTCTCTAGGTTTTACCTGGCACATTGCATACATGATGTTATCAATGCACTAGAATGTAAGAGACTTTATCATTTTTATTGTGTCTATTTGATTCTTCTATTTCTTTATTAGTCTGGCTAGCGGTCTGTTTTGTTAAACTTTTCAAAAAACCAGCTCCTGTATTCATTGATTTTTTGAAGGGTTTATCGTGTCTCTATCTCCTTCAGTCCTACTCTGATCTTAGTTACTTCTTGTCTTCTGCTAGCTTTTGAATTTGTTTGCTCTTGCTTCTGTAGTTCTTTTAACTGTGATGTTAGGATGTGGATTTTAGATCTTTCCCACTTTCTCCTGTGGGCATTTAGTGCTATAAATCTCCCTCTAAATACTGCATTAGCTGTGTCCCAGAGATTCTGGTACATTGTGTCTTTGTTCTCATTGGTTTCAAAGAATGTATTCATTTCTGCCTTAAATAATACTTGGTTATTTACCCAGTAGTCATTCAGGAGCAGGCTGTTCAGTTTCCACGTAGTTGTGTGGTTTTGAGTGAGTTTCTTAATCCTGAAGTCTAATTTGATTGCACTGTCATCTGAGAGACTATTTGTTATGATTTCCATTCTTTTGCATTTGCTGAGGAGTTTTTTACTTCCACTTATGTGGTCAATTTTAGAATAAGTGTGATGTGGTCCTGGGAAGAATGTTCTGTTGATTTGGGGTGGAGAGTTCTGTAGATGTCTATTAGGTCCACTTGGTCCAGTGCTGAGTTCAAGTCCTGAATATCCTTGTTAATTTTCTGCCTTATTGATCTGTCTAATATTGACAGTGGGGATCCTATCACTGATCCCACAGAAATACAAATTACCATCAGAGAATACTAGAAACAACTCTATGCAAATAAACTAGAAAATCTAGAAGAAATGGATAAATTCTTGGACACATACACCCTCCCAAGTCTAAACCAGGAAGAAGTCAAATCCCTGAATAGGCCAATAACAGGCTCTGAAATTGAGGCAGTAATTAATAGCCTACCAACCAAAAAAAGCCCAGGACCAGACAGATTCACAGCTGAATTTTACCAGAGGTACAAAGAGGAGCTGGTAACATTCCTTCTGAAACTATTCCAAACAATAGAAAAAGAGGGACTCCTCCCTAACTCATTTTATGAGGTCAGCATCACCTTGATATCAAAACCTGGCAGAGACACAACAAAAAAAGAAAATTTCAGGTCAATATCCCTGATGAACGCCAATGCGAAAATCTCCAATAAAATACTGGCAAACTGAACCGAGCAGCACATCAAAAAGCTTATCCACCACAATCAAGTCAGCACTATCCCTGGGATGCAATGCTCATTCAATATATGCAAATCGATAAATGTAATCCATTATATAAACAGAACCAGTGACAAAAACCACATGATTATCTCAGTAGATGCAGAAATGGTCTTCGATAAAATTCAGCACCCCTTCATGGTAAAAACTCTCAATAAACTAGGTATTGATGGAACATATCTACAATCCTAAGAAAAAAGAACAAAGCTGGAGGCATCACACTACCTGACTTCAAACTCTACCTCAAGGCTACAGTAACCAAAACAGCATGGAACTGGTACCAAAACAGATATATAGACCAATGGAACAGAACAGAAGCCTCAGAAATAACACCACGCATCTACAACCATCTGATCTTTGACAAACCTGACAAAAGAAAGCAATGGGGAAAGGATTCTCTATTTAATAAATGGTGTTGGGAAAACTGGTTAGCCATATGCAGAAAACTGAAACTGGACCCCTTCCTTACACCTTATATAAAAATTAACTCAAGATGGATTAAAGACTTAAACATAAGACCTAAAACCATAAAAACCCTAAAAGAAAACCTAGGCAATACCATTCAGGACATAGGCATGGGCAAATATTCCATGACTAAAACACCAAAAGCAATGGCAATAAAAGCCAAAATAGACAAATGGGATCTAATTAAACTAAAGAGCTTCTGCACAGCAAAAGAAACTATCATCAGAGTGAACAGGCAACCTACAGAATGGGAGAAAATGTTTGCAATCTATCCATCTGACAAAGGGCCTAGGATCTACAAGGAACTTAAACAAATTTACAAGAAAAAAAAAACCCCATCGAAAAGTGGGCAAAGGATATGAACAGATACTTCTCAAATGAAAACATTTATGTGGCAAACAAACATATGAAAAAAAGGTCATCAGCACTGGTCATTAGAGAGATGCAAATCAAAACCACAATGAGATACCATCTCATGCCAGTTAGAATGGCGATCATTAAAAAGTCAGGAAACAACAGATGCTGGAAAGGATGTGGAGAAATAGGAATGCTTTTACACTGTTGGTGGGAGTGTAAATTAGTTCAACCATTGTGGAAGACAGTGTGTCGATTCCTCAAGGGTCTAGAACCAGAAATACCATTAGACCCAGCAATCCCATTACTGGGTATATACCTAAAGGATTGTAAGTCATTCTACTATAAAGGCACATGCACACATATGTTTATTGCAGCACTGTTCTCAATAGCAAAGACTTGGAAGCGACCCAAATGCCCATCAGTGATAGACTGGATAAAGAAAATGTGGCATATATACACCATGGAATACTATGCAGCCATAAAAAGGGGGAGTTTTTATCCTTTGCAGGGAAATGGATGAAGCTGGAAACCATCATTCTCAGTGAACTAACACAGGAACAGAAAACCAAACACCACATGTTCTCACTCGTGAGTTGAACAATGAGAACACACGGACAGGGAAGGGGAAACATCACACACCGGGACCTGTTGGGGGTGTGGGGCTAGGAGAAGATAGCATTAGGAGAAATACCTAATGTAGATGACGAGTTGATGGGTGCAGCAAACCACCATGACACGTGCATACCTATGTAATAAACCTGCACGTTCCTCACATGTATCCCAGAACTTACAGTAAAAAAATAAATAAATAAAAAAGAATGTAAGACTTGAGGTCAGAAACGAGGTTTCATTTTAATCTTTTTCTCACTGAAACTGGTCCATAGCAAATGCTACATCCTTATTTGATTAGAAAATGAATAGAATCACAATACTTCTTGGCATCCACTATATTAATAACAGAAGAAGTGAATAAACACTTAAACATAGTATTTGCTGTTATTTTAAGTATAAGTGGCTCAGAAATAAAATAAATAAAATTGGTTGACTTACTCCAATAGAGCATAATGACAAATGACAACAATCATGCTGGAATTCAACATCGACAACAAATAATTAAACATTGAATGAACCTGACAGAAGACCTTTAAAATGATGCCAAACTCTATTTGGATAAACTGAATGTTTAAGATAAGCCTAATGATTTCATCAGTCTTAAATATAATTGTGGTTTAGTAAAAGACTCACATCCACTAAAAGTAATGAAGAATGTGTCAAATGTTTGAAGAGAAACGATTAACTACTGCCCAAATGCTTATTGTTTTGCAAATAATCAGAAACTGGGGAAAATGATGGTAATTGCAAGAGAAAGCCTATTGTCTCTGAAACAACACAGTGATTCTCTTATGCAGCAGCTCAGTGTGATGATCCTTAAGATTTATAACCTCCTGCTTCTTTCCATTAAATTTTTATGCAATTTTTTATTGTTTTAAAAAATATTTTTAAATTTCAAAATGACAAAATTGAAAAAAGCAACTGTTATTTAAATATGTATGTCATTTTGCTTAAATGTATATACAACAATTAGAAGCAAAATTTGTTTCGAAGGAAGTTTGAGTTTTTGCATTTGAGTTTATTTATATTAAAATTAGTAGAAAATAGTATTAACCTTTAAAATTAGAAAATTATATAAACTGATAGACCTTCTGAATAGTGATTCTGGATTATTTGATTGTCTTCAACATATAATGCGAGACTTGAAATATTTATATATATCTACACATAATTTAGCATTATTGTGTTCATAACACTTTGTCTCATATTAATTAGCATTTTCTGTAACTATTTCCATCTTTCAACATAGGGTACACATTACATAAATATGATATTATCGTTGGGCATTTGGTACATTTCTCACTATTTTATAGTAGTAGTGAGATCATAAAAGCTTTGCCTAAATTATTTTAAGATTATTTCTTGAAGTATAATCTTCTGGAAGAATATTCCTAAAGGGAAAATGAGGTTTTAAAGTATATAGTTTGTTGGTTCCATCTTTTATTGTTCAATTTAATTCTAGAAAAAAAAAGTATAGCAAATTTAAAGTGCCATAAGAGACATATAAATTGCATGTACCCAGAAAGCCAATATGTTGTATTTACATTTTGTTTTGTTCTGCTAGCTTAATAGAAATACCATTGTTTCTTAAAATTCTTTAATTTGTATTTTGTTAATTGCTATCGAGACTGTACTTTCCCCTGTGAAATGCCATGTTGCTCATTATTCTTTATGTGATAAGTGACATAAATTGTGGATACTATTTGCCGACTTGGATTGTTATGTAGATTTGCTTCTAATTATATTCCTAAAGCTTATATTTTCTGGGTATTTATTGATTTGATCATTTAACAAGTCTGTAGAAGATTTTTATTTTAGGAAAGTGGTATGATCCCAAGCGTTTAACTTATCTATAAAATCCCCTCTGCAAAAGAAATGTAAAAATAAGCTTTTTTGTATGTAGCAGTGCTTAATAAAGGGAAGAGAACTTTTAACAAGCAATTTTAAAAATCTTTGAGCTATTTCTGTAAAATGTGAAGTATATGGGATCCAGAAACTAGGAACATCCCATCTCAATGCCAGGAAACAAATAATCTACATTCCCAGCAGCTTCTCAAAACACAAAGCATAAGGCCAGGAAATGTGGATTCATCAAAACTTTGGAGGCAGGGTATAAAACTGCTTAAAAATTGTGCCAATTATAGCATAAGAATCAAGTGAACTATAGTCACCACTGTATCATTATTTCTATTATCATAGATGAAGTGCAGTAAGGTAATAATAATGTTAATAAAGTATAGTATATATCTGCTATGGTTTCATATTGGTTCATCTCTGCCAAAACACACGTTAAATTTAATTGCCCATATAATGATGAGATGTGGTGGGAACTTTAAGAGGCCTTTGGTTCATGAGGAATCTGCCCTTATGAAAGGATTAAAGCAATCTTTCAGGAATCAGTGAGTTCTCTTGAGAAATGAAATTAATCACCATGAGAATGGATTGTTACAAAGCAATGCCACCCCTCCTCATGTTTTGTCTTTTTCATGAGTGCTTTCTTGCCCCTTCTGTTTTTCTACCATGCTATGAAGGATCTGTCAACAGAATTTGCCAGATGAAGCTACTCAATCTTGAACTTCTTAGCCTGTAGATTCATGACCTAAACTAACCTCTTTCCTTAATGAATTACACAGCCTCAGGCATCCTGTTACAGTAACACCAAATGGATTAGGACAGTATCCATGCCATTTTCTTAAACAATTTTCATTTTTTTAAATGTTTGTCTTAAGTATTCTGTGAAGTGTATATCTCCTATAGTTAAGTATTCTCTTGTAGCAAAAACAGAACAGAAAAAAAATTTAAAACTTTGGAAAACAGTTGAATGTTTCTATATTTCTCTATGAGTGATTGAAAAAACATGAAGGCAGAAAGTTATAAAAGTTATATCATACTTGAACAACACAATCAAATAAATTGGCCCAATTGATTTGTAGTGCTACAAACAGCAGCATACATATTTCTTTCTAGTACATGTGGAACAATCACAAAGACCATATGCTCTGTCATTAAACATATCCCAGTAAACATAGAAGTTTTGATACCAAATAATTTTTTAATTCAATAGAAACTAAATCAGGCAGACATCTGGAAAATACCAAAATGTTTGAAAATTTAAAGAACACCTTTTTTCCCAACTTTTCTATTAGATTCATGGGTACATGGACAAGTTTGTTACAAGGCTGTATTTCATGATGCAGAGGTTTGGGGTACTTTGGAACCCATTACCCAGGTAGTGAGCACAGTATCCATTATATAGTATTCAACTCTTGCCCCCTTCTGTACTCCTCCTCTTACAGTCCTCGATGTCTATTATTTCCATTTTTATGTCTATAAAAACTTTTTGGCAAGGAATATTAGCAAAAACTTTTTGCTAATGGCAAAGTTTTGCCTTGGCAAAAACTTTTTGTCAAGGGATATTAGAAAATATTAGAAAAGTTTCATATTTGAGCCTGGTTCTGTTGATTGTTGACATTTTATTGTTGTTTTTTCCTTCCTTTTTTTCCATGTCTTGTAATTTTGTTGTTCTTGTGCTTCTTATCATTATTATTATTCTTGTCCAAAGCAAGACATCTTGTTTAGACTAAGGTCCATAGCACCCTTCTTATGCCTGGAAATGATGAGAACTCTTCTTTTGCTAGCTCTTCAGCATGCAGGGGATTGAGTCAATATACAGATTATCCTTGAATAACACAAGGATTGGCAGCACTGACCCTCTACAAAGTGAAAAATTCACATATAACTTTTGATTCCCTAAAATTTTAACTACCTAGCTAGTCTACTGTTAATCAGAAGCCTTACCAATCACATAAACAGTAGATTAACACATTTTTTTGTATGTTAACTTTGTTATATACTATATTCTTAATAAAGTAAGCTAGAGTAGGAAAATGTTATTAAGAAAATCATATGGAAGAGAACATAGGTTTATTATTTCCTATTAATTAAGTGGAAGTGGATCATCAAAAAGGTCTTCATCCTTGTTGTCTTCACATTGAGTAGGCTGATGAGGAAGAGGAAAAAGAAGAATTTGCCTCACTGTGTCAGGGTACGAAAAGCAGAAGAAAGTTCATGTATAAGTGGACTCACACAGTTCAAACCCCTTTTGTTCAAGAGTCAACTGTAGTTATGATTAGATCAAGGTTTGGCATTGTGGTTGTTATGGTAGCACCTTAGAAGACCACAGGCTTCAAAATCCATACATGTTACTTTGTCTTTAGGATGGGGACAGTAATGTGGTGAAGGGAAACAGACAGTCTCAGTTTTGTACAATATCTGGCATCTGTCCAAGATAAGCAATCAATTATATCCCATATCACTGTGGATCCTCCTCTGTTTTCTTCTATTTTAGGTTATTGAATACCCTAAAAGCTCAGCTTTGTGATGGGTTCAAGAAAAGTTGTAATTTTGTAGGTCATTTAGCTATTTCCATGATTTTGTAACTTTGGGAAAAATGCCCTTTCCAGCTTCCTACATTTTTAACAGAACATTCACTGTTGTTTTAATTTGCATTTGTTCAGATGACTTTTTTTTCAAGTTCTTTATCTGCCTTATGCATATCTTCTTTTGTGACATGTCTATTAACATATTTTGTCTTTTATTGATGTTTTATTGCATGTTCTGTGTATATTTCCCTTGTAAGATACATACTTTGCAAATGTTTCTCCCAGTCTGTGGTTTGCCATTTTGTTACTGAATTGTTGTCTTATATCATGGGCTTCTTTGGTGTTCATTTAATAACCTGTAGCTGTAAATTTCTGTGTTTCATTACATTTGGGAAATTTCTTGGCAATTATTTATTTCATTACTTTTCTACACTACTTTCTAAATTATCCATATAATTCTCCATTTTACAACATCCAACACATTCTTGAATTTAAGCACATTTTATGTGGGTTTAATGTGAAGGTTTAAAGTGAATTTTATGGCAATTCATGCATCCCTTGGATATCTGGGCTTTGTTTTCTCTCCTAAGATTTTTACTTAATAATCAAACCCAGGCTATACTTGACTCAGGAAAGGATGTATTTCATACATATGGACTTTGGTGCTTTCCTCAATTTTAGTGAAGATCACTGAACTGCAGCAACCTTCATCAGCCTATTCCATCTCTTCTCAGAGTCTCTAAAGGTTTTTAGTTTTTCTGTTCTCAACATGATTTTCTTGACTTCTGTCTCTTCTGCTAGACATTCACATTAGAGGAAATGCTCACAATTCTGTTGATGTAGCTCATTTCACTGAAGAATTTTGGAATAAAGAAAGGAGCAGGAATTCAAGTCCTGATGCTGATCTCAATTAGCCTTCCTGTTTTTAAAGTTTTCTTATAAAATTAGTCATTTTTTAGGGGGGAGGTGCTGCTGCTGAAAATGTTTTCAACCATTTTTTCTTATATTTCATTAGGGGAGGAAGTCCCAGAGATTCAGGCTTACTCTGTCCAATTTTGCATAAAATCTACACTACTGATATTATTTTAAATGCCTTAGTGCATTTAGATATTTCCAATAAGCTTCTGTCACTTTTGTAATTCAAAAACTGGATATGAAAAATTGTTTGTACACTTACAAGTATTGCATGTATAAGAAAAAGTAGCCCAGTTAAAAATGAACTTTAAAAAATCATTCATAATTGCAAATGTGCAATTATATATGGAAAAATGTTAACCATAATTGTCATAAATTAAACACACAATAAAATTGTATATTAAACTTTACCTCTTAGATTACTAAAACAAAAAGTAATATCTGGCTTTGTCATGGAAATAAAATGGAAATCAGCATATGCTGTTAGATAGCGTAAATTATTACATTTTTCTCTTATGGAAATTGTCTACAACTCTGAAAAATATATCTATTTACAAATGTATCTTAAAATTAATTATGATAATAAAGATATGTATAAATATAGTAAGGCTATGCATATGAGCATGCACATGTACAAAAATCCTGTGTGCTGCAGTGTCATTTATAACAACATAAAAGCAAGAAACCACATAATGTAGAAATGTAAGTTGATAAATAATTATAAAAATATATTGAAATAGAATAATACAAAGACATTCAAAATCATATTTGAGAAATACCATATTTACATGAAAATGATTTTATATATATAAAGAAACAAGCTACATAGTATGAGGTTTTTAATTAAAAGACCCATATATATTAAAAAAACAAACTTCTAGTGAATCAAACCTTAGCAATGTATAAAGAATATTAATAAAAGAAGATAATAGAAAACATATTTTGTATGCATTTATGTTTTGTGGGTATGTGTGCTTGTGTACTTTTCTAATTTTCAAGAACTCTTTATTAAATATGTATTACTTTAAAAGTAGAAAAATTTAATTATTTAAAAATATATTCTAAATTCAGAAAAAAAGAAGAGATCTACTATGTGTGGAATGTGGGGGAAAAGGCATAACCAGATAAAAAAATAGAGTTCAATTTTCTGAGAAAATATGGAGACATGATAGAAGCATTAGTCTTATGAATAACTGAAAAATCAGACAAGAAAATAGAAAGTTTTGAATAGAAGAAAATATTAGTGAAAAAGTACACAGAAAAGTTTAGAAAAAAGAACACTTAAATGCTCCCATTGTTTCTTAAATTGTGCTCTTAAAATGATGAAAGCAGTTTTAATACAATGGTGACATTGTCAAAGGTTTCATTTTTGTCAGAAGAGGTATTTCCACCTTCCATTAAAGACTTATATACCCACATTCATTTGACTTAGAGCACCTCCTATGGGAAACATATGGTTCCCTGTCCTACTGATGTAGAGCTTCACCATACAATTTACTTTGGACACTGAAAGGTTGGCAGAGATAAAGCAGGTGCTTTAAAAGCCATTTTATATTTCCACCAAGTCTTTTGCACTTTCCTTTTGCCAGAAGAATAGCACATCCTAACATGAAGATACTCCTTCAGATCTGATCCCGAAAAGAAAAATAACAATAATAATTTCAAAAAGGGAGTAGGAGCCAATTGCTAACTCTCCAACTTAAGAAACGGAAATAGAAGAACAAGTTAGATCTGGAAAAAATAGAAGCATACAATTAATGATAAAAAGAAAAGTTAATAAAATAAAGCATAGGAAACAAAGAAAATCAGTGGAATAAAAATATCTTACTTTGGAAGAATCAGGCCAGGTGCAGTGGCTCACGCCTGTAATCCTAGCACGCTGGGAGGCTGTTGCCAGTGGATCATGAGGTCAGGAGTTTGAGACCAGCCTGGCCAACATGGTGAAACCCCATCTCTACTAAAAATACAAAAATTAGCTGGGTGTGATGGCATGCACCTGTAGTCCCAGCTACTCAGGAGGCTGAGGTGGGAGAGTCGTTTGAACCCGGAAGGCAGAGGTTGCAGTGAGCTGAGACCACACCACTGCACTCCTGCACTCCAGCCTGGGTGACAGAGTGAGACTCCATCTCAAAAAAAAAAAAAAAAAAAAAAAAAAAGAATCAATAGAAGTTATAAACCTCCAGCCAATCAACCAATGAACAATGAATAAGTAAGTAATAAAAGAAACAAATGAACAATATCAGGAATGGAAGAAGAGAACACATTAGAGAGCCTACAAAGATTTTTTGAATTTTCTATTTTTCCTTGGGTCAGTGTTATAATTTGTGTCAAAGAATTTGTCCATATTATCTAAGTTGTAATATTTATTAGCATTGTTTTACTATTGTATTATTCTTTTAATATGAGTAGAATTTGTAGGTATATTTCTATCCTTGTTCTCAATATATACTTTAATAATTCTTTTATTCTTGGTAAATCCAGCTTCAGATTTATCAATCTAAGTAATATTTTTCAAGAACCAGCCAACTTCCAGATCCACTGATTTTTCTCATTCTCTAAATCCTAGTTCATGAGTATATACTCTTAACTTTATTATTTCCTTCCTCTGCTCTGAGAAAGGCAGTCTCTAAAATTGTTCTCAATTTTCTCTGCACCCTGATATCCATACCCTTGGTATCCTATTGTATTAATCTGTGTTCATGCTGCTAATAAAGATATACTCAAGACTGGGTAATTTTTTTTAAAAAAGGGGGTTTGATGAACTCACAGTAGCACGTGGCTGGGGAGGCCTTACAATCATGGTGGAAAGTGAAAGCCACCTCTTACAGCAGCAGACAAGAGAGAATGAGAGCCAAGCAAAAGGGGTTTCCCCTTGCCAAACCATCAGACCTTGTAAGACTTATTCACTACCATGAGAACAGTACAGGGGAAATCACTTTCACGATTCATTTATCTCCTACTGGGTCCCTCCCACAACACATGGGAATTATGGGATCTACAATTCAAGATGAGATTTGGGTGGGGACACAGCCAAACCATATCATTCTGCCTCTGGCCCCTCCCAAATCTTATGTCTTCACATGTCAAAACCAAACATGCCTTTCCAACAGTTCCCCAAAGTCTTAACTCATTTCAGCATTAACTCAAAAGTCCACAGTCCAAAGTCTCATCTGAGACAAGCCAAGAGCCTTCCACCTATGACCCTGTAAAATCAAAAGCAAGTTATTTACTTCCTAGATACAATGAGGGTACAGGTATGAGGTAAATACAGCCATTTCAAGTGCGAGTAATTGGCCAAAGTGAAGGGGCTAAAGCCCCATGCAAGTCCAAAATCCAGCAGGGCAGTCAAATCTTAAAGCTCCAAAATGATCTCCTTTGACTCCATTTCTCACATCCAGGTCACTCTGATGCAAGAAATGGGTTCCCATGGTCTTAGGAAGGTCTGCCCCTGTAGCTTTGCAGGGCACAGCCTCCCCACTGGCTGGTTCCAAAGGCTGGTGTTGAGTGTCTGTGGCTTTTCCAGGTGCACGGTTCAAGCTGTCAGGGGATCTACCATTATGGATTCTGGAGAATGGTGTCCCTCTTCTCACAGCTCCACTAGGCAGTGCCCCAGCAGGGACTCTGTGTGGGGCCTTCAACCCCATATTTCCCTTACACACTGCCCTAGCAGAGGTTCTCTATGAGGGCCCACCACTGCAGAAAACTTCTGCCCGGACATCCAGACATTTCCATACATCCTTTAAAATCTAGGCAGTGGTTTTCAGATCTCAGTTCTTCTCTGCACCCACAGGCTCAAGAGCATGTGGAAGCTGCCAAGGCTTCCGGCTTGCACCCTCTGAAGCGATAGTCTGAGATGTACCTTGGCCCCTTGTAACCATGACTAGAGTGGTTGGGACGCCAGTCACCTAGTCCCTAGGCTGCACACAGAAGGAGGGCCCTAGACCCAGCCCAGGAAACCATTTTTCCCTCCTAAGCCTCTGGGCTTGTGATGGGAGGGGCTGCTGCAAACGTCTCTGACAGGCTTTGGAGGACATTTTTCCCATTGTCTTGGTGATTAACATTTGGCTTCTTGTTACTTATGCAAATTTCTGCACCCAGCTTGAATTTCTCCTCAGAAAATGGGTTTTTCTTTTCTATCACATTGTTAGGCTGCAAATTTTCCAAACTGTTATGCTCTGTTTCCCTTTTATGCTCTCTCCCTCAAGTTCAAAGTTCCACATACATCTAGGGCAGGTGCAAAATGCTGCCAGTCTCTTTGCTAAAGCATAGCAAGAGTCACTTTTACTCCAGTTCCCAACAAATTTCTCATCTCCATCTGAGGCCACCTCAGCCTAGATTTCATTGTCCATATCATTATCAACATTTTGGTCAAAGCTATTCAACAAGTCTCTAGGAAGTTCCAGATTTTCCCACATTTTCCTGTCTTCTTCTGAGCCCTCCAAACTGTTCCAACCTCTGCCTGTTACCCAGTTCCAAAATTGCTTATACATTTTTGGGCATCTTTACAGTGTCACCCTACTCTGCCAGTACCAATTTACTGTATTAGTCCATTTTCATGCTGCTGATAAAGACATACCCAAGATTGGATATTTCATGAAGAAAAACAGGTTTAATGGTCTCACAGTTCTATGTGGCTGAGGAGTCCTCAGAATTACGGTGGAAGGCCAAAGGCACATCTTACGTGGTGGTACACAAGAGAGAATGAGAGTCAAGCAAAAGGGGAAACCCCTTATCAAACCATCAGATCTCATGAGACTTACTCACTACCATAGAACAGTGCGTGGGAAACCACCCCCATGATTCAATTTTCTCCCACTGGGTCCCTACCTGCCACATGGGAATTATGGGAGCTACAGTTCAAGATGAGATTTGGGCACAGCCAAATCATATCACCTATTATCTTGATTTTGTACTGTAGCCATTGATATACTTCTAATGGAACAGGACAAAAGTAATGGCATATCACTTTAGAAGAAATAAGATCAGTAAGAGCCTCTAGCGTTTGTCCTGCTATAATATGTGCATGCTTTCTTGCTCTCTCCCTCACCTTCTCCCACTTCTCTCCTCCCTCTTCTCTCCCTCCCATATCTCTAACTTTCTCAACCAGTGAGAAATAAAAGCTTTCAGTCCAACAAAAAACGAGGAACCAAATCCTGACAACAGCCACACGAGTGAGCTTCCCATGTTGAGGCTTCAGGTGAGACCCAGACCCTTCTAACACTCTCATTGAGACATTGTTCAAGGCCGTGAGTCAGAGGTACCCATCTAAATAACATCCAGAATCCTGACTCATAGAAATTTAGAAAGTAAATTTGTGGTATTTTAAGCCACTATATTTTGAGGCATTTTTAAAGGAGCAGTAAGTAACTAATACAAATTTTGATGCCTAGATGAATACCTAAAGATACCTAAAACATGTGTGATGGAATTCAGCTTCCAGTTTCTGTTTTGAGATATAGAGAGCTGTAAAGAGCATCACTCCCCCGTTTGCAATGAGAAAAGCATTTGTATATACTGCAAAATAACAACTTTTCTTGATCCCATCAAAGTGCTGAGGTCCAGGGCAAACAATTACCAAATATCAGGATAGAGATAGATGCCTGTATGGAGAAGCCAGACCTAAGCATTTGACTGCCTTGGAGAAATGTCAATGAATGTAATATTTATGACATTGGCACTAAGAAGATTCAGCTAGTTATTAATAGCAAATTCCTAAAAATCAAGTAGGGACTAGTGAGAGAGTATGAAGTCCCCATAGGTGGCAGACATATGGGATTTACACCCCTAGTAGACTTTTCTTCCATGAACTTTACCAGACTATCACAGGTAAGACACATAAAAATCTTCAGAAAGTTTCCTAGTGATGCTAGCTGTGGGAGGGGAAGAGCAGATATTTCTCAAACTCTACCTAGAACTATCTCCTTTGTTTCTGGTATTAAACACAGCCTTATTCTGTAGGTGGAAAGACAAAACTGTACCCTAATAACACAGCAGAACCCCATTTCCGCTGGGAGTGAAATGGTATCTCCCGCATGCTGCGCACGGAAGCTCCACGTAGGACAAAGTTCACTGTAGTTGAGGAAGAGAAACACGAAAAAGAAATTCTTAGGGCTGTGGCAGAAATAAGTGCTAGGCCCAGCAATATACCTGGATGAGAGGTAGAAAGATTTGTAAAGGACACCATCCCAAGACACACACACTCACACTACCTGCTTAAGAGTGAGACTTAATCAGAAAGTCAGAGAATATCAACAGTCTTCCCCTACAACCATGCTAAATAAGGATAAGGTAAACATTAACGGTGGAATGCAACTTTTATGCAATGAAAAGCATAAAGCCAAGCAGGGACTGGACGTTAAGAAAAATCCTCTGCAAATTCTGCTCCACCATAAAAAAAGACATTACTAGAAGGATTTAAAGCTTCTGGTGCACTGAGAGTAATTATAGCAACAACAAACATCAAACTCAACCCAACCAAGTCAACACAAACTACCACAATAAAGGTCTAGCAAAAGGAAAGGTGTGCTATCTTCAAGCATTAACATTATTTCCCTCCTTTTCTTTTTTCTTTTTTTTTTGAGACAGTTTTGCTCTTGTCACCCAGGCTGGAATGCGGTGGCGCGATCTCAGCTGACTGCAACTTTAGCCTCCCGGGTTCAAGCCATTCTACTGCCTCAGCCTCCTGAGTAGCTGGGATTACAGGTGCCCGCCACCAGACCCGGCTAATTTTTGCATTTTTGGTAGAGACAGGGTTTCACCATGTTGTCCAGGCTGGTCTCGAATTCCTGACCTCAGGTGATCCACCCGCCTAGGCCTCCCAAAGTGCTGGGATTACAGGTGTGAGCCACTGCGCCCGGCCTTTCCTCCTTTTCTTTCTGCTGCCCTATACAAGTCTAGTTAATAAGAATAATAAAAATGTATCTTTCTTCTTCTCTGATGGCTCTAAAGATTTTATCTTTTTAACTAGTTTTCAGCAATTTGATTATAATATCTGTATAATGTGTGTTGGTGTGGCTTTCATTACATTCATTATTTTGGGATATCACTGAGGTTCTTGAATCTGTGGCTTAAAGTTTTCTTCAAATTTGGAAATATTTCAGCTATTATATTCTTGGATATCTCTTCTGTACCTCCTCTTTTCTTGGAATTCAATAACATTAATCCTATACACTTTGATATATTCCAACAAGTCTCTAAGTCCCTGCCAATTTCTTTTTCATTTTCTTTCCTCTCCATGTTTCAGTTCGGATGATTTATATTGCAATGCCTTTATGATCCTTTCTTACACTATCTTCTATCTTCTGACAAACAATACAATGTGTTTTCATTTCAGATTGTTTCAACTATCATTCCCATTTAATTCTCTTCAAATTTTTCATTTCCTTTTTTCTTACATTCTCATTTCCTTTAATCTTTGAGCACATTTTCAGTAGAGGTTTTAAAGTTATTTTATACCAATTTTATCTGTTTTTTTCTATGATTTGATGTTTCTCTTATCTTTGAGACACATTTTCCTGTTTATTATTATGTCTAGTACTTTTTATTTGATATTGAACATAGGTGTATTACATTATAAACTGTTTGAATTTTGTTGTCTTATTTTAATGATTGTAGAGTATATATTGTCAGGCATTTAAGTGGCTTGCAGATCTATTTGATCCATTAGAGCCTCATTTTTCAGTGTAGTTAGTGCATAAGCTAGAGTTTGCTCTAGGACTACTAAGGTACAACAGCACTTTCAAAGTCTATCCTAACTAAATTAATGTTGGTCAACAACATCTCTTCATTTTGCTAATTTGGAACTCACACAGTCCTCAGCCCTGTGTAAATCCTGGAAACATTTCTAGCTTATAGCTCTTCAGTTTTTTGTTTGTTTGTTTGATTGATTGATTGGTTGGTTGGTTGGTTGTTGCTTTTCTCCCCACTATAGGTTTATTTTTGCCTGGCCTTGGGCAATTTCACCACATACATTTTCAAGTGATTGTTAACCCAAACACTCAGGTAACCCTTTATGAATTTACAGAGCTCTTTATCTGTGTAGCTTCCTCCTCTCTTTTTTCCCAAGAATTCTAGTTGGCTCGCCCACCCAGATTTTCAAACTCAATCTCCTTTAGTTAGTGATACAGTGGGGTTTTTTTGCTTGTATTACCCTTTCTGGCCAATCCGGAAAGTGTCTTAAGGGGAAATATGAGAATAAATGATGCCAATTGAGTACTTCTCTTGGGAAATAAATATAGCCCTACGCTCTTCCATGTTTGATATCTGCAAACAGTATTGTCCAATTTTCTAGTTATTAATCTTCAGAGGGTATATACAGCACCAGCTATATCACTGGATGCAGAAGTTTCTCTTGTGAATGTTTAATTTCTATGTTAGTTTCCATTTCTAAATATTCAAATTTTTTAAAAAATCTACTGTTTTTTTTTCTCTATGAACACTTTCAAAGTTTACTTTCATTTTTTCTTCAAATAGACTGATTCGTGCTAGTTTTTAAGTGTTGGAGCTAATACCAACATAAGACATTTTGTGAATTGATGAATTGCCTATCATATCTGCTTTTTTGTGTTTATGGGGACTTAAAATCATTGCAAAAGTAGTGATTTCTTTTTTCCTTTTTTTTTTTTTTTTTTTTTTTGAGACGGAGTCTGGCTCTGTCGCCCAGGCTGGAGTGCAGTGGCACGATCTCGGCTCACTGCAAGCTCCGCCTCCCGGGTTCACGCCATTCTCCTGCCTCAGCCTCCGGAGTAGCTGGAACTACAGGCGCCCGCCACCGCGCCTGGCTAATTTTTTTGTATTTTTAGTAGAGACGGGGTTTCACCGTGTTAGCCAGGATGGTCTCGATCTCCTGACCTCGTGATCCGCCCGCCTCGGCCTCCCAAAGTGCTGGGAAAAAGTAGTGATTTCTAACTGTGTGTTGCTCATTTTACTCAGAGCCTAATTTCTGGGAATTTCCGTGGTCTAGGATACAGGTGCAATTCTCCAGATAGGATTTCTCTTTGTTGCCAAAATGAACATAGGGGAGCTATTGGCCCAGGACCACTTTAAATTAAAATCAAGGTTTCAGGTTTTATTGGCCAAAAGCTAATATGAATTATATGTTAAAAAAATCTATGGGAAGGCCATCTCAGTTATAATTCCTCAGGGACCTTTATTAACTCCTGCATAACTCAGCACCAAGGTAATTTCTTTGATTAACCTTGCAGGTATGTAGGAAGGTCAGATTTATATCTGGGTTACGTGACACACTAAATTGTACGTGGTTTATTTTTTCTTCATATATCCCTTCAGGTCATATGAACATAGGCTTAATTTCCCCAGATTTTGCAAATATTTTCAGGGTTAAAACTACTTCAACTCTGAATTCTTCAGCAGTTCCCTGCCCTCACTGACATTTTTGCCTGGTAGTAAATTATCAAATTGTATTCAAAGACTTTTCAATATTTTA
Source organism: Pan troglodytes (assembly GCF_028858775.2). NCBI lineage: Eukaryota > Metazoa > Chordata > Mammalia > Primates > Hominidae > Pan > Pan troglodytes. The sequence continues at coordinate 115,598,655 of NC_072403.2, forward strand.
AAATACATCTTGCCCACCTTCCAAAGTTTCTTGTCTGAGGAAAGTTAGTGTGATGTTTTAGCCAATTAATATGTACTAAATGGAAGTCCTTCCTAATTCCCTAAAGATATATTCGGAAAATATAACTTATGACATAGATTAAAAAATTAAATTTCAAACCCTGAGGAAGCAGGGGAGCTGCTTCCTTTTGATATAGATGTATAACAATATACAGATAAAAAGAAAATATTAACCAGGTTTCTAATAAAATTTAGAGTGTGACATCAGTTAGGAACAGGGAACAATTTAAAATGTGGAAAGACAAGTAGAAGAAAAACCCAGTTATCACCCTTGAAGAACTAATGAAGACTTTTAAGAGAAGATAAGACTTCTGCAGGAGATATGAATTTCTTGATGAATATCATATTTAGGTAGTATAATATGAAAAAATATTTAAAGAGAAAATATTCAAGTGATCAGTAAATAAAAAGTAATTTCTAAAGGAGAGATGGAGCTGAAGCAAATGAATTAATGAAATTGTCAAAATTACTAATACATTGGCCTTAAAATTGAAATTGTATATTATGTTTATAAAAATAGTTGGATATTAAATTATAACTATAAATGACATGGTGAAATTGTTAAACTTAAAGAAAAAAGTATAAACATTTAAGAAAACAATTTAGTCTATTGATAACTAAGCCAAAATCCAACTGTTTTCATCCTTGTCTAAAAATCCCAAATATATATAAGAATATTAAATACCTGGAATGTTTAAGAATGTAAAGATAAATGTTAACATTTGAAATTATAACACTTATATAGTATTTGATATATATATATATACATATATTTGCACTTTGTACATACATAATTACACTTTGTAAATACATATATTAACAGTTATTCTGTTGCTGGTCTGTGAAAACAAAAGATAGTAAGACATCTTGAGATTAGCATGAACTTAAGAAACATGTATCTTTTATGGATAAATTGCTTGAAGACTTATGCAAAAACAATAAAAGCAAAATCCAATTTTCACCAAATAATTGTGACCCTAAATATTTTGAGATGAACTCCAAAATTAATTAGCTTATGATCTTTGAATGTATTGAAGAATTTTAAATCAATGAAAAAGACAATTGGTTAATAAAGTATTATAACCACAATCTAGATTAACAAAAATTGGAGGACAGATTTAAAGAACAGAAGAATGTCCAAACACATCTATTTTTAAAACGGGATTTTAAGAAATAATTTACTTTCATTGTGATATTTGCATTTTTAAACTTTAAGGAAAAATTGAAATACCTAACAGCATTTACATTTAGAGTCTAATCATGCAGAAAATAATTGAGAACAAAAAATAGACATTTACAACAAAATGCAGATCTAAATATAAACTGCAAGTATGCCTAAAAGCATAATAGAAGAGTACAGAAACAATAAAAAACATAAGATATATGCCCATATATGGAATAATAAATCTTTCTTTTAAAAGTTACTTTACCACATAGTGTACAATAACAACTTCCAGTTCTATTTAAAAAAAAAATCCAAACAGAAAAAAATTTCAAAGGCAGTAAGTAAGATGACAAGCTAAGATTTATCAAACAAATGCCAAAAGAAAATAGGTGTGGTAAAATTAGTATGAGACAGAATAGAGAAGAAGGTAAAGAAGATGTACTGCGATGAAAAAGGTAGTTTTATATTGATTAAAAGATACGAATCCACAAAAGCCTGCAACAATCATGAACCTTTTGCTGACAAATTACATTTCATGAGAAAAGTATAAAGCAAAGTCCATCAGAAATGAAAAGAAAAATTGATAAAAACGCAATTGTCATCAGAAAGTTTAGCGCACCATTACAGATCCATGGCAGTTCAAGTAATTCTAAAGTATGAGCATCTAATTTTAGAACAATATAATAAATAATGTTAGAATAATTTCGAATCTTTTCTTCTCAACCAGAGCCTTCTGAGGAGAGTTTGTTTTGTAACCGTCATACTAAACATGGAAAAGCAACACAGAAGTGAAGCTTCCATGTGACTACCTGTAGATGTGTTTTCCTCCATCTATTTTGTCCTCAGCAGCATGAGTAAAATGACTAATCCTGGGAAGGTATATTGTAGTAGAAATAGCACAAGGTCCTGCTCAGTTCACAATTCCCTCTTCTTCAGAACCAGCTGGAAATGGCAAGCCCATCACTTGCTTAGACATTGCTCCTTACCTGTCTCCTAACAATAGCTGCCTTAGTCCTGGGATTAAAATTAAAAAAAAAAAAAAAAGTTCCGCTCACTTCCATTGGTAACAAATGTGAAGCCAGATGAATGGCTCCTACATGTCCCCAGCCTTCATTGGTTTAGTGAAGCAACTCAGTCATCTTCAAACAACTTCCCATTTGTGAATCAATATAGGAAATGTTGTACAATTGTCCTTGTCATAGGCTCCCAAAATCCTGGTTTCATATTCAAGTTATACTATTTAATAGTTGTGTACATGTGCACATGCACATACACATACACCATTATACATTACACGTGATCCTCTTGAAATTTGATCAAAATTGCTAGTCATGTTAATTTCCCTCATCTTTAAAATCATTAAGCCAGTGAATATAATTTAATGCTTCTGTAAACTTTCTTCAACTTGGTTACTGCATCTGTTCTTTAGGAAATTTGAATTAAACCATAAGTGAAGTGAATGTGTGTGTGTGTGTGTGTGTGCACGCACACACATGCACGGTGTTTACCACTTGGTGGTTAGTAAGTTTTGAGTGGAATGAAATTTGAAAATTCGTTTTATTTAAGTTAGGCTGGCCGGGCATGGTGGCTCATGCCTGTAGTTCCCGCACTTTGGGAGGCTGAGGAGGAAGGATCACTTGAGCTAGGGAGTTCAAGACTGGCATGGGCAACAGAGAGACCCCCGTCTCCACAAAAAATACAAAAAATTATCCATCCATCATGTTGTGTACCTGTAATCCCAGCTACTCAGGAGGCTGAGATGGGAGAAGCACTTGAACCTGGGGATGTTGAGGCTGCAATGAGCCGTGATCACACCACTGCACTCAGCCTGGGCAACAGAGTGAGACCCTGTATCAGATAAATAAATAAATAAATAAATAAATAATCACACGGATCCTACTTTCCATTCCAGGAGTGTAAGTGAACTGAACACAATCAATATTACTTACATTTTTTACAATAAAAATGTATTTCTTATTTAGACAAATGGGCAAGTTTCAGTAATTCTGTCTATTCTTTCCATGGAATACTATCTTTCTTTGGCATTCGTGATAAGACCCATTGTTTTCCACTCCCCTACTGCCTGCGTCTAAAGTGCTTATATCCTCAGGGCTTTGTCACAGGCCCGTTTCTTTTCACTTTACATGAGAAATTTCCTTCAATTCCGTGTATTCAGCTTTCAACAATATGCTTATATATTCCACATATCTGTCTCTAGTCTCAGCACCCCCTTTATTATTTGATGTAATGTTCAACTCTCTGTGTCTAAAATTGACATCAGGATCTTCCTCTAGAGCTTTTCTTGCCCTTGTGTTAAATATTGTAATGAAGTACATTCATTGAAACTAGAATAATACTAAAATGAATATTCATATGTCACTTTATAGTAGACAAAGGTTTATTTTTACATGTATTTATTTATATTTGCTTGAGATAAAATTCCTACATGATTCACCATTTTCATCATTTTAAAGTGTACAATTCAGTGACTTTAACACATTTGCAATGTAGTGCAACCATCACAACTATCTAATTACAGAATATTTTATCACCTGAAAAGGAAACCCCATACTCAGTAAGGAGTCACTTTCTATTCTACCATTCCCCAATCACGGCAACCACCAATCTGCTTTCTGTCTGTATGGATTGGCTTATTCTAGACATTTTATATGAATGGAATTAAACAATGTGAGGCCTTTGGTGTCTGGCTTATTTCACTTACCATGATGGTTTCAAGGTTCATCTATGTGGTAGCACGGATAAGGTTTTTATAATTTTTATAGTTGGATAATATTGCATTATATGGATATACCACTCTGTTTCTATATTTGTCAGTAGATGGACATTTGGGGGTGTTTCCACTTTTTCTGGCAATTTTGAATTATGCTTCTATTGACGTACAAATATTGTACGTACAAATATTGACGTACAAATGTCTGAACACCTATTTTCAGTTCTCTTCGGTAGATATCTAGGCGGAATTTCTGGGTTATATATTAATTATATGTTAAACATTTTCAGGAATTTACAAACTATTTTCTAGAATGGCTACATCATTTTGCATTCCCAACAGCATTCCATGTGACTTCAAATTTCTCCACATCCATGCCAACCCTTATTTTTCTTTCTTTTATAGCTAAACTAGTAGGTGTGAAGTAGTTTTCTTTGTGGTTTTTGGTGTGCATTTCCCTAATAGTTAACGATGTTGAGTATCTCTTCATGTGCTTATTGGCCAAATGCATGCTATTTTGGAAAGTTGTCTATTAAAGCCTTTGTTCATTTTTAAATTGGGTTGTCTTTTTGTTGTTGAGCTATGAGTATTCTTTATATAATCTGCATACTAGGCCCTTATTAAATATATATAGATTTACAAATATCTTCCCACATTCTGTGGGTTGTCTTTTAAGTTTATTGATTTTTCTTTTGATGAACAAAGTATTTAATTTTAATGAAGTCCAGTTTGCCTATTTTTTTTAGCTTGTGATTTTAGCATTATATCTAAGAATCCACTGCCAAATCCTCAGTTATAAAATGTTACTCCCATTAATTTTCCTATAAGAGTTTTAGAATTTCAGGTATTAAATTTAGGTCTTTGATCATTTTGAATTAATTTTTTCTTATATAGTGTGAGACAAGGTTCTAATTTCATTATTTCACCTGTGGTCATTCAGTTGTCCCAGCACCATTTGTTAGACTGTTAGATCATTCCTGCCACATTTAATAGTCTTGGGACCCTTATTGAAAATTAGTGTCTGGGTTTCTTTCTGGATTCTCAATTTTATTCCATTGATCTATGTGCCTATCAATATGCCACATATTACTGCAGCTTTGTAGTAAGTTTTGAAATCAGAATATTTGAGTCCTCCACCTTTGATTTTCATTTTCAAGTTTCTTTTGGCTTATTTGGAATTCTGGCAATTCTATATGAATTTTAAGATCAGCTTGTCCATTTCTGGAAAAAAATGCAGCTGAAATTTTGATGAGACTTACATTGAATCCATAAATTAATTTGGAGATTTTTGCCATACAAATGATATTAAGATTTTCAACATATAAACTGCAGAGGACCTTTTATTTATTTAGATGTTTTAAAATTTATTTCAACAATATTTCATAGTTTTTAGGGGGTAAGTTTTGCATGTTCTTGGTTAAATTTACTCTAAATTTACTAGTATTTTCTTTATTTTGATAATTTTGTAAGTAGAATTGTTTTAATTTTATTTTCTGATTGTTCATTATTAATTTATAGAAATGATTTTTAATACTGAAATTTATCCTATAACTTTTCCAAATTTATTAGCTCTAACAGTTTTTAAGACTTTTATATGTAAGATGATGCCATCTGTGAATATAGTTTTTCCTCTCTCTCTTTCCAATTTTGATGCCTTCTAGTTCTTCTTACTCAATATCCCTGACTAGATCTTCCAGTACAATGTTGAGGAATAAAATGATAAGAACAAACATTATTTTCTTGTTCTTGATCTTATGGGAAAATATTCAATCTTTCACCATTATGTATAATCTTAGTTACGAATTTTTATAGCTATACTTTATAGTTTTCAGAAAGTTCTTTTCTATTCCTAGATCATTGAATGTTTTTATCATTAAAAATGTTGGATTTTGTCAAATATTTTCCTACATCACTTAAAATGTTTGTGCTTTTTTGTCCTTCTTTTCTGTAAGAGTGTGGAATAATACATTATAATCTATTAAATTTATTTATTTTTATATGTTGAACTATCCTTCTGTTTCTGAGATAAATTCCATTTTGTCATGGTGTATAATCCTTTTAATGCTGGAAGAATAAAGCTTTCTTATATTTGTTGAATAATTTTTTATTTATACTCATAAAGTATATGGTCTGTAGTTTTCTTGTGATGTATTTGTCTTTGGTATCAAGATAAAATGGACTTTATAGAAGAAATTAGGAAGTATAGCTCTTCTATTTTTTTAAAAGAGTTTTAGAAGAATCGCTGTTAATTCTTCATTAAATGTTTCATAGAATTTACCGGTAAAACTCACCAGAATGTATTTGGTCCTGAGCTTTACTTTGTTGGAAGTTGTTTTATTATTATTAATATTATTAATTCAATCTCTCTGTTACAGGACTGCTCAGACAACACATTCTATTTCTTCTTCAGTTCATGTTTGTGTTTATGTGTCTCTAGGATTTTTTTTTCATATCATCTAGATTATTTAATTTTTTTGGAGTACATATTTTTCATCATATTTTCTTATAATCCTTTTTTTATTTCTGTAAGGTCTGTAGCAATGTCATGATTTGCATTACCGATGTTGGTAATTTGAGTCTTTGTTTTTTTCTTGGTCAGTCTAGCTAATGGTTTGAAAATGTTGTTGATGTTTTGGGAGAAAAACCCCAACTTTTGGTTTTATTTGTTCTCCGTTTTTCTGTTCACTAGTCAATTTAATTATCTCCTCTCTAACCTTAATTATTTCCTTCTTTCTGCTTGCTTTTGGTTTAGTTCACTCTTATTTTTTTCTAAGTCCTTAAAGTGGGAGGTTAGATTGATAATTTGAGATTTTTCTGTTTTTTTTAATGTAGACATTTCCAACTATAAATCTTCCTCTGACTATTGCTTTTATAAGATCCTATGCCATTTGGTATATTGCATTTTTGTTTTCATTTGTCCCATAGTATTTTATAATATCCCTTTTGAATTTTCTTTGACCATGTTGGTTAAAAGTGCATTGCTTAATTTCCACATATGTTTTCAATTGCCCATTTTTCCTTCTCCTATTGATTAGTAATTTTATTCCACTTTGGTCAGAGAAGATACCTTGTATGATTTTAATCTTTTAGATTTAGTAAGATTTGTTTTATAATCTAGCCTGGAAAATGTTCCATGTGTCTCTGAAAATAATGTGCATTCTACTATTGTTGGTTTGGGTTGTTAATATTTGTGTTTGGTCTGGTTGGTTTCAAGTGTTGTTCAAGTCTTCTAATTCCTTGTTTCTATTTTCTCCAGTCGTTTGATCCATTATTCCAAGTGGGTTATTGAATTCTCTAACATTGTTGACTATTTCTCCACTCAGTTTTATCCATTTTTGCTTCATAGGTCTTGAGCCTTGTTGTTAAGTGCTGATAAATTTTAAATTTTTATATATTCTGGATGGATTAGACCTTTTATCATCATATAATGTTCTCTTTTGTCTTTTGTAACAATTTTTATCTTAAATTTATTTGGTCTGATATTAGGATAGCCATTCCATCATTCATTTGGTAGCTGTTTGCCTGCATATCTATTACCATCTTGTTACTTTCAACCTATTTTTGTCTTTGGATCTAATGTAAGTCTCTCACAGGCAGCATACAGTTGAACTAGATTTTTCCTTTTTAAATCTGTTCTTCTCATCTCTTTCTTTTAATTGGACAATTAAAACCATTTGTATTTTATGTGATTACTGATAAACACCTACTTCTGCCATTTTGCTCTTTGTCTTCCACATGTCCTATATTGTTTTATTCCTCAATTCCTACATTACTACATTCTTTTATGTTAAATATTTTCCAGGCCCACTTTTGATCTCCTTATTTCTTTTACTATATATATTCTTAGTTATTTTCTTAGTGGTTACTGTCAGGACTAAAAATAACATCACTATTTATAATAATCTATGTTTGGACTAGTCATTCTTTTGGATGCTGTAAACTTTTGTTTAGTTTCCAGAATTCTGAGATAGTTGATTATCATATTTTTCTTACCAGTTTATTTGCTGTTTTTGTGACAGGATAGGCTTTTGGAAACTCCTTTACCATTTTTACAGACATAACTTCTATTTTTTTTTAATATTTTCACCTTAGTATTAATTTATCCTTTAATTTATCCTTATTTAATATAAAAACTTACTTTGGTTTCTCTTTGGAGTTTATCCTGTGGTAGTCATTAACATTCTTCTCTTAATATTTCTGACTCCCCCTTCTGGCTACAAGTTTAGTTTGCACTTTTTCTCCTTTCTTGTGGTTAGATGTGGCCACATGGATAAATGTAGTCATTTTGACTTGAGAAACCTGGTGTGTTTTAATTCTAGGTCAAATACTCTGTTGCCTAATAAGACCTTACAGATCTCAGGCTACGCTTTAGCCTAGCAAACAGCAACATCTGAGATGAAGATTACTCCATAGCTTTGTTTCCTGACTGGCCAAATTTGCTTACCTATGGATAGCATAGAATGTTAAGTGAGAAGTAAATTTTTGTTGTGTAAAGCCATTGAGATTTTGGGAGTTGTTACTATATCAAAACCCAGTCCACTGGTTCCCAAAGTTTTTGATCTCAGAAACTAATTATACTTATGAAATGTTCTTGATTACTTCAGAGAACTTTTGCGTATGTGGATCATATCTGTTGATATTTGTAACATTACAAAGTAAAACAGATAAATTTTAAATGTATTTTGTTTGTTTGTTGAGATAGATTTTCACTCTTCTCACCCAGGAGTGCAATGCTGCGATCTTGACTCACTGCGATCTCTGCCTCCTGGGTTCAAAGGATTCTATTGCCTCAGCCTCCCGAGTAGCTGGGATTACAGGTGCCCACCATCATGCACAGCTAATTTTTGTATTTTTAGTAGAGTCTGGGTTTCACCATGTTGGCCAGGCTGGTCTGGAACTCCTGACATCACGTGATCCACCTGCCTCGACCTCCCAAAGTGCTAGGATTACAGGAGTGAGCCACTGCATTGGGCCTTAAATGTTAATTAATTAATTAAAATAGCAATTAAAAACATTCTATATTGTATCATAAATCATATGTACTTATAGAAATTTCCATGTTTTCTAAAGTAAAAAATGTTTTAAATCAGAAATATAATATTGTGGCATAGTTTTGAAATGCTTTTTATTTTTCAGTAAAAAATTATTGGAATTAATGTTATAACATGTACCATAGCCCCTGTATAACTCCACAGTCCACTCTCAAAGGAATGAGAAATAAAAACGAAAATGCACCTTACTATTATTATGAAAATAGTTTCTACCTTAAGGATTCCATGACAATTTATCAATAATGCCCCCAAAACATCCTGTAATCATCTTTTAACTCTCAGCTTAGATGACACTTATTCAAGCAATGTTTCTTTGAACCTTCAAAACTGAGATATATTATTTTATCTACTCCTTTCATACAATTAATCATATTGTATCATAATTTTCTGCTTGCTGTACAATGAACTAAACAGTGAGCTAATTCATTATTTGTTCATTCACTCAATTTGTTCATTCACTTACTCTACAAATGCATGTTAATTACTCATTGTGCTACATCATAGGCAAATATTGGAGGGCAGGGCAGATACAGCTTTGCCCTTATGAAAGAGATTTACATTTTTAATGTTTTCTTTAGAAAGCTTATCCCAAAAGATAAATAAGGAAAAGTGTTATTTCTCAAAATTCTGCCTTCAGCCAGGCATGAGAAACCTATTTTCACACTGGGTAGTGGAAAATCTTAATGTGAACCCAATCCTCTTCAATAAATTGTTATCATTTTATGTTATTAGAACAGTCTGATTTTGGTTTTAAAATTCAAATATGGTCATTTTTGAAATACAAACCTCAGCTTCTGATGAAGTTCCTTTCTCTCCACCCCCTTGAAGTTGACCTTTTTATATTATAGACGTTTGAAGGAAAGGGGAGCTGTTTTTCAAACATACATTTTTCAAACAGCTCCCCTCCTTGAAGAGTATGAGAAAAACTTTATCTCCAAGTCTTTGCTATTGTGAATAGTGCCGCAATAAACATACATGTGCATGTGTCTTTATAGCAGCATGATTTATAATCCTTTGGGTATATACCTAGTAATGGGATTGCTGGGTCAAATGGTATTTCTAGTTCTAGATCCCTGAGGAATCACCACACTGACTTCCACTCAGCAAACTATCACAAGGACAAAAAACCAAACACCTCATTCATAGGTGGGAATTGAACAATGAGAACACATGGACAAAGGAAGGGGAACATCACACACCAGGGCCTGTTGTGGGGTGGTATACCTAATGTTAAGTGACGAGTTAATGGGTGCAGCACACCAACATGGCACATGTATACATATGTAACAAACCTGCAAGTTGTGCACATGTACCCTAAAACTTAAAGTATAATAAAAAAAAAAACTTTATCTCTGTAACTACTGTTGTAGCAGATTGTCTGAGATCTCAAAGTATACACACTTTGATGATCCCCCAAAGTGGGGGGGATCCTATGTACCCCACAAATGAGGGGGTCATTTATGAAGAATGTTTCTTGGTATCAGTCTTTGCCATATAAATTTAGCTGCATGTTTTGGTTTAACTCAAGACGTTTGATATAATATTTCTCTGTTGTGCCTGCTCCCCTTCCTCATCAAAAATTTTAAGTTCTCCTATTTCTTTTATTAATAGAGTCAAATCTGATGCCCATTAATTTATAGGGCTTATTTAAAATACCTTATAAAAGGCAGATATTGGTATTGGTTGGCAGTCCATGCCCCCTCTCTGCCTATCAGCCTCTCATTATCAGCCTTTCCTTCTGGATTATTTTGACCCTGTTCTGATAGCATGGGGGCATGTTACTAAATCTGCTGATTGAGCATGTATCTATGTATCCAGAAAATCCTTGACTTCCATTCTTACACTGTCAGTCACAAGTTATTTCCTTTGGGTTCTCACTCATGTTTTTAATTTGTTTTAAAAGTTTTTATCTAGGAAATATTCAACCACACACACAGAAGACAATAGTATAATAAATCTTCCTGTACATTATAACAGTAGCTTTTATAATCATCAATTTAGAGCCAGTCTCAAGGACTTCAGCCTCAGCTTAGTAACAGGCACTCCTCTCTCCTCTGTTCTATCTACTTATCCCCCAAAATTCTGCATTCCCTAAATATTATCCTCAGGTATCTCTCTAACTCTTCCTTTAAGTTGACATGGAAGTAAGTTGTAGGAATGAATGGGAGAAACAGTCCTCTGAACTGGTTTCTACTTTCAAGCCTTATGGGTAATGACTGACCACAAAAAGGAGTGGTTCTCTGAACATAGATATAGAGGGTACTGAGTTCTTCTTTCCTTGAGTCACATATAAAAACCACTATAAAGTTCCTAATACAGACATTTCAAGCCTTTTCTAACCTATCATCCTTTGCTAAGTGCAGGGTGCTATGGAAACAAATATCAGAGACTTACATTTCCTGGGGTTAGAAAAGACCCTTTGAACTGGCAATGGTCTGGAAATATATATATTTATAGTTACATAGCCATCCGGGGCTGCAGTGCGGTCTGAGGTGTTTTGTTTGTTTATTTGGTTTGTTTTGGGAAAGTCTAAGTATCTATTCAAAGCCATTTTAATCTACCAGGATGTATAAAATAACAGTAGCTTCAATGTTCAGGGTGTACCTCTTCTAACTTAGGAGTTATCAGGACATAGCTATTGTAGGAATCAAATACATAATAGGCAGTGAATAAAAATGCAGAAGTTTTGGGTTTACACAAGGACCATACTGAGCAGACCTGATGTTGAAGACTGGGTGGAACTATTAAGGGAGCCAAGAAAAAGTTGTGTGGGAGGTCTGGGATAGTGAAAGTAAAAGTAAGAAGATCTCCTGACCTGGCAGGGCAGGAGGGAAGAATGAAAAGAGGCAAAGAAGCAGAGGAGGCCCCTGCGGTAGAGGCCAAGATGCTGTGGAGGCTGAGCTGCTGTGTGTCTTCAATTTATGTGTGGGCTGTCTCAAATCCCTAGCCCAAAATCTGAACTTGAAATTACATTCTTAGAGATCCTTGTATCAACATTATCTTACCCCATACAGCCATTAATGAACAAATACAAGAGTTCAGTGAACTGTGTTGAAAGGACTTAGAAATTCTTTATTGCAAAAACAAAACAAAACAAAACTCTGATCTGATTTTTATTCTATTTGAGTTCAGCTTAACTTATACTCTTGTTTGTGAAAATAAAGGAGGGGTGAAATAAGGTATTTCAGGGAAGAAGACCTGAAATTTCTGTTCTTACATTGAAAATGTGTCCAGAATTGGTGGGTTCTTGGTCTCGCTGACTTCAAGAATGAAGCCGCGGACTCTCGTGGGGAGTGTTACAGTTCTTAAAGATGGTGTGTACGGAGTTTGTTACTTCAGATGTTCAAATGCGTCCGGAGTTTCTTCCTTCTGGTGGGTTTGTGGTCTCACTGACTTCAGGAGTGAAGCTGCAGACCTTCATGGTGAGTGTTACAGCTCTTAAAGGTGGTGCGTGTGGAGTTATTCATTCCTTCATGGTCTCGCTGCCCTCAGGAGTGAAGCTGCAGACCTTCGTCGTGAGTGTTACAGCTCATAAAGGTGGCGCTGACCCAAAGAGTGAGCAGCAGCAAGATTTATTGCGAAGAGCGAAAGAACAAAGCTTCCACAGTGTGGAAGAAGACCCGAGTGGGTTGCTGCTGCTGGCTGGAGTGGCCTACTGTTATTCCCTTATCTGGACCCACCCACATCCTACTGATTGGTCCATTTTACAGACAGCTGATTGGCCTGTTTTACAGAGAGCTGATTGGTGCGTTTACAATCCTTTAGCTAGGCACAGAGTGCTGATTGGTGCGTTTACAATCCTTTAGCTAGACACAAAAGTTCTCCAAGTTCCCACCAGATTAGCTAGACACAGAGTGCTGATTGGTGCATTTATAATCCTTTAGCTAGACACAAAAGTTCTTCAAGTCCCCACCAGATTAGCTAGACACAGAGTGCTGATTGGTGCATTTACAAACCTTTAGTTAGACACAGAGTGCTGATTGGTGCATTTACAAATGTCTAGCTAGACACAGAGTGCTGATTGGTGTGTTTACAATCCTTTAGCAAGACAGAAAAGTTCTCCAAGTCCCCACCCGACCCAGAAGCCCAGCTGGCTTCACCTCTCAATGGCACTCGCCATGGGACTTTGCAGCACCTAGCCTGAGCACTCCAGCAGCCCAAAGGGAACTCATTCCCCGATCAAGCCCAGCAGGCACCAGCCAGCTGCACCGAGTGTGGGGCCCACCGAGTGTGGGGCCCACCGAGCCCACACCCACCCAGATCCTGCACCAGCCCACGAGCGCCACACACAGCCCCAGCTCCTGCCCGCACCTCTCCCTCCACATCTCCGCACAAGCAGAGGGAGCTGGCTCCAGCCTCAGCCAGCCCCAGAGAGGGGCCCCCACAGTGCAGCAGCGGGCTGAAGGGCTCCTTGAGCGTGGCCACAGTGGACACCAAGGCCAAGGAGGCTCCGAGAGCAAGCAAGGGCTGCTAGCACGTTGTCACCCCTCAATCCCCCCTCTATACAGGACACCCCAACTGCTCTTGGGAATTTGGCTGATGACCACTCTAGCTACTTCCTGCTGGGTAGGGGCGAAGAAGGGGCCCTGCAGTTGCAGTGTCCTCCAGAGCGGAACTCTTTAGGCCAGGGGAACTCTTTAGTCCTCTCAAAAAGTGGTCTGGTGCAATTACCAAGTAAAACACAAGACAGCCCCTTGTGGAAATTTAGCAAGACAAAGGTAAGTGGCAGGTGAGTGCTGCATTGATTTTGCCACTACAAACCCCCTTGGAAGCAACTGTACCACATCATTAGTTGTGTGATTTAAAGACTTCTATTTCCAGACAGATGAGGCTCTCTTTTAGAGGGCAATTTTATAAACTTGCAGAGAACTTCTTTATCTTCATAGTTGTAAATAAGCACTACAGGGCATTCTGGAAGATTCAGAGTGAATCACTGCACATAAGTGTTAACAACCAGGGAATTATGTTTTGTTTGTTACATAATTTTAATATGAGAGTCACATCTTGATTCAGGACTCTGTTCAGCTGAGAGAATCAATTTTAACTGGAGAGGTGTGAAAGTCACATAGCATTTCTGCTGAATAAGGATTTGAGAAAACAAATCTTTAAAATGACTAAATATAACTTTCTAGTAATTACATTACCTAACATTAATGTTCACAAAACTTTCACATTTTAAACTTCTTTCTACATTGCCAAAGCTTATTCAATTGAGATAAATGAAAAAATCACATAATTTATAAAACTAATTTTATAACAAAGTTTTGAAGAATAGTATGTGAATATAATGCTATTGGTATTCACCAATTTCTTCTGACAACAAATGTTTTTACTTTGAGTCAAATTTTTATTATTGTGATTTTTTTAATCCATCAGAAAAAAAATTAAACTTTTTTTGACAACAAAACATAAATGCATTCCTCTTTTATGTAAAATCAGGTCTGAGCAAAGTTCCAAATTGCCACATACACAATGCCCAGGAATAAAAGCAAACATACAATAGCAGGGCTTCTTTTACATTAATAGAACTCTAACTTGTTTGAAGTAGTAAGAGGAGTTAGGAATGGCTACTTTGTAAGTCCTGGCCATTAACACTAATAGGAATTGGAAGAAGGGACTTTTAGGCAAGTGCCTTAAAAAAAAACTTGATTCACCCAACACATAACTTTGTTTCTTTTTCTCTTTTTTATTCTTCCTACCTGGAAATCAGAAATGATGGTTAGAGCTGCATTAGTTATTTTAAAACAGGATGCAAAATTGAGAAAATGAATTAGGATTAAATACAGTAGAGATGAAAAATAAGACCTTGAGGCAACAGAGATGTTGTAGAGCTACACAGTAGCCCTGAACTGATAAAATATGGATTTCTTTTTATAAGAAAAATAGATAAACCTATATACTGTTTAATCTCCTTTGTGGAAGAGGGAGCATGACTTACAACTTGCAAGCAAATATAATCCTGATACACAGTTAAACTTTATAATTTGTTATAGCATTGCAATAAATTTTTCTCAATTAAAAAATTAACTCTATATAAATATTTCAATTTATTCATTACTAACTTATATTTATTGAGCACATATTAAATGTCCAGGGCTACTCTAGATGCCAAGGACTCAATAGTAAATAAAACATAAAAGCCCTTGCTCTCTTAAAGCTTTCATTCTAATAAGGATAAACTAAATTTAAGCAAAATATCCATAACGAGCCAAGTGCTATGGTGGAAAATAAAGGGTGATTGAAGGAAAGTGGGTGACAGCTTGGAGATATACTGCTACTTTAAGTCAGGCAGTCAGGAAGAGTCTTTTTGATGAGGTGACAATTGAGCAGAGACTTACAGAGGAGACATAGTGAGCCATGTGGATATATATACATATATATCTCTGAATACTCCTGTAAGTAAACACAACCCAGGAGCAAGAAGCACAGCTAATCCCCAGACACTGGGTTTCTGAATATATATATAGTGAAAATGTTCTAGATAGTGAGAACAGTAACAGCAAAGGCTTTGGACTCAACGCACACCTGCAGAATTCAAGAAGTAATAAGGAGCTTAAGTAAGAAAGTGAGCCAAGTAGTGTGGTAGCTATATTCTTAGGTCAACTCTTCTCCAGTTTTAAGTGGAGTTATATCCTTAGATTAACTCTTCTCCATGTTTACATATGAAACACCTGGAATTTTGTATTCCTAAGCAGGTCCTTAGTGATGACAATGATGTACACCAGGAGTCTAGAAGGTCTTAGGTGAAATTATTGACGCCATCCTTCTTCCCTTTCTGTGTTCACCTCTTTGTAATATGACTTTGCAGTTTTTTTTTTCTAAAGGAGTATAGTTTCTTGCCCATTCATTTGTGTATGGCCATATGAACTTAATCTGGTTAATGAAATGGAACAGAAAGGATGGTACCTTCGTACTGAGCTTAGGCCTTAAGATCCTTTTTGTGGTTCTGCTTCTCACTTAATTATGTCATTGCCATATAATGAGAGACACATGGAACCCATCTGAGCCTAGCTTAGATCACTGACCACCCCCAACCAACCCAGAGATGTGTGAGCAAGTCTGGTTGAGATTAGCAGAACTGCTCAGTCCAGTGTAGCATAGATCAGTTCACCAGCCACAGCCAACAGTCACATGAGCCATTATAAGTCATTTTCTATTAAGCCACAGGGTTTTATGAGCAATAATAACACATACATTTAAATAATGTTGTCACGGGAAATTTTAAAAATTCAATTACTGCTGGGTGCAGTGGCTCATGCCTGTAATCCCAGCACATTGGGAGGCAGAGGCAGGCAGATCACTTAAGTTCAGGTGTTTGAAACCAGCCTGGCCAACATGGTGAAACCCCATCTCTACCAAAAATTCAAAAATTAGCCAAGTGTGGTGGTATACACCTGTAGTACTCTGGAGGTTGTGGCAGGAGAATCCCTGGAACCCAGGAGGCAGAGGTTGCAGTGAGATTTGTTTTGGAAGCCCACTAGTTTTTAAAGGTGTAGTCAGAGGTATGAAGTACGGTTGACCAAGAATTATCTAATCACAAGAATTGTTTTTATTTATATTTTGAATCAAATTCTTCTTTAAACCAAAGTTAAATAGACCATGAAATCTATCATATTTGTAAAATATGAAGTACTTTCTTATTTTGTTCAAGAAAATATATTGATATATTTCTGATGGAAAAAAAATAGTTGAATCAGCTGAACTTTATGTGAGTTACAAAAATCAGAAAATGTGAAAACAGAAGATCATGCTAATTTAGGATTGCCCAACAGCAGCAATGAATCAACATCATTGAATCAGGTTACTATCTTGATATCTATGCAGTACTTTATAGTTATTCAGCCAAAGTATAGAAAAACAACAACTTAGAAGATGAAGTGGTATTGAATGGGAATTATAGGTGTCTGCATAAACATGATATAATGCATGATATAACTGCATATAATGTATTTACGTATGTACATATTTATAGGCATATATTAAGTTGGCTGCAAAAATGGTTGTATTTTTTGCCATTGAAAGTAATAACCAAAACTTCAATAACTTTTGCACCAAACTAACATCTGTACCTCTATTTCATGCTCTCTGAATAGTCCTGGAAGTAAACACAACCCAGGGGCAATAAGCACAGCTAATCCCCAGACACTGGATTTCTGAATACCATTCTCTACTTAAAAGAACAAAAGAACTTAGGAAAATGGCTGATTTTAGGATGAAGGCAAAGAAAGTACATGACAACCCTAGAATATCTTGAATATCTTGCTTTGCTACAAAATAAATTCCAAAAAGGTTGAAAGAAATATAATTAAGATACATAGAAACAAACTTAAAGGGACTCCCATTGGCTAAATTTGGAAAAGTTTGAGCTTCAAAATAAATAAGAAAGCAACAAAATATTCATGGAATAAAATAAGAATCTTTTATTGCTTGATTGAATCTAGCGTCTGCTAGCTTTTGCTAATACACAATTATTGTACCCCTTTGACCTAATAAGTAATTTGAAGGGAAAATATTATTCATTTAGTTACTATTGTTCCTAAAATTACTTATTGATTTCAACGGGGTCAATAGTAGCTGTACAGTATTTTATTCCATGAATATTATTTTACACTCTTGTTTATTTTGATGAACAAAAATTCTCAGCTTTGGCCAGTGGAAGTCCTCTTAAGTTTGGTCATTTTAATGTGCATTTTATATAGTGAATTGACTTACACAATTGCAGGGGCTGGCTAAGTGGTCTCCTTAAGGCCATGTTTGTGTCCAGTGATGGAACCTGAAGTTCACAGCGCACAGGAGAAAAATCAGGAGGGGAAGATCACCAGCAGGATGGAATTCGAACAATACAAGCTAGAACTCCACAAGGATGGACTAAAACTCTCCATGAGAAAGGACTGAAACCCATGTCTGCTCTTATTGCCCCTGACATTGGTGAAAAGGGTATCTGGTATAATCTGTTGCCTTCTGATCATGAAGCTAAAAAACGCCACCTCCCCCCACCCCGCTACACACACACACTCCTACCTGTTTCAGCAGTTAAAGAAGCTAAAGGAGGATACAGGGAAAGAGAGCAATTGCAGAACCAGGTACCACTCCATGCCAACATGATAAGGCAGCAGACCAACAAGAACATTGCAACAAAATGTCCTCTTTCTTCCTATCATCATCCAAATCTCACAGAAATCTCCCTTGTGGCCCAACCTTAACAGAAATGCGCAAGAAAGGGAATTCGGAGCAATGCAGTTCCCTAGCCTAGTAGAAACATTACAAAGCCACCTCTTGTAGACTTGGCATCATCCATGCACGTCTTTTACTATACTTAGTCTTGAAATAAAGTCAATATTAAAATTATAGTTCACCTAATATGATAAAACTATCTTTCATATAACTGAAAACACACTAACTCTTTCCTCACAAAAGGCTACAACATGCCTTTTTGTTGTTAAATGATGTTCACTCTTCTCAAGCTGATTTATACTTGGCCTATGATATCTTATAACTTAAATACTAAGAAGTAGGGTTAAGTATTGTTAAGATATTTTATTTAGAGAGATAAGCAAATGAAGGCAAGAAAGCAAAAATATTTTATTAATGTATGTAATCAAATTTATATCAAGATAAGAAAGAAACATTTATAACTATCAGTCCTTATTTCTACAATTGGTCAGGTGCTTGTATCTGATATTTATAACCACCTTCTTCCACTACCCATTCCATATTTCATTTGCCCTTATCAAGTACCTGAGTTGCTCGGTTAGCAATAATTCTTTGCCTGGTGGCATGAGTAAAGTAGCTCTGTGCGTGTGTGTGTACTTGTACATATACAGAATCAGTAAAGAGAGATCATCATATAGGAAAATATGAAAGAAACATTTAGCAATATGGAAAATAGAATAAAACATTTAACATATATCTTATTAGACTACCAGAAGAAGGAAATAAAACAAACAGGTGATATCAATTGTGATAATTTTCCAGGACTGGTGAAGAGCATGAATCTGCAGATCCAGGGATAATGTATATACAATGTTGGAAGAATAAAAAAGAAGTCCACAAATAAATACATGATAGAGTAATGGCTAATGCAAGAGACAAAGAGAATCCCTTAAGAGCAGTTTGATGGAAAGGAAAGACCACATACAAATAAGATAAATTAATAAATGACCAAAATAAACCATAATAGAAGTAGCAGATAATACACGAAAAATATTAATTTGAAAAATGGCTCAACATAGAATTATATACCAGAAAAATAACTATTAAAATTGAAGGATAAATAAAAAAGCAAAAACATTAAATACAGAAAAGTGTCATTTGAGAAAGCTGAGCTTTGGGGCTCTGCAAGGTCAATGTCATAGTAGGCAGAAGTACTTTCTGAAACAACCTTAGCTTTGGGAACATAAAATAGACTATAATGTGAGAGTTCTCATTAACGGTCACTGGGGGAACCATTGAGTCCTGAGTCTTTGCAAGATGATCTGGCCAATCTCTGTCTCCTACACAGAAATATCCTCTTAGTGGTCCATGAAACCAACCTAATTACTAGGAGCAACAGAAAATAAATATGAACTAACCTATGCAAAGACAACACAAAAGAACAAAATGAACCATATAATAGCTCAACCAACAACAAAAAAAAGACATGCCAGAACAATGTGGCCACCATGGAGCTGAAAACTGCAGCTACATGTTACAAACAAATTAAAAGAAATAAATTGAAATATAAACTATAAGAGAATGGCGTACATCAAACATACCTCAGCTAAAGAGTGAGAAATTTAAAAAATAACAGAAGGTAAAAAGAGAACAAACAACATTCAAGAAAGCAGTTTTAAGCAAACAAAAAAATTATAGATTTGTAGATAATTTATATTATCTATACATATACAGTATAAAGGAGAACAAGTATAATGACAGCAAATAAAAAGAAGAAATGTGACAAACAGAATTTTAGCAATAATATAAATAATGAGGGTTTTGAATTGTAACCCATAGAATAAAATAATTAGTCTATGCTGATTTAAATAAAAGATTAAATAAACAAGTAGGAAAGAAGAAAAATAATGATTTTATTTATTAAGCGTGAAAAGAGGAAACCAGTAAATCATCAGTAGGCAAATCACACAGCAGTAATTGCCGTAAGCCAGATCCAAGGATGGGTGCTAATATTAATGAGCAGATATTTGAAGAGAAAGAAGGTATCTTCAATGCCTCAACATATCTCCCTCAAAGTTTTTATTAAATCCAATGATGAAAATACTAACTTTACCGTGGAGAAACTTGACATTCAGTGCTTTAACCAAATGATCAAAGTTAACATCATTAGAAATAAGACTATCCACACAACATTATGTGCCTTCAGATATGATCCACAGAGAAGAGTGCATCATTAAATGGTGTTCTTGCCAAAATACACACCCTAAATTTACCATGAGTAAGAACACCTAAACAGACAATTCATGAGAAAAGCAATGCACATGGAATGTCAATTTGTGACAATAAGTCTAACCCCACCCAAAATCTAAGAAATGAGTAAAATTACATTTAGACCAGAATTTACATACTACGAAATTAGGACTGACATGCAAACTACTATGAAATAGAAATGCCTACTGAAACAGTGCAGAAGTATGGGGCTAATATTCACGACAGGAAGAAAAGCCAGTTAAGCCTGGATTTGGGGGGCATGTTTCCCAAAACTTCTTCCAACTCCTCAAAAGTTAGTTGAGGGGTTGAGCAGCTAAGTGCAGCTTTCTCCAGACACATGGAACCAGGGAGAAAAAAAAAATGTTCAGAATCTGACAAGGAGGGGAAAGCTTGTAAACAAATGTGGTTTGAAGAAGAATCATAACAGATTATAGTCTCAGAATAAATGTGAATTGGAAATGAACTTGATCTTACAGAGTGGGAAGTGTTTGCATCATCCAAATCTCCAGTGTGATTAAAATGTTCTGGATTTATTAATTCCTCTGGGTTCTAGAAAGAACCAAATATTTTTTAGTAAGATAACATTGTTGTAGGCCTCAAGTCCCTTCTACAATTTTAAATATACATCCTTTGGAATCCATCCAAAAAGAGCAAGTTCTAATATGAGACAAGAAGACAAGATAGAAAATCAACAGATCCAAGAGTTAACACCCATGAATTCAACATTAATTGCGCTGATGCATTCAAGGAAATAAGTGATAAGCTTGATTACTTTCTAGGACAAAAAGCAAATGAGAATCCTTGAACCAACAATTATGAAAACTTGAATTAATAACTGAAATTCTACTAGCAATATCTTATTTTTAGGTATGACATAGTTATTCTCAGTGTTAGCCCCATTCTCAGTTGTAGGTTTTCCCTTTGCAGTGCACCTCAGAGTCTTCTTTCAGACCTCCCAGAAGTATTCTGTTGTTATTTTTACTTAATATTTGTTATCCTGGTGGGGGAGTTGGGGAGCAAGTAAGTATTTTCAGTGTCAGTGGGCCTAAAGGGTTTGGCCTTCACAATTGTTCCTCTCCCTTCCCTCTTCCTTAGCTGTAGTGCTGAGACTAGCATGTATTACTACCCCTCCTCCAAAGCTTGTTTTGTTTTGTAATATCCTATTCCCACAGCTGCAAAGGTTTTCAATTGTAGTTAGAGACATTAACACATATCTCTCAGTCACTGATAGAATACTGAGGGGCCGGTAGGTGGGGGGATTAGTAAAGATAAAGATCCAAACAACATAGTAAGAAAACTGGACCTTATTTAAATAGACAGAATACTCTTAAGAACAACATAATACATTTTTCATGTATGCATCGAACATTTACTAATATAAAACCATATGCTAAATTATAAGAAAGTCTCAATCAATATCAAAGGTTTGGAATCATGCAGATAAATAGGTAAATTACAAATAAAGTTACTTAGAAAGTATCTTTAGCTGGATGATACTCACAACCGAGAAGGCATTTTTTGCAAGGGTTTTATATGAAGCAACTAAAATCAAATGATTCACCAAACCTTTTAAAATAAGCGGTGGCAGAGGCATGATCTGATTGATAGACATTTTAAATGGGTCACTTGGGCTGCTCAGATAAGAACAAAGAGTCAGAGGCTAGGCAACAGGAAGACCATTTACGAGGCTGTTTCAGTAACCCAGGTAAAACAAGATGGAGACTTGGACTAGGTTGGTGTCAGTGATATTGACCTAGCCCTCGTGGTAACTAGCCTAGGGAATTTAATAAAAGTGAAAAATATAGTCACTGCTTCTAAAAATTTTGAATTTAGTTTCTTATCTTTATTTCTTCACTAAAATACATCAGTTTGAACCATATACAACTGTCATTTCTGAGGATGAAATGGTCAAATTTGTACAATTTCATTTTGTTCAACCTCATAAACTCCATTAAGGCAAGGCCTTTATTCTGTTTTGTTCTCTACGATATCCCCACAAACTGAAAACAAGGCATGGCTTTTAGAAGAAGCTCAATAAATATTTATTTAATAAATAAATAGGTTTAACTTTTTTAATTGGCTTAATATAACACCCAAATTGTGTTATGGTTATTTATTTAGTCATTCATTCTATATCTAGTAAATGTACACTTATTGATTCATATATGGTTTATATATTGAACTTGGCATTGGGCAATTCAATATATTGTTCTTATATTGAACTTGGCATTGGGGAAACAAAAGAGAAAATGGTCTCTATTTTCAAGGAGCTGACATCCTGATGTGTGATAGAAACACACAAATAAAAGTTATTGCTACAGGGAATTTACTATACAAGTGTCCTGGAAGTACAGAGGAAATTGCTTAACACTTCCTAGGAAAGCAATGCATATTTTGACAAAACATGACATTTTAATTAGGTCTTGTATAAATAACATTTCATGGTTAAAGAATTAGAAAAGCTAGTATCATCTGAAGATGCCTACAGTGGGAATTTCCATGGTCTTAATCTGATTTTTTGAAATATTTTATACCATTGATTATCAATAAAAGATGTAAAAAGTCACAATATAGACTATGTCACCATTTAGATCTTCTAAATAAACAGACAATTGCTTGGAGGAATAGTTGATACAGTGCAAAATTTTCTAATAATAAAAAATAATATGAGACGTTTTCTTTAAGCCTGTGTTTATATAAAGACAAGAACTTTTTGAAGAGAATGCCTAAATAAAAAAAATAGGGTATGAGCAGAGATTTCCTAACTTTGATGCAAGAATTCCTGGAATTTATATTCAGGTAAATAGTGCAATTTGAGCACTTCAGTACTATCCTTGCAAAGGAATGTTGCAGGCTGACCTATTTAGTGAACAATTTGAATTTAGAGGAAAATTGGTTAGCATCATTCTTTTAAGAAGAATGGATAGGCTTCCAAAATAGGAGGACAGAAATAACAGAATAGGAAGGAAAAAAGTAGGTAGTGGAAATTAGGGATACTAAGGATGAGTTTAGACTTGTCCTTGTGAATCTAGAACATTTCAAGTTCATCTTATGTCTGTAATTCAGCTGATTGTATTTTTACTGTCTCTATTAATTTTGTACCCTTCTAGAGAGTCCTTGTATTTGGTTTTAAATCTATTGACCTGGTTGTCAAAGATCCTCATAAAAAGATTTGAGTTGTAAGACAAGCACACCTGTGCAAACCATGTGCTTGCTTTCCACTTCATGTCATTCATCTTTAACGTTGTTACAAACCTAAACAAAGCATTGTGTGGGAATGGGAAAGGGCACTGGGCACTGAAGGAAGGAAAATTCCTCAAGGCAAATAATTTAGCCACTTCCTGATATGCAGCTAAGTATAGAGCTGCTCTTAGAAATAGTTTATATTTAGATATTTTGTATACACTGACCAAAGAGGATAAGGCAAACATATTGGTACAGCAATGCACCCTAATAATCCATCAGTGTAACTCATCCAGGAAGCTGGAGAAATTCCACGGCAACCAGGTGAGCACCAAGAATTCTTTAGAACAAAGGGAATATAGGCAGAAAATAGTGTCAAATAGGTGATCATGAAAATAGGTTACTTCTTCTGTTTATGGTAATTTCTGTTATTCTCGTTCAGATAAACTATATTCCGAGGAGCTTATAGAGAAAAGCGTAGATGCCTAATGGAAACTGGACAAGGGTGCTTAGGTAGCTCTCCTATGGTGATAGAAATAGGGAACACATAAAACTAAGTTATGTTTTCTTTCTCAATTCCAAACTTACACCTGTATCTTTAAAAACTTCATTCATACACAATTTCTTTAGTGGCAAGCAAAAAAGTGGATAAAGTTGCTGTCTGAGTAGCAGTGAACTTCCCTTTCCAGGGATCATATTACTTGAAGTTCTTTCCAAGTGATAATAATTTTAAAATATTGTTATTTATTTCTTGGTCACTTAGGCATAGGAGGAATTTCACCAGTAACTATGATTCCTGCAGAGTTGACCATAAGCAGAGACGGTAAGGACTCTGTGCCTTCTCCGTGACAAGAAACACCAAAGATGCCCCAAGTTTAAAACTCCAGACAGGAAACTCACTTATTCGTTCAATAAATGCTTATATACTAAACACTTTGTTTTGAAGTGGATATAAGTAATGTTTGTGGATTCAGATTAGTAGATGAAGATAATTAAACAGTGTTTTAAATGTAATATAATTAATAAGAGATGCTAGACTACAGTGGGACTTGTACAGAGCTCAATTGGTAAATAGTGAGCGAGAAGGAAATCAGGAACATTTCTCTATGGTGCTGATGCCTGAGCAAAATTTTTAAGAGTGAATAGTAGGTAATGAGGAAAAAGGGAACAGGATAGCACATTTTAGTCAGAAGAAATAGCACAAACAGAGGCTTAGAGACATGAAACCTTAAGATTATTCAAAGTCATAAATTTTTGAAAAATGTAAGATAAACCATAACTAGCAATGGTAAAGATGCCCAGTCTAAGAGATAGAAGAGTCTGGGAAAATATAATAAAGATTAATAAATGGATTGGCTGTTTTTTTTCACACAAACATACATTTATATATACACGTCTATTACAGAAGTATTGCTCTCAAGGTACCAAATACTTACAAGAACGTAAGTATTGCAGAAATATACAAAGAAACATTCTATATCAGATATAGAGAGCATAACTTGATATAGATGGAATCTACTAAAAATACTATTTGTATTTGGTACCTTGAAAGCAATACTTCTGTAACAGATGTGTATATATAAACGTATGTGTGTGTGAAAAAAAACAGTTTAATACCAAGAATTATTAAAACACTTAAGCACAATAAAAATATCAAAAAAATGTCCATTTTTAACAAGTAATCACAAAAGATCGTGAAATCTAATCTCTATTGCTGAAGATGTGAATGTACTTTTTAGTAAATTATTGACTGTTAGATACTATATCTATATGATGAGAAATATTAACATGAGATGTCAATCAATATTACTCTTATGGTAAGATATTATATATTAGAGAACTTTTATCTAAAGTTGACCATTCAAACGACTATTTTTCTGTATTTTTATGATAATCCTAAAAACTAAAATAAAGACAAATAACTAAAACTCAATAAACTAATTTAAATATAAATACGAAAAAAGAGGGACAACTTACTCCTTTAGGCTTTGCAAATATAAGGGTTCCCTTAAAAATTCAACAGATCCAGAAATAAGTAGGTAATTAATCAATAGGATCAATGTGTTGGCTGAGTACAATACAAATACAAAAAGAATCAGTACATTTCATATACAATAGTAATAGACACTTAAGAAATATAATTTTTAAAAAGATTTTTACAATTATACCAGAACATTTGCAGATCTAAGGAAAAACCTTGAAAATAATTTTTCTACACTTATGTAACAAAATTGCATGCTCCATACAGGGATATAAAATAGAAGTTGTTTAAGTGGAAGAAGTTAACATCTTCATAAATAGGAAGACTTAATAATAAATAATATCAATTTCATCTAAATTAAATTCTGTAATTTACACAGTTCAAAAAAACCTAGAGTTTAAATTTTTTAACAATTTGGAAATATTTTAAACTTTATCTGGAATAACAAATCAATGAAGGGAGAAAATTTGATTTCGTATAATATGCTGAGAATTTCTCTACAAGATATTTATTTTTCAAATGTAACCATATTGCAATTTAATGATGTGTTATTATGGTCTTGCACTGTATGGTTTCTCCCACTCTCTCTCAACTGTGTCTTGCCATTTACCTACTTACTCCTTACCCACTGGGTTGTCAGTTCCTCACATACCACCAGCTCTTTTCTACGTGCAAATTCTTCTGCTTGGCACAATGTTAACCACACTTTTCATGGCTTGCAGCATATAGTGCATTAGATTGTTATTTTAATGTACTCTTTCAAGAGGCTCAGACATCTCTACCTGGTTTCAGACTCATGGTTCATTTCTTTTTACATGTCTTTATGTTGCTTGAATACTGCAAGACTTCTCTAAGCCACAGGAATAACGTCATATTCACAGTAATTGAAAAACCACAGGAAAATATTTGGTGGCTTCAATAGTGCACAGGCCACATAAGGGTTTAATAGCTCTTCCTCAGGCCCCTGTGCAGCTCTATTTACTGCTATGCACCTTCGTGATATGGGGAACTGACTCCAGAACTTGCTGTCTCAGAGAAATCTTTTAAAAGAAAGTGCACAGACAGTCTCTATTCCTAAAGCAGTGGTCCTCTTTACTTTCCTTTGATTTATGCCACTTGGGATAGAGATTTTAACAACTTATGGGGCAAGACTCTTCAAAGAGCCCTAGCCATTCAACTTTAATTTTTTCGTATGTTTATTTTCTGCCTCCTGCTAGTAGGATCTAAATATAGTCTGAGAAGTTATATGGACACAACAATCTTCCTAAAGCCTCCTGTTTCCAACTTAGAAAAAATTTTCATGTTCAAAACAAAAATTGATGTCTTTGCCTTATGATCTCACCTTTATAACTTTTCTTGGGAAAAGCATAGTCTGGCCAAGTAGGAAGTCAAGTACAACAAATTCAACAAAACACAGAAAAACAAAACACAGGAATTGAGGAAACACAATTGTTGAAATTTCACTTTGTCTGCCTGACCACACCTCTTTCCATCTTTGTCTAGTGTATCACTTTATGCTTTAAGTTCCTTTAGGGATGTGAATTTATCCTTTCATCTTCACCTCCTTAAGCCCAAGATAATTTGTAGCACACAGTAGGTGAGGTGAGCAATAACGTATGAAAAGGATGTTATTTAACAAATAGTCTTAAAGAAAATAACATTATTTGAAAAACAAATAAAGCATGTCTCATATTATTAAAATAGTTTCTCTCTCTGGATAAATAAGTGATAGATTAGATAGACAAAGAGGTAGCTAGATAGATATGCATCCTGTGTGTGTATGTATGTGCACACGATGGAACTTTAAATCTCCTACCTAACAAACTTAGGAAATTTTAATAATCCTTGTATAAAACTGGAGTGGAAAAGTCTACAAAATATAAAAATTGAATTTACTGAAAATAATAGACATGATTATATAAACTATGTTTTTGCAAATTAAAACACCATGCACAAAATTTTAAATAAGCAAATGTGTAAAATATAATAGACAAAGAACAAAGAATTACTATTCTTAGTAAGTAAAAAAGTATTTTACAAATCCAAAGTAATTTATTTCCACTCTGAGCTTAAGTATTATGCCTATTAACTCACTCATTTCCCTTCACAAATTCCACTGAGAAAAAAAGAAAATTTCAAAACAAAGTCATGATCAAAAAACGAAACAGTTCAGATAGACAAATGCAAACATTGGTGGTTCTCTGGAAAGCACAGAGTAAATAATATCTGATTGAAGGCAAAATTCAGCAGAGCTCAGAAACTCCTGCCTTGGTGGCAATAGAGGAAATTTTAAGATAATTTAATAGACAGGTGTTACCAACAGATTTGTAGAAGAAACCCTGAGCTCTGAGAAAGCAGGGTTCTGGTAACAAATCTGCCATATTTTTTGTTGAAAGTCTCCGGTTTTTCTAGGTGAAAAGGGCCTACTAATTGCTAGACAAATACTTTTTTAAAGAAGAAACAATAACAGATGCATCATCATAAAACTTCTGAACTAAAAAGATAAAACCTTTGAAAGCTTTCTGAAAGAAAAAGCAGCTATCTTACAACACAAAAAATCCAAGATTAACAATAAATTTGTCAGTAAGAAATATTTGAAAACCATGGAATAATTTCTTAGAGTTCTGGAAAAAAATGATTTTAAACAAAAATTATATTCAGTCAAATTATCACTCAGTTGATTATGCAAGTGTGCACTCAGGTATAAACTTAATTAAAGCAATTTATCTTTGAGAACCATTACTTTGGCTTTTTAAAAAGATTAATAAGATAAACTTCTGAAAAACAAACAAAAGAGCAGTAAAAATATGGAAAAATATGAGGCAGGTAAAGAGAACTTAAAAAATAAGATTATAGACAAATTATACCAATAAATTTTGAAAACTTTGACAAAATATGTCTCTACCTAAGAACATTAAAATAAATGTAATCCAAGTGGAGAGAAAAAATTTTAATGGGCTTACATCTATAAACGGAATTAAAACTATTATTAGAGATCTATTCAGTCAAAAGTACCAGATTTTACATCAGGCTTATACCAGAACTTATAGAATTGAAAGTGGTTACCAAGGGCTGGAAGAGGGAAAATGGATAATTGTTCAATTTTTATGAAACTTCAGCTATACAAGACGAATAAGTCCTAGGGATCAACTGTATATAGCACAGCACCTAGAGTTAACAATATTGTATTATGTACTAACAAATTTGTTAAAATGTGAGATCGCATGTTCAGTGTTTTAACACAAAAAAAAAAAGAAAGAAAAAGAAAAAAGGTATGCAAGGAAACTTTTGAAAGTGGTAGATATGTCTATTACCTTGATTGTGGTGGTTGTTTCATGTGTGTGTATGCATATGTCAAAACTCATCAAATTTTATATATTAGATGTGTATAGCTTTTAAAAGACCAGTTATACCTCAATAAACCTGTGTTTTTAAAAGTAGTTGTGTGTTTATTCTATTTGTCTTTCTTTAATTTGAGGCAATTTGTATCCTGTTTCAAGGATTTGAAATAAAAATGTGGCATATAGATTTAGTAAAGACAAGGTTTTAAAAATAGGTCCATTTACATTCCCACCCCCCCCCCCCACCCAGGTGAATCTAGAATTGAGAATTATAAATTTGTTCTTTTTGTTTAGTTTTGTTTTTGTTTTTGAGACGGAGTCTCGCTCTGTAGCCCAGGCTGGAGTGCAGTGGAACGATCTCGGCTCACTGCAAGCCCTGCTTCCCGGGTTCACGCCATTCTCCTGCCTCAGCTTCCCGAGTAGCTGGGACTACAGGCACCCACCCGCCACCACACCCGGCTAATTTTTTTTTTTTTTTTTTGTATTTTTAGTAAAGATGGTGTTTCACCGTGTTAGCCAGGATGGTCTCTATCTCCTGTCCTCATGATCCGCCCTCCTTGGCCTCCCAAAGTGCTGGCATTACAGGCCTCCCAAAGTACTGGTATTACAGGCATAAGCCACCGTGCCCGGCCATAAATTTGTTCTTTAAGTATTATTTTCCCAGAAGCACATTTCTTATATTCTAAAAGACAAAAGAAAACAATTATGTATTTATTTATTTATTTTTGAGACGGATTCTCTCTATCGCCAGGCTGTAGTGCAGTGGTGCCATCTTGGCTCACTGCAACCTCTGCCTCCCGGGTTCAAGTGATTCTCCTGCCTCAGCCTCCCAAGTAGCTGAGACTACAGGTGCCCGCCACCAGGCCCAGGTAATTTTTGTGTTTTTAATAGAGACGGGGTTCCACCATGTTGGCCAGGATGGTCTCAATCTCTTGACCTCGTGATCCGCCCGCCTCGGCCTCCCAAAGTGCTGGGGTTACAGGCATGAGCCACCGTTCCCGGCCAAGAAAACAAAATTTTAAAGTGCCAGTTGTAAGTACTTATGTGATAACCAACAACAAAATAAAATGTTACAAAAATAATTGCAACTCTAAAGAAAAATGTATACATTTTGAGTAAACATTAGTTTCAGCATAAAGTATATCAGGTTATTACCAATGTATTAAAGAGCAAAATATTCATATCTAAGTGATATGGACTACTTATAAAATATGACTATTGTTAAAATCATGTTTTTCTACAAATAATTATATTCTACGACTACAGAAAAGTTTTAAGATGCATAGCCTTTATTCATTTAACATGTAAGTATCATTGTTCTATGCTAGACATTTAATGATAATCAAAAACTAATACCATCTATTTTGGTGGAAGTGGCAGTCTATTTTAGAGTAATTATTAGTATGTATTCATGTAAACAAATGTAAAATTGCAAATAACATGAGTTTGGAAATGAAAAGTTATGCATACGCAAAATAACTAAAATAGAAGGATCAAACCTAACCTGGGGAGAAATGATCCTGTGGCAATTAAATCCTAACTGTGATCTGAAGGGAAACCCAAGAGCTTTTGCAACACACACAGTCCTCAGTACACAGCACTGAATAAAGACGAATACATTTAGTTGCTTCAATAAATGAATCGGTCAGAGAAATATATTACCCCAACACCATTTATGTATTGACACAAAGAGAAAAAGCTAATATTTGTATGGCATATTAACTAAGGGACAAGAATGGGTGCATCTGAAGCAATTAACCCATGGGCCCTTCCAGGTGCTGGGCAGTCACCTTGAGGACTAGGGATCCAGTTCACATCAAGTGAAAAGGTCTGGACTAGAATGCAAACTCCTCAAGAAAAGTAGCCTTTCCAGTTTTGTTTCCTATTCACAGCTGTATCTTCACAGTGTTTCCTTTTCTAGCATAAATAATTCCCTGAGATTACACATTCCATTACGGTGCACGTTAGGAACTTACCTAAAGTGCTCCTTTTCTTATTTGATTGGTGAAATCATATATTTGAAATAAACAAATTTCTTTCAAAATTTAATGTTTTAAATCCTTAAAAAGGGATAATTGGCATTCAATTTCAGCCAGTGCACATGAAGTTCATTTTCAGAATCCAAATTTATTGTGTCTAATGAAGGTAAGGTACAAGAGACAATATAGAAAAGTATAAAACATGGTTCTTGCTTTTGATGTGGTTGTGTAATAAATCATAAATATGCATGCCACTTTTAAGCAAAATTAAATAATACAATAGATTAAACATATTCAATTTAAGAATAAGTGCTGGATAAGTGGCTTGTAAATAATAAATCACCTGAGTTGAAAAGGGAACACATCACACTGAAGGCTAAAATGATTTGAGGAAAATCCCTACAGCTTATAATGGTGAAGGGAAGAATGGATCCAAAGCGACTAAAGCATGTTAGGAGTAGAAAGGACAATAGAAACAAAGGAAAATTTTATGATTATCTGAAAGTCTAAATGCACATTTAAAAAATTATAAGCATCAGTACCATTCAAAAACCAAGGAAATTAGAAAAATAAACAAACTTAAATAAATATAACCTATTGGCTATTCCACATACCTACAACTTATTTAGTAACATTTCTATACTAGAACAAAATCAACCATATGCATTGAAAGCAATGAATCCTATGATAAATTCTAGAATTTTAATTCAGGAATTATGAGATGCTTTATAAAGTCATATAAACAAGAAGTTCTCATGTTTAGATTTTTGCCAAATGCAAGATATGTGTTTTAATATGCTTAGTTTTTTTTAATGCAAGAAGAAAAGGGTAGTATCCCGCCTCCCACCCACCCCAGCCAAGTAATTTAAGATGTTTTGCTATCACCTTCATTGTTTATCTTAAAGTTATAGACATGTTTTCTATATCCAGACATCCAGTCTCTCCAGAAATACACAGCCACAGCAAAGACTCTCACACAGAAATGTCTTTCTTAGGGATGATGATTCTAGAGGAAAATTTTGAACTTCAATTTGCCATGAAATTGTATCACATTATGGTTAATGACACATTAATTTCACATTTTCTGTCACATTTTCTTTAGAATCTCGGCAATGTTTAAAACCAAGTGAATTTTCTAGATGAGAAATGCACTGCAATGTACTTTAAAAAAAAGAACACCTAGAAAATATAAGTACATGGGTGTCTACCGTTTATCCTCTCTGCTAAATAAGAGTAAGTATTCAATCCTCCAAACATTTAATGTTAGCTCAATCATTAGTGGAAATGCACTAGACTACTACAATATTTTTGTTAATTTGTTTAAATAAAACAAAAATATTTTTTAAATATCTTACTTCCTTTTCATGGCACATGGCTTTTTAAAGCAAAATTTAACTTACAGAAACTAAATCTATTAAGATTATACTTGCTTTTATTTGTGATTTTATATAATTTCTTTCTGGCTAATGTTTTCCAGAAAATTTCTTTGGATAGTTGCTGTTGGAACATGAGTTCTTGCTAGAGTGAGATGACCCTAACTCTCTATTGACCTGGATGAAATAGAAGTATTCACAATTCTCAAGACTATGTAGATTCCAAGACCAAACAGAATTTTTCACAGTATTTAAAGAAAAAAAAAAAAAAGCTCTCTCTAGTGCCTACTAAACACTTCAAAGGATCCTGCGAGGGTCCAATGGGATCTCATCCTCCTTGTTTGAATTATTTTAGAATTGGGAACCATGAACATAGCCTTACATGAGAGAGAGATAAATAATGCACATTTTTATTTTCAGAATTTTACATTTAGTGTGATTCCCTTACATTCTCTATTTCTTTGCAGGATTAAAATCAACATGGGAGGTATAAAAATATGTTTTAGCAGCAAACACTCTTTCCTTAGGAATCAAGAAAGCAGAGTACAACCCGGAGAGCCTTAAACCAGGACTTTGCTCCACCCTGACACGAGGTAGGGATGTTTCCTGGATTTTCTCTTTTCGCATTTCCTCATATGGAAATTGAGAAATAAGGGACATATGTTCTGTCTATTTTTTAAATAATTATTGTGAGAATCATGTAAGGGAATATTTTGGGAGAAAAACTTTGTAAACTGCAAGGTACTGAATAAATCTTTAAGCTATAATTTCTTAAAATGCAAATCTCAAAAATCACTGATAGTGATGAAAAAAAAAAGTTGGTGAATTGCCACCTCCTGACAATGTGGTAATATGCTCAATACAAGCACATCTCATCCTGTAGGTGAATCCTTGGTACTTTCTAAGTTTAGTCTATTCTCCTCTTTTTAAATAAATTCAGCAGTCTGTGCTATTATACTAACTATATTCTTTGCAGTACGGAACTTAAAAAAAATCCGCACATAAAAATACACAAGCTTTTCAAATCTCACACAGAAATTAGATTTGGACTGCAGCTCTGAGACCTATTACTCAATATATATTAAGATAGACATGTGATTTAAAACTAAGATGAGGACAGAAAATGCAATCATTATCCATCTATTTGGCATGTCTGTGAAAAGCTATTATGACCTGTTTCATTACACCTTTTCATTATGCTATTTACTGTGCTAATTGAGACTGTAATGTTGGAGATACAGAAAGGATTCCTTAAACACATAGCATATACAAGAATAAATAAGACAGTGCACTTAAGGACTTACTTTTATGCTATAGTACAGAATTACTCATGACAACTCACAAAGTAAAGACAGATGATTGTCATTTAAGAATAGAGAAGGGTGACAAGTATGTCTCCTTTATCCATTTGATCGCTTCATTAACAAATTGCCAATCAAGTCAGAATCACTCCTCAAAACCAAAGCCTTCACCTATCAGAAATGTAACTAGGATCACCTTGAGTTGGAACTGCCTAAGAGACTCCTTTGTTCCCTCCATACTGCTATACTTGCCCTTGATGTCAGAAACATTTTTCAAAACATGAAGCCTTTATTTCATAATTTTAGTTGTGGCTCAATGTGCATTTTTTTATTTTTATAAAAAAAACTTTGCAAATTAACTTGATTAAATTTCTCAAAAACAATTCAAAACTTATAAAATAAAACAGAAATAATACTTTTAATTTATGTCAATGGAATATGGCAACAGCTTTTTTAGGTGAACATTTAATGTGTACAAGTTATGCTGACAAAGGTATTTCCTCCTTAAAAGTTACATTTCATGGTAATGGATTTTTAAATAGGTGATTAAAGTTTTTGACAAGGCTGAAATTTCTGGAAATGTTCTCTCATTCATTGGAACAAAATGATTTAGCATGAATCTTTGGGTCATGATATTCAGAAGTCTTCAAAAAAAAATCTGAAGCAAGTTTTTCAACTCTTATTTTTAGATGAAGTAAATATGCTTAGGTTAAACTTAACTGGCTGCATTCAGCATTCTACAGAAGGAGTGAAATATTATTTGTGACTTTAACTCTTGCTTAATGGTTTACAAAATATAATACGAATTTCAAGATTTCACTTCAAAATACAGACACTTCATGCTTTCAGAAGGAGAGTTATGTAATAATCAAATATGTCTCTTCATACTTTTAGAAGAAGAGTTATGTAATAATCAAAATTGGAGAGCAGTGAGATATTTTGCAGTTTGAAAACTGGCTAATCATGTCAGTTACTTGAAATGAAGTACTTAGCAAAGAAGTCTAATAAAGCTTTACATGTTAACAATTCATAAGTCTGTAGTGGACATGTAGCGGCTGCTAACATTTTAACTTTAAATACACAGTGAGCTCAGATTTAAGATTTATTTTGCATGAGAGGAAAATAATAAATATTCAACCTGTAAATGTTTTAAATACCTGATTTGGATCTTGTTACCACATCAAATAAAGCAGCTCAAGCTTAATTCTTACATAGTCAAAAAAATGTAAAAATTTAAACACACACACACACAGACACACACACACTCTACAATGTTTCTGTTCAACAGCTGACTGAAAATATAAAACGAAGTTCTGAATTTTGTTTCTAAAGCAATCCAAAAGCATTTAAATATCTACAAATTTTTCTTGAATAATGTGTTAATCTTATCAAATTTAATTTTTAAGAAATTTAGCATTGTCAGTCTAAATCAAGGGGTAGATATTGGGATTTGTTCTTTTCAGTGATTTATATTCATTTGACAATTAATCATGGATACCTCAGTGCATTTCTTCGGAATCATATCATATAGCCAACATAAAATTAATATTTTTCTCATAAGGAATCATCTGAAAAAATCCCCTTGCATGGATTTTATCCCATGCTGTTAAATGCATGAATAAGTAATGAGGTTCCTTTGATGTAAGTCAGGATTCTGAGGGAGTGCCTGTGGTATCGCAGAGACAAGTTCCAGGCACACAAATTATTCTTCCTCAAAAAGTAAAACCCCAGATTTTTTCAGTTGGGAACACTTGCGGGTCATATGTTTAGTCTCTGCATGGCCTGCTGCTGTGACTCCATCATAAATGATCATCCCTCCACACCTCTCACTCATTACCAATGCAGGTGTGCAGGCAGCAGTGGAAGAGGTGAGGAACAGTCTTCTCCCACAAGTAAGTGTCTCCCACATCCAGGAGTTTCTTGTCTTTATCACTAGATATGGGGCTTAGGTTTGCCAATATGAGTTCCTTTTAATACTTATGCTTCTTTTCAATGACTGTTGTGTTATTCGTTTTTGAATACCATGCATTATTCCAACATTTCTCTGTTTGCTATGGGCATAGGAGTAGCTTCAGTTTCTTTTAAGTATATACTTTTATGAACTACACAACAAGAATCACAACTTATCCTGCCTTCTTCCTCCTCTACTCCTGCACCAGCTACGTACCTTCCTGCTTTTTGTCCACCTGAATTTTCTCCATCTCCTACTCCTCCCACCTCTATTACTACTACAGCATTCTGGGTACCTTTAGGTTGCTTTACACAGGGCAGCCTAAGCACTACACATATTTTCAATCATTTGGTAAATCTTCTTCTGTCCATTTTAGAGATTAAAGGAATAAGATCAACAAGTATAATTAATTTGGCCTTGAGACCATGTAGAGCTAGAACTTGAATACATGTCAGTCCAAAGATTTAGTAGAATTAAATTCTTCTTACTCTGCTATAAGAAACACTGTCCACCCTGTGAAGAATAAGCCCTCCGTTCTAAACTACATTTCCTTCTATAATCTGTACTCCACTTCTTATAAACTTTTATTTCTCTATTTTTTTCATTCCTGATTCCACACTTTATGACATGTCTTATCAGTCTTCCCTCCAAGGCACTCAGCACTTCATAGCATTAAATAATCTTCACATCCAAAGAACACCATACGCACTTGAAAATGTACATAGAAATATCCTTGAAAATAACTTGCTTATTTTTGTTACACACTTTTTGGCACAAATGGGTAGGTTTATGAACTAATATTCTACCTGCTTTATTGTTTTATTTTGAAAACCATAAACTTCCAGGGACTTCATTTTTACCTTGGTTACATCACTGTCTAGTAAATACTAGGACACTTAGGTATAATTTAAGATTAAGAGAAAATATAAATGAAAGGTTTAGTGGGTCCTTGCTCTTCTGTCCTACAAGTAGTAGCTTATTCCCTTTCTAGAACATTATAAGGCAAATTCTAATTTAAAATGTATAAAGTTCATATAAATTCACTCACAAAATATGTTATGAATGTGGCAATTGGCTAAGGTTAAAGATAAATATAACTGAAGGAAAATTAATATAAAAACACATTTTTGAAGTCAATTTATTTAGTACTTCACTTTCAAAAGATTCTAATTTATTTGCATTCTCTACAGTATCAACAAACATCCTAAATATTAATAATCTTTGACCAAAATGTTAACGTTACCTTTTTCAAATACCTTAAGATATTTTTACCATTCCACACATTTTCCTTATAGATTATTCATATACATTTTTGTCATTTATATTCATATATTTGAAGGTAGGCAGAGGAAGATATAATCACCATTAAAAGGTAATTTAAATTCAAAGGAATTACATCACTTTTCTAGTGCCTAAGAGTGGTAGAACCAAGAGTAGAGACTGCAATGCAGACTTTTTAAGAAAAGTTACTCTAAATTGATATGTCAGTGATGGATATTTTCACAAATTATTGCAGACTTTTGGGTGGCTCACAATTTCCTTTGCCATCTTCAGTTATGTCAGTATAGTTCTTCTCTAATTTGGCTTGTAATTTAAATATGCAAATTTCCATAAGAAATTCTCCACAAATATAATTCTATAAGCACAATCAAAACCGAGATTGAGTGCTTATTCTATGTGTAACATGACCATGACAGGCATTATGGATGTTAACCAAAAATCATAAAATTCACCTGTTTCGTATCTATGCAAAATTGTTTTATGTATTTTATACACATTCCCTCCCAGTTGCTAGATCAGTTATTCTATTTTTATTATAATAGATCAAACTGAGATAAATATGAAAAATTAAGAGAAACAACATTTTTTCAAAACTGCATGTAGCATATTTTATTTTATTGGTTAAGTTTTTCATGATTTTATTAAAATTATCACTGTTCTAAAGATTAATATAATATACCTACATATTTACATACTGGAACATTTATATTCTTAGAATAAATATTTGGTGGTGGAATTGATGTAGGAAATATTTGAAAATATCGCAAGTGTTCTTTTTTAGTACCTTAAGATGTTTGCATAAATGTTTCTAGAATTAATTCTATAAGCCTTTAACCAAAAAGCTCAATTCACATGCCAACAGTAGGCAATTAGATCATACAAATATGTAAAGTGGGCAAGGACATAACAACAGGGATATGGCACTAATTGACAAGTGACTACTCCTACCTTACAGATCAATGAAGTCTGTTTGAAGGCCTGTGGGCCACAAATAGAGGCTTTTACTGAAGACAGTCTAAAAGCAATTAGTGTGGCACTCATTTGCTAGTTCAAGAGGCTCTCTAGTGACCTTGGGGACATACCTGGCATTATTCTAGCAGGTTTAAATTCTTTACCTGGATACACACAGCGACATACCACAACATTTTAGGTAGCATTTTTTTAAACTGAACGTGGCTTAAACTATGCACATTCATTGTCTCACATGACAAAAATCCAGAAAAGAGGTAAGTCCATGGTTGATTAATTCAGAAGATCACCAGTGTCAGGGATCTCAATCAGCTGCTCTGCACATCTCTTGGTGTCCCCATATGTTTGCAAGTTGTACATCAATACTGCAAGCATCATGTCTCCAAGGCAGTAAGGAAAATGGGGGCCAAGGTGGGGGGGGGCATTTCTTTACATCTCTCTTTTATTAATTCTCTGGCAAAATTCCCTGACTTCTTATTAAACTGAATTGGGTCAGATGTTCAACTCCAAATTAATCTTTAATAAAAGAGAAAGGAATTTCCATGGTTTTCACTGAGCAAAAAGTCCTAGAGTGCATAGGGCCCACTTTCTCTTAGCACATCCTCATCAATTTCCTAACAAAACCAGATTGTATTAGCAAGAAAATAGGAAGAATCTGTTAGAGGCACAATTGAAAGAGCCAACCAGTCTGTTCCCAAAAGAAGCTTATTTCGTCACAGACATTTTTCTTCAAATTTCTTCAGTATTTTTCCCAATTTTACATAAATTTTGCATCTTTCAGTGAGTAATTCTAAAAACTCTCATTTTTTCCCATTTCTATTAGGTGAAAATGGCTATATTCCTTATAAAATAACCAAATTTGGCTCAGTCTCTGAACCTCATAGAACTGAGAAGTAGAGGAGCTAATTTAGTAATTATGTCAAATGTGTTATCCAGAATAGCCCACAGCTAAACCAGAGAAATGAAGACCTATGCCCAATCAGACTCATTAACAGAGGGGTGCTTTGAAGCTCACTATAGAACACCGTTAAGGCTCTTAACCGTACCAGAACACCTAAAAGTCTGAAACAAACAAACAAAAAATGTTCCAAGATTGTCTCCTATATATGAAAAGAAGTTAACCTTAAATACCAATAGGATTCTAGAGTTGAGCAAACCTTGAAAATATACTGAATCAACTTCAGACAGAAGGATTCCATACAAATATCATTTTTTTCCCAAATCACCACAGCACTGAATTTTCTGGCACTATATCTGTCCTTCTCAAACTAAAAGCCAGGACCCACTGAAGGAACAATTTTATTTCAGTATTACAAATTTAAATATGTTACCTAACCAGATAAAAGTTTCACAGTTTAGAAAAGGAGAAGATGAAGAAAAAAAGAAAGCCATGGCTGGCTCGAGATTGAGTTCAGATGCAAAAAACTCCTTATATCAGATATAGCAGAACACATAGCATCTTACACAACAGTGTATGTATGTATGTACGAATGATATTGTGATTCTCTCACATTTTTTTCTCATTGGAGTAGTTGATGGTTTTACATGCAAACCTTATGAGTCACTTCAAAAGCAAGAAACTTTGTGATTTTTCTGCATTAAAGTTTATTTTAAAGACATAATTATGTAAAAATCACATTGCTCTTGCATTTTCAGTACCCAGATGGAAGATTTAATAATAATATGATAGTTTCTATCATTAAATTCCATATTGTGAACCACTGATCATTACATAGGCCTATGGCATATTGTGATTTTCACTTATGTGGGAAATAAAGGTCAAGTTTTAAAAAGTTAATTTATATGTCTTTTAAGAATTTAACAAAAGCATTCTTTGAATTTGAAAATATTGATGATATATTTCAATGAAATCATGAAACCATTTCTTTGGCAAAATCTAATACCTTCCTACTTGCTATAGTCTCACTTTTTCTTCCTTCAACCTGGAATTATGTTTCAGAAATTTGCAGATTGACATGTATTATAAATCAAACTTCATGTACTAACAAAATGACAAGGCACGTATATCATAACCCAGAATTATTGAGATTTATAAAAATAATATTTATACTTAAAGAGGAGCTAATTCATAGGACTACATGTCATTGAAAATAGGATTAACCATGAAGATTGAGAGAAGGTGGATGTAATGGCACCAATCCATGGAAAATCCAAAAGGGTGATCATAATGAAGAAAGAACTGCTGGGTGAAAATTAGAGTCATTGCTCTAAGGATATGCCCTGCAATGAGAAAGAAAATGTCGTGCTGGGAATTACACTAACTCATATAAGTTTTCAAGTGAGTTTAATGGAATTTTTAACTAAAAATATTCTCATTTTACAAGGTAATTCACAAATAAAATATAATTCAAATAAGAGAATTTTGGTTTAAGGGCAATTTTGTTAACTAAGAAAGTAAGAATTCATGTGATTCTTAGTGATGGATATGGAGACTTTTTGGGAAAGTATGATTCTTCTTACTCCTTAAAAAATTCTTCATTTGCTAAAATTAACATAGTATATGACCTTTTTACATGTCCGGTAAGTTAGCATAGGTGTTATATATGCTTTACTAGAATAAGTTATATGTGTATCACTGTGAAAACAGACTCCTGTATGCAAAAATGTAGCTGTTGACAGGCTGGTAAAGGTGTGAACAAACCAGCAGGGAGATTCTCCCAATTGAAAATACATTGAGATTAATTTTTTAAAATATTCATTGCTTCTCAATGTCATATTAGGCACTGTGACTGAGAGGAGAGTCTGCACAGTTTTTATCACATATGCCTTGACTTCAAGAAAGTATATGCAAGACATGCTCCTCAAGGAAAGATATGGAAAGTTGAACAATTAAAGATGACAAACAATTAAATATAAAATAAATGCTTTAGATCACAATTATCCTGTGATGAAAGGGTTTCTCAAAGGTGATCTACAGAATACTTACTAGTTCTGCCAGACACTGAAAAAGTGTTTTGATTAAACACAACTATAAAATTTGTCATCTCATACTTCACTCTTAACTATCACATTAACACACGACATTTCTCAATCTCAGAACTCATATATTAACCAAGCCTGTTTAACCTTAATGGAATATTTTCCAAATTGATTTAATGATAAAACACCCAGCATCTACTAACATTTTGTGTAAATACTTTTATTTTCTACACAATTAGGAGATGCCACCAGAGCTGAGAAGTGAACTAAGACCTTGTAGATCAGTCTTAGTCAGGCATCACTGTGGAGGTGGAACTTCAGCTGAGTCTTGAGGCAGCAAATAATTTTTGTGTTTGCAGACAGAGGCAAATTTGGAGAATGTTATAGGCAGACGGAAAAGAAACCTAACATTTCAATGAGGAGTTTCAAGGAAACCTTAGAGCTCATCACTCAATCTTTTCTTTGAACACTATTAGTAATTGGAAAATTACTACTTTGTTTCAGAAATTAATAATGATCTTGTCATAGGTCTGCAAACCTGCAACTTTAGAGAGGTAGTTAATTCTTTTCCCTTTTGATAGAACTTTCCTTGTGTTCTTCAGTTGTCAAACTCTCTCGCAAGACTTCTGTTTTGTAAGCTAAATTTGTCCAGATTTTTAAATAAGTATCCACATCACTTTTTTTTCTGTACTTTCACCTATTCTCCTTGTCATCATGTCCCTCAACATTTTAACCACCTAGTGATTACAATGAGAGAACTTCTCCAGAGGAATCTAAAATCTAATTTTTGGAACATATTACTCTATTGAGTATTAAGGCCAGATCTTAATTCTCTCTGACCTTCATCTAATGGTCATAGTGCATGAAATACAGGTCTATGTTTGGCTAGATGGAAAAAGTAACTGACAAACCAGGATAATTCTTAAGGTGGGTTTGAAAGAAAACAGAAATAGATATGCTCCACAGTTACAACCTTTTAAAAAGAGGAAAATGAAAGGGTCATCCAATATCTTAGACTGTCAGCCAGACCAGAGATAATTGAGAAAGCCATATCTACTCCTACTCCATTTCTTAATGCAGTTCAGTGATTGTCTCACTAGGCATCCACTGTAGCCTAAGATAACACTATGACTGTGGTTATCACAGTGAATTCTGAATTCTTATGTATTTGGAGATAAGGAGTACTATCCAGTTATCTGTGGGGTAATAATATTTTCTGCAGTTATCAATTAGCAGATCAATTTAGAGATGATAAATTAACCTGGAGTATATTAAAGAAATGTTTCCAAATCATCATGGGAACTAAAGGACTGGATACAATCCAGTTAGTACAACCAAAATATGTTTTATAAATATTTTGGGGGACTTGGTTATGTTAGGATTATCTTGTTACTGATGAAGGGAAACTTTAGTTTTCATACTGATTATATCTAGGATAGTAACTTGCTGTTCAGATGAAACAAAATGATAACAATATCCATAGCCATAATGACTCATGATTGCAGGAGTGTGAATCATGTCTAAAATCGGAGATAGCTTTATGTGGTCCAAACCCTGTTTTAAAGCCAAGGTTGTACTTCAATGTTCTTTCTCATGTTATGTATCTTTCCCGGTTTGAAGCTACCCAAAGGCTCAAATCATAAACGGCTGTTTGTTAAACTTATAGCCAAATTTACTAGAATGCAGACTATTAAAGAATAATCACTAGAATGCAGACTATTAAAGAATAATTAAAGAAATTGGGGATATAATCAAGATATATTCACTAGATCTAAAGTAAAATAAGAATATAATCTAAGCTAAGAGTCAAGAGGCTTATTATTCAACCTCTGATTGGGGCTGGGATCTCCTGCTGCCAGAGGTTACCACTGGAAGTTGATATGTGGTTTGGGGATATATGTCTTGACTCCCCAGTTCAGCGGTCCTTCCTGCCCCACAAAGTCCAAACTCTGGCACCTCTTTCTGCCCTTTAACACCAACCAACACCCCACAACATGACATACACTGTGACAGTGGCTTTGTGCCCTCAGCAGATGGTTTCTGTTCCCATTTCCTTGATGCCCTGTCAGAAGCAGGGTCCACTCCTCCAGCCCCCGCAGCCAATATGGCTTCC
This sequence comes from Pan troglodytes, assembly GCF_028858775.2. Classification (NCBI taxonomy): domain Eukaryota; kingdom Metazoa; phylum Chordata; class Mammalia; order Primates; family Hominidae; genus Pan; species Pan troglodytes. The sequence goes on from NC_072403.2 coordinate 115,641,497, forward strand.
TCCAGCCTGTGTCTTAGAACTCACGACTCTTTCTGGAGGGTGGGGGAAGCCTAGTTCAAGTTTTAATGCAAGTTTTGCCTTTATAGAGGCTTGAGGTTGAATTGATTTCCAGGGTATCTTGCTTATCCCATACCAAGGGCTGTGTTTTTAGCTTCAAACTGAGGATATCTAAATATCAGAAGTGGAGGTCAAAATATTAGTAACTTTGAATTAAAAATGAAATTAAAACAGTTAAAAAGGCTTAGTAAAATACCACATGGCCTGTTAAGATTCTATAAGCCAATCCATTTTCCCTAAGCTGCTGTTAGGAAAACAAAACGGTGAATCAGAGAGCCATTATCAAAGGTGCAAGCTGACTTGTCATCACTTGTGTGATGAAAAACAGCTTTGCCTGAATCTTGTACTTCACCTGAGCTAAGATTTCTATCTACACAAGGCTTTTCAACAGTTCAGCTTCAATTAACAACTAAGAGAGCTGCCATTAGATTTTCTCAAGACTGGAAACAATGTAGGATTTTCTTTTCTTCTAAAAATAATGTACATTTTTATTTGTCTCTATACTCAGTCTCTATACTTCTGCATCTATACTTCTGCATCATTAAGTCAAACCACAGATATTTCTGGTTTCTGTGGTTACTCTTAGAAATTACTGTAACGATCTACTAATTTACTTTTTATGCTTCCTGAAAGAGCTGCTTTGAGTCTTATGGTTTTCACGTGATGTATTGCTAACATCTTCTGAAGTTCTAAGTTTTAATAACTGTCAAGATTTCTAACTCAGTCTCCTCTGTCAAATATAGTAAGGCATGCACAAACAAAAATATTCTCACATTTCTGCCTAAAATATTTTTTAAAATGGCTCACTTATATCACCCTGCCTCATTTATTGGACCTACTCATGAGAAACTTCCAGATTTATTTAATTGAGATTCATTTTTAGAACCATGAGAATGCTCTAATATCTTCTTGGTCCTTTGGAGGAAACATTAAAATTGTCCATAAGACTGACAGAGTTCACGTATATGTTCTGCGACTCATGGTTAAAAACACCACATACCATTAGCAACCCATCTGTTCCATTTCTTGTTATGCTAGAGTGTAAGGTCTCTTGGTTCTAAGACTGTAACAGTGCAAATCTATTTGGTACACTAGCTACAACAGGTTAACATTAAGTTGGCTGCATTTCAAGCTAACAAAGCTTGTCAGCAGTTCCAGGCCAGCTCCTAGATTTTTTTTTTTTTTCCTTTTGGGATCATGCTTCCTTATTTCTTCTCTCCTGAATCTATTCTCATCTCTTTCTCTGTTATATTTCTTCAGCTTTTTATATGTGACTACTACTAGCACACAGTCACTAACATCAGGTTCATTGGACAAATAGAGATTTTTCAATGACATATGTGTTTTATTACTAATGATAGTACATAAGCAAATATTTACGATGATGAGTCTGGGGTTTCTATCTGGAAGGTTTGATAAAATAATATATATTCAGAGATCCAATATTGAGTCAGTCAGTAGAATATCTTTTTCCTTAAACAGTCCTGATCTTTCTCATATATTTTCTCTGTGAAGTCTGTGTGAAAAAAAATTTAAAATCAGGGAAAGTTTTGGGCAGGAGAAGCTAAAAAATCTAGAGAAGTTAGTCATATAGAGATTGCCATTTCAAAATTAGAAATAAATATAAGACAAGCCTCTTTCTGATTTTTATATACCCTAGGGTATGTGTGTGCCCTTTAAGCTTAAACAAAGTTCCACTTTGCTTGATTTGCAGAATGACCTTCAGAAAAAAGAGGTGTGAAGTGTTCTCTACCTTGTTTCATATTTACTCTGGTAAATGTGTTGTTATCAACAGAATTGTCTAATATCAATCAACCATAAATTGTTTATATGCTTTTGTTTTCTAAATAAATAAATTTGCATTGGAATTTATGTTTACTTTATCTCATGTAATTTATTTTCTCCACCACAAAATATATCATGACACTTCCAATTTCAGAAATAAACAAACATCACATTAAACTTTTGATCCTGGCCAACTCTTCTTGGAATTTCTTTTTCTATTTAGTTTGGAAAATTCTGACTAACGGCTAAAGAAATGATATTACTTTGTAATAAATTTAGACTATTTCTGAATAGCACACCATATTCTACTGCATTGTCCTCATGATGGACAAGTAGGTAATTAGAAAAATCCAGAAGACTGACACAAATGTCATATAGAATATGTCCAATACTGGTATCTTTAGGCATACATATTTGTCATCTGACTTGTTTGTCACAAAGTAGCTGTAGGCCCTTAGGCAATTTATTTTTTAACCCTACATTTCCTTATCTGTAAAGTTGGCATAATAATAGTTACCTGTGTTAATTAAGGATGAGTCCTAGCAATCTATATTTTAAATACAGTTTTGAGTATTCCCTATGCAAATACCCTGAATTTGGTTCATAAATGGGTGATGAAAGCTACTGCCCCAAAATAGTCCTGTTTCTTGATTGTTTTTATATAAGGGTGATCTATTGATTATAAAATTAAATATTAAATAATAAATTATGTTTTATGTTGCATGGAGGGAGGAAAATCCTAAATAAAAACAAACACTCAAGAAGAGCAAATCATTTTAATCTGCCTTTTGGGCATAGTTTAACTATAACGTTTATTTCCCTGGGGTTTTCTACTTTTTGTCTTCACATCTACAATTTTTTTTTCCTTGTAATGTCTCATGATCATGATATCTGCTGTTTTGTTGTTGTTTGAGGAAAAATCTTTAGTGCACAAAATAGTATTTGTACAAATTTTCTCTCATATATTTCCATACAAAAGAAAAGTAAAATGAGATTAAAGAACGGCTTCAGATAGAGTTTTCATTCAGATGTATCAATGTTATCGACAAATGAATTCTATAGTATTGGAAAACAATGCCTGATACCCCTTTTTTTCTGCAATATTGTAACAAGGCAAACTAGATATCTGAAAATCCAACAAAAAAAAAGCTTTAAAAAGTTGATAAAGTATATATTTATATGTAACTAACCTGCACATTGTGCACATGTACCCTAAAACTTAAAGTATAATAATAAAAAAGAAAAAAAGAAAAAAAGAAAAAAGAAATAATAATATTTTAAATGATTTGTGAAAATGTTAAGAAATTTAGAGAAATTTTTCAAAGGAAACAGAGAAAAATGGGGTGTTAAAACAGAGAGGTAATTACCTTTTGGAGCCACTGACAGTCCAGAAATCTATGTGTTACAGAGTTTCAGTATTAGAAGCCATGTGGTGAGAGATTAAGTCAGGAACTCTCACCCAAAGCTATGACTGCTGATAGATAACGCAGATTGAAAGAGACAGCCTGCAGTGATTTCACCTCCACAGCAGAGACTTCAATATCTCCTCTTCTGTGGGCATAAAGGTATAAGGTTGCAAACTGTGACGCCAATATACAGGAGCAATTAAAAAAATTCAATTTTATGCTTTTATAAAGTTCTTGGAAGAAGATATCATAGGGACATGTCAAAAGATGGATGATAAAACAAAAAAATTGAAACAGATTAAAGACAGGGGGACTATTTCCCTAATACATGATTAATTCTTCAAAAAGTTGTTTAAAAGATGAAAAAATCTAAAGCCAAAACCATGAAGAGATAATTCTCCAAATTATGATATAAAAATGTTTCTTAAATGTACAAAAACAGGTTCAATCTCCCTCAAAATAAGTACAAATTAAAATTACGTTAAAATCTTATATATCAAAAGTTGTCAACACTTTAGTTAATAAAGCTATGGAAAAATATGAGCTTTTATATACTGCTGGTAGAAATGCAAATTGGTAAAGACTTATGGAGATGACAATATATTACAAAACTGCACACTAATTTTCCCTTTGTCCTAACAATCTCGCTTTGATATTTTTATCCTTAAATTACATATGAAATAATTAAAAATACATATGCAAAAGTTTATTCATTGTGACATTAGTTACAGTTACAAAATACTAGAAACATCCTGAATACACATTCATAGGCTATTGGTTCAACAAATTATACTATTTAACACAACGGAGTGCTACAAAACTGTAAAAAAGAATGAGAAAGATTTTTAATGGATGTGAAGTGATCTATAGAGTACATTCTTAGTTGAGAACAGCAAAGCACAAAAAAACTGAAGTGTAAGTATAGAAGGGAAAAATACATTTGTTTGTGTATATACATAACTATATACAACCATGTATCATAAATTTTTAAAAAGATGAAAAATCTATAATGTAATATAAATTATTAATAAACCTAACTTTATTTCAAATATGTTATGAAATCCCATAAAATAGTATAATTATATTCTATATCTGGACAGTTAAATATACAGTTTATTATTATTATTACACCTACCTATCATAAACGATGTGCTTATTATTTTGGATATGTGAAATGTTTCATTATTATTAAAAAGAGATGCTTTGAGAGCCATAGAGAAGCTAGTAAATCCTCAGAGAGTAGTTGAAGAATGATTTGTGTTGTCTTGGACAAATTCCTTGACACTCCATGACTCAGCTCTTCATTTATGAAATGAGCTTATAAAAGTCTCTATCCAGTAATGTCATTATGAGGCTTAAGTAGTTATTAGACATAAACTGCTTAGAATAATATCAAGCACATAATTAAAATCAATAATTATTAGTCAGTAGTAAGAGCATGGAAGCCATTTCTCTAGGACCCAAAGTCTTTAACCATCAATTTGTTCCTGAGTATTAGTGAGAGCTGAAGGCATTATTTTAGTTATTGTATTCTGTAAAGGCAAATAATAGTGATTCTCAACTGGGTATGACATCAGCATCTCTGCTGATCTCTTAAAAATTATAAACAAATGCAATTCAGGAGTTGAATATCACCCAAAACCTACTGAACATAATTTTTAGACATCAGGCCCAGGTTTACATAAGTACAAAAATGTCATAGGGATACTGACAAGCTGTCTTCCTTAAGAACCCCAGTGATAGAAATATTGAGGAACTATTGGAGCAGAAAATAAATTATGCTAAGTCCTTCACCTCAGAGAAATGAATCTCAGTTTCTTTTCTGTAAAATGAGGATAACGATCCCTTACGTGTGGGTTTGTTATGATGGTTAATAAAGATAATAAATAGAGAATACTTAGTTCATTGTTAGTAGTCATGAATGATGGCTATTATCATTTTCTGTTCTTGTAGAAGGCTGAAAAATTGCATAAAAAGAGGAAATGAAGTATTTATAAGAGATCATAGACAATGTAATTTAATATCATATTTTCATGAGATCTGTAATTTTGGTAGAATTTTAAACCCTACTTTTAAGACCATTAGACCAAAACTTATAAAATATAAAAATATCACCAATTTTCAAAAAAGGTAATTGAAGGTCTTAGTGCAATTTCAAATAATGGATTTATGCTGCTGACTTGCACACATAAATGAGTGCCCTTGTGAATAGAAAGATATTCAAGCATGTTTATCATATTCTGAGCCTGCAACTGCATACTGATCAATGCCCCTCACTCATTAACATACAAGACTCCTTTCTGGAGCTTTCATGTGCATGCTCTTCTAAAAGCTCCTTTTTTCTTCACTGTTCAAACAGCCAATGACCTTTGTAATCAACAAGAAAATTAGAAGCAGGTGAGAGCTTATTTTTAATGATGCTGAGACCAAATTGTTTAACTTAAATCTGAACTTTTTTTCTATCATTTGTAAGGCCTGACAAATATTAATTATATGAAGTTAGAGACCGACTTTCTCATTGTCTCTGATCAAGCTCTGTAACTAACCCTTTGCTTTCGTATTTAATAAGATAAAAACACTTCTCCTTTATGACTCTTTTTTTTTTTACCTGGAGCCTTCAGGATAAACATGGTATCTTTGGGATTTATTTAATGCTCTGGCAACCATTATAAATTTACCTAGATGATTGTAACTGAAACTGATTGATCACATTTCCTACAGGATTGTACTTATTTATTTTAATGAGCACATATTAGTGAATCAGAAATAAAGTTTCAACATCATAAATGACAAGTATCGGCCATGTTTTCTATCTCTTTTGTGTCTCAGTATTCTTAATCATATTTACTTAAAATAATCCCATTCCCTAAGGTTTCTCAGAATTACCAAACAACTTTTATTTCAGCTTTATATTCAAGTATATAATGAATCAAATAATGAAGATTGCCAATTGCAGTCATATCTAGATTATCTACAAACAAATAAGTGCCTGGTGAATGTAAAGCAAATTGAATATATATAAATTATTAGATATAATTTATATATATTATATATAAATAGTATATTGTATATAATATATAATATGCTGTATATATTATATATTTTAATATATATTATATATAACATGTATTAAATATTATATATAATATGTACTATTTCTATATTAAATATACATTAAATATATACATTAAATATATTATATGTAATATATAATATTTATATTATTTATATTTATGTATTATGATATATATTCAGTGCTATTTAAAATAGCACTGAATCTTTTGTATTCAAATGTGTAGATAGCTGAAGAGGGTCAGTCCTCTTGACTATATATATAAAATTTATATTATATAAAAAAATTATATACAGTTAAAAAGATATTATTTATAATACATTTTAATATATTATATAAATATATAAATATTAATATATTTATATTTATATTAATATATAATATATTATATTATATATTATATCATATATATAATTATATATTATATTATATTATATTAATTATATTATATTATATTATATATTATATATAATATAATATATATAATTATATATATTATATATAATATATATAATTATATATATTATATATAATATAATATATAATTATATATATTATATATAATATAATATATATATTTTATATATAAATATATATAATTATATATATAAATATATAAATGTATATATAAATATATATAAAATATATACAATTATATATATTATATAATTATATAATATATATAATTATATATATCATATAATTTATCATATAATTTAAAGTTTTATTTAAATTATTTTAAATAAATAAATAAAAATAAAATAAAGAAAATAAATAAAATAAAATAAATTAAAAATAAATAAGTAAATATTTTAAATATTTATACCTACATATATATTTAAATCACATACACCACAAAGGTTTTATTGGTGGCATTGCCTACAAACCTTCTATTCAAGTAGAAGCCTGCTTAATGGTGAATTGGACTTTAAATACAAAAATCAAATCTCCAAATCTTAGTTTTGTGTTTTATGTTATATTTATATATTGGCTAATTATCAAATAACCCGAGGTAGCTTAAAATGAGACATTAAAATGTACTTTTTAATTGTAATACAAAATCCAGGTTACAGAAAAAAGTTAAAACAATATACTTACTATAAGGGCTAGCCTATGTTTTTCACAGATTTCCATATATAACCATGAGCCTTATGACATTCAGAAGAAAAATAAAAGGGACATAATAATTGGCATAGCTCTAACAGAAGTTAGAGTTTGTATGTATGATAATGAACATCTAAGCATTATAATAGTAAACTCAAGATTCAGCTTAAGGTTTGAATGCATGTTTTGAGTTCAATGATCTCTATGTCAGTAAAGCTTGTATAAATGTCATATACTGCTAATGTCATGCAATGTCATATGCTGCTACTCTGGAAAAGTCAGAGGAAAAGAAAATAAAGTAAAAATAAACCTATATAAAGCAGAAAGAAAGGTTAGGTACTGTTTATATGGCCTTTTCTATGTTGTATGGCCTCAGGGATGCTTGAGGATTTGACATTTAGTTAATTTTCCTAGCAATATTAATTCAAATAATGCATAGGTAGACATAATATTGGATCCAAGATAAATGAGAATTCAACCAAAGAATGTATATAACAGTAAGCACATGTGCTTTATCGTTGACATTGTTTATTAACAAATGAGTCACCAGTACTGTTGAGAAATAGCATCAGTGAGGAATGAAAACTTGTCACAAATCTCCAAGGACATGGTGGACTAGCTGGGTGTAAAAGGTGAAGGGATTCAATAGCTGATGGCCTTCTTGGCCAGTGACCACTCAGCTCCTTCTGTGACTAAACATGTTTTGAATGTGGATTTGGGAAACTGTGCTTGGGAATCATGAGGCACTTCATGTTGTACCAGCCATGTTGTTTTTTTGCCCTTGATCCTATCTTAAAACTAAATAATCTTGGTGCTGGTGATGCCTATTATGTTGTGTTTAATTATCAATCCAAGCTTACCACCACTGATGCTAGTAGAATTCAATGAGAATGATAGTAATGAACACCATTTCATACAACTCAACTAATTTGGAGAAAACTATAGCTGAAAGAATTCTTGCTTTAGATTGGCAGCGTAGAAAGAGGGAGTTGATTTTTAGTATGAGTGGTCAAGGAAGATCTCACCTAGAAAGAGATATTTCCACAAAGACCTGAAGTACAAGGTATATGAAGTCATTTTGATTTTTGGAGGAAGAGCATTCCAGAAAGAGGAAGAAGTAGCATAAATGACTGCAGGCAGGAATATGCTTGGTGTGCTTTGTATTAATATTTAAAAAACAGCTAGGCAGCCAGAGTGGTCAGTGTGGAACAAATTAGCTGTAACAGATGCAAGCAGATGAAATCAGCAAGATAATTATTGTGGGCAAGAGAGGGGCAGATATTACCGGGCTTTCTATCTCAGTCTAAGGACTTTCAATTTCACTTGTAATAAGATGGGAAGTCACCAGTGGGCTTTAAGCAAAATAGAGACATAGTGTGGCTATGTCTTATTAGAATCACTCTGGCTATTATTTTCTTAACCCACTGAGGGAGGCATTGTGCAAGGAGAAAGACTGAGAGGCTAGCCCAGTAGTCCAGATAATAGTGAAGGGTGGCTTAGCTCAAGAGAGTAAAGAATGATCAAGAGTGGTAAAACTGACAGGATTTTCTGGTGAATCTGTATGTAATGCTGAGATAGAGAGGAATCAAGGATGATTCCAGGGGTTTTGGTCCAGTGGCAGAAAGAATGGTGCTGCCATTGTGAAAGATTATTCACTAGACACATTAAAAATGGTAAGACAGATTTTATTCAGACTTCAGAATAGCATAGACAGATTTTTGTATAAACTGAGTTCAATTCCATTGAAACAAAATGAAAGAGGCTTTTTAAATGCAGAGTGTGCTAAAAGTAGAGTCCAGGAGCACATTAAGAGTGGGAAGGGGAGAGAGGTTGATTAATGTCATTAGGTCATCTACATTTGCTAACTTTTAAAGTTAGACTCCTATCTGACCAAGGAAACTAGGAGATAAGGGACTTATCTTTCTTGCTGAGTACTTTTCAAAAGGATGGCTCCCAAGTTCTTGAGAAGGACATTGCTGAGTTGTAGAAGATACTTCTAAAAGGGACAGAGAACAGATTTACATTTGCACATTTGCACATAAAAAAAAAGTAATGCTTCCAAGAAAAGGGTAGTCAGAGAACTATAGTCAGGTTTTGGCTGGAACAAAGCATAAATTCTTTTGTAGCATCAAGCTTTCTCAGGCAGGGATTTTCAGGGGCTGAAGTTGTCATCCTAGGAACACTGCCCTGAGCTGATAGAAACTATACTAGCGTTTATTTAAGTCTGTTAGTATAGGTGGTGGATAAAATCATTTGTGCTAAGAGTTTGTAGTTCTTATACCACGAGGCTGAGGCCTAGTCAAAAAGAGGACTCAGAAGAGCCCTTGAGTAGAGTTTGGTCAAAAGAGAGTCTTTGTCATCATATAAAAAGTTCCAGACTAATTCTCCATTTCCATAAACAGAATCTCTTGTTCTGACATTTATAGTTAAAACCTGTTGTTTACAGCATAGCTAGCTTCTACTTGGATAGGAAAATGGTTGTCTTGGTCTTCTGAAAGGGTCTGATATTACTTTATTTCACATTAATAATATGCATATATTTCTTAATAGAAAGAAACCAATATTAAATTAAAGGTAACATTATACTAGCCTAACTTTATTTTTTGGCACTTTATTCAATACCAAATTATCTGTATCTGCTATTCAGTGGTAAAGATGATTTTAATCGGGTTGTATTTAAAATATTAAAGCTACATTAAAAATAAGTCACATTTGGTGCTTTTTTATATTGCCTTAACAAAAAAGAAAATTAAAATTCATGCATACTGAACACAATAAAAATTCCAAATAGAGTACACAAAAAGAAAAAAAGGCTAATATATTTCCTATTAGGAGGAAAATTACCATAATATTATAAGCATAAATTTAAGGAAGAATGAGTAAGCACTTATAGTCACAGTAAATGCATAATAGATGTTCAAACCATTTTCTGACTCCTCCATACTGCTTGTTTGGGGGAACTCTTAAATAGAGAACAATGTAGCAAACAGCTGGTGGAACACTCAACTGTATTCCTGTTAAACAATATGAGAAAAGAAAGCAACTTTTAAAATTTTGTTTTCTAAGCCATAATTGCATACCTCATGCTGACAAATTAAAAAGCAAACAAGCCTATGTGCATTCAAATAATAGGTGCTGAGGCTCTAAATGTCAAGCTTTTTCTATGAAACACTCAGTTTGCAATTGCATATTTCAACTCCATATGTTTAAGGTAAAATATAATAGTTAAGCATGACAGGAGGCCAATGCACAAATGTTCATATTTGCACTGGCAGACCTTTCCAAAACTATGATAATTGTTCGAGATGTATGAATAAAATATTGGTTTTGTAAAAAATTCTTCAATTATTCAATTTATATTGTTATAGGTCTCCCAGCTGACAGTAAAAGAAAATGAATACAGAGCCCAGTTTGGATACAGGGAGAAAATACTTGCAAAATATACATCTTTTTAAAACATTTTTAACTTTTAATTTTTGTGAGTACATAGTAGGTGTATATATTTATGGGGTACATGAGATACTTTGATATAAACATGTTTTTCATAATAATCACATTAGAAGGCCGGGTGCAGTGGCTCAGGCCTGTAATCCCAGCACTTTGGGAGGCTGAGGTGGGCAGATCATGAGGTCAGGAGTTTGAGACCATTCTGACCAACATGGTGAATCCCTGTCTCTACTAAGTACAAAAATTAGCCAGGCATGGTGGTGCATGCCTGTAATCTCAGCTACTCAGGAAGCTGAGGCAGGAGAATTGCTTGAACCCAGGAGGCAGAGGTTGCAGTGAGCCAAGATCACACCACTGCACTCCAGCATGGGTGACAGAGCAAGACTCCGTCTCAGAAAATAAATCATCATCATCATCATCACATCATGGAAAATGGGGCATACATCCCCTCAAGCACTTATCCTTTGTGTTACAAACAATCCAATTATATTATTTTAGTTATTTTTAAATGTGTGATTAAATTATTTTGACTATAGTCATCCTGTGCTATCAAAAACTTGGTTTTATTCATTGAATCTTTTCTTGTGTGTGTACTCATTAACTATCCCCACCTCCTCCCTACACTCCCTACTACTCTTCCCAGCCTTTGGGTACCATCCTTCTGTTTTCTATCTTCATGAGTTCGATTGTTTTTATTTTTAGATCCCATATATAACTTAGAACACAGTATGTTTGTCTTCTGTGCCTGGCTCATTTCACTTAACATAATGACCTCCAGTTCCATCCATGTTGTTGCAAGTGACAGGATCTCATTCTTTTTTATGTCAAAAAAGTACTCCATTGTGTATATGTACCATATTTCCTTTATCCATCATCTGTTGATAGACACTTAGGGTTGCTTCCAGATCTTGGCTTTTGTGAACAGTGCTGCAACAAACATGGGAGTTCACATATCTCTCCAATATACTGATTTTCTTTCTTTGGGATATATACTCAGCAGGATTGCTGGATCATATGGTAGCACTATTTTTCATTCTTTGGGAAACCTCCAAACTGTTCTCCACAGTGGTTGTACTAATTTACATTCCCACCAAAAGTGTACAAGAATTACTTTTTCTCCACATCCTTATTAGCATTTGTTACTGCCTATCTTTTGGACATGAGGCATTTTAACTGGGGTGAGATGATATCCCGTTGTAGTTTTCATTTGCATTTTTCTGATAACCAATGATGTGGAGCATCTTTTCATATGCCTGTTTGCCATTTGTATGCCTTCTTTCAAGAAATAGCTATTCAAATATTTTTCCCATTTTTAAATTCGATTATTCCATTTTTTCCTCTAGAGCTAATTTGAGCCCCTTATATAATCTGATTGCCAATCCCTTGTTGGATGGGTAGTCTGCAAATATTTTCTCCTATTCTGTGGGTTGTCTCTTCAATTTGTTGATCATTTCCTTTGCTGTTCAGAGGCTTTTTGACTTGATGTTACCCCGTTTGCCCATTTTTAATTTGGTCACCTCTGCTTGCGGGGTATTACTCAATAAATTACAAAATACATATCTTATAAAATACTTATATCTAGATTTTATATAAAGACCTATACTAAACAATACAATAAAATAGGCAAAAGATATAAATATTTATAAAATAAAACACTCAAGTGGCTAACGAGCCCATGAAAAGATGTTCATCATCAGTAGTCATCAGGGAAATGCAAATTAAAACCAAAATTGATAGCATGCCATATCTAGTAGCATGACTACAATAAATAAGACAAACCATAAGAAACATTGGCAAGCATCTGGAAAACTGAGATTGCTCATAAATTGTTAGTGGGAATGTAATATGGTAAAGCCATGGTAGAAAACAGTTTGTCAGTTTCTCCAAAAGTTAAACGTGAAATTGCCATATGATCCTAGCAATTCTGTTCTTAGATGTGTATAAAACATAAATGAAAACGTATCCCCATGCAAAGATTTGCATACAAATTAGGTTACACGTGAGGTTTATAGCAGCATTATTCATAACAGCCAAAAACTGGAAACAACCTAAATATCCATCAACTGATCGATCAATAGGCAAAATACTATATATTCACACAATGAAATATATTCGGCAATAACAAAGGAATGGATGACTGACACTCGCTACATCCTGTGTGAGCCTCAAAGAAGCCAGTCACTAGTTCAGTATTATGCATTTCTATTTATATGAAATTTCCAGAAAAGGCAAACTTGTAGAGACAGTAAATTAGTGATTACCTAGGCCTGGGGCTAGGGTAGAAATTGTAATGGGTCTGAGGAGTCTCATTGTGGAAAGGGTTGAAAATGCTCTAAAATTTATGCTGATGGTTGCATCATTTGATAAAGTTACTAAGAGACAGTGACTTGTGCACTTGAAATGAGTAGATTTTCTCACATGCAAGATATACCTCAATAAAGTTGTCAAAATAGTAAGCTTCTCTCTCTCTCTACCTCTCTATTTATACCTATCTAGCTCCCTAAGATTTACAATTCAAATGTGAGGTAGATATCATTGGGACTTTTTTTTTTAACTTTTTGAATAAAAAGACATGCCTACATGCTTGTCCTAAGAGCAAGTCAGTCTGATTTAATTGACTGGCTTCTCAATAGAGGTTGGCATTTCAAATTAGATCACATGGAAGTTATTTTTAATAAATGGGTGGGTACATCCACATTTTCAAAGCTTTGGTGAAAAACACAAGAGGTAAGTACAAAATACAAATATTTTCCATTACTTTTTGTGTAAATTAAGGTGCCTCTAAATGAAAGGATAATAGGTTACATAAATATTTTATTAAGCCTTCATAAAGATTCTTAAGTATATTTTTTAGAAATGGAGAAAGTGATGTACTCTAATGAATTTGTAATGCGTCTTTTTTACCACTTAGATATTTTATTTAGAAACCAATACGCACACAAAAATTTACAGTATCCTATTCACACTGTATAAGACTATACATGAGAGTCAAAGATGCTCTATAACAAGATTTGAACACAAGAATAGAGGTAGAAGTCTTCTAAGTGTGACAGTTAAAAATATAATCTCAGATGAGCTCTCCAAGCCTGTGATACAGAGAAACAGAAGACAATCAGGTGAATACATCCATAAAAGACGGGTTATAGGAAAGTCAGAGAATAAAATAATAGATTTGTATTTGAACAGTAGGGAATTAAATATTGATATTTATTAATATTAGATTGAACAAAATAATGTCTTTTGTTTAAATGTCTTATGTTACTATTTAGAAAGTTGTATCTTAATTTATAATGAGATTTCAGAATTCTTTTTTTCTTCTTTTGGAAAGATCATAACTATTATGAAATACATAATTTCAGATGTACTAAAAAGTCATTTGAAACGTTAGGCACAAACAGAAACACCTCTTAGCTCTATGACTAGGCAAGTTTCCTAGTTTCTATAAATTTAATTTTATACTGTCATTATAAGCATTAAATGAAATAAAGAATATGAAGCATTGATTAATATATCTGTCATATTATTTGTTTTATAAATATTGGGTGTTTATCATAGTATTGGTATTATTGAATTAATCTGGGTATAGAGGCAAATAACACTGATCTTACATGCAATTGAAAATTGTATGTTAGCATTTTAATTGGCACTTTTAAATCTAAACTTGATTTAAAGTGAACCAAATTCACAAGATGAATTTTGAGGGTTGAGTAAAACATTTATACATGTCCATTAGGAATAGTCATAAAGCTAATGTGTCATAAGTGTACATACCATGGTGGGCCAGATTTTTATTCTAGTTACATCAAACTTCACTTGCCTGGTTAGCCTTTTATAATTAAAAAGACAAGTGAGCGTATATCTATTCATGGGGTTTCTTTTATGATAATGTTAAAGATAATGCATAGGAAGCACTTAGAACAGTGAAATCGACATACTGCAAGCTCTATAAGTGGTTGCTCTTATTACAGTTATGGAGTAGATGCTATCACTAGACATATTACTTTGTCTTCCCTGTTCAACCTCCAACTTTGCCTTATTTCACCACATGCCATTTCCACATGTTCCAAAATCCTGCAGCTCTTACTTTCCACCACACGGGTATAGCAAGAGAGGACTCAAAGTTCCTTGCTTATCTTTCAAATGCTAACTCTTTCAGATACTAATGCTACTGATGTTATCAAAGTGCTGGATTGGAAAACTTATTTTAAAAAGACATGAACCTTTGGTGAGCAATTAAACATTGCTATAAGACATGATACAAGAAAGTTTAAAACAAAAAATTATTTTTCATGTACAAATAAGTGTTTCCTGGACATGTGTAGAATTTTTCTTCTGTGCTGACATTGAACAGGGAGTAACGGTCATTGATCCATTCATCAGTTATAATTTCTTAGGTACTTCCTGTGCTTCTTGATCTTCCCAATGACAATACAGGATGATAATGTGTCTATCGTCAAAGAACAAAATGTCTTTTCTGGGGGGGCATGTCTGAACCAGTTGAAAGTGATCCTCAGCCAATTTTCATGAGTTATATTGCATAAATTGATCATTCACATCCGCATATATGCCTCTCCCCCTACACACACACACACACACACACACACACACACGAGAGACAGAGAGGCCACCATTAGTTAAACAGGCAATGCAAGATGCTTTTAAAATAGGCTGGGCAAAGTATATATTTATATTTCATAACTCTCCTCAGAATTAATAACTCAGAAGCATATTTATTATTCCATGTCAATTCTGAAATATGTAGCAACCAGGAGAGAACTGTGACATTTATTGACTGTCAATGTTTTCAAGTATTATCTAGCACTTCAGGGCAGCCTTTATTTTCAAGCTGAAGAGAAGACAGCATGGCCTAATAGAAACAGTATTAACTTTAGAAACAAAAATTTCTGTTGGGTTCAAATCTGGTTTCATTACTTGCTTTTATGAACCTGAACAAAATAACTTTCCCTGCTCACGGAGTTTTTGTGATCCTCAAGGACAATAGTTTATAAGGGTTGTTGGCTTGGGTGTGTAGTGTTGTAAGTAAACTTCTTGTGCCAGCTTTTCTGTGTTTAACATTATTTCTATAATGCAAGTATACTAACTTTTAGAGACTTAATGGATAAAATAAAGAAGTATTTCAATATTGAAATGTATTCAAAATGCACAATGACTGCAAGAATGTAGTTATAAATAAACCAGGCCCACCACGCTGATAATTTTTCAAATAGATCTACATGATTAACTCAATCTAATGTTACAAACATTTACAGTAGTATATATATTATCAACTCATTCAACAAACATGTTTAACCAATGAACAATGTAATCAAATACGTTTAGTACACTTGAGGAAAACCAGTCTGATATGTGACTAAACAGAATACATATTTGGGCAGCATAATAACTAATATAAGCTGAAATTTATTGAAAGCTTACTATATATAACACGTGTCCCAAAGTTATCACATTTAATCCTGCAACAAGCTTATCAAGTGGTACTATCATCATTCCCACAGTACAAATGGAAAAAATCAGGTAGACAATCAAACAGATATGCACACATCAAACCTAGAAATAAAGTTTAAGAAAGTTGCCTAAAGTGACCAGGATAACAGAGGGAGATGAAATCAACCATTATAAAAGTGGTAGTGGAAGAATTCGCACACAGGGTAGGTAGATCTAGAGTCACTCTTAACCATTGCATAAATATCACAGAGGCAGCCCCCATCTGTAAAGCCTCCAATAAAAAGTCTCAGTTATATATTTTTAGGAATTACTTCCTAGTAAATATCTTATTCATAAGAGCAGCTAAGATTACCAGTAACTCAATCTGAAAAAGTCATTTTTTTCACAGTGTCTTAACAACCTAAAAATCCAATGAAAGTTGTTCACAACTAGTTTTAGGTAAAGATGGTGATGTATAATCTGTCTAACTTGTCCTTTCACTCCATCCCTATTTTCTCATTGAAAATTTATATATATATATATATATATACATACATACATACATACATACATACATGTATCGGAACAAATGTAAAAGTTTGAAGTGTCTTGAACTAGCAATACTTTTCTGTGGATACCCGTGTATATGGATGAGAAATAATGATGGCCCCAAGACATGATGAAACCTGTAAGTGATTTCTATCTTCCTCGGCTGTAGACCGTAACTCAGGTTCATGTTAGATTTACTGTGCTGAGGAGCTGCTCTGTGGGGTGATCAGGGTTGCTTCAAGATCATCTCTCTAATTAGTTACCTTTTCATCTGAGACTACTCCAGATTTTATTCCTCTATAGTGCTGTAGATTAAGAAGTCACATCAGACAGAAAAAATGCACATTGCATATAGAAAGGTGAACTAAATAATTAGAAAGTGTTGGAGAATGGAAGAGCATTAGAGGCTATGCACTTTTGGTTGGTTTGCACACCTTCTGCCAAGAGTAACTGCACAGCTTGCATGAGATTTTCCAAGGATACATTCACCTCAGCATAATCAGAGAACCAGGCAGTGAGAACAGATACATGGTCATCAGCCTTGTGTATTCACTCTGCACATCAGTAGGATTCAGCAGAAGATCTGAGAAAAGGCCTCAAAAGGGATGCAGGTGAAGAGTGAGGGGCAGAAGGAGATGCAGCAGCACTGCTCCCGAGAAGCAGAGGCCTAGACTGACCTCTTCTCATTCAAAGATGAGTGAAGAGAAAAAAATAGCATGAGATTTATGTAAAAATCCCGAAAAACAAAATATAGAGATAACATATTGAGGATATAGAAGAACATATTTTGGTTAATGATTTAGAAGCAAAAACATAGTACTTTAGAAAGCATAGTATTTAGAAATATATATATATATACACACACACACACACATATATATATATACACACACACACACACATAAGTTCAGAGCATGGAATGCAAATGGCTTTTGGCTAGCTGCCTAAAACCTCTCTTGAAAATTCCCAGGAAATCATTGTAAATAACAAAATACAATATCAAATACTATATCTGGCAAGTTACAGACTTACTACTGATGAAATCTGTAGGCATATTTCAAAATTGTAGGCAATTTCAGGGCATTAACAATAATTAAAAGGGAAGTAGTGGTAAATGCATGAGACAAATAAGAAAACATTACTCAACTATAGGGTTTGTGCACTGTAGCATCTTCATGGTATGGAGATAGCCAAACAACCAGTATCAGACGGAAAGGTGGTGCTTGTTCAGAAGATGAAATTGATAAAATGGAGGAAACAAAGTAATCAGGGGAAAAAAAAAAAAACAGTAACAAAAAAGAGTTATGTAAGACTATGTCTAAACCAATGAGTAAGTAATCTTTTTGTAGTAATTATAAAACAGTTCTGCAAACAGGACACTAATAATTATAATGTATTAATTTTCAGAAAGCAAAAGATTTAAAATAGATGTTACAGAGCTCTTTATCATGCTAAGATATTTATAAAATTTCCATTTTCTTAATTGCAAGAACATTTGTAATCAATGTGAAGAAAAATCAAAGGCACAAAGCATTAGTAATTTTCATATAATATGTATGCATTTTTAAATATTAGTTAATTCATTAGTAGGAAAACTCATTTAGGAAGTACAATATTAGAATATTCACCTAAGGGCAAATTTACATACGAGGTAAGTGACAGCTCATTTTCAATTTAATTCATTAAAGTATTCCTCTCTACTCCAAAAGAGATAAATAGGCTTTGTCAGAGATTTCTGCCTAAGGTGTTAAAAATTGCTCATAGTTCAATGTTTAAATAGTTTAAAAAACAGGATCATCATGGCAGATGGGAGGCCGGACAAGATTGCAGCTCCGGACAGAGTAACGTGCGGAGGCTCGCATTGTGAATTTTAGCTCCAGATCAACTGCAAGAACAAACCAGCAACCCTGAGAGGACCCACAGACCCTCTGAAGGAAGTGGACTGCTTCTGCAGGACCCAAGAGACACCTCAAATATTGTGCATGCCGCAACTGTGGAAGTGAGAAAGGGGGACTATTCCTCTGCTGAACACACACTCCCACTGGAGAAACTGAAGGCCTGTTTGTGGGAGAAGTTTCCAACCTTACCTGGAGCTGAGTCAATTTAGAGAGCTGAGTGAAATACAGGGGTAGAGGAAGCAGCAGAAAGGCCCTGGGAGCTCGCTAGGTCCCCAAGCAGCCCATTCCTGCCTGGCACTACAGGGATCCATCAGGAGGGCAGCCAGAGAAGCAGGGGTTAAAATTCCACAGGGAAGGAAATCTCTAGTTGAATTTTGTAACAACTTGAACAGGCAGAGAAGCCTCCTGGCCAGAACTCAAGGGTGGTTGCAAATCCAGTGTGCAGACTCCACAGGCTGGGGAAGAACTAAGCCCTCTTCTTTCACAGCTGGGAGGCAGGTAGCCTGGGGCAAGTTTTCAAGCCCGTCTTGCCCATGGCCTGGAAATAGACCTTTGGGGGACTGTTGGGGTATAGGGAGGCGTGGTGGGAGTGAGACTGGCCCTTCAGTTTGCGTGGGAGCTGGGTGAGGCCTGTGACTGCCAGCTTACCCCCACTTCTGTGACAACCTGCATGACTCAGCAGAGGCAGCCATAATCCTCGTAGGTACACAACTCCAGTGACCTGGGAATCTCAGCCCTGTCCCCCACAGCAGCTGCAGAAACACCTACTCAAGGAGAGTCTGAGCTCAGACACGCCTAGCCCTGCCCCCATCTGATAGTCTTTCCCTACCCACCCTGATAGCAGAAGACAAAAGGCATAAAATCTTGGGAGTTCTAGGGCCCCCGCTCACCACTGGTACCTCTCCATACTACTACAGTTGATGCTGTCTGGAAAGTGCCACCTCCCAGCAGGAGGCCAATGAGCACAAAAATAGAGCATTAAACCACCAAAGTTAAGAACCCTCACGGAGTCCATTGCAACCCCCCACCACCCCTACCACCTCCACCAGAACAGGAACTGGTATCTACAGCTGAGAGAACCATAGACAGTTCACATCTCAGGACTCTGTGCAGATAACCTGCAGTAGCAGCCTGGAGCTGGGTAGACTTGCTGGGTGACTAGACCCAAAAGAGAGACAACAATCACAGCTGTTCAGCTCACAGGAAGCCACATCTATAGGAAAGGGGGAGAGTATTACATCAAGGAAACACCCCATGGGACAAAAGAATCTGAACAACAGCCTTCAGCCCTAGACCTTCCCTTTGACAGAGACTACCCTAATGAAAAGGAACCAGAAAACCAACCCTAGTAATGTGACAAAACCAGGATCTTTAACACCCCCACAAGCACACTAGTTCACCAGACATGAATCCAAACCAAGAAGAAATCCCTGATAGAACTGGGATAGAAAAAGAATTCAGGAGGTTAGTTATTAAGCTAATTGGGGGGGCACCAGAGAAAGGCAAAGCCCAATGCAAGGAAATACAAAAAATGATACAAGGAGTGAAGGGAGAAAAATTCAAGGAAATAGATAGCTTAAAGAAAAAACAATGAAAAATTCAGGAAATGTTGGAGACACTTTTAGAAATGTGAAATGCTCTCGAGAGTCTCAGCTACAGAATTGAACAAGTAGAAGAAAGAAATTCAGAGCTCAAAGACAAAGTCTTCGAAATAACCGAATCAAATGAAGACAAAGAAAAAAGAATAAGAAAATATGAACAAATCCTCCAAGAAGTCTGGGATTATGTTAAATGACCAAACCTAAGAATAATTGGTGTTCCTGAGGTAAAAGATAATTCTAAAAGCTTGAAAAACATATTTGGGAGAATAATCAAGGAAAACTTCCCTGACCTTGCTAAAGACCTAGACATCCAAATTCAAGAAGCACAAAGAACACCTGGGAAATTCATCGCAAAAAGATCATCACCTAGGCACATTGTCATCAGGTTATTCAAAATTAAGACAAAGGAAATAATCTTAAGAGCTGTGAGACAGAAGCACCAGGTAACCTATAAAGGAAAATCTATCAGATTAACAGCAGATTTCTCAGCAAAAACCCCACAAGCCAGAAGGGATTGGGGCCCTATCTTCAGCCTCAAACATAACAATTATCAGCTAATAATTTTGAATCCAGAGAAGCTAAGCATCATATATGAAGGAAAGATACAGATTTTTTCAGTCAAATAAATACTGAGAGAATTCACCATTCCCAAGCCACCAATAAAAGAATTGCTAAAAGGAGCTCTAAATCTTGAAACAAATCCTGGAAACACATCAATACAGAACTATTAAAGCATAAATTACTCAGGACCTATAAAACAAAAATACAAATTAAAAAGCAAAAACAAAACAAAACAAAAAAACAAAGTACACAGGCAATAAAGAGCACAATGAATGCAACAGTAACTCATGTGTCAATACTAACATTGAATGTAAATGGCCTAAATGCTCCACTTAAAAGATACAGAACCACAGAATGGATAAGAACTCACCAACCAACTATCTGCTGTCTTCAGGAGACTCACCTAACACATAAGGACTCACATAAACTTAAAGTAAAGGGGTGGAAAAAGGCATTTCATGCAAATGAACACCAAAAGCGAGCAGGAGTAGCTATTCTTATATCAGACAAAACAAACTGTAAAGCAACAGCACTTAAAAAAGACAAAGAGGGACATTATATAACGCTAAAAATCCTTGTCCAACAGGAAAATATCACAATCCTAAACATATGCACCTAATATTCACACTCCCAAACTCATAAACAATCACTAATACACACAAGAAATGAGATAGCAACACAATAATAGTGGGGGACTTCAGTACTCCACTGATAGCACTAGACAGGTCATCAAGACAAAGTCAACAAAGAAACAATAGATTTAAACTATGCCTTGGAACAAATGGACTTAACAGATATATACAGAACATTTCACCCAACAACCACAGAATATACTTTCTATTCAACAGCACATGGAACTTTCTCCCTGATAGACCATGTGATAGGCCACCCAACAAGTCTCAATAAATTTAAGAAAATTGAAATTATCAGACCAGTTCTAGGAGCTTTCTGGAGCAGTGTCTCAGACCACAGTGGAATAAAACTGGACATCAATTCCAAAAGGAACATTCAAAACCATGCAAATACATGGAAATTAAATAATCTGCTTCTGGAGGAATATTGGGTCAAAAACAAAATCAAAAAGAAGATTAAAAAATTCTTCAAACTGAATGACAATAATGACACAACCTACCAAAACCTTTCAGATACAGTAAAGGCAGTGCTAAGAGGAAAGTTCATAGCACTAAACGCTTACATCAAGAAAACTGAAAGAGAACAAACGAACATTCTAAGGTCACACATCAAGGAACTAGAGAAACAAGAACAAACCAAACCCAAACCCAGCAGAAGAAAGGAAATAACTAAGATCAGAGCAGAGCTAAATGAAATTGAAACAAACAAACAAAAACTACAAAGATAAATAAAACAAAAAGCTGGCTCTTTAAAAACATAAATAAAATTGATAGACCATTAGCAAGATTAACCCAGAAAAGAAGAGACAAAATCCAAATAACCTCAATAAGAAATGAAACAGGAGATATCACAACTGACACTACTGAAATAAAAAGGATCATTCAAGTCTACTATGAACACCTTTACACACATAAACTAGAAAACCTAGAAGAGATGCGTAAATTCCTGGAAAAATGCAACCCTCCTGTTCAGATACCCTGAACAGACCAATAACAAGCAGTCAGATTGAAATGGTAATTTAAAAATTACCAAGGAAAAAAAGTCCAGGACCAGCCTGATTCACAGCAGAATTGTACCAGACATTCAAAGAATTGGTACTAATCCTTTTGACACTATTCTACAAGATAGAGAAAGAAGGAACCCTCCCTAATTCATTCTACAAAGCCACCATCACCCTAATTCCAAAACCAGGGAAGGGCATAACCAAGAAGGAAAACTACAGACCAATATCCTTGATGAATAGATGCTAAAATCCTTAACAAAATACTAGCTAACTGAATCCAACAACATTTCAGAAAGATAATCCACCATAATCAAGTGGGTTTCGTACCAGGGATGCAGGGATGGTTTAACATACACAATTCAGTAAATGTGATATGCCACATAAGAAGAATTAAAAACAAAAACCATTTGATCACCTCAATAGATGCAGAAAAAGAATTTTCAGCATCCCTTTATGATTAAAACTCTCAGCAAAATCGGCATACAAAGAACATCCCTTAATGTAATAAAATCCATCTATGACAAACCCACAGCCAACATAATACTGAATGGGGAAAAGTTGAAAGCATTCTCCCTGAGAAATGGAACAAGACAAGGATGCCCACTCTCACCACTACTCTTCAACATAGTATTGGAAGTGCTAGCTAGGGCAATCAGACAAGAGAAGGAAATGAAGGGCATCCAAATCAGCAAAAAGGAAGTCAAACTGTCACTGTTTGCTGATGATATGATCGTTTACCTTGAAAACCCTAAAGACTCCTCCAGAAAGCTCCTAAAATTGATAAAAGAATTCAGCAAAGTTTCCAGATACAAGATTAATGTACAGAAATCAGTAACTCTTCTACACACCAACAGCGACCAATCGGATAATCAAATCAAGAACTCAACCCCTTTTACAATAGATGCAAAAAAACCCAAAACACTTAGGAATATACCTAACCAAAGAGTCAAAAGACCTCTACAAAACACTGCTAAAATAAATCATAGATGACACAAAGAAATGGAAACACATCCATGCTCATGGATGGGTAGAATCAATATTGTGAAAATGACCACACTGCCAAAAGCAATCTACAAATTCAATGCAATCCCCATCAAAATGCCACCATCATTCTTCATAGAATTAGAAGAAAACAATTCTAAAATGTATATGTAACCAAAAAAAAGCTTGCATGGTCAAAGCAAGACTAAGCAAAAAGAACAAATCTGAAGGCATCGCACTACCTGATTTCAAACTATAAGGACATGGTCACCAAAACAGTTTGTTACTGGTATAAAAATAGGCACATAGACAAGTGGAACAGAATAGAGAATTCAGAAATAAAGCCAAATACTTACAGCCAACTGATCTTTGACAAAGCAAACAAAAACATAAAGTGGGGAAAGGACACCGTTTTCAACAAATGGTGCTGGGATAATTGGCTACCCACATGTAGGAAACGAAACTGGATCCTCATCTCTCACCTAATCCAAAAATCAACTCAAGATGGATTAAGGAGTTAAACCTAAGATCTGAAACTATAAAAATTCTAGAAGATAACATTGGAAAAACCTTTCTAGACATTTGCTTAGGAAGGATTTCATGACCAAAACCCCAAAAGCAAATGCAATAAAAACAAAGATAAATAGATGGGACCTAATTAAACTAAAGTGCTTTTGCATGTCAAAAAGAACAGTCAGCAGAGTAAACAGACAACCCACAGAGTGGGCGAAAATCTTCACCATCTATACATCTGACAAAAGACTAATATCCAGAACCTACAACAAACTCAAATAAATCAGTAAGAAAAAAACAAACGGTCCCATCAAAAAGTGGGCTAAGACAGGAATAGACAATTCTCAAAAGAAGTTATACAAATGGCCAACAAACATATGAAAAAATGCTCAACATCACAAATGATCATGGAAATGCAAATCAAAACCACAATGCAATACCACCTTACTCCTGTAAGAATTACCATAATCAAAACAATCAAAAAACAGTAGATGTTGGTATGGATGCAGTGATCAGGGAACACTTCTACACTGCTAATTGAATATAAATTAGTACAACCACGATGATAAACAGTGTGGCGATTCCTTAAGGAACTAAAAGTAGAACTGTCATTTGATCCAGCAATCCCACTACTGGGTATCTACCCAGAGGAAAAAGAGTCATTATTTGAAAAAGAAACTTGCACATGCATGTTTATAGCAGCTTAAGTCACAGTTGCAAAATCGTGGAACCAACCCAAATGCCAATCAATCAACAAGTGGATAAAGAAACTGTGATATACATATATATAAAATGTATTTTTATATAATATATATTTTATATTTATATATAAATATATATTTGATGGAATACTACTCAGCCATAAAAAGGAATAAATTAACAGCATTTGCAGTGACCTGGATGAGATTGCAGATTATTATTCTAAGTGAAGTAACTCAGGAATGGAAAAGCAAACATCATATATTCTCACTCATAAGTGGAAGCTAAACTATGAGGACACAAAGGCATAAGAATGACATAATCAACTTTGGGGACTTGGGGAGAAGTGTTGTGGGGGGGGCAAGGGATAAAAGACTACAAATAAGGTGCAGTGTATACTGCTTGGGTGATGGGTGCACCAAAGTCTCACAGGTCACCACTAAAGAACTTATTCATGTAATGAAATACTACCTGTACCCCAATAACTTATGGAAGGAAGGAAGGAAGGAAGGAAGGAAGGAAGGAAGGAAGGAAGGAAGGAAGGAAGGAAGGAAAGGAGGGAAAGAGGGAGGAACTGTTTGTTTCAATTGGTGTTTTACAATTTTCAACTTTTTGTCCAGATTAGCAGACTTGCCGTCATTGTCCATAAGCAAATCGCTTTTTTGAAATTCTTTAAAAATGCGTTCAGCTAAATACCAATAGTTGCCAAGCAATCTGGACAGGGTACTCTTTCAGGACCAAGGACTGCTGAGAATCACCTTGTGAATATCCAGGGCTAAACCCACTTGTTCCCACATCTTTGCTATTCTTGCCGAGAATACCCTTGATACTCTTGCTATCCTGGATGTGTGAGCCCATCTAATTAGCTAACATCTCTGGGTAAAGACTGAATCCTTCAACATTATTGACTGGCTCAAATGAGGTTATTCCAGATAGCTCTTTTTCATCATATCTGAGGTACCATCCCTTCTAACTTGTCCTTATTTCTTTGTTCTGTCCACCTCTTGTACATCCCAGGTTTCTTGTGTGTTTTCATAGTGGAACAATCTTAATGAACAACTTCTTTTTCTGGCTAACTCCTTTTTATTCTGTGGGTCTCACCTTAAATGTTACTTCTGCTGGGAAATCTTTCATAAACTGCAAAGTCTAAGTTTGGTAGCTCTACTGTGAGTTTCTTTATCCTTTCCCATAACATCACTTATCAAGCACACTGTGTAGGATAATACAGTGTGCCTTCTCATTAGATTTTAAATGTTCCTCATGGGCCATTGTACGGTCTGTGTCTATCAGATGACTGGCATACAGTCAGCACACATGTCAGAGGGAAAAAAAGGAAAGGAAAAGGAAAGAAAAAGCGGGGAAGGAGAAAGGGGAGAGAAAAGACGAGAAGGGAGGGAAAGAAAAAAATGTGGCTAAAACCTTAGGAGATTTTTGTTTCTAATACTGTAAATAGCACTATAATTGTATTGAAAACCAAAATAGCTGCATTTTTGTCAAAGCATCATAACCAAGTAAACTCTATTTTATTTCCTCCATGAGGTCATTCTAAATTAAGAATACAATAAAGAGTATGTTCACAAATCAGAATTCTACCCTGTTTGGGTGTTAGCTACTGAAGTAAGCAATACTATGATTGCTTCTTTAGACTTCAGTATATAATTATCCACTCAGATTCCTATGTCCTTCAAATTAAAGCTGGTTATCCAATTTGCCACCGATCTGTTTATTCAACAAATACTTCATATGTACTTATTCTGTGGTAAACATCATGCTACTTTCTGTAGCAAATAGTTTCTCATTTATTTCTCAAACCAATCATTTAATGCAAATGATGTCATTATCATCATTTTATCCGATGAGTAAATTGTGGCACAACAATTATATAATTTGCCACCCCAAACAGCCAGTGCTTGTAATCTTTGACACTGTTCTAATACAGTTACTCATTTTGTCAAAAGTTAAATAATAACAATAATAATAATAATCTCTCAGCAAACTAGGGATACAAGAGAATTCTCTCAACCTGTGAAAGGATTAAAATACCTATTGCTTTACATCCTATGTAATGATGAAGGACCAAATGCTTTCCGCTAAGATCGAGAGTAATACAGGGATGTCAGGTCTTACCACTTCTATTCAACATTATAGTGGAAATTCTAGCCACTGCAATCATTTTTTAATTGGGAGTGGGGAGAAGGAAGGAGAAAAGAAGGAAAAAAGGAGAAAAATAAAAGCCATAAAGATTAAAAAGAAAAAAAATTATAAGAAATAAGTTTTTAGAATTCACATGCTAATCTCTCTCACTCTGTTTTCTCACCTAACACTCTCTCCGTCTTTCTATATCTTCAAAGTCTCATGTGGATATGAAGCTCATTGCATGGGAAAGAAATATGTAAAATATGGTAGTTGCCTTGATGACCATTCATAATCTATGTAAGAAATATATTTTATTGTAAAACAAAACCACTAAATTCATCACATTTATTGTGCCCCTACTAAGATGCCTGCATATTTATTTCAGGTTCCAAAACTGAATAGACCTAAAATAAAAGGCAGATCATGGCAAATTGCTTTAAAGAAAAACAGGAGTAACTCCCAATGTTATTGGAGAAAAACTTGAAAAGTGCTGTAACATCTGAGATGGTACCTGATTCTGCCTCCCCAAACATTGGCTTGCTCTCTCAGTTCACCTACCTGCCATGGAGGGGACCCAGAGACAATTCTGAATGGCCTTCCATTTCACTTAGGAGCTGTGATGGCTGCAGTTAGCCTCTAGCCTTCTCACATTTAAACAGCCGCTCACTCCACCATTGCTACTCCACCACACATTTCATGTCTCTAGGATCTTCTTTCAGAGGTCATGAGTTTCCTCAAAGGCATAAACTAGGAGAGAGAAAAGAGGCCCCTATCCCCTAAGATTCCAAATTTTTAGCAGATTACCTACACTGACAACCCTTCCTGGCCAGGTGGTCTGCAGGGCATGAGGGAGCAAGCTGATCACATCTCACTCACTTATTCTATTTCCCATTTCTTCAAAAAATTCTCACTCTTTTGGAAGATTACACAATTCTCACGTGGGGGCAGATGGGAGGGAGGCTGGGAGGAGAGGTTGAAAAAGTGGGAGGTCAGAAATACCTAGTTTTGTGACTATGAAATAAAAATTCGGGGCCTTGTGCTTAAAGCCCAGGCTCTTCTTTATAGAAACAAAAGCTTTTGTCCTGTTATTCTCCAACATTGATCTGATAGCTCCTTCCTAAAATTAGTGACAGCCTGAGAATAGGTGGTTGATAGGGGTGGGGAAAGGAGCAGAAAATGTTGACTACTATCTCAAGTTATTTTTCTGCTCTGTAACATGTGATCAATATGACCATATAACATAAAAAAATCAAAAGAAAAAAAGTCCTGCAGCCCGATTGCTGGTTAATATTTGGTCACTATTCATTTAGAATCCATTGATTGAATAAGTACACTGAATTGATAACAAATACGTGGCTATCATATTATTTTGGGCTTGGGTGTTTAAAAAAATCTGTCCCAAGCAAAATACCAGGATTAAACCCAGGTTCTCTAAAAGTGTCCTGCAGGGAAATAAGACAATGAGAAATTGGCCTCTTGTTTTGATTCATCAGCCTTGGCAAAATTGGAACAATGAAAATTACCTACAGAGAATCAAGGAGAAGGAGCATCATGAAAGGTCCAGCTCCCAGTGTGTTCTGGGCCACTGCAGTGGACATCTTTACTTGGTAAAATCCTGCTTTGAGACCAGTTTATGCAGTGCTCTATTCAAATTTAATCTCAGCACCTATAGTTAGGAGGCCAGTAAAGGGACTTTTAAAATTCCTGGATGGGTGCAATGGCTCACACATGTAATCCTAGTACTTTGGGAGGCCAAGGCGGGCAGATCGCTTGAGCCCAGGAGTTCAAGACCAGGCTGGGCAACATGGCAAAATCTTACCTCTAAAAAAAATTTAAAAATTAGCCGGACATCGTGGCAGGTGCCCATAGTTCTAGCTACTTAGGAGGCTAAGGTGGGAGGAGCAGCTGAGCCCAGAATGTCAAGGCTTCAGTGAGTCGTGATTGTGCCACTGCACTCCAGCCTGGGTGACAGAGTGAGACCCTGTCTCTAAATAATCATAGTAATAAATAATAATAAAATAAAATTCCTAAGCACATTGTTTTTCAGAGAAATATATAGACTGCAAATTATTCTGCATTGAAGCCAGGAATAAGGAAGAAAGAAATGAGGACACATAGTTTTCCCACTTAAAAAAAAAAAATCGTCTCTGTGTCAGCATTTCCCATTAAATAGTGCTCTTTTCTTTATTTAAGAATCTGACATTAAGTCTCTATCTCTATTTGCCCTGTCAATGAATAATAGAGTGTGAGTGCTTGTCCATAAGCCATATTCATCAGTGCAGAAGTCAAACAGAATTGAAAAATATGTGTTAAAATAAAAACAACAATAACAGTTATACTACCTCAAAGAAAAATCTGTCACTCACCATCATTTATGGAGTAGATCGGCATTAGAGAGGCTGTGCCCTTACTTTACCATATAAACAAATAAAAGAAAAATGAAAATAAAGCACAGTGCAGAGCAGTACATACTAAATCTCTAATTGCTTTCCTGCCACCCATTTGTTTATAATGTGCTGAGTACATTGATGGGATAATAACTGAAGAGCATGATAAATGTTTGAAATGCGTACAAAGAGTGCAGATCCACTGCCAGTATAAAATAATCACCTCATGACTCAGCTAGTGTTTCCGCTTTTAATCGAGGCAATAGATTTCCCATTATGGGCTTCTCTTCTGAGGTTGGCCTTTATTTTTATTGAAGAAGAAACACCCACCAAAAATTTTTGCATTAAGCTTTTTTATTTTAAACTAGTTTTTCTATGTGAGTGCTCATTCTGATAAACCTAAACCTTTCTGACATTTTTTCTGTCTTAGAGAACATATTTTGCCCATAGCATGAGGCACTTGCTCCATGGCATGCATTGGAAATGTAGCTTAGCCAGGAGAAACCAAGGAGAGACAGAGCTGGGCAACATGGTGCCCTGCCTCATCTCCCCTCACACTACACAATTCTAGGCCTGATTTTTCTATTGTAGCTTAGGGTCATAGAAAATTATTTCTCAGCTGCCATTCAAACTGGAAAACATCTGCACCAGCAGCTTTGTGATTCTCTGAGGATGTGTAAGATCTCAGAGGCAATTGGTGGGAGCTCTTTTCTTCTTCAGATCTCCACATACACTATTGGCGTACAGGATCAAAAAGGCAGATTAGGGTAATTTACATCTTATGCATTGTACACATGTATCAAAACATCACACTGTACCCGATAAACCTATACAATTATTGTATGTCTATTGAAAACAAAATAAAACTTTTTTAAAACTCAGATTGTTTTGCCTTCTCACTTTATAGAAAGATGTAAGATTTACTTTTTCTTTCATCACGTCAGAAATGAAGAGCTGTTATAGAAACATTAAAAATACACTAAACAGGCTTGCAAGCCAATATGCCAGATTGAACACATATTTTTAACAACTAACTCCAATACACTGAAATAAAATCAAGAACTTAGATACATAACATAATTAAGTTAAAAGGAAAATAAGTATAAATTAAAGGAGAAATCAAAGGGAAAACAAAGGAAATCAATAACTTCAGGTGAAAAAATAACTGAAGAAGAGTACAAAAAAAGTCATTGTCCAATGTTGAAACAAAATCAAACGTGGCATGAAGCCTGGAAATAAGAGGGAGAAATGATTAAACGTAGCAACTCTCAACTATAAACTAATCAAAAAGAAATTTATATGGGAGCTTAAGTTCAGGAATGAGAGACACACTTTTAAAATTCATGTCTTATACATGCAAAGGGAACACTAATCTTAGATGTGGTCCTGAAAAGGACTATTGGAGATTAACTCTTGCACTGTTATATGTATAGTTTTTAAGACCTGGGAAATAAAACTTGACAAGGAGAGAATGATCATACTAGCCACTCATACCTGAGTCCATAAACAGTCTGAATCCCAAGAAGAGACTGGGCACCTATCAATTGCTGGGGAAATTCTCTCACCTCACACAGAGAAGTGGAGACTAAGTAGGTAGAAAAGAAAAAGAGCTAAAGGATGAAAGCATTGTGATGATGGGAGAAAAAGTAACATGAAATAGTATTTTGGTATGCTCTACCACCTCTAGGGGAACATTTACATGAAGAAAATCCCACTAATATGGGGTAATATAGTCAATGAAGTCTTGAACTCATACACAGTGCCTGGGAACAAGATAGTTTGTTAGTTAGAAATGATGCACGGTGCTCAGTTTATTAATCCTGATCCCTCTCTTCCAAAAATGTTCATAGAACTGTTTATGATTTCTGAAAGCAGGAAATATGGTAAGCCTTCTTAGAAAAGATGTCAGTTGAAATTCATTCATGCAGGGTTAAAATGTGTAACTATAACATATGTGTACATACATATGTATACATGTGTGTATACACATGCACATGATTTTGGAAAGGAATGGGCACATGTTTTTGGAAAGGCACAAAGGCAAGATGACATGATTAATATAATTTCTTAGTGAAGTTTACAAGAGAGTAACAGTAGATTATGCTAGGAAATTACACAAGAGTTGAAGGAATGATTTTACGTGCTATGCTAAAGACTTTGCATATTAATTTATAGGAAAATAAATTGTTAAATATGTATAAAGTAGGATTTTAGTAACCTCAGTCTTTTAAAGCTATGATCTATTATAAAAAACACTTCATATCTCCCTTGATATTTTTATTTGAATAAAATAAATATTGTGAGTCAGAAAAGAATCCAATACTAAATAATCTTTTCTAAACAATCACAATTTTTTATAGACACAGATACAGACACAGACACAGACACACACACACACACACAGAGTGTCTGATATGCTTTCCCAAAAGTCATTTATTTTCCCCAAATATGTTTTAGAAATACTAAACTAAAGAATGAATCATAAAGGAAAAGGTAATGCTGGAGAAGTACAAGGAGAAAATTGCACTAGTTACTTTGGTTTCAAAAAATAGGAATTGACTCAGACTAAATTTTTAACACACATTCCTAAATGAACATATTTCTGGGAATGACAAAAGTTAAGAAATATCCATGCTATCTATTATATCAAAAGCAAAACATTAGAAAAATGCTACCTAAACTTATCTTCTCTCGATTCCAAATGAATTCTATTTTATAATACCTGCAGTTTTAGTTCAAAATTGTTATTAACTTTTGCATTAAAAATAATTATAGTTAACACTTATTGAGTGCTTATCATTTGCAAGGAATTGTTCTAACCACTTGACAAGTACTAATTTACTTAATGCTCATAATACTCTTATGAGGTGAATACATTTATTTTTCCCATTTTACAAATAAAGACATTGAGCCAGAAAGAAGTTAAGAAACATGTCCAAGGTCACAAAGATAATTAGTAGGAAAGTTTGAATTCCAATTATCAGTCTGGCTGGGTTTCCACGCTCTTTAACACAATACTTTAATACTTAATATTCTATACTCATAAGTTTGTTAATATTTTGCAAATAACTATGGTTCCCAATTACTTCTTTTAGATTCATGTTGTCTTCTCCTTACTGTACATATTCTCTAGGGATTATTTCAGAGGTTCTATGCATAATAAATTTCCTGAATCCATCACACATAGACTTTTATATATGAAAATACTTCTATTTTCCCAGACAATGGATATAATTTGACTAAGCATAGAATCCTAGGTCCCAAATTGTCAGAAATTTTATATAATTTTCTATATCCCCCTTAAGATAGTATTTTTTTATTTTTTTAGTGTTGGAAGTTATGGTGATTCTTGTTCTTTTGTGGGGGGTCTGATATTTCTTCTAAAGAATGTTTTGAATTTTCTCTATATTCTTGGTGACCTGAAATTTCACTATGTTAGTTTGGATGTGTGTGTGTGTGTGTGTGTGTGTACATCTTTATGTGTATTTTATCTTCATGGTTTTTTTTTATTTTATGAGATTGATTTTGTACTTTGAAACATACTTCCTATGTTCTGAAAAAATTCTTCAATTTGATCATACAATCACAAATTCATTCCCCCTTCTATTCCTATTTGCGTTTCAGCTCATATTTTAAGATTTTTTTCTGCTTGTTTGTTTACTTTTATTGGTGATTTCATTTACATAATGTGTCTATTTTTATCAGTGCAATATAGTATTCTGTATATGACAGTACTGACAATACTTATTATACTTATTCTAAATTTCTTTTTTTGTTCCATTACCTATGGTTTCCTCTATTTTAGTTTGGTGTTAAGACTTCTGTATTTTTGATATGGGAGCGGGGCAGGGAAGTGCTGGGTAGAAAAGGGCAGGGTCCCTGGTAAGGGCTCCACCCTGCGGCCTGTGCTGGTGGACCTAAGTGAGAACATGCGGTCCTGTTTTCACGTCTGAATGTTGCATTTTCCAAGACCGCTCTGGCCCACCACGAACCCCATCCTGTGCCCATATAAACCTAAGACTTTAGCAGGCACACACACAGTGGCTGATCGTCAAGAGGAACAAAGTGGTAGAAAATGACAGAGAGCGGCAGAGGGCAGCAGGGTGGCATTAGAGAAGGAAGGAAGAAGTGTCTGAACTTCCAGAGGATTGCCTCCGAGAACAGCCAAACCCTAGGTAAAGATTTTCTCCTCCTATCCTCCACCTTCCCACTCCAGCTCCCCATCCCTCTGAAAGCTGCCCCCACTGCTCAATAAAGTCTCTGCATTCATCACCTTTCAAACAGTTCATGTGTCCTGATTGGTTCAGGACACCAGAAAAGAACCCAGGACAAGGGGGTTGACACTCAGCTGTCCCCGGACAATAAGGCTGAAAGAGCACACTGTAACATAAGCCTACTTGGGCTCCAGCACCTGTCCATCTGCCTGCTCCCTCAGAGCTTTGAGCTGCTGGGCAACTGAACAGGCAAGCCACACCCCTGTCACATGTCCTGCAAGGGGAATCATGGAACTCTCCCACTTCATTTTTATGGTATTGGATTTCTGCAAATATTTGCTGATTTTGTGTTGTGTATTTATTATTATTTTGGGGTGGTTGATGCAGCTGCGGGTCTGAGGGTAACATAGCTCCAGAGTATTTACAGTTATCAAGGGTTTACCTATCTCTGTGCCCATGTTCTCAAACTTACTACTCTATGCTGGAGGCAGAAAATGCAGTTGCCTCTGCCTGGTCCAATATGTGAGTATGGGGAGGATCCTGTATATGGAGGCGTTCACCAATCTGACTGGGTTTCCTAAGGTACTTCCATCCCAGTACCCTCTTGGGTGCTTCCGTGACCCCTAATTCTTCCCAGCACTACCAACTACCACTACCAAAAAGAGATAGCAACAGCGCTATTGCACGTGTTGGTCTGTGGTTTCCTTCGTTTACCAATTTCTGCCTCCTTTTCATTTCTCAGGGATGCCCTGGTCTTAGATACTATAAAATATTCTAACATTAAACATTTAACATACCCTAATTCTCTTTTCTCTTAGAGATACTTAAAGAATGTTAATATTACATTGTAAATTAATGCCAAAAATATCTGTATAAGTTTGCAAGTTGACATCATTTTGTGTAAAAGAAATGAAACAGAAAACACGTTTTGATGGCTTTCGTGGACACATCTTTGCACTTGTAGAATAAAAATATATAATTATACATGATATTTTTCCTATTTCTTGTAATAAAATGTAGCAAAGTTTGAGAGGATGCTAGGACCTGTAGCTGCTCTATGTTCGATAGTAACTATGTTGCTCAGACATAAATAATGGCAAGCGTTGATTACTCTTCAAAAATCATGTGCCACATTCCACATTGCTGGCTTCTTCCTCACATGAGGGAAATATGAGAGCCAAAGTGACAGCAGTATTTCCTAGACAAGAGTAAAGGTAAATTATTTATTAGATATTGGATTTATGTGGAAAGTCTACTGTAAAAGTTATTCAATCACATTGGCAAAGTTGTTGCAAGTAATCTCTTGAAGGTTCATTTTTGGACCATTCCATTCTGGTTAAGAATAGTTCTGCCAGAGTAATTCATTGTGAAGAAAAGCTCACATAAGATAAATTATCAAAGTTAAAAATAAAATAATTATTGTAATGAATGGCACACAATTATTGCAATAGAAAACAAAACATCTCTAAATATATGACACTCAAAGTTTTACAAAATTGAACTTATAACAAAAAATAAATCGATGACAGCACCTGAAAAAGAAAACTGGCACTACATGACTAAGCAAGAACACAATTAAAGAGAACTCTTGAGAAGACTAAAACACGCTCCTATTTTACAAACACAAAAAGGCCTGTGAGCTACTAGCTAAGATCCTAAATTCAAAAAGGTCTTCATAAATGTGAAGAGACACACTAAATATCATGATTATCAATGGGGATATTTTGGATTTACCTACACCAAGGTTGTGACTGATGTCTAGCAGAAATGTGTAAGAACTTATGATCTTAGTCAAATATTTCTCTGAATCTTGAACCTTGTACCGTATACAATGCATGCCATCTTCAGCATGACCTGCCTCCACCCTCCACTCTGGATGTTTAATTACCTTGTGGCATGGAAATTTGGTAACTATATGTATGTGTACATATAGCAACCACAAAAATACAAAAATGTTCTCTCTTTATATGTCTCTCTGTCTCTGTCTCCCTCTGACAGCCAAGTATAAAGGGGTCCCCAGAGAACCTATGACCAGCCTGTGCACGGGGAGAATGGGGTGGAGCCATGGGAAGTTCGCATCATTTGCAGCAGGGAGGAGCCTGGCCTCTCCTGTTCCAGGGTGGTAATCTGGGATTGAAGCTGTGAGGCAGAAAGACAACTAGCAGGACTCTTGCTTTGCTGAGACTCTCCGTTTTTTTTTTCCTTTTCACCCAATAAACCCTGCCCTATTCACCCTTCAAAGGGTCTGCGAGCCTAATCTTTCCAGGCTGTGTAACAAGGACCCTAAGGAGAAAGTCCTACAACATCTCTCTCTCAATCTCTCTCTCTCTCTCTCTATCCATCTATCTAAAACAAATCTTGCAGCATCCTAATTTCCCATGCCACAAGATTGCACCAAATATGCATATTCACACATACATACATTCGGTTGCCTAATTTCTCATGTCACCAGATTTTATATATGTATGTATAATATATAATGCATATAAGCGAATACATAAATATACATCAATAATACATACATAGAACTTTTATGGGTTTTGTGATTGGTATGCAGTTGGTAACATAAATATATAAGTAATATTTTCCAAATAAATAAAATGATTACAAGTGTTCAATTACATTAATTTTTTAAAACACTGTTTAATCTTGGTTACACAGCAGTAAACTATATGGAAGATAAAATAGATTGCTGAATAAAACAATTATATTAGAGCCTTTGATAAAATTCAAGGGCTTGTATACATGTCAGTTGCCTGGTTGTGACACTGAACTATAGTTGTACAAGATGTTATCATTTCCAGAAGTGGGCACAGTATACAAATGAGCTCTTTTGGTATTATTTCTTACAATTGTATGTGTATCTATAATTATTTCAATTAAAAATAATAATCAAGGAACACTTGGGAATGAAATGAACTCTCTGATGCCCAATAAGCTGCTCTCATTCACCATTTCACAACCTGCATCTTCACTATTTCAAACCATTCTATTCCTGCTTTCTCTTCCTACACACCTACCAAAAGTAAAATAAACTGAATTAAACAATTTTTTACATAACTTACCCAGGAAAATTCATTAATCAACCCCTCACCCCCATAGATATTTAGAAAATATTAGCTCAGGGCAGAATTTTCTCAGAAATTCCACTCTCTGTATTTTATATTGCATTTCTGATTACAGTAATGTCATTATTATTGATTTTTTTTTTTTTTTTGAGACAGAGTTTCATTCTGTCATCCAGGCTGGAGTGCAATGGCACG
Source organism: Pan troglodytes (assembly GCF_028858775.2). Classification (NCBI taxonomy): domain Eukaryota; kingdom Metazoa; phylum Chordata; class Mammalia; order Primates; family Hominidae; genus Pan; species Pan troglodytes. The sequence continues at coordinate 115,678,252 of NC_072403.2, forward strand.
ATTTCAGCTCACTGTAAACTCTGCCTCCCGGATCAAGCAATTCTTGTGCCTCAGCCTCCCTAGTAGATGTGATTACACGAATGTGCCACAACGCCCCACTAATTTTTGTGTTTTTAGTAGAGGCGAGGTTTCACCATGTCAGCCATTCTGGTCTCCAACTCCTGACCTCAGGTGATCTGCCCACCTCAGCCTCACAAAATGCTTTGATTACAGGTGTGAGCCACTGCCCCCAGCCTATTATTATTGATTAATATATCAATTTCTGAGAATCGAAAATTGCTAATAAGTTAGAAATATATTTGGTACCTTTTGTATCAAATCGGACAATAATATTTTAAAAAATGTATTCTTCTTAATTTGATGCAAATTTAATGATAAAAGGAAAAGATAAAAAGATTAATATCTTATTTCACCTGGACTTTATATTTTTACTTGTAAAAAATTCTGTTACCAGCAGAGCTTCATTTTATTTCATTGGACATATTAGTGTTATGAATAGACATTAATTTCAAAAACCGAGTATAAGCAGTTGAATTATTATCCACATTTGTTTGCATTTATTATTTCAAGTGCAACATCACAGCAGAAAATCAGGTTATTTCACACACCATTTCAAATCACCAAAAATAATCATGCATATATTTGAGCATTTTATTACCCTATTTCATAGTGAAATATAAAGAATATATTTTTTCTTGGGTTTAAGTTTTTCTGTACTCATTTGATTAACAAAATCAACTGTATATAGCCCATTCAATGCTCCATTTCCTTCTGCAAAATTTCAAACACAAAATCACAAGATATGTCATTACAAAGACTACCAGCAGAATTAAATGTGACACACAAAACATTACATCATTTTCCTTTTACCCTTTCAAAAAGAACATGTTGGATTGAGCTAATTTTAGGTTTCAGATGAAATGTAATCACATCATTTCACCCTCACCTAGGGAAGTAAAAAATTAAACTTCATGCATTAGGCTATAACCTTAAGATTATGAAATGATCTCTTTTCTTTAATTCACTGGCAATATAATAGTTACATCACTTTAGAAGAGATTAGAATTTCAACACAAGATCCACGGAGAATTTTAATTTCCCTGACTGGTCTCCTGCTAGTTTTAAACAGATAACTATCAATTCTTTATAAAATGTAGTAGAGTTACATTAACTAGATAACTTCAGGTCTGAAAAGCAAAACTGGTATAATTCATCTGGTAGACTAACCAAGGTTTTTATATTTGAGTTAAAAATGTAATTTACAAAAAAATAATTAACTAATAACTTGTTGTGCATTAAATATGTTTCAGACACTATTCAGCATCAACAGTGAATTCAGTAATAAGAAAACAAGTGTCTGATTTTAAGGATTTCTGTTCTACTAGGATTACAAAGAACTATTGGGCAATTATAATTGAATATAGGAAGTGTGACAACTAGAGTAATTATTTGGAGATAGAGGCTTACAAATAAAATAAGAATGTATCTAGTTCAATATTGGGAGGCATGGAAAGCCTTCTAAAAATGTCATGTCCAAGTCAAAACTATAAACTAATTTCTGCTAATGGTTTGCACTTTATCTTGAAGACAAATGGTGTCTATTGACTACATTTAACGACGGCAGAGTTAAACCAGATTTGTATTTTTAAAAGATCCTTCAGGCCGGGTGCAGTGGCTCACGCCTGTAATCCCAGCACTTTGGGAGGCTGGAGTGGGCAGATCACCTGAGGTCGGGAATTCAAGACCAGCCATGACCAACATGGAGAAACCCTGTCTCTACTAAAAATACAAAATTAGCCAGGCTTGCTGGTGCATGCCTGTAATCCCAGCTACTCAGGAGGCTGAGCAGGAGAATCGAGAATCGCTTGAACCTGGAAGGCGAAGGTTGTGCTGAGCCAAGATTGTGCCATTGCACTCCAGTCTGGGCAACAAGAGCGAAACTCTGCTCAAAAAAAAAAAAAAAAAAAAAAAAATCTTTCAAGCTGAAGTACAGACAATGGATAGAGGAAGGGCAGCTGGCAAGATATACAAAAAGCTTATATAAAGTCTCAGCCCAGTGACTAATTCTTACAGCATTGCTAGATCAAAAGTACCACAGGTTAGATTTGGATCCAGAGATTGAGACTCTGCTTACCAGAGCGCCTCATGACAGCTAGCGACCAACCTAGCTATCTACACAGTGGCATTTTGACTTACCACTTGTTTTCATTCTGCATGAGTAGAACACCATCAGTAGCCACCCAGAGTTCTGGCAAAATGAAAGGCAAAGCATGTATGTATCCTCTTGACTTAATACTATATAGATGCATCAAACCCTCACTATGATTGTGAAATTTTAACAAGATTCACTTGCTTTGATTCAGGTTTGAAATAAGCCCTATGATGGTTCTCCACTTTCAAACTACTCCACTGGCTCAGTTTATATAATATACGATTATTTTTTTCCTTGTTCTTCTGATTTTAATCATCCTTTATATTGAAGGCTCAAATCATCTGCCCTCCTCAGCATCCCAAAGACCTGGGATTACAGGTTTGAGCCACTGCACAAAGCCAGGCATATAACTTTTAATTTTGACATATATTCAAGAGACAAAAAGATAAAAATTAACAATAACAGCATAAAGTTGATTGTTCTGCAAGACACTTTATATAAGCCCCATGGTAACTATAAGAAAATATGTATAGAAGATATATAAAAGAAAATTAGAAAGGAATCAAAGCATGTTACTACAAATAATAAAGGAAATACAAAGAAAGACGGCAAAAAATGAAAAGAAGGATGAGGAAGATACCAAACAGAAAACAGTTAACAAAATGGTAATAGTAAGCCCTTCCCTATCAGTAATTAAATCTAAATGAATAAGACTGCCCAATCAAAATACATACTGCGGCTGAAAGGATTTTTTTTAAAAGATCCAACTATGAGCTTTTTATAGGAACTCATTTTAGATTTAAGAACACACATAGTCTGAAAAAGAAAAGATTTTTAAAACTCCATAAAAATGGTAACCAAGAGAGCAGCAGTAGCTGCTGAATAAAACAATTATATTAGAGCCTTTGATAAAATTCAAGGGCTTGTATACATGTCAGTTGCCTGGTTGTGACACTGAACTATAGTTGTGCAAGATGTTATCATTTCCAGAAGTGGGCACAGTATACAAATGAGCTCTTTTGGTATTATTTCTTACAATTGTATGTGTATCTATAATTATTTCAATTAAAAATAATAATCAAGGAACACTTGGGAATGAAATGAACTCTCTGACGCCCAATATCAGACAAAATAGATATTAAATTAAAAACTATCACAAGACAAAAAAGACCATTATATAAATAATAAATGAGTCAATACAGAGAAATATAACATTTATAAATACATATACACACCCATCAGAGAACCCAAATACAAAAATAAAATTTTGACGGAACTGAAATAAGTAGATAATAGCATAACAGTAGAATTTAATACCTCACTTTTAATAATAGATAGAACAATGATACAGAAGATCAATAAGGAAACAGACTGCTTTAACAGCACTATAACCCAAGTATACCTAGCAAATATATACAAAACATTCCACCCAAGAGCATGAGAATACATATACTTCTCAAGCACAAACAGCACATTGCACAGAATAAATCACATTTTTTGGGGAAAAAAGTATACATTTTTAAGGAGATTGAAATCACATCAAATCTTAAATACAATGGAAATAAACTAGGAATTAATAACAGAAGGAAACTGGAAAAATCATGAATATGTGGGAAATAAAGAAAATAATCTTAACAATCAATAGGTCAAATAAGAACTCAAAATGGAAATTTAACGATACAACATGGGAAGTTCGTTACCACCAAAACTGCCTTACAAGAAATGCTAAAGGGAGATCTTCATGCTGAAAGAAAAGGGTGGTAATGAATAACACAAACACATCTGAAAGTATAAAACTCACTGGTAAAACTAAGTAAACTGTAAAGTTCAGAGTACTCTAATACCACAATGGTGTGTACCTCACATATCTGTAGTATAAACGTTAAAAGACAAAACTATTAAAATAACAATAACTGTAATAATATGTTATGGGATATGCCAAATAAAAAGATTTAAATTGTAACATCAAAAATTCAAAATGTTGAAGGAGTGAAATTAAATTATACAGGTGTTTTTGGAGGGGTTTTGTGTGTGTGATCAAAGTTAAGTTGTTCTCAGCTACCCATTATAACCATGATTTTTTGCAAGCTTCAAAGCAAAAACCTGTGGTTGAAAAACAAAAATAAACAACAAGGAATAAAAACATATAACTAAAGAAAATTGCATAGCAGCAAAGGAAGACAGCAAGAGAGAAAAAAAAAGGAATAAAGAATCTACAAAACAACTAGAAAACAATTAATAAAAATGGCAGTAGTAAGTCCTTACTTATCAACAGTTACCTTCAAGGTAAATGGATTAAATTCTCCAGTCAAAAGTCATACAGTGGTTGAATGGATTGATGATATTAATAATAAGACCCAACAATATGCTGCCTACCAAAGAAAAAATCATTGCAACCATGAGAACACACAAAGACCGAAAGTGAAGGAATGGAAAAGATATTGCAGGCAAATGGAAACCAAAAGAGAGCACAAGTAGCCATACTTATATGATAAAAATAGACTTTAAGCCAAAAACTGTAAAAACAGAAAAGGAAGATTATTATATAATGATAAAGGGGTCAATTCAGCAAGAAAATGTAACAATTGTAAATATATTTGCACCCAACACTGGAGCATCTAAATATATAAAGCAAATATTGATAGATCTGAAGGGAGAGATAGACTGCAGTAAAATAACAGTATAGGACTCAAAAACCTTACTTTCAAGAATAGACAGATCATCCAGACAGAAAACCAACAAAGCAACATTATAAATGAACTGCCCTCTGGAACAAAGGGACCTAACAAATATATATAAAATGTTCCTTTCAACAGCTACAAAATACATGTTCTTTTCAACTGTACATGGAACATCCTGCAAAAGAGATTACATATTAGGCCTCAAAATGAGTCTTAACAAATGTAAGCAGACTGAAATCATATCAAGTATTTTTTCTGACCACAATGGTATAAAACTAGAAATCAATAATAGGACGAAATTCAGAATATTCACAAATATGTAAAAATTAAGCAACATGCTTCTGAACAACCAATGGAGCAATGAAGAAATTAAAGGGGAAATTTACAAATTTTCTGAAACAAATGAAAATTAAAAACACAAAACCCCAAAACTTACAGGGTAGGGCAAAAGCAGTTCTAAGAAGGAAGTTTATAGCAATAAACACCTACTTCAAAAAAGAAGAAGGATCTCAAATAAACAACCTAACTTGACACCTAATAGGCTAGAAACAAGAACAAACTAAGGCCAAAGTTAGTCGAAGGATGGGAATTATAAGCATCAGAATGGGAATAAATGAAATAGAGACTAGAAAACAATAGAAAAGGTCAACAAAACTATGGGGTTGCTTTTTGAAAAGATAAACAAAATGAACAAACCTTTAGCTAGAGAAGAAAAAATAACAAATACTCTAATAAATATTAATATAATAAATAATAAAAAGAGGGCATTATAATTGATATCACATAGTTACAAAGGATCATAAGAGACTATTAGGAACAATTAAATATCACAAAATTGTGTAACCCAGAATAAATGGACAAATTCCTTGACAGATGCAACCTACCAAGATGAAATTATGAGAAAATAAAAAATCTGAGCAGACCAATAATGAGTATGAAAATTAAAACAGTAATAAAAAGTTTCCCATCAAAGAAAAGCCCAAGATGTGACGGCTTCACTGTTGAATTCTACTAAATATTTTAAAAATAAACAATACTAACTCTTCTTAAACTCTTCCACAAAATTAAGGATAAGGGATTACTTCTAAATGTATTTAATGAGGCCAGAATTATCCTGATATAAAACTCAGACAAATCCACTACAAAGAAGGGATTCTAGGACAACATTCCCAGTGATCATTGATGCAAATATCCTCAACAGAATACTAGCAAATCAAATTCAACAGCACACTGAAAAGATCATTCACCATTACCAAGTAGGATTCATTCCAGGGATACAAGGATAGTTCAACATAAGCAAACCAATAAATATAATGCATCACATTAACAGAATAAATGATAAAAGCCACCTGATCATCTCAATTGACACAAAAAAAGCACTGGATAAAATTCAGCATCATTTGATAATAAAAACCCTTTACTATTAGAATAAAAGGGATATACCGCAACACCATATAGGTCATTATGACAAACTCACAGATAACATTATATTCAATGCAGAAAAGTTGGAAGCTTTATAGTTTGAATTCAGATAGCGTGATGCCTCCAGCTTTGTTCTTTTGGCTTAGGACTGACTTGGCAATGAGGGCTCTTTTTTGGTTCCATATGAACTTTAAAGTAGTTTTTTCCAATTCTGTGAAGAAAGTCATTGGTAGCTTGATGGGGATGGCATTGAATCTATAAATTACCCCTGTTTTCTTCTAATAGTTTCATAGTTTTCAGTATTTCATTTAAGTCTTTAATTGACTTTAGGCTGTTTTTTGTTTGCTTTTGTTTTATTTTTTTTATATGGTATAAGATAAGGGTGTAATTTCACTGTCCTGCCTGTGGATATCCAGTTTTCCAAACACCGTTTATTGAAGACTGTCCTTTTCCCATTGCGTGTTCTTGTCACATTTTTGAATATCAGATTACTGTAAATGAATTATTTGTGGGTTCTCTATTCTTTATGTCAGCTCCATGTTTTTATGCCAGTATAATGCTTGTATTAGTCCATTCTCACACTGCATGCTGTTTTTGTTTCTATGGAAGCTTTTCCTCTAAGATCCAGCACAAGACAAGGAAGCACACTCTCACCATTTCTATTCAACACAGTACTGCAAGTCCTAGCCAGAGCAATTAGGAAAGAGAAAAAAATAAAATCCATCCAAATTATAAAGAAGTAAGTTAATAAATCCATCCAAATTAAAAAAATAAGTTTTTTTGGCAGATGACATGATCTTATATGCAGAAAAACATAAAAACTCCACCAAAAAAAAAAAACCTGTTTGAACTAATTTTAAAAATTCAGTAAAGTTGAAGGATACAAAATCAGCGTACAAAAATCAGTAGCATTTTTATAAACAACAAATTTTTTGATATGATCCCAAAAGCAAAAGTAATAAAAGTAAAAATAGACAAATGGGATTACAACAAAATAAAAGGTTCAACATAGGTAAAGAAACAATCAACTGAGTGAAGAGACAACCTACAAAATGGGACAAGAAATTTCCAGTATCTAAAAAGGGGTTAATATATAAAATACACAAAGTATTAAAACAACTCAATAGCAAGAAAACAAGTAACCTAATTAAAAAGTGGGCAAAAGAAATCAATAGACATTTCTCAAAAGAAGACATATAAATGTCCAACAGATATCTGAAAAAATGTTCAACGTCACTATTCACCAGGGAAATACAAAATAAAATGAGAGTGAGATATCATCTCACATCTGCTAGGACGGTTATTATCAAAAAAGACAAATGATAACAAGTGTTGACAAGGATGTGGAGAAAAGGGGACATTTACACATTATAAGTAGGAATTTAAATTAGTACAATCATTATGGAAAACTGTATGGAAGTTCCTCAAAAATTTAAAAATAGAACTATCATAGGATCTAGAAATCCCACTATTGGATATATTTAAGATAATAGAATCAGCATACTGAAGCGATATCTATTCTCTCATGTTTATTACAGGATTATTTACAAAAGCTAAGGTATGGACAGCCCAAGAGTCCAGCAATAAATGAATGGTTAAAGAATATGGAGTATATATACAATTAAATACATTTGGCCTTAAAAATAAGGAAATCCTGTCATTTGTCACAACATGGATGAAACTATAGAACATGATGCTAAATGTAATAAGCCAGGCACAGAAACATAAATACCACATGATCCCACTCACATTCAGAATCTAAAATGTTTGATCTCATTGAAGTAAAGAGCAGAATGATGGTTACCCAGGGCCCGCGGTGTTGGCTTAGTGGCTAGGCAGATGTTGCTCCAAGGAAACAAAATTTCAGTAAGATAAGAATAAGTTCAAGAGATCTATTATACAACATGGCCACTATTCTTAATAACTATTGTATTCTTGAAAAATGCTATGAGAGTGGATGTTAACTGTTATTTAAAAATGATAACTATGTGAGTAATGCAATTAGCTAGATTTAGTCATTCCACAATGTACACATATTTTGGAACATCATACTGTACATGACAAATACAATTGTATCTGTAAACTTAAAAAATGAAAGAAAAACATCAAAACCAATAAAGTATATATACAACATACCAAAAGTTAAGGGATGCAGCAATGTAGTACTAATAGGGAAGTTTATAGTGATAAATAACTACATTAAAAAAAAAGAAGATAGATCTCAAATAAAAAAACTAACTTTATACCTCAGTGAACTAGAAAAAGAAGAATAAGCCAAGCCCCAAGTTAATTGAAGGAAATCATAAAAATTAGGGCAGAACTAAATAAAACAGAGAAGAGAAAAATAATAGAAAAAAGAGTCGATGGAACTAAGAGTTGGTTTTTTGAAAATAAGGTTAACAAAACTTTAGCCAGACCAACAAAAAAAGGGAAGACTCAAATAAATAAAATCAGAAATGAAGGAGGAGACATAACAACTGATGCTACATAAACAGGGTTATGAGAGGCTACTATGAAGGACTATATGCCAATAAATTGGATAATCTAGAAGAAATGGATAAATTCATAAAAACATATACTCTACCGAGGCTGAATCGTGAAGAAATAGAAAATCTGAACAGATCTATAACTAGTATGGTGATTGACTCAGTAATCAAACACTGTTCAACAAAGAAAAGCCCAGGATCACAGCTTTAATGGAGAATTCTACCAAACACTTGGCGAATTAATACCAATTCTTTTTCAAACTCTTCCAAAAGATTGGAAGGAAGGGAGCACTTCCAAACTCATTTTACGTGGCCAGCATTACCCTGTTACCAAAGCCATATAAAGATACTACAGGTGCTCCTCGACTTACTACAGGGTTACATCCTAATAAACCCCACTGTAAGTCAAAAATATTAAGTTGGAAATGCATTTAGTACCCCAATAATCTCATCATAAAGTCAGAAAATTGTAACTCAAGCCATAAGTTTGGATGTTCATCAACTTACTATGGGGTTATGTCAGAATAAACCCATTGTAACGTTGAAAAATCCTAATTTGAACCATTATATATCAAGGACCATCTATACAAGAAAAGGAAACTACAGGCCAATATTCCTGATGAATATAGATGGAAAAATACTCAACAAAGTACTAGAAAACTAAATTCAACAGCACATTAAAATCATCATACAAAATGACCAATCGGAATTTATTCCTGAGATCCAAGGATGGCTCAATGGATTAACATATAAAATAAATCAATGAGATACACCACATGCCTTAGTTCATTTGGGTTTCTACAACAAAATGACATATTTTCTGTGGCTTATAAACAACTCTCATCTGGGTAATCTAAGGTCAAAGCACCAACAGAGTTTGTATCTGATGAGGCTCTGATTCCCATGAACAGCATATTTTCCCTGCATCCTTACATGGTGGAAGGGACTAGCTAGCTCTCTGGAATTTCTTTGATAAAAGCACTAATCCCATTCATGAGGGCAGAGCCCTTATGACCTAATCACCTTCCAAACACCCCATCTTCTAATGCCATCACATTAGAGACTAGTTTTTAATGTATAAATTGGGGGGAATACAAATATTTAGACTATAGCATCACATTAACAGAATAAAGGGTAAAAAAAATCACATGATTATCTCAGTAGAGGCAAAAAACATTTGACAAAAATTTAACATCCTTTTATAATTTAAAAAAACACTCAACATACTAGAAATAAAAGATATTACCTCAACATAATAAGGGTCATATATGAAAAGCCTATAGCTGACATCATACTCAATGATAAAAAACTGAAAGCTTTTCATTTAAGATCAGAAACAAGGTTAGAATGGTCACTCTCACCACTTTTATTCAACATAGTACAGGTAGTCCTAGCTAGAGCATTTAGGCAAGAAAAAGGATCAAAAGGCATCCAATTTGTAAAGGGAGAAATAAAATTATCACTGTTTGCAGGATACATTATAAGTAGAAATTCATAGAGAGTCCACAAAATGCTGTTATAACTAAAACATAAATTCAACAAGGTTGCTGGATAGAAAATCTATATATAAATATTAGTTGCACTTATATTCATTAACAATAAATAATTTTTAAAGGAAATTTTTTAAACATCTAATTTACAATAGTATGAAAAGGAATAGAATACTTAAGAATGAAGCTAACCAAGAAAGCAAAGACTTGTACATTAAAAAGTATAAAACATTCCTGAAATAAGTGAGACAGAAATAAATGGGAACTATTTCATGTTCATGGATTGGAATACATTGTTGAAATATCCATACCACTGAAAGCAATCTACAGATTTCAATGAAATCCCTAACAAAATACCAATGGCATTTTGCAAAAATAGAAAAGTCAATCCTAAAATTTATATGGAATCACAAGGCAACTCAAATAGTCAAAATGATCTTTAGAAAGAACAAAGCTGGAAGCCTCACACTTTTGGAATTCAAAACATATTACAAAATGACAGCAATCAAAGCTCTAAGGAACTGGCATAAAGGCAGACAAATAGACCAAAGCAACAGAATAGAGAGCCCAGAAATAGACCAGCCACATATGGTCAACTGACCTGTGGCAAGAGTACCAAGGATATAAAATGTGGAAATGATAGACAGCCTTTTCAATAAATAGTGCTATGAAAACTGGATATGATATCCACATGTAACAGAATGAAATTGTACTCTTATCTTACACCATACATAAAAATCAACTCAAAATGGATTAAAGACTTAAACATAAGACCTGAGGCTATTAAACTATTAGAAGAAATTATAGGGAAAGAGCTTCAGGACATTGGGCTTGGCAATGCTTTGCTGAATATGACACCAAAAGAACTGACAGCAAAAGAAAAATAGATAAGTGAGATTTCATCAAACTAAAAAGTTTCTGCACTGCAAAGGTAACAATTAACAAAGTGAAAAGGCAACCTATGAAATGGGAAAAATATTTGCAAACTCCATATCTGATAAGGGTTTGTTATCCAATATATATAAGAAATTCCAAAAACTCGATAACAAAAATAACAAATAACCTGATTAAAATATCAGCAAAGGACTTGAACAGACATTTTTCCAAAGAAAGCATACAAATGGCCAACTGATAGATAAAAGCATGCTCAACATTGCTAATCATCAGAGAAACGCAAATCAAACCCACAAGATACTGGCTTACACCTATTAGATTTGTTATTATGAAAAAATAGAGATAAGTATTGTCAAGAATGTGGAAAACAGGGAACTCCTGGTACACTGTTGGTGGAAATGTAAAATGATGAAGCCACTATGGAAAACAGTATGGAAGTTATGTAAAAAACTAAAAAATGTAACTACCATATGATCCAGCAACCATACTGCTGGATATATAGCTAAAAGAACTGAAATAAGTATCTCTTCAAGTATACTTCCATGTTTTTATAGCACTATTCACAATAGCCAAGATGTGGATACAACCTAAATATCCATTAAAGGATGAATGGATTTAAAACATGTGATATATACATATAATTGTATGTGACTACGTAAAGTATACACATTATTCAGCCTTAAAAAAGAAAGAAATCCTGCCATATGTGACAACATGGATGAACTTTGAGGGCATTATGTTAAGTGAAATTAGCCAATCACAGAAGGACACATAATGTGTGATTCCGTTTATATGAGTTATCTAAGGTAGTCAAAATCATAGAAGTGGGAAGTAGAATGGCAATTGCCAAGGACTAACTAGCGGGAAGGAATAATGAGGAATTGCTGTTCAATGGGTATATAATTTTGGTCATGCAAAACAAAAAATAATTTCCGTAGATCTTCTATATAACAAACAATGTGCCTTTAATTATTAACAATAGTGTAGTCTAGTCTTAAAAATTTGTTAAGAGGGCAGATCTCATGTTACATATTTTTATCTAATAAAAAAACTAGTTCCAGCTACTGGGGAGGTTGAGGCAGGAGAATCACTTGAGCCTGGGAGGCGGAGGTTGCAGTGAGCCAAGATGGCACTCTAGCCTGTGAGACTCTGCCTCAAAAAAAAACAAAAAAAAAAACAAAAAAAAAAACCGATCTTAAAATAAAACAAAAATTTACCAGTTTCCTTTGAATTTCATGCTTAGAATACGTAGGAAGAAAAACAAGAACTATTTTAAAAATGTTTAAATCCAGCAAAAAGAAAGAAAAGAAATATCTATCATGCAATGAGATATATGGTTGTAAAACCACATCCCTTGGTATACTGTATCTCTTAAAATGGTGGTTATTTGTATATGACTAAATAACAATCATTTTTGGTTATCAAACTTTAAACTTAATACTAGAAAAGTAATTTTCACTTTCTTTCTATAATTACACTTGTCTAGACAGATTACTCAGAATCTGAAATCCTTCTGTAGCTAGAGATTGTAGATTTCTCATCTGACAGGCAAATTTGACTTTACATTTCCTATTAGTTGAGATCTTCATATGTCATTAACCTTTTTATCCCCACACTTAACTTTTTAAATAAAACTAAAATTCGGAAGTAACAATACCAAACCACAAACCTGTAGAAAAGAGTACTTTTCAACCTTTCTCTTGCATACGTTGTTTTTCTGCAACATAGAGAATTTAAGAATGCAGATTAAGGATTTAAAATTACATTTCAGGTATCTGTTGATAAAATACAGTATGCTGTAACTTTATTATATTTAGTAGAAACTATTACTGACCTGGGGTCTTTCCCTCTTGATTAGATAATTTAAAAGATACAAGTAGGGTTGAGGTACAGGCCATATCATGTCAAATGGTAGTTATTCATACACAAGTTCTACCTATGCAGGTTATCCAGAGACCAAGTTGAAGGGACCAACTACCAGGTGAGTGAGTCAGGAGTACTAAATTTTTTTGTTTCAATGGGGAGGCTCATCTAGGTTACATTAAGTAGTGCTAGTCTAGTGTAAGATCATAGAAAGGAATGTTTCAGCCATTTCTTACAGGAGTCCTGGAAAAAGTGAACAATCCAGTCAGAATTGAAGGACAACAAAGTGCATAGAGCTAGGGTGATCTAACAGCAACTGGAACTCGGAAGTCTGACAACTAGGTTACCTTGCCATCCTTCAGCAAGCAGCCGTCTGATGAACTTGACTCTGGAACTCTTTATACCTCTCAGCCATTTGGGAATGTACAGTTTTCTGTTTTCTGCTTTCTCATCTATAACATTATTACCTCACTTCTCCAGTTCAGCTTTATACAAAAATGGATCTGGTTATCCAGGGGATTAGCATCTTCCACTTTAAAGAGAGCCTTGAAAGATGTCGTAAGGTACTGTTTAATAGAGAAGGTCACCTAGGGACAAGTTCCAACCCCCTGGATCCAAAAGTTGGAGTCAGAGTGTGAGTTTTGTTACGTGGAAGAAGTCCCTTAAAGATGACTGTGGGTGAGAACTGTGAGAAAAACAACACGGCTGGGCGGAGTGGCAGGCATTGTCATCAACACTTGGGCAAAGACCAAGTAGGAAAGACAATATGGTGAGAAAAGACTTTATAGCCAATAAATGAGCATGTCATACTGAAGGAGCTGTAGAATAGAACAGATGGGAGTCTGGCCTTAAAAAAATCAAGGGTCAACTGAGAAAGAGAGGGGGAAAAAAAGTAAAGATGAAAATAAATGCTACAGGTTGAAGGCTAATTGGTATGACTCCCCTAGCACTAGGCTCCATCTGCCTACTTTTCCTATGTATATATTTTGGACTTTTTAACGTATCCACTGCAGAAAGAACCAAAATATTGGAATCTAAATTAGGTTTTCCCACTCATCTATGGATGGTAAACATGACAGTGTGAGCACAACCTCAATTATTATTTACATGCTCAGAATGTAATTGGTTCCAATAAAAGTTTTAGTCTATGACCCACTTCCAGCTTTTAACTGGGTTTACTCTGGTAGTACGGGTAATTGTGAGGGGGATTGCTGGGAGGAGGTAGAGATTATCCCTTTTATTATTTATATATTCATTAAATAGTGACATATGTAAATATGAAATATATTCATTAAATAGTGACATATGTAAATATGATTTTTTAGTGTTTTAAATTTTTTTTCAAGTAATTAAAAAAAAGTCTCACAAGAGTTTAACTAGTAGCCTTTCTGGATATGGGTATAATTTCTGAGTATATATTTACATATGAATATTTAATATTTACATTACTTTGAGCATAAATACTATGGCTGAATATGGAAGTTTTTCCTCTACCATGTGAGGAAAAAAACATATGCCATTGCTATGAATATAAAGGTCAGGAAAAGGAAGAAGAAATACAACATTGTCAATGAAAGATGAAAAGAGAGGAAGAAAATGTATGAAGTTCATTTAAATACAAACAGGCTTTATATAAATTCTTGTAACACATTATTTTTAAAAATTGTTGAAATGAGTAAAATAATATACTTATATTTTTACATTTTAAATGTTTTAATCCTTTTTATAATCAAGAAAAAATATGGAACCAAATTACAGTTCTTAATGGAGTTTGAGGAAATACATACTTGGTTAATTTTATGCTATTTTAGTGGCCTAATTCTTAGGCATATACAAATGTGCATATTATAAGCTGATTTGAATGGGGTTCTGAAAATAGCTAACTACAACCCTAGTGAAATTATAAATTGTTTTACTTGAATAATTGCTTTGAAAAGATCAATTTTTCTTTTCTATTTTCATTTAGTCAAAATGTATTATTTAATGTTGGACCACACCTAAACTCAACACTGAGGAGATAATTAAGTTTTATTAAGTAAAAGGAAGGACATAGCCAAAAATATTTTTTCTTAGAGCTGAAACAAAATTTTAAGAATTAGCAGATAATTGCTGTGTTCCTAAGAAAAATACATTCATTGTTCCTCCTAAATATCAAGTTATTTATAGAACAGATTCTTATTATTAACATTTATAATAACTGATAAAAGATTATTCAATTTATAAATACCATTTGGAGACATCACATTTACATTTAACTCAATAAGTTTTCATGAAGAAATGCTCTTATTACTTAAATCTTATATAAAATCATTATACATGATTATTAAAAGCTGCATGTTTACAAAACAATACAAAAGAGCATAGCAAAGATGAGACAAAAAGATGAATTACCACTTTAGTCTAGCAATTCTGAGACTTAAAAGACTGACAACAATCTTCTTTCTAATGCTAAAACACTAAAAAGAAGGAGAGAGAGAGAAAGAAATTTGGTTCTGCCTTCTCCCCAGCTCTCCTCTCCCTAAAAATGGCCTCTGATTAGAATGATTGTGAATTTGTGGCTGAAAATCACACTGAAAAATATAAACCTTTCTATCTACCTTCTAAAATGATTAACTCAAATACAATTCAGGTCATCTAGCAGGCATAACCCATTTCCAGGTAGTAGAAAATGTTGAGAAATAAGAGCAAAAAGAACAGACACCATAGCGGAAGAGGAGTGAGTATTTTGGAGAGGCACTACTTGATTAACAATTATTTTGTAACAGCAGTCTCCAACTATCTGGGTGGCTTTTGCTATTGTATGGTCCAGAGGAAGCCTGGAATTCCAGTGAGTCTGGAAACATAAAGAGGAATGCCTAAGAAAAAGCCAGTAACTGGAGTGAGAGTGGACAAGATAAAGGGTTTTCTAAGGACCCCACAGAAAATTTGGAGACTCTTCCACCAACTCTCAATGTTCATGTGTTCTAGTTCCCTTGAATGTCACTAAACAGGCTTAGTTAAAATATTTAGCATCAAATTTTATTCACTGGCCCTGATATCTGACTAAGCATCACATGGGGATTGAATAAACCAACACATCCTTCTCTCATAGTCAAATTCCTATGAAAGTATCATATAGAAAGTTGTGAATGCTCAGACAGAAAACAGATTATTTTAACCCGGATTCTACATTTTATGCACATCTGAAGATATAAGAGTGAGATCACATGAAAGCAATTAAGCAGCTCACAGCCACAGAGTTTATCAAAGTCTCTTGTCAGAAGCAGCACTCTGTACCTGTCCCCGGGCAACACACCATCATCCCCCTCAGACACGGGCCTCTAAAACATGAGCTCTGCCCTCTGGGATCAGTGCACATAGACCAGGTGTCAATATCTCTTATGTACACATCTCTCTTTTCAGAGAGCTGCAGTTACCTCCCCCACCTGAGAGGAGGTGTCATCCCCAGCCAAAGGCAACTCTTATGAAGACTGACTGCTCCCTAATCCTTGGTAATAGCTGCATGGAATTTTTTTGGCAACTGTCTCTGGCCAACATAATTCACCAAGCTGCCCACATATACTCTTGCTGTCAGTCAGCATCAAGAGATAAACATTTCTCATGCTCTCTGATCTCTTTTCTCTTCATCATTACACACATATTATTCTCCTTTTCCCCTTCTCTGAACAAATTAGTTCCTTTATTCTCCAATTTCAAGTTTTGTGTCATGATATAAAAACCCTCTTGTTCCCAGTCTTCATCAAATATTTGTTTCACCATTGTGTCCTAATTGAACCCAGTTTCTCCAAAGCTTCAGAACAAAAACTCCTGTAGCCCACTAGTTTCAGAGAAAAGAAGCAAAACCTATTCTCTGCCAGTGCTATCCCCAGCCCTTACTTATCCACATTCTTATAAAAACAGCTCATCCCTAGAAGCCCTTGCCTTTCGGCTGTCCCAGAGGGCCTTGGCTCTCCCTAATGAAGATTTACAGACCAGAAAAGTAGTCTGTCTCTTCATGCTGGTAGCTGCAATAATACTGAATGACTATGGTGTCCCTTGGAACGGCTAATCTCATCACTTTCCTTCTTGCATCCTTGATCTCCCCACCTCTAATAAACTTAATCTCTGGTCTGCACTGACTACCCACTCACATGGCAACAGCAAAACCTGGCTAAAATCCAGAACTGTTTGATCTCTGAGAAATTAAGTTCAATGATCCCACTCTCACTATAATATAACTCTCACATAGTTTTTTCCACTATATCTATTTTTCAAACTCCTAAGACTCAAAACCTTATTTCTTCTAGTTTTCCCTAACCCACCAAAAACTTTCCTGCTTCCCTTCCTTCCTCTGGTTTGAGTTGTGTGACTCATCTTTTCAGAATGCTGTCTCCAAAATCCAACTTTTGATAGATTTTCAAAATCCAAATTTTGATAGATAGGTAATCCCCATTACCTTCTATTGTTCTAGGCCGGAAACATCAAAAACTTGAATCAACTCAAATGTCCGTTATTGCCAGAAAAATCACACAACCATACAGATTAATATCACTAATTCATTGTTTCTAGCTTCAACAGCAGTCTCCCTCTCTAATTACTATTCTCTCCCCTATTTATTGTCGAAACTTTTTTCTGTGCTAAGAGATGTGATCCTGACCATCCTCCTTTACAATTTCAGCATTTGACCCTGCTTTCCACTACACAGAGAAAACAGAAGTCCACCACATTCTTGCCTCCTTTTCTCTCTATTTACATTTAAGAACTGCCCCCTCTCCAATCTAAAATTAGTACTCTTCTTGTGAATCTTCAGTTTCTCCCTTTTCCTGCCCATGAGCATGAAAACCTAATCAAGCCTACCACATAAAAGGGGGGAGGGCATATACCTTAATATACCTCTGTAACCCTATTTTAAAAGAAAAATATCCCCAGAAATACATTTATACTTCACTGCCCCACTGCCCTTGTATTTTTCATTTAGCTTCCAAACACAAACCCATCCACTACTCTGAAGAATGTAAAATGGCTCCCAAGAATGGCTTTTCAAGACTAAATCCACCAGAATTCTCCATTTCTTACTTGACCTCTTAGTGGCTGTTAGCACTTTCGACCCTTAATTTCTTCAGCATATTCTCTCAATTTCTAGGACAACATGCTCTCCCATTTTATTACCTTCCTCTTCTTTACTGCTCCTTAGTATTTCTTAGACTTTTCTTACTCTGCTCATGATTTGGTGAACTTCAGGTTCTTGTTCTATGTCTGCTTCAACATTACCATTTTCTTTTGTTTTAGTGATGTGATCTCTTCCAGATCCATAGCTTTAATTAACTATATACTGATAACTCCCAAAGAGATATTCTAAGGCTTCATCTCCTTTCAGACCTCCTTATCTTTATAAACAACTTTCTATGGCTTCACTCACAATCATCAAACACACCAAATACAGTTAAGTCTAAAACTGAACATCTCTTCCCATTTGTGTTTCATTTTTTTTTTTTTTTTGGTAATTCTTTGTAAGAATTTACCAAATGGCTCAATCTTGAAATCTAGTCATAATCTTTACCTTTTCTTTCTCATCCTTAACCCATATTTAATCAGTAACCAATGGTTTTATCACCTGGATATCACCGGAATTTATGTGCTTACACCCTAGTTCAGGCCTCATTACTTATTCCATAGATTACTGGCCAACTACTACACTGGTAACTGATTACCTCTTCAATGTATACCCTGCACTGCAAACCAAGTACTATTTATAAAATGAAAATCTGATACCAGCACTCCTTTTCCTAAAATGCTTAACTGCTCCTCAGGATCTTCTGGATAAACCCAAGCTCCATAATGCTACTCATGGCTCTTCCTTAAATGGCACTCCTTACCATTTCAGAATCATGTCTTATCTACCCCTCCGCAACCGTATTGCTATGCTGTATCTGAGCAAAGATAAACTACTTTCTTTCTTCAGATTATAACAGTTCCCATGCCCCTTGTCTCCAAACAAGATTCCAAAAATAGAAGGTGTGACCTATCACCTGATTACTTTTTTCTTAACCTTGGATTTGAAACTATTTATACCAGAATTCACCACTGAGCATTCATCCCATGGATATCTAAATCCAGGTTAATGCATTAAGGTACTAGTCCTATTTATTTAAATTTATTTACTTATTTTGAGACAGAGTTTTGCTCTTGTTGCCCAGGTTGGAGGGCAATAGCACCATCTTGGCTTACCACAAACTCCACCTCCTGGGTTCAAGCGATTCTCCTGCCTCAGCCTCCTGAGTAGCTGGGATTACAGGCATATGCCACCACGCCTGGCTAATTTTGTATTTTTAGTAGACACAGGGTTTCTCCATGTTGGTCTGGCTGGTCTTGAACTCCCGATCTCAGGTGATCTGCCCACCTCAGCCTCCCAAAATGCTGGGATTACAGGTGTGAGCCACCATGCCCAGCCTAGTCCTATTTATTCTATAGTATACTATTTAGAGGGATATATATATATATATATATATATAGAGAGAGAGAGAGAGAGAGAGAGAGAGAATTACAGAGGGCTACACTCTATAATTGATTCACCATAGTATGTATTTCTTATGAAGTCACTTGCTTGTTTCAGTCACCTAATGTGACTGCAAGTTTCTGAAAGATGCCATACATGTCTGTCATATTTATCTCCATATGCTAGCAATTAGCACCTATGATAAATTATTGCTTATTGAAAGTGTAAATGTGTGGAAGCTAAAGCACCTCCATCTTGGAAGCAAATCTGCCATGTTGATTTAACTGATTAACCCCAGTTCTGGAAATGTCTCTAAGATTTCGAGTTTATCTATTGTTCCTTGTGTAAGAGCAGGTACTCACCATAGATCTTTCCCTTAGGTCAAACAACATCCATGTTATCATACTTCAGTTATCCTACAAATCCCATGTGAACCACTTCTTTACCTATGGTATAAAGCCCTGACTCTGGAGCATATGGGTGCAGGGATCCACCATCTTGTCTCACTGCCATGTGAGACATACATGTGGCTTCTGTTCATAAGTCTCAATTAAATGCTTTTAAGAAACTGGATTTGTCAGCCTCTTTCTTCAGCCTCACAGCTTCCTTGGACCTCGGGGTAGGTTTAAACAGTCCTGCCTATCTTGAAACAAAATGCATTAGTGGATAAATTAATTAATTAACTCAAGAGACAAATTCTGATTGTTTGGCAAGGTGATATCCAGCAGACTATGGACTGCTGCCCAGGTGATGGATGATTTTGGCTCAGTTGTCCATTGCCAGTTCAAACATCTGTGTCAAAAGTAATGAGATCATGTGATACAAGCAGGCAAATTAAGCTCGAAGAGTCACCAGAAGAAAGCGATAGGCCTAAATAGTGTTCACATTTAAAAGCTTCTTAAAAGAGGACAATACAACTTACAAGTACTTCGCTTTCTCTGCCAAATGCATAGAGGCCTGCCAAATTCACTGAGGCCTCCATCTAGAAGTCCATTTTTCTAAGAAGCTCTTTTTGATCTCCATTCCCCAAATTACAAGAGGATAGCTCTCATGGAGGTTTTATGTCTTTTTGTTTATACCTACGTCATGAGCTGTTTAGGAGAATAGACTTAAACTTGATTTCTCAGTGCCTGGTACTGTTTCTGAATAATAGTAGATTAATAGAGTAGTTTAATGAATTCCTGTTGAATGAAGAAATACATGCTTACATGAATAAAGAAACAACTCCCTAACTCAAATTTCATGAAAAGCTTAAAAGGTCTCAATAAATTTATTTTTTAACATTTTTAAAATAAATTTAAATACACGTACATCTAGAGGATAGGCAGGTGACCATTTTACTGGTCCGTTGACAAACTTAATTTTTCAAAACATAGAGGAGTCTCCCGATTATTTTTATTGCTATAATTAACTGCTTGAATATAATCAGTTTGATTTTCAGCATGGTGCACTGCACAGAATAAGCATAAGACATTCTTATTGAGTTAAATTAATTGAATGGTGGAACTGCATTGAATTTGATTTAGATACATCATTCTCACCCACATGAGATTACTGAAGAAGAAGACTAAATCATAATATGCTGGGGCTTTCTTATCCTATTAATTGATCTAGGTCATAAATCAATAACAAAAATTAACATTACTTGTACTGGAATCCAAACCCTACACACCTTTTATTTTTGACATATTAATAAACTAAAGGAATTCCCCTCCCCTATAAAAAAAATTATTAGTGAATTAATAGCTCAAGTCTCTGTTATTTCTTGAAATTGTAAACCAAAATGAGAATGAATAATGATTCTTCAGAATCAACCTGAAATAGTAATTGTTTTTTGGAGTACCTCGTTATTCCTCAACAAACTGATAGAGTTTTCATGTACCACAGTATCACTAACGTATTAAAGAATATGGCTTTCCAATTTAAATATATTTGGTGACAGATGGTCAGAATCTTTTTTTTTTAATCTTAGTGGACCATAACGTATAAAAACTGAACTGTACGTAAACTTTTTCTTTTTTACCCAGTAGCAGAAAGGTTCATGAGGAACAGATGTCTGTTTCTGCTGATTAAAGTAAAAGACATCTCTGAACACTTTTTGAAATCCATTTTATATGAAAATGTTCTAAGAATATAATATTGGATATGCTTAATGGATTCTGCAATATCAACACTTGTACAGAACTTACTCTTCTAAATATCCTTAAATATAATCCATTTTCTATAAAATAAATCCTGTGAAATAAAGATGCCAAATGGTGTGAGGTTCTCTTTTATCCACATTTTCCTTGTAATTATTACCCAGTGTTTACAACCTGGAGAGCTTTTGAAATGCAAGTTAGGATCTAACTAAAGAAGCCAGTTCTGCTATTTGAAATACTGCTACTTCTTGATAAATAGTCTATTATTTTATCCCCCTCTACATTTGCCACAATGCCACTATCATTTATCAGAACTATAATCATTGTTTTCTATCCTGGAATCCCTCTTTTCTCTCAGTTTCAAAGAGCAATAGTTAGCAATTATATTTTCCAACAGGGATTTGAAATGGTCATTACTGCTCTAAGACTGTAAGACTACCTGGAAGTGCCTGACTCCCCTGAGAGATGGCCTGTAGACAGGTCTCCCCAAATTCCTGAGAGATAACAAATCTGCTTGCCTGGTCCATTTCTGCTCAGACCTTCAGTGCTGTTAAATTATTCATGTTCCCCACATAACTCTGAGGATGATGCCATAAAACTTTAAGCTGTACTTCTCGGAGACAGAGCCCTGTTCTTATTGTATTTTAGATGAAATTTTGGAAAGAACTGGCTATGCAGTTGACACTGCCTCAATTTTCACTCCATGCTTTCAAAACTGGACCCTTGCCCTATTTCCTTCCTATTGGACCCCTTTTAGTTCTCAAAATCCAGCACAGAAATGATTTTTTGGTTAATGCCCTCTCCAGGATTGTCATGTCTATCCTGATTTCCACCTTTGACTCTGCTACTCCCTCCAATTCCTCCTCATCTTAGAAACAGGCCCCCTTTGCTCCCAGCATACCGCGTGGCAGTAAATCTAACGTACTCATGGGAGCTTGAATTGATTGGAAAAAGTGGAAGTTTTGCTTCAGATTATTTTTAAATTCCCAATAATTTTATAATTGTATTATTTCCTTGATAACTTTTGTGAACTTGATTTATTTTTAAGATACTGATAAACACAAAAATTGAATTATTTGCCTTGCCGTGATTTCTCAATGTGTCCATATATGTTTCAAGGGGCATAATTATACATTTCAATTTTGTCTGACTTCTTACTGCATATATAGACAGAGCCTATTGGAATGGTAGTTCAATCAATACCTGACATTCATAAAATGTTCTGTAAATATTTTTGTGAATTAATATACCATTTTTTTTGAAGTCAAGATCATACAGAATGTAAGATATCTAAAAGAAGGAAAAATAAAACTAGCTGAAAGGTCATGATTTATCCCTATAAGGATGATAATCCCTGTCAGGAAGTATAATTACGATCTTATGCAAGATCATAGTTATAGTTTGAAAGTAAGCCTTCTTCTCACTCTGAGGCCTGTTTTGCTTTTGGTGTTCTGCAGTAATACACAGCAACAAAGTGACACTGTTCTCATAACCTCAGCTTTCAGTTTGGACCTCCTTAGCATTCTTCAGACAGAATAATGTCAAGGTAAAAATCAAAGCTTTGGCTTAATTCTCACAAGTACAAGTGCTAACAACTACATTATAACTTGTTCATCTATCTTGAGAATGTCAAGTTTTTTTGACATCAATTTAACTACCATTCCAACTTCGGAAATGCAGAAATGTCACACACACACACACACACACACACACACAAAAACACTGTTTTATAGTACAGGAAATATAGAAATGCATTTGTGCCTAAATCTCCTACATATTAATGAGCTTAAATTTTTCTTTTTTCCCCACAGTAAACAAGCTCCTTACATACTTCTCAACACAATGTGTTCTTTTCAGGAGCATCAAGGCAGCTTAAGAGCAGGCAGTAAAGCCCATTCATTTTAAATACTAAAAGGAATTCAGTACTTTATTCAATATATTTCGGTATGTTTGTCACTTGTGTACTCACTGGCATCACTGTGAAATTAATTGAAGATTCCCTTCAGTTTCTCATTGCATAAAACTATATGTGGGGGAAATGGCTCTATCTATACATGCAGTAAAAAGTGAGAATTTGACAAAATTAAAATGTGTAATTATACCCTAGGAAAAAAATACAGTCATAAAATGAAATATGAAGATACCAAGGTGAGTGAGGCAAAGAATTTTTTTTCTTTTTTGTTTTTGAGATGGAGTTTCCCTCTTGTTGTCCAGGCTGGAGCGTAATGGTGCAGTCTCACCTTACTGCAACCTCTGCCTCCCGGGTTCAAGCGATTCTCCTGCCTCAACCTCTTGAATAGCTGGGATTACATGTGCCCACCACCACACCAGGCTAATTTTTTTGTATTTTTAGTAGAGACGGGGTTTCATCATGTTGGCCAGGCTGCTCTTGAACTCCTGACCTCAGGTGATCCACCTGCCTCGGCCCTCCCAAAGTGCAGGGATTACAGGCATAAGCCACGGCTCCCGGCCAGTTTTTTTTAAACTTCATTTTGTGTGCTTTTTTAATGCCTTAAGAATAAGTCAAATTCACACAAGATAATGTGATTCTCACACAATGCTAGGACAATTATTATTTGTTACCATTATTTTACAGAAGTTCATTTTAAAGACCATATATGGAAATATAAACAAAGCAAAGTGACCAGAAAAACCCTGACAAAAGACAACTAATGAGGGGCTATGCAGAGAATTAGCTACAAATGGTCCTGATGCATACAAGTAGATTCTCAACTTGACTAAAAAAAAAGAAATATGAATTAAAACTACTCTGAGAGATATTTCACCTTTCAGTTTGGCATTTCAAAAGCCTAACTATATGCTTTGTTGGTGATGCTGTAGAAGAATAGGCACTCTGATACACAGGATTACAAATTGGTGCAAACTTATGGAGGAGAAATTGGCAGGAGTATCTAACCAAATTAGATAGTCATTTGCCTTTGACCCAGAAATCCCACATTTAGAAATTCACACTGGAAATTGTCAGAGAAAGCAACTTGGAAAATGGTACCACCCACGAGTTGATACCACCCGCGGTTGAAATGCACTGAACTAAGCTAAGCTATCAAACATCATTGCCCCAAAATGCAGAAAAGGGGCCCTAGAAACAGCATGTAGGTCCTAGCAACCCAGGGCCTCCTTTCCACATCCAGGAAGGGAGCCAAAGGAGATCAACTATGGCCATGACCTTTTAACACAGTGACCCATTTCGCTCCATCCATCACCACGGCAATTAAAGACGGCCAGAATCATGTTCTAAAGTTTAAATGTTCAGATTAGATTTCCCTCCCTGGAAAAAGGAAGAGAGAGGTGGAAAAAGAGACTGGCAAAATAGCAAATGCTTTTTTCCCTGTTTTATGTATTATACTATATGTTTGTCCCTAATTTCACAAACATGAAGAAAACATTCTTTCTATTCTTGTAAATATCAGTCTTAGTAAATCCCCACCAGTTCTACTTCACAAAATGTTTTCTGATTAATATATAGCTGTATACTAATTTTAATATTATACTTAATAACCTGTGCTAATATACTGTCCTTAATACATAATTTTTATGAGGTAATTGTTTTACATTTATCCTACATAGTGCACCTTCTTTTTTGTGAAGTTTCATAACGTGCTGCTCTCAATAAATACATTGATTCACTATCAGCTTCCAGGTATCTTGGAGTGCCTAGTGAGCAATTTTTGCTTTATATTTTTGAGATGGGCATCCGAAATAAGATTTGAGATGTGTAAAGGGAACAGAATATCAATCTAATGTAAGAATAGGACCCTAGTTGTTGGCTTTCAGAAGTCTGAGGTTAGGATTAGGAGCAGGCAGTCCAGTTCTAAGAACATCATGAAGAAAGTTACTCTTCTCATAGTGCACTAAAATCTTAGCCTCCAGGGCTGGTCACTTGACACAGAATCCAGTCCATCCATTCCGCCCATCTTTCTTCAGGCTGAAGCTTCTGAATTTTGCAGCAGGATTACTTTTGTGCCAGCTTGGATAAATTTATCTTCCTCAACTTTATTGTTCTACCACGGTCATGATTTTGATATTAATTCTCCTGCTTTATCCTAGAAATTCCTGGATCAATTGCTTGATCAAGTTGTTGTCTCACTTTAAATCTGTTGTTGAGGAAAGAAAACTGGATAAAACCCAATATAATATTTGTACCTACCGAGGGTTCAATAAAAGTTAACTAGTTTGAATCTAATACATATTAGCTAAGCTTTTTTGTGTGTGGTTTCTGCATCATCATAGTTTCCAAGCATGTCTGTTTTGTGGCTAGAAATCTCTTGGTCCTGTTTGTAAAAACACATATCTTTATTAAGTACTGGGATGGCACTATATTTCTTTCAACTAAACCACAGCTGACTTTATGGGATGTACAAACAATCATAGAGGTGGTAGTTGCTTTACACAAACACAAGCAGAAATCCAAAATGAAATGGGAATCACAAAGGAAGAGGTCTTTGCAGACAAACAAACCATTCATGGCAGGATTCATATTGGTTATAAGACATTAGTCTATATCAAGCAGAGTTCCTGAAAACACTTTACACTCCAGATATCTATCACATATGCCAATACCCCAAGTGAAGGGAAGGAATAGGAGAAGTGAGAGAAGAAAACTGTTCCCGAAACATCTTTATAACATCTCTGGTTCTCGAAGCAGGGATTATTTTTATAACAAGTTTCCTTTAATGTTAACCATGCTTTGCTTTCTAACTTATCAGGAAAGGGACAGATAGATACTTTTTCTTGTTGGTTTCTGAGATGTCAGAAAAGAGAATAAATGTATGAAAACATAACTACAGACCATAGACTACTTTTCATTTTTTATTTTTTTATTTTTTGAGGCAGAGTCTCACTCTGTCACCCAGGATGGAGTGCAGTGGTGTGATCACAGCTCATTGTAGACTTGACCTCCCAAGCTGAAGCAATCCTCTGCCTCATTTTTAAATTTTTTTATCGAGACAAGGTCCCCCTATTTTGCACAGGCTGGTCTCAAACTCCTGGGCTGAAGCAATCCTTCCACCTTGGCCTCCCAAAGTGCTGGGGTTACAGGCGTGAGGCCACCATGCCCGGCCTGACCACTGCTTAGCATTTAATACTTGTGTGGCTATATTCTCCCTCTATCAAAGGTATATACATGATTTTATTATTTTAAGCAGAGATATCAGAAAAATGAATGCCACCAAGCTGCCTAATCATATGGGAAAGTGCCCCACTACAAGCTTACTTATTTTTAATTAAAAAGTACAAGAAGTTGGTTTTTTATTTTATTTTTTGTATATCTTTAAAACATTGAGTGAAACTATATCTAAGGTAGAAATTACCTAGGCAATTGTGATCCCACATGCATTTTTCTTTAAACTCAGCAGGACTTGCATATAAAATGCATAGCTTTTAAAAGAAATCAATTATACCACAGATCAAAACAAGTCTCCCAAATATAAGGATGATAGAATATCTCAAACATAAAAAAACATGCAACATGAATGCTAAACATGTAGAAAGTTTTAAATATGTGAGGTGCTTTCTCCCAGCAGATGACAGTGACACAGTTGTTGTAGTTATTACTTATACAAGACAAATTATATCTACTCAATCAATACTTGATCACTAGCTACTGGCTGTTACTATCTAAAAAAAAATCCTCTATTATTGCCTCCATACAAATTCACGGAATAGTTTCAAATAAATTGTGTGTGTTTTGGCAGAAACTATCTCTTATTAGTGGTTCTCAAAGTTGGCTTCATTTTAAAGTTACCCAGCTTCAACCAGACCCTGGCATTAGCACCAAGGAAGCACCAAGGGGATTCCTATGCAGTCATGCATCAGTGACAGAGATGTGTTCTGAAAAATGCATCGTTAGGCAATTTTGTTCTTGTGCAAACTTCATAGAGTGCACTCACACAAACCTAGATGATATAGCCTACTACACATCTAAGCTACGAGGCATAGCCTGTTGCTACTAGGCTACAAACCTGTATAGCATGTTACTTGGCTGAATGCTGTAGATAACTACACAATGGTATTTGTGCATCTAAACATATCTAAACATAGAAAAGGTAAAGTAGAAATATGGTATAAAGTTAAAAATGGTACGTCTTTGTAGGGCACTTAACATGAATGGAGCTTGCAGGACTAGAAGTTGCTCTGGGTGAGTCATTGAGTGAGTGTGAGTGGTGAGTGAATGTGAAGGCCTAGGACATTACCGTACCCTGTAGACTTTGTAAACACTGTACACTTCGGCTACACTAAAATTATTAAAATAAGGTAATTGTACTATGACATTATGACTATAATGTCACTAGGTGGTAGACATTTTTCAGCTCTATTATAATCTTACAGGCTCCCCATCATGCGTGTGGTCTATTATTGATGGAAACATTATTATCAGGTGCATGACTATATTTAGGCAGTGATTCAGTCTTTAAGGTGTATCAGTATCTCCTCGAGGTGATTGTTAAAACACAGACTGCTGGGCCATATCTGAGAGTTTCTGATTCAGTAGGTCTGGGGTACGGATGGACATTTACATTACTTACAACTTCCTAACTGATGCTGATGCTGCTGATCTGGCAATCACTCTTTGCAACCTCTATCTATAAAACACTGCCACAACTTTAATGTAAATACAACTCCAGACCTAGCTGAAGTTTTACCTTCTGTGTAAAGCCTTCCAGGAGCAACAGAGTCAAAGTAAATTCTCTTTTAAATTGTGAGTGACACTGACTTTGCTGCTCAGTTATTGTTTTATTGTTCTTGCTATCTTTTCTTGAGCATTTGCTACATTCAAGAACTGTGCTAAATATTTTGCATAATCTTCAGAGAAAGATTAGGATGAGTGGTATTTGCTACAATTTAAAATGGAAAATCAAAAAGTGAGAGGACTCCTTGTTTAATTTTCTGGGAAGTGCCAGTTTTTTCCCATGGTAGGATCTTTGCAATTTCATCTGTTTAGAAGGAATCAACCCCTCACCTCCAAACATGCCATCCTAAAACCCTCAGCTCAGGCACTAAGGCTTCCAGTTTCCTACTCTCCATCACAGGTCTCCTGAGGACAAAAATGTTAAAATGTAATGCTGGGGGTGGGGTGGTGGGGGGAAGGGTGTCTATTAGACTCCAGAAAAGCCTGGCAACCAGAAGATATCTTTATCCTTAAGCTGAGCATTATTTAAAATAAAATACAAATAATTATATATTTAAAATATTACCACATATGCCGAATGCTTTTAAAATTGTAAGCCAAAGAGTCACAGAATTTACATTCTAGTAGAGGAGATGGATATTGATCATATAATTGCATTAATTAATTCATAATTACAAAATGAGGAAAGTGCTCCAAAAGAAACAAACATCATTGTTTAAGGGAGTATAAGAATGAATGTGGGTGTAGAGTAGGAAAGGAGGAGCCTGAAATGTCTGAGCTGGGTCTAAGGTTGGTATGTTTGGAGATGAGGGAGTGATTCCTTCTAGATAGATGAAATCACAATATCCCATCAATGGAAAAAAAAATATCTAGCACTTTATAGTAATGTAAACAAGACCACTGCGGCTATACCGCAAAAAGCTGCAGGGAAGGGGAGTGAGAACAGGAGTTGTGCTAAGTGAGGTGTTATTTTTGCTATCATAGTTACTATTAGATTACATGTAACAACTGCCAGTTTTTATATCGTTTATATTCATGCTAGGGTTACTAGGTAAGATACGGAACGCATGGTTAAATTTCAATTTCAAATAAACAACAAGTAATTTTTAGTGTATGTATGTATCATGCATTATTGGGGAATATTTATGATAACCAAAGAAAAATAATTGTTTATCTGAAATTAAAATTGAACGAGGAGTTGTATATTTTTATTTGCTAAATCTGGCAACCCTACGTGGGAGTCTTTCCTGAATTTTCTCCTTGTCGATTCTCAGTGCAATAATTTGAGACACTCACTAATTCAACACATTTTAGAAATGCCTCCATAACATCTATCCGCAGAACATACACACCCCCAGTTAAGAGTTATGGATATATACCATGTATCATGTATGTTTTAAGTACCGGGATGGAGTGGTGAATAAGACAAGCAAATTTCGTGCCTTGTACACACACTCATGTGTTTTGTATAGTATTCACCAAACACATACAAAATCTGCCATGTATCAACAGCCAGGGGGAGGTGCTGTGCATAGATTATTTCATTTAATGCCAATAGAATTACTATTATGACTTACATACATCACTTCGAGATAATTTTTGCAGAAAATAAATAGGTCTTATTAACCTTATTATTATTTTCCTCAAAAGTTGAGGAAATTGAGGCTTAGGGAAGTTAAATAAGTTGTCTGTTGCAACATAGCTATTAAATGGCTGAGTCAAGGGTCAATGCATCTGTATGACTCAAAAGCCAGCATATATTTATATGTCCTACTCAAGACCCTCTAAAAATGCAAACCCAGAATATCTCCACAATTACAGCTTATGTATGAATTTTGTCATCTTTTATAATACTATTGTTCACTTCTTTTTGCTTTGTTTTGCTACTTTAAATGAAGAGAAAAAAAGACTTCTTTAAAATGTAATTATATCATCACTATGTATTGTTCATTTGTTATTCCAATGGTGCAAGAAACCTTGAAAAGGACTCCGTTTCAATATTAGGATTTCACACACACACGCCAATTACCTATAAGGAGACAGATTTATGGTTTTCAGATCATCTGGTATCCTTTGGCTCAGATGGAAGCATTATAACATCATAACTTTCCTCTGCCCATAAATAGACATTGTCATACATTTTTAACCTTTAAAATGAATATATCTTCAGACTGATGCCTGTAAGATGATTTTTGCAGAAATTATGGTCTTAAAATTCTACTATAAAGCCTCAAACTACAACATTTTGTCATGGAAGTAACAGTAGAGCTCTCACATTCTCATATTCTTTATAATCTTATTATTAATTTGTTGTAGTACTTTCCAATTCTTGAATTGGGGCTGTTCTATCAAAAATTTATGAAACATTGGAGGTTATGATTTGGTGACAGTCTATAACACAGCTAGATAAACTGTAGTGTTACCAGTGCTTTGGATTTAAATGTAACATTAGAGCTCTCTGACTCTAACATTTAACTTGATTTATTGTTTGTGATATAAAAATACTAGGGCTCAGATGGCTTTAAGTGACTTTGAAAATTAAGTAAAGAAAATGTAACTACTAATCTAAACTTGCTGTGAAATATTAATTATGCATTTCAAGTTAAGGAAGTAAGCAAGCAATAATTTAATCTGTGACATGAAATAAATCCCAAACTGTACTCTTGCTGAAGGCATTTTCTAAATAAATACTTGATTTTTAAGTCACAAAGGAACTGAAGTTGAAACCGTTAGTTACTGAATTCTGAGCTGTTTATTAAAACATTTCCCCCCAGATATTTTTTTTTTATTTAATTCAGTTTTGAAAGGTCAGTTAAAGTGGAAAAACAGCTCTAACCTAAACAGGAATAGAGCGTCTTTAAAAAGTATGACAGGTGAAACTCCTTAATGATCCACGACAGTATAAGATGGCAGTTGCAACTGCTGAGTCAGTGTAGAAGCAAATCTAAATGAAGGTGCAATTGTAGACTTTATTAATGACCTGCTGAGAACACGGGCAAACTGCCAGGGCCAGACACGCAGCAATACTTCTCTGATAACTGAGCATTCCAAACCTCCTAGATATAAATTTCTCTATGCTTTCTAAACCAGAAATAATATCCTCAGGATTTTGTATTAGGCAAGATACACAGGCATGCTATCCATATTAAATTAATCTTTGAAATGTATTGCCCAAGGAGGAGACATGAAAGAGAACAGATTATCTTTACTGGAGGAATTAACACTTGAAAAGAAAAAGATTTAAAAAATTGCATCCAAAGCAAACACAACACATCCTTCATTTGCAGGTTTAAATAAATTTGCTTTTTCCAGCCTGGTGCACAAAGCACTACACAAACATTTTGCCATACCTGTTACAAGAGCTTCTTTTCCCCAGCTTGATATCTCAAACTTATGGTAAATACATCTCTCAGAATTTGGAAGGAAGGAATACAACTTTTTTTTTCAATGAGGAAGAGGTGAGTTGAGGGTAACATGCCCATTGGACATAGAAGAGACCTCAGCTTATCATTTTTTGAGAAAAGGTATCAGTAATTTTGAACTATTCAGAAGCAGAGTTCTCAGTCTGAGTCAGTTTTGGTGAAGTTGCATGTTTGAAGGAAGTATTTGGAAATTTATATCAAAGATGGGAATTTATGAAGCTAGCAGCAAATGAAAATCACTTGTAACATAATAAAGATGAGACCAAGAAAAACAAAGAGAAGATAACGAAGAATCAAAATCATTCTAAAAGTGTGGTTCTCTAATCAGTAGCACTGGCATTTCCTGGGAACTTGTTAGAAATGCAAATTCTGGGGCCCCACCCCTGACATACTGAACCTAGTGAATCAAACTCTGGGATGAGGCCATGAATAGTTTAACTATCTCTCCAGGTGATTTTGATGTAGCTACATTTAAAATCCACTTTCTTTGCTAAATTTCTTTCTGATTTGATCTGAAGGGAAAACATCCAGTTTTCACTTATGCAAACAAAATGCTTAGGATTCACTTAAAGTAGTAAGCCTCAACTTTTTTAAGTCCCAAAGCAAAGGGCCTTAAGGGCAGATTAAAGATAAGTAATTATAAAAAAGGAAATGGTGCTTTGGTCCAGAAGAGTTTTTGAAAAGGACTGTAGAATAAGGCCACATAAAGCAGCATGTAAAAGCAAAATTTTGATTCTACAAATTTTAAAGTAGAAGAAAAAGGCTACAAAACAGTACGCAATTTTTGTTAGACGCACACACATATACACAAACACACCCTTATTAATAATCAGATCAAAAAATCTATCACAATTATTTTTGGTTGATAAGATTATAAGTAATTTTAATTTCCATGCTTTTCATTTATTTTGTTACATGCCCGTTACTTTGAACTGAAACAATATTTGTTTGGCAATATTGTCTAATATACACAAGTTACAACCTCTGTTGAGAAGTTGGCATGGGAAACTATTATCATCATCAAAATTCTTAAATAACTATAAGTGGTCCCCAGACTTGCCTGCAGATTAAATTCACCTAGGAGATTCAAAAAATTCTGAAGGCCCAACTGCAACCTCAGAGATTGTGATTTAATTGTTGTCAGCTGTTACCTGTGCGCTAGAATTGTTTAACAATCCCCAGGTGGTTCTAATCGGCAGACCCGTTTGGAAATCAGTGGTTTACACTGCTTTAAATGCATTTTGTTTTCAGTGTTGCCATCAAAAAGTAGAATTAGGGTCATCAGATTGCAATACTAGAGATGTCTAATCACATTTAGCTGGACAAAATTCTGATTCGACATTTTTTTGACACTCCCAGACAAATTTTTAGGATTCTGACCTTGTTTGTAATAGTCATTGCTGACAATTTCGGCAGCATCATATTAGCTATTCATCAAAAGGGGGAAACTCTTTAGCACCAAGATAGATACAGGGCTCACAATACCTGGGATAAAGTGACATGGTCAGGTGTGCTCTGACAGGACTTAGTTCTCATAACTGAATATGGATTAACTGTATCTTGCTGCACGTTTCAAAATCCACTTCATCAAGGCCCACTTGAACCCTGTAGGTCATGTCTGTGAACGTACTTTCTGCTACCCTGCTTGTATTAGTCTGTTTTCACATTGCTCTAAAGAAATACCTAAGACCGGGTAATTTATAAACGAAAGAGGTTTATTGACTCACAGTTCCACATGGCTGGGGGAGGGCTCAGGAAACCTACAATCACGGCTGAAGGCGAAGGAGAAGCAAGGACCTTCTTCACATGGTGGCAGGAGAAAGAAGAGTGAGAAGTGAAGCCAGAAGAGCCCCTTATAAAACCAACAGATCTCGTGAGAACTTACTCACTATCAGGAAAACAGCATGGGGGAAACTGACCCCATGATCCAATCACATTCCACCAGGTCTCTCCCTAGATACATAGGGATTATGGGGATTACAATTCAAGATGAGATTTGGGTGGAGACACAGCTTAACTCAAAATTCTAGACTTTGCTTGCTAATGCCTAAATGTTGGTCTCCAAGACTAGAAGCTTATGAAGTAGGAAAGAGTGGGCCTTAAAGAATCATTCCTCAGTTATCACATAATAAAATTACCTCCCATAATGAGATTCCCAGTAATCTCAGAAGATTTGTTTTTGAAATTTATTCATTACTGGTTACAAAATTATGGGATAACATAAATAGGTAATGTCTATAATTATTAGATATATGATACATGTCTTTGTTTTATATGATATTTGTCATGCACATAACACAATTTATATTGTTTTACATATTTCATTAACTTTAATTTTAAGGTAAGTATGTACTAAAAGAACTTGTACTATTGCTATTGCAAAAATGCATTAAAGCAGATACTGAGTCTCGTTATTTTATTACTTTTAACATTTCTGCTTTTATCTATTCTGAGTGAAAGTTTATTGTGACATTGCAAGATAGAAATCAGAAAATTGTCAAAGTAAGATTATTTAGATTTGCTCTAGGCACCATTAGAGACAATTATAAGGACAGTGACATAAAACATTTATGGGAAATGAATATAGATGTCACTGGGGACAGAAGCATGGGCAAAAGGGAAGAAACACTACTACTCACTGACAGATACCTATGACACTTATTTTCTATTAAAAAATAGACATTTTAATAATTTTTTCTTGTCCTTTAAAATTTTTTATTTATGTTTTTGCTTCAGGTAAGGTGAAATGGCAGTCAATAAAAGACTTGCTTTTTTCAGGTATGGAATAAAATAATTGCAAAGGATAGGATCTGTATTGATTAAGGCAATATTAGTTGCTGTAGTAAATAAACCCTGAAAATTTCAGTAGCTTAACCACCCCACCCCTGGACTTCAGCCCCACTAATATAATATAACATATTAAGAGTATTCTTGGTTGAATAGCTCTTCTAGGTAGCTCTTCTCCAACAAAGTATTTGGGAAAGTAGAGTTCCTCCACTTTGTGGAATTTGGCTCTCAAGTTTACTATGAAGCCCTCTCCATCTAGTCAGCCAGAAAATATCATAAAGATTACATGTGGGATATTTATATAGATGAAACCTGGAAATGAGCTACATCAGGGGCTAGAAGTTGGCTGTGAGACCACAGCTGGAAGGGAAACTGCAAAATTTAGTCTAGCTAAGCTTCCAGGCAGAAGAAGAGATGAAATTGATAATCCATTAGCACTCTTTTTGTAGATATCCAATCATGTTGATTTGTTTTAAAAGGCTGAATGATGTCATCACAATGGAATCCTCAAACCTGAGCATTTGAGTTAAAATTCATGCAAACATTATTTACAATTGTTTAAAATCATTTTTTTCCTGTTAGATACAAGTATAGCACACACAACTTGACATCATTGGAAAATATTATCAGAAATTTCAAAGGCTATTAATGTTTTACATGCAACTGCATGTTTATCATAAACAAACAATAGTCACAAAACAATTTTACTCCACTGAAAAAACTCTTACAACACCTTTTCTCCCGAGCATTATCAAAATACGATGAAGAATTACCACAATATACATTTTCCCTGATTCTATCAGGAAGCACTAGATTAATTACTTAGCAAAAAGTATTGGCCTGGCAAAACACATTTCATTATTGCTTTCATTAAATATTAGGTTTTTAAAGTGTCTGTTGGGATACGACTGCTCTGACTGCATCATTTACTGCTTAAGCACTGGCTTCTGAAACTCCACACTGGGATCACACAGAAGAATTCAATTCAAAAGATGAACTGTTTAATTCAGAAAAAGAGTCAAAAAATCAAATTATTTTCATTGTTTTGTGATTTTTTTTTTTTGCTTTGTGAATATTTTAATGTTGATTATAAAATCTTGTTTTTGAAAATCAGTTTTTTGTTTTTTATTGCCAGAAAGAGATGTGTAGCCAAAGATTTATGAGCTGAAAGGTGCGGTTGCCCTATTTTTGGAACACCAGGGAAAAGACCGACTGCCTCAGACATTAAAAAAAAAAAAAAAATGATAAATTTCAGGGAGCTTGGCACATTTGGCAAGTATAGTTAAAATTTGAATACAATGAATCCAAAACGTTCAGGACCAAGAGCAACATCATTTTTGTTATACTGTATTTCAAGAACTTAGAGCTAAAATATAGTTATGACTAGACTGAGTTAGTACTAAAAATATTGCTGCAATTTTTGACTTAGTGATGTAGTTAAAGAAAAGATTAATGAAAATTATTTCAAGAACATATCTTTAAAAAATCTGGTTTTTTTTTCCACAGGATGAATTCATATGATAGATTTATTTATTTATTTATTTATTTATTTATTTATTTATTTTTCATATGGAGTCTCGCTCTGTCACCCAGCCTGGAGTGCAGTGGTGTGATCTCAACTCACTGCAACATCTGCCTCCCAAGTTCAAGCAATTCTCTGCCTCAGTCTCCTGAGCAGCTGAGATTACAGGCGCCCACCACCACACCCAGCTAATTTTTGTATTTTTAGTAGAGATGGGGTTTCACCATCTTGACCAGGCTGGTCTTGAACTCCTGACCTGGTGATCCACCCGCCTTGGCCTCCCAAAATGCTGGGATTACAGGCATGAGCCACCACGCCTGGCCAGATATGATAGATTTCTGATGTGATAGCTAGACATCTCACTTAGAGACCTGCAAGGGGAAAGTTTCTTCCTGGCATTACATCTTTGCCTCACAGTAGCCAAGAGAAATATTTGGAATTCAAGGTGATCAGGTTATGGAATATCAGAAAATTTCCTTGGAGAAATCAGGGGTTGGGGGAGAAAATATTTCTGTTTTCCCCAAAAATCAGTTACTCTTCTTTTTTCATATACTTGTGGATTTTTTTCCCTTCTACTTCCACTATGAAAGCAAGTACACAAGTTTGGTATTCAAAGTGCTCTGTCTTTCCATCACACACAACACAAAACTTGTAGAAAGAATCAATAATCACACTGATATGAGAAAATTAGAGGTGTGGGGAGGCTGCCTCAAATCCTAGCTGCTTACTTTCTAAAATTGCCATTGTTTTAATTCATTTTCAGTTTTATTTAATTCATTTCAAAATTTCAAACAGTATTGAAGAAAAGCATGGAATAACTGTATTTATCTAAATAGGTCACCACTGAACCAATAGCATTATCATTTTAAAACAAAACCATATCCAGCCAAAAAAATTTCAAACACTTAAAGGTGTTTTTTGTTGTAGGAAGACAATGTTTCGTTAGCTTTCATGTTAGCTTTTTGATAAGATTTCACCATTTCCAACCAACGATCTAACTTAATCCTTACAGAGAAATCCTAGTTATCAAACTTGTGTTTGTTCAGACAATTGGAAAAAGAGATACCCTGAATTATGAACATAACAATGGATTAATAATTATGGGTAGAAAAAATTAAGTCAATGTAAAGGGATATCCCATGTTGTTAATTATCATACTAGCATTCTAATGGAGAAAGCCTAGGCTTTGAAATCACTCAGATTCACATTCTATCTCTTCCAGGTTACTTCCTAAGACATCTTGGGCAGGTAAATGAACACTCAGATTCAATTTTCTCATTAAGGATTACCAAAACCTATTTTTGAATGCTGCAATGAGAACTGCATGAAATAACCTAAGTATTTGGTTTGGCAAAATTAGACATATAGTAAATGCAAAGTAAATGGCAGTTGGTAAGCCAATTCCTCTTTACATGTGTTAATTTGAGTGAGTCCTTCATATAAGGAGTATTTCTTGATTACTAACCACTGGTTTTCTAGATTCACAAAACTATGGAAAAATCCCTGTTAAATGTTGATGGGTCCTTTGAGGGTTACATTCCATTCATTGATTGATGGCAATCTCCTAGGTAAGTAAGGCTGCAGCCATATTCTTTTGGACCCGACTGGGCTACCCAACATCAAAAAGTGGTAATTGCTATAAGTCTCCTTCAACTCCAGCTGTTCCCGTGGATGCCTTGTCTCCTGTTATGTAGACAGGATAATGGTCCTCCAAAGATGTCTGCATCCTAATCCCTTGAATCTGTGAATATGGTACTTTACACGGCAGAGAAACTTCAGAGATGTAATTATGTTAAGGATGTTGAGACAAGCAGTGAGGAAATTATCCTATGTTATTCAGGTAGATACAATGTAATCACAAGGTTCTTACAAGAGGAAAAAAAGGAGACACAAGAGTCAGAATCATAAAAAGATGTGATGAGAGTCAGAGGTTAGACTGATGCACTTTGAAGATGAGAGAAGAGGCCATGAACCAGGGAATGAAGGCTGCCTCTGGATGCTGATAAAGGCAAAGACATAGAGTTTCCCCTTGAACCTCTAGAAGAAATGCAGGTTGGCATTGACATTAATTTTAACCCCTTAAGATTATTTTCAGACTTTTGACCTTCAGAACTGTAAGATAATAAATTTGTGGTGTTTTCAGCCACTAAGTTTGTGGTAATTTGTTATAGCAGCCTTGGGATGCTAATGACCTATTCTACCCCTTATTTTAATAACTGACCAAGCCTCAGCCCATCATGTCTACCGAGCATGCCTAATTCCTTGGGTATGTCCAAGTTCTTTTGAATTCCAGTTGTAAGCTGTAGATGTCTGCTAGTTAGATATTTCCTTGGACTCAGCTATGCTTGCATCTGACACACCTTAATTCCAACTTTCGGGCTTAATTCCTGAGGTACAGTCATATGGCATGCACCTCAAGGTAGCCTCTGAATGGTGACTTGCAACCTAAACCTTACATATATTCTCAAAACTTTGCTGGAAAGCTAAATTTTGACCTCAATTTTTTTTTTTTATCAGAGAGTACGCATTGTACATCGTCCTTTTCTGAATAAATTAACCACAGGCTATAATCTTTATTTATTTGATGAAGAAATATGTCTCCAACATCTAAAAATCTTAATAATATACTGTATTAACTTTGTGCAGTAGGTGGCAGAAATCAGGAAATACCCGCAGCCTTTATGTTGTGCAGTGAAAGGTAAACTCAGCAGACCTGGGCTACCCAAACCCCACATGCTCCAAAGGACTTCAGGACTGGCCTTTGAGTCACTCCTGGAAGATATCCTCAAAGCCCTTGGAATAGCCTGCCTGAAAAGCATGTCTTTGAGTACTTTGGGCCCTGGACCAAGCCAGATAGTTATGATGAATGCATGTTTTATTCACTTGAAGCCCAGGGCCATCAGTTTCTCATATGGAGAGGGGTTAGCTAGAGATTGAGTAGATTATGTCAGTCACCTAGGTCATTTCATGCCTATATAACTGACCCCTAATATAATCCCAGAACGCTAAAGCTTGGATGAACTTTCCTGTTTGGCAATACTTTGCAAGTGTTGTCACATATTGTTGCTGGAAGAATCAACTACTGTTCATCTGACTCCTCTGAGAGAGGATAACCAAAAGTTTGCACTTGGTCTTACTTGGACTCTGCCTATGTGCCTTTTTTCTTTGCTGATTTTAATCTGTATTCTTTTCTGTAGTGAACCATAACCATGAGTATACCAGCTTAGCCGAGTTCTGTGAGCCCTTCTAGCAATCATCAGATCTAAGGCTGGTTTTGAGGACCACCACCAAGGTCAGACATTTTTCTGAAAGATTAAATGATCAGATGGATAAATAAAATTACTATTCATAAACTTGCTAAGTTTTAGAATTTCATGGCAAAATAATTTCATCTGCAATGCTGACTTGGCACTTCCTGTATACACACGCATGCATTCATACACAATCTCATGTGTGAACATGCACACACACAAACACATACATATAATACATTATAATGCTTTGAACAGTGTCTTTCTCTGATGAACAATAAATCTAGTCAATCGCACAGCCTACTGCATCAGAACGTTTCATAGAAAGATACTGGTATCTCTTTCTTTGGTGGATTGATATATAGCTGCATTATCTACTTTAAGATAGTTTGACTGAAGATGAAATGAGCTAACATGTAAAAGTGGCTGTCACAGTGCCTCTCAGAGGGGTAGACATTAAGTATCTCTTCCTTCCTTTCTTCTTTCCTCTTTCCTTCTTTCTTCTTTCCTCTTTCCCTTTCTTCATCTCATTTTTCCATTTTGGGACAAGCAGATATTTCTTCCTATAGAACCCTCAGTTATAATCTCTGAACACCTCATCTAATAGATAAATGTTTTAGAATTTTCACTCTATTGAATTGTAGGTATAGTATCATGTGACATGCTCTTGGAGAATTTAAGAGGTAACATAGAATTCACCTTCCTTCCTGCTCTACCACCAATCACGGCAGCATATTCTCACCACATGGCTTTATACCGTGATTCCAGGCTGGCCTGTACAAATGGAGCCAAGTCAAATGGATGATGCATATAATTTCAAAATTGAGAAACCATTATTTACATAACAACAAAATAAAGGTCTTTGTTTTTCTCATGTATCAATACCTATAGGTAAGTCTATTGATTGTACTGTTGCAGAGCCTTGTTTTCTGCAAAACGTTGGCAATGTGTTATTTGAAACCAGATGTTTTCTTAAGAAATAAACCTGCTAAACTTGTTTCCTGTGGAAACTGGAAATTTGTTTTATTTTATAGTTTAAAATGCCATAAATGCAAGATCTTCCATTGGTTGAATCAATATAGCCTTCTAAATGTGATTTTTGGTTCTAAATGTGTGCCTGTTCTAAATGGTTCTAAATGCTGACACCTGAAAACCTTTTTGCATATATTCACATACGACTATGACTATTTCTGCAGTATTTATTATTGGGACTTACTATAATAATGATAAGGCTGTATATAAATTATACCTTACTAAAAATTTAAAATCTAGGAATTTACTGAGAGAGCATGGTTGTATGGTTGTAATAGAGAAAACAAATGATTGCAATGGCTTAAATGCAAGCCTTTAATATTAATTTTGAGTATTTTAATGCAAATAAAACCAATTATGATAGTGTGCTCAAATTGGTAAACGACCAATTTGTGACTTTATGAAAATATATATTTATGACAGTCATACTTGCCTTACTCTTAAGTGTAGTATTTGTCCTTAAGTTGGGAGCACCACAAATTAATTTTAAAGCAAAACATATGACCCTCATTCAATGTTTTAAATGAATTGCTTCCTACTAGGAAAACAAAACATCTCAGGACATCAAATACTTCTAGTAATCAAGATGTTTTGTTTAAATTTGCTAATGTAAACTTCAACTCTATTTGGTTGCACTTTAAAAAAGCATACTAGAAAATGGGGAATATTTGAAACATGCATGTTTAAAAGCTAGGTGTTATCTTACTCAGAAGATGTTAAAAGCTTCTTTATACATTTTATTTGAAAGTAATTTCCAAAAAAGGGATGCTTGGTGGGTATATGAAAAGGTGTTCCGTATCACTAATCATCAGGGAAATACATATCAAAACCATAATGGAATATTACCTCACAGCTGTTAGGATGGCTTTTATCAAAAAGACAAAAAATAACAAGTATTAGTGAGACTGTGGAAGAGAAGGAACCCTCACACACCACTGATAGGAATGTATATCAGTATAGGCATTATTAAAAACATTATGGAGATCCTTCAAAAATGTAAAACTAAGAATACTATATAATCAAACAATCCCACTTCTGGGTATATATCCAAAGGAAATGAGATCCATGTATGAAAGAGATATCTACTCTCCCATATCCATTGCAGATTTACTCACAACAGTGAAGATATTGAAACAATATAAATGTTCATTGATGGAAAAGAATATAGCTGGAGGCATCATGCTACCTGACTTCAAACTATACTACAAGGCTACAGTAACCAAAACAGCATGGTACTGGTACCAAAACAGACATATCGACCAATGGAGCAGAACAGAGACCTCAGAAATAAAACAACATGTCTACAACCATTTGATCTTTGACAAACCTGACGAAAACAAACAATGGGGAAAGGATCTCCTATTCAGTAAATGGTGCTGGGAAAACTGGCTAGCCATATGCAGAAAACTGAAACTGGACCCCTTCCTTACACCTTATATGAAAATTAACTCAAGATGGATTAAAGACTTAAATGTAAAACTGAAAACCATAAAAATCCTGGAAAAAAACCTAGGCAATACCATTCAGGACATAGGGATGGGCAAAGACTTCATGATGAAAACACCAAAAGCAATTGCAACAAAAGCCAAAATTGACAAGTGGGATTTAATTAAATTAAAGAGCTTCTTCACAGCAAAAGAAATAATCATCAGAGTGAACAGGCAACCTACAGAGTGGAAGAAAATTTTTGCAATCTACCCATCTGACAAAGGTCTAATATCCAGAATTTAAAAGGAACTTAAACATATTTACAAGAAAAAAAAAAACAACCTTATCAAAACATAGGCAAAGGATATGAACGGACACTTCTCTAAAGAAGACATTTACATGGCCAAAAAATATACGAAAAAAAGCTCAACATCATTGATCATCAGAGAAATGCAAATCAAAACTATAATGAGATATCATCTCATGCTAGTCAGAATGATGATTATTAAAAAGTCAAGAAACAATAGATGCTGGTGAGGCTGTGGAGAAATAGGAATGCTTTTACACTGCTGTTGAGAATATAAATTAGTTTAGCCATTATGAAAGACAGTATGGTATTTCCTCAAGGATCTAGAACCGGAAATACCATTTGACCCAGCAATCCCATTACTGGGTATATATCCAAAGGAATATAAATCATTCTACTATAAAGACACATGCACACATATGTTTACTGCAGCACTATTTACAATAGCAAAGACATGGAACCTACCCAAATGCCCATCAATGATAGACTGAATAAAGAAAATGTGACACATATACACCATGGAATACTTTGCAGCCATAAAAAGGAATGCCATCATGTCTTTTGCAGGGACATGGATGAAGCTGGAAGCCATCATTCTCAGCAAACTAACACAGGAATGGAAAATCAAACACCACATGTTCTTGAAGATTAAGAACACATGGACATAGATGGGGAATAATACACACCAAAGCCTGTTCGGGGGTGAGGGTTGGGGGATGAGGGGAGAGAACTTAGAGTACATGTCAATAAGTGCAGCAAACCACCAATGGCACATGTATACCTATGTAACAAACCTGCACATTCTGCATATGTATCCTGTTTTTTTTTTTAGAAGAAATGAAGGAAAACAATATTCATTGATGGGTGAATAAAGAAATTGTGGTTTATAAATATATATGTGTTCTGTGTGTGTGTGTATGTGTATGTATATATATATTATATAAAATGCAATATATATTATATATATAATGCAATATATATAAAATTTAATATCATTTGGCATTAGAAAAGAAGGATGTCCTGCCTTTCACAACAACATGGATGGATGAACCTGAAGGACATTAGGCTAAATGAAAAAAAGCCAGACACAGAAAGAAAAATACTGTATGATCTCACTTATATACGGAATATAAAATAGTCAAATACACTGAAACA
This sequence comes from Pan troglodytes, assembly GCF_028858775.2. Classification (NCBI taxonomy): domain Eukaryota; kingdom Metazoa; phylum Chordata; class Mammalia; order Primates; family Hominidae; genus Pan; species Pan troglodytes. Next base: position 115,721,409 of record NC_072403.2, read on the forward strand.
GGTAGTAGAATGTTGGTTGCCAGGAATTTGAAGAGGTGGATAAAATGGGGGCAATGTTGATTAAAGGGTACAAACTTGCAGTTGTAAGTTCTGGGGACCTAAGGAAAAGCATGGTGACTAGTTAATTATAAGATTTTATACTTGAAATAGGGCTAAAAGAATAGGTTGTAAGTATTCTTATCATATGCAAAAGAAAAAAGAAAAAAAAACCCTATGGGAGGTAATGGGTAATGTTAATTAGCTTGATCATCGTAATTTTACAAGGTATACATATTTGAAATCATGTTGTACACTTTGAATATATACAATTTTATGTTTCAATTATGCCTCAATAAAGCTGGAAAAAGAATAATTTTAGTCATCTCAGTCACTGAAAATTGACTTTCTTTAATAATCTTAAATCATTACAATAATTATTCAAAACTTACATAGAGAAAATTAATAAACACTTGTAGGTTGTATTAGTCCATTTTCACACTGCTATAAAGAACTGCCCAAGACTGGGTAATTTATAAAGGAAAGAGGTTTAATTGACTCATAACTCACCATGGCTGGGGAGGCCACAGGAAACTTAGAATCATGGCAGAAGGCAAAGGGGAAGCAAGGTGGGAGAGAGTGAAGGGGGAAGAGCTCCTTATACAACCATCAGATCTCGTGAGAACTCACTTACTATCAAGAGAACAGCATGGGTGAAACAGCCCCTGTGAATCAATTACCCCCACCTAGTCTCTCCCTTGATATGTGGGGATTATAGGGATTTTGGAGATTACAATTCAAGATGAGATTTGGGTGGGGACGCAAAGACTAACCATATCATGAGTATACATCTGGGTGGAGATTTTGACTTCCCCTTTGTAACAGGTTTGTGAAGCAGAAAGAGCCGTGGACTTGAAGCCACAACAAATTTGGTTTTCAGTCCTGGTCTGACTCCACCACTTGCCTGCCAGCATGAATTTGACCAAATTCACTTTGATCTTATCTGATCTAATCTATGAGGTGCCATGTTTTTAATGCTTTTTTAACCTGGTGTCCATAAAGACAACAGACTAACAGACTGGCAAATGACTACTGGCATAGCAAAGGAGAAAAATAATGCCATCCCACTGACCTGAGCCCTGTCTTCTGCAGGTTTTCCCCCATCCTATCCACAACCTGGGAAAATTCTCCCAATCAAATCTTAAAAATAACTTCAACAACAGACAAGATGGCAATGGTAATTGTTGGTGTTGTGTGTAGCAGGGAGGAGGCTAAGGTAGAATTTAGGTGATCAATATTTCAGAATATAGCATTTTAGGATGATGATATGAGAATGGATTTCTTTAGTCCTATTTTAAGGTGGCTCCTATACGTTACATGCTGACAGAAATAACATATGGGTATTAGAAAAAAAAGACATGTTACATAAGATATACGCTAGAAATATTTGTATTTTTGTAGCTGAGTCTTTGAGAGCAGGAATCCCAAAAGATATTTTACTGTAAAATATTAGATTTCAATAGATTGGATTTGGACTATTATCAAGGTTTAATTGTATTTTACTAAATATTACTGTAAGCATTTTAATTAATATTATAATTGCAATTACTATGAATTTTCTACATTCTTTATATTAGGTGTACTTGTGAATTAACTCTTTCACCTTTTTACTCATGATTTTAATAAATAATATTTCAAAAGAATGTGCAATTGAAAGAATGAAAGTTAGTACCCAGTAACAACAGAGATTTGGGGACTGAAACTTATTCCTACTATCTTAGAACTTAGAATTAAAAAAAAAAAAAATCTTGTTAAATAAGAAGACAAGAGCAACGTATTTTGAGAAAGTCATTAAGTTTGGTTTATTTTGTTTAACAAATACAATGTATGTTCTCTTTAGGCACATTTTAGAGATCCCTATATTGTTTCTGACTTTTAAAAGCTAATTGAAATGCCAAAGATTTGAGCATGAAGCATTAATTTCATTTGACCTTTTAAGAAAAAATTATTCTTGTTTATTTTTCAGAAAATGAATTAGTCTTCTCTACCAATCATGTTAGAATGAGCCAGGTGGCAGATTACTTAATATCTTGCCTTTCACCTCTGGAGACTAGGGTTTAAATGTGGCTTAAGAAAACACCCAGAAGTGATTTGTGTACATCTCGAAACCCTTACAATTGGGCTTAAGCAGCAATCACTTGCAGCTGTAGAGATGCTCGTTCAAAAAAGCATCAGAAATGTCATAGGACCAAATCAGGGGATTTCAATAAAAGTATAAAGGCCACTCAGACAATCCATGTGGGATAAAGCTTATCAAAATAATGAACCTAAACGTCTGGAACTTTCCTAGTCAATGAAAAATAGCAAAGGAGCTTCCTCGGCTTTTTAATTTATTTATTTTTTTTCTAAAAAAAAAAAAAAAAAACAAGGAGAAACAAAGAAAAATGAGTAGTCTCAAGTAGATCAGATTAAGTGGTAAAAGCATCCCTAAAGACATGCAAATTACATTGGTAAGTGAAAAAAAAAAAATAGTAAAAAGTATAGCTTACTAGTGCCCTCTAGTGTACCTTCTCTTCTGCTTTTTGCGGAATGTGTGTGTGTTTTTTGTTTTTTGGTTTTTGGTTTTTTTTGTAATGTTTTCTAGAGTGTAAGTAGGGGTTCTAACATAAATAAGTTTTAGAACAAGTGAAAACTAAAAAAAAAAAAAGCTGTAAATTACTTAAAAATTAAATATTAACATTATTGGAAAAGATAAAAACAGCCAAACTAATAATATTATTACATGTATTTGCGTCAATAAACTAACATCATTGTCAAATTAAAGAAAGACTGAAAGACAGAAAAATGATACCATTTCCCCCTCCTCATGGATAGGCAAAACAGCCTTTTCCCTGAAAAATGTTTTGCTTCCCAGTAACTCTGTTTTGCATCCTAATTGTACCATGTGCCAACAAAACAGATTGTTTGCTAATTGATATCATAAAGCAAGACAGCCCAGTGAAGGATGATAATTCTGACTCCGGCTAGCAGCAGCTGATGTAGAGCTTGATAGAAATGCTGTCATTTTCAACACAAACTGCCTACAATTGACTTTTCACTGTAAATATAGAGATGTGACAGAAGCCTCACACACCCACCTTTATTTTAAAAAATGAACTGATAATTCTGCTACAATACTCTTGTTACCAGTTCTAGTTTAGCTTGTAGCATTTTAAAGAAACTAAGTTTAGGGATATCATTCAGTCTCTGTACACAGCACTGGGGGACAAGGTAAAACCTTTCATCTATAGTCTATAGTCAGATGTAGGCTCATGAATAACATGTTTGCTTATGGATTTCTAGAGGAGAATAAAATAGCCAGAGCATGAACTATCTATCTATTGAAAATTCACAAGATGTCAATAAATTAGAATATAAAAAGTATATTTTACTTCAAGTATTTATAAATTCAGCCACAGCATATGTGAATAATGAAAATTATTCTCATATTTCTATGCATCTTTCACAGCAAAAATACAATATTGCTTAATGGGACTTAGCCTGTCAGCACAAAGAGTCCTTAAATAAAGAATTTTTCTATGTGAAAACTGATATTTTTAGGCATTAATAAATGTCTAGGGTGAAATTCAATGTGATTCAGCACAGAGCAGCCTTTTGAATATAGGTCCCTAAAGAACAATGGCTATGCAATGCAAATAATTTAGGCAATATAAAATGAGAAAATAAAGACATTTGGATAGAGAGGGAATGCTGACATGGGATGTGAAGGCTTTTAGTATAGTTCTCAAGAAGAAATGTTGAAGTAAAGGGGTGATGTACCACATGCCATAGTATACAGCAACCTTTGTTCAAAAGAGTAACTATTTGTGGTTTAAAAAACTGAATTATCTTTTCTAGATATGCACTTTATTATAATCTCTCCTCAACCTAACTCTTCATTTTATTTTTCTGCAGAGTGAAATCTGATGTAAAAATAGGTGCATTAGACTCAGAATGTTTATGGTAGAAGAAAACATCAGAGACCATGTAGTCACCCCACTCCCAGACTCCCATTACTTAACAAGTAAGGAAACTAAGGCACATAGAGGTGAAATCAAATGTGTTTAAAATCACACAGCAAGTCAGTAGCAGAGACAGAAGGAAAATAAATCTCTAATATTTTATCCATAGTTTTTCAAAGTAGCTATTTTTCGTGCAATAAAAAGTCCTTTAAAATGTCGTTAAAACGGCTTAATTTTCTACTTGTTTTTAGCTTTAGTTTCAACAATTTAGTTCTTAAAATGGGCAAAAGAAAAGGGCCAAGGGAACAAACTGCAGAGCGGATTGAAACCCCATCACAATTGATGGCAAATTGTTTTGCAGTCTAAAGTTAATCCTGAAGCAGTAGTTGATGGACTTTTAATTAAGAAACAAACATCTATACATTTGTGAGCCTGTCAATTTACACTTCTAACACTTCTGAGAACCATTAATTGACACAATCTAGGTGTTTGTGAGTAGCTCCACACTTCCATTTATTTTTCTATTTGCTAAAATTCTCTCCTTTTAACCTTAAATTTGTAAAGAAAAATCTGTGAAGACTGTAATTTTATTAATTTTCACTACTAAATACAATCTAGCATTAGTAATTCAAATTGCTTCTTCCATTTATTATTTTAACACTTTACTCAAAGTTTTTGCCTAATCTTCAGACTGTCCTCATCGAATGTCTATCTGGGTCCTGAGGCTGCACGCTCAGATTTCTAAAGTAGGAAGCTGATTTTTTAGCAAACCAGCATATGTCATGGCATCAAAGTTGGATCTTTGCCAGTACCAACAACAAACTCAGGAAATTGTTGATCACAGTGTGGCAAATAATACCATGATCACAATGTGGCAAATCACACTGTGGCAAATAATACCGTGACGAAAATCACAGTGTTCACATCTCCCTCTCCTCTCACTAAAGAGCACACTGAGCAGAAGAGAGAAAAAAAAGTATGCAGAGTAAAAACAAAAAGGGAGGGAGATTTTGAGTTCTGAGTGTTCAACATCCAATTTCATTTTATGTCAAAGTTATAATCCATGTGACTTTGTTTTCCCTCTCCAGTAAGCATTAGTGCCATTGTGCCATATGCCACTGTTTGGAGCCATGTCTCCCTTAGTTATCCTTTAATTGGCTTGACCTATGGGAAGGATGGCTAGCAACCAAGCTAATTACATAAATCCACTCCAGGCTCTATAATTTTACTATAGACAGCTCTTCTGGGAGAATACAAAGGAAAAAACAATTTATCCAAAGTTTCAAACTTCTTCACATATTTCATATAGCAAAGTATGCGTTTTATAGCATGATAAAAGGTAACAATGATTTGCTTCACTTACAATGTGACTTTAATTTTCTTCCCCCTCACATAGTTAAACACATAATTGATTTTAAATTTTACAAATGTATGAAAATTACTATTTAAACAAAAAGTCAAAATTATAGTTAGAAAACTAATTTTAGGTTGCCAATTTTAATTCAGGCAGTTTTGATGGGGAAAAATATGATGGGATGCTAGAATCTCTTTCAAAGTTAAAATAGTGGGGAAAAGTTTCCAAAGAAAATCCATTTCATTGTTCTATAAGTATAACTTAATAAAAAGCAATAACACAGAACAGTCACAAATCAGAAAAAAAGGAAAATTGCCCAAATCAATAGATATGGGAGAACTAGTTGAACGTTGTACTTAAGGTTGAAAATCACATGTCTCTTGGGATCTGGACATAATGTGTTTTTTCACTGATACATCTATTATACACATTTTATAGAATAATGGTTCGATTTTTTAATACCTTTAGGACTATTGAATGGTGTCTCTTTGAACTATGAAAATACATAGACCCATTAATTAATTAATGGAATTTGAAGTGTGCATGATATACCTAATTTTGGCAGAATGATATATAATTGTTGAAATATCGAGAAACGTTGTAAACTCTATACATATGTTTCAGAAAAGTATAATTATATTCCATGAATTCATGTATAGCCTTCAAGATCTCTGTTTAAGCAAGTCAAATGGTAGTGACTAAAGGACACTTTTCCACATAATTTATTACTCCAAGTCTTTTTTGAGAAAAAGACAGAAACAACTCTACTAGTGCTGCATTACTTTAAAATAACAAATATTTATTTTCAAAAACATCATACTTATTTATTGCTTCTCTTTAATACTGCTTCAATATTTTGACTAAACATGTGTCATATTTATATTATATCAAAATTCCTAATTATTTCCTTTATTCCATGTATCCAGTTTTTGAAAGAATAAAGGGATTATTTGGTGATCTAAGGTAAAAAAAAAAAATAACAACAATAACAAAAGTTTTGCCCATGACATTCAAAATTACCACTTTATTGTACAAATCATCAACGTTGGGATAGTATAACCAAAAGAGTAATATAATTTGAATGTATTTTCCATAAGATATATGGGAAATCATTCCCAGCTGGCCAAATAGGAACAGCTCCAGTCTACAGCTCCCAGCATGAGCAACACAGAAGAAGGGTGATTTCTGCATTTCTAACTGAGATACTGGGTTCATCTCACTGGGGCTTGTCAGACAGTGGGTGCAGGACAGTGGGTGCAGCCCACGGAGCATGAGCCGAAGCAGGGCGGGGCATTGCCTCACCTGGGAAGCACAAAGGGTTAGCGAATTCCCTTTCCTAGCCAAGGGAAGCTGTGACAGATCGTACCTGGAAACTCAGGACACTCCTGCCCTAATACTGTGCTTTTCCAACAGTCTTAGCAAACAGCACACCAGGAGATTATATCATGTGCTGGCTCAGTGGGCCCCACGCCCACGAAGCCTTGTTCACTGCTAGCACAGCAGTCCAAGAGTGAACTGCGACATGGCAGTGAGGCTGGGGGAGGGGCATCCGCCATTGCTGAGGCTTGACTAGGTACACAAAGCAGCTGGGAAGCTTGAACTGGGTGGAGCCCACTGCAGCTCAACAAGAGGCCTGCCTGCCTCTGTAGACTCCACCTCTGGGGGCAGGGCATAGCTGAATAAAAGGCAGCAGAAATTTCTGCAGACTTAAACGTCTCTGTCTGACAGCTTTGAAGAGAGCAGTGGTTCTCCCAGCACAGAGTTTGAGATCTCAGAACGGACAGACCACCTCCTCAAGTGGGTCCCTGACCACCAAGTAGCCTAATTGGGAGACACCTCCCAGTAGGGGCCAACTGACAACTCATACAGCAGGGTGCCCCTCTGAGATGAAGCTTCCAGAGGAAGGATCAGGCAGCAACATTTACCATTCTGCAATATTTGCTGTTCTGCAGCCTCTGCTGGTGATGCCCAGGCAAACAGGGTCTGGAGTGAACCTCCAGCAAACTCCAACAGACCTGCAGCTGAGGGTCCTGACTGTTAGAAGGAAAACTAACAAACAGAAAGGAATAGCATCAACACCAACAAAAAGGACATCCACACCCTATCTGTAGGCCACCAACATCAAAGACCAAAGGTAGATAAAACCACAAAGATGGGGAGAAACCAGAGCAGAAAAGCTGAAAATTCTAAAAATCGGAGCGCCTCTTGTCCTCCAAAGGATCGCAGCTCCTCGCCAGCCACGGAACAAAGCTGGACCAATAATGACTTTGACGAGTTGAACACGAGTTGGCTTCAGAAGATCGGTAATAACAAACTTCTCCGAGCTAAAGGAGGATGTTCGAACCCATCGCAAAGAAGCTAAAAACATAGAAAAAAGATTAGACGAACGGCTAACTAGAATGAACAGTATAGAGAAGACCTTAAATGACCTGATGGAGCTGAAAAGCATGGCACGAGACCTATGTGATGTATGCACAAGTTTCAGTAGCCAATTCGATCAAATGGAAGAAAGGGTATCAGTGATTGAAGATCAAATGACTGAAATGAAGTGAGAAGAGAAGTTTAGAGAAAAAACAGTAAACAGAAATGAATAAAGCCTCAAGAAATATGGGACTATGGGAAAAGACCAAATCGACGTCTCATTGGTATACCTGAAAGTGATGGTGAGAATGGAACCAAGTTGGAAAACACTCTTCAGGATATTATCCAGGAGAACTTCCCCAACCTAGAAAGGCAGGCCAATATTCAAATTCAGGAAATACAGAGAACTCCACAAAGATACTCCTCAAGAAGAGCACCCCAAGACACATAATTGTCAGATTCACCAAGGTTGAAATGAAGGAAAAAATATTAAGGGCAGCCAGAGAGAAAGGTCGGGTTACCCACAAAGGGAAGCCCATCAGACTAACAGCGGATCTCTCAGTAGAAACTCTACAAGCCAGAAGACAGTGGGGGCCAATATTGAACATTCTTAAAGAAAACAATTTTCAACCCAGAATTTCATATCCAGCCAAACTAAGCTTTATAAGTGAAGGAGAAATAAAATCCTTTACAGACAAGCAGATTCTGAGAGATTTTGTCACCACCAGGCCTACCTTACAAGAGCTCCTGAAGGAAGCACTAAACATGGAAAGGAACAACCACTACCAACTACTGCAAAAGCATTCCAAATTGTAAAGACCATGGATGCTAGGAAGAAACTGCATCAACTAATGAGCAAAATAACCAGCTAACATCGTAATGACAGGATCAAATTCACACATAACAATATTAACCTTAAATGTAAATGCCCCAATTAAAAGACACAGACTGGCAAATTGGATAAAGAGTTAAGATCCACTGGTGTGCTCTCTTCAGGAGACCCATCTCACATGCAGAGACATACATAGGCTCAAAATAAAGGGATGGAGGAAAATTTACAAAGCAAGTGGAAAAAAAAAAAAAAGCAGGATTGCAATCCTAGTCTCTGATAAAACAGACTTTAAACCAACAAAGATCAAAAGAGACAAAGAAGGCCATTACATAATGGTAAAGGGATCAATTCAACAAGAAAAGCTAACTATCCTAAATATATATGCACTCAATACAGGAGCACCCAGATTCATAAAGCAAGTCCTTAGAGACCTACAAAGAGACTTAGCCTCCCACACAATAATAATGGGAGACTTTATCACCCCACTGTCAACATTAGACAGATCAACGAGACAGAAAGTTAACAAGGATATCCAGGACTTGAACTCAGCTCTGGACCAAGTGGGCTTAACAGACATCTACAGAACTCTCCACCCAAAATCAACAGAATATACATTCTTCTCAGTACCACATCACACTTATTTCAAAATTGACCACATAGTTGGAAGTAAAGCACTCCTCAGCAAATGTAAAAGAACGGAAATTATAACAAACTGTCTCTCAGACCACAGTGCAATCAAATTAGAACTCAGGATTAAGAAACTCACTCAAAACTGCACAACTACATGGAAACTGAACAACCTGCTCCTGAATAACTACTGGGTAAATAAGGAAATGAAGGCAGAAATTAAGATGTGCTCTGAAACCAATGAGAACAAAGACACAACATACCAGAATCTCTGGGATACATTTAAAGCAGTGTGTAGAGGGAAATTTATAGCACTAAATGCCCACAAGAGAAAGCAGGAAAGATCTAAAGTCAACATCCTAAAATCACAATGAAAAGAAACAGAGAAGCAAGAGCAAACATATTCAAAGCAGAAGGCCAGAAATAACTAAGATCAGAGCAGAACTGAAGGAGATAGAAACCTAAAATCCCTTCAAAAAATCAATGATTCCAAGAGCTGGTTTTTTGAAAAGATCAACAAAACTGATAGACCGCTAGCAAGACTAACAAAGAAGAAAAGAGAGAAGAATCAAATAGATGCAATAAAAAATGATAAAGGGGATATCACCACCGATCCCACAGAAATACACACTACCATCAGAGAATACTATAAACACCTCTATGCAAATAAACTAGAAAATCTAGAAGAAATGGATAAATTCCTGGACACATACACCCTCCCAAGACTAAATCAGGAAGAAGTTGAATCCCTGAATAGACCAATAACAGGCTCTGAAATTGAGGCAATAATTAATAGCATACCAACCAAAAAATGTCCAGGACCAGACAGATTCATAGCCAAATTCTACCAGAGGTACAAAGAGGAACTGGTACCATTCCTTATGAAACTATTCCAATCAATAGAAAAAGAAAGATTCCTCCCTAACTCATTTTATGAGGCCAGCATCATCCTGATACCAAAGACTGGCAGAGACACAACAAAAAAAGAGAATTTTAGACCAATATCCGTGATGAACATCAAAGCAAAATGCTCAATAAAATACTGGCAAACCGAATCCAGCAGCACATCAAAAAGCTTATCCACCAGGATCAAGTGGGCTTCATCCCTGGGATGCAAGTCTGGTTCAACATATATAAATCAATAAACGTAATCCATCATATAAACAGAACCAAAGACAAAAACCACATGATTATCTCAATAGATGTAGAAAAGGCCTTTGAAAATTCAACAGCCCTTCATGCTAAGAACTCTCAATAAATTAGGTATTGATGGGATGTATCTCAAAATAATAAGAGCTATCTATGACAAACCCACAGCCAATATCATACTGAATGGGCAAAAACTGGAAGCATTCCCTTTGAAAATGGGCACAAGACAGGGATGCCCTCTCTCACCACTCCTATTCAACATAGTGTTGGAAGTTCTGGCAAGGGCAATCAGGCAGGAGAAAGTAATAAAGGGGATTCGGTTAGGAAAAGAGGAAGTCAAATTGTCCCTGTTTGCAGATGACATGATTGTATATTTAGAAAACCCCATCATCTCAGCTCAAAATCTCCTTAAGCTGATAAGCAACTTCAGCAAAGTCTCAGGATACAAAATTAAAGTGCAAAAACCACAAGCATTCCTATACACCAAAAACAGACAGAGAGCCAAATCATGAGTGAATTCCCATTCACAATTGCTTCAAAGAGAATAAAATACCTAGGAATCCAACTTAGAAGGGATGTGAAGGACATCTTCAAGGAGAACTACAAACCACTGCTCAATGAAACAAAAGAGGACACAAACAAATGGAAGAACATTCCATGCTCATGAATAGGAAGAATCAATATCATGAAAATGGCCATATTGCCCAAGTTAATATATAGATTTAATGCCATCCCCATCAATCTACCAATGACTTTCTTCACAGAACTGGAAAAAACTACTTTAAACTTCATATGGAACTAAAAAAGAGCCCACATTGACAAGACAATCCTAAGCAAAAAGAACAAAGGTGGAGGCATCACACTACCTGACTTCAAACTAAACGACAAGGCTACAGTAACCAAAATAGCATGATACTGGTACCAAAACAGAGATATAGACCAATGAAACAGAACAGAGCCCTCAGAAATAATACCACACATCTACAACCATCTGATCTTTGACAAACCTGACAAAAACAAGAAATGGGGAAAGCATTACCTATTTAATAAATGGTGTTGGGAAAACTGGCTAGCCATATGAAAAAAGCTGAAACTGGATCCCTTCCTTACACCTTATACAAAAATTAATTCAAGATGGATTAAAGACTTAAACGTTAGACCTAAAACCATAAAAACCCTAGAAGAAAACCTAGGCAATACTATTCAGGACATAGGCATGGGCAAGGACTTCATGACTAAAACACCAAAAGCAATGGCAACAAAAGCCAACATTGACAAATGGGATCTAATTAAACTAAAGAGTTTCTGCACAGCAAAAGAAACAACCATCAGAGTGAACAGGCAACCTACAGAATGGGAAATAATTTTTGCAATCTACCTATCTGACAAAGGGCTAATATCCAGAAGAATATAAACAAATGTACAAGAAAAAATCAAACAACCCCATCCAAAAGTGGGCAAAGGATATGAACAGACACTTCTCAAAAGAAGACGTTTGTGGAGCCAACAGACACATGAAAAAATGCTCATCATCACTGGCCATCAGAGAAATGCAAATCAAAACCACAATGAGTGGTACCATCTCACACCAGTTAGAATGGCAATCATTAAAAAGTCAGGAAACAACAGGTGCTGGAGAGGATGTGGAGAAATAGGAACACTTTTACACTGTTGGTGGGACAGTAAACTAGCTCAACCATTGTGGAAGACAGTGTGGCGATTCCTCAAGGATCTAGAACTAGAAATACCATTTGACCCAGCCATCCCATTACTGGGTATAGACCCGAAGAATTATAAATTGTGCTACTATAAAGACACATGCACACATATGTTTATTGCGGCACTATTCACAACAGCAAAGACTTGGAACCAACCCAACTGTCCATCAATGATTGACTGGATTAAGAAAATGTGGCACATATACACCACTAAATACTATGCAGCCACAAAAAAGGATGAGTTCATGTCCTTTGTAGGGACATGGATGAAGCTGGAAACCATCATTCTGAGCATACTAGCACAAGGACAGAAAACCAAACACTGCATGTTCTCACTCATAGGTGGGAATTGAACAATGAGAACACTTGGACACAGGGTGGGGAATATCACACACCGGGGCCTGTCATGAGGTGGGGCGAGGGGGGAGGGATAGCATTAGGAGGAATACCTAATGTAAATGATGAGTTAATGGGTGCAGCACACCAACATGGCACATGTACACATATGTAACAAACCTGCACATTGTGCACATGTACCCTAGAACTTAAAGTGTAATAATAAAAAAAATTTAATTTAATTTAAAAAGATATATGGACAATATCGAATAAACAAGTGTTAAAAGTACTAGCATACTAAAGGATTTCTGTAGTTACAGGTAGCTACATTGTAATAAAAATAAAATGTTATTTCTCCAAATAAAAGACTAATAAACATTTAATGAAAATGATGGTAATTTTTTTGGGTGACTGCTAATGGAGATAATTGAAAAAAGCATGGAACTTTTATTTCACATATTTTTATATATTTTTTTACTTTACTGAGATAAAAATACAGTGACTCCAGATATCTTCTAGACTAATGCCAGCCTTATAAAGATAGAATAACACACAGATCATCAACTGATGAAAGAGAAGTTTCCTACTTACAAGAAATATTTCATTTGTTCAAAAAACAGAGGCATATGTTTTTGCTTCATTGAAATTTTAACTATTTGATAATTTTTTCCTTATGTTTGGGAGTTGACATATGATAACAATTAAATCTTAATGAGATTTAGCAACTTGGACAAAGTCATTCAGTTAGTAATTGGCAAATCTTGAGTTTAAATAAAATGTTAGGTTCAGAATCCAAATGTTATGATTTTAGCTTTTATATTTACTCGAAGATAATTCTAAGTTATATGTTCCAGTGATACTTATTCTGTCGTAGATTAATTTTGAAAGTCTTATAGTCAAAGCTGAATGCGTATGGACCCAGAAGTTTTCCAATACTTCCCCCTAATATGACACTTTTAGTATGTATGAAACTTCGAGTAAAATACGACCTATTGTAAAATAAAAACATACTCTGTTTTTCTGTACTTCACTGGCATTAGATTTTTAAGCACTGTAATTACTGTAGATTCATAATGAATTTGTAATCATTACAACTCCAGGTATTTTCTTTTCATATGCAGTAGTTGTTGTTAGCTTAATTGGTCCCCTTCTAAATTTATGCAAACGTGTTTTGAGCTTCAGTATTCGACTACAATTAAGACAATTTATGTTCCTGCTAAATTTCATCATTTTAGTTAGGTGTTTTCATACAAGCAGAAAAAAATATTTTAGCTACCCTCCCTGACTTTATAATATTTATAAATTTAATAAATATTCCTGGGGTGACTTTATTCAAGGAACTGATCAAAATGTTGGAAAATACATGATCAAGAATAGCCCATTATAGCAAGAATATTTGCATTAATACAGTAATTCTTACTATATGCACAATAATAAGCTTTTTGATCATTCACTTTTGGCAGGGACACTGTGATTGACATGCACTTCCTTATTAACTCCTTACAACACTCTATAAAGTCAACCTATTACCCTGTCCTGTGGTGAGAACATTTTGAGGGATGTTAAGTCATTCTCCCTAGATAACACAGCCAGTAGAAGTAGAACCAGGGACTGAATACAGTTCTGACTCCACAAATCTGTCCAAAGGATTTTTCAATCTAGACCTGAAAGAGAGAAGCCCCTTTTCTTTTTGGTCACAAGGTGAGAATTCAAGCCTAGGAGTACCAGCAACCCTGGTTTCAGCCTTGTGCTAATTGTCAGAGAAAGGAAGACAAAATGGAAAAGAAAATAAGGATGAAAAATAAATAAAAGGAGTGTAAATGAAATCTGGAAAAGGAAAGGCTAATGATACTGGATTTCCAGGTTCCAGACATTTCAACCATTAACCTGAAGGAATAACATCCTTTTTTGATCAGTGCTAAATAAACTTTTTATTAATATGTCTTTAACACAAGGAATATTAACAGAGAAAAGGAGAGATTAAAAGAGACAGAAAGGTTAGAATTCTCTGAGACAAGAGACGGATAGGAAAACTTAACCTTACGGGCAATTGAGACTGAGAAAGAGGAAAGACTTGAAGGGCCAGGAGAGTGTGTAAGTACCAGACATCCAGAAGGCAAGTGGAAGAAACTATGTCAGCAATTCCCCTACCACATTTATTTTAAGGCATTTGACAAGGTGCCACTGATTTCTTTTGGAAAGACATACATTTTGAGTAGTTGCATTTAAATGGAGTTGAATACTTAACATTTATTCTTATCAATAGCATCTTTAATGAGCACTCCTGTCTTGGATTAATACTCTAGTTTTCGTATTAAAGGCTCATTTTTCTACATGTTCTTGGTTTAAATGGATCTTTCTTAGCTCTCTTTGTTTTCATTGTTGCTAATTTGTTGACCTTGTTTTCAATACTTAGCAGTTTAACTGATAATTTAGAGATCTTCATATGAGTAGCATAGTTTTTATGCTTGCGTGTAGTTACCTCTATTGAAAGATAAACTATGGTGTGCCCAAGAAGGCTGGACTAAGACGCTGTAATATGCAAGCCTTGTCTAACACACCAAACAGAGAGAGAAGAGCTTCATGCCCCTGAATGGATCAATCAGGCTCACTTGATTCTGCTCACCGAGGCATACCTGCACCCATTATCTGATGGCATCTCTGTTTTCTCAAAATTAAACATTTTTCTCATTCCCACTTAATCATTTTGTCATAAATTTCGTTGTTTGGGAAATAGCATTTCCATTGTTATTCATTTGTATATCTTTGGTCATTGCTTTATTTTCAATTATTTTTATGTCATTTAGTTGTAAACAAAACTTATAAATGATACATTGCTGAATTTTGCTTTTTTAACTCATTCTGATAATGTTTAAATTTAGTAGCATTATTTGGTCATTTCTTATTTTTCATAATCACTCATTTTAGCATATTTCTGACATAACTTATTTTACTATGTTTTAATAGAAATACATGTGCTTCTTATTTATCTTCGTTCTTCCTTTTCTTTCATGGAGAATTGAGTATTGTTTATTGTCTGTTCTCCTACTAATTTCTGGTGGTTTGGAAGTTCTACATCTATTTGTTTTATGTTAGTGTATATTCTTAAACTTGAAGTTATTTATTACTTCATCAAATCAAGTTATAGCTAAGCAGTACCTATGACTTCTAACCCAGAAAGTTATTTTAATCAATATTAAATTATATATTCATAGTATAAATGAACTACACTACACACACACACGTGTGCACATACATGCAAACATCTTTATCATGTTTACTGTCTCACCAGCATTCCCTACCACCAGGATTTTATTGAAATTAGCTGTAATCTTAAATTTGGTTTAAAGTAGTAGTTATTATATTTAGATAATCTCCATATTTTATTATTTGTTTCCTAATAATTTCTTAAAATGCCACTATGTTAACAATGGCTATTTTAAATCAACTGTGTATTTATTGTTTTCTATTATTTTCTGTTTTCTTTATTGAATTGGCAATCTTTGTTATGGCTTTATTTTACTGAGTACATTTTTAAGTGATTTTGTTTTTTAAGAAAAGAAGAATGTATGTGATTCATTTCAATTTCCTGCATGATCCAAGTGTCTTTATTTAATCCTTATATATAAATGATAATTTTGTCAAATATATAATACTGGTTTCAAGGACTTTCTCCATTGAGAATTCTATAAATATTGTTAAGCTGACGATGAGAAGCCTGAGTCTGAGTTTCATTCTTTTGTATCTTCCCTACTTTTTCATGGAAATTCTAGAATTGTCTCTTTTTCCATTGACCTTAGATATTTTACCTGAATATCTGTGTGTGTATATGTGTGCATGTATGTATATGTATGGTTATGTGTACTTATGGGTGCTGCATATATGGATGGATGGATGTATCTCTGTCTATGCACACACTTGCAGTGTAAGTGCTTTTATGTAATGCCACCACATTGCTATTTTATTTGGAGAGGAAGAGGTCTGAAGAAGACATGCTGCGTAATATGATATAAAAATACATAAAATCGTAAGATAAAATTGAACAAATCAGAGTGTAAAGAAGGTTTGACTGTGTTTTGATCTTTGTGGTATGTTGCTAAGTTTCCCCCTAAAACCATTCTTTCTTTTTCTCATAGTTAAAAAGTTGAATTGGAAACATGGTCAACCAGCTGGAAACCTTATTTTCCAGGCCCCCTTGCAAGTAGATATGACCAAGTGGCCAATTTCTCAAAAATGAATGGTGGCCAGAAAGAATGTGTGCCACATCCAGGCTGTGGCTGTAAAATATTAATCGGGTCAATGTATTTCACTAATGTATGTGCATACGTCAGAAAGTGCAATAGCATTATGTCTATAAAACAATGTACATACCTTAATTAAAAATATTTTATTTGTCAAAGATGCTAACAATCATCTGAGACTTCATTGAGTTGGAATGTATTTTTGCTGGTGGAAGAACTTCAGTTCCAGACAACCACAATAAAACAAATATTGCAAAAAAGAAAGTCACGTGAATATTTTGGTTTTCTAGTGCATATAAAAGGTATGTTTATACTATACTATAGCCTATTAAATGTGCGATAGCATTATGTCCATTAAACAATGTACATACCTTAATTAAAAATATTTTATTGGTCAAAGATGCTAACAATCATCTGAGACTTCTTTGAGTTGTAATGTATTTTTGCTGGTGGAAGAACTTGCCTTGATGCTTGTAGCTGCTGACTGATCAGGGTGGTGGTTGCTGAAAGCGGGAATGGCTGTGGCAATTTCTGGAAATAAAGCAACAATGAAGTTTGCTGCATCAATGAACTCTTCCTTTCAGGAAAGATTTATCTGTAGCATTTGATACTGTTTGATAGTGTGTTAAACTTTCTTTTTTAATTGGAGGACAGGCACAGTGGCTAATGCCTGTAATCCCAACACTTTAGGAGGCCAAGGTGGGAGCATCACTTGAGCCCAGGAGTTTGAGACTAGCCTGGGCAACATAGTGAGACCCTGTCACACACACACACACAAAAAGTCAATTTTCAATTTTCTCAAACTCTTCTCCTGATTTATCAACTAAGTTTACGTAATATTTTAAGTTCCTTGTTGTCATTTCAGTAATGTTCACAGCATCTTCATCAGGAATAGAATTCATCTCAAGAAACCACTTACCTTTCTCATCCATAAAAAGCAAGTCCTCATTCATTAAAGATTTATCATGAAATTTCATCAATTCAGTCACATCTTCAGGCTTCTTTTCCAGTTCTAGTTCTCTTGCTACTTCTATCATAATTACAGTAACTTCCTCTACTGAAGACTTACAGTCATCCATGAGGGTTAGAATTAACTTCTCCCAAATTCCTGTTAATGTTGCTGTTTTGACCTCCTTCCATGTAACAAAAATGTTTCTAATGGCATCTGGAATGATGAATGCTTTCCAAAAGGTTTTCAATTAATTTCGCACAGGTCCATCAGAGGAATCACTATCTATGCCAGCCATGCATTACGAAATGTATTTCTGAAATAACAGGACTTGAAAGTCTAAATTACTCCTTGATCTATGGGCTACAGAATGGATATTGTGTTAGAAGGCATGAAAACAACATTAATTTCCTTGTACATCTCCATTAGAGCTCTTGGCTGACTAGGCACATTGTCAATGAGCAGTAATATTTTGAAAGAAATCTTTTTTTCTGAGCAGTGGGTCTCAAGAGTGGGCTTAAAGTATTCAGCTAAAGCATGCTATAAACAGATGTGCTGTCATCCAGGCTTTGTTGTCCATTTATAGAGCTAAGGGAGAGTAGATTTATCATAATTCTTAAGAGCCCTGGGATTTTCAAAGTGGTAAATGAGCACTGGCTTTAACTTAAACTCACCAGCTACATTGGCCCCTAACAAGAGAGTCAGCCTGTTCTCTGAAGCTTTGATGATCTGAAGCCAGGCATTAACTTCTCTCTAGCTATGAAAGTCCTTAGATGGCATATTCTTGCATTATAAAACTGTTTCATCTACAGTGAAAATCTGTTGTTTAGTATAGCCACCATCAATTATGTTAGTCAGCTCTTCTGGATAACTTGCTATACTTTCTACATCAGCATTTGCTACTTCACCTTGTACTTTTATCTTATGGAAATGGCTTCTTTCTTTAAATCTCATGAATCAACCTCTGTTAGCTTCAAACTTTTCTTCTGCGGCATTCTCACTTCTTTCAGCCTTCACAGAATTGAAGAGAGTTAGGGGCTTGCTCTGGATTAAGCTTTGGCTTAAAGGAATGTTGTGTCTGTCTGATCTTCTATCCAGGCACTCAAACTTTCTCCCTAGCAGCAATAAGGCTGTTTTGCTTTCTTATCATTTGTGTGTTCACTGAAGTAGCACTTTTAATTTCCTTCAATAACTTTTCCTTTGCATTTACAACTTGGCTAACTGTTTGGCACAAGGGACCTAGCTTTCAGCTTATGCTGGATTTTGAGATGCCTCCCTTATTAAACTTAATCATATTTCTATTTTTTGGGTTAAATTCAGAGACATGTGACCCTTCCTTTCACTTTAACACTTACAGGTTATTGCCAAGTTATTATTTGGCCTAATTTCAATATTGTTGTGTCTCAGGGAATAAGGAACCTTAGGAAAGGGAGAGAGATGGGGGAACGGCCAGTTGGTGGAGCAGTCAAAACATATACAACATTTATTGATTAAGTATGCCATCTTATATGGGCACAATTCATGTCAACCCAAAACAATTACAATAGTAACATTAAAGATCACTGATTACAATCACCATAATAGACATAATAATAATATAAAAGTTTGAAATACTGCAACAATTGCCAAAATGTGACACAAAGATAAAAAGTGAATTCATACTGTTAGAAAAATAGTGCCAATAGACTTGTTCAACACAGCATTGTGAAAAATAAAAAATGCAATATCCACAAAGTAAAATAAAGCAAAGTGCAATAAAACAAGGTGTGCCTGTACAGAAAACTCAGAAGCCTTTCAAGAAAGAATACACACATACACACCCACCTCTCCCTAAATAAATTTCCTGTTGTATGAAATGTATGGATCTTAATTAACACCACACTAAAATTAATTAAGCAAACTAGAAGTCAAAATAAATATTAAACTATTTTTGAAATATGTTAGAAAGTAATTACAACACTGCATTAAAAACTTATAAGCTGAAATTAAACTCTATTCAATGGAAAATTCAAAGCAAATCCAATAAATCAGAAAAATAAAAGTTGAGTCAGCCTCAGTATGCTTAGTTACTCAGAACTTAACCAACTGCACAGCTGCAATTTTCATGCAATTGACTTACTTAAGCACATTATTTCCTTAGGTGCCTGCAGTTCTAAACATGGATGTGGGACCTATCCTAGAAACCCTATTACTAGCTCCCCATGTGAGTTTCTCTTGCTCATGTGTGAAATATAATTACAAGTATTATCTGGACTATAATTTGTGCATACTGCAAAAAACCCTTCGACTTTACTGCAATCTTTTTTTTCCATAATAGATAACATGAATATGCATAACAATGATTGACAGAAAGATGCATTTTGAAAAAGTGCCTGGCGATGTTTTAATTAGGTAAATAATACAGTTATACAGAGTAGATTTAGGAGAATACTCCTCATAGAGCAGCAAGCTTTCCTACAAATTTCCAAAAAGACAACCAAGAATAAATACTGCCTATCCTCCACCCCTAAAAATATCAATCTGTTAATACTTGTGTTTCTGAAAATCCACCACAGCCTGTGTATTTATTTATTTATTTATTTATTTATTATTTATTTATTTATTTTTGAGACAGAGTCTCACTCTGTCTCCCAGGCTGGAGTGCAGCCGTGCGATCTCCGCTCACTGCAAGCTCTGCCTCCCGGGTTCACGCCGTTCTCCTGCCTCAGCCTCCCAAGTAGCTGGGCCTACAGTTGCCCGCCACCATGCCTGTCTAATTTTTTGTATTTTTTTTTAGTAGAGACGGGGTTTCACTGTGGATGGTCTTGATCTAGCCAGGATGGTCTCGATCTCCTGACCTCGTGATCTGCCCGCCTCAGCCTCCCAAAGTGCTGGGATTACAGGCGTGAGCCACCGTGCCTGCCCTGTGTTTTTAATTCCTTAGACTTGTAGATACTACTTTGAGAAGTATTTTCCCCTTGCCTTCACATGTTTTCCAGTTTATTGATCTTCAAAATTTCAGTAGAAAGACTGATAGAAGACATAATAGTGACTTGTTGAGGATGCTTCCCAGAACTGGGTACCTAAGGCCCTACTAAAAGTCATATGTCTTCTCTCATTGTTTTTTTCATACTCGAAATCTGACCTTTCAATAGTTTTTGAATTCTTCATGTCTCAAATCATTTGTCATGGTCTAAACATGCCAGTTTGCTCTCTCTTTTTCTGTAGCTATAAAACCAAGTCAATATCTTCATTCATTTCCTTTCCCTTAGGTACTCTTTACACCTTTCAAATGAGTTAAGCTTATTTTTTGACACTTCAACCTATTTATATAATTGGTCCCAACATTCTACCAATCTTATAGGGAAAGCACTTTGCGGGATGGTCCTCGACATCCTTTATCTTTTCTACAATACATATTTTGGCAAAACTTTAAAACTTATAGTTGTAAAATGGTCCGACTCTTGTCCATGTTTCTGATATTCTAAAGTCTAAATGTAGTGCTCCATTCAGATCTAGAATTTGGAATTATTCTCATCCTCTACAGGGTAAGCATATATTTAAAGAAAATATATTCTAGGCAGAATCTCTTTTTCTCTCCATTTTTTTCTCTTTAACACCTGATCTTGTAAAATTTATTACTTTTTTCTAATCAACACAATAGGTTGATACATCACCTATATAGTACAGATATCTATTGCTCTTTATTTCCTGATGAACTGCATCAGGTCCACTTATGATTAAACTCAAACTTTGGTCCTCATAATTTATTACCAGAGAAAGTTTATTTAAATGACAGACTTTTAGTATTGGCTGAAGATGAAAATACAGAGGAAAAGAGTATGTCACACTCACCAAGCCCAATGTCTGCATATCAAAACAGTAAGTATTTTGGACACAGTTGAGTTATATTCATGAACATGAATCTTTTGCCCACCATTGTCTTGTTCTGACTCCTGTTCATCATTAATTGTAAGAACCAGGCTTTTACACAGTAACTGTCCACAACAAATATGGCTACTGTAAAGTTGGAGGTTCTAAAAACACTTCTCCCAAATCTTGGTGCACTAGATATATTCTGCTGCAAAATCAATCTGTAGAGAGATAGTAAAAGTCAACATTGACTCACAGATTATATATAGAATCTCAAGTCCCATGAGAGTGATAATGTTTGCTGAGAGTTTTTGAATAAAGTTTCAATCCATTTATCTCTCTAGATATCTGTGTTTTAATTTTGGTTTCAACCAGGCCAAGAAATGGTAGAAAATAAAATTTATTGCTGAACAACCTTTTTCTGAAGAAGCCCATCCTGTCCTCCTAACTTTTTCCTTAATCTTATCCTCCTATTCCATTTGTGTTTTCTCTGGATCTAAACATATTTAAGTATTTTTTTAATTTCATTTCAAATTATATACAATGCTAAAGCACCTCAAATATTTGTGGAAAATGTGAGGAATATATAAATTTAATTAAATTAAAAAATTTTTTTTTGTTTTTATGCTTCCCAGCATCTTACACACCATTAAATAAGAATCTCTGTAGCAAACCATGATTTCAGGATAGCTCTGACATTTACCAATTAGTAACTTACCATCTGAGATTAAGTTTCAGCATTTATAATTTGGTGAAATTAACCTCATTGTGGCTATTGAATGGCATAACTAATACCAAGTGCTAGCTCATTATATTTTACACATTAGATATTAATCATCATTTGTCTTATTTTCCCCACTAAACTCCATCTTTAATGTCTTTAACTTTCCTTCTCTGAGAACCAATCTACTATTAGGTAGGAGCAGGAATATCTGTAAAATCTAGTCCTTGAAGCTCTGAGCCCCTCTCATCACTCATGTTAAATATTTTCTGGTCTTTTCACTAAACTCTATAAACAACTCCTAACCATTAACACTGCTCATTCTTCCATCCTGCTACTTCCACTACTAAATGTAATAAGTCAAAAATTAATTGGGAATCGCTAAGGATTTGCCCTGAATTTATCTATTTCTCAAGCATAAAATTAGCTTGGTGCTAAAATCAATACAAGCAGAACTATACTGCTATTGATGAAATGCCGAAAGGTATTTTATTACCCTAAACATTTCACTTATTTGACAAGGTAATTCTTTGAGCCTTGGATGTGGTTGGACAGAAAAAATACAGAACTCATCAGGATACATCCCTATTTATTTACTCTATCTGTTGAGGACCCAATAATGATGGCATAAATATTAATGATCAATTATGATAGTAATTTTTAAAATATGTCTATTTTATATGGCTTCATGTTGTTTAGGGATTTTCACATTGTGAAAACACGAAAAAATTGTATATAATGTATTTATGATCCTAATAATATTAATAAAAGTGCATATGTATGTACCATTCATCTTCAGAATTGAAACATAATAAATACCTTTGTGATGCCCCGTATGTCACTTCCCAATTAGACTGCTGTTCCTCCCTGAGGAGTTAATCACAAACTATTTTAAATTTTCAAGTATTTATTTTCTTTACTTTCTTAATAATTACATGCTACATGCATGTCTCTCTAAATAATACACTATTTAGTTTTGTATATTTTATTATTATATAAATGGATCCATCCTGTCTATTCTTTTGTGACTTATTTTTTTACACCCAAATACTATCTTCGAAATTAATCTATAATTTTGTATTCATTGTATAGGATTTATATATCCCATTGCATGAATATATTCACCATTCTATGCTTCTCTTTAGATATTTGGTTGTTTGTTTTCTCTTACTTATCATTGTATAAATATTGTGGTGTGTGTATATATATATATACATATATATATACCTTTTTAGATACAAATCTAATGTCAGTAATATGGCACTATGTATGAGGCACATATCTCATCTCTGGTTATGGTTTGTTTTGGCACTTTCTTTAAAGATATATTTTATATTATATATATAAAATATATATTTATATATTTATATAATATACATTATGTAAATTATATTATATAATATATAATATAATATATATAATATAATATATAATATAATATATATTATATTATATTTACATATATATTTATAATTTTATATATTATATATTATATATTAATCTATTTTATATTATATTTATATATATTTTATATAAATTTATTTATTTATAGTTATTTATTTATTATATATATTTATATTATATTTTTATATATTTTTATATATAATATATAAATATAATATATATTATATTTATATATATTTTATATATTTATGTTATAATATATATTTATATTTTATACATTTATAATATATATTTATATTTTATACATTTATAATATATATTTATATTATAATATATATTTGAATATTTATATTATATTATATATTATATATATATAGAGAGAGAGAGTCTCATTCTGTCACTTATGCTGGAGAGTTGTGGCACAAATGTGGCTCAATGAAGCCTTGCAACCTTGACCTCCTGGGCTCAAGTGATTCTCCCACATCAGCCTCCTGAGTAGCTAGGACTACAGACATACAACACCAAGCCTGGCTCATTTTTGTATTTTTTGTAGAGATGGGATTTTGCCATGTTGCCCAGGCTGGTCTTAAACACCTGGCTCAAATGATCTTCTTGCCTTGGCCTCCCAAAGTGCTGAAATTACAGACATGAACCACTGTGCCTGGTCAAAAATAGAATTTTTTAATGCTAAGTTTATTTGGCTTGTTTTCCAAACTTTAGTTCTTCTATATAATTTTGAAAGTTATCTTTACCATATTAAAATAAGCTATTGGAATTTTATTAGAATCAGACTAAAGATCTGGAGAAGCAAGATGGCTGACCCTTTAGCAGTCATTCCCCATGCAGGAACACCAAATCGAACAATTATCCACACAAGAAATCACACTCATAAGAACCAAATATCAGGTTAGTGATCACAACACCTGATTTAAATGTCATATTGCTGAGAGAGGCACTGAAGAGGGCAGGAAAGGCAGTCTTGTATTGCCAATTCCACCTCTACCTCAACCCCCTGCAGCAGCCACATGGTGGGAAGAGAAAATCTGTTCACTTGAGAAAGGGAGAGTGCAGTCATTGTGCACTTTGCATTGAAACTCAGCACTGCCCTGTCACAACAGAAAGCAAAACCAGGCAAAACTCAGCCAACACCCATGCACAGAGGGAGGATTTAGACTCACCCTAGTCAGAGGAAAATTAACCATCAGCAATCAGAACCTGAGTTCCTACAAGTCTCACCACCATCAGTTAAAGGGCTCTGGAGTTCTGAATAAACTTGAAGGACTGTCTAGGCCATAAGCACTGCAATTCTGGGGCAAGTCCTGGTGCTGTGCTGGGTTTGGAGCCAGTGGACTTGCAGTGCAAACCACCTAGTGAGACAACAGCCAGGGCAGCCAAGGGAGTATTTACATCATCCCTCTCCCAACCTGAGACAGCAGAGCTCACAGCTCTGAAAGAGATTCCTTCCTTCTGCTTGAGAATAGGAGAGGAGAGAATAAAGAGGACTTTGTCTTGCAGCTTGGATACCAGCTGAATCACAATACAGTAGGGCACCAGGCAGAGTACTGAGGCACTCATTCCAGGCCCTAGTTCCCATGAGACATTTCTTGATAGACTGTGGGCCAGAAGGAAACACACTTCCTTGAAGGGAAGGACTTGTTTCTGGCAGTATCTATCATCTGCTGACTGAAGAGTCAATAGCAGATGATAGGCTTTGAATAAACGTCAATAGCAGCCAGGCAATACTCACCCGGGCTTTGGGTGAAACCCAGTGGTTTGCTGGCTTAAGGTGTGACACAGCACATTCCTGGATGTGGTGGCCAAGGGCAGACACCCCTTCTGCTGGGGGAAAGGAGAGAAAAGGATTAAAGGGGTCTTTGTCTTGCAGCTTGGGTACCAGCTTGGCCACAGCAGTGTAGAGTACCAAGGAGTTTCCTGGGGTCCCTGATTCTAGGCCTTCACTCCTGCACCACATTGCTTGACCTGCCCTAGGCCAGAGGGAAGCCCACTGCTCTGAAGGAAAAGACACAAGCCTGGCAGCATTCACCACAAACTGACTGAAGAACCCTTGGACCTTGAGTAAACATCGGTGGTAACCAATTAGTACTCACCATGAGCCTGAGGCAGTAGTGCACATGGGAAGAGACCCCTTCTGCTTGAGGAAAGAAAAGGGAAGAGCAGGAAGGACTTTGTCTTGTGGCTTGGGTGGCAGCTCAGCCACCATATAATAGAGTACCAAGTAGATACCTCTAGTTCCTGACTCAAGGCCCTGGCTCCCAGATGGCATTTTTGGAACAATCCTGATCTTGGGGGTGAGCTCATCACCCTAAAGGGAAGGAAACAAGTTGGGCTATATTTGCCACCTATTGACTAAAGAGACTTTGGGCTGTAAATGAGCATTGGCAGTAGGCAGGCAGTGGTGGCCATGGGCCTTGGGTAATACCCTTTCAGTACTTGAAAAGCCTTCCCAAGGAGGACAGGTACAAATAAACCCAGATGGCAAAGAGTACAATAAATACCTAATTATTTGATTCCTAGATATTGATGAACATCCACAACCATCAAGAACAGAAAGAAAAACATGACCTCACCAAACAAACTAAATAATGTACCAGTGACCAATTCTAGAGAGACTGAGATATGTGATCTTTCAGACAGAACTCACAATAGCTGTTCTGAGGAAGACCAAAGAAATTCAAAATTACACAGTAAAGGAATTCAGAATCCTGTCAGGTAAATTTAATGAAGAGGTTGAAATAATTTTTAAAAGTTGAGCAGAAATTTTGGAGCTAAAAATTCAACTGACATACTGAAGAATGCATTAGAGTCTCAAAACAGCAGAATTTACCAAGCAAAAAGAATTCCTGAGCTTGAAGGCAGGGTATTTGAAAATACAAAGTCAGACACAAAAGTAAAAACAGAAATTATTTTAAAAAATGAAGCACACATACAAGATGAGAAAATAGCCTCCAAAAGGCAAATCTAAGAGGTATTCACCTTAGAGAGGAGGGAGAGAGAGAGAGAGAGGGAGAATGAAATAGAAAGTTTATTTAAAGGGTTAATAATAAGATAACTTCTCAAACCTAGAGAAAGATATCAATATTAAAGTAAAAAATATTCTAGAATATGTAGCAGATTTAACCCAAATAAGACTACCTCAAGACATTTAGTAATCAAACTCCTAAAGGTCAAGAATAAAGAAAGAACCCTGAAAGCATCAGAAAAAAGAAAGAAATAGTATACAAAGGAGCTTAGGTACACCTGACAGAAGACTTCTCAGTTTTCTGAAGCCAGGAGAGAGTGACATGACATATTTAAAGTGCTGAAGGAAAAAAAAAAAAAACATACTTTTATCCTGGAATAGTATATCCAGTAAAAATATTCTTCAAACATAAAAGACTTTCCCAATCAAGTAAAAGCTGGGGGATTTCATTAGCATCAGACCTGTCCTACAAGAAATGCTAAAGGAAGTTCTTCGATCTGAAAGGAGAAATGTTAATGAACAAGTATCAGTCATCTGAATGAACAAAATTCATTGATAATAGTAAGTACACAGAAAACCACAGAATATTATAGCACTGCAATTGTGGTATGTAAACTACTCACAACTTCAGTAGAAAGACTGAAAAATGAACGTATAAAAAACAATAACTACAACAACTTTTCACTACATAGACAGTATCAGACATAAAGAGTAACAATAAAAAGTTAAAAAGCAGGAGGGATGAAGTTAAAGTGTAGAGTTTTTATTAGTTTTCTCTGTGTTTGTTTGTTTTTGAAATCAGTGTTAAGTTGTCATCAGTTTAAAACAATGGGTTATAAGATGTTATTTGCAAGCCTCATGGTAACCTCAAATCAAAAAAACTACAACAGACACACAAAGAATAAAAGCAAGAAGTTAAAACATTAAATTTTGGAATTTTGGAAACTATAAAAATTGAAACCAGAGAAAATCACCATCACAAAATGGAAGATAGGAAGAAGGAAGGAAGGAAGGAAGGAAGGAAGGAAAAGAAAGAAAGGAAAGAAAGAAAGAAAGAAAGAAAGAAAGAAAGAAAGAAGGAAAGAAAGAAGGAAAGAGAAGAAAGAAGGAGAAAATAAAATGACAGGAGTAACTCCTTACTTATCAATAATAACATTGACTGTAAATGAACTAAAATAAAGAGATAGAAAAAAGATATTCCATGCAAACGGAAACCAAAATAGTGGAAGTAACTATACTTATATCAGACATAATATATTTCGAGACAAAACCTATAAAAAGAGACAAAATATCATTATATAATAATAGAGGAGTCAACTCAGCAAGCGAATACACAAATTGTTATTATATGTGCACCCAACACTGGAGCACCCAGATATATAAAGCAAATATTATTAGTGTTAAAGAAGGAGATAGACTACAATACAATAATAGCTGGAGACTTCAGCATTGGACAGATCTTCCAAACAAAAAAATGAACCAACAAATATCAGACTTAAAATCTGCACTGTGGACCAAATTGACCCAATAGGTATTTACAGAACATTTCCTCCAATGGCTACAGAACACATATTCATCTCTTCAGCACATAGATTATTCTCAAGGATAGATCATATGTTAGGTCACAAAACAAGCCTCAAAAAATTCAAAAACATTTAAATCCTATCAATTATCTTCTTTGACCAACCAACATGGAATAAAACTACAAATCAATAAAAAGAGGAATTTTGGAAACTATACAAACACATGGAAAATAAGCAGTATGCTCCTGCATGACCAGTGGGTCAATGAAGAAATTAAAAAGAAAACTGAAAATTTCCTTAAAATAAATGATAATGGAAACACAACATACCAAAACCTGTGAGATACAAGGAAAGCAAGTACTGAGATGTAAGTTTATAGTAATAAGCACGTACAGCAAAAAAATAGAAAAACTTTAAATAAACAACCTAATAATGCATTTTAAAGAATTTGATAAATAAAAGCAAACCAAACCAAAAATTAGTAGAGAAAAGAAATAGTAAAGATAACAGCAGAAATAAATGAAATTCAAATGAAAAACAGAATGGAATGAAAATTGGTGTTTTGAAAAGATAAACAAAATTGACAAACCTTGAGCCAGAATACCTACAAAAAGAGAGAAGAAATACACAAATAAAATCAGAGATGAAAAATGAGACATTACAATTGATACTGCAGGAAATCAAAGGATCATTAGAGACTATCATGGGCAACCATATGCCAATAAATGGGAAAATTTAGAAGAAATGGATAAATTCCTAAACATATACAGCCTACAAAGAATGAACTACTAAGAAATTCAAAACCTGAAGAGACAAATAAGAAGTAATGTGGTTGAAACCATAATAAAAAGCCTGCCAGCAGAGAAAAGCCTAGCAACCAATGGCTTTACAGCAGAATTTTAATGAGCATTTAGGAAACTAATACCAATCCCACTCCAACTATTCCAAAAATTAGAGGAGGAGGCAATACTTCCAAACTCATTCAATGAGTTCAGCATTAACCTGATACCAAAACTAGGCAGACATATCAAAAAAGAAAACTACCCGCCAATATCCCTGACGAATAGTGATGCAAAAATCTTCAACAAAATACTATCAAACCAAATTCAACAACACATTAAAAAGATCATTCATCATGACCAAGTAGGATTTATCTCAGTGATGCATGTATGGTTTAGCATATGCAAATAAATCAATGTGATACTTCATATCAACAGAATAAAGAGAAAAAAAACCACATGATCCTTTCAATTGATGCTGAAAAATCATTTGATGAAATTCAATATTCCTTCATGATAAAAGCCCTCAAAAAATTGGGGTTAGAAGGAACATACTTCAACACAAGAAAAGCCGTGTACGACAGACACACAGCTAGTGTTGTACTGAATGGGAAAAAATTGAAAGTCTTTCCTCTGTTCCGGGAAAAGATAAGAATTTCCACTTTCACCACCATGATTCAATATATTCCTGGAAGTCTTAGCTTGGGCAATCAGAAAAGAGAAAGAAATAAAGAGCATCCAAATTGGAAAGAAGGAATTCAAATTATCCTTGGTTGCCAATAATATGATCTTATATTTGGAAAAACCTGAAGACTCCACCAAAAGCTACTGTAACTGATAAACAGATTCAATAAAGTTACAGAATACAAAATCAACATTCAAAAATCAGTCGCATTTATACATGCCAAGAGGGAAGTATCTGAAAAAGAAATCAAGAAAATAATCTCATTTACAATAGCTAAAAATGAAATAAAATACCTAGGAATAAACTTAACCAAAGAAGCAAAAGATCTCTACAATGACAACCATAAACTATTGATGCAAAAAATTGAGGACATGAAAAAAATGAAAAGGTATTCTGTGTTTATGAATTAGAAGAAACAATATTGTCAAAATGTCCATACTACCCAAAGCAATCTACAGATTCAATGCATCCCTATAAAATACCAATGATGTTCTTCAAAGAAATAGAAAAAATCCTAAAATTTCTAAGGAACAAAAAAGAAACCAGAATAGTCAAAGCCATCCTGAGCAAAAAGAAAAAAACCAGAGGAATAACATTACCTGACTTCAAATTATACTACAGATACTACAGAGCTATAGTAACCAAAACAGTATGGTACTGGCAAAACAAAAACAAAATCAAACAAACCACCCCACCCCCCAACAACAACAACAAAAAAACCCACATAGACCAATGGAAAAGAATAGAGAAGCCAGATAGAAATTCATACATCTATAGGGAACTCATTTTTAATACAGATGCCAAGAATATACACTGGGGAAAGGACAATCTCTTCAATAGATGGTGCTAGGAAAACTGGATTTCCTTATGCAGAAGAATGAAACTAGATCCCTATCTCTCACCGTATACAAAAATCAAATCAAAATGGATTAAAGACTTAAATATAAGACCCTAAACTCTGAAACTATTACAATAAAACATTGAGGAAACTCCAGAACATTTGTCTGGACAAACATATTTTGAGTGATAACCCACAAGCACACTCAACCAAGGCAAAAATTGACAAATGGGATCACATCAAGTTAAAAAGCTTCTGCACAGCAAAGGAAACAATAAACAAAATGAAGAGACAACCCACAGAAAGAGAGAAAATATTTTTAAACTATCCATCTGACCAAAGATTGATAACCAGAATATATAAAGAGCTCAAACAACTCTATAGGAAAAAATCTAGCATTTCAATCAAAAAATGGGCAAATGATTTGAATAGACATTTCTCGAAGGAAGATATACAAATAGTAAGCAGGCATATGAAAAGGTGCTCAACATCATTGTTCATCAGAGAAATGCAAATCAAAACCACAATGAAACATCATCTCACCCCAGTTAAAATGGCTTATATCCAGAAGACAGGCAATAACAAATGCTGGCGAGGATATGGGGAAAAGGGAACACTTGTACACTGAGAATGTAAATTAATATAACCCCTATAAAGAACAGTTTGGAAGTTCCTCAAAAAACTAAAAATATAGCTACCATATGATCCCACAATCCTGCAGCTGGGTATATACCCAAAAGAAAAGAAATCAGTATATGGGAGAGATATCCACTCTCTCATATTTCTCGCAGCACTGTTCACAATAGCTAAACTTTGGAAGCAACCTAAGCGTCCATCAATAGATGAATGGATAAAGAAAACGTGGTACTTATACACAATTGAGCAGTTTTCTGCTATAAAAAACAATGAGATCCTGTCATTTGCAACAACGTGGATGGAACTGAGAGTAATTATATTAAGTGAAATAAGCCAGGCACAGAAAGACAAATTTCACATGTTCTCACACATGTGTTGGAGCTAAAAATTGAACCCTTGGAGATAGAGAATAGAATGATGGTTATCAGAGTCTGGAAAGGGTAGTAGGGGACAAAGGGAAGTGGGGATGGTTAATGACCACAAAAATATAGTTAGATAGAATGAATAAGATCCAGTATTTGATAGCACAACAGGGTGATTACAGTCAACAATATTTTAGTGTACATTAGTTGTTAGTTATTCTTCCTAAGAATGTAAGCTGTTTTGTCACATTCCTGGTAGCTTTGATAATTTTCTTTACTGTTCTGCAGGTTCATGTGTGTAGGCATAGACTTTTGTTTATTTATCTTGCTTTGGAAATTTTAAGATTCATTTATTCTACGTTGGGATTTTCATTTCTTTTATTTCTGAAAATGTCTAATTGCTTGATGCCTGAAGTTCCAGACCAGACTGGGCCAGGATAACAAGACCTTGGCTCTCCAAAAAAAAAAAAAAAAAAAAATTAGGTAGACATGATGGTGTGCCTGTAGTCCCAGCTACTCCAAGGCTGAAGCAGGAGAATCACTTGAGCCTTGAAGTTACAGATTGCAGTGAACTATGATCATGCCACTGCACTCCAGCCTGGGTGAAACAAGACCTTGTCTCAAAAAAAAGAAGCTTCTGTTACTTACTCTTAATCTCTCTAATATTTTTTTGAATTCAATTTGATGAATGCGTGAATGTTAGAACTTTTCAATCTGCATGTTTCCTAACCTGTCTTACATAGTTTTTTAATCTTTATCTTTCTGTTTTGCATTCTGGATATATCTCTTCTGATTTATTTTTATTGCATTAATTTTCTCTTCATTGCATCTGATTTTGGGTTTAGCCTAAACTTTGTGTTTTATATATAAGTATTTTTTTTTCTAAAAGTTCTATAACGTTCTTTTATTCAGTTCTACTTGATAATTTTGGTTGAGTCTTATCACTTAGTCATAATTTTGATACATTTTTTATTTCTTTAAACATATTTAGCAAGCTTATTTAATACTCTGTGATGACAATTCTGATATCTGCAGTTTTCTCATTCTGTAGTTTGTGATTTTGTTGACCCTTACAGAAGCTTATTTCTTTCCTCATGTGTCTTATGAACTTTTGTTGTTGTTTTTGAGAAATCATGTTCCTTAGAATTTTGTTTTGGGACTACCTTGAGGATAATATTGAGCGTGTTTTCTCTCCAGTGATTTGCATATACTTTTACCTGGATTTGAGGATCCATCTAAAATAAGTTTTCTGGTTTGAGGTTTCAGGACCAATTAATGTTATTCTAGTTCCCAACCCAGGAAAAGTGGTTACGAATTCTCAAGAGAGGTTTTCTGTTTTGTTTTATTTTGGTTTTTGTTTTTGTTTTTTTCTGTATTCTCTATCCATCCAAAGGCAAAGATCCCTTAATATTTCCCAACTAAATGATAGGTTTTCTCACTTCAGCCAAAGAGTGTGTCATTCTGTAAGGATTCTGGCTTAATTCTGAATCTCTAATTCACCTGTTCACAATACAAGTTCTAACGTTCGTCACCCACACACGGCCCTTGAAACTGAAACTCTGGGGACAAAAAGAGTCAATTGACAGGGCCCTGAGGGCAACACCTATCTAAAGTGCTTGGCAACTTCTCTAGATTTAAGCTTCTGAGGATTTCCTTAATATCTTGCTACTGGAAGGCTAATTTTAAATATTTTCTAACATTTTAGGTGGTTTTATACCAGGAAGCTGTTGGGGAATATCCCACTGTCATTTGTGCCATAGTAGAATTATTTAATTGACCAACTGAAAGATATAGTCCTTAGAAAGAGAGAAGTCAAATCAAAGCTTGGGTAGTGTATCTCCTAAAACTGAGGTCACACCACAGTAGGTACAGAGGATATCTTTTTATGTGCCATGTTTCTGAGCTATAGTCCTAATTTCAGTACTGAGTCTTCTGCACTAATAATGAACAGTGAATATCATTGGGTTCCACTCCATTTATCTATTTTCTCACATTACCAATGATTATATCTGGCACCAGGTGCAAAGAAAGGAGGTTTAGTAGTTTATCTTGGTTAGTCTAGTATATGAGCAAATCATATTAAGCAAACATAACAAACACACTCTTGAAAGAGAAACATATTCATTTGAGGTGAATTGAGAAAGAAGGAAGCAAATCAAATAGTCTGACTCCAGAGCTCATGCTTGTTGCACTGCACCATTTCTCCAAAATTACAACTTCAGAAATGGAGCTTGATTCCTAATTGGTGCATTCATAGGAATATGAACACCTGTTCATTAAAAGCAAAGATACGTATTTTAACTGACACAATTAGATTAGTTAGTAAAGCTAACTCCAAAAGTAACTCTAACATGTAATAATTTTTAAGGTTAGCATCTGAGAGTAAACACATGCTCATCTCTAATATATACTCAAAAAAGTATCATATAATCTAAAACATATTTAGTATTTACACCTAAACATATTTACAATGCTTTCCTCTTGAGAAAGAAAAATGACAATCTTTATGTTTCAGAAATTCTTGATACAATGAACAACAAAATTTTAAGCTGAAATCTGGAAGAAGGATCTGTGAGTCCTTCTGATTATTTTAGACATTGATCCAAAACTACTTAAAAGTTTTACCCACCCTTTCTTTATACTTAGAGTTTTGTAACTTATTTCAATTGGCAACTAAAAAGTCCTGTAAAATCCAGTGCTTCCCAAGGAAACAGACAAGGATAGTAAATGACTATGCTGTAAATACAAAGATGATGGGGAACGTGTTTAGTCTACATCACCCAGATAGCAGTTTTCAAAGTACTAAACTAGTCACAATAAATTCAATTTAGAGGAAGCCAGATTCTGGAATAACATAAAAATCATCCATTAAAAGTTTTTCTACTTCCAAATGAAATCTATTTTCTTAAGAAATAATGAACTTCCCTTTCCTAGAAGTATTCACAAAGACACTGATTGTATCTCTGAGATGCTGTACCAGGTGATCTAGGGCCATGATTCTAGTTTGTCTTTCGTAGAATCCCACCAAGTCTGCCTCCTTCCTGGTCATAGCTCCTCTCGTTGATGTTTACAGGTCTGAATGCTTCGTTTTCATTTACAGAGTCTCTGCCCTAAAAATGAATTTGTTCCAACAAGCATTTTGAGCAAAAATATAGCTTTTAACCATTCAGACATGGCCTCTGGGACTCAGTGGATCAAGCAGGGGATGACAGATGCAATTGGTTTGTAGAAATTTTCAAGTCTTAAGAGAATGATCTCCTAGGAAAAGCAACACGTCTGCTGCCGCTTTTAAAGTGACAGAGCAATAGATCTTGGGCTGCCTCGGGTACTGCCTGAAGAATCAATAAACTCTCTTTTAAGGGCCACTGATGTCTCATGAAAGGCATCCAAAAACATTCTATTTAGAATATCCATCTTATTTCTTTCTGAACAATGTAACTCCCCTACAGCTGATAAATTGAGAAAAGCTTGATTTGTCTGTTTTAAAGGATATCTATTTTAATAGAGGACATAGAGAAGTAATTTGGAAATTCTCTTTTCAGAAGAAAGTCTTCAACTATGTTTATATAGAAAGCATGTTTATTAGGGAAATTTTTATTTAATAAAAATAATTTTAAATTATCCAAACTCTCAGTAACATCTAAAATGTTGGTATAGTACATGAAAAGCTTTAATCAGAAATTTTATTTTTGCTATTATTAATTCAAAAATATAACATGTATAACTATTATTCCTTTACAATAAAACATTAGAGCACATAATTGCTAAGCAATCAAATGTTTGTTGATTATCACCCAATTCATGAATATATACACTGAAATCCCCAATTTATAAAGCTGCCTGCCTCAGTTTCTCATTAGAAAGTGGGAAAAATCATACATCTTTCACAAAGTTACTGCTAATATTAAATTATTAAAATGATAGCAAATATAAATTCTTGATACCTTGTATGTTATTAATGCCATTTTCTTGCTTGCTGAAATAAGCATACTATTTATGACTTTTAGAATTTATGTATATTTTGTCCTATATTCTTTGAATATAACCATAAAATATCAAGTCAAAATTTCCTATAAATTATGTTAATCTAAAAGTTTCACAACCCATATTCTTGACAGTATTTTGAAATTGCTTTACAAATTTATTTGAGTTGTCTCCAGAGAATTTGAAACTGCCTTGTCATGATGAGGTTTGTGATACTGGTAGTTAAGAATAAGTAATTTTTTATTTAAAACATAAGTTTATATACAGTAAAAGGCAAAGAAACATAGAGAAAATAAACAAGTAAATATGAAAGGAAATAACAATATGATGCATTGAGAGATGGGGGGCAGGGGTACCACGCTGTAGAAATCTAGACTTCATATATTAATGCTTAGAAAGCCATGTATAGGTTTTGTTTTGTAGAGCAGAGGGTAAAATTGTAATTTAAAAAACACAGGACACATGAATGTGTGTAAATATGATGTGTCCTTTAAGCATCTCTAACTTAAAAAAAAAAGCAAGCCATGTCAATACATCCCTGTTGTGTAAAGCATAAATTTCTTATGTTCTCATAGGTTTTTCTCTCTATCTGGTATAGTGTCAACAGGTTTGCCTACTTCTTTTGTTGTTTTAAAAATGGTGTTAATGGGGAAAATATTGAATTAAAACACCTTGAAACAATGACTTGCCTTCTAGTACCCACAGCCCTCAATATGCAGAAGATTCACAAATTTCTTTTATTAGTTTCAGAAATCATTTCAATTTGGTCTCTTCTTTAGTATAATTTTACTATATAGTTTTAAGTAAATCTACCATTTTACCAAATATTTTTAAATGCTCACAAATAGTTCAGGCATAGAGAAAGTAAATAACCTTATCTTAATACACTTTTTTCAATGTCTTGGGTTTCTAACTGTATGTTCTGGCTGTGTTTTGCGAGTCAACTTTCATTTAGAACTTGGCATAGCTATGTTACTGAAAGTTCTTTAATAATAAGAATATTCTTACTTATAAGAATTATATTACACTACATATTATATTTTATATTACATTATATTCTTAGTAATAAGAATATAAATACTAACAGAAGATACCACTATGGAACTACTATAATGGCCAAAATCCAAAACACTGACAACACTAAATGCTGGCAAGGATATGGAGCAACAGGAATTCTCATTCAATGCTGGGAATGCAAAATGGTACAGCCATTTTGGAAGAAAATGTGGAAGTTTCTTACAAAACTAAACATATTCTTACTACACAACCCAGAAATCTTACTTTCTGGTATTTATTCAAAGGTGTTGAAAACTTATTTTCATGTAAAAATGTGGTGTTTATAGAAACTTTATTCATAACTGCCAAAACTTAGAAATAACCAAGATGCCCTTTTGTAGGTAAATGGATAAATAAATGGTGGTATATCCAGACAATGTAATATTATTCAGTGCTAAAAATACACGAGCTATCAAGCCATGGAGGAATCTTCAGTGCCCATTACTAAATGAAAGAAGCCAATCTGAAAAGCCAACATACAGTATGATTCCAATTGTATGACATTTCTGCAGAAGCAAAACTTGAGAGAGAAGAAAGATCAGTGGTTGTCACAGCTTGAAAAAAGAAAGGAATAAATAGGCCATGCCTAGCAGATTTTTAGGGTAGTGAAACTATTTTGTATGTTACTATAATGATAGACACATGTCATTACACATTTATCAAAACCCATAAATCCTAATGTAATCGATGAATTGGGTGATGATGATGTGGCAATGTAAGTTCATCTATTGTAACACATGTACAACATTGGTGGGGGATGTTGATACTGGGAGAGCCTGGTGGGAGTGGAGGGAAGGCGTGTATGAGAACTTTCTGTACAAGTTTGTGGTGAATCTAAATCTGCTCTAAATCTATTTTAAAAGTAAATAACAGATGGCAATAAACGCATTTTGGCAAGAAAATCAGCGAGGCTGATAATGTTGGTAAAGCTAATGCAGCAATTTTTAAATAGATATGCAGTCCCCAAAAGTTATTATATCCTTCTGGAAAACTGCCTTATTTCAGATTAAATGCAACTCTTGCTTGATTCTTCTCTCCATCTTTAGAAAACTTAATTAAAAAACAAGGCCTTTATAACCCCAAATAATTATGACCATTTCCTCCCACTGTTTCCTGTCCTGCTGTAGTCAAAGCCACGCCCTATGCATTTTAAATGAAGCTATTATACTAACCTGGAAAGTGCAAGATGAATTTATGATGAATATACAAGATTTCTAATTACATATAAAGAAGGGTGGAATGGTATTTTATTAAATTTCCTATTTACTTGATGATATAAAGAAAAAGAGCTGCTTTTTGTATAGCCCAGACAATCCTAAGCAAAAAGAACAAAGCTGATGGCATCATGCCACCTGACTTCAAACTACACTACAAAGCTACAGTAACCAAAACAGCATGGTACTGGTACCAAAACAGATATATAGACCAGTGGAACAGAACAGATGCCTCAGAAATAACACCACGCATTTACAATCATCTGCTCTTTGACAGACCTGACAAAAACAAGCAATGGGGAAAGGATTCCCTATTTAATAAATGGTGCTGGGAAAACTGGCTAGACATATGCAGAAAACTGAAACCAGACCCCTTCCTTACACCGTATACAAAAATTAACTCAAGATGGATTAAAGACTTAAACATGGGGCTAGGCACAGTGGCTCACGCCTGTAATCCCAGTACTTTGGGAGGATGAGGTGGGTGGATCACAAGGTCAGGAGATCAAAACCATCCTGGCTAACACAGTGAAACCCTGTCTCTACTAAAAATACAAAAAATTAGCCAGGCATGGTGGCAGGCACCTGTAGTCCCAGCTACTTGGGAGGTTGAGGCAGGAGAATGGCGTGAACCCAGGAGGTGGAGCTTGCAGTGAGCCGAGATCATGCCACTGCACTCCAGCCTGG
This sequence comes from Pan troglodytes, assembly GCF_028858775.2. Taxonomy (NCBI): domain Eukaryota; kingdom Metazoa; phylum Chordata; class Mammalia; order Primates; family Hominidae; genus Pan; species Pan troglodytes. The sequence goes on from NC_072403.2 coordinate 115,759,674, forward strand.
GCAACAGAGCAAGACTCCATCTCAAAAAAAAACAAAAAACAAAAAACAAAGACTTAAACGTAAAATCAAAAACCATAAAAACCCTAGAAGAAAACCTAGGCAATATCATTCAGGACACAGGCATGGGCAATGACTTCATGACTAAAACATCAAAAGCAATTGCAACAAAAGCAATAATTGACAAATGAGATCTAATTAAACTAACAAGCTTCTGCATAGCAAAAGAAACTATCATCACAGTGAACAGACAACCTACAGAAGAATGGGAGAAATTTTTGCAATCTTTCCATTTTTACAGTGTAAAATCTTTCCACTTTTACACTGTTGGTGGGAGTGTAAATTAGTTCAACCATTGTAGAAGACAGTGTGGCAATTCCTCAAGGATCTAGAACAAGAAATATCAATTGTCCCAACAATCTCATTACTTGGTATATTCCCAAAGGATTATAATTCATTCTACTATAAAGACACATGCACACATATGTTTATTGCAGCAGTATTCACAATAGCAAAGAACAGGAACCAACCCAAATGCCCATCAATGATAGACTGGATAAAGAAAACGTAGCACATATACACCATGGGATACTATGCAGGCATAAAAATGAGTGAGTTCATGTCCTTTACAGGGACATGGGTGAAGCTGAAAACCATCATTCTCAGCAAACTAGCACAGGAACAGAAAACCAAACACTGCATGTCCTCAATAATCAGTGGGAGATGCACAATGAGAAAACATGGACACAGGGAGGGGAACATCACACACCAGGGACTGCCAGGGGGTGGGGAGCAAGGGAAGGGAGAGCATTAGGACAAATACCTAATCCATGCGGGGCTTAAAACCTATATGATGGTTTGATGAGTGCAGCAAACCACCATGGCACATGTATACCCATGTAACAAACCTGCACATTTTGCACATGTATCCCAGAACTTAAAGTATAATAAATAAAAAAGGGGCTGCTTTAAAAATTGATAAATAAACATTGTATACATGTATCATGTACATGTTGTTTTGAAATATATATAAATTGTTGAATGGCTAAATTGAGATAATTCATATGTGCATTTTTCTCATATTGTTGTCATTTTTTGTGATAAGAAAATCTAATATCTGCTTTTCCAGTAATTTCAAGAATAAAACACATTGTTACTAACTACAGTCAACACATCATACAGCACATCTCTTTAGCTTACTCCTCTTATCTAATATTTTATATTCGTTGACCATCATCTCCCCAGTCCCTCCTTTCTCTACTTCCTAGCCCCTGGTAATCACCATTCATTTCTCTATGAGTTCAACTTTTTTAGATTCCACATATGAGTGAAAACATGTGGTATTTGTCTTACTGTGTCTGACTTACCTCACTTAACATAATGTCCTCTAGGATAATCTATGTTGTTTCAAGTGGCAGGAATTCCTTCCTTTTTTAAGGCTGAATAGTTGTGTATATGTACCATATTTTCTTCATCCATCTATACATCAATTGATACTTAGGTTAATTCCGTATCTTGGCTATTGTGAATAATGTTGCAATAAGTATAGAAGTGCAGATATATACTGAATTAATGTCCTTTGGTTATATATCTAGTAGTGGGGTTGCTGGATCATTTGAAGTCTCTATTTTCAATTTTTTGAGGACCCTCCATACCGTTTTCCATAATGGCTGTACTAATTTACACTCCCAGCAGTGTACAGGAGTTCCCTTTCCCCCACATCCTCACCAACACTTATCTTTCATCGTTATGATGTAGTTATTCTAAATAGGTGTGAGGTGATATCTCACTGTGATTTTCATTTGCATTTCTCCAATGATTAGTAATTTTTAGCATTTTTCCCCTACCTGTTGTCCATTTGTATGTCTTCTTTTGAAAAATGTCTGTTCAGATCCTTTGATCATTTTTTAATGGTTTGTTTTCTTAAGATTGAGTTGTTTGAGTTCTTTATGTTGGATATAAACTCCTTAACAGATGCCTGGTTTGCAAATATTTTCTCGCATCCAATAGGTTGTCTCTTCACTCATTTGTTTTCTTTGCTTTGCAGAAGCTTTTTATTTTGATGTCATCAAATTTGTCTATTTTTTTATTTGTCTATTTTTTAATATTGTTGCTTATGCTTTTAGGATCACATCCAAAAGAAATAATTGCCCAATATCACTGCCATGGAGACTTCCCCTATGTTTTCTTTTAGTAGTTCTATAGCTTTTGGTTGTACATTTAGGTCTTTAATCTACTTTGATTTGTGTTTTCTATATCATGTGACATAAAGGTCTAATTCAACAAAAAGTTTCTAACAATATTCTTATTATTAGAGGCTACCACTTCCCCCCAACACAGACTGATTTGAATAGAGAAATAGTAAAATTAGAGCAGAGGCATACAGAGAGGGAAATGAGAAAACTAAAAAAAAAAAAATCAATAAAATACATTTTATTTTACCTCTGTATTAAATATACTTTAATCATTGATAATTCACATGCACTTTAGATTTCTATAGTGCATGAATATCATAATTTTGAACATCAGTTATTATACTGTAGATGTTCAGAATTATTGGCTAATGCAATAGACAAAATTACAATCAGACCAGGTTTTACTCTACTAACTATAGTCTGTTTCTCAAAACCATTAGCTGAAATTGTAAAATAAACCCTACTGATGATGACATGAGGCTACCACTGGTAATACTCTAATATTTTTCTTGAAAAAGAGTCAGATTAATTAAGCATAAGAAGAGTTATCTTTTGATATGTAAAAACTCACGAACTTAGAAGAAACATATATGAAAGATTGGGTACTTAAAATTATAAATTGTTTGGTATTATATTGATCTATTCACTATCTAACGTGCATAATCAGCTAGGAATAATCATTAGATGCTCACTGGAGAAAATTAGAACCTCATGCCCTGTGTTGTTGTTACTAAAGGGGTGCTATCAAAGTATTGCAGTGATGTCTTTTCTCCATAACATTACTTGATCTGTCCCAACTTTAAGAATTTTTTTTTTTTTTTTTTTTTTTTTTTGAGACGGAGTCTCGCTCTGTCGCCCAGGCTGGAGTGCAGTGGCGCGATCTCGGCTCACTGCAAGCTCCGCCTCCCGGGTTCACGCCATTCTCCTGCCTCAGCCTTAAGAATATTTTTTAATATTTAGCCAAAAATTTTTCATTTGAAATGTATTAAATTTTAGAATAAATCTGGTGGGGAAATAATTTTTATATATTTTGATTATCCTGTGTGAAACTTTCAATGTATCTATACAAATTTAGTGATAATTGTAATAAATAAGGACCTTAAACCATAGCAATAGAATCTCCCGTAGGATTATAGGAATTGTTTCCCTTAAAATCCTTCATTAAATGAGTCAAACCAAAAAGAGGGTAGAAAATAAAATATGGTAACAATTAATTTTTTAAGGTGGTTTTATTAACTGAGGAACAATCACTGTACTGAACCATCTAACACAGTTTATGCCCTAAAGTACAATTAGTGAACAAATAATTGGTCATTATACATTTCTTTAATCTGATGTGACTTCTTTCAGTACCTTGGAAATGAGAATTGCAAATATTAATTATACCGTAAAAATAGAACATGCTGTTCCTATTCATTTATGAAAATATAAAATAGCAACTTAAAAATCACATTTTAATATGTTTGTGCATGTGCTGTTTTTCATTTCGGTTTGATTGGGAACATAATGATACAAATATTTTCCCTTAATCTGGGAATTGCTACTCTCTTTAGCCCATCCATGAGTTTATACAAGAATGCTGTGATATTTTTAGTTCTCTTCCCCTCTTACCACTATTGATGTATAGTGGGGTATGGATCTGGTTCAAACTTGACTAAACAAAGCTTTTTTTCTCTCTCTTTTTTTTTTAACTTTGGACACTGGAAGCACACACACCAGTAAGTTCCTCTTATTTTGTATTGAGAATTGCAAAAATTGAAACACGCAGGATGTTGACACAATATTTTTTGGTTGATAGAGTAATACACTTTGCAACCATAAAATATAGCCAACATACAGGCAGGAAAAAGCATAGATGGTTAGCTGGGGTTTGGGTTGAGATGGGGGGCGTGAAAGACAGAGATTATGAGAAACAAACCTTGTACTGGAAATCCGTTGAATCTTGGCTCTCCACATGACTTTATCATTCCTAGTATTAAATGAGACATCTTAGTATCATCCCACGAGTTTCTCATTTTGCCCAAGGTATTTAGACCTTAATTTCTTGTATCTTTAATAACCAAGAGCTCTAATTAATACTGATGATTTTTGTAGCTTTTTGGATTTTCTTTATAATTATTATCACTTTGAATTTTAAGTGATTTTAAACTTGATGATTTTAAGTTTGATTGCAGCATAATTAACATGAGAATGTTTCTTCTCTTCTTGTTATTTTTCTCATTCTTCCTCTTTGCCACTCAGTAACCCAGTTATTTGTGATAGGAAATAAGAATTATTTAGAGACAGGAAGAAGGTAGGAGATTTGACCAGTGTCATTGGTTAAATCCACCTAATGACAACCTAACAATGGAGACATGTGAGGAGCATACAAAGATACTCTTGGCTGAAGTTTTGGAAAAAACTTTGAGATTTTGGTAAGCAAGAGGTTGTGAGCTGTTAAAAGATGAGAAAAATTTAGGAGCAAAGGAAGAGATTAGTGAAGTTATGCTGAAAGTTATAAAATGTTTCCCATTTAAAATTAATTATAATTTAATTAATTGAAATAATTTATAGATTTAACTTATATACAAATGTATAACATCCATAAATGTACATGCCATATAAATCATTGTATGTGACTCGTACTCTCTTATGTCTCTGTAAGCCTTTATGGTGTCCTACGTACATACTTCCAGCTGTTTTCCCCAATTAAATTTTAAGAACATTTTATGAAGTACAGTAATACAGTTCATCATTATCACCATTTTAGAAAAATCAGCACCTAAAAATTTAGAAAGTCTGAAAGATTACCCAAAGTTCAATTCAGTTGTTCTCACTATGAATTCAGAGTTCTTTCTACCATACTGCATTGACCTTTTTCTAGTGTTCTCATCATACCAGAGACATCTGTGGCAAAAGAAGTTAGATTTTGCTTCAGTGTTTTTATAATTCATTTAAACTTAAGAAAATTCGTCTTCTGGACTCAGCTAGAATCACAACCATATCTAGTGCCAACACTTTATGTTCAAGCCTGAGGTTATTATAAATATTTTTATAGAGAGATAAATGTTAAATTGCCCATAATATGTTTTATAAAACATCCTACCTCTGAATATCTCACGGTGAGTCATCCTTTGAACCCATTTCAAACTCTTTTGACTTGAGAAGTCTCCATAGCCTGCCCCTTCAGTCCGCTGCACTGTGCTGTGCTGACGTAACTCTTTTGGAATCTCCAAATTTTATTACACAATTATAATTGAATGTTTATTTTTGGTTAAGTTTAGAAATAAAACAGAGAATCTCTCAAGATTATGATAAGCACAAAAAACTATGCAAACATGAAAGAAGGACTGGTGTATCAAGGAAATGGGAAGTGATGGATGATATGTCTGGTTTAGGAGTAGTTGCTGAGAGGAAGTGGAGGTGAAGTAAAACTAATTTAAAAAGGAAGGCAAAGTCAGACTAAGTAGCATTATGGGTCTTTAACATGAGCATTATAGTAACTCTGATGTGGGCCAAAATTATATGTCAAATCCCAAAGCCTTCAATTAACAGAAGGGAGTGCCCTGCTTGAGAACACAGGTGAATAATAGAGATGGAGTGTACACTGTCTTCGAGTGCTATCAAATTTTGATTAAGGTATAAATTTTACATCTGATTCAACTGAGGACACATACTTTTACAGTGATTTTTTTAAAAGTATTCAGCTGAGGTTGAAGTATAAGATGCCATAACTAGTATAAATTATCATTAATCAAGTACCAAAGAGGAATTACTTATTTCTGCAAGATATGACAGTGAGGTCAGGGTGGTAGACAATCCTGTTGCAAAGGACTACCATGCTTAATAGAGTGGCCAACTGAATCTAATTCTCAGACAACAGGGGAATTTTGTTTTTATAATTGTTCCATGTTCCAAATTTCAATCTCTCCATTTAACTATTGTTAACATATCCTTTCACATGTGCAGCCAAAGATATGATTTGAATAAAGTTTGAGAAGCAAAGCAGTTGACAGTACAAGCAGGAATCTTGATTCAGGGCTTTTAACAACAAACGTAAGCAACAAATGGTTTTAAAGTATGTTTAAAGAAAGGTTGATCTAATTGAAAACCCAGAATATTATGCTTATTCACTATAGTAGTTGTTAGTGCTGTTTGCTGTTACAAGTTGAATATCCCTATTCCAAAAATCTGAAACTCAAAATGTGCCAAAATCTGAGACTGAGGGCTAACATGACTCACAAATTCAAAAAATGCTCATTACAGCATTTGGGATTTTGAATTTTCAGATTTTGGATGCTGAAAAGACTGGCTTCTATAAGAATATCTTACATACTATCTTTATAGATAAACTAAAAAATGCAAATTTAGCTGGGATTCTTACACCACAATTATTGTAGTATAAAATTTACTACAGGAATAACTTTAGAACAACTAACCTATTACTTTTTTTAAAAAATGAAATATTCTATCAATCTTTTTCTGATTTAATTCTTTATTAAATTAAAATTTATGTAACATAAAACTAACCATTTTACAGTATACCATTCAGTGGCACTTATAAATTCACAATATTTTGCCACCACCTCCTCTATCATGTTTCAAATCACCCCAGTAGAAAACTCGGTACCCATTAAGTACTCATTCATGCTCCAACCTCTCTTTCCCTAGTCTCCCAAAAATAGCAATCTGCTTTCTGTTTCTGTGGATTTACCTATTCTGGATATTTTTATATACATAAAATCATGCAATATGTTACCTGCATTTAGCATTATGCTTTTGAGATTCATTCACCTTGTAGCATGTATCAGTACTTCTACTCTTTCATGCCTGAATAATATTTCATCTTCTAGACATAAAACATTGTGTTTATTCATACATTGGTGGACATTTTGGTTGTTTCTACCTTTTGTCTTCTTGTCCATCTTATCTTGCAAATAGTCCTCATCACATTTTCCCCAGGTACTATATAATGTATAGTGTATAAAATTAGACTATATAGAAAATCAATGGATGACACATATTGAAACTGAAACTAGGCTAAGTTATATAGTTGGATAGTCAAACCTACTCGTGACAAAAACAAAAATCATCAAACAAACAAAAATGCATTGTACTTACACAGCAATGGTAATGTTTGTTTAAACCATACAATCGTACAAACACACACATACACACACACGCACACACACACAGCTTCTGGGAAGAAGGCCAACAATTTGGTTAGCCTTCTAGAAAGTGCTACCAGGAATTGAGGGGGATGCCACTCCTGTGGCATGAGAGAATAACATTTGCACCCCTGAAAAGGCTTCCTAAGCCAAATGCTTCCAATAAAGGCCAGGTTTCATTTAGAACTAGGAAGCTATCTGCTGGCCATTGATCTACTCAGCTACACAGTGGCGAGCACATTCATCATCTTCTTTGGTGATCCCTAATCAACAAGTTACTGATCCCTCTGAGTCTGGAAGTTACTGCAGGGATTGCACCAGGCAGTCACTGCAAAATGGCTTCTTTAGCAGTAGCAGACATTAATGAGGGCGCTAGAGTGGAAGAACACGGGAGGGCTGCTTATGTCTGAATGTGAGAAAATCACCAAAATTATTCTCTGAAACACCTGAATTAGAAAAAGATTGAATGAGAGGAGGAAATGAGATTGTGGGATATGAAGAATAAATCAGAGTAAGTCAAAGAAGCACAACTTCGTACTGTTTATACAACCTCATTTGTAACTACAGAGTTTTGAGACTTGGAGGGATTAGATTACAAGGTTACACTCCTATTTTGTGAATATGTACAAATAATATTATGACGAATAAAAAATTCGTTTAAATGCATCATTGAATTCACGGTATTTTTTTTTCTATTTGCAGATACTAAGCACAACAGCCTATAAGGATTATCTTTTTTTTTTTTCCTGTTAACTGTCCTTCACATTTTAAAAGACTAAGAATCGGAGCACTAATCCTGCTCTTTGCTCAGCCCCATCTGGTACTTTTCTCTGGACTTTCTCGATATCCACAGGTAAGGCTGAGTTTCCCTCCTGTTCCGCCCAACATCTAAACTCTTCAAGGAGATTCCAGAGTTCCAGCAACAGGTGCTTTACCAGATTTACCCAACTTTTAAGACAGTTCTCACTTGCAAATAGTTCCAATTAGATTCAATCCCTGCTTTCTATTTACCTTGTCCAGGACTAAGTCCTTCCCGTGAAGAAGTGTACTTCACATTTACATTAATGAAAACCTATCAGCACTAATTTTTTTTCACAGAAGACAAACTTTACACATATCCAGTTGCCTTTTCAATTTCCCTAAAAGTGACATGAAGAACTCTTCTAAAAATATTCTGTTTTTCTAGAAGCTGCAGAGACTAATTTTACCCAAATTTGCCATTGATATCTCTCTTTCTCTCTGTCTCTATATATAAAGAAATATGCATATATATATACACACACACATAGATGTGTATATATGCATATCTATATATATACACATAGATGTATATCTATGCATATCTATCTATATATATATTTAGAGAGAGAGAGAGAGATGGAGTGTACACTGTCTTATAGTGCTCACGCCTGTGATTGGAGCTACTTGGAAGGCTGAGATGGGAGAATCAAAGATCACTGCAGCCCCGACCTCTCTGGGCTCAGGTGATCCTCCCATCTCAGCTTCTAAGTAGCTGGAACCACAGACATGAGCCACCACACTCAGCTAATTTTTTATTTTGTGTAGAGACAGGGTTTTGCCATGTTGCCCAGGCTGTAAAATCCTATATAAATTTTAGGAGAAATTTTGGCTATAGGTTTGTGTTCCAGGCATAGATATATCCCTGAGAGTTCCTAAAAAATATACGCCCTGGGAAACTACCTTCAGTTCTCCTAAATCAGCATTTGAGAGAGAAAGTGGTTTCATTCTATTTTGCTTGCCAGCTGACCAGAAATACAGAATGCCTCCTGCTAGACCATTTCCTGCTCCTGTTTTTTATCCTTGTTCAATAATAAAAGATCATCACTATTGAAATCTAAAGCTTAAATGAGTCTCATGTAAGTAAACATAGTACATTCAGGGCATCATTTATATAGAAGTTATTCAGGAGAAATCTATAAAATGCAAAGATGTTAGATTTATTGCCTCTGGCTTTAACCCGGAAGGAGACTATCAGCTACACGTTGTGCCCAGATCCTTTATAAAGAGTATCTGTGTTGATCAGATATTATCACTCAATCAATTCAAAATTTATGATCAGATTCCCTTTGTAGTTGATTCTTATCTTGCTGCTTCTCACTGACAGTATAGAGAAGAGGACCACTGGTGTACAAAGCAGAGTAACTCTGGAAAGTTTTTCCCTACATCACCCTGACAGGATCCTAATGGCCACACATTGTTGAAAAGAATAGCACGTCACAAACACCTCATGAATCGCAGGTCTCCCAGATAAAACGAAAGTAATGGTAATGGTGTTAGTGACATCACTAAACTTAAACTTTAAAAGCCTGGACCATTCTATGAAGTGTCTTATTTTCTCACATTCTTCTAGTTACCTACTATATGGTAAATAACCTCACCCAATTTTTCCACAAATCCTTAAATAAAATGGAAGGGAAAAGTGCCAGAAGGGGCTCCTGTCTTCATAAGATACTTCACTTACTTGGTAGTCAGGCATTCCTTTCCTGCAGAAGCTTGTCTTTCTCTCCTCCATCAGTTTCATTTTCAAATGATATGAAATTTAAATTTCAGAAAGGTAAACTCCAAAGATTAAAAAAGGCAAATTTTCATATTATTGGAAGTAATGGTTCATTGTAATTGTAGCTGTCTGCCAGAGTAGCACTGCATCTCAGGGGTCGAAAAGATGAGCTCCATATTCAACCCTATAGCCATGAGAAAACCCCACGAGAGCCACAGGCATCTTCAAATTCCCAGGAGGCTGTTTTCCTTGTCACTTCAGCTAAGGAGTCCTATCTCCATGTGAGTTCATTTTTCCATTTGAAGTCTTTACAGCTGTTTCTCTTTCTCTCTCCTTAGACGCTAAAAGATGGAGTGCTTTATGGAGAACCCTACTGGCAATGTGTTAAGTAAGCCCTGAGGAATGAATTTCTAGGAAGGAGAAATGAGGTAGGTCTTACAAAGACAAGAGTGCTGGTTGTCTTTGTTCCATGTTAGCAAAGCCTCAGAACCCCTGAGTGCTGATGATGGGCTGCAGTACCCGCACTGTAGTTGTGTAAGTATAGGGAGGGTGGGAGGAAATTTCCTGTCCAGTTTGGGGTCCATCACAGAATGATGCCTTCCAGGTGCCTCTGCACTGTAAGTGATATACTCCAATTATGTCTGCACTGCGGACAGCAAGGTAGGGGGGTCAGGTGAGACTTATCATTATTCCCAAACAGACAAACCACAATAGCAACAACAACAAAATCACACTCACAATTTGTTGAAGAAGTTTACATAGCAGAAATTAAAATATGAAACAATCTCTAACCTCCATTCTATTCTCGAAAGGGTAAAAATTACCTTTCAAAGGGCTAAGTACCTTCTCCTTTAAATGAATCATAAAACTTTCTTACGTTCTTTGAAAATTCTCTATTTAACCCATCTGTGACCTTCTCAGAGGAGACATAGCACAGAATACATGCTATTTTACCTGGAACCTCACAGCAAAGGACATTATCTAAAGCAAAAGCTGAAGACATGATGAAGCATCTAAATAAACCTTTAAATGTGTGCCCATTCACTCATGGCTCCTCTAATATTGCAAAATTTTTGAAGTATTTTTCTCACCGAGTTTTAATAATTCCATCTCAAAAGACGTTTTACATTATACTCTGGTCAAATTTGTGAAAATCCAAGTGCACAGGCTTGCAATGAAGTTATCCCTTTATTATATAATGCAATATTTTATGAAGACTAATGCATGCACACACATACACACATGCACATACATGAAACCATGCCTTCCCAAGTACACTTATTGATTTATATTTATTCTTTCTTTACAAACATAACAACTGCATAAAAATTCCCTAGGTCCATGTCCTTCAAAGGCTTAGGAAGAAAGTTCTTCTGTTGTCTATGATATAATTGGTATTGTTTTACATCTGTTATTAAAATACAAAAAGGGTAGTTTTACACATTTGAGCTACCACTGAGCATGGCCACTTTGCATGTGTCTCTTATTTTCTATCTGTTCTAATGATATTCACAGGAAAACATACCTAAACTACAAATACTCATTATCAGAGGGACTGCTCTGAAACTATCTTGTTTTGAAGGTAAATCATGTGAAGACTGTTAACACATCCCACTTAGTATTAGAAATCCTATAGAAAAATACCTAATTATAATACTGTTGTGTAGCATTATATATATTTATATATACTACATATAATACCAGTATATCTAAATATAATACTACTATATTGCATTTAAATAATGATGCCAATTATTTACATACTCATTGTGTTACTCAAGCTTGCAAATTTACATTAAAGAACAAATGTCTTGGAAGGGCAGATATAAGTCTGAATTGCCAATATTTAAGACAACAAAATGTTTCATTGCTATTACCAGTCTATTTCTCAGGAAGTTTAGTATCAAATTCCTTTATCCATACTATGTCCTAAAGTATCTAGCTCGTTTACTCTCATGTGGATTTTGAGCTGATACATTTTTCTTCTTTTCTAAAAAGTTCTGTAGAAAAATTGTGTAAATCCTAAGGGAACTTGGAGGCACAAGCTAAATAATTCTCACTATATTCTGAAACTTTGAGAAATTTTAAAACCTTCTTCTCCTCCCCAAACTGAAATCCTTTATTAGTGTGGATTGCTTTTATACACGTTTATTGACCAGAACCAGATTCAGGATGCTTCCATGGTAGACAAGAAACAGTAGATTTGATTCAGCCATACTACTCTTTCACTCAATAGTGTCTATATTATTCCTATATCCTATTATATCCTATACATGGTATGTGCTCTTTCCTTGGAGAAAGCATTCTACAGTGGTCATGGTATAGTGATATAGTATACATGTACAATGATATAGTGGTCATAATATAATATCATGGTGCTATATTATATTCTAAGATTTACTAAAAATAGTAATATGTATATGGATTCCATATAACTCTAAGATGGCATTACTATAAGTGAACTATTCTAGAAGTACTCAAAAGAATGTTTTATTGCATCTATAACATGCTCATAGAAATCAAAACTGCTGAAAGTTCTATCCACTTATATGAGAAAAAGATATACTTTATATTATTTTTTCTTATAATCTACTCTGTGAGCACAAAATATTTATTGTATTAGTAGAAGTGAAAGAAGTGAACAGAATGAGATGTTAGTCATTCATCCATAATGACTTCATGGAATCATTATGAGTGTAATGTATTCCCATTAAAATGAATAGGTTAATTAATTTCATTGAGCCTTTTTATGGGAATTAGGTTTGGAAACTAATCTGAGCCACTTGACTTGAAAATGGATAGTATGTAATGCTACTAGGTTTATCAATAAGAAAACTTATTAAAAATTTGCTTTTGGTTATTGTTTTATCCCCTAATTATCTCATTTTTACATTAAAGATGCTGTATTGGAACTAAATTTTCATATTTTTAGTTACAAATTTTAGATAGTATTCATTTTATTCTCATATTCAGATTTTTCTCTCTTTAATTTGTAATAAAGTTAATTTTCTTTATTGGAACATCAGGGAAGTAAGCATAGTTAATAAAATCATAACAAGTATGAAGAATACTATTTCTTTTTAAAATAAATGTTATTAGATATATAATATGCCTTCAGTACCACTAAAATTATGCTAAATGCCACTTTTTCTTAGAAAAATTTATAAAATACTTCAGGATTCACAATATCTGAAAAACATTATTATTAATATTTTATTATGAATACATCAAAAGTCAAATACAACTTGATGAACTAGAATAACAGTGATGATAAATCTATGGAGAAGCCAAAATCCAGAGTAAAATAAAACAGATCACAATATTGTGCAAAGTGATTTAAATATAAGTTTATTAAACTATTACTCCGTACTTAGGAATACTTTAATCACACAACAGAGTTTTATAAGTAATGGCGGGTTTTTGATGCTATTATTAAAGTGATTGTCCACTATGGCAATATGTTAGAATTTGGGGGTGAATGCACTGGAATGGTGAGATTTTGCCTTAACAAAGACACAGAATTCCCTATGAGATCCCCCAAAAAGGAATTGATCATTTTATCTTTGACTGGATTAGAACCCAGTTCACAGTGTTCTAAAAAACTTAGTGTGGGCCGGGTGCAGTGGCTCACGCCTGTAATCCCGGCACGTGGGGAGGCTGAAGTGGGTGGATCATGAGGTCAAGAGATCGAGGTGATCCTGGCCAACATGGTGAAACCCCGTCTCTACCAAAAATACAAAAATTAGTTGGGCATGGTGGCACACGCCCGCAGTCCCAGCTACTCAGGGCAGGAGAATTGCTTGAACCCGGGAGGCAGAGGTTGAAGTGAGCCGAGATCCCGCCACTGCACTCTAGCCTGGCCACAGAGTGAGACTTTGTCTAAAAAAACAAAAACAAAAACAAAACAAAAAACTTAGTGTGAACACTGGGCTTGATGAGGCCAAATCCAGCCCAACCTTAGCCAGCTGCTCAGCCTTCCCAAATGAGTAAGACTGTGAACGAAAGAAAAGGGAGCATGCGAACATGAAGACTAGCTTTAACTTGAATTAATAAAAGTAGAAAAGACGCTAAACAAACAGTCGGCAAATGGTGAGTGCCTGGCCCTAGTTTCCAGAAAGAAAAGAAGAAGGAATAAAGGCAAGAGGGAGCTAGGGAGAGACAGAGGAAGGAGGGAGGGAGGGAGGGAAATGTTAGCATCAGGTAAGAGAGTAGCTAAGTGAAGGAGCTAAAAATGGAGGGCGATTAAAACAAAATACCACACATTATAAAATTTAAGTTTTAATTATTATAGAGAAGAAACTAGGTTTTTTTTTACCATTCTGATTAGAAATGGACATATAACATTTAATCTCCCAGTAAATGGAAGATAGTATTTTTTAGCAGCTCAAGAGTAACTTTATGATACCATTTGTGTAAACTGATCTTCTCAAAGAATAGTTTAATATGGCGAGAATGGATTAACTTGAGGAAACAAATGGTCTTACTGGTACTTCTATTTATGGTTTGATCTTTTGATAATCATAGAAGGTTAAAGATAGAGGATTTTCGCAATTTATCTAGTTCAACTCCCTGTTTAATGCTCATATAATTTATTCACTCTTAGCCACATAGATGATGAATTGAAAACGACTCTGATTCCAATCTACTGTTGTTTAACACATTCTTCCACCTCAATGATTTTTCTTTAAGTTAAACATATTAATCAACATCTTGAAATCTTTGGGCAACTTTTACAGATAATTCTTGTTTACCATTTATCCAAGATCAAAAGGAGTGTCTTTCTTTCTTTGATAATTACAAACTACAAATAAAAATGGTATATTTTAAAACTCATTTGGAACATTCCAAACCAATTCTTGTAATGAAAGCTCAGTTTTTGTTTACAAACATAAAATTTCAAATAAAACACTAATTTTCAACACAGTTTTAAGAAAAATATATTTTTATTACACTGAAGTTTTCAAGAGTATAAACTGCTAACCATTATATTTTACCAGATACATAATGTTAGTCTCCATTACATGTGATTGGCACAATCATGTACTATAATAAAATCTGTCAGTGTGGCATTTTTTTTTAATTTGACAGTTTTCTAAAAAATCTTGCTCTGGAAACCAATTAAAACTTGATATTTTCCACTCTATTGTATCTCTTTATAGAATTTTGGTTAACAGGGAACTCCCTGATAATTTCTTTCTAGCAATAGTAAATTGACAGCACAATGTAATTAAATAACCTAAAAACAATTCTTTCAAAAAACCACTCCCTATCTGCTATTAGCCAATGCCTGTGCTAATGTGACAGACATGTCATTTTGGGACAGGCATTTTAAGTCCACTGAATCAGCATTTCACTTAGTTGTGGGATCACTTCTTTCAAAGATTCAATATGAGGAAAAAATGTTGCACTACTGGAAATGGCATACAGACAAGTGTCATAATGCTTGACAATAACTATTTTTAAAAACTGGTATTGTCAATAAGCTTATGTTTAGAAATTCCAAAACTAAAGTTAAAATCAAAACAGAAAGAGATGTTTGGGAAAGAATGGCAAAGAAGCAACCACCAATTATCTTGGCAAATTATAATTTAAAAGAGGGCTATTAAGTTTCGATATCAGTAGAATCAATGTGATTCAAATCACTCTCTTTATAGTAATTAATTTTTGTTCTTTAATATTGATGCCTCCTCAAAGTGTTTTAAAACATAAATTAATGTCTAATGATATTTGGCTTAATTTTTTTGAGAATACAGATATCTCTACTTTCTCCTGAAATGTAAATTTAATTAAGAATATTAATCCATTAAGAGGGTTGAAAAATGTCTAACAATGCTCAGGAAGATGTATGTTTGTTTCTTTCTTTTCTACTGAAAACACATAGTCTCACTCTACGTGTTGTTTCTTAGCTATAAAATAATAGGGCTTGGCTATTTGGTCTTAGACTGTGACATAATATCTCTCATACAGATTCAACGATCTGCTTCTAACACCAGAAGTTAAAGCAAGAATCTTTCCCTAGAAATTTATATTGTAAGATTTGATTGCCTAATAGGATGCTATTATAAAAGATGCCAATTAAAAAATATTGGAACTACCAACAAAGAACTATTTTTTATTTGTTAAAAAAAAGATTCATTGAGTAACCACCATGTGCAGTACACTGGACTCAAAACAATGAATGACATACTATCCAAGACTATATAGAACTCAAGCTCCACACGGAATTTTCCATAGTTTTTGCTTTCAGTTTTTATTGAATATTTGCTGTGGCTTCCACTTGTTTGGCCATAATCAAGTGGATGCATATATGAAAAACAATTAATTGGTGAAGCAGCATTTCAATCAAACTATATTCATTATATAATTTCCCTGTTAAAATGAAGTTTATGAAATATTGAGAAAGCCTGATTTAAAGAAATAAGATTATTCAGCCTACTTAGAAAAAATGCATTTTAAATATTGTGCCAGTAATTACTTTTGTAATACAGTAAAACAACTTCTTGTAAAATATACTATCAGGTCCTCAAATTGATTTAATTCTGGGTAATACCACAAGGTGAAAGAAAACTCCAAGTTTTTATAAAATTGTCTTAAAAGTAGATTGATTGTTCTGATGAGGTTGTTTGTGAATAATGTTTAAAAGTTTTTTTTATAAAAGAAGCCAGACTATAAAATGATTAGGAGCAACTAAGCTTAGAATTTATAGCAAAATATATAACTGAAAAACTACCTAACCATCTTTTATAACAAATAGACCATTGTGCCGGGAAGAACAGAATAGACTCTTCCCAATTTCAGATAATTGTTTTATACAAATTCTCTATATACATTTATTAGTTTGAGGTTTCATTTATATACGTTGTTACTCTACGCATTGTCACAAATATCCATTGAATACCTACTATGTTACCGACACTGTTATAGAAACCAGATGTGGTAGTGAGGACATAAATTCACTATTATCATGAAGCATTCATTCTACACTGTAAAAAAGAGAGTAGGCAAAAAGTTGGGGTCAAAAATTTCAGTAATCACTGGTAAAATTTGATGTTTTGGGAATTTCAAATAAACTGTCATTTTTTAAAGTGTCCTATGTTTTTCACTGTCCAAGTTACAAGTATACTCATTAGAAAAGCCTGGGGGTGCTGCCTGACATGCAATTTGAGAGTACAATATTTTGAGGAAAAGACCCGGTATGAAAAGGCAAAGAAGCAGATGCAAGTGAAGGAGATCATTAAGATCCATTTGTAATTGAAGACTAAAAGTCAAAAGAGTATGAGTAAATGATAGAATATAATTATCAAGGATTGTAATGAATCAAAGGGGAAAATGCATCTAAGCATACTAGACAATAAATTCAATTTATATATAGGCCTAAAACATAAGAATCGGTCACCAAAACACTGGGTAAAAATAAATATACATATTTCAGAATGTGATTTATAAATATTGTATATATGCATTTACAACAGTTTTTTAAAGATCTATATCTTTTAATAATAACTGTCAAACATTGCAGTAGGTACTTGTTAATCCTATTTAATCTCAACAGGCAGGCATTATCATACCTCACACAAGCAGGAATATTTTACAGATGAACCAGATCACCCCCTCTTCATCTCAACTTTACCCTCTTGACTATAAATGCCTATTTCCCAGCAGAAACAGAGGTGTTTACTTTGTCAAATAATAATATTAGTCAAATCCACATGAAGTTTTGTTCCTGGAACACAGGCGTGTCCATAATACAGATGTGGATTGCCTATTAATAATAATTTCATAATTCCTGGCTTATTTTCCCTTTTAATTTAGATATTCTTGTTACGTACAAGTAGATGCAAACTGTCATTACCTATAAATTTTTCTAGAACATTCAGGATCCATTTTGCTTCAGAGAAATGTCCCTGATCATTGGCAGCACATAATTTTTAAGAAAACCATGTCTGTTGTAGTCAGACTGAAAAACTCTCAGTATCTGGGAGGTGGTCACTTCTAGGAACTGCCACAGACATTAGGCTGGACTTCCAGAGAGCTATTGCAAGGTCTTTTTCCTATTTGGGTACTATAGAGACAACATCAAGGGTGAATAGAGAGAACAGATTACAAAGCAGCTAGAAAGAATAATAATAATTCTAGAAAGCATTCTAGGGGCATTTATACATATGCCAGGTGCTGTTTTAAGTACTTCATGTATATAAATTTACTTAATCTTCACAACAACCCTACAATGTAGATGCTGTTACTATCCCTATTTTATAGGGGCCAAAAGTGAAATACAGTGAGATGAAGCAGCTTCTTCCAGACTGTCCAGAAAGAGGGCTAGGAAATAAATTTTTAAAAAGTAAAACAAAGCACATTACCTGGAGATCTATCATAATGGAAAGGCAATTAAACTAAGGGTTCACAGAGGGTTATAGATTATAATGCTACATGCTTGAAAGACTGTGATGTTTAATTTTAGTTGTCAACTTGAGTGGATTAAGACATACCTAGAGATATGGCAAAGCATTACTTCTGAGTGTGTCTGCTAGGGTGTTTCCAGAGGAGATTGGTGAGGGAGTTGCACTGAATAGAGAAGATCCACCTTCAACATGAGCAGGCACCATTCAATTGGCTGGAGGCCCAGTAGAACAAAAGAGGAGAGAAAAGTTGAGTTTTTTTTCTCTTTCTCTCCTGGAGCTGAAAAACTCTTCTGCCCTGGGACATTAGTACTCCAGGCTCTTCTGCCTTGGGACTATAGATCTTATGCCAGCAGACCTCTGGTTCTCAGGCCTTCAACCTTGGACTGAAAATTACATGATTGGCTTCTCTAGTTTTGAGGCCTCCAGACTGGGATTGAGCTATGCAACCAGCATTGCAGGGTCTTCAGCTTGCAAGATGGCCTGTCATGAGACTTCTGTTCCATAATCTAGTTCCCTAATAAATTCCCCTACTAAGTTACCATTTATCTATCTATCATCTCTCTCTCTCTCTCTCTCTCTCTAGCTATCTCCTATTGATTCTATCTCTCTGGAGAACCCTAATACAGACTTCAGCAAGTTTAAAAACAACTTTACTGGAGCTTCATTGGTGAGCAAATATAAAGCTAATTTCAAATGAGTAAAACATAATTAAAAAAAATTAACTACCATTACTAAGCACCATTTCCTAAGCACTGTCTAAAATAATGGGCTTATAAAGATTTAAAAAAATTCACATCATTGAAGACTGTAAAATCCAGTAGGAAAGAGGTATATTAAAAAGCAGTTGTAACTCAACCTGATAAGCCTATGATGGACGGCTATAAGAAGCATGAAGAGAGCAGAGAAAAAAATGAACCAATATGTTTTTCCCACAAAGGAAAGACATTCAGAGCCAGCAGCTGAAGAATGAACAAGACTGCAAGTGAGTAATGGTGGAAGGCATTCCAAGCAGAAAGAACATTATGAGAAAGGGCAATGGAGAGTGAGAAAGCATATTGAAAGAATTAGAAATATTTCAGTATCACTCAAGTTTTACCCTACAATAGAGAAGTTGTAGATGATGATGCTGGACAGGAAGCAAAATGCAAAGCAGTTTAAAAGTTACAGAGGCACATGAACGAATTTTGTACCTGACAGTCTGGAGGCAGAAAATAATGAGCCCATATTATTTAATATAAAAACTATAATCACTGTCTCCTTTTATTCAACCTGGCTTTATCAAATGGCAGATAAAGCCAAAAAGTGAAAGATTCTAATTGGAATCTGTTAACAAATAAACAATGGAGTGGATAAAAATTGATGTCATAGGTTTAGTGTGTAGAGAAGTCTCTGAAATAAGTAAATGTATATAGCTGGAATTCTGGCAGAAATTTAATCTGGAGATGCTAAAAAAGATATATCCCAAGTTGGAGTTGACATTTAAAAGTCATATATTTATTTTATCAGAAATATATATGTAAATATAGTTTACTGTGGCTCAAATTACAAAAATTTGCAAGAGAGTAGCATAGTGTATGCAGTGCATAGACAAGTGATAAAAGTAATAAGCTGGATTCAGTCCATAAAAAACTATTTAACCAATTCATCAATATTTATACATTATTCAGTATATCAGCAAATATTTACCATGTACCATATTCAACAGCATATTCAAAGTACTGAATATTAAAAAGTATATGCCATACATTGCCCTGCTACATCAGAAAGGCATATGAAGTCTGTCTGTTATTATAATAAAACATATGAACAACAAATATTAAATAAATTAAAGGCAAACTCAAACTATAAAAACTGTCATAAGACTCAAAGTTGTTTGAAATTTAAGCCAGCAAGTGACCATTTTATTTGGCAGATGATTATTAAAAATGCTGGAAATTACTGAGAAATATAATATTTCACTACGTATTCAAACATTCAAGATGGGCACAATTTTGACAAAGTGATATGATCAATATATACATATGTAAAATCGGGTTGGAGATTGATCAAGTGAATTGATGTTAATGATTAAAAGTTAAATTGAAATTAAGATCTGAATGTAATACCATTTAAGTTAATATATTATTATATATTCATTTCAATGCAACATTTTATTGTTGTATTTTATTATTCTATTTTTTTGGCCTTTCTTACTTGGAAATTCAATGAACATAATACCCACTGACTGTCTTCTATATCTATCATTTTTTCTCTACTCTTTTAAATAATATCTTTATTAAGTTTTCTTGATTCTATCGTCTGTGTCTGTTACTGGCTTTATGTAAGGTCTGTTCTCTTTTGTGCTCATTGTACTTTAGTCTTCATTTTTCAAATGATTTTGTCTCTTCCTTCGCTTTATTTCCTGAATTCTGCATGTTTTTGTTACATCCCATGGTTTGGCCATATTGGCTCAGAAATTGTGCATATGTTCTTTCTGGTCATCTTTCATAAAAGTGATTGCTTCTTTCATTTATTTTTTAATTCATGTTGGAATGTTTACTTTGTGGCACTATCTTTCTGGTAAGTTTAATAACCTGTAACAAAATTGTACTATTTTTATCTCGTCATCTGTAATATTTTTGTATGAATGTGGTATATTTTTATTTTGTGGTTATCTGAATGGCTGCATTTTGCTAATCAACTCTTTGTAAGCATTTGCTCTGGAAGGGATGAGTGGGCCAGGGTGCTTCCCAGACTTTTCTGCTCATGAACTCCCTCTTGTGTTGCTGCTGTTGCTAATGATTGTTGCCATGTCTTCTGCACTTTTCCTACCCAAACTTGGTTCAAAGGTTTTTAATAACAGATCTGAGCTTCAAGTTTCTTCACAAGCTGTTGGCTGGAATGAGACACAGTCTTGACTTTATGGCAATTCACTTAATATTTACAAGAGACATTTTGCTTTTACCTTCTGAGTTTCCATTTCTGGATCACACTGATCTTTCCATATTGTCTCTGTTTGCTTACCTGACATTCAAGACTTGTCCATTCTTAGCCTTCATCAACAGCCTGGAGGCTGTATTAAAAAAGTGCAGCATTTTATACTATATAATCATATTTGCTTTTATCACTACTGTCTGTACTAGGTGTGAGAGTTCCATTCCTTAAGGTAATGAACTATTCCTAGGGATTTCTGAGATCTTCTAAAATTATGCCTCTCTCTCCAGATTTATTGCGTCTTGAAGTAATCACATGATTTGATTTGGGGGTTTTCTTAGTCCTCTAATTTTGCTGAAAATATGCCTGTTGGTGCTTTTATAGTTGTTGCTCTTGTCACTCCATCTACCTACTTAAAAACAACTTTTAACCATAAATTCCTCAGCTTACTATTATAATTGTTCTTCAGATACTATACCCTTTAGATACTAGTCTATTCCTGTGAATGGTCTTTATATTTTGATGAAAATTTTTGACTTTTTCAAGAAAATAACTGGCACCTTCAAACATTTGAATGTGGCTTTTTCTGTATATGAAACGGCCTTCTCCTCTGTCCATTTGTAAAACTCGTTCATCAACCATGTTAAGTTACACTTCCTCATGGAGCTTTTTAAAATTTTACTTCATCAGTTGTAAGCTGTTTTCTAAACCCTCCTAACAATTTGGGTGTTTTCCTTTGTTTTTTGTTTTTACCATTTGATGGCTTGTTCCTACTAATTTCTATTCTGTTTTTGTGTGACTATGTGTGTGGGGGTAGATTGTATGCTTTCGTCTTATCCTCCTTGTTGAATATCTGTTCTTTGAGGGTATGTATTCATTTCTTTTACTAATATTTGTGTCACCTGGAGGATATTTAACATATATATATATTTCTAAATTGTTGAATACAAACTAATTAAAGTATTTTTGAGTGATGGCTATATATACAACTGAATACGAGTTACAGGGGACGCAAGAGAAATATAAATATCAAAGTAAGTCTTAAAGAACTTATACTATATTTGAAGAAATAAGATTAAACTCACAAAATTGTTGTGACTATTAATAAAATTAGAATAGAAAGGAGAGACTTTGAATGAGTTATGTGGAATAATGAGCAAATTTGAAAAATTCTATGCTTTTTTCATAAACAAAATACTAAACACTCAACATTTATCCTGGATAAAAATATTTCACTTGGTGATATCTGAAAACACTATGTGCTTTAATAAAGTCTAAACTGCCCTTATATATTTCCTTTTTCTTTTAAAAATATGATATATCTTTACAAAAAATATATCACATATAAATATAAAAATATTACAATTATATGGGGCTGTAGGATAAGACAGCAGAGGTAGACTGAATAACATTTATATGTTACAATAATAGATTCAAGTCTTCTTACAGTATTTGCCATATTATTGGACATTTTTGAAGCACTATTTTGAAAGACTGTCAGGAAAATTAATGTCCTTAATGCAATTCACCTGAATGTTTGATAGCAAAATGTCATGAGAGAGTCAAGCTTCAGTGTATCTCAAAGCTAAAATATCATTCTGAAGGGAAAGCTGTGGTGTCAGGTGAGTGGTTAATTGGATGTCTACTTTCCTCCATGGATTCTTTATGATGGGAAGGAACGACTACCACTGAGTGAAATGTGGACAGCTCCAAAGGTACAATAAAATAAAATGAATCATTTGAAGTTTCAAATTATTTAGGTATTAGAGCTAAAATAAAGTATAAAGTCTTACCATGAACAACTCTATGATTGTTCAATTAAAGATGCAAGAGAGCTATTATTATAAAATTCATCTCTGAAATGCAAGTTATCATTCAGTTGAAAGTGGACAAACTTATAGGTAGACATCATGGACTCAGAACTTGCTTCACATAAATCCCCTACAATCTTGTATCATCCATGAAATTTATGAGAGGGTGCTATTAAAAGAGACAATGACATCTTGTACTATATATTCTTACATTTTCTTTTATCACTACCACCTGTACTAAAATACGCATGCAAATTCCATTCTCAAGAAGAGCTACTACTAGTTGGTTTAGAAAATTTCCTTGATACAGCAAAAGTCTGAAATGTGTTGAATCTCATTTGATGGGTCTGCTGATGAGGGATAACAACGTGACTTGTTTCTCAAGATAATCTAGATGTAGCAGATACATATATTTTTAATTTTTAAAAAAGTTCATGATTTAATGTTCTCTATTTTCTAGGCTGGGTGCAGTGGCTCACACCTGTAATCCCAGTACTTTGGGATGCTGAAGCAGGTGGATCACCTCAGGTCAGGAGTTTGAGACCAGCCTGCCCAACGTGGTGAAACTGTCTCTACTAAAAATACAAAAATTAGTGGAGTGTGGTAGTGGGCGCCTATGATCCCAGCTACTCAGGAGGCTGAGGCAGGAGAATAGCTTGAACCCAGAAGGTGAAGTTTGCAGTGAGCCGAGATCACGCCACTGCACTCCAGCCTGGGCAACAGAGTGAGACTCTGTCTCAAAAATAAAATAAAATAAAATAAAGGTCTTTATTTTGTTTCCATCTCTCCAGTGTCTCTCTTCCTTTCTTCCTTGACAATTGAAAGTCTATTTAATTATTAGCTTATAATTATTAAAGTAATAGAAATATAATAAAATGGAAAAGGTGTGGGAATAGATATTCTGGTTTCAGTTCCTTTGTCTACTACCTAGGTGACCCTGGGCCCTTTCGAGGAATACCAGAACAC
This sequence comes from Pan troglodytes, assembly GCF_028858775.2. Classification (NCBI taxonomy): domain Eukaryota; kingdom Metazoa; phylum Chordata; class Mammalia; order Primates; family Hominidae; genus Pan; species Pan troglodytes. The sequence goes on from NC_072403.2 coordinate 115,783,623, forward strand.
TACTTGTGCAACCCAAGAAAAGGAATGTCCTTAACCAAGATACTATGAAACATTGATGTTATAAAATAAACACTGCTATTTTAAATCAATTAATTAAAATAAAAATGTTAAAAATTAAAAATCAAATATAAGATGAAACCAATAGGCAAATATTAATCAGAAAATACACATAATATTTGAGGAAAATATTAACAATAGATGACATACAAGATTTATTTTTTCAAAGACACAGTACGCTTTTACAAATTGATAAGTGAATGTACAGCAGCACAAAAGAAAAAAGTTATAAAAATACGCAACTCAGCAATGCCCAAAAGAGCAAGTTCAGAAGACAAATAGGCATATAAAATTATGCTTAAATTCAGTAATAGGAAATTCAAATTTTTAAATTGAAAATGACTGATAACTTTTCACCAGACTGGAAACATTTAAAAATAACATTTTTTTGAGGTAATATAGAAAAATGTACTGTCATATATGTTTATAAAAGTGTAATTTGCTACATTTTTAGACAAAATATGCCAATATTTATGAAAACAAAAAATACATTTATCCTTCAAACCATTTTGAGTACCTATCATAGAAAAATAAAACTGCATATATTTATTTCTTCTCTGACATGTTTGAAGTAACAGGGACCGATTTAATTCCATTTTTTTTCCTCACCACTAGACAAACATCCAAAAAAGGAAAAAAGCAGAAAAAAAAACATGAAACAATCATCTTCAAGGCATTGGACCTAACAAAATAAAGGATAGTGTTTCCTGAGAGAATAGAAAAAAAAAACAGGATTAAATTAATGATCCTCCCCACCCCCCGAAGCTTACTGCCTTGAGAAAATAACCAGGCCATATTGAAAGAAGCTAGAATCCAGAGACAGTCCTTAAATCAAGATGATAAAGCTGAGTATCCATGGATGCCATGGCAGCTAGAATTTGCAGACAGAATATTAGAGAGGAGAGAGCTGCACAGAGAAGCCCAGGTATCTGTGGACAATCTTTTTCTACTACTCAGCAGAATAATCAGAACTTTAGCAGAATCTGATGAGCACACACATTAAGGAAACTTCCTAAGGAAAGAACCACCAGAAAGCATTAGAGGGACGGTAGTTTACCCTCATAGGGCATGGAATGGAACCTGGTCAATTCAGCAAAACTGGACAAATTCAAAATTCATAGAGCAAGGGGTGCAGTACCTAGAAGGGTCCTGCTCATCTAATAAATCTTAAAAAGCAAGACATGAAAATATCAAACTATTTTTCAGTTGCATACTGTGTGCCATAAGAAAGGTCAAGAATATTTATAGAGATAGCCAGCACACAACAAGATAAAATCATATTGTCTGGCATCAATAAAAAATTACCAGATACGGAAAGAGGCATGATAATAATAACCCATATGTGGAGAAAAATCAATCAATCAAAACTAACCATGACCCGATACAGATGTTGAAATGAGCAGGTAAGGACCCTAAAACAGTTATTATAGCTGTACTCTATATGTTCCAAAGTTGAGACATTGAAGTTACACAAAGACCAAATGAAACTGCTAGAGATGAAAATTATAATTTCTGAGAAGGAAACATATTTAGTGAGGGTAATGGCAAATTAAATATTGAAAAAGAAAAGATCAGTGAAATGGAATTCAAATTTGAGGTTCTCTAAACATAAATAACATGAAAACAAAAGGCACTTACACACATCAAAATTAATAATAAACAGAAAATATAAAAAACAGATAGAAAAGCATGTGACATCCAGAAGAACAAAAGTAAGGATGACAATGGGGCTCTCAGCAACAGCAACGTAAGCTAGAAGACAGTGGAATCAATGTCTTAAAGTACTAGAGGAAAAAAAAAGTATCAACCTAGAATTCTATTTCTAATAAAAATATCTTGCAAAACCAAAGCTAAATTACAACTTTTTCAGACATAAAAGAGCTGAAAGTTTTCATCACCGGTAGACGCACACTACAAAACATACTTAAGGAAGTCCTTCAGGCAGAAGAAAATCTCAGATGGAAATATGTATCTAAAAAAAAACTGCAGAGCACCAGCAATAGAATGTATATAACGTTACCAAAAAATGGTTTATATGTGGGTAAATAAGTCAGATGTTTTTCCCACTATTGAAATTCTTCTTCATTTTATTTAAATTTCTTCATTCAGCGGCTAGGTGTTCCTTTCTAATAACCTTCAAATTTTTCTTGCCTCCTTTGTCATCCATTTGCTTTTCTGTTTCTTAGGGTCTTGAGAAGTTCATTATGTCATTAATATTCTGATTTATTATTTGCATTGTTTTGTTCTGTCCCTATTAATTTCAATAATTTTTTTCTGAAAGTTGCTTTCTATTGATTTGTACTAAGGAGAGGAAAGATCCAGAAATGTACTTCTTTAACTACTTTATTAGTTGTTACTAGAATTACTTCACCAGGTGGAGGACTATGATGATTAATATACTCACATATCTCTGTAATTTTAGAAAGTTACCTATATATTTTTAGGACACTAAAGTCATCTCTCTTGCGAATTAAAATCAGATAAAATGTAATTAAAATGCATTTAGGAATATGAAAATAATCATATTGAATGGAAAGTGGAATTTCCTATTAGAACAATAGAACAAATTTTTCATTACAACTGCATATTCTACACAAAGATATACAGGATCACTTTTTCATAAATGAGCACTGTCAAGTTTAGATCACCCATATGAAGGCATATGCCATGGTTTATATTCAAAGAACATACTATTAATTGCAAATTTTTATAAGACTTAGGTAACTCCCATGAAAGTATTTACATGATCACCACAGAAAATTTGATGTTTTTCTACAATATAAATAATCTGGAGAGATAATATTGATTTATTCTCTTGAATTTTGCAGCTATTAAAAGTTTTATACTTTTAATCACTACTTTCTTTCTTTTTTCTATACTGAAAATTCTACAATTTTAACCAATAGTGAGACTCTTTTTTGTTTAATCGAATACAGTAAATAGAGCATGTAGTCATCTTTGTGTTAAGTTTCCGGCACATTTCTCATATTTTTCACGCTGTGATCACACTCCCTTTTGGAAAACACTTATTGATATTTAAAATAAGCAGATATGCAGTGCAATCAAGCCAGAAGAATATTTTAATAGTAGATAATATGACATCCCTCTGCATCCCACAAAAGAGAATGGTATGAAGAGAAAGCTGATAGTAATAGCAAAGGGAAATGGCAAGGGAGTAATTATCTAAGCAAGAAAAAGGGGAAAGCCATATGCTTTGCATAGAAATTGGAACTGCACAAATGTGGGAATTGATTTCATATTTTGACCTCCCATGCATTGGCATTCCATCTATTCCAGTTTCATAACACAAAATAACAAAACAAAAATGACAATAGTAATTTAAACAGGAACTTAGATTTGCTTAGATTTTTTTCCTCCTTGCAAAATGATCATGTGAACTTTTTTTAAAAAAATAAAGGTGATATATAGCTACAGCTTAAAGAATTTGTTCTAAAACATAGGGAGCTGAAATTTCCAAGTGCCTAAATATTTTTCTCAAAGTAAATGAAGCACTTAGCCCTGGGTTTACTGCAGTTCCACAAATGCCCTGTGTACAAGAATGTATGCTAGCCAAGTAAAGCAGTCTGTTTTCTGTCATCAAACGGGCCCCTTCCCCATCATTGCTAACTATTTTATTTCTTTTTATCTCGTCTATCTGTGCATGCTTTACCTACAAGTTACTCTCAAAGAAAGATTCTCAAGCCATTTTTTCTATTGTAAAATCATTCTTTATGTATGGGTGGCCTGAGTTAAGACACAGGTCAATACTCCACAAGGGTACCTCAAATCTGGAATATATATCAATTTACTGAAATCATTTAAAAGAGGCATTCTCTAATGCTTCATAACAAAACTGCATTGTTTTGAACCACTACATACCCATCACCTTCCCTATCACTGTCAGGAGACAGCTTTACTCAATTGTGCCTGATATTGTGCTATCCTTTTACATAGAAGAATTGAACGTGGAACAGCCTACAACCTGTTATGAGAACTAATTATGAGATTATTGGGGATTTTTAAAATTAATAAATAAATGTATTTTAGAGAAGTTTTAGGTTCAAAGCCAAATTGAGAGGAAAATACAGACTTCTAAGTATACCCTGTCCCACACACCCATAACCTCCCCCACAATGAGCATCCTGTACCAGAGAGATACATTTGTTACAATAAGTCAATCTATAATGATACCCTGGAATTTTTTTAAAAGCGCATTCTATCTGAAAGGATGTACAGGACAGATTTCTGTAATTTCAGAACTAAGAATAAATGTGCTTCTCTGAAGCAATGGATTGGATTGCCACAGCATATCATTAACCATTTATTTTTCTGTGTCTGTTTTGACTAATAAAATATTTGAAGCTAAATTGTCCAGATCTCAAAAGTTTCTCAGCATATATTTTGTAAATTAACTTCATTCCTGCTACATCTTATTTCTCCCACCTTTTTTTGTTCTGCCCTGAGATATTCCTTTACTTCATCCTTAAACTGCTGCATTTTTGGTATTTTTGTAAGTCATTTTAACTTTTTGGAACCAAAGGGTATAAAAACAAATGAAGTATATAAATTGATAAAAATCTAATTATATTTCAATTTACCTAGTAGCTCTTCAATTATCATTTTCGTTTGGGGAATAGATAAAACTATCAAGTGGTACATTTTATTTAGTATGAAACTCCAGAAAAAATCTCATTACTAGCAGAAATACAAAATTTAAAGTGCTCATTATAAAAGAAATGGATTTGCATTGATAAAAATAATCAGAAGGCAATGACACACATGTTAGGGACAATACATAAGCATATTCCCTAAATTATTCACAGTATATTTATTTAGTGGAGCTTTGTATAACAGGTACATGTAGGAACAGTGATTACATGTTGACCTGTATAATTAAGAAAATGATTTGCCTAACAAGTAATCTGTAATAAAATGCCTAACTAGTAATCATAAGAACAAGCCATATGTTTTTAAATATGACCCAAACATTTGCATAGTGTTTATGTACAATAAATTAAAGCAAAATGAAAAATCTGCTGACAAGAAATAAGTAGCAATAAGGGTAGACCAATGTATTAAATCCTTCATTCTGGATCATTTAGGTAACGTTCCATTCATTTTAGATTCATGAGTAGAAGCCTTTACAGATTGGGCATGCATACCATAAATCTGGAGTTATCCATTATTAGGTGACATTTTGCTGTTTGCAGTTGTACATGTTTACTTTGTGCATAATTAACTGTGTAATAGCTGTCTGTGTTTTGCACAGGATTTACACTCAGGCTCTCATCAAAACAAATGACTCCAGAAAGTAGGACACTTCCATTAAGTTCCCTGCAATCAGTATTTCCTAATACGGTTTACAGGAGTGGTTTTGATTGTGACTGTTAGTATATTAATGTTATCAGTAGCTAATGTGTGTGTTGGAGTTTAATTTATTAAACTCTTAAAATGCATACAAAGTATGGATAGGTGGAGGCAAAAGGAAGTAGAGCATACCTAAAAATAGCCAAGAAAGAAATTTCCATGAAAATAATAAGCGCAAGTTGGACAGGCAATTGATCACTGTGCAGAATAATACAATGGATCAAACACACATCGTAGCAGTTCTTTTTTGGTGTACAATTGTGACAGCCAAATCAACAGCATTTGGAGAGCAGCATCTCTGAAAATGGGCTGTCAGAAGAAGAACCAAGATTTACTCCAGTCATGTGTTTTGTTTACAACAATATGAACTTAGGAAAAAATATCAAATTAATCTAACCAAAATGAAATATGAAATTAAAGACCAAAGAATAAGAGAGGTAAACTATGAAGTAAAAGAGGCTATTGTTTATGAGTTATGAGCTATAACCCATAAATGGCAGCTGATTTTTAAAAAGTTCTGATAAATGGCTAAATGTTCTATTTAAAGCTGCATCTTTTTTGTTAATCAACGGTTGAATAAAAGATTTAGTGTAAAAAAATTCACTTTCTTCCAAGAAATGATCATTTAAAAATAAATGAAAGGCGGAGAAATAAAATAGCTAGTCTAGTTCTTATAAAAGTAGTAATACTTTATTCATAAAGTTAATATTAGACTTTTGATGGCAAAGAATGCAATATTTTTTAATTGGAGCTTGAAATAATGTTGTGTCCAATACTATTAATTGTCTCCCTCTCAGAATAAAGAACAGCACATAATGAAATATGTGTAAATATGTCATATATAAAATGCACAAACCCCAGAAGTAGTCATCGTCAAAAGTATAGTTCCATATTGTCTGTCATAGTTTCAAATATTTACTCAGTTTTATAAAAGGCATTTTTTACACTTTCTCGCTATTATTTTCTTATTAAATTAGCCTAAGCTTCTTAAAATGCAATTCTATATGTCAGTCATTTCTTGAATTTTTTAAGCTTCAGGTTATGTAACTAAGTAATTACTTTTCAAAACACTATATGATTTTGGATTATAAAATTAGGTATTTTGAAGAATCACCTCAGATAACAAAAAATCAAGAATAAATTCCCTGGGATTCTGGGCAAGATGGTGGGTTAATTCAAATAGAATTTCTATAAGCACTCCCTATCATTACTTCACTTAGAATACACACATAAGTATATGTATATATAAAATAGATTTCAAATATATATTCAAATATTTCAAAAACCACAAGTTCCTAGTCGTGATGGGAAACAGTTTCTAGCCAGGAGTGGAATGAGAGCATGGTATCAGAGCATGGCTTACTGAGTGAAAACACCCACCTAACAGCAGTGCCTTTTGTCTATTAATAGAGACTGAAACTATCTGTAACCTGTGTGTTGTGTTGTGAGCAATATCAAATGCCTTCCACTGTCTGGAAAGGTGTAAAAGGTCAAATTAACATTAGCTCTTTTAATGTCAAGAATGCGTGTTTAATCATTCATTGGTCAAGTGTAACAACAATAAGGGTAATAAAATACTGAATAATTTCTAAGGTAATAGGTGGGAAAATTAATACAAAAGAAGCAATATAAAAGAAGGCAAAAAGAGATAAAGTAACATTGAAAGGAGGCCAAATAAGAAACACTTAGAAACATAGTAGATTTAAACCCAAATATATTAGCAATACACATTAAGTGTAATGGACTAATGTTTCTTTCAAATAAAGAGATAATCTAGCTGGATAAATAAAAATAATAATGCTTCTAGAAGACAGTACCAGAGAATAGCTTCATGACCTCTGAGTAGGGAAATACTTGTTAAATGGGATATGATAGTACTAAATTTAAAATAATAAATTTATAACTTGGATTAAATTAAAATTATTACCATGGGTTTATTAAAGCCTTCACACTGAATGAGTGAAAAGATAAATGACAGAATAAGATATTTGCAATGTAAAGAAACTGCAAAGCATTGAATCCAAAATACATAAAAAACTTCTAACAAGTAAGAAAAATAATGACTATTACAATAAAAAATAGCATACCCTTTCAAGACTAAAATATAGTGATTAATGATGTATGCTTTAGTGGTTATTTTATAAGGAAAAGCAAGGGAATGATTGCTGTATAAATAAGGAGTGTGGTTTCATTTGGGAAGTAACTGGGAGTTGGCAGAGTGGAGCTTGTGGGGTATGCTAATGTTCTATTTCTTGACCTGGTTTTAGGTTCAGTGGGTACTTGATTTATAATAAATCATTTAGCTGTTAAGTCACTTAATTTTTAGCATTTTTCTGCTTGTGCAGTGTATTTCTAAATTAATTTTTTAAAAGATCAGCCTACAAAAATCAATATTGTTTTTAAAAAATTTTTAAAGGCATAATTTACATCTAAATACACAGAGATATAGATCATGTTTACAGACAGAAAGTTATAGTATCATAAAGATGTCACCTTCATTTATACTTTTTATTATATTCTGATAGAACCACCAACCAGAATTTTCATGGAAACTGGCAAAGTGATTCTCAATTAATACAGAAGAGCACACAGTCAAAAATACCAAAGATCATTGTAAGAAAAAAATGTAACATGAAAAGATCATAAAGTTCATAGTAATTTAAAAAGTGTGATAATGGCACAAGGATAGACAAACTGACGAAACAGAGACAAACTATGCATATAAAATAGTTTGGAATATGATAAAACTTTGAAATCTGCAATTTCTTTTATTCTTATTAATTAAATCTTTTATATATTTCCTTTTAATCTGCTTGATTTCGTGACCTGAAAGAGATTAATTAAAATCATCCTTTAGAGTTATATTTTATTTATGTCTTTTTGTGGGTCCTACAGTTTCTGCTTTATATCTTTTTACATATTTTTTATAAAATATATAAAAAATAAGATATTTGCAACGTAAAGAAATCACAAAGCATTGAATCCAAAATACATTAAAAAATTCTAACAACGAGAATATTAACTATTACAATAAAAATAACATATTTTATTTGCCTTCTTTTATATTACTTATTTTGTATTAATTTTCTCACCTATTACCTTATTTCTTAAATATATTTATATATTTTTTATATATTTATATCTTTTTTATATATTAAGGCTATATTATTTGGCACACAATACTTTATTTTAGATGCCATCTTTTTTCATATATCCATGTTTTTCTTATGTAAACAAATGTATTAAATTTCATATATTACTATTGAGACAGAGGTCCTGAAGACCATACCCAGGTTCAACAACTTGCTAGGAGGACTCAGAGAACTCAGTCATATTCACAGCCATCCTTTATTATAGAATAAGGGTACAAAGTAAAATCATCAAAGGGAAAAGACACATAGGACAAAGTCTAGGGAAAACCAGGCACAAGCTTACAGAGAGTCACACAAGACACACTTCATTCCCCCAGCAACAAATTGGGACAACAGATGTGAAATGTTGCCAACCAGGGAAGCTCATTAAAGACTCAGAGTTCAGGGTCTTCTGGTCCAGAGTCCAGAGTTCACTCTCTGCTTGGCATGGACCAAAACTCGGACTCCCAAAAGGAAAGCAGATATTCAGCATAAACCACATTGTTTGTACAAACAGTTTAGTTATAATGAGACAATTTATCGGGAATGGCAGGAGCCCTCTTAAAATCCAACTTCCAAATGCCAGCCAAGGGCCAACCTTGTTAAGCAGCCGTTGCAGAAGACAGTAGTCAGGCCTGTTAACTCTTGTCTGCATGATTATAAATTAGCCTTTATAGTTATTTGCATTTTTTTCAGATGTATTTTTGCCAGTAATTTTCTATTCAAATATTTTAGTTACTTTGTAATCTTTTAGCTTAATTTTGACCTAACAGTCTTTTTTCTTCTTTAATTGATGAGTTTCTCTTTTCTTTGTATGAGAAGGAAAGATCTTAATTATGTAACAATGTTTTCTGTTCTAATGCTTCTATAATTGTTATATATTCCAGATTGTTAATATAACCCTAAATTTTAATGTATATAATCTGTTTTTAAGATTTTAATGGCTGTAATTTTAACAATGACAGATATCTATATGTTTTTTATTTCTTTGAAGAAAATGAAATTCTTAAAAAAACTATAATTAATATCCTCAGAATTATACAGAAGATACTGAGTCCTTTAAATAGAGAATTAGAGAATATAGTTTTCTGCTCTGCTATTCACATGATGATTTCTTAAATTACAATATAAGTCTAGACTTCAAGTACATTCTAACTTTATGACTATCAGGTTTCAAAAGTGAATACACTGGCAGGGCGCAGTGGCTCACGCCTGTAATCCCAGCACTTTGGGAGGCCGAGGCGGGCGGATCATGAGGTCAGGAGATCGAGACCATCCTCGCTAACATGGTGAAACCCCGTCTCTACTAAAAATACAAAAAAATTAGCCGGGCGTGGTGGCGGGCGCCTGTAGTCCCAGCTACTTGGGAGGCTGAAGCAGGAGAACGGCATGAATCCACGAGGCAGAGCTTGCAGTGAGCCGAGGTCGCGCCACTGCACTCCAGCCTGGGTGACAGAGCAAGACTCCTCCATCTTAAAAAAAAAAAATTGAGTACACCATTCTTAGCAATGACAGTATAAGCTTTTTCTGATTAGTATGGAAAGGCTGTGAAATTATTCATAATGAAAATGAAGTCAAATGTCATTTGAGAAAATGTACTTTCTTTATTCACCAAAACTGCTCTGATCTGCTTCTCAGCCTCCATCATAGTACAGAAACAGGAGAGGGAAAAAGAAAAACAGACTTAGCCTAACCCAGTAACTGATTCCAAAATTCAAACAATATTGTTGCTATAATTCTTAAGATCTAAAATATTTTCTCTTCTATTCTTTTCTTTCTCAACATAGTATCTCTATGAACAAGGATGTTGACATGTGAAAGACTCTTTTTTTGAAAAAATTATTTCTATAGGTTTTTGGGAAACAAGTGCTATCTGGTTACGAGTAAGTTCTTTAGTGGTGATTTGTGAGATTTTCGTGCACCCATCACCTGATCGGTATAAACTGAATCAAATTTGTAGTCTTTTATCCCTCACCCCTCTGCCACCCTTTCCCCGGAGTCCCCGAAGTCCACTGTATCATTCTTATGGCTTTGCATCTTCATAATTTGGCTCCCATTTATGAGTGAGAACATACGATGTTTGGTTCTTCTGGTATCCACTGCAATATCCTTTGTCTTCCTAGGCACTGCCAATCTTGCTGGTGTGGCTTGTGCTCGGCCTCAGCCTGGTGAGCATTCAGTGTGGTTCCCTAGGTGAGGAGATCTCACTTCCGCTCTTGCTGTCATGGAAATATCTGCGGGTCTGTGCAGCCTCTGCAATGGGACCACCATTTTCTTCACCATAGTTGTCCAAATGGAAAGGTCACTTGCTCAGAACTTGGTTACCTCCAAGTCTTTTCTATGGGTAATGAAATAAATACTGTCTCCCTGTGACAAGTGAATTATGGCAGTATTTAGGAAAACTAAGCTTAGGTAAGCCAATACTTGAGATATACAGAGTTAGATCAGATGGGGTAAAGATAGCATATGCTGAATCAAAGGAGAACTCAGCTGAAGAGCGTTAATTAACAATGCTAACTGTTAATATAATGCATATTTGCCAAGCCTGGAAGGGTACTTCAATAGAATATATCCTAGATGTGAGCAGGGAAATAAAAGGAGCCTTTGAGCCAAAGTCTTTGTATTAGTCTGTTTTCACATTGCTATAAAGACACATCCCAGACTGTGTAATTTATAAAGGAAAAAGGCTTAATTGACTCATAGTTCCACATGCCTGGAGAGGCCTCAGGAAACTTACAATCATGGCAGAAGGGGAAGCAGGCACTTTCTTCACAAGGCAGCTGGAGAGAGAGTGTGTGAAGTAGGATCTTTCAAACACTTACAAAACCATCAGATCTTGTAAGAACTCACTCACTGTCACAAGAATAGCATGGGGGGAACTACCCCATGATCCAATCACCTCCCTCCCTCCACACATGGTGGGGGATTACAGGTCCCTCCCTCAACAGGTGGGGATTACAATTCAAGATGAGATTTGGGTGGGGAAACAGACCTGAACCATATCAGTCTCAATACTATTAATCGGTGTTAAAGTCTTTTAGCTTCAGCATGCTTCTTTAGGTATCTAACATCTCACCTTCTCTAAGATCTATAAATTTTACTCCATGGCTATTGTCAGGTTCACCACTACACCAAATGTCATACCCAGGGTCAGGTTTGAGCCCCAGCTGAGGTCTAAGGGGAGTGGGTGGATAGGCGATGGATAGCTGAAAGAAGACTCATCAGGCCATAGGCAGGTGAATATGGTTTTATTCAGCAGCTCTCTCATCAGCAGCTCTCCCACACTGTTTGCTCTGTCTTGGCTGCTTGCTCCAGCCGCGCCCCTGCACAGCTGCATGGCTGGCTGTCCCTTCAGGGACAGCAGCTTAACTCTTTCTGGGCACAAGCTGGTTCCTGGCTCCCCTCTGCCTGCCTTCAAGGTGACCGGCTTTCCCCTATGGGGGTTTCTTATGTTTCTTAGTGACAGGGTGAGATAATCAGTGAGGAAGCAGAGGTTCAGAGAGAGTGAGCGATCTGGTACTCAATAAGCAGCAGAGCTGAGAGGCAAATCTAGGTTGGTTGGTTGGTTGGTTGTTTTCCGCCCAGGTTGGAGTGCAGTGGCGTGATCTTGGCTCACTGCAACCTCCACCTCCTGGGTTCAAGCAGTTCTCCTGTCTCAGCCTCCCAAGTAGTTGGGACTACAGGTGCATGCCACCACACCTGGCTGACTTTTGTATTTTTAGTAGAGACAGGGTTTCACTATATTGGTCAGGCTGGTCTCCAACTCCTGACCTCAAGTGATCCACCCAGCTTGGCCTCCCAAAGTGCTGGGATTACAGGCGTGAGCTACCATGCTCAGCCCAAGTCTAGGTTTTTAACCTCAACTCTTGTTCTCTTACATTAAAATGAAGTTCCACAGAGGACTCTAATTCCACTGCTGCAGTTTTTGTCATTTTATCAGTCATTCTATGAATTTTAAAATATTTGAATAAAAAAATTTCCGTAGTTTTGCTATATGATGTTTTTCTTGTGGTAATCATTCAATTATGCATGATATCTGTTTACACAGAGTATAACAAGGCTTTCAAAAATACCTTCCAATAAACAAGCAGTAGTCTGTCTTACTCATCTTCATTTTAGTCACTCACACTTGAAGTTTATTCGGCTTGAAATATCCCTGACCCCACCTATAGCTTTGTCTGACTAAACTGCACTTTAATATTTATTTTAGATGTCATTTTCTCTTGGAAATCTCCCCAGGTGCCATAATTTGAGTTAGTTGCCTCTTTTATATATTTATAGATTCTGTTTTACTTGCATAGTATGGTACCTTTCACCCTGTATTGCCCTGACCAGTTTGCTAGTCTTTATTCTCTGCTAAACTGTGAGTTACTATATTCATACAAATTTTTATCATCAATATATAAATTCATCTATCCATCCATCAGTCCACCCACCCATTCATGCAGCAATCAATCAATAAAAGTGTAAGGGTCAGGTGTACAGCTCTTCACTTGTTGGATTTAAGGAATATATTTTAGAATATCTTGTGTGACAATAGCTGATAGGTTTCATCTCATACAACGGATCCAACTGGTAATCTAATCTAACGGATGTCGTATATTGAGAAGAACTCAACAGTCATATCTAGGTTTACCAAAAAGAAAAAGAAATGATCATTTACTATATCAGCCATCAAGGGAGAGTTCTGGCATAAAGCCATATATGTTTTTTAAATATTGATCCAGAGAAAGGAATCAACTGCAAATACTTGAGAAAATTCCTATCACTTGGAATCTTGTTATAAAAATGACTGGTGGTGAGTTTGAAGTTTTGCTTCCCTTTCAAAACTGGTCAGGAATGCTGAAGTATATATTATTGGTTTGTTATTGCTATTCTGTGATGAAAGCTGGGAAGACTTTAAGTAGAAGGCTTCCCATGGTGGCTTACCAAGACTCAGATCACCCTTCACCTGCTGCTAAGAGCCTTCAACTCTCACGTTTTGTCAGGGCCACACTTCCTCTGGGTGGCTGTTAGAGGACAACTGAGCATGGCAGTGCTTTCAGAATCAGGCCATTCCCACCCAACCCCATGTGAGCCTCCTCTAACATAAACTTTTCTTGGAATTTCTCTTCAGCTTGGCTGAGCCCTTCTGAGAACAGCATCTCTGTCCGAAGCTCTTCCCACCCACTTGGATTCTAGCTTGCTTCAGATATGGCTTTCAAAGCAGCAATGCTCAGTTTTTGCAGCTAGTTATTTTCCACAGTAAGGCCAACTTAATATTTAAGGATATGAACAAGAAACTGACAGAAAGACAACAGAAGTAAAAAGAACCAAAGTACAGATTATAAAGAGTAAGGAAATAATAATGCTTTGAAGAAAGCATGCCATGGCGGCAATGCAGATTACCCAACTTCCTGTATATTTTCAGCTTTAGCTCATACTTATGTAAGCTAGATCATAATAATTGGCAGTCATGGCATGCTTACCAGGAAGTAAACAATTTCCTAAGTAATTTATGTTCATTTTTCATTTAACTTTTATGGGATCTCTATGGCAGAGATACCATTTACCCAATTTGCTGACGAGGAAACTGATTATTTGAGAGATAAGTATTTTCACAAAGGCATAACAACATTAATTAGTGGATCACAGATTTAAACCCAGTTTTGGATAATTCTAAAGTCCAAGCCATTAGCCACAATAGTGTACTGGCTTTCAACCAAATGTTCAGACTATCTCATTTGGAAGTCTCAAGTAAAATCTCATTATCCTCTTTTTCATCTGAGAAATTCCCTTTTGGAGATTATTATCCATTTAAAAAACATCTACCTATCTAGGTGTATATTTGTGTGTCTGTACCCGAAGCTCTCCATTAAACAAGAAATGATGGTACAAATTGTGCATTGAAATGAGTAAACATACTTGTTTGTTGTCTCGAGATTCTTCAATTGGTTAGTTAAAACTGGTAACAGACATTTGTGTTATTGACCAATTTTATCTTTAGCCTCAAAGACAATTAAAATCAAGAGGTGAATAAAAAATAAATCTCTTAAAAAATAATAATACGCTTATTTTATGAACATACACACACATGCACTTGAAATTCCTAAAATTATTGTACAAAATTAGAGGCCTCTAGACATTAATTCTACAAGTTACTCCAACTGTCAACAATATTTTTTATGATTTTAGAGCACAGAGAGATTTTGTTCACCTCTATCCCTACAGCAAGTAATAAATATTTATTGATATAATTTCAAATAAATGTTTTTCTTTTATAGAATTCAAAGAAACATCAAAAGTATATTTTTCTTAAAAAAAGACTTTCTGCTTAGCCAATTGTTCCAGCTTCTCTAAAGATACTTTTATCTTTATATAATTTGTAGTCATGCTACTTCACCAATTTATAAATCAGCTTTAAAAATCGAATGAGAGTTAAATAAATTTCACCTAACCTATTTAAATAAGTATAGTAGTCAATATTATATTTGCTCTATATTCAATAATTCCAAAGCTTCACTCCTTTGATTTTTATTTTAATATTAAGATAGCTTTGGCCTATTCTTATTGTTCTTAAAACTGCTCCTTGATTTATTTTTGTTGTGTGTTCCTAAAGTTATTCAGTAGCCTAATTAGATATTCATTTTGACATTCTGGTCCCAGAAGAAATAACATTAACTCCATACTTATCCATCTGGTTATCAGTTATAGCTTGTGAGTTGCAGCTTGTAATTTTCCAGGGACATGTGGGCGCCCTTCCAGTTAGGCTATTAAAGTCTCTTACACTCTAACAACATGCTAATTAATATCCTTTCACGTTTGTGGATACACAGCAAAACACTGCCATATAGACGAAATTTCATTTCTTCAATATTGAAGTGTAGAAATTTTAGATTAAAAATTAAGCCAGAAATTATTTATACATTTTCTGAGGAACCAAAACCTTTTATCTTCAATTTTATGAAACTGTTTAATTCACACATCATCTTAAATTTAATATCCATCATTGTAAAAAATTTGCACTGTGAAAAAGTATCTTAAAACCTGCATTCACAGAAGGGTGTTTCCTAGCAACCCCATACAATCAGGACCAATCCTTGGCTGAATTGTGACTCAAAGTGCTGTTAGAAGTAAAAATTTGCATGAGAAAGAGACCAATGTCTGTTCTGATTAGGAACAACAGCTCTTTCCTAATATTGGTCAGCAGCAGTCCAAAATCAGGCAGCTGTTTAGAAATGCCTTTGTTTTTATGAAATTTTGCCTGAGGAAGGAAAGCATTACATCCCCATAGACAGTACAGAGGCCACTACAACTTCAGAAATTAATCCAGACAAATCAGGGATCTCACCTCTACAATACATTAAAATAAGTTGCTTCCTTTAATTTTGTTTAAATTTATTAATTCACTGTTATTTATTTTTACCTTGTAAATATAGTATTCACTGTTGCTTACTATAAGGACTAAATATTAGTTAATGGTCTTATAGAGAACAAGAGAACAGTTATTATATTTAATTTGGATCTTTTATATATACATGTACTTGCACATTATCTTCCCTTTGTTGACTTCTGTTGTCCATGAATATAAATTTCAGGACAGTTTATTTCAAATTATTCCAGTCTTAATCAATGCTTCCCCATAGTAATACTATCAAGCCAAAGAGATTTGATTTATTTATATTTATTTTAGGAAAAAAAAAAGTTGCATTCTTTCAGAATAAGAATAAATACAAAACCTCAGTAAGTTAACTTACCACTATTTGATTTTTATTTCCTGTTAATTTTTTTGTCATTGTTGTTTTATATTCATATTACTAAGTAGAAAAAATTCCTGCCATCAAATAGGTCATGTAATGTACATTTGGGGCTATATAAAAACATAAAAACTATCAGAGTCAGATGAACTATGATTATTGCTACTACTGAAGTCTCAAAGACCACACAGAGGGATAGCCTGAGGAACACTGCATCCCAAATTTAGAAACCACATCTGTTCCTGGAGCTAAATTACAGCATATACTCTAAAGATTATTTTTAGCATAAATTTACCCCAGAAAAATACAAACAAGGCATGTAAGTGAACAAGAAACACCAAAATAATTAGACTATTCTCAAAATGTTTCTTGGCATTTATTAGATTATAAATACCCAATGCACAAAGAAGGATTTAGGGTACCAAGTGGAATAAACAAGCTTGTAGGTACTAGCTCTATTTATTAAAGTCTAAGCACAGATCCTCTTCTCAGAGATCATGCAATTAATAGTACATACCAGAACACACACACATACACACACAAAATACACATTATAGCAAAATTATTTCATTTTTAAAAAGGAGCTGTTAAAGAACTTTTTTGTTTTTTTAGATGGAGTCTCACTCTGTCGCTAGGCTGGAGTGCAGTGGCACGATCTCAGCTCACTGCAACCTCTGCCTCCCGGGTAAGAAATTTTTTTAAATGATCTTGGATTTCTTTTTCTTTTAATACATCCCATAGAATTAACAATATCCTGAATCTTTAGAAATATGATTGTCTATTTCACATAGTTGGAGAAATATAATTAAAAGAAAAATTACCTCCCAACACAGAAAATCTATCCACAAAGACAGAAAAGAGTAATTTTGTTACTCAATAAATATTAAACAAGAACCTGATGTGTATCACAAGCAATCTGCTAAGAGATTTGCAAAGACAGAAAAAAAAAAAAAAAACTCACCCTTTTAAATAGCCAAGCAGATACAATCCATAACATTTATGTTTTCAAGATTAAACAATTGCTAGTCCTCAAGTAAGAGGACCTGACAGCACCATTCGTCATACATAGTTCATACTAAATTTACTTAGTAGGGTTGGGGCACAGAAAATGATAGCCAAAAATATGGCACTTTGGCATACTGAGTGTTTTTGTCAGAGGTACTCAAACCAGAGTGACTCTATCTTGAACAGGGGTTGGGAAAAGGAGGCTGGGACCTACTGGGCTGCATTCTCAGGAGGCTAGGCATTCTAAGTCACAGGATGAGGTAGGAGGTCGGCACAAGATACAGGTCACAAAGACCTTGCTTATAAAACAGCACGCGGTAAAGAAGCCGGCCAAATCCCACCAAAACCAAGACGGTCTCCTCTGGTCATCCTCACTGCTTTTTATACACTAATTATAATACATTAGCATACTAAAAGACACTCCCACCAGTGCCATGACAATTTACAAAAGCCATGGCAACATCAGGAAGTTACCCTACATGGTCTAAAACGGGGAGGAACTTTCAGTTCTGGGAATTGCCCACTGCTTTCCCAGAAAAATCATGAATAATTCACCTTTTGTCTAGCGTATAATCAAGAAATAACTATAAGTATAATCAGTTGAGCAGCCCACACTGCTGCTCTGCTTATGGAGTAGCCGTTCTTTATTCCTTTTACTTTCCTAATAAACTTGCTTTTACTTTATTCTGTGGACTCGCCCCGAATTCTTTCTTCCGTGAGATCCAAGAATCCACTCTTGGGACCCCTTTCCAGTAACATGTTGAATTAAGGAACATTGAATGGACTCCGATATTAGCCTCAGAACCAAGATCTCTCTCTTATCTTTCCTTGGCCCCCTGGCTCTCGGATTCTGTTGCTTTTCTGAAGCACCAAATATCCTTATCTGACTAAGAGTTTCTTTCCAGAACAAATGCAATTGTCTTAAGACCCTCTCCCTAGGAATCTCATAAAATAACTGGGAAATCAGCATGGCGACTGACACCTTTAATCCCAGCACTTTGGGAGGCTGAGGAGGAGGATACTTTGAGGCCAGGAGCTCAAGACCAGCAGGGGCAATATAATAAAATCCTGTCTCTAGAAAAAACCAAAGGATTTCTTGAGCCCAGGAATTCAAGGCTGCAGTGAGCTATGATCATATCACTGTACTTCAGCCTGGGCAACAAAGCAAAACCTGACTGTGAAAAAAAGTAAAAAATCAAAACAAAACAAAAAAACAGAAAAGATCAACCACCTGAGATGAGAAGAGACTGGGAGAATTATCACCATACCCAGATAGTTTCCTTTATTCTTCTGAGGCCAGCTCCAAAATAGGTTTTATCTGCATCATAAGACAAACTTTGTTCACAGTTAAGTTCTACCTCTCAGCTTCCCTTTACCAGAGCTCACAGGAACTTTGCCACAGGCCATTGTTCTTTGGGCTCACTCATTTCCCCAAAAATCATCTACTCCTACAACCCCCAGCACCCTTTCCCCTATGAAGAAGGGCACAGACAAATCTAGGCCTCATTGGGTTATTGGATAATCATTCTCCTGCACTTATACACATTTTTTAAAACTGTATACTTTTTTCTCCCACTAATTCTGCCTTTTGTAAGTTCATTTTCAGGAACCCTTTAGAGGGGGAAAGGAAAGCTTTTCCTCTTCATCCCTACAGTAGCTGGGATGACCATCTGTGTTAGCTAAATAGCTTTATCCAAAGTAAAAAGAAACTTCTCGTGTCTTCACGACAAGAGGTAATTTAGCAACTTGGAGCAAGGCACCCACATAAGTTAGTCTCCTGCCCTCCCACAGAAGCTGAGAGACAGGGGCACCATCCTCCTTGAAGACTGTTATTTCAAAGAGATGATTCCCAGGTTCTTAAGAAAGACATTCCTGTATCTCAAAGTTTGCAAGAGGTTTATCTAGCTATCAAAAGAGCATCATGAGACATTCAAACACATATAAAAAGCACTTCAAAGTGACAAGAAGGAGTTTACAAGTATTCCGAAGTAAATACCTTAAGAAAAAGCAGGGGCAGGTGGCGAGGGTCTCTTCCCTTATTTTCATTGGCGGTATTTAAGCCTTTTATTTTAAATTTGCATTTGCTTTTATAACACATATGATTCTACTCTAAATGTAGCAAATCCTTAAAAGATTAGGAACTCTCAACTTACATTAACATCTGTAGCTGTACATATTATCGTTTTTCTAACAGTAAGGTTTTTTTCCAACTTATTTTAGGTTCGGGGGTACATGTGCAGGTTTATTACATGGGTAAATTACATGTCATGGGGGGTTGGTGTACAGATAATTTTGTCACCCAGGTAATCAGTATAATAGCTGATAGGTAGTTTTTCAACCCATCCCTTCCTCCCACCCTCCCGTGTCAAGTAGTCCCAGTGTCTATTGTTGCCATCTCTGTGTCCACATGTCCTCAATGTTTAGCTCCTCCTTATAAGTTAGAACATGCAGTATTTGGTTTTCTCTTTCTGTGTTAATTCCCTTAGGATACTTGCCTCTAGCTGCACCCATGTTGCTGCAAACGATATGATTTCATTCATTTTTATGGCTGTGTAGTATTCCATGGTGTATGTGTACCACATTTTCTTTATCTAGTTCATCATTGATGTGTATCTAGGTTGTTTCCATGTCTTTGCTATTGTGAATAGTGCTGTGATGAACATACAGGTGCGTGTATCTTTTTGGTAGAACATTTTATTTTCCTTTGGGTATAAAACCAGTAGTGGGACTGCTGAGTTGAATGGTAGTTCCGTTTCAGGATCTTTGGAAAATCTGTACAGTTTTCCACAGTGGTGAGCTAATTTACATTCTCATCAGAAGTATGTAAGTGTTCCCCTTTCTCTGCAACCTCAACAAGATCTGTTATTTTTTGACTTTTTAATAATATCTATTTTGACTGGTTTGAGATGGTAATGAGAGAGCCAAATGCCTAGGCAGATAAAAAGGGGCCCCTAGAGTATCTCCAAAACACCCCACAAGTGTTTAAATCAGATGCTTTTATGCAGACGAGGGAACCTGCCCAGAGCTAGCCATGCCCACAGTAGACTGGTGCCAGAATGTGCACTGGGGGGAAATGGGTGGAGCCATGGGAAATTCACACCTTATGCAGGAGAGGCACCTGCTCTCTTCTGTTCCTGTATGGTGGCCTCAGATTCAATCTGTGAGGTTGGAGGCCTGTTAGCCTCTCACTTTGCTGAGAGTTTTTCCTTTTTTTTCCCCCTTTTTGCACAATAAAACACTGCTCTACTCACCTTTCAACGTATCTGTGTGCCTAAATTTTCCTGGTTGTGTGATAAGGACCTAGGTTTTAGCTAACCTAAGGAGCAAAATTCTGCAATATTTTGGCATCTCTGGGTGGGCTCAGCTTTAAAAGGTCTTATTTGAGATTCTTTGTGGAATAGAGTTCCATCAATGCCAATCTAAAAGGCTTACATCAAAATAATTATTCTTGCTACACTTTATGCAAATAATCAGGCCAAGTATAGGAATAAAGTCTATTTTGCAAAAAATGCAGTCCTATCATGAATTGTTTTTAACAGAAATGAGGACTAGAGAGAGAAATTATGTTTCAAAACTTATCATCATTAGAATCTACACTCATTAGTTGTTTTTAAGTTTTTGCCTACATTTTAGACTATCCCTGCTTGTTCCTGTGAACCAACCAGCAATCTCCAACTGCAGCTCAGAAGGAATAAAAGTGGATGTGTGATGTAAAAATCTGGATCAATATTCTAGTTCTGAGCAAACTGGTGCCAGACATGTGCACTGGGGGGAAGTGAAATCCTGAAATCCTGAAAATCCTGCCAGGTGATGGGAATAAATAGGGTGCCCATTACCTGGAGGTTTCCTCTTTGGGAAAGTAAGACCAATGGAGCCAAGCCTCATCACCAAAATCTTAGCAAGCATAACTATAGCTACCAAGTTATGCCACCAAGGTTGTCTTGGGTGTGTCACAAGACATCTTTTCCTCTCCCTTGTTGGAGGACAAATCAATCCCACAGCTTCGCCTTAGCATTTGGCTTATGATAAGGAGTCCATACAACACCGCTGCAAGACACAGTTTTGTCCCAAACTCAATTCCAAGCTTCAGGTCAAAGCCTTAGGAAAGAAAACTGGATCTGAGGGATCCAGAGGCAGATGATAATGGAAGTTAAAAGGCACAGCGCAGGTGATCATGACTAATTCCTGCTGATTAAGCCAAGCTTCCCATTTCATGGATAAACATCACACTGGTATCCACGGCAATAAATAAGGTCTAGGGAATTCAAAGGCTACTGAAAGCAGGGAAGATACGGTGTACACGGGTAAGAGCGGATACTCCCACCCTCTAGGCCCCCTGTTAACACAGGTGAAAGCCACTTTGACACTCATGGGTGGCACTCTGTCGCAGTCACCAGGACTAGGGGATGCAAGGACGGAAGAGAGAGCAATGCCTCACTTTCTCTCCCTTACTTACCCTGGGTATTTGCTAGGAAGAGAAAGGAACCAGGGGCACCTGCTTCCCTCTTTCTAGATCAGTAGCCATTCATCTTCAGCCTGTACCCCTTAAGAATGCATTCTGAACCTCCAGGATTCCTCTGGGAAAAAAAATGCCTTCTTTTTTCTTTTTTCCTCCTCTTTCCTCACTTCACTGATAGGTAATCATGTCTCCATACTACAGGACACTCCCCTTGGATGCATCCTCCAAACTGGGAAAAGTTAATTTCCCAAACCTTAGACTGGTTGGCTTCGGACTGGGCTCAGGGGAAGGAAAGCCAGAAGACTGGCATGCCGGCAAGAGAGTAAAAGTTTTTTTTTTTTTACCACTCATGCTTGTGGCCTCCTTCTCCCTGTGCAAACTGGTAAAAGGCCTCAGGATTTTTGAGCTGTCCTTTTCCCTGCTTGTTTCATTTTAATACATGACTTCTAATAACCTGGTTTTTCTCTTCTTGCCTTCAGACCATCAAACTCCAAATGCTCATGCAGCCAGAGCCTCAGACCATAGCCCCTTTTGCTGGGGTCACTTAGGCCCCTGAAGAAGATCTGACTTCCATTTTCCCAAAACAGTGCCCTCTGTCAGCAGGAAGCAGTTAAGATTGGTCTTTGTCCTTGTCCTTATCCTTATCCTTATCAACAGCAGTAAGATGTACTTCTTTAGAGCTGTGAATGAGATGGCCAAATGCCTAGGCAGATAAAAAGGGGTACCTGGAGAATCTCTGACCCACCCCACAAGTGTTTACATCAGATGCTTTTGTGCAGGTGAGGGAACCTGCCCAGGGCTTGTCTGGTCATGCCCACAGCAGACTGGAGCCTGACTTGTGCACTGGGAGAAGTGGGTGTAGCCATGGGGAATTTGCACCTTATGCAGGAGAGGCACCTGCTCTTTTCTGTTCCTGTGTGGTGGCCTGGGATTCAATATGTGAGGTTGGGGGCCTGTTAGCAGGAAACCTTCTTGCTTTACTGAGAGTTTTTCTATCTGTTCACCCATTAAAACCCTGCTCTACTCACCCTTCAATGTGTCGATGTGCCTAAGTTTTCCTGGTCATGTGACAAGAACCTAGGTTTTAGCTGAACTAAGGAGTAAAATTCTGCAACAATATCTTATTGTGGCTTTGATTTGCATTTATCTAATGATTTGCAATGTTGAGCATTTTTTCATATATTTGTTGGCCATATATACGTCTTTTGAGAAGTGTCTGTTCATGTCGTTTGCCCATTTTTTAATGGGGTTGTTTTCTTCTTTGTTGAATTATGAAAGTTCCCTATAGATTGCAGATATTAGATCTTTGTGAGATACATAGCTTGCAAAATTTTTCCCATTCTATAGGTTGCCTATTTACTCTTTTGATAGTTTATTTTGCTGTGCAGAAGCTGTTCAGTTTAATTAGGTCACACTTATCAATTTTTGTTTTTGTTTCAATTGCTTTCAGGGACTTATATAAGTTATTTACCAAGGCCAATATCCAGAATGGTATTTCCTATGTTTTCTTCTAGACTTTTTATAGTTTTATGTCTTATATTTTGTCTTTTTTTTTTTTTTTAACGTGTGTTAACTCATTTATTCTTCAAAACAACACTGTGAGGTAGACTTTCCTAGGATCTTTACAAGTAAGGAAACAGGCATAGAGATATTAATAATTTCCCAAGGCTGTGCAGGTGATGAGGGGGCAGAGTCAGATTTCCAACCTTGCAGTCTGGCTACAAAATTTTGTCTTTATCCATCTTGAGTTAATTTTTGTGTATTATGTAAGGAAGAAGTCCAGTTTCAATTTTCTGCGTAACAGTTTTATTGGTATTTGTTTTCTAATAATTGTAGTTACCACATCCCAATAGTTTATTGTAGTATGCTTTAAACAAACTGAGAGAACAAGGAATAGAGGTGAGAACTAATGAAAAATAGAGGTAAGAATTATAATCTCTGTGTAACAATGTAGAGTAAATCTTGGCAGATACATAATTTTACATCAGGAAACTAATATCTAACTTGTATATTAGTAAAATTACTTTTGATAATTTACACTTTTTTCAAAATAGCTTATTTTTCTGGTTATATGAATAATACATACACATTATGAAATGGTAATTATATATATATATATATAAAAGTACAGGAAAGAGCATAAGTTATCTGATATCTCACATTTGCACTGAGCTAAATACCATTATTATTTTGTGACTAATCTTTCATAAATTTCAGTTGATTCTTTACTTTGGAGTTTTTTCTATTAGGAGATAATGTGAAGCACAATAAATATGTTGCAAACGTATAAATAATACTTAATGTTCCAAAATGATTTACTATACAATTCCTATAGAACATGATTTATTTAATCTTTGGGGATCTAAAATGCATTTTTTACTGGATACAATAAAAGGAGGGTTTTATTTTGTCTTGTGTTCTACAAAACAAGTTCTTATTAACAAGCAGTATAAACTGGAAAATTTATGCAAAAGGGAATTTGTTGGAAAAATATTTGGGGCAGAGAGGTGCTAGAGACAAGACACTGAATTGACAGAAAACTGGAGGATCAGACTTGGAACTAAGCAGGACTGGGCATCTAAAACACACATAGGCATTAAGAATCCCAGCAAGTGTCTCCCTGTCTGAAAGCCTAGAGGGGAGGTTGGAGGAAGGGGAGGGGGACAGTTGCCAACCAATCATTCTCAGACTTGCAGCAACTGCTTGAGATCCAAATACCTGGAAAAGAGCTCCAGATTAATCTTCCATGATGGAAGATGGCCTGTTGAATTACCATCCTAGAAAGTCTACACACATTAAGGAATAGTTATTTACCCACTAGGAAATGAGATACTGTGTCCGGAATTTATTCCTTCTGGTGGGTTCTTGGTCTCGCTGACTTCAAGAATGAAGCTGCAGACCTCACAGTGACTGTTACAGCTCTTAAAGGTAGTGCAGACCCAAACAGTGAGCAGCAGCAAGATTTATTACGAAGAGCGAAAGAACAAATCTTCCACAGCATGGAAGGGGACCTGAGCTGGTTGCTGCTGCTGGCTCGGGTGGCCAGCTTTTATTCCCTTATTTGGCCCCACCCATGTCCTGCTGATTGGTCCATTTTACAGAGCACTGATTGTTGCATTTACAATCCTTTCGCTAGACACAGAGCGCTGATTGGTGCGTTTTTACAGAGTGCTGATTGGTGCATTTACAATCCTTTAGCTAGACACAGAGCATTGATTGGTGCGTTTACAATCCTCTAGCTAGACAGAAAAGTTCTTTAAGTCCCCACTCGAACCAGGAAGTCTAGCTGGCTTCACCTCTCAATACAATCAGGAAGAGATAACGGATTCTGCACAACTAAAAAATGTCAAATCGCCTTAGCAATGCCCAACAAATATTTGTTTTCTATATCTCCTTTTGTGACTTCATAAGAAACCATGCATTTAATAATTTTGATAACATTGGATTTTAACATAAATGACATGACACTCATTTTTGTTTAGTAAAAAATAAAAAATTATAGACACAAAATGTAAAACAACTTTTATGAAACTTAGCCCAAGTCTAAGAGTATGAATACTGACTTTATTTCATGCAAGGACCTAGCTCAGGAAGTTTCTCAACTCTTGGTTACATTCATTTTTGCTTTCTTAGTCACTTAATTCTCTACCTTGCTCTATTACCAACTGCTTAAATACTCCATAACCCTCCTGTTACTATTGAATCTTCTCTTTCCTATGTTTTATTTGAATTATTTGTTTTCTGCAAAGGTCATACTTTAGTAATTGCTTTTGAGTTTCAGTCTCTATATGTATCCTAACTGTCAAGACAAAAAGACACCTGAATAAAACAATGATAAAAACAATAAAAATTATTTTGGAAGGTAACTGAGGAATATTTACCTTTGATAAGTCCTCCCAAATATAAATGCTGCTTTTTAAAAAATGACTCTACTGTACAATTTAAATCCCCCTAGGTCATGACTCAATTTGTCTCTAAGACCTTTCCTCTCATAGAATTTTCTGAAAGGTGGAGATAATTGTAGAAAGCTCTACCCTTCATCCAAATGTTTATTTCAAATAAGTTCCTCTCTGAAAAAGGGAGAGAATACACTTTCTCTCTATTCCAAAATAAAAAAAATGTCTGCTTTCCTCCAAAGTATATACTTTCCTTGAGCATTCAGGTACAGACCATGCCAGTGCCCAGCAAATTCTTATAAACAAAAATCTCACCAAAGTTCTCTGGTTTTTCCTGTATATTAGGATTCCCCCAGTCTGTGCCACTAGCACAGATGAATTGAGCCCTGGAAATCCATGACTTAGTAACACACATGCCTCCCCTTCTAAGTGCTACAGAATTTCTTTTTTGATGGAACCTCTCATACCTTAAAGGAATTATAAAATGTTATTAAATGTTTATTTATCTCCTCTGATTCAAGCAGAGAAAGACATGGATGACATTAAACCTGGCCTCAGAAGCATCTAGCAGAAATATTAGCTTCTGTGGATATATCTTTATTTTTAAACCCTGAATTGGGAAGAGATGTTGGAGTAGGAGTTTAATATCTATCGTACTGTCTGTGGAGATGAGATTTTGAAACTACTCTCATACAGAAACATTGTGACTATTACACCTTGCTTGGGCTTAAACTGACACAGACACAGACACACACGGAACACACCAACACACACACAAACACACACACACACAAACTCTATCAGGAATAGACATAGGAGTCAAACATATGGAGATCAAAATAGCAGCTTTATTATTTATAAAGCTGAGTTGGAGAACACCGTAGCTGTGTTCAAAAACAGACTTACTAACATGCTGTCTATAAATCTAGACCTTAGCACACCATATCCAAGAGAGTTCAAAAGATAGATATATCAGACACATTTGCAAAATTATTCAATGCTTCATCCCCACTAGCCCTGATATTGTAGCCTTGCTACTAAATGTTGCCTGTCATTAAGCAGCATGAATATCAACTTCTGACCCCAACTAAGACCTCCTGAATCAGAGCCTGTGTGTCAGCAAAGTCCATGGGGGATACGAATATACATTAAAATGTGAGAAGTGCTGCTCCAGATGGTGAGAGATGGGCTTCCAGTGTTTCCCAAATATTCTCAGGACCCTTCCTTGGAGATTCTGAAACAGCAAGATGGGTCTTGAAAATCTGCATTTTAAAAATCACTCCAGATCATTGTTATTATCTTGGGAGTTTGGAAAGAATAAACTGGTGCTTCTGAAATGTTAATGGTATACGAACCACCTCAGGGTTTTGTTAAAAAGTAGGTCCTGATTCAATAGGTCTAGGATCAGCCCTGATATTCTAATTTCTTCTTTTCCTATAATTGCAGTCTCAATATGTTGCACAGCCTGGTCTCGAACTGGTGGCCTCAAGTGATCCTTCTGCCTCAGTCTCCTCAGTTGTTTGGGATTGCAGGCATGAGCCACTATGCCCAGCACTCTGAGATTCTGATTTCTAAGAAACTTACAGATGATAATATTGATGCTCATCCACCAAGTGTGTTTTGACAGGTGGGGATACTCACTACTATACTAACGAGGAAGACAGATCACATTTCATATAGAGTTATGCTTCTTCCCTAGCAGCAGGAGCCCAGCAAACCTTTTATATAGATTGTGGGCAGGCCCAAGAGAGCTAGGGACAGGGTAGAACCACACATGCTCAGCAAAATATCCTCTACTGAATACATGTTTCACTTCTGCTCCGCAAATGAACAGGTCAACAGGGCTCAGGAGAGGGGCAGAACTTATCTTCCCAATACTGTTACCACTTGGGGAGTGAAATGGAAACACTTTAGAAATATAAGGCTTAGGAGAATAGGGTTCTGGACTCCCGGGCCCAACAACTCACTGATGTTACTGGTCTCTCAGGGGACAAGGCAAACAGTGAGATAGACACCTTGAGGGCCGCCTCCAGCACCAACCTACTGCTCACTGCTGGTGAGCATTGCCCTTTGCCTCAACATGCTTCTGGAACCAGACCAGAGCAGTTCACGAATCAAATAGGTCCAACTGTGCAAGAGGCTCAGCCTCCTCCCCAACTCATTTTTCATCTTAAATTAGACTCAGCCACTTTGCAAACACAGCTCACCCAAGGTAATGTATTGAGTCTATATATTATTGTAAATATACAATAGTAAAAATACCCACAAATACAATAATAGCAATAGCAATATGTCCCAAATTTGAATATTAACCTTCCATCCTTTAATTTTTAGAGAAAAATTAAAATCCAAAGATTAACTCACTTTTCCTCATAAAGATCAAAGTAAATTCTGAATTACAAAGTTAACATTAAAGATAAAGGAATTTCCAGCCAGTCATGGTGGCTCATGCCTGTAATCCCAGCACTTTGGGAGGCCGAGGAAGTCAGATCACCTGAGGTCAGGAGTTCGAGACCAGCCTGGCCAACATGGTGAAACCCTGTCACTACTAAAAATATGAAAATTCGCCGGGCGTGGAGGCATGTGCCTGTAATTGCAGCTACTGGAGAGGCTGAGGCAGGAGAATCGTTTAAACCTGGGAGGTGGAGGTTGCAGTGAGTTGAGATCACAACACTGCACTCCAGCCTGGGCAACAGAGTGAGACTCAGTCTCAAAAAATAAAAATAAAATTTAAAAAAGACACAATTTTCCCTAACTTCTTGAGCCCCATCACTTTAGACCCACTGAATTGAAACCTCTGAGGACTGAGCCAGAAAATTTGCATTTTGAACAAGTCCTGTGAGGATGGTGACATTTTGGGCTGGGAACCACACTAGAAATACTGCATTAGAGGGAGCCAAAATGGTTTACCTAACAAAACTTGAGAGCCTTTCTTTTAAGGCAAAACAAACAAAAGCAGAAGCTATGCTTTTAGTGACATGAGGATTTACTGGAACTAAGAGCTTTCCCTTTCTTAATGACCTAATTCCTCCCTCAACCATGCTGCTTCCTTCGGTCAGCAGCAAAGCCCCATTCATGGCACCCAGGCCTGTGCTGAACGAAAAATAAATCCATCACCAGTGAACAATGGCTTCCACTTCTGTAACTGGAAAAAGTTGATCTAAATCAAATGCGTTAAACTTTTTAGTTTAGTTGCTAAGTGAATGCTTGGGTCCATTTCAAAAGGTTATCTAGCTCATGCACCTTCTTCTGGGTTTTATAGATGCTAATAAATCAGACCTCTATTCATATATATGATTTGAAATCAAATGGGAAACAATAATTTTTAATACTGATGTGACAAAGCTGGAATAGAAAATGTAACCTAGATTCATAGGGAAAATAGGATTTCTAACACACACACACACCTCTTCCCAAATCCACTGGAGGTAGAAGCTTCCTCATATCTGTTGAGCATCAAGGGCTGGAACAAAAAGAAAGCTACGCTCCTACCCTGCCTCTACATGGCCCTGGAACATTCCCCTAGGGTCACTGATTAGAGCCCATCCGAACAGGAGCAAAAGAAGGTTACTACCTTGTACATGTGGATAAATGGGAGAGCAGTGCCTTTCTCTCAATATCAATTAAATGAGCAAATTATTCATTTGCCCAAGAGAAGAGTAAAGAAGTCAGATTACTTTCTCCATATCTCCTCCCCTCCTAGGAAGGTTAGTGAAAATTCTTTCATGGAAATAGGAGGAAAGAGTAGAAGAGTTCTAACATGTCTTTTTTTTTTTTTTTTTTTTTCGGAGCCTCACTGTTGCCCAGGCTGGAGTGCAGTGGCGCAATCTCGGCTCACTGCAACCTCCGCCTCCTGGGTTCAAGTGATGCTCCTTCCTCAGCTTCCTTAGTAGCTGGGACTACAGGCGCCTGCCACCACGGCCAGCTAATTTGTGTACTTTTAATAGAGACGGGGTTTCACCATGTTGGCCAGGCTGGTCTCGATCTCTTGACCTCGTGATCCACCTGCCTCGGCCTTCCAAAGTGCTGGGATTACAGGAGTGCGTCACCGCGCCCAGCCCTAACACTTCTCAAGAAGCAAGAGAGGGTTAGAGGGATGTGTGTATTTTTAAACCAGAGCAGCAATTAGTCCCCTTGGTTTGATTACATTTTAGTGACTCATGTATTTTGTTAATTGATTTAACCCTAAAACAAAGACATGGGGTTTATTAATCTGTTTTGAAAAAAAGTAAGGCTTTATTTTCATCTTAATGAGCCAGTCTTTTGTCCATAACCCCTCTTAAGCTCAGTTTGTAGCCACCCAGCAATGCCACATATTAGAGAGGGAGCCTTAGCCATCACTAAGCCAAACATGACCCATTCTTCACTCTTGAACATAATTGGTTCAAGGGTTGGTGTCTTGTTCAAGCTGGATGAAGTTTGCTCCCCATAAAAACTGAAAATTAAACCTTGATATCAGACTTAATCTGGTTCTAATCTTCAAAGGGAGGTGTTAGTCACCATATTACAACAGGAAAATTTGATCTGTATTGAGAAAGAATAAAGTAGACACAGAGATGAGTAGATGGAGAAGGCATTCCAGATCTTTATCTAATGTCAACTGAAGAATCACAAGGTTCATCAATTTGAAATGGAAAGCTTTATTTCTCATAAAGAGTTGCAACCTGCAGTCTGGCCATTTCATAGGCTGGGAATCATAGCATCTGGCAGAAGCCGAGATTAAACACCTGAAGGAAGGGGTAAAGGGAATGAGAATTTATGCTGAGCATGGTGGCCAAATATACATATTTAATAGATTATAGGAGAAATCATGAATATTTATAAAAGGAGAAACATGCACACGTACATCTGAGATTCATGCCCTTTCATGGGTGGCATGTTCAAAACATGGCAGCGTTAGCATAATCTAAGGGCAGAGTTTGGGGCACACTAATGTTGAAAGGTGAAGCAGAGGACATGAAAACCCTCAGTGCGCAACTGTGCATCCTCCACAGACTGGCCAGAAGCACTCTGTTTTTCGTGGTCTCTTATCAGGAAGGAAAACGCTGGTCAGTTGCTCTATGGAGACAAAAATGGGGTGCAGCAATCTGGCAGTTGGCTGAAATCAGCGGTAGCGTGAGTCTTTCAAAAGGACTGTTTTTAACCCTTAGGCAAGAAAGCCTGATGTCAGTGAGCAAGGGACAAAGTGTGATGAGGTGTGTTAACCTCTCGACCTGTGAGGCTGGAAACTCAGTCTTAAGGTTTCTCTCGGGTCCCTTGGCCAAGAGAGGGTTTATGCAGTCAGTTAGGAGACTTCAGATTTTATTTTTATTTCTCACTAATTTTTTTCTGAGATCTGGATGCATCCTTGCTCTTGGTTTTCATGTAACACCTGTAACATTTACCTTAAATAAGCCAGTTTCTCTTACTTGAAATAATAAGAACACCCCTGATACACCTACTTCCAAATGCTTCCGCCTCTGCGTCCTCCTGTTTCCCAAGCTTCTCCAAGCACATGTGCATAAGCTGCTTGATATCCCTATGTGATTATGACGTCTCTCTCCCTTACTGTCACTCTACTGCTTCTGGTTCATTATTTGTTTCTTTTTAAAATAAGGCAGAGGTTATAATAATTTCTTAAAGGATTTATTTTTTCATCATAATTCTTTTTAAGATAATACATAATGCAGAAAAATGTTAGACAAAAATACATGATATTTTATTATGTTCAATTCAGTCAGCCCTCACATATGAAAAATAGGCTCTGTTCTAGAAATTGGAAAGATAAAAGGGAAATTGCAATCGAATTGTGAGGACAAGTGGATACAAAATATAGGCAAACTAACAAGCATAGTACAACAGAATGAATATTATAAATAAACTTTGAACACAATGCTACCACAAAGTAGAAAAGAGAATGCCGAATTCTGCTTTGAGAGACTGAATAAGACATCACCAAGGAGGTTAAATTTGTTCTAGGGCTTGAAGTGGAGGTAATTGTATAAATACAGTTACAAATCATGGAACGTGCATACTCATTAAAGAAATGCTGGCTGCACCTAATGCTAAATAGTTGGACGGAAGCCAACTTGTTAAAGTCCCTAGTAGTGTTTTGATTTCACATTCCTGAGGCAAGGAGAAGGCATTAAAGGTTCTAAAAGACAGGAATAATACCATCATACCTATGTTTTAGAAAAATAACTCCCAGAGGAATGTGAAACGTGATTATTTACGTGTGCTATTCAGAGAAGGGACTTTAGTTTAAAGGCTTTTGCAGTAATCATGATAAAAGATAAGTCTCACCTAAATTTAGAGGGATTAAGGTAAAAGATGGATCAAGAAACATTTTGGAGGTTGAATTGGGAGACTTATTTATAAGACCCACTGACTAGAAAGGCACTGGTGTCTGGAGGAAGAGAGGGCTCAAAAAATATATAGTGGTACCATCAGAACAAACAAGGTCACATTCCCCCGTATGAAGTCATGCTTTTAGCAGATCTGCCACTCTTAGCAGGATAAAGATGTCGATAGAAACAGACATGGAGATAGAGAGATAGATGGTATACTTACAAATGTAGATACAGATATAGACATAGAGGAAGACAAAGATATAGTTGTTATTGCATAACACTTTGATAAAGCACTGAAATTTTCGGCAAATGGCTTAGGTACCAATATTTTTCACCAACTGCAGAAATTTCTACCTGAACTTAAGCAATTCATTCCTGTGACTAGACTTATATGTATCTGTTTGGAAGCATAGCTATAATGCAAGGTAGTGGGTAAAATAAATATATATATAAGAATATATATGTATAAATAATATGAGTATATACGTATGAATAAATATATAAAAATATATAAGAATATATATGATAAATAAAAATATATATTTGTCTATATATAGGGAAATATATATATATTGAAAATATCTTGTAAACAATCTAATAGAAATACAGGCTTTTGTTAGTTGAAATTATTTTACTTGGAACACTTAGGTCTCAAAATACTACAAACATAAAGGGAAAGGCTTGACTTTCCTAGAGTCGTTTAACAGGCATAGTACCTGTAATTACTGAAATGTTTCCTCTAAAGTTTTCATAAGGAAATGTAGTCACATATTTCCTCAACATATTTAAGGCAATGGAAAAATAAAAATATATGGAAATTATATTGTATAGTAAATACACTGTTCATCAGAGCAAATTTACAGACTATTGTTAATCTGTGGCATTTATGCTGATTTCCCCTTCATTAAAATTAATGAAGCAAACTGTCTTTTCTGTGTAGGAGGCAAACACAAAATAAGTTATATTTTCTGACCTTGAAAGTACCAAACAAGTTTGGTAAGTCTCCTAGGAGTGTCAGTACAGGCCTCATGCTCTTCTGCTGTTTAAGATTAATTGTATCATGTGATTTCCTCAAAGTAGCGTTATGAAAAGGAAACACTGCATTTTCATCTTTCTGTTTTATACAGAGGGCAAAAAATCCTTATAGCCCCATGAATAAATAGCTTATCTTCTTCATGTTGTATTTCTTTTAATTATGGAGAAATTTGATTTTTATCTAATACAACTAATATAAAGTGTTATGAAATCTAAGATTGTACTTTGGTATTCAGAAGAACTGGAGTTAGAACACTGTGTAATTTAGTTGGTTTTTGAAAATGTCTGTTCGCATCAGCTATAACCAAAGAATAATAATGGTTTCCAAGGGTTGAATTGAGGAATAAATTTAAAAAGTGTGTGTCAGTCCAGTATAGAACAATGATGTTGGACCAATTACATAACCTGTTGAGATCTGAAATTTATTGATATATTCAACTATATTTACTGGGTGCCCACTATGTGTAGGCCATGGTGCTAAGCTCAGAGAACACAGTGATGTATCACAGTGTTTACTGTTATTGAGGGAGACAGTCAATGCAAGAGTCAATTACAATGTAGCTTACTAAATACCAGTATAAAGATAAATAATCGGTACTGTAGGAAAGCAGAGGTGGAAGTCAGGAAATGCCTCCTAGAACTGAACAGGTGGTATGAAGAAGTTAGCTACATGAGGAAAGGACAGAAACCAACAATAATGTTGGCAGAGGAAGAACTTTCATAAAAGCCAAGAGGTTCAAGCCGGGTGTGGTGGCTCACGTCTATAATCCCAGCACTTTGGAAGGCTGAGGCTGGCGGATCACGAGTTCAGGAGATCGAGACCATCCTGGCTAACATGGTGAAACCCCGTCTCTACTAAAAATACAAAAAAATCAGCCGGGTGTGCTGGCAGGCGCCTGTAGTCCCAGCTACTCGGGAGGCTGAGGCAGGATAATGGCGTGAACCCGGGAGACGGAGCTTGCAGTGAGCCGAGATCACGCCACTGCACTCCAGCCTGGGTGACAGAGCGAGACTCCGTCTCAAAAAAAAAAAAAAAAAAAAAAAAGCCAAGAGGTTCTTACCTCCTGGGAAGGACACGATAGAGGAAATGGAGATAAAATGGGGTCATTTTGGCTGGAAGAGTTTGTGTGACAAGGGGAATATTAAGAAAAGAGGAGGGAAGTAGAAAGGACCAAATCAGATGGTCCTTCTGAAACCTGTATAGGGGTTGAAACTTCATCTTAAGACAAGAAGAGTCATAAAATTGTTTACATGAGAAAGTCACATCATTGGATACGAGAAAGTTTGAGGAAGTTGAAGATAATCGCCAAAGGTCACTGAAGTGATAGATGGTGGTATTGGATCTGAATGAAGAAAATGAAGATAGAAGACAGCTAAAGTTAGGAGAAAATGGAAGATTTAAGCACCGGAAGATTGACATTGAAAGCCAAGTGTACAGAGTGAAACAGGGAAACCATGGAAACTAGAGGAAGTTGTCTTCAGAGAGCAGTTCTGTGAATGCACTACTTTGGTGGAGAAGTCGTTTCAATTGATCAGAGGAGCTGGAGTGTGGCCCAAGGGAGCAAGTAGTTGAACAGAAGTTGAGGTGGTCATAGCTAGGATCTGGAAGCAAGCTGTAAGTTAGTATAAAGGTAGTAAAGTTGCCTGGAGTTGCTAGGGCATCTTGCTATCATTTCTTTCATACAATTTTCCCCGTGCAGGTGTTTTGTTTTTGTTTGCTGGTGGTTAGTTCTTTGTCACGGCAAATTCTGAAATTCAGAACTGATTCAGATCATAACCCCTGTTAACAATAAATTGCTACTTGCTCCCAGTTTATATCTTTCCCATGAGAAGTGTGGGAGGAGAAGATGTTCCTCCAGAAAGCGTAATCAAGGTACTCCTGCGTCCCCTGTCTTCATGCCATCATTTTATTTTAAAAGCTTCTAATTCTACAACATTAACCAAGGAACAAAAATAAACACTTGTGAATCAAGTGTTTTTCAGATAAAGATAATCAAAGTAGTGGTGAACCCAGGGAGTAAAGGCATTAGAAAGAGGAAAAGATTCTTTTGAATTAGAACTTGAGATCATCTAGCATCTCAGTGTTTTCTTATTATGTTATACAGGTATAACAAAAATAGAGCAATGTCTCATTAGCTGAACACAAATATATCTTATTACTGTATAGGAAAGTGATGTTTAAAATCCAAAGCAAAGAGCCTGATTTATTTTTTCCTTTCCAAGAGAAAATGTCTACATGGTAAATACAAACTACTCGATTGAATATAATGGTATAAAACCATATATGTCAATATTATCCACATTTATAACAGATTAAATAGAATAACTAGAATAAGCCCTAAATAGAGAATGGGAAAAATTGAGTCCTTCTCCTAGAAAAGGACAAAAAGCAAATGTATTCTAATCAAAGTGACTTTGTATACCATTGCTCCTTAATGTGTTACTGCATTTTGGTATGAAATATTTCCAAAG
This sequence comes from Pan troglodytes, assembly GCF_028858775.2. NCBI lineage: Eukaryota > Metazoa > Chordata > Mammalia > Primates > Hominidae > Pan > Pan troglodytes. Next base: position 115,819,110 of record NC_072403.2, read on the forward strand.
AGTATACTTGTCAGAAAGTCATCTTATATCTTCAGGGGAGCAAATGATCCATGTCGTAAGTTAGAGTTAAGCGTTCATATATTTTTGTTACATAGTATGCACCATGCAACAAAAATATTTCTCCTCTGTAAGAACATTTTCATCTGATCAATAAATATTTTGGATAAGGTACACCATGATAGATACTGTGCTGGAAACCATCCATGAGGTAAGGATGGGGAATGGAGGTAAACTTAGTATTGACCCAACTCTAAAGGCTATCCCAGATGAAACAACCTATATATTTACATGTTATTCCCAGAGAGTAACCAACACTAGACATAAATAAAAACTAAATTGTTAGCCAAGCAAAGACGCTAAGAAAGGCAGATGCACAAAAATTAAAACAATTAAGGCAAAATCCCAAATAACCAGCATGAACCTGGTTATTTACATTTTGTTATAAATTGTGCCAATCAGGTTGAATCAAACTCAGTGGAAAACTGCTAACCTTAACTCTTCTAAATTTAGAAGGTCATGGCTGGTTTATTGCATAATTAGAGGGGTATCATTAATCTTAATAGCTTCTATTGCTTTTCTCTCTACCCAGAATTTTCAAATCAGTTAGTCAGATAAAGGAAATGAGGATCTTGTCTTTCTCAGAGAAGTCTAGTCACACAAGGGAAACCAGTGCAATACCTTTGTGTTCTCAACTCCATAGCAGGAAACTGAAACATGCTTTACTTATGCAAGCTGCTCACGCAAGGCAGTATCCAGGCCACGAAGATTAGATTATTGTAACTCCCTGTTGGCTGACTTGTTCCATAAGGCCTTACATAAACTCCAGCTGGTGAAGGACAAAGCTGCCAGGTTCCCTCTGAAAAGGGCAGAATTAATCAAAATATATTCCTCCCTATCTGAAATCCCAATGTTAGCTATTGGTTAAAAAATAAAGTAGTGTCCTGATTTTCAAATTACTCTTTTAATTCAAGGAGTAATATCTGGCCCAACTCCAATGTGCTTTTTACAGTCTCTTAGCAATTTATGTTTCCTGGCCAGCTTCTGAATTCTGCTGAAGAAAATCTACTTCATGTCCCAAGACCATTTCAGGGCTTTATGGAACAAGGGTATTTCTATAATCTTAACCATGTGGAGTTCTGCTTTGATTACAATTAGGTTTAAAATACATTGATTTAGATAAAACTTTATAGCAAGTATTCCTCAGAACAGTATACAATGGTGTAATTGTATTTCTCATTACCCACAGGTAATTAGACATTTTCTTTACAGATTGGGACTTCAAATAATATTTGATCTATACATTCCAAGTCATTGAGCTAAAATCAATTACTCGGAGTGATGGATCAAATATTCTTTAAAGAGGTATCAGTTAGCTAGCATGCAGAAGCATACACATGGGGACACATACACCCACAAGCTATTTATATTTCCAAGCTCTAAATGCAACAGAGAGTTATAGGAATTTTTGCAATCAAGTCTGCTCCCTTGGTGAGGAGCCAAATCAAACTTTACTAACTGAAAGCAAAACAAATTAAAAATGGTATAAGAATTTTGGGCATATAACAATACAGCCAAGTGTGTAGTGTTTATTAATCAGAGCTGAAGATATAGGTAAAAAACTTTGTAACACTTGGCTGGGTGCAGTGGCTCACACCTGTAATCCCAGCACTTTGGGAGGCCGAGGTGGACAGATCACTTGAGGTCAGGATTTCGTTGGAGACCAGCCTGGCCAACATAGTTAAACTCTGTCTCCACTAAAAATACAAAAATTAGCCAGGCGTGGTGGTGGGCACTTTTAATGCCAGCTACTGGGGAGGCTGAGGAAGGAGAATTGCTTGAACCCAGGAGGCAGAGTCTGCAATGAGCTAAGACCTTGCCACTACAGCGGAGCCTGGGCGACAGAAGGAGACTCTGTCTCAAAAAAAAAAGAAAGAAAAAAAAATGTTGAAACACAAAAAAGTCAACGAAAACTTGATCTATTCACACTGAGAATTCTAAGAAAGTCCAAAGACTATTCCAGAACTAGAGGCCTGCTGAGCCTCTTCAGTGGAACAGTTTCCATTCAAATTTCTTTCCAAGAGGCCATCAGTCCAGAAGACTTTAATAGACATTTAAAATTTTAAAAGCTTTCCCTAATATGAGAGGGAATACGAAGTTACTCCTTCAATATTCCGTTGTCAGTAGAGCCAACGATGTTTTTTCTTGGATTTATGATAAAAATGAACAAATAATGACAACATTGGCATCAACTTAAGGCCAAAGATAAGGATCCACCATCTATTGAAAACCTATTTTATGTATAATGTTCTGCTAAGCACTTTATATGCATTATCTTATTTATGCTTTATAACAAACTTGCAAGGTATATGTCATTATTTTGCTACTTTGTTTTCGTCCTTTACTAGGTCAAATTGTAAACATAAAAATATATTAGGAAAAATCAGCATAATTAAATATTTTCTGCAATACATAAAACTAATCATTAATTTATAATATCATATGCTATTAATATTTTGAACAAGTAGGCAGATTCCAGAAACAAGTCCAAACTTGTAGAAAGCAACCAGTAAAGCATAATTTTTTTTAACTTTTCATCTTTGCTCTGAAGGCAGCAACACTTGCAGGAGGGTGCAGAGTGGCTACAGCCTCAGGAATTAGCTAGATATCTTTCTAGGTTAAAGAACATGGGAAAGAAGCTTGTAGCAACCAGCACTGCCAGAGAGTAGTGGTGGAGATAGGTATGAGGAGGGAAACTCAGAAAAAAAAAAAAAATGAGCCAAGAAGGGGAGTCAAATGACTAAAAAAAAATGAGTCAGGTATATATTTGACCCATGTGTTTCTGTTCCTCAATTACACATTTACCAGTCGGACTTCATGCAGTCTGAAGTGAGACTTTAATTACCATGTACCCTAAGCTGAGAGTTTATAATTGGAGTCTATCCAATGCAATTGCCTGCTAAATCAAAAACATCAACACTCTTCAGGAGACTATAGCAGAATCCAGAGTCCTCACAACAAAACGTCACAATACAAAATACAAATTTACTCAACATATGAAGAACCAGGAAAATTGACCTACTCTCAATAGAAACAAAATCAAGAGAGGGTAATCCCAAGATAATAGCAAGTATTGAAATTTTTAGAGAAAAACTTTAGAGTAGCTATTATGATCATGCAAATTAGGCAAAAGAAACTTCATTAATAATGAATCAAAAGTGACTACATTTTAACGGAGAAATAGAAAACATTAAAAAGAACCAAAGTAAATTAAGAACTGAAAAATGCATCTCAAAACACACAAATAACAACACCAGATAAGCCTAATTGTAGAATGATAGAATGGTGATGACAGAGAAATACAGTGAAATTCACAATGGATTAATAGAGTTTATCCACCTGAGTAGGGAAAACGAAAATGAAGAAAACATGGACAGAACCTTAGGTAACTGTGACACTATATTGAAATGTCCGACGTAAATATAATTGAAGGTGCAGACGAAGAGGGAGAATGAGGCAGAAGAAGAGAGAGAATGGGGCAGAAAAAAATGTTTAAAAAATAATGGCTGAACACTTCTTAAATTTGGTTAATGACTTACACACACAGATTCAATAAGCTCAGAACATCCGAAGCAGAATAAATAAGAACAACACATAGATGTATTCAAACTAAACTACTGAAAACCAATGAGAAAGTGAAAATTTTCATAGTCAGAGAACAATGAAATACTGCATTAAGGGAACAAATATTTGAATGAATAAAGATTTCTCAAAAAGTATTGAGGCCAGAAGACCGTGGTAAATATCTCTAAAGTGGTGGTAAAAAGAAAAAAAGAAAAGAAAGAAAAAGAAAAATGGAAATCCAGAATATTGTGTCTAGCCAAATAAATTATCCTTCTAGAATAGAGGTGAAATAAAGGTATTTTCAGATAAATAAAAATTAAGAAAATTTTCCATTATACTATGCTGTAGGAAATGCTATTAAAAAATTAAAGTTGACAGGCACAGTGGCTCACGCCTGTAATCCCAGCACTTGGGGAGGCCGAGGCAGGCGGATCACGAGTTCAGGAGATACAGACCATCCTGGCTAACACGGTAAAAACCCATCTCTACTAAAAATACAAAAAATTAGCCAGGTGTGGTGGTATGTGCCAGTAGTCCCAGCTACTCAGGAGGCTGAGGCAGGAGAATCACTTGAACCCGGGAGGCAGAGCTTGCAGTGAGCCAAGATCGCACCACTGCACTCCAGCCTGTTTGACAGAGCAAGACTCCATCTCTAAATAAATAAATAAAAATAAAAGTTATTTAGCTGAAAATGAGAGCAGTGTGAAATTCAGTCCTTGAAACACTAATAGAGATCACTGGAAAATTTTGATATGTGAATAAACATAAACAATATATTTCCTCTTATTTAAAATACATGTGTTGTTGAAACAAAATTTATAGGATCATCTTATGGGATTTATAATGCATGTAGATGTAGTATGCACACCATTTACATTATCAGCGGTGATGGAAGTGGTAAATGAATCTTTAAGGTGCAAAGTTTTTACATTTATGTAAAGTAAATATTAGCTTAAGAGGTAAATTATTAATTTCTAAAGTAAAGTATTAAGTATTTTAACCTTTCAATTTATTTATTATTATTTTTTAAATAGACTTAATCTTTTAGAGCTGATTTAGGTTCAGAGAAAAATTGTGCTGGGTTCCCTATACCGTCTGTCCCATCACATGCACAGAGCTTCTCTTATTATTAACGTCTTGCTTTAGTGTGGTACTTGTGCCACAACTGATGAACCAATATTGATACATTATTATTACCCAAAGTCCATAGTTTTCATTAGAGTTCATTCTTTGTGTTGTACAGTTCTCCGGATTTTGACATATGCATAACATCATATGTTAACATTTATAGTATCATACACAATAGTTTCACTGTCCTAAAAACCCACAGTGCTACACCTATTCATCTTTTCTCCTTCCCCCTGAAATTTTGGAACTAATGATCTTTTTACTGTCTTATAGTTTTGGGTTTTCAGAATATAATAGAGTTGAAATCATACAGAACATAAAGATTTTTCAGCTGACTTCTTTGATTTAGCAAAATGCACTTAGTGTACCCCAAAATCTTTTGGTGGCTCAATAGTTCATTTTTTAAAATAGATTTTTAGAGCAGTTTTAGGTTCACAGCAAAATTTAGTAAAAAGTTCAGAGATTTCCCACATACAGCTCGGCCCTTTAAAAATTACTGAATAACATTCCATTGTACTAATGCATCACAGTTTATTTATCCATGTACTTATTGAATTGTATTAGCTCACAGTGCTGTATGTTAGCAGCCCAGACGTGGCTTAGCTGGATTTTCTGTTAGGGACTTCAAAGTCAAAAATCAAGGTTTTCCCCAGACTGAGTTCTCATCTGGAGATTCAGGGAAAAAAAAATCCACTTACAAGCTTACTAAGATTGTTAGCAAAATATAATTTCTTAGAGTCTTAAGACTGAGGTCCCCTTTCCTTGCTGGCTGGCAGCCATAGATTGGCGTTAGTAGCTGGGGACTTCCCGGGTTCCTTATTACAAGACCTCCGCCTCTTCCACACCAGCACTGAGAACTTTTGTCAAATCCTAATCACTCTTTGAATCATTCTGACTTCTCTGTCAGATTTAAAGGGCTTATTTGATTTGGTCAGGCCCACCCAGATAATTTCCCTGTTTTAAGGTCAGTTGATTTGGGATCTTAATTACATCTACAGAATCCCTTTACCACGACTCTTATATTAGCATTTAACTGAATAATTACTAGAAGGCATGTACATACCAGAGGCTAGGACATTTGTGAGCCATATAAGAATTCTACTAAACACACCATATTAATAGAATAAAATAAGCTATTTCAGTAGATGCAGAAAAGCATTTTAATGCAACATCCATTAAAAATTAAACGTATCAAAATAATAATTTTATTTTAATTCAAAATTCATTCACAAATACAAATTCTCAGTAAATCATGAAATAAAAGGAAATTTATTCAATCTGATGAAGTTTTCAATCTGATAAGGTGTTTCTACACAAACCCTATAGCTAATATTATACTTAACAGCGAAGTTTTGATCTCCAAAAATCAGGAATAAGGAAAAAAATATGGTATTTCTCATTTCAATTAATGTTACGCTAGCATCCCTAATTATTACAATGAGGCAAAAAAAACAGAGAGAGGAAGAGGGAGAGAGAGAGAAAGAGAGAGAGAGAGGAAGGAAAGAAGGAAGGGAGGGAGGGAGGGAGGGAGGAAGGAAGGAAGGAAGGAAGGAAGGAAGGAAGGAAGGAAAGAACGGGGAGAGGGAAGGAGGGAGGGAAGGAAGGAAAGAAAGGAAGGAAAGGAGGGAAATTATTTCCAGTTTTAGATGATATGATCTTAAAAAAAAAAAAAGGGAATCCACAAAGTAACCAATAAAAGTAATAATTTAGCAAGGTCACAAAATACAAATGTAACACATATAAAATTTTTATTTTTATAAATAGCAAATAATTGGAAAATATTTTAAAACAATCCTATTTTAATGGCACAAATGAAAGATAAAATATATTACTGGGTCATTGCACTTATTAGGTCTCTAGAAAATTAGGAAATAAAGCATTCTTATTTGGACTGAGCTCTACGCCTTGGAATAAGTCATTTTATTTTGCTGAACTTCTTTTTCATATGCATTGTGGGAAAAATAATATTTACACATTTACCTTCCTAATAAGAGCACCTTGAGGCATAATGCAGAGTTTCTAGATTCAGTGGAATAAAATCAAAATGATAATTAAAGAGATTGTGAGACTCAGGGGCCAGGGTTACTCACAACGAGGCTGTATGTAGTTACAAATTTTGTAATTTTATATTTCCCAAATGTAAACATTGAAGACACCATGCCTTTACATAGCAATAAATGAAAATCTGTGATATAAAAAGTTATTTTGAGGAAAACTGCTATTATTTATTTATATTTAGAAATTATTTGAAATAAATATCAAAGAAAACTTGATGACAAATTTAAAGTCATTTCCATGTAGCAAAATGAAACATAAGTATTAAAAAAGCAATGAATTTAGTCATTATGCTTTTTAAAAATATTATAGGACTTCACTTCCACAGGCTGGTGGAATTATCAGTTCAATTTCAATAGATTTCAATAGAGATATATATTATGCTGGCTACTCAACTAGACTAATATCATTTTATAGAGACCTTTCTTTTGCTTTGTGTTCTCTTTGTTATTATACATAAATATCAAATTATCCACTGACAAAATGTATTAAAATTGTCTAGAATTACTTAACAAACATGTAACCACTGATCTCACAGGATTGTTTTAAAATGAGAAAACATGAATGAAGATACCATTGAACAATAATGTGTATTCTATATATGGTAATTGTCAAATAAATATGACATCCAAGACCTCTGCTAAGTGCTTGAGCAAAAATTTCAGCATGTCTTCTCAACCATCAGGAATATATGTTTTCTATATTTTCAGATAGGTAGGAAATGAACATATGTTTTGAAGCTTTTGTAACTAATCCTCTACTCACTTTCTCATGCCAAGTAAAATATGGATGGCTGTTGTTGTCAACAAAAATATACTAACAGAATTGATTAATGAAGAATTATATAACTCATTACTGGATTATAATTTACAATTTTGTTCTTTTCTATTAAGTTCAATAGAGTTTGCAACATATTTATCATCTATGGCATTAAAAGAGCTTTCTAGAACTTTAAGTTAGATTGAGGTACAGAATACTCACTAGGCTTAGTTTCATTCACCAATAAATGAAGCTGGTTATTATGCAGCTTTATTTGAGGACTGTTTTCTTAGAAGTTTTATGATGATATAAGTTACTTGAGTATAGACTGAGTATAGATTACAATAGAAAGCACCATTTAAAAATAAAATAATTATTAGAAATTCAAAGAGTAGTTCTCTGTTATATGTTAGAAGGCAAAAGATTGAATTTATTCATAAATATAGGTTAATCATCTAGTCAAATCACCATTATTTGACTATGAAGAAATAATCTTTAGTAAATGCTTATTTTAGATCTTTGAATACTAAAATTGCTAATAAGAAATGGAGGACAAAAGATCAATAAAAATTTCTAGAAGAAAACATAATGAAATATTAATAACTTTGGAATACGCAAAGATATATTAGGACACAAAAGATTAAGTGTACAAACTTGATAAATGGTACTTTATTAAAAATAAGAACTTGCGCTCTTCAGAACACATCATTAAAAAAAGCCAAGGAGAAAATACTCTCAATACCACAGTCTGACAAATGACTTGTATATAAAATATACAACTTTTTAATAATTAGGAGACAATTTAAAATGTACAAAATATTTTAAAGGGTGATGCACAATAAAAAATACATGTATGGCTAGGTGTGGTGACTCACACCTGTAATCCTGGGACTTTGAGATGCCAAGGTGGGCACACTTGAGCTCAGGAGTTTGAGACCAGCCTGGGCAACATGGTGAGAACCTATCTCTACAAAAAATACCAAGAAAAACACAAACAAACAAAATTAGCTGGGCCTGGTGGCACGTACCTGCAGTCTCAGCTACTTGGGAAACTGAGGTGGGAAGATCGTTTGAGTGAGGTGTGGGTGGTGGGTGCAGAGGTTGCAATGAGCTGAGATTGTGCCACTATGCTCCAGCCTGGGTGACAGAGTAAGATCCTGTCTCAAAAAAGAAAGAAAAGCAAAGAGAAAAGAAAAGAAATACATGTTTGGCCAATAAGCACATGGAAAGATTCTCAGCATCATTAATTGTCAATGAAATGCAAATTAAAACTATAATAAGATGCCACTACATAGCCACTAGCATGGCTAAAATTAAAGACTGACTAGTACCAAATGTTGACAAATAAGCAGTGTAACTGTCATACATTGCTACTGAGAATGTAAAGTGACACAACCATTTTACAAAATAGTTTGACAGTTTCTTATAAAATTAACCACATTTTAGTGGAACCTTGCAGTTCCACTCCTAGGTATGTACCAGATAGAAATAAAACATGTATCTAGACAAAGACTTGTATGTATGACACAACAATTTTACAAAATAGTTTGGCAGTTTTTTATAAAATTAACCACCCTCTTAGCTTTGACCTTGCAGTTCCACTCCTAGGTATGTACCAAATAGAAATAAAAACATATATCTAGATAAAGACTTTTATGTAAATGCTCACAGCAAGTTTATTACCATAGATGGAGCCAATAATATACCTGAAGAGCTTGATATAACGAAACAAATAAATAGTATGATATAACAAAAGAATACTAATCAGCAATAAAAGTGCAGTGTAATAACAGATAAATTTTGAAAACATTTTTCCGAACAAAAAAAGACAGACACGAAAGACGATATACTGTACAATTTTATTTATATAAAATACAAAAACAGGCAAAGTTAATCTGTAGTTACAGACAGCAGACAGACTTGTATTTGGCTGATAGGGAGGACTTACTAAAATAACTATTAGGGAATTTTAGGAGGTGATAAAATATTTCATATCTTGATTATTGTGATGGATATACAACTGTATACATTTGCTAAAATAATACAATAACTGTACTTTTAAACTGGGGACCTTTTATTATATATAACTCATCTTTTGATAAAGATTATTTAAAAAACAAATAGCAAAACAAAGTCAATAATATAGCATAAAATTATAAAAGAAATTACGCTGGTCAAAAAATGAAACATTAACATTTTTCCCAAAATTGTTTGACATATTCTTCCACAGATCCATGGAAATGCCAAGAGTTCAGCCTAGTTTTATAGGCTAGAATTATTTCTTCTTGTTCTCCATGTATAATTTAGAACGATTGCTGAAATCTTCTTTCTTGACCGAAGTAAATATTTTTGTTGGTTGTGGTCAGTTGAGATGATACTGAGATTTAAAAAAATTATGAGACATCCAAGTGAAATAGAAAGATACATATTCTTATACTTTCCTACATGGGCATTTGTTCAGTCGTGCCTGTCCTTGAGATCTTGTAGAAAGTCAGTGAAGTAGTAACATAGAGTCAAAGGTCAAGTCGAGATCATTCTCAAAGGCATGAAAAAGTCAAAGGAGACCTGGGGCTAAATGCTTCTGTAGAAAATTTTGTTCACTCCTTCCCATTTTTAAAGTCTTTATTCTCCTCTACCAAAGGAGAGTGAGGACAAAGAAGGTCTTCAGGAAGAAGACACAGTCTGGATGTAAGTTCCACTCCCTTTTAAGAGATTAAAGAAAATATTTCATCTAAGAATTTTTTATCATTTCTGTTTCAACACTATAATTGACTTATCCTAGGTCTCTAAAGCAGAGGTTTAACTAGGATCCTGGTAACTAACTTGGTGGAGGGGGAAAAACAATTAAAACAAAAAAACCTGAAAATTACCTAACACATTATTTTAGTTTTCTATTCAACATAAAATTACCACAAGTTTAGTGGCTTATAAAAACGCATATTTATGATCTCACAGTTTCTGTATATCAGGAATCTGGACACAAGTTAGTTAGGTTCTCTGCCAGGCCGGGTTCTCACCTGGAGGCACAAATGAAGTAAGGCCCCACTTCCAAGCTCACTCATGCCATTGCCAGAATTTATTTTCTTGTCGCCATAAAACTGAGGACCACAGCTTCTTGCTGGCTGTTAGCTAGAGACTGCTCTTGCAACTTTTCCACAGCTTATTGCCATATAAGCCTACTAACATTGCAGTTCACTTCTTCAAAGACAACAAAGGGAAAAGGTCTTCAAAGCAGGTGAAGTCTACCAGCAATATGGAGTCCTTCATATTGTAATGTAATCAAGGGAGTGACATCCCATCACTATTGTCATAATCTGGTGGTTAAAAGCAAGTCACAGCTTCTCTCCACATGTAAGGGGAGGGGATTAAATAAGAAGGTAGAGATCATGAATGTGACTTGAAAGTCTGTCCACTTCAAACATACTGTGTGCTAGGCATGTCTTAACATTGTTTATATTGGCTGGGGCAATGAAAAACATTCAACAAGTGGTAATTATGACTTGAATAAGTAAATACACACACACATACATGTACATTTCTTAACGTGTAACAGGGATTATGCCTTAGCATGAAAGTTATTATTAATAAGTAGGGACTTACTCCTGCCATTTTGTTATTTGTTTTCTGGTTGTTTTGTGGTCTCCTCTTCTCTTTTTCCTTCATTCCCGTATTTCTATTAGTGAAGGTGATTTTCTCTGGTGGTATGCTTTAATTTCCTGCTTTGTGTGTGTGTATCCATTGTATGATTTTCTTATTTGAGATTACCAGGAAGTTTGCAACTACTATCTTATAACTCATTATTTTAAACTGATGACAATTTAACACCGATTGTGTAAATAAGCAAGCAAGCATGCAAAAAGAAAACTAATAAAAACTCTACACTTTAACTACATCCCACCAGTTTTTTACCTTCTGTTGTTTCTATTTATGTCTCACTATACTGTCTATGTCTTGAAAAGTTGTTGCAGTTATTATTTTTGATTGGTTCACCATTTAGTCTTTCTACTCGAGTCAAAAGAAGTTTATAACACACTGCAATTAGAGGTATACTATTCTGTGTTTTTCTGTGATGTTACTGTTACCAGTGAGTTTTGTATCTTCAGATCATTTCTTCTTGTTCTTTAACATCCTTTTCTTTCAGATTAAAGAACTCTTTAGCATTTCTTTGCATGGCACGTCTGGTGTTGATGAAATCCCACAGCTTTTGTTTGTTTGAGAAGGTCTTTATTTTTCCTTCATTCTTAAAGGATACACTATTCTAGGGTAAATTTTTCTTTTTCCTTCAGCACTTTAAATATGTCACGCTACTCTCTCCTGGCTTGTAAGGTTTTATTGAAAAGTCTGCCATCAGACTTTTCAGCAATAATGGAGTATTGACGCTCTATTGTATATTATTTGTTTCTTTTCTTTGCTGCTTTTAGGATCCTTTCTTTATCCTTGACCTTTGGGAGTTTGATTACTAAATGCCTTGAGGTAGTCTTCTTTGGCTTAAATCTGCTCAGTGTTCTATAACCTTCTGGTACTTGAATATTGATATTTTTCTCTAGATTTGAGAATTTCTCTGAAATCTCTTTGAATAAACTTTCCATCCCTATCCCTTTGTCTACCTCCTCTTGAAAGCCAATAACTCTTAGATTTGCCCTTTTGAGGCTACTTTCTAAATCTTGTAGGCATGCTTCACTGTTTTTGTTTCTTTTGTCTCTTCTGGCTGTATATTTTCAAGTAGCCTGTCTTCAAGCTCACTAATCCTTTCTTCTTCTTGATCAATTCTATTATTAAGAGACTCTGATGCATTCTTCAGTATGTCAGTTGCATTTTTCATCTCCATAATTTCTTCTTGATTCTTTTACATTATTTTAATCTCTTCATTAAATTTATCAGATAGGACTCTGAATTCCTTCTCTGTGTTATCTTGAGTTACTTTGAGTTTTCTCAAATCAGCTATTTTTAATTCTCTGTCATAAAGGTTATATATCTCTGTTTCTCTAGGATTTGTCCCTCATGCTTTATGTAGTTCTTTTGGTGAGGTCATGTTTTTCTGGATGGTGTTAATGTTTGTATATGTTCTTCAGAGTCTGAGCATTAAAGAGTTAGGTATTTATTGTAGTCTTCACAGTCTGGGCTTGTTTTGCCAGTCCTTCTTTGGAAGGCTATCTAGGTATTCATAGGGACTTGGACTCCAAGACCAACAACACAGTGTTTTTTTGCAGACTCATAGAGGTACTGCCTTAGTGGTCTTGCACAAAGTCTGGAACAGTTCTCTGGATTACCAAGCAGAGACTCTTGTTCTTTCACTTTACTTTCTCACAAACATTTGGAATCTCTTTCTCTCTCGTCTGAGCCACCTGGAACTTTGGGTATGGATGCAAGCACCCCTGTGGCCATCACCAGTGGGACTGCGCTGGATCAGACCTAAGGCCCACACAGCACTGGGTTGGGTCTTGCCCAAGGTCCTTCCTGTCATGGTGGCAAATTCTCCCAGGCCTCAAGCATGCCCAGAGATTCTATCTGGGAGTCAGGAATTGGAATAAAAAATTTGCAATTTACCTGATGTTTTATTCTACTGCAGCTAAGCTGGCACTCAAATCACAATACGAAGGCCCTCCCACTCTTTCCTCCCCTTTCCATATGCAAAGGAGCCTTTTTCTGTGAACTTTATCACCAACAGTCCACAGGGGGTCCTATCAGGCCACCCCTGATGCTTGCTTAGAGCCCAAGGGCTCTTATGGCAGCTTGTGATGAATGCTGCCAGGCCTGGGACTCACCCTTCAGGACAATGGGCTCCCTTCTGGCCCAGGGTAGGTCCAGAAATGCTGCCCAAGAGCCTAGGCCTAGAGTCAAAAACCCCAAGAGTCCGCTTGTTGCTCTAATCCACTGTGGACAGGCTGGTCCTAGGATGGAAGAAAAGTCACACTTTTCCCCTGACTTTTCTCAAACAGAATGGGTCTTTCACTGTAGCTATCATAGCTGGGAATGTGCTAGGTCTCCAGAATATCTCAGAGCACAAGGCCCAGAGTATACTCCCTAGGTATCACTGATGTTTATTCAGGGCCCAAGAGCTCTTTAGTCAGCAGGTGATAAAACCTGCCAGAAATGGGTTCTTCCACTCAAGGCAGTAGGTTTCCTTTTGGCCCAGGTTGTGTCTAGAAATGTCATCTGGGAGCTAATGCCCGGAATGGGGGCATCACGACTCTGCCCTATGCATCTACTCTGCCCTATGCATTCTACTGTGGCTGAGCTGGTATCCAAAAAGCAAGACAAAGTCTTCTTTAGTCCACACCCTCCTCTCTTTAAGCAGAAGGAAGGAGTTACTTTTGTTGCTATGAGCTGCACTGCTTGGGGTTGGGGAAGGAATGGTGCGAGCCCTCCCTTAACCTTGCCAGACAAGCTCACTGGCTCTATGCCCAGCCTAGCATGAGGTATTGTCTAGGAACTGAAGTCCTTGTGTTCTAGACAAGGACTAGGGGTAGGATTCAAGTTTACCTATGACCCAAGAGCACTTTGGTCCACAGTGGCGAAGCTTGCCAAGAAACTCAATTGCTGACTGCTGGGTTGGGCAATTCCCCTCTGGCTAGGCCTGGTCCAAATGCTCCCTCTGCAAGGGCACTGGCTGAGCCCAACACAGCTTTATTCTCTGCTGTGACAGGGTGGCACTGTGTTCAATGTAAGGTCCTTCAGTTGCTGTGCTCTCTCTCCCTAGAATGTACAAATTATCTCTCTGTGCTGCATGGCCACTGGAGAGGACAGGAAAGAGTGGCCTCAGGGATTTAAGACTGTCTCTCCTGACCTCCTCAATGCCTCTTTCCATCACATGAAGTTAAAAACGGGTACTGTTATTGCTCCCCTCACCTGAATTTTGTTCTTGTGATGGTGCTTTTCTGTGTGCAGTTGTTAAAATTTGGTGTTCCAGTAGTGGGGACAAATGGTGTAGACTTCTATTCTGCCATCTTTCTCTGATGGGACAATTTTTTATAACAACATTGGAATTATTTTTGGTTGAAATTCTGAAGTTTCCTCTAGTTTTCTAATATTTTAAAATAAATTTTAAAATATTGATTCTACTAATAATCGTATTTACGTCCCAGGTATGTATGTATAAGTATGCATATATGTTTTTTTTATCCCTGTCTCTTTGCAATATGCTTTTATATATTAATTGAAAAGCCAGTTAACTTCTTGAATATTTGAATCATCAAATACCTGAACTAGCTTTTTCCAGTGGCAGGTATTGACTGTCAAACCTCTTTCCCTCTCCTGTAACACAACAGTGCTTTATTGATATTTGGATCATAATCTAAAGCCAATCATTCTAGTTTGGTATTTCTCTAATGGCAAGTTTTCTCAATTTGTCTCTATAGAAGTTTTTGCCTTCAGAATTAATTTTGAGTTATAAATGGACTGCGTGTGTGTGTATGTGTGTGTCTGTGTGTGTGTGTGTGTGTGTGTGTGTGTGTATTAGTATGGGTCCTCTACAGAAACAGATCAATAGGAGATGTGTGTGTGTATGAGAGAGAGAGAGAGAGAGAGAGACTTCAAAGATTGGCTCCCATAATTATGGGTGTAAAAACACAAAATCTGCAGGGTAGGCTGGCGGGCTGAACACCCAAGGAGGAGCTGTAGTTCTAGCCCAAAGGCAGTCTGCTGGCAGAATTCCCTCTTCACTGAGAGAGAGAAGTACTTTCCTATTAAGGTCTTCAACTGATTGGATGAGGCCCACCTACATTATGAAGAGCAATCAACTTTGCTTAAGTCTACTGATTTGAATGTTAATCCCAACTAAAAATATGCCTTCACAGAAACATCTAGAATAATGTTTACCAAGTATGTGGGTACTGTAACTTAGCAAAGTTGACACTTAAAATTAATCATCACTGTATAAAAGAGGATTATCTTAAAATGTACATGTGTAAATATATATGAAATAGATAGTAGTACTAATTTATATCGATATATAAATTTTTCAATGTGATTTACAAATTAGAATGATTTTTTTAAACGTTCTGTCTTTATAAGAGCTTAACATTTTAGGCTATCAGTATCTGTTATGTGCTGAATTATAATCCCACCAAAATACATATGCTGAAGCTCTAATTCTATCCTACTTCAGAGTGTAACAGTATTTGGAATAATCTTTATGGAGTCTTTAATTAAGTTAAAATGAACTGATTAGTGAGGCCCCTAATACAATATAACTGGTGTCTTTATAAGAAGAGGAAATTTGTATACAGTTGTGTACAAAGAAAAGACCATGTGAAAACAGAGAGAAGAAAATAATCTCCAAGTCAAGAGGAGAGGCCTCAGAAGATACCAATTCTGCCGACACCTCCTTAATCTCATACTTCAAGCCTTCAGAAATGTGAGAAAGTAAATTTTTGTTACTTAAGCTACCCAGTCTGTGGTCCTTTGTTATGACAACCCTAGCAAACTAATACTGTATTATTTAAAAATTTTCTTGCAAACTATGGAAAGCAAGAGAATAAAAAGCAAAGTCCATACCAATTCATGAAAATATGGTTATTATATAACCAGAAGAAATATTTGGACTCTTTCCTTTGAACATTTTATAATTTTTTAGATAAATATAAAAATAGGGGACCATGGCCAAAGGAAAAGGGGTTTATTATTCAAAATAACAAACTACTACCTGGATACTGTCACTGTAGAGTTCACCTACCTTTCAGTATGGAAACACATGAAACAAAAGTAGTAATACATCAGAATAATTGTAATAAATTCCACAGCCAACTGTCTCATATCCAAATCATTCAGTCACCATTCCTCATGTGTCTAACACCACTGTGTAGGGCAGGCAAGACTATACCTTTACCCTCTTAGGGGTTTTTTTTTTTGGCTGGGCCTGATGAATAGGTTTCCATAAGATAGATCAACAGAAAAAAAGCATACAAATTTATTTAATACAAGTTTTACATGGCATAGGAGACTTCTTTCCTTAAGAGAGGACTTCTTTCCTCCATTAAGGAAATGGAGACCCAAAGACTCAGGGTTGAATACTTACTGAATTGGAGAAAAAATAATATATTGTGAAGAAGCAACTAAATTATATGGGGAAACTGGAAGATAAGAGTTATTTTAACAAGATCTGTGCAGAATTCTCTCAGTTTTAACTTTGAGTTTTTAATAATAAGAATGTTGCTTTCCTTCTAGTAGAGGGAGGGCATTTTTCACATGAGAATTTTACCTCCAACTTTTAAGAAACAGAAGGAAGATCAGAGTGATCTTACACCTGCTGTTTTTTAAGTGCTTTTAGCTCAAAATGATTCATATGCCAGTGGCATATATGTTCTGAGTGGCATATTTTGGGGTGGTGTACCCTGAACTCCTTCAAGTTCAACACTCTATGAGGGAGGAGTAATAAGCAGCAGTATTCATCTCAAGGCCTTTGCCTTCTAATTAAGCCAATAAAGCTTAAAAGGCATATGCAAAAACCCAAACCATTAGAAAGAACTTTTAAAAATCGATTTTTAGGAAAATATACCATGAGAATGGTTTTAAGATATTTTCTTCCTATAACCTACAGTAAGAGATTTAGGTTTTATTTTATAACCAAGTATTTACATAGATGCAAAAATTGCACAAATAAAACAAAAGCAAAATGTCAGAAGGAATATTTACCCTTAACTCTTATAGTATACTTTGATCTATTCTGTTCCATTTTACATCATTTTAGGTAGTATTAGCAAAACGTTAAATTAATACCATGAGAGACTAATGAATATTGCAAGAATATCACACTGAGAGATATTAGTAAAGACCTAAAGATTTAAGATAAAGGATTGGGTAATAAAGTAGACAAGAAAATCAACTGAATTTGAAATCAAACTACCTTGATTAAGTACAGTTCTGTATACTGGCTTTGTGGGCCACTGTAAGTCACTCAAGAGCAATATTTTCTCATTTATAACACCAGTGGAGTCTGAATTTCTCACCTATACAAACAGAAAATAAAATTTGCCTGTCCCTTCAAATATGGCATTTGTGAAAAATAGTGATAATGGATGTGGAGGCATTTTAATATTGTAATGTAACAAAAATTACTGTTTATTTGAATGATCAAATAGCTGGATAGACTAGACCGTTATGCTAAGTTTAAAAGACTTATGGGTATTTTTACAGAAATTTTCTTTTTTTTATTTTATCTTTATAGTAAAGAAGATATTTTGCAGCAACTGGACTATGGGGGGAAAAGCCCAGTAACAGGGGGCTTCTTTAAGTGAATGCATGCAGAAAGGTAATGCAGAAGCCAGAGACCATACTATTTTCAAGAGATGCAGCACATCTTTTGCCATCTGTATTAATCTTCTAGGGCTTCTGCCAGAGCAAAGTACAACAAATTGGGTGGCTTAAATAACAGAAATGTATTTTCTCACAGTCCTGGAGGCTAGAAGTCCCAGATCAAGGCATCAGCAGAGTTAGTTTCCCTGAAGCCTCTCTCCTTGGCTTGGAAACCACCATCTTCTCCCTAGGTTTTCACACTGTATTTGCTCTCTACACGTCTGTGTACCAC
This sequence comes from Pan troglodytes, assembly GCF_028858775.2. Classification (NCBI taxonomy): domain Eukaryota; kingdom Metazoa; phylum Chordata; class Mammalia; order Primates; family Hominidae; genus Pan; species Pan troglodytes. Next base: position 115,837,198 of record NC_072403.2, read on the forward strand.
TTCCTCTTCTTGTAAGGACACTAGTTATACTGGATTAGGCTCCATCCTGTTAACTTCATTTTAACACGATTATTCCTAAAGATCCTATCTCCAAATATGGTCACATTCTGAGATGTTGGGGCCTTAGGACTTCCAACGTACGTAATTATATGATGACAACATTCAGCTCATAACACCATATGCTATGGTTTTAATATGTTACCAAAAGTTCATGTGTTAGAAACTTAATTGCCATTGTGATAGTATTAACAGGTGGGGCCTTTAAGAGGTGATTTGATAATGAGGGCTTCACTCTCTTGAAATGATTAATGTCCTTATCTCAAGACTGGGCTCCTGATAAAAGGATAAGTTTGACCCCCATTTTCTCTGTCATACTTCCCTTTCCATCATGTTATGACCCTTGCCAGATGCCAGTGTCATGCTCTTAAAATTCTCAGCCTCCATAATTGTGAGTCAAATAAACTGTTCTTTATAAATTACCCAGTTTGTGGTATTTGGTTATAGCAGCAGAAAATGCACTAAGACATCATCTAATTGATTTATTGTTAGTTATACTCCATTACTTAATAATAATGAAAACATGTCATTTATTTTTGCAGTTTTGTATATAACCAACATTAAGCCATTGATTTTTTTTCAGTGATTCAACATTGAATCATCTCTGTATTATCGAAATGGCCATATCTCATTGATAATTTACCAAATCATATTAATATTAAATAAGATCAATAATTATTTAACAAAAATCACTCTTTGCTTCTTCCTGTTCACAGAAAAGAAGATGTGTTAAAAAAAAAAAAAGTATAGCAACTTGATTATTTCCCACCTTGAATATGGAGGTAGTATTTGTTTCTTTGGAGACACTTTTTTTAAAGCAGAAATTAACATATTCAAAAAGTAAAATGAGGATGCTGAGATAAAATATTAATATGTTCATATATTTAGGAGTAAATAAAAGCTTTGATTGCTACTAAATTTTGTTTCGTGTTGCTTAAGTCCCCACCGAAGTATGTAGAAACTTCTATTTCTTTTTGCAGCTTTTCAAAGCAGCAAAGGCTAATAAAAATTCATTTTAATTAGAAACAATACATTACAGTATTTTCAGATACAGACATAAATGCATTCCCATAATTTCAAGCTGTATATAAACTTTATATTCTTATTTAGAATTTACATACCTATACAAACTCTTTTATTTACAGTGAACATCACCACATTCCTTTAATAAGATTGAGCAGATGAGATATTTATCAAGTATTCTGGAAACAATGAAAAATTATCTTTGTTTATATTAAGAAAAAATTATCATTGCAGAAATGTTAAGCATCAGGAAAAAAGGTACATAAGTCAGGGATTTTTAAGAGATTCTCAGCTGGACAATAGGTACCATTTTCTTGGAGAAAAAGAGGATGGCTGAGATTAAACTAGGTTCATTTAAAGAACACTGCCATTGTCTGACTATCCAAGGAAGTCTTAGTACAATGCTACTCATACCACCTTCATCCAGAAATCTCTAGTGGGAGGTGTAGGAGGAGCATTAAGCAAAATTCCAGGCCTTACCCTTTTCACACTGATCAGTTCAGGAGCCTGCATCCCACCTCTCTGCTGAAGATGAAGGAAAATCTCTAACAGTAAACTATCGATGTAAGGAAAAAGTGTTTCCTCATTGGAGACAATATATATAAATGAGGATTTTACCTGCCCAGATAAGAAAGTAAGAAATATTTAATGTATTAACTCATTTAACTTTTTGAGTATACTGTGTACCTTGCATATAGTATACTTAGAGTGGAAATGTCACATAAACAGGAGAGACTTGACCCCATCCCCATGCAGTTCACATTCCACTAGGGAGAGGCATACAGTAAATAATACGTGTATAAAAGCAAATTTTAGTGTTTCTCATATAAACAGTGGATTATCTGATAGTGTCCTAATTACATAGAATATTCAGAGACTTTATCTTTGATTAAAGTGACCAGTAACTTCTCATCTCCATTGTGTCACATTTGAAAGTGACAGGTGACACATCAGCAATTACACTGGGACAACAGTTGTAAATCCAAGCTAACCAGAACATAACCAGGGTGTATGGTTACTCTGTCTTCAAACGTAGTTTCAGTTTAGCTGAGATAAAAAAAAAAAAAAGAACAGAAATCAATAAAGTAGAAAATAAGGGAAAAGAGTACTTTAAGTGGTAGAACAGCATATACACTGAGATCTTTCTCTGCCTAAAGAATGAAAAATGTCTAATGTGGCCAGCACAGACTGACTTAGTCCAAAGCCCAGCAAACTATGTCCCTCCGTTCAAATGCCATCTACACTTTTATAAACAATCAAATTAGAACACAGCCACAACCCTTTGGTGTACTATTCTCTATTGCTCTTTCATGCTGCAACAGCAGAGTTAAAGGACTTATAGAAAAAACTTCTAGGCCTGGATCTATCTACAAGGAGACATGAGCTTCTCACTGACGTTACCATGTATTATGTCCCACTGAGACACCATCACCTTTAGCAATCCAGGCTCATGTAGGAGGTATCTGAACTGACCACAGCTCCTGGACAATGATTTGGACAGCTTGCCACCCTGCTGAAGGTACCAGCCTTTCACCTTTAATGAGGCTCATTCCTGTCCTCCTCACAGGGACCTTTTATACTCCTTCCATATGGCATCTAGGGCCCAGAGTGTTTGGCAGACAAATCAAGTTATTTCACCTTTGAATCAGTTAGTTTTGCCCAGATTCCAGCTCCCTTCTGAATATACAGCATTTCCTCAGTTATATAGGTGCCTGTTGGTCAACAAAATAACTCCTGCACTCTGCCCAACTCAACACTACCTGGACAAAAGTCTACTTATTTTCGACAAATGTCAGAAGCTATTAAAAAAAGACCAATTGACTAGTTACATCGGGGACCATATGCCTCACAAAGCCTAAAATATTTGCTATCTGGCCATTTATAGAAAAAGTTTGCTAATCTCTGATCTAGGGAAAGATTAGCATGAGGTGCAGTTGGAGAGGTAGGTGCCCTGCTATTAAGATAAAAATATCTCAGAGTCCTCAAAGCAATCATTATTGCAGTGATCCAATTTGAATATCCGTAATTATAGAATGATAGAAGCATAAGATACCTCAAGAGACAAATCTGCCATCATTATATAAATGGATTATTCAGGTTGATAGTACATTTTCCACACAATTCACCATTTGCTTCTTCCCTTAGTAATTTCCTTGGATAAAATAGAACCTCTCTTTTCAAATAGTCACATTAGTAATTTCAGCTAAATAATAAGGTGCATTTTGATAGCTTATAATGGCCTAAACTGTGGAATATATAAAAGAAAAACAATACATGAATGATTACTATCCATTTATAATTTGTCCATAGGATGAGAGTAAGAAAGAGTGATACATAAAAAAGGAAGAAGGAAAGAAGAGACTACAAAGGTCACATATAATCATGTACCAATACAACCCACATCTTGCAAATAATGAAACATAATTTATAAATAATGATTGAGCTAGTAGAATCATTAGGGCCGTTTAATGATGTTGCACAGGAAGTGACATAATGCAATCCAATTAGAAAGCACTCTTACCTTTCAGGTTTTTTTTTCTTTAATATATCTTTTTTGACCAAAGAAAAGACATACAACACACAAAAAAAGAGAATGCAAATAGTAAACATTTGAGAGACAGATGGCTTTACCTAAAAACAACTGGTATTTTGCAGAACATAGTGGAGGAAAGTAGGATTAGATACTCAATCCTGGAAGTAAACTTTGGAAACTTTGAGCTGCAAACACTGAGCACTTTCTGAAACTACTAATTAGCAAACTGATCACTGAAAACGACTGTGCTTCTGGTAGGTCTGTATAAAGCAAAAATAACATCCAACCCACAGCTGAGAATGAGATAATGCAAGATGAAATACCAGGCCAGAAGTGAGCGATTTGCCTTTTAACCCCACTAAGTGCAGATTTTAGTAAAGTTTTAACCTTCCTATGTGCTGTATGTGAAAAAGAATAGATATTTCTATCCATGTCATGGGTACACCATCAAACTAATGTATCATGAAAATAACAGTTATTATTTCAAAGCTCAAGTTCAGTGACTTTCAACCAATGGTTTCCTTGTTTCATAAACCTCCTGAATTATTGATAAATATCTTGAGATAATGGACAATTCTTTTGCCCGCATACAGTTAGCACCATTTCACAATCTTATTAAATAAGGCTGATTTCTATCCAGGTTTATATGAATTAAATTTCCTGGCATACTCCCTCTACTCTTGCTCCTTGGAGAATCTGGTCTGTGTAGTCCTCCAAGATAGGAGTTCCTCCTTATAAATATTTATAACAAATTAATGGGTATCTAAAATATTCTTCTCCAGGATTAAATGACATGAAAATTGTAGCAGTTTTTAATGTCTAACATAAAGCTGACTTCAAGCTTCTGTCTCATCTTCTAGGAGATGGCCTTTATTCAGTCCATTTTTACCTGACCAATGATTCAATTTTCTTTATAAAATAGCAACACACTGCCAACAGGCATTAAAAGAGTGTTCTTAGCAACATAGTCCTGGAATTGAACAACGAGAACACATGGACACAAGAAAGGGAACATCACACACAGGGGACTGTTGTGGGGTGGGGGGAGGGGGGACGGATAGCATTAGGAGATATACCTAATGCTAAATGACGAGTTAATGGGTGCAGCATCCCAACATAGCACATGTATACATATGTAACAAACCTACACGTTGTGCACATGTACCCTAAAACTTAAAGTATAATAATAATAAAATTAAAAAAAAATTAAAAATTAAAAAAAAATCATCACCAATATATATTTTATGTTTCTAAAAACACTTATTTATAGTATTGTTTTGTCTTCAGGGGAATCCATAATTTGGAACTGTTTTTGATTATTTGTATGTATTTTGTATGCTGGGGAGGGATGGGAAATAAACTCAAAACAATTGTTTGCAGATTATAGCTAGAAGTCTTTTCTGTTTCTTTGGATAGGAAGAATTACCTGTCACCTTCCTAAAGACTGTGTGCACTTCTGCTATTTCTTTTGCTTAAAAATTTTCTTCATCTATTATATTACATCGGATCTGAGATGAATTTATAGGAATGGGACAAATTTGGATATATGTAGAAATATTTAGACTGTGAAATAGGGTTCATATTCTGAACTAATAAAATAAATTCCATTAAAATGCCTTAAAATATTTTAATCTCATTTAAATAAAACAGAATACAAAGAGAAAAAAATGTAACCTTCATTACCAGAAACCCTCAAAAACCACTGTCAGGTTATTTATTTGTAGCTTTTCTGGGGTGATTATGATGAGCTAGAAGCCATCTTGCCTTTCCTAAATGCCTCGTAACATTAATCTCTGTTTAAGAAACAATAAAATTTTTTTTGAAAAATATACAATTTGGCTAAATTACAGATTTGGATATATTTTTAGTGTCATTAATTTTGTTTAAAAATGAGCAACCTCGCTAAACACATGGTATATTTTGTTGGTGGAGTTCACATCCACTAACTCTAAAAATCATAAAAATGAGTGAAATTTCCGTCCAAAAAAGAAAGAAATATTTGATTTGAAATGCTAAGTTTTTTCCAATACATTGCAACACATTTTGTTTTATTTTCTAATATCAGTACATTTGTATATTCAATCAATTATACAATCAACAGAGAACCCACAAAGTAATAAGACCTACGCAAAAAATAAAAATATGCATTTTCTTTGCCTTCAAAATGCTTACAATTTGGTGGAGGAAATAAACATTAAGAAAATACAATTATTACTAGGGATCAAATAATAAGTTTTCAGTGATTTTGATAGGTACATGAAATATTTGAAATCAAATGTATAGGTACTTCTTTAAGACATAGTATCATTTAAATATTTATTATAAACCATGTTTGGACTTTTGGTGATTACACTCGTTAGGCCATTTATCCATGTTAATAGAATAATTTTATAAAACATTCGAGAAAACCTACCAATTCCACGCTGCTGGGACTTGAATACAAGACACCCAATACGATCAAACCCTATTGAGTAGCACTGTTACTTTATCAGATCTGACTTTGTTTAATTCCCAAGGAAACTGTGGGGTAGTTTGTTAATGGATACACTTTGTAAATAGAATTTTCAAAAGAATGTTCACAGTTGGGCCTCCTGTTGTTTTCTGTTGGTTTGAAAGGGTGCATTCACAGCTGCAGAAAGCAGTTCGCAATTATCAAATTGGCTTTTTCTACAATGTAAGATAATACTAACACATGCAATTTCTGGCATTTTCACAAAAACAGCAAGCCAATCATTTGCATTTTCACATTAGGTGTGGAGATTTCCTCTCTGGGTCTAATTGACCTTATCCAAGTTATAGAGAAGAAAATTTGGAGAGCTAGAGGAAACCCATTTTCAAAATCAAGCCACTGAACCCGAACCAGATTAAGGGCATCTAAATTAAACTGCCTGATGGGTGGGTTTGTTCCTCCCTGCACACTGGTTTCCACTTTTCAAATATCCCTGTAACAGAAGTTTCAAAGGAACTGGAATCTTGCCAAATCCAGATATACTAAAGCAGATACACTTCACTAAATATGAACAAGTAATAGGGGATTTTGTATGGTCTTACAATGAAATTACCTCCAAATAACCCCACGTAAGACCATTATGATTAACAGTATGACAGTGAATATTAAATGACTAGAGTAGTCGAGCGTTTATTTCCAAATAAATCTAAGTATTCAAATGTCATTATATTGACAGATTTAAAAATTGCATAAGGAAAAACAGTACAAATAACTGATCTCAGAGTTTATTTTATCACAATGACATAATATCAAGGTTCAAAATGAGTCTTAATCACAATATACAAACCACCACTCATGAACAAATATGAAACCTGATCAAAATCTATTAGATGACAACACAGGAAAGTAGACGTTAATGTTTTAATTACAATTAATAGAGTGTGTCAAATGGATACTCTTATAGCTTATGAAGATTGGTTCCTTGTAGAGAAAAGATGGCTCTTATGGTTTCATAAGACCATTTCTATTGGGCACACATCATTAATTTGATTTTATCTCTTCTGTAAGATATTCATTAAGCTACAACTAAATAAATTTATTAAGCTTCAAGTAAAATATGCATTTTAGCAATTTTTAAAATGGAAAGTAGAAAAGGAAAAGCTGGCATTTATCTTGTAAAATATTAGTACCTTAAGCTACAGCCTGTTTTTAAATATTAATTAATTTTATTCTAAAACCCAATAATGATTTTACAACACCATTGTTATGATACAATAGGTCTCTGTCCTTTACAGGTTTAATATTTACTGTTTTGATGACATGCTACTTATGAAGATTGTCGGTGACATAGAGTATTGTTTTCAAGTGCAAATCTGAATCAGGTGCGCTATAAAGCTGACTGAAGAAGACACTTAACAAGGATGTGTACTCACTCCCACACATTTACATCTAGCATCCTACACACAATCATTTTAGTGTAGTGATAAAAAGAATCTTATTAGGTTAAAACGGCATCAAGTTAACTCGTGCTTGATATATATACAAAACACACGATGATGATCTCAAATATCACTTAAAAGAAACCACACACTTATCTGAATATATCTAGCTTGATGAATTTGAGGGTTAGATAGAAGCTCCAGAATATATATGAACATATTTGTAGTCTACTATATATTCTAAAAAGAATAGAATAGAATAGACTCTTGACATCTGTTAATATTACCTGTGATCTTTGCAAATAGCTAAATTTATTCACGTCACTACAGCATATAATTTCCAGCATCACAAACATCCCTCTCCCCTGTAAATTGCATATGTGAAAAATAGCGGAAAACAATAAAGACTGGTTGAGATGCAGACATTAAAAGATTTAGCTAGGTTTACAAACTAGTTAAGATTGGGCTAGATCCACTATATAAGTCAGACCACTTTAACACTAAAATTCCAATTAGAAATTATTGAACTTGTTTTGCAATAGACCACACACAGTAAATACTATAAATTCTAAGTCCATGAAAGGCAAGAAACTATTTTAGTAAAAGGCAATACTCTCCATGATCTGTTTAAATCCTGGGACAGGTTCTGATTCAACTTAAGATGTATAAATCCACAAGAAAATATCACTTCTTTACTCACAAGTAAAGGCCAGGAAAAAAAAAAAAACTACAAAATCACAACATTTCAAACCTATCAGAGAACTGAGGTGAAGGGTAAAGTAAATTCCAAGGGATGAAAAAGCTTCTAAGGAAAGAAGAGACACATGAACTGTTTTACCTTCACAGAGCACAAGAGTAAGAAGTGACCAGCATAAAAATAAAGGAAAACAGCTAAAACATGAATGCATTCTCAAACACCAAGAACGGGCTCAGGTGAAAATTTAGAATTACCTGGGAGCCTCAGGCACTGGCGACTCTGCAATCACTCTCTAGTTTTTTACTATGAGCCTCCATCTTGTACTCCTGAGAAAGACTGGGGTCAGAAAAGGATATCTGAGAGAGTTCCACCTTTGTGGGGGCACAGGCATGAATCTCTTTCCACCTCTTAGACTTTTTCTCATATAAAGCAAAGCTATAAACCACTGGGTGAAGGGCAGGAAACTCTAGCCTCTCCTCCCAGGCAGGGGTAAATAGTAGAAATCAAAATTGTGTGACCTTTGGGAAGGGGCACAAAACTGGACCTTTTCCTACTACAAGCATTGTCTCAAAGAACAAGCAACAGCAATCTCCTACACAACAAGTTTAGGAAACCCTCTTTCACCAGTCCCAGGCAAAGGTACAAGGTTACTGATGGAAATACAGAAGCAAACTTGGCTCTGTAAGAGAGGTCTACTTCTGTTGGTGAGGGGCAGTAAAGTCTCTCCAAATCAAGAGTCTCACAGATACAAGACAGAGTTTGACTGTCATGAGGAAAAACAGAAATGCTAATAAAGATCCTTCATCATGTTGTATATAGAGAGGATCTGACTAAGACTGAAGCTGGAACACAAAAACTTAAGAGACAATTCTTGCACTTACTGCATGCCTCAAACAAGCAAAGTAACACCGTTGGAAGAGAGATAACAACATGGAAAAATGCTTTCTATGGTGCAGGTGTGTAGGGACTACTGAAATCTGAGTATAGAGCAGGAACATAAAGAAAATTTCACTGGCAAACTAGCCCCATATTAAGCAAAAGGTGTTAGTAGCCCACTGTTAGGAAATTTGAAACCTGTGATGCACTAAAGATAACTACAGCCACGATAACACCAAACCAAGCTTAACTACTATCTGGTTTGACTCAGCTTTGCACAGTAATAGCCTGACAGAAGAAGGGGCATGCACCTTTATAAGCACAGGTACTATTTACCTTAGTCTCTACTGTTCTTTCACACATAATTCTAGAATTCAACAAAAAAAAATTATGACACACTCACAGCCGGGGAATAAAATAAGTCTTTGTCAGGAGACAAAATAGACAACAGAACCAGACACAGTGCTGACATACTGAAAAATCAAAGCCTTAAAATTAATTATAATATATGAAAGGATCAAGTGAAAAAAACAGGACAACATGGATGAATAATCATCATGCAATTTCAACAGAGATATGGAAACTATAAAAAGTGCCCAAATGGAAAGGTCAGAATTAAAAAGTATGATATCAGTAATGAAGACTTCTTTAACAGCAGACAGGGTACAACAGTAGACAGAATCAGCAAACCTAAAAGTAGGTCAATAGAAATTATTCTAATTGTAACCCCAAAACAGAGAAAAACATGAGTGGAAAACAAACAAACAAAAACAAAACAAAACAGAAGGTATTATCAAATAATCTTAACCCTGGGCATAAATTGCAGTTTTACTTAAGTATCACTTCTTTCCTTCTGACATGGTGGCAAAATTATGAGACATATGAATACTTGGCTAAAGATTAAATTACCAGCCTACTTTGCATGTAGGAGTAACCATGCAGCCAAATTAGGGTCATCAGATTTCAGGAGATATTGTATGTGTGATTTTTTAGGTCATACTCTTAAAACGAAGAGGAAAGCCCTTCTTTTCCTTTCTATACCCTTCTCAAAAGGCTTAGATGGGGGTATTTCCTTGAGGATGGTAAATAAACAATTTTATAAAAACCTGGGTCCCTGGCACCATAAACTTATCAGGTCAGCTCTGGACTACTTATACTCAGCCTATAATCTGAGATATATTTCAAGATATTTTTATTTGGGGTATTAATGTAGTAGTAAAACATATATTCTACTGAAAATAAACCCCCAGCTTAAAGTTAAATTTGGAATTACTTTATCATTTCTGGCTGTAAAACTAACACAGTGTCACCTCACACAGATAATCATCAGAAAATACCAAGAGAATGACAAATTAAGGGGAAAGTCCTTCTTTTCATTTCTTTACTCAACAAACTTAGATGTGACTAGCCCAAAATAAGTTTTAATTGTGAGAAAAATATTTAATTAAAGTTTGGACAAATTCAGGCTAACTAGATAGTATAAAATATGTAACACCAAAATTTTAGCTTTCTAAGCATCATACAGAGAAAGATTAGAAACTAATTAAGTAACACAAATATGTTGCTCCTTCACTCTATTAAAGTTAGGGGAAACATCAATTTTCAGAATTGTACACATTTTAAAACCAAAAGTTGAATACTATGATAAACAGCATGTGTAAGTACAGAATAAGAATGTATCTGTAAAACACTAGACACAAACAGTTGTAGATACAAATAACATACACAAATGTGTAGTTTGGCAATAGATAAATTCCATGAAAAATTTGGTTCTCTGAAGTAATGAATAACTCTAAAATAATTTTAGTTTGTACAAAAAACCTAAAATTATATAAGGCTACAGTAAAATATATATGCTATCTAATGATCTAAATATTGTCCTTTGGAATATTCTTAAGCTTATTCTCAATTTGAATTTAAACTATTATATCAAACTACTAATAAGACTAATAACCTCATTTCTGATTTTAATCTCATTTGCTTCATATAACTATCCACTCACTCAATAAAAACACAATTATTGACTTTTATGATCTGCAAAGCTCTACATTGTGCAAGACAAAACATACTGTATTTCAAAATTTTCCCACACAAGTTATTGATTGATTTAAATATGAGTATATTACATATTAAAGTAGCTATAAAACAGAAATAAAAATTGTTTTGTAACTGGAAAACAAACCAGCAACATTTCTTCTCTAATTAGATTCCATGAGCAGAGGTATCATAAATAAGAATTGAAAAATATGTTAGAATGAAAAGGTTCAAGCCATAAAGCCTTGGAATACAAAAATAGTGCTTTTGTAAGAAAAGAAATACATTATAGGACACAGGAAGAGCACTTATTAGGATGTCAGGAAACCCAGGATTTTTTTCTTGCTCTTCCACTACTTATTTATAATCTTAGAGAAATTACTGTGCCTTCGTTTCCTCATTTGTGAGAGGAAGGTAAATTCTAAAAACCTACATTTTCTTCTACTTCTTTGATAACATGTTATGTTCTTGTGTACAGATGCATTACATACATGTCGTTAGCCATTTGCTCTAGTCCATTTACCCTGGGTAAATGGGTAAATGGGCTCCCCAGTATTTTTGTATTTTTACCAGGTAACTTGTGACATTGAAGAGCTTATGAGCAAGCAACTTTCATTCCTCTAACATACTAAATGTTTGAATGGCAGTGAGTTACCATCAGTTAACTGCTCTTTGAGTTTTTATGCCATTGGGAATGTTGCACAGAACACCTGCTCCTCTGGAACACAGATAATGAGGATCCGAGAGGCAGCTGGAAGGTTAAGAGCAATCTAAAAACACTTCACAGAGTAAACCTAGTGGGACGGAAGTCTTCACTATTGCCATGCCCTACTAAACTGGTCTCACCAGACCCTGAGAGCCCACAAGTTGCTCCTCATACAGATGCTCTAGTAACTTTAAGGAGCTCTAGTTACAAAAAGTCACAACCACAACATGTCCATTGATTGAACGATGAACAACTTAACTTTTCTTGGTGCATTCTCAGAATGTTTATGGCTGTCACTCTAGAGACACTCAAGTTCGTATAATAGAGGAGGCAAACAGCATGAAGTGGAAATAATGGCCCATGCTGTTCTTTTAGACACAAAGGATTTTGTTTCAAGAATCTTAAATCTTTTATATAGAAAGACACACTTTTCAAGGGGAAGGGTGTTAGCATATTTTATTACTCCACTTTCAGACACAGAGCAACACAGCTACAGAGGGATTTGGCAACTTATCAAAAACAGGCCAGCACCAGAGTTGGGAATAAAGAAAACTCAAATTCTATTATCACAGAGATATTATATTATTCCAAAACAATGTTACACAAACAAATGTAAATCAAACTGTAAAATCCCAGTGTAAAGACACTTACTTTACAGAAACTTAAAACCTAGGGAAGTTTGACCAATTCCTATGTGAAATTCATATTCCCTGGAAATTATAAGAACACATTGTAATTTGAATATTTCAAAAAAGATATTTACTGCTCCCTTTTTTTAACTTATGAATCAATATTCCACTTCATTCCACAAAGGATTTGAGATATCATACACAACTAAGTATCATTCAATAAAAAAGAGTGGGAAGAGAGAAGAGGGCAAATAAATTAAACTAAAAGAAAAATTGTGTTCAAATAGTGAAATAAAAGAAAGTAAGTACATGGTAATGCATGTTATAATGCATGGGTAAACATGGTTGAGACAGAACAAAAGAAATAAAGAACAATTACAAAATTACTTCTCCCACAAGATAAATATATAATACTGGCTTAAAAGCAGCACTAGTGTTCTTAACAATGAGGGTTAAACCATGTTTCCCCAAGATTAACAGAAGGTCTAGTCATTAACTGATGAAGTGGAAAAAATTCTTAGACAAACTACAATATACAATACCCAGTGTCCTGTGAGTTTCTTACAGGCTATAACAGCAGAACTCACTGGAAACTGATTACAAACCCTGTGATGGGCAGTGTAGGGGCTATCATGGGAGGTGGTAGTGGACCTCTAAATACATAGCTCTAAAGCTCTGTGATGGTTTTTGTTTCACACAAAAACAGAAATTTCTATTTATATAGAATAACAGTTTTTATTTTGAGGCCTAAAGATGGGCTTCCAAGAGGCATCAAGGATTTCTAATATTCAATGCACATTTGCTATTTTTCACATTTTTTGAGGGATAATTCACACCTTCCACTATATTTTTCAGGATCCTTGACCCCAAATGGCCAGCTATGTAGAAAAGGAATTTGGTGAACTATTTATCTTGCAGTTTATATTTCATTGGATTACTTTTTAGAACTGAAGTTATAACGCGTTTAAGGCAGCAAATTAGTGACTGGTGTTATGAACATTGGCAGGAGCGTGAAGTACATGTGTTTTGTTGCTAATTATCTGTATAATTATAGACTTTTAAAGCCTTCTTATGCAGCCAACAGACACATGAAAAAATGCTCATCATCACTGGCCATCAGAGAAATGCAAATCAAAACCACAATGAGATACCATCTCACACCAGTTAGAATGGTGATCATTAAAAAGTCAGGAAACAACAGGTGCTGGAGAGGATGTGGAGAAATAGGAACACTTTTACACTGTTGGTGGGACTGCAAACTAGTTCAACCATTGTGAAAGACAGTGTGGTGATTCCTCAAGGATCTAGAACTAGAAATACCATTTGACCCAGCCATGCCATTACTGGGTATATACCCAAAGGATTATAAATCATACTGGTATAAAGACACATGCACACGAATGTTTATTGTGGCACTATTCACAATAGCAAAGACTTGGAACCAACCCAAATGTCCATCAGTGATAGACTGGATTAAGAAAATGTGGCACATATACACCATGGAATACTATGCAGCCATAAAAAAGGATGAGTTCATGTCCTTTGTAGGGACATGGATGAAGCTGGAAACCATCATTCTCAGCACACTGTTGCAAGGACAAAAAACCAAACACCGCATGTTCTCACTCATAGGTGGGAATTGAACAATGAGAACACATGGACACAGGAAGGGGAACATCACACACTGGGGCCTGTCGTGGGGTGGGGGGAGTGGGAAGGGATAGCATTAGGAGATATACCTAATGTAAATGATGAGTTAATGGGTGCAGCACACCAACATGGCACATGTATACATATGTAACAAACCTGCATGTTGTGCACATGTACCCTAGAACTTAAAGTATAATTTAAAAAAAAAGAAAAGAAACCAAAAACCTCATAAGTAGAAGATTGAAAGTTAAGAAAGCCATGAAGATAGTTAAGAAAAGAAGACTAAGAATTAAACCATTGAGATAGACCCAAATTTTTAAATTGTTTAACACAGTTAAATGGGAAACATAATATATCTACTTTATAAATTATTTTGAGAATCAAATAATTATTGTATGTAAAGTTCTTATAATTTACTATATAGTAAATGCTATAAACATGTTGTTATGATTCTAATTATTATTATTATTACCACTACTATTTTAAATTCTGTATCTTGTGGGAAAGCTGAATAACTACAAGAATGTCTGCGATATTTCCCCTTAAACTTGCTTTATTTACCCTGCACCAAAATAACGAAACTTCCACCTTATATAGCATACTTGTTAGATATTTGATCTAGGATATGATTTCTATCAGGAGATTTTTCTGTGCATCAAATTACTCCAACCTTATAAGTTTAAAACCACAATCATTTATTTTTGCCACTAAGTCTACAAGTCAGCTAAGTGGTCCTTTCCATCTGAGCCAGGCTGGGCTGATCTAGGCTAGACTTGCTCATGTGTTTGAGGTCATCAGCAAGTTAGCTGAGTCTGGCTGATCTAAGATGGACTTAATCACAGGTCTGCTGATTGGCCAGTTATTGAGTGGGCCAGGGTTAACTGAACCATATGTAGCTCATCATCCAAAAGGGTAGCTTTTTCATATGGTGGCTCAGGAAGTTTCTAAAGGAGAAAACAGAAATATGCAAGTCTTTTTAGTCCTAAACTTAATATTCATACAATGACACTCATACCACATGTAATGGGGCAAACCAAGTTGCAAGTCTGAACCAATTCCAAGAGTAAAGAAACAAACCACAGCTCTTGAAGGGAGAACCTTCAAAGTTATGTTGCAAAAAGAATGGAGATACAGAGAAGAATGGGAATGTCTTACCATTTTTATCATGTACTACATTATTAAGTAAGAAGTTTAAAAACTCCTCACAATGACCTTCCAAAACTTTGAATAAACCACCTGAAAGAAAAATCTAAATTAAAGTAGTATGATGACACATTTAATACAAATTAGATGTAAAATTTTTACTCTATGTTAATATATTAAATAAATAGAATTAATCTGCTATTTAAAGTTAGTGAAAATGTTTTCCTGAAATATCTGTCATTTTTTAGGGGATGGGGAGTAGTACTAGGTACTAGAGCCAACCATCAATTCACCTTATGACCACAAAATATAAAAGAATATATTATATTGTATTTTGCCATTATAGAGAGTAACTCATATGGCTAAACCTAAAGGGCTATTGAGAGCCAATATTATGTAGACATTAAGAGTGAAGAATGAAATCAGACTGTCTAAATTCAAATCCTGCTACATCTTAACTAGCTCTGTGACCGTCAGCAAATTACATAATCTTTCTGAATTTGTTTCTTTATGAATAAAGTAGAAATGATAGAAATACTTATATGGATTTTGTGTAAAGTGAATTAAACAACCCAAGTAAACCTCTTGTGCATAGCACAAGTCCCATAGTAAATTACTCAAGAAATATCGGCTATTTTTTACCACAAATATTAAAATACAATGTAAAAATAAAAGGGTCCAAAAGTGCTGTGAAATATTATTTGAAATTTATTATTTAATTTATCATAATAAGATTCCTATTGACCTCAACTCTAAAGTAGTATGCAAATTAATATTCTAAAGGACTTAAGGAACCAGCTTATGATATGCTTAGTCTACAACCAACTCCTAGCAACAAAGACATAGGACAAGAAATAATAAATACAATTATATGCCACACAGTATGTTAAAAACTATAGTAGTCAAAGCAGATTTTCTGTAAAGAATTTGGAAAAAGGTCATCACTTCCATTTCTACAGGAACAAACTGAAAATCAAGTAACTATTTTCGACCCATCAGAAAACTGAGTTTTCTGGACAAACCACCACCCCAAAATCTGGAGATACAGCCATATCCAAAAAATCATAATAGAGATGTGTTTACCTGGAGCGGAGGCCACTTGAGCCATAAAATGATAGAAAAACTTAAGTGGTCACTTTAATGAATTTCTGCAGGCTGATTTGGACTAGTGAGAGAATGACTCCAACATATTAATAGTGGATTACATTTGAAACAGGTGCAAAACACAGCTGTCTTTAAAGAAGAAGACTTAGAGAAACCCAAGGTGAATATAGGAAAGAAATAAGAACACTAGAGGCAAATAAAGACTGTGGCACCTATAGCTGCAGCAAACATTAAATAAAGCCAAATTTCTAGCTAGATTAACATAAACCCTCACGCAAGAAGCTTATTTATCTCTAATATATCTTTTTTTTTTTTTTTTTTTTTTGAGACGGAGTACCACTCTTGTTTCCCAGGCTGGAGTGCAATGGCGCGATCTCGGCTCACTGCAACCTCTGCCTCCCAGGTTCAAGCAATTCTGCCTCAGCCTCCCAAGTAGCTGAGATTACAGGCATGTGCCACCATTCCCAGCTAATTTTGTATTTTTAGTAGAGACGGGGTTTCTCCATGTTGGTCAGGCTGGTCTCGAACTCCCAACTGCAGGGGATCCACCCATCTCTGCCTCCCAAAGTGCTGGGATTACAGGCGTGAGCCACCATGCCTTGCCTATTTCTAGTATATCTTCTAAATGATAAAACATTTCTATTATTCAACAAAAATTTACAAGGTACACCAAAGGCAAGAGAAACATTCCAAAAAGACAAAGCAAGCATTAGAACCAGGATAAGATATGAAGCAAATATTAAAATTAACACATAGGGAATTCTAAATAACTATAATTTATATGTTAAAATCTATAACTGCAATTGTGCAAAGACAGCTGAAGTAAGTAGAGATGGAAATTATTAAGAAAGAATTTTTAGAATGCTAGAAATCATAAACACTATAAAACAAAGGAAAATATATTTAATGGGTTCATTAGGAAACTAGACAAAGCTGAAGAAAGAATTAGTGAGCTTGAAGATAAATTAATAGCTTTCCAAACTGAAATACAAAGATAATTTTTTTAAAAATCCAAGCTCTGTAAGAAGGTTTCAAAGGAGTAACATATGGTTAATTGGAATTCCAAAAGGAGAAGAAAGAGAAAATGGAACAGAAAAAATATATAAAGTAATATTGATCAACTTTCCAATATTAATGACAAACACCAAACCACAGATTCAGGGAGCCCAGAGAACAGTAAACCGAATAAATCCCAAAAACTACAAAACTAATCTACACCTAGCATATCACCTTAAAACTCCAGAAAACCAAAGACAAAGAGAATACCTTGAAATAAGCCTGAAGAAGAAAACACCTTACCTATGGGAGGAAAAAGATAAGGAATATAGTGGACGTCTTATTAGAAATCATACAACAAGAACACCCAGGGAAGATTCTTCTGGACAGTAGTCTAGGCAAATAACTCAAAAGCACAGGCAACAATATACACAAAAAATAGACAAATGGGATTTACTTAAACTAAAAAGGTTCTGTGCTGCAAAAGAAATAATCAACAGAGTGAACAGACAATCTACAGAAAGGAAGAAAATATTTACAAGCTACACATCTGACAGAGAACTAAGATCCAAAATTTACAAGGCATCCCAACCATTCAACAAATAACATATAAATAATTACATTAAAAAGTTGGCAAAGGACATAAATAAACATTTTTCTAAAGAAGATATACAAGTGGCCAACAAGTAAATGAAAAATTCTCACCATCGCTAATAATCAGAGAAATCCAAATTAAAACCACAATGAGATATCACCTTATCCTAATTAAAATGGTTATTATTTTTAAAACAGTGAGGATGTGTAGAAAAGGGAATGCTCATACACTGTCGGTGGGAATCTAAATTAGTACAACCTCTACAGAAAGCAGTATGGACATTTCTCAAATAACGAAAAATACAACTATCATTTGACCTAGCAATCCCACTGCTGAGTATCTACCCAAAGGAAAAGAAATTATTATATCAAAAAGATACCTGGACTCATATGTTTATCATAGCACTTTCAAGTTAAGTGTCTAACCATGAATGATTGAATAAAGAATATGTGGTTACCTCTTAAATTTATGCCAAAAAAGAAAATGTGGTATATACACAAATGTGGTATATATACACAACAGAATACGATTTTACCATAAAAAAAGAATGAAATCTTGTCTTTTACAGCAACAGAGGTGAAACTAGAGGCAACAAAAAACATGTGTCTTAATGAAACAACTCAGACACAGAAAGACAAATACAGCATGTTCTCACTTTTAAGTGGGATCTAAAGAATGTATACACATAGATGTAGAGTGTGGAATGATAGATAATGGAGACTTGGAAGGATAGGGGTGTGGGAGTGAAGTAGATAATGAGAAATTACTTCATGGGTACGATGTATATTATTCCAGTGATAGATACAGTCAAAGCCCTTACTTCACCACCAAGCAATATAGCTATATAACAAAATTACACTTGTACCCCAAAATTTATATAAATAAAATAAAGAAAAAAGAAATTGTGAAATGACAGACTATAGAGAAATATTTAAAACGTTAAAAGAAAAAATGCAAATCTAATATCCTACATCCAGTGAAATTACCCTTCTAAAGTGAAGATGAAATGGAGACTTCTTCATATGAACAAAAACTGAGGGTATTTATCACCAGCAGAAATAAATGTTAAAGTATCTTTTTTTAGGCAGAAGGAAAATGATATAGGTCAGTAACTCATGACTACACAAAAAGGAAAGAGGGTCAGAAAATAAATAAAGATAAAATAAAATATTTTATTTGTCTTAATTGACCAAGAAAGATAACATTGTTTAAACTGATAACAGTAGCAATGCATTGAGTGATTATAGTATGTGTGTAAGTGAAAGGAATAAGAGCAATGTCATAAGGAATGGGAGGGAGGAATTACAACATACCTGAAGTACACAATGAGTAGAACAGTATGATTTGAAGGTGGACTTAATAAAAATTTGTATTCAAAACTCTAAGAAAACAACTAAAGCATTTATTTAAAACTGATATAATAAGAAACGAGATAAAATGGAGTTGTGTAAAATGGTCAACTAAACCCCAGAAAATAGAAAAGAAGTATTAGCAACAAATAGAAAACAGACATAAACATGGTATATATCAATCCTCATAACTCAATATTCTATTTAAATGTGAATGGCCTAAATACATACTTAAAAGATAGCATTTGTCAGAGTGGATAAAACATGAAAAGACTCAGTGTTGGCTGCAAGAAACCCACCTTAAACACAAAGGCTCCAATGAATTCAAAGTAAAAGGATGGAGAAAGATATACCATGCTAACATTAATCAAAAGAAATCAGGAACAGCTATATTAACTTTAAACAGACTTCAATACAAGAAAAATTATCAGGCATAAAACAGCATAATGATAAATTGTTCAATTTTCTAAGATGACATATGATCCTAAACATATATGTACCTGAAAACAGAGTATCAACATAGGTGCAGTAAAAACTGACAGAACAGAAAAGAGAAATGTGCAAATATGCTATTATAGCTGGAGAATTCAACACCCCTCTGTCAGTAATTGACAGATCAAGCAGACAAAAAATCAATAAGGATATAGGTCATCAAAAAAGGACTATCAATCAACTTGGTCTAATTGATATTTGTAGCATGTTTCGTCCATCAACAGCAGATTATACATTCTTTTCAAACTTGCATTGAACTTTCGCCATGATATTCCACATTCTGACCACAAATCATATGTTATGAACTAAAAAGAATATATAATGCCACTCATGGTGGCTTATGACTGTAATCCCAGCTACTTGAGAAGCTGAGGTGGGAGGATCACTTAGGCCGAGGAGTTCAAAGCCAGTATGTGCAACATGGCAAAACCCCATCACTAAAATAAATAAAATCAAAAGAATATAAATCATATAAAGTATGTACTGAGGCCACATGAAATTTAACTAGAAACAAATTAAATTAAAAATGAACAGGACAATAACTAGAAAAGTACTCAAATATTTAGAAATAAAACAATTAACAATTCTGAATGGACCAAAAAAGTCTCAACAAGTAAAAATGTATTTTGAAATAAATGAAAATGAAAACATAACTCTTTATAATTTGTGAGATGGTTCCCTTTTAAGTAATGCTTAAAGGAACATTTATATCAATAAATGTGTACATTAGAAAAGAAGAAATATACAAAGTCAGTAACCTAACCATTTACTTTAGGTTATTAGATCAAGAAAAGCAAGTTCCTTATAATTATAAGGAACTACTCAATGAGTAGAACAGTGTGATTTGAAGGTGGACTTAATACAAATTTGTATTCAAAATTCTAAGAAACAAAATTCTACTTCCTTTAAGCCTAAAGGAAGTAGATTTTTTAAAAAATCAAAATTGGAGCAAAAGTCATCAAAACTGGATACAAGAAAACATTAAAGAAAATCAACAAGCCCAAAAGCTGGTATTTTGGAATGATCAATAAAATTGAGAACTATCTAGCCAGGCTAACCAGGAAGAAACAGAATGAACACAAATTATCAATATAGAATGAAAGAGAGTCCAAAGATGATTAACCATACCCTGGTTACCAATCCCAGGGGAAGACTCTAAACTTCCATCCACTGCACGTTGGACTATGCCAACTTCTATCACTTTCAGTAGTCTAGTGAGACAGAACACTCACACATATCCAGTTACATGAAAACCAGTTTATTACTTACAGATAGGCAGCAAGGGACAACAGAAGCGTAGGATTCACAGAGTGCTGGCTCCCCAAGTTCAGGAAAAATGCCCAGGGTGAATAAAGTATTTTCTGCATATACCCATTTGCACTGCAGCCGAGAGACCTCAAAAATCAGCCTATCCTGGGTTTTATGTCCTGGGCTTATGTGAGTTCCTGAGCAAAAGCATTGTAAGACCTGCCATTCTAGAAGGGATGGGAACAGAGCCCAGGCTGTTCCAGCTAGTTCCTCTTTGTCTCAGAATGTTTCATTCCCAGCACATTCTTCAGTTAATTTTGAGAACTACAAGTGAGAAAATGGGGATATCTAGGTCAATCTAAGGCCACCCAGAGAACAGTCTTGCAGAGAGGTGATCACTACTGATCCCATGGACATTAAAAGAATAATGAAGGTATATTATAAGCAACCCTATATCTATAATTTTAATAAATTAATGAAATGGACCAATTTTTTGAAAGACACAAAATACTGAAATTTACACAAGGAGAAATAGATAACCTGAATAACTCTGTATCCATTAAAGAAATCAAATCAATAATTAATAACTTCCAAAAAAGAAACCATCAGACTCAGTTTCATCAGTGATTCTACCAAATTTTGAAAATGAAATTTAAAAAGACAAAAACAAATGAACTATTCAATTACAAAAAGATATGAGTGAACCTTAAAAGCATATTTCTAAGTGAAAAAAATCTAGTATGAAAATGGCTACATATTATATGATTTCAATTACAAGGTGTTCTGGAAAAAGCAAAACTGTAGGGCTGGTAAAAAGACCAGTGGTTGACGGGATACTTAGGAAAGCATAGGAAGGGTTAAGTAGTGGGTGGAACAGAGGTGATTTTTTTACTGTGGTGAAACTATTTGGTATAATACTATAATTGTGGATATATGACACTATGAATTCTCAAAATCCATTGGATATACAGCATAAAGAATGAATCCTAAAGTATGCAATTAAAAAAATATATTACAGAGGTCAGAGGAATCCCAGGACAGAATACAGATGTGATAAAACAATCTGAATGTATCACAAACATATTATAGACCATAACTAAAAGGGAGGGGGAAAAGACACTGACTTATGTAGCTTTGAAAATAAGTGGAGTTCGTAAAATTAAAGACAAAAGCATATGTGTGCATTATACTCTAGTTGATAACGCTGCTTCTCTTTTTTTTTGAGACGGACTCTCGCTCTGTCACCCAGGCTGGAGTGCAGTGGCGTGATCTCAGCTCACTGCAACCTCCGCCTCCCGGGTTAATGCTATTCTCCTGCCTCAGCCTCCCAAGTAGCTGGGACTACAGGCGCCCACCACCACACCCAGCTAATTTTTTTGTATTTGTAGTAGAGACGGGGTTTCACCACGTTAGCCAGGATGGTCTCGATCTCCTGACCTCGTGATGTGCCCACCTCGGCCTCCCAAAGTGCTGGGATTACACGCATGAGCCACCGCGCCCAGCCAACGTTGCTTCTTTTTATGCTACAGGTTAACAAGTCTGATGACGTTATACACATATAATGGAACTGAAGATTTAAGTAAATGTTTGTCGAATGGGAGGAGTCAGGTTTTTCACTATTGGAGTGGGAGTTATAAATATTTCGATATGTAACCATCCATATCTATATTAAGATAAGCAAGTAGAAGAGACTAGAATGACCCATGTAATGCAATAGGGTTGGAGACATCAGTGTTAACCCATGTTTCGCCTAATATAGATATAGATGGTTACATATATAAACATTTATAGATATATGTAGTTATATGGGTTAGTATATACACATACATTTCCTTCCTTTCAGCTTAGAGAGCCTAGAAGCAATGAGATCCAGGAGCAATGAGCACATCTTGCAATCAGATCATGGTTTCTAATACTATTCTCCACTTTTCAAACAAAAAGATATCCTTGTAGAAATGGATAATTCCAGGACCGAGTATATCACACTCTCCCAGAGCAATAAGCATACAAGATGAGCTTGAACCATTTTGTGGCACTAAAAAATAAGAACTTGCTCAAAAAAAAAATGAAGGTGGAGGAGGAGGAGGAGGAGAAGAAGAAGAAGAAGACGAGGAGGAGGAGGAAGGAGGAGAAGAAAGCACATAGAAAATTGGCAGGGTGGATAGATTAATGTACACAGAAGCCAACTGAAAGGGCCTCTGATGGCCAAAGCTGTGGTAATTTGAGTAACAAAATAAATAAATCAGTACTGATGAAAATTCAAAGTATAAAAGAAATATCAGTGAGCACATATCGACATAAATAAATTATCAAATTATTAAAGAAACTGGGGAAAAGAGAAAAATCTGTGCTGAATTCCTAGCAGATTATCTAAGGACACCCCTTTAAATGAATTATAACTCTCAGCTTTTTAAATGTGAGCTGTGCGCAGTGACTTCCTTCCAAAAAATACAGTTTGGAAAGGGATTAAAATGTGTAACTTTGCAGTGGAGAAACATGAAAAACACTACTTCAGCAGGTGATAAAGTTCAGCATCAAGAGCCATAAATCGTGCTGATAGCATATAGCTTTGATATAATGGATGAAAATGGCAGTTTACATCTGCAATCTTCCTCCCCAATTTTCATAACTCCAATCTAATCATGAAAAACCTATCAGATAAATTCCAGTAGAGTGTATTAGGCCATTCTTGTGTTGCTATAAAAGAAATACCTGAGGCTAAGTAATTTATAAGGAAAAGAGGTTTAATTGACTCATGGCTCTGCAGGCTGTACAGTAAGCATGACACCAGCATCTGCTCAGCTTCTGTGGAGACCTCCAGGAGCTTTCACTCATGGCAAAGTGTGAAGCTAAAGCAGATATGTCACATGGTGAAAGGAAGCAAAAGAGGAGCAGGGAGACGCCACATATAAACAACCAAATCTCTCTCAAGAACTCACTCATTACCATGAGGAAAGCACCAAGACATGAGGGATCCACCTCCATGACCCAAACAGCTCCCACCAGGCCCCACCTCCAACACTGAGGATTACATTTAAATATGAGATTTGGGTAGGGACAAATATCCAAACTATATCAAAGAGGCATCTTACAATAGACCTCATCAGCAATCCCCTAAACTGTCAAGGTCATCAAAAACAAGGTTAAGTCTGAGAAATTGTTAAAAAGAGGCTAAGTATATATGACAATGAAAAGTAATGTGATATCCTGGAGGGAAACCTACAGAAGAAAATGGAGAATAAGTAAAAATTAAGAAAATCTGAACAAATTATTTTATTTAATTAATAATAAGTACTCTCATTTTACTTTAAAAACAATAGAATTACTCCAGATGCTATATTAAGAATACACTGAAAGAGCCAAGGACAGATGTAAGAAGGCCTTTTACAAAAATGAATAAATTTTAGTGACTCGACCATTGAAAGTAGCCAAAGGTGGGCAGAGCACGGTGGCTCATGCCTGTAATCCCAGCTCTTTGGGAGGCCGAGGTGGGTGGATCATGAGGTCAGGGGTTCGAGACCAGCCTGACCAACGTGATTAAACCCCGTCTCTACTAAAAATACAAAAGTTAGCTGGGCGTGGTGGCGGGCGCCTGTAATCCCAGCTACTCAGGAGGCTGAGGCAGGAGAACTGCTTGAACCCGGGAGGAGGAGGTTGCAGTGAGCCGAGATCGCGCCACTGCACTCCAGCCTGGGCGACAGAGCAAGACTCTGTCTCAAAAAAAATAAATAAATAACTAAAACAGTAGCCAAAGTGGTCAGATTTGGAGTATATTTTCAAGATAGTGTTAACAAGATGTATTAGTCCATTCTCACATTGCTATAAAGAAGTATCTGAGACTGGGTAATTTATAAAGAAAAGAGTTTCAATTGGCTCAGGTTTCAGTAGGCTGTACAGGAAACATAGCAGCTGCTGCGTCTGGAGAGGCCTCAGGGATTTCCAATCATGGCAGAAGACAAGGGGCAAGGAAGAGGTCATGAGGCAGGAGCAGGAGCAAGAGACATAGTTGGGAGTTGCTACATACTTTTAACCCCTTTCCCATCAGCACTGAGTATACTCACCAGTGGCCCTTGTGGTTGCAATGTTTGCCCCAAGATAACTTTGCCACAAAATATCTCACTTTGATTGTTATTTTCACATCACTCTAGCATATTGACTTTGGAAACAAAAGGCATCATTCTATTTATAGCATTCTGTTTTAGTAGTGGTATTTCCATTTACAAAATATAGTAATTCTTGATCACTGAAAATGTCAAATCCTAGAAAACAGCACTCCTACGTGTGATGTTGACATCATTCTCAAACAGCTGTTGGCCAAAGATTAATTTAATGAACCCGATTTTTCCAAAATAGATGATTCTGACGTTACTTCTGTTTAGAAATAGCTCCAAGAACATTTTTTTTTTTTTGAGATGGAGTCTTGCTCCGTAGCCCAGGCTGGAGTACATTGGCACGATCTTGGCTCACTGCAAGCTCCATCTCCCAGGTTCATGCCATTCTCCTGCCTCAGCCTCCCTAGTAGCTGGGACTACAGGTGCCTGCCACCACGCCTAGCTAATTTTTTTATATTTGTAGTAGAGATGGGGTTTCACCGTGTTAGCCAGGTTGGTCTCGATCTCCTGATCTTGTGATCCGCCCCCCTCAGCCTCCCAAAGTGCTAGGATTACAGGCTTGAGCCACCATGCCCAGCCAAGAACAGTTTTTATATTTTATTTTGACATTAAAAATCAGTCAGGTTTGCTTCAGCTTCAAAGAGCATGTTTAGTGAAATTAAAAGAGCACTGCCAGTGATTTGCAGTTTGATTCTTGTTAAACAGGAAAAGGATTAAATGACCAGATCTCATGAGAACTGATTGTCATGAGGACAGCATCAAGGGGATGGTGCTGAACCATTCATGAGAAATCCACCTTCATGATCTAATTTCCTCCCACCAGGCCCTACCTCCAACACTGGGGATTACAATTCAACATGAAATTTGGGTGGAGACACATATCCAAACTATATCACAATATTAGCAAATGAAAAGATTGAGTTGCCATTTACTAAGCTGGAGAACACTGTGAGTTCACAATGAAATATTAATTCAGCCATAAACAGGAATGGATTACTGATACAACATGGCAGAAGCTTGGAGACATTTTGCTAAACGAAAGAAGCCAGACACAAAGGGCCACATACTATACGATCATATTTATATAAAATTTCTAGAATAGGCAAATCCATAGAAATAAGCAGATTGGTAGTTACCAGTGGCAGAGGAAGGACAAAAGTGGGGAATGACTGCTAATGAGTATAGGGTTTCTTTTGAAGTTGATTTAAAAATTCCAAAATTAGATAGTAGTAATAGAAAGCTGGTGGCATTAAAAGTTTAGTTTTGGATATATGTTTGATATGTAGATTATAAATAAGGGAGTTGAGAATGTAAGTGAAGATACTAGAAGGCAGGTAAATATCTGATTCTTGAATTTAGGGACTGGCCTGAGCTGAAGATGTAAATGTAGGAGTGGTCAGTATTTTCAAAATCTTGACACAGAAAGAAGTCATCAAGAATCAAGAGAGTAAATGGAAATAGAAAAGGAAAGTGGTCCAATGACTGAGGCCTTGTATACTCCCATGTTAAAAGGTCAGGGAGAGGAAGTGTAGATAGTAAAGAAGAATAAGAAAAAAAGTATAACTACTATAACAGCTAGAAATCAAATGGGGACAGAATTATCAACCATGTCAAATACTACAGAAAGTTTAATAAGATGAAGTCAGAATTCACACTTGGTTATAGGAATTTTGTTAGAGGGTACTGGTGAAATGGATTGAAATAGTTTCATTGAAGATGTGTGATATAGTTTGAATATATGCCCTTGGCAAATTTCGTGTTGAATTGTAATTCCCAGTGTTGGAGGTGGGGGCTGGCAGGAGGTGTTTGGGTCATGGAAGAGGATCTTTCCTGGCTTGTGCTGTCCACATGATAGTGAGTGAGTTCTTATGAGATCTGGATTTTTTAAAGTGTGTGGCACCTCCCCCATCTCTCTTGCTCCTACTTTCATCATGTGAGATGCCTGGTCCCCTTTCTCTTTCTGCCATAATTGGAAGCTTCCTGAGGCCTCCCAAGAAGCCAGGATGATGCTGGTGCTGTGCTTTCTGTACAGCCTGCAGAACTGTGAGCCAATAAAACCTCTTCTTTAAATAAATTACCTGGCCTCGGGTATTTTTTTATGGCAGTGCAAGAATGGCCTAATACAATGTGAGAGAAGAATCCTGATTAGAGTGATTGAAGAAACAATGCTAGAGGAGGAATTAGTGAAGAGGATACTAGGAAACTCTTTCAAGGAATTGGCATTTTAAAGGAAAGAGAAAAATGGGGGAAAGAGAAAAAATCCAAAGGAAATTTATGTTCTCATTTGTTGATGTTACCACTGTACACAGGGAAACAAAAGAACTCTTATAGAGAGATGAGAAACATCGAATTGAAAAGAGTGCAGTTGCAAAAGGGAAAAAACAAATTGCTAGAATATGCTCTTGAGTCGACTTGAGGGGATGGGATCTCATGCACACATAAAGAGCAACTTAGAGAAGTACACTAAGAGTTCATCCGCTGTAACAAGAGGGAAGGGAGAGTCTGTGGGCATAGATGGGTAAATGTGGTGAGGGGGCAAAAGTTATCTTTTAAGTTTCTCTAGTTTTCTCATGATATAAAGAACATGCTCATCAGTTGAGCGATGGTAGAATGATTTTAGAATTCTATGAAAGAGAAGAAAGTAACAAATTATCTTGAAGAGTGGGAGATTAATTGACATGGGAAATATGAGTGCCAGACCTCATACTGATTATGAATCTAAGATTATACAATCAGTATGTATCTGTGTTTGTTTTGTTTTTCAGCCATGTTCAGTTACAAGAATGTATGCCTGGCATAGGAGAAAATTTGATTTTAACCGAGGTTGTGTTTTAGTCAAGAGAAGAGCTTGAAGCAAGGGAAGTGGGAATATAATCAAAGAAGTAAATGTAGTACTAAATTATGAAATTTATGATTAATAATAGGAAAGAGAGAAAGTCATGTCTAAAGTCATAAGATCAGTGAATTTTGCATTTACTTGGTCAGAGGTTTATTGGATTTGGGCTAGGAGAGGGAAGGAACTGGAAAGACAACAGGGTGGTCAGAAGAATGGGATGCTTCACTGTGAGATTATAGAGGGGATATAGTTATTTTTAATGACAAGGTCTAGAACATGGCATGAAAGTGAGCAGCTGATGACAGGATTGCAGAAGCAGAGAAGATTAAGGAACAAGAGGCTAGGGGATTGGAATAAGAATCTACACTGATTTTGAAACCTCCAAAAATAAAGATCTAGCCTGTGTTAGAGTTGCGCTAAGTCATGAACCAAAATCATTAAGAAACGAAGACAAGTGACTAAAATGGGAAAGGAGGCAGGTCAGGATAAGTAGATGACTTATGACAAGGCAGGATAGTAATAACGTTTCATGACAAGAGCATCATGCAGCTGGCTTTTAGAGATAAGAGAGGGAGAATTACTGGAAGTTGGAAAGAGGAACAAGAAAAAGACCTTCCCATCTCCAAGCCCAAAGGTCCAAGAGATGCAGCAAAGAACATACACCACTTAGAAGTGATGCAAAGAGGCCAGGCGTGGTGGCTCACGCCTGTAATCCCAGCACTTTGAGAGGGTGAGGCGGGTGGATTACGAAGTCAGGAGCTCAAGACCAGCCTGGCTGAGATGATGAAACCCCATCTCTACTAAAAATACAAAAAAAAAAAAAAAAATTAGCCAGATGTGGTGGCAGACACCTGTAATCCCAGCTACTTGGAAGGCTGAGGCAGAGAATTGCTTGAACCCGTGAGGCAGAGTTTGTGGTGAGCCGAGATGGCACCACTGCACTCCAGCCTGGGCAACAGAGCAAGACTCCATCTCAAAAAAAAAAAAAGTGATGCAAAGAAAGCAGTGTCTTTAGAAGAGAGATGGGTTTCAACAGAGAAAAGCAAGAAGGTGAAGAAAATTTCACAGAGTAAAAAGATACAGGGAATGACCCAAAAACACAGTGAAAGTGTTTCAAGAGACGAAAACAGGAATTGCACAAAACTCAGTCAAGATTGGAGTCTATTGGAAGAGAAATAGCATAGTGACCTTCACAAATAAAAACAATGGGCATGATAAAACGGGTCTTGAAAATTGCAAGGCTGAGGATAGGCCTGAGTAGTGAGGGTGCATGGATAGGGCAGTTGGCTTCTCATATATGTGCTCCTTCTTGACCCCTTCTAATGATGTTGTTTATCAGTGTGTTTAATTGACCATCTTAATCATCCATACAATAAAATGAATATTAGAAGACTCTGAGCTATACAGAAATTAGTCAGAATGTTCTAGCATTGCAAATCTGGAAAATTAATCCTACTATTAATAAGAATCTAGGCTTTTATGATCTCATACAGTAGAGGCCTATTTGCCAATAATATTCTAGAATTTGCTTTAAAAATAAATTGTATTTTAGTGCTATCATCTCTAAGTTTAAAAGGTTGAGATCAAAAACAGAAAAAAATATTTATTTTCAGATCAGACACCTGCTGCTTCCAATTTAGATACTGGGTAAAACTATTGGAAGTGAAAACAGCAAAGTGAAATGTACTGTGTTCTAACCTCCCTAATTAACAACAGTCAGTTCTGAGCAAGCTTATTCAGGTCTCCTTTTCTTCATCGAGCTGACCAGGGGAGACCTTCAAGGCAAAATGTGTGAGCCATTAAAAAAAACTTCAAACAACAGATAAGCACTGAAGTCTTTGAAGAAACTGTGAACACCCTCTGGGGAGAAAATTAGACTTGTGAACTTAAAAAATGGCACACAAACATTTTTACACAAAACCGAAGACAGAGGTCAACAGGGATATTTCCAACTGAAGATTGCCTGTTGAGGAAGAAATTAGTTTTGAACATCAAAAATAAATGAACAAAGGGAGCAGAAAACAACATTAAATTAGGGTCTTTTCCTCAAGAAAAAACATCTCCTAACCCTCCCTCCACACAAAAGCACTAATCAAGCTTCCTTATTAAAAAAGAAAATCTCTCTTCAAGTAAGAAAATCAAACTATGGAAAACCATAATAAAAAAGAGCTGTTTTTATAAGGATCTCTATATTGTTGCCGGAGTCAAAGTAGCTAATTTTGACTGATCTCTTGTTCCTAAGTAGATAAGCTTTATTATCTTATTTGCAACTTATGTCTCATACCATTAATTTATCACTTTATCATTCAATTTTGAGCTTTAAGTATAAATGTAAAGTCTTCAGACTAAGCACAATTGATGCCATTTTGTAGGTCATGATGAAAGGTTTAGGTTTAAGTCTGCTGCAATCACAGACCTCCAGGGAATGTATGTAGGGGGACCATTCAAAGCAAGTGCTCTTTTTTCATTACTATGAGGCTTCCTCTAAGGCCTGGGCAAGTTTCTTCTCTCTTGGTTGTTCCATAAATTAGGAAAATCCTTTCAGCCTAGATTATAAAGATGGTCTCAAATATACTTGCTTTGAAGACCCTGGTATTTGTTTGCTAGGGCAGCCCTAATAAATTACCACCAACTGGGTGGCCTAAACAATAGAAATTTATTGTCTCACTTCTGAAGGCTATAAGTCTGAGATCAAGGTGTTGGCAGGGTTGGTACCTTCTAAGGGCTGTGAGGAAAGGCTCTGTTCCAGGCCTCTCTTCTTGGTTTGTAATGATTAGACCTTTTTCATTTTTTTTCTTTTTTTTCTTTTTTTAATTTATTTTTTTATTATTATACTTTAAGTTTTAGGGTACATGTGCACATTGTGCAGGTTAGTTACATACGTATACATGTGCCATGCTGGTATGCTGCACCCACTAACTCGTCATCTAGCATTAGGTATATCTCCCAATGCTATCCCTCCCCCCTCCCCCCACCCCACAACAGTCCCCAGAGTGTGATGTTCCCCTTCCTGTGTCCATGTGATCTCATTGTTCAATTCCCACCTATGAGTGAGAATATGCAGTGTTTGGTTTTTTGTTCTTGCGATAGTTTACTGAGAATGATGATTTCCAATTTCATCCATGTCACTACAAAGGACATGAACTCATCATTTTTTATGGCTGCATAGTATTCCAAGACCATTTCCTTTTCTATTTCCATTTACTCTCAAGCCTCTCTCCTGTTGGCTTAGCCACAGGATGGCCATCTTCTTCCTGTGTCCTTGCATAATCTTCCTTCTGTATGTATATGCATCCAGATTGCCTCTCTCTCTTTTTTTTTCTTTTTCTTTTTCTTTTTCTTTTTTTTTGCTTTTCTTTTTGTGTTTGTTTGTTTTGTTTTTGTTTTTTGAGATGAAGTCTTGCTCTGTCACCCAGGCTGGAGTGCAATGGCACAGTCTAGGCTCACTGCAACCTCCGCCTCCCAGGTTCAAGCAATTCTCCTGCCTTAGCCTCCCGAGTAGCTGGGACTGCAGGTGCGTGCCACCACACCCAGCTAATTTTTGTATTTTTAGTAGAGACGGGATTTCACGATGTTGGCCAGGCTGGTCTCAAATCCCTGACCTTGTGATCTGCCCACCTCAGCCTCCCAAAGTGCTGGGGTTATAGGTGTGAGCCACCACACCAGGCCCAGATTGCCTCTTTTTCTAAGGACATCAATCTTATTGGATTAGGACCCATCCTAATGACCTCAATTTAATTACATATTTAACAGCCCTATCTCCAAATACAGTTACATTCTGAGGTATTGATGTTTAAGGCTTCAACATATGAATTTTGGAGGAATATAATTCAGCCCATAACAACCCTGTTAAAGAAGTTTGAAAAATGTACCACCTCTCCTTCTCACATTAGCATTCAATTTTTTTCTCATTATGTTTAAAGAAGGTTGTTTCTACTATATTTTACTGAAAATTTATATATAAAACTGTTAATATAACTTTTAGGCATAAACAATAAAATACATAACTGTCCACGTGTTCTCATTATTTAGCTCCCACCTATAAATAAGAATATGCAGTACTTGGTTTTCTGTTCCTGCATTAGCTTGCTAAAGATAATGACCTCCGTTTCCATCCATGTTACTGCAAAGGACATGATCTCATTCTTTATATGGCTGCATAGTATTCCATGGTGTATTTGTACCAAATTTTCTTTATCCAGTCTCCTGTTGAAGGACATTTAGGTTGAATCCATGTCTTTGCTATTGTAAATAGTGCTGCAATAAACATACATGTGCAATTGTCTTTATGATATAACTAATTATATTCCTTTGTGTATATATCCAGTAGTGGGATTGGAGGGTCAAGTGGTAATTCTGCTTTTAGTTCTTTGATGAATCACCACACTGCTTTCCACAATGGTTGAACTAGTTTACCTCTAACCAATAGTGAATAAATGTTCCCTTTTCTCCACAACCTTGCCGATATCTCTATTTTTTTTATTTTCTAATAATAGCCATTCTGACTGGTGTGAGATGGTATCTCATTGTGGTTTTGATTTGCATTTCTCTGATGGTTAGTGATATTGAGCAATTTTTCATATGCCAGTTGGCCACACGTAGGTCTTCTTTTCAAAAGTGTTTGTTCATGTTCTTTGTCCACTTTTTAATAAGGTTGTTTGTGTTTTTGCTTGTACATTTGTTTAAGTCTCTTGTGGATTCTGGATATTAGACTTTTGTCAGATGTATACTTTGCAAATATTTTCTCCCATTCTGTAAATTGCCTGTTTACTCTGATTCTGATGACAATTTCTTTGGCCTTGCAGAATCTCTTTAATTTAATTAGGTCCCATTTGTCAAATTTTGCTTTTGTTGCAATTGCTTTTGGTGTTTTTGTCATGAAATCTTTGCCATTTCCTATGTCCAAAATAGTATTTCCTAGGTTATATTCCAGAGTGTTTATAGTTTTAGGTTTTACATTTTGGTCTTTAATCCATCTTGAGTTGATTTTTGAATGTGGTATAAGGAAGGAGTCCATTTTCAATCTTCTGCACATAGCTAGTCTGTTATCCCAACATCATTTATTGAATAGTGAATCCATTCTCCATTGCTGGTTTTTGTAATCTTTGTCAAAAATCAGATTATTGTAGGTGTGTGGCTGTTCCATTGTTCTATGTATTTGTGTTTACCAGCACCACAGTGCTTTGGTTACTGTAGCCTTGTGGTACAATTTGAAGTTGGGCAATGTTATTCTTCCAGCTTTGTTCTTTTTGCTTAGGATTGCCTTTGCTATTAGGTCTCTTTTTTGGTTCCATATGAATTTTAGAACAGTTTTTCTAGTTCTGTAAAGAATATCATTGGTAGATTGATAAGAACAGCATTGAATCTGTAAGTTGCAATAGGCATTATGGCTATTTTAACAACATTGATTTTTCTTATCCATGAGAATGAATTGTTCTTCCATTTGTTTCTGTCATCTCTGATTTCATTCAGCAATGTTTTGTAATTCTCATTGTAGAGGTTTTTTACCTTCCTGGTTAAGCTGTATTCCTAGGTATATTCTTATTTTTGTGGCAATTGTGAATGAGAATTGTGTTCCTGATTTCACTCTCTGCTTGGGTACTGCTAGTGCATTGGAATGCTACTGAGTTTTGTACATTGATTTTATATCCTGAAATTTTGCTGAAGTTGTTTATCAGATCAAGGGGCTTTTAGGTAGAAATTATGGAATTTTCAAGACATAGAATCATGTCATCTGTAAACAGGGATAGTTTCACTTCCTTTCTTCCTATTTGGATTACTTTTATTTCCTTCTCTTTCCTGATTTCTCTAACCAGGATTGAATACTATATTGAATAGGAGTGGCAAGAGTGGGCATCCTTGTCTTGTTCTGGGTTTCAAGGGGAATGTTTTTGGCTTTTGCCCATTCAGTATGATGTTGGCTGTGGGTTTCTCATAGATGGCTCTTATTATTTTGAAATATGTTTCTTTAATGCATAGTTTATTGAATGTTTTTAACATGAAGGGAAGTCGAATTTTGTCAAAAGCCTTTCATGCATCTATTGAGATAATCGTGTGGTTTTTGTCTTTAGTTCTGTTTATGTGATGACTCACATTTATTGATTTGCATATGTTGAACCAAACTTGCAAACCCAGTGATAAAGCCTACTTGATTGTGGTTGGTTAGCTTTTTCATGTGCTGCTGGATTTGGTTTGCTGGTATTTTGTTGGGGATTTTTGCATCTATGTACATCAAAGATATTGGCCTGAAGTTTTATTTTGTGTGTGTGTGTCTCTGCCAGGTTTTTGATTCAGGATAATCCTGGCCTTATAAAATGAGTTAGGGATGAGTCTCTTCTCTCCATTGTTCTGGAACAGTTTCAATAGGAATGATACCAACTCTTCTTTGTACATCTGGTAGAATGTAGCTGTGAATGTGCCTGGTATTGGGCTTTTTTTGATTCATAGGCTATTTATTATTGATTCAATTTTGGAGCTCACTATTGGTCTGTTAATAGATTTAATTTCTTCCTGGTTCGGTCTTGGGAAGATGTATGTTTCCAAGATAAGGGCAATGATATGGTGCTTTTATTAAAGGAGGCTTCTTTGGCACCACTACTTAAATATTTTCTTTGTTTATCATCCAGAAGATCTCAGGTTGTGAGAAAGGTAAAAATTATTTGGGAAAGTAGGAGAAAGCAGAGTTAGAAAGAAGAACCAGCATGATGCCTCTACCCCAGGCTCTTCAAGAAAACATGTAGAAGTTGAGAATCTGAAAATAGACATTCTTAAATCTGTGCCTGATCACCCACTTGAAAATTTTCATGTGCCACCAAAAGTGTGCTTACCTCATGTGAAGAACATTTGTACTAGTCTATTCTCACATTGTTATAAAGAACTTCCGGAGACTAGGTAATTCATAATGGAAAGAGATATAATTAACTCACAGTTCTGCATGGCTAGGGAGGCCTAAGGAAACTTACAATCATGGCAGAAGGGGAAGCAAACACATCCTTCTTCACATGGCAGCAGGAGAGAGAAGTGCCGAGCAAAGGCGGAAAAGCCCCTTCCCCTTATAAAACCATCAGCTCTTGTGAGAATTCACTATCACAAGAACAGCATGGGGTTAATTGACCCCAGGATTCAATTACCTCCTACTGGTTCCCTCCCATGACACATGGAGATTAGGGGAACTACATTTCAAGGTGAGGTTTGGGTGGGACATGGCCAAACCGTATCACCATTGTATTAGTAGAAGGCATAAATGACTTATTTTCTATATGCCGTTTTGCATGGAACCCACTCTGGTCTTGCCTGCTTTTCCAGAGCAAGCTTGGGACAGTAGGGAAGGATTGCTCACAAAGTAGGGAAGATTATTCCCATGAACAAAGCCATGGGACACACTTTGCTTTATCAGTTATGTACTGCTTCAAATGAAAGAGAGGAAAAGTCAGCACAGTGCAATATAATAACTCAGAGAAGACAAGACTGGGGATAAAGCCAATCAAGAGAGCAGAAAATAAGAGGATTAAATTTGTTCCTGCTACTGCCAGTACCCAGGATTGGCTTGTTTGTCCTTGTACCTTCCTCTGGGAGAATGAGGACAGAATAAGTGAAGGGAACCTTAACTTGTCCCTAAAGTCTGGAGTTGCTACAAGCAAACTAGCATGCTGCTAAAGCAAACAAACCTGAGATTAAACTTTGCTATCAGTAACAAGCTGTTTGACCTAAATCAGGTTACTACTCATCCTCTTTCTTTCATCAGAATAATACGGATAATAATAGTACCTGTCTTCATATTTTGGTGAGGTTTAAATAATTAGGCTGGGCGTGGTGGCTCACGCCTGTAATCTCAGCACTTTGGGAGGCCGAGGCGGGTGGATCATGAGGTCAGGAGATCGAGACCATCCTGGCTAACACGGTGAAACCCCATCTCTACTAAAAATACAAAAAATTAGCGGGGTGTGGTGGTGGGTGCCTGTAGTCCCAGCTACTCGAGAGGCTGAGGCAGGAGAATGGCATGAACCTGGGAGGTGGAGCTTGCAGTGAGCCGAGATCGTGCCACTGCACTCCAGCCTGGGTGGCAGAGTGAGACTCCATCTCAAAAATAAAAAATAAAAATAAAAAAATAATTAAAATTTGCAAATGTTCTGCATGATGCATGGCATACTGTAGATGTTCAGTCAATCCCAGCAACTATTACAGTGCTCATATCTACTTATTGAAATTCAACCTATATTTCCAACTCATTCAAAGGATAGCTCTTCTTTAGAGCTACTACCATCTTCACTCCTTCCCTTAGCTAGTCAATCCAGTCTGTGTAAGTCAGCAGCACTTTATTTATACCTTTGTTTTAGCAGTGTTTCCCAAACCTTACTAATCCTCATAATGTCCAGAGAAGTGTATTGTAAAATACAAATCTTATGCATCTATATTTTGATTCAGTGTATCTCAGCTGGGATCTAAGAATACACATTTTTAAACCCTGAACTGCTATTTCAATAATCAGTCAAGTTTAGGAAACCCTCAACAAAATAATGTTCAATACCTTATTCAAACCTGAGGTCACATAAAATTAAATTTCTGATACTTTAAATGACCATTTCAGTTCAGTTTACTTTTGTCTAAAAGACAGAGGAGTGAATAAATGAAGCTGATAGAAAAGGAGTTTCAGTTTGAGGTTAGTTTTTGTGTAAGAGAAGGGTGAGTTCTACTTCATACACATTGATTTCAACTTTTATTTTATATGCTGAGGGTACATTTGCAGACTTGTTACATGGGAATATTGCGTGATGCTACTGTTTGGAGTATGAATCTCATCAGCTAGGTAGTGAGGATGGTACCCAATAGGCAGTTTTTTAACTGCCTCCTTCAACCTCTAGTGGTCCTCAGTGTCTATTATTCCCATATTTATGTCCATATGTGCTCAAGGTTTAGCTCCCACTTATAAATGAGAACATGCAGTATTTGGTATTCTATTCCTGCATTAATTTGCTTGGGGTTGAGAACTACAGCTGCTTCCATATTGCTGCAAAGGACATGATTTCAATTTTTTTTGCCACTGCATAGTATTCCATGGTGTATATGTATTACATTTTCTTGATCTAATCTATTACTGATGGCACCCAGGTTGATTCTTTGTCTTTGCTAATGTGAATGTAACAGCAATGAACATGCAAGTGCATGAGTCTCTTTGGTAGGATGACGTATTTTCTTTTGAGAATATACTCAATAATGAGATTGTGGGGACAAATGGTAACCCTCTTTTGAGTTAAGAAATTTCCAAGATGCTTTCCACAGTGCCTGAACTAATTTATATTTCTACCAACAGTGTATAAGTATTCCCTGTTCTCTGCAGTCTCACCAGCATCTACTGTTTTTTGTTTTTTGTTTTTTTACTTTTTTGTAATAGCCATTCTGACTGGTGTGAGATTATATCTCATTATGGTTTTGATTTGCATTTATCTGATGACCCGTGAAACTGAGCATTTTTTTCACATATTTATTGGCCATGTGTATGTCTTTTTTAAAAAGTATCTGTTCATATCCCTTGCCTATTTTTAATGGGGTTATTTGTTTTACGCTTGTTGATTTAAGTTCCCTATATTCTGTATATTAGGTCCTTGTCAGATGCATGATTTGTGAATATCTTCTCTCATTCTATAGATTGTTTGCTCTGTTGATAGTTTCTTTTGCTGTGCAGAAGCTCTTTAGTTTAATCATATCCCTTGCCTATTTTTCATTTTGTTGCAATTACTTTTTGGAACTTAGCCAAAAACTTGTTGCCAAAGCCAATGTTGAGAAGAGTATTTCCTAGGTTGTCTTCCAGGATTCTTATAGTTTGAGGTCTTACATTTAAATCTTTAATCCATCTTGAGTTAATTTTTGTGTATGGTGAAATCTTCCACGTATAACTATCGTTATCCCAGCACCATTTATTGAATAAGGAGTCCTTTCCTCACTGCTTGTTTTCATTGGCCTTGTTGAAGATCATATGGCTGTAGATGTGCAGATTTATTTATGAGTTTTGTATCCTCATTTATTTATGAGATTTTTGGTTACTGTAGTCTTGTAATACAGTTTGAAGTCAGATAGTGTGATGCCTCGGCTTTGTTATTTTTGCTTAAGATTGCTTCGGCTCTTCAGGCTCTTTTTGGGTTCTGTGTGAATTTTAGGATAGTTTTTTCTAATTCTGTGAAAAGTAATGTTAGTCATTTTATAGGAATAGCATTGAATCTGTAAATTTCTTTGGGCAGTATGGCCGTTTTTATTATATCAATTTTCCTATCCATAAGCATGGAATGTTTCTCCATTTATGTAGTGACACTCACAGGCTCAAAGTAAAAGGGTGGAGTAAAATCTATCATGCAAATTAAAAACATAAAGGAGCAGGAGCCAGTATTCTTAGATCAGTTATAACAGACTTTAAACCAGTAAAAATTAAGAAGGACAATTAAGGGTGTTACGTAATGATAAAGGGTAAAAATCCAACAAGAAGCTTTAACTAATATGTGTATATATACACTCAACCTTGGAGCACCCAGATTCATGAAACACCTTCTTCCTGGCCTACAATAAAAACTTAGACAATCACATAATAATAGTGGATACCTTCAATATTCCACTTCCAGTGTTAGACAGATCATTGAAGCAAAAAACTAACAGAGAAACTCTGGACTTAAACTTGATGCTTTACCGATTGGACCTAATAGACATCTACAGATCACTCCACACAACAGCCATAGAATATACATTCTTCTCATCTGCCCACAGAACAGATTCTAAGATCAACCATATTCTCAGCCATAAAGCAAGATCCAATAAATTAAAAAAAAAATAAATCATACCAAGCATACTCTTGGACCATGGCACAAAAAAAATAGAAATAAATACCAAGAAGCTCTCCCAAAACTATGCAAACACATAAATATTAAACAACTTACTCCTGAGTAACTCATGGGTGAACATCAAAATTAAGGAAAAAATTTAAAAAATATTTGAAATTAATAAAAATAGAAACAAAATTTACCAAAATCACTGGGATGCAGCCAAAGCAGTGTGAAGAGGAAAGTTTATAGCCCGACACATCTTTATCAAGAAGTTATAAATGTCTCAAATTAAGTCTATCTTTGTACCTACAAAAAAAAAAACTAGAAAAATAAACCAAACCAACTCTGAAGCTAGTGGAAGAAAAGAAATAACTAAAACTAGAGAAGAACTGAATAAAATTGAGATGCAAAAATTCATACAAAGGATGGTTCAATCCAGAGCTTATTCTTCAAAAAAAAAAATAAGATTGATAGACCCCCCAACTAGAGTAATAAAGAAAAAGAAAGAGAAGATCCAAATAAGCACAATCAGAATAAACAAAGGTGACATTACAACTGATCCCACAGGAATACAAAAGGTCTTCAGATACTACTATGAATAACACTATGCACACAAATTAAAAAATCTAGAGGAAATGGTTAAATCTCTGGAAGCACATAGTCTCCCAAGATTGAATCAGGAAGAGATTGAAATCCTGAATAGACTAACATCAACTTCTGAAATTGAATCAGTTATAAAGAACCAATCAACCAAAAAAAGTCCTGGACCAGAGGGATTCACAGCCATATTCTACCAGAATTACAAAGAACTGATACCAATCCTATTGAAAGTATTCCAAAAAGTCAAGGAGAAGGAGTTCCTCCCTAACTCATTCTATGAAGCCAGTATTAGCCTGATACCAAAATCTGGCAGAGAGACAATGAAAGTAAAGAAAACTGCAGACCAATATCCCCCATGAATATAGATGAAAAAATCCTCAAAAAAATATTAGTTATTTGAATCCCACAGCAAATCAAAAAGTTATTACATCACAGTTAAGTAGGCTTTTTTCTGGGATGCAAGATTGGTTCAACATACACAAATCAATAAATGTGATTCACCACAAAAACAAAATTAAAATGAAAAACCATATAATTATGTCAAAAGAAGCAGGAA
Organism: Pan troglodytes; assembly: GCF_028858775.2. NCBI lineage: Eukaryota > Metazoa > Chordata > Mammalia > Primates > Hominidae > Pan > Pan troglodytes. The sequence goes on from NC_072403.2 coordinate 115,877,130, forward strand.
AAACTTTTGATAAAATCCAACATCTCTTCTTGATAAAAACTCTCAACAGACTAGGCATTGGAAGAATATACTTCAAAATAATAAAAGCCATCTATGACAAACCCACAGCCAACATCAAACTGAATGGGCAAAAGCTTGAACCATTACCTTTGAAAACTGGAACAAGGATGTCCACTCTCACCTATTGAACATAGAACTGGAAGTCCTAGCAAGAGAAATCAGGCAAGAGAAAGAAATACAAGGGATCCAAATAGGAAAAGAAGAAGTCAAACTATTTCTCTTCGCTGATGATATAATTCTATTCCTAGAAAACCTCATAGTCTCTGCATAAAACCTCCTTGATCTAATAAACAACTTCAGCAAAGTTTCAGGGTACAAAATCATTGTACAAAAATCAGTAGCATCTCTATAGACCACCAAAGTCCAAGCTGAGAGTAAAATCAAGTAAACAATCCTGTACAATAGCCACAATGAAAATGAAATACCTAGAAATACAGCTAACCAAGGAGGTGAAAGATCTCTACAAGGAGAACTACAAAACATGTTTACTTTAAATTTCCTGAATTATTTGGCTTATCAGCTGAAAGTTACAGTGATAGCAGGTTAATCTTTGACAAGGCAAGTTCATCTTTCATGGTTTGGCACATCGACAACACTTAATGTCAACAGGTACAAACTTCCTAAGAGATGTTTATCTGGGGGTGTACCTAAAGTGAAAAAGTTTACATTAGTATTTTTGAAAATATACTCTTCTTCACCTTACATAATGAATAAAGCCAGGAAGAAGAGGAAAAAGTAAGTGGGAATAAAAGAGGGAGAGGCAGAAGGAGATTCATATTTTTTTGAATGATTGACAAGTGTATTTGTTAAATTTGTATTTTTAGATCATTGTGTCAATAAGGCAAATATTTTCAGTTTCATTATATCTTTCAATCTACATGGAGCATGAGATTCACATCAATCCCTTCCAATATTTTGATAGCAAGATCGTGTACACATTCAAAATAAATATTGCAATAAAACAATTTAGAGAGTGTCATTTCACAAATGGCATAAATTTAACAAAATAAGGCAATAATGATAAGGAGTTAGCAACATTTATGACCATTTTTATATATTAATTATTTTGCCAAATATTCTTTTTAATCATGGAGATACTCTGAGTAAGTAAAGTTAGATGCAATTGTAAGAAGCGGCAATGAAATTTCAAAGTGGAATATAAAGCCAAATATTTTCTACATGCTTTTATTTAACTGGTCGTGCTAATATCTAGTTGAGTCCTCAGGCTAATTTAAAACATAATGTGAATTTTGAAAAATGTAGAAATTTCCCCTAAAGTAAAAGTATTCTGCATGGGCCTAAGAAGTATATGGTATATTGTCATGTTTCTGTCCATTCAAAAAAGAAGAGGAAAGAAAACCTATCTGGCCTTTTTTGACCCAAGATCTTTTAAAAACTTTTGTACAAAGGTCAAGTGAACAGAAGTGAGCTAAAGTTATTAAGTGATCAATTTTAGCTGGAGCGCTTACTGGAAATTAAAATACAGACATTTTCCTCTCCCTCTTGAAAATTATCTTCAAATTAAACGTACATTTAAATATATCACATAACCAATTTCCTCCTGGGGAAAACTAAAGGATAATTTTCAATTTTGATGCTCTTCCTTACTCGTCTTTATTTTGATGACCAATGCTCAGAGCTTAGTTTTGATTATATATTTCCTTCTATATCATATTTCAAAAAGTTTCTTTTTACAATCTCCTGAAATACTACAGGGCAGATTCAAATATGTCCCAAGCAGGCACTGAAGTTTTAATGCATTTTTATGGGAACAAGTCTCAGCCTTTCCAATACAACATTTATTTGTCCAGAAGGATGTTAGTGGAATGCCCTTCTATTTATAGTTTTGTAAACAAATTTTTCCTATACTACAAGTATGTAGAATGATTTACAATTTTCTATTTAATCAATTACTTTATCATGTTATACAAATATTATAAAATGCATGTTGTACAGTTGAATCTTCATTGGGAATAAATCCATTATATTTGCTAATCCAACAATATAACAAATGAAGTTCAAATGGACTATTTTAATTAACACAAGCCTTTCTGAAGTCCAAAACAATGTTATTATTGCCACTTCGATTAATGCTGTCTTGACACAGGTTAAATAAAAATGCTTGCTGCCAATGTTTATAATTCTAATCCCACTACTTGGAACAGCACAAGCACAAGGTGAACAATAAATATATGTTGGATTAATATATTGCAATTATTATTTTTTGTCTTTTACAAAGGATAGTTACAATGAAGTTCTAGCACTACCTTGTTTTTTTACGTGTATAAGCAAATGAGGTCATTTTTAATATGTGCAAAGTGAAATGGAGAAGTAAGGGCAAGAACTCCATGGCCTAAATTTTCTAGACCAATGCAATAAGGTAAGATTTACATGAATAAACTAGATAATTTATTTATTTAACAACACGACTTTATACAGGTAGACAATTTTGGATTTAGTGACACATGTACCAATTCCTGCTTCACTTGATAAAAGATATCATTGCTCTTTCATTTCTTAATTACAAAAAAATCACTCATATGATTGGGTGTTCCCCTATTTGCTTCTTTTCAATGCTATTTCCATCTATTTCAGATACTTGATATTTAAAATTCTAAATTTAAATACCTGAAATTGTTCCCTATAGTTAAATAGTGGACTGAAACTGCTGCGAATGTCCTAATTTGGAGAAATTCATTCTACCTAGGTGAAACCCTCATTTAATTTTATTGTGTTGAATAGGGATTAGAAAACTACTGCCCATGGGCCAAATCTGGCTGCAGCTATTTTTATATGTCCCACCAGCTAAGTACATTTTTCTAAGCGGTTAAAAAAATAAAAACATGACAAATGAAAATCACAGAAAATTCAAATTACCGTGTTCATAAATAAAGATTTATGGGAATACAGCCTCGCTCATTTGTTTGTGTATTGTCTATGGCAGCTTTCACATGACAAGGACAGAGCTGAGTAACAACAAATAACACACATGGCCTAAAATGTTTGCTATTTAACCCTTTATGGAAAAGATTTGTCATCTCCTGGTGTAGAGCATTTATCTCTACTTTCTATCAACATTACAGTATTGGTGTCCTCTTTAGTAGTTGCCTTTGTTCAAACTGATGTAATTTGTGTCATGTTCAGCAAGATTAGAAGATAGGTCCCACTGCTGCAATTACAATGACTCCCCGATATTTGCATTTCACCATTAAAAAATTCTAAACAATAATATTTCTCAGATTTTTAACACTATTTACTCTTTGTGATCAATTTCTGTAATGCCAAATATAGGGACCTATCTCTAGCCTAGCAATTTCCCCAACACCAGTCTGTTAAAGGCTTAAAGGCACTATGTCATCATTGATTTAAATATTTTTTGACAAATATTGGCTGGGTACCGCATCTCATGCCTGTAATCCCAGCACTTTGGGAGACCAAGGCATGTGGATCACCTTAGGTCAGGAGTTCAAGACCAGCCTGGCCAACATGATGAAACCCCATCTCTACTAAAAATACAAAAATTAGCTGGGCATGGTAGCTGGCACCTGTACTCCCAGCTACTTGGGAGGCTGAGGGAGAAGAATTACTTGAACCCGGGAGGTGGAGGTTGCAGTGAGCCGAGATTGCACCACTGCACTCCAACCTGAGCGACAGGGCAAGACTCCATCTCAAAAAATAAATAAATAAATAAATAAATAAATATTTTTTGACAAGTAGAATGATATGTAATTAAAAACCCACCACTGAAATACCATCAACAAATTGAATTACTATGCTCATAAGGCAAATATATAACTGAAGAATTTTCTCAGTGGACTTGCCTGGTGAACTGCATTGTTCTGAACTGTGAAAATGATCATAAGTCCAGTTCTGTAAATGTCACTGTTGAAAAGAGGAAAACTCTGGACCAGTATCAGATATTTATATTTCTTACTGAATATAGTTAATAACAGTGTATTTTATGTTTCAAAAGTGCATGAAGGGTAGATTTTAAATGTTCTCACTGTCTACCCATCAACAGTGGATTGGATAAAGCAAATGTGGTACATATACACCATGGAATACTACACAGCTATAAAAAAGAATAAAATCATGTTTTTGAGGCAACATAGATTCAGCAGGAGGCCATTATCCTAAGTGAATTAACATAGCAACAGGACACCAAATACCACGTATTCTCACTTATAAGTGGGAGCTAAACTTTGGGTACTCATGGACATAAAGATGGCAACAATAGACACTGGGGACTACTAGAGTGGAGAGGAAGGGAGAGGGGCCAGGGATGATAAGCTAACTCTTGGGTACTATGCTCACTACCTGGGTGATGCAATCAACTGTACTATTTATCATTTACCATTTCCCATCATGCAATATACCCATGTAACAAACCTGCACGTGCAACCCCCAAATCTGAAATAAAAGTTGAAATTGTTTTTTAAAAACTGCACACAAAATAGAGCAAACAAGGCATTATGTACCTTTATGATACCATTACGTACATCATATCCTGATGATGAGAGAATACACTACTACCTATGAAGCAGTCTTACCAAAATAGCCAAAAAAAAACTTCTTACCACAAAGAAAAAGCATGTGCAATGGTATGTTAATTAGCCTGATTTAATTAATGTATACAATATATACATGTATCATAACATCACATTGTACCCCATAAATATATATGATTATTACTGTCAATTAAAACTAAAAATATTTTTGAATGTAAAAAAATTAAACTAATGCAGATAGAAATAAGTATTAAATAAGATTTACTAGAGTAATTATTTATTTTTTAAATGATGAGGTATGAAAATGCATTAAGGAAAATCTAAATAATTATATTTACAAATATGAATCATAAATTAATTTGTAAAATAGGCAAATACTTATCTGATTATATGTGAAAATGGACTTTCTAAACAGCTTTTGCTAATAAGTAAGAAAAATATAAGCCACCTGGACAAAAATAGACAAAGTGAAGTATAATACTCAGTATTATTTTCTGTACAATGATGCACATTAGACTGAACAATATAAAACTGAAGTTTCTAAGAGTCAAATATATTTGTTCATCAATAATTTCATATGGCTGATTCTATCACCTAATAGGGGCAGCCTGCTAAAATTTCTGAAAGGATGTGTGAAAATAATAACCTCAGATATAGCATGCCCTCATTTATTTTGTTTTAGAAAAAATAAGAAAATTAAGGAAAGGCTTACAATTTCATTACAATGACTCCATCCACACTGTGTTTAAAAATAACTGATTGGACAAGCCTAAATATTCAACAATAGTGTAAGGATTAGATAAATTATCAAATATCTTTATAGTAGAAGTCTATGTAGCCAATAAAATCAGTGGGAGAAAATTTGATCCTACTAGACCACCAGGAAGTGCTGGGAGGGTGGTAGGAAATGTCTCCTGTTTTTCTGTTCAGTAGCCTGTCCTTCAAATTCTCCTTCTCTAGTCACCCCCACTCTAACATGGTCTTGCTCCACCATGGGGATACTACCTGACTAATATTGCTCATAAGATAGCAAAAAAAAAAAAAAAAAAAAAGAAAGAGAAAAACAAAAAGAAGAAGCTCGTAAAAGCAGAGTAGGTGAGCTCAAACTCACAAACTCATTCACACAGCTCAGGCAGCAGAGCAATTTCATCACAGCAGAGAGAAAGAGGAAGGAAGAGTCTGTGATGTGAAACTGTGATGGTAAGATTCTGGACCAAGGGAAAAGGGAAAAGAACCACAGAATAGCTCAGGGATGGTGGAGGTTGCGAGGGAGATAGAGTGTAGGACTTTATGGCCTGAAGATGAGCTCTGGATGGGATAAATAATAAATATAAATCTTTGGAAGTAAAGACCAATGTAGAAACCACTTTCGGTCACTGGAATTTTTTATTTAAATGTTTACAAAACATGAATGTTTCATAATGAAACATGAATGAAATTTTTTGTTTACTTAAATGTTTATGAAACTAAAAATGGTTTGCTATATTGAGATATTGTCTTGCTTTAGGACATTACCTAGAAATATTTCACAGTATTTAATATTTTCTTTCCATGCCTAAGGTGCTAATAAATAGGAAGGCATTTGTAGTTTTTAGTTTTATTTGCCCTTTGAGTCAAGGGATTTCTAAACATTTGAATCTTTAGGTTTCAAAAAACAGACATGGAACATTGCCCAGTAGTAAAGTATAATAGTAGTAATGGTAGTTATAAAAAATAGTGATAAAACAAAATTTGTAATCAGTTAAAGAGAGAGGGTTATTTGTCATAATAGTCTTTGCAATGAATTATAATGGTTTTTTATTTCAAATAGGAGATTGTGATGATAAAAAAAATTCTAAAATTAGTTTATATTGTTCCATACCTGAATAACAATAAAGAATATAGTAAAACTTCACTCAGGTAAGAAAACAATTTTTTCTTTCTGATAATACCATGGATTGTTTTTGGAAACAAATGTATGCCACAGAATAAGATAAATGTAATATAATGTTAGAAGGGAAGAAAAGAAACTGGAGTTAAGGAAAAAACATATCCTTTTAAGACACAAATGTGAAAAATTCTCAAAATGCTTATAAAATATCCTTAAAGCCCAACTTCACTTGTAACATTTACTGTGGAAACAAGGACCAGTTTTCTTCAAGTCTTAGGTTTTCATGAAGCGCTGCCTGAAATATACTGCAGTGGCCCAGCCCCCACAGCATGGACTTACAGGAAGACCCTTCTCTGTCTGAGTTACAACTTCTATGATGTCTTTCCTCCTGAAAGATGAAGAAAAGCAACTCAGTAAGTCCGAAGTGGAACTAAGCTGTTAAATAATAATTTCACTATATGCAGTTAAATAGGCAAGGAGGATTGTATTCAAGACTATTGCAATAGGAAAAAAAGATTGAACTAAACTCCCTGAAACAAAAGGAAAGAGGGTTTTTAAGTGCTGGTGTGAGCTGCTAAAAAAATGTTGCAGAACTGTAGGGCCAAAGCTGGACAATGTGATTAGGCCATTTGTGATTGCTAATTGCTCCTTTAGAAGTTAGGCTCCTATACTCCCAGACACTGGGAAATAGGGGTGCTAGCTCTCCTAATGACTACATATTATAGGAATGACTCCCAGGTCCTTAAGAAAGACATTCCTGGGATATAGAAGATTTAAATCTCAAAGAAGCAGAGAAAGAATTTACAAGTTTTCTAATGTGAATGCTCTGTAAAGGGAGGTCGGGGTCTATAATTAGAAAGAATTCTGTCTAAAGTATGGTCAAGCTGAGGGAAAAGTTAAGCTGTCTTGGTTAGCTGTCTCATGTGACTTATCAGCACAACACTTGGCCTCCCAATTTATTGAGGTGGAGAAATTACCCAATAGAAGACAGACAAGCCTAGAGTTACAGGTGATATATGCTGGCATGGTGCAATGATACCTAACTCCTTCTTAAGTTCTCTCTATATGTGTTAATAAGCAATGTCACAAGTTAAATTTAACCACAGTCTATATGAAATACCAATAATGCAATAATGGAAAATGATAACTTTTAATATTCAGAGGCAGGAAACCAAAACTGTATTCTGTCTCTAGTCTTATACCTGCCACCAACATACATTTTTTTTTTCTAGCTCAATGGCTTGAAGAAGGGGCATTTTAAGCCAAGTATTTTTCCTTTTATTCCTCCTGATTAACTCTAGAGAACCCTTTAAACAATTTTCCTTACTTATTTGAATTTTGACTTCAAATGCTTTTCATGACTTTAATTAACAATCATGGAAATATTGTCTACTCCAAGTAAACTGTAACTGAGGACTTGGCCTACTTGTTTATCCAAGGTCCCGCTTAATAGCTATATGAGTAAATAGTGTAAGGAAAAAATTGTTTCCTGAGGAATTTTGTTTGTTTTGTTTTGTTTTTTTACTTTCTGGAAGAATAATTTTCCAATGCAGAGACAGTACAACTAAATAAATAGTTAATCCTTCAATTCCTGGAGTGAGATTCATGGGTAGGAACCCCAGCGATAAAACTCATGGCTGTGTACTCTAGGCCAAGTTACTTCATTCTGTGCCTGTTTCCTCCTATCTGAAATAAGGTCATCAATAGAACTTACCCAACAGAGCTATTGTGACAATAACATGAGTTAAGCCATCTAAACCTTCAAATATGGTAAACTGGTACATTGAAAGCCTAATACATGGTAAGCTCATATACTTAGCATCATTTATTCTCTTTCTCTCTTTTTCTTTCTCTTCTTCCCTTCTTTTACCCTTTCCCTTCCTTTCCTTTCTATTTATATCTCGCTTTGTTTTACTTGTGTTGTAAGAAAAGTCACTGCTTAACCATAGTAACAATGCAGACTGTCACATAAAATACTTGGAAAAGTAATTCATTCACAGTAAATGCTAAGTAAGTGCTGCTGTTGATATTATTTTCTTTATTCCTAAAACTTGTATTTCCTATGTGGACTTGGGGTTTATTACCCACATTTCATGTGTTTTTTATTGTAGGTTCTTCAAGTGTTTCATAAGAGTTCAAAGTAAAATATAGATAAAATAAACTATAGCAGAAAATAATTCTCCATGGGTTAGAGGTCAGAAATAACTGTACAAGGTTCTGTAAAACTTACAAGGCACTAAAAATCTTAGAGTCTCTACTCTTTTGAAGTGTATACATTAAGAAGAAAACTTTATAAAATGAAACATAGTACTATGCCCCTAGCACATAAATACCGAGGTTCTGGAATTTTTTAAAGAAATAAATTTTAGTAGCATAATGCAAAAAGTGTATTATGTATCTTTGATAGTAGACTATGTGCCACATGCACAATTTCCTGTAAGTTATTTTGAGTTAAATAAATGTTTGAAATGAATAAGAAAGCATAAAAAAATATGACAAAGCAATGGTATGCTAAGGATACTGAATAAAATAGAGAAGATATAGATTCTAAGTACAGTCCTGCCAATGGATAATTTGTTATGAATTCCCAGGCAAAACACTTTCTCTTTTTGTATCTTATTTTTGTGTCAAACAATGATAACAACACCTGCTCTGCTTACCCAAAGGGATCTTGTGAAGATCAAGTGAGACTATGAATTTGAAAACCATGGTAATACACTATACAAACATATACTAAACAAAGCAGTATACTAACATAACTAGTAGTATAATTAGAAGACTGCATTTTCAAAATGCACTAAATGAGTTGCAGTACCTTAAAAGTCTACAACTTTAAAGGAAACAGATGGATAAGAATAGCTCTTAGATGCCAAATTTACCATGCTGTGTTTTCTTATAGGTATGCCTGAAAATGGGATCTAAAAAGAAATTACGAAATAAAATATCAGGTGTCCAGTAGTAAATTGAAAAAAAAAGACTTACTGCCATTAAAGCAAAAGAATAAAAAATAAACCTAATAAACTATAAACATATTTATCAAATTCATTTATGAGTATTCACAGTAGTAGAGAATTCAGAGGTAGTATTTACCATAGAGTTAAAATTTGGGTGCTCACTGCTTGATATTGTCAATGTAATTAACCTTAACTATTTTTGTTTTGTACATACTGGCCCTTAATCATTTCCATAAATGTATTTCTTCCTTATTGCTATAATGCCCTTTCCACTTTTAGTTGATGAGAATGTTCATAAATGTTTTGGCTTCTACCATCAGATGGAAAGATCTCTTATCTAATTGGCTGTTTTTACAGTATCTCTTAATTACAACAGGTTCTTGCTTGTAATTTCCATTCCATCGGTTTCTTTTCTCTCGATTGCTTCCTATTTATGTCCTATAGACTTTATGAACTTAGAGTCATGTTTATGATACTGAATGGTTATAATGTCTCTTAGAATTAGTGGCAGTAGATTTTTCTAGGTGATGAACTGCTCGAATTATAAATGCCATTTGAATTTAAAATATTCTGGAATTATTATTGAAAAATTATTATTACAACAAGGAATATACCAGCCAATTGTAAGCACATTATATGTGGGTTAATTCTAAAGTTGCAGGGAAGAGGAAGGGGATGTTTGTTTGCTATGCATATTTAAACATCATAAAAGAGTATGATTGTCAAAAACAGATGCTGTCTTCTTGCATAAATTATAAATCATAGGTTTTATAAATAGTTTAAGTATTAGGAAAACTGTGATGGAAAAAGAAATAAAACTGGGACAAGATAATAGGCACATTTCTGAAATATAGAAGACTGAGAGTGCCAGGTTAGAGAAGCCTACTAGATTTGTGTATGTTCTAACATAGAACAAACAAATATTACAGCTCATGTACAGGAGAAGAGGTCCTGGAAAAGCCTGTGGCATAGGCGGAATCTTTTATTCTATGAGTAAACAGAAATAAAGATGTTAAGCTTTTGAATTATTTTTTCATTAGCAACATTTACGTTGCCTCATGCTTCTGACTCAAGTTCACTATGAAATGGAAGATAATGTATATGAATAACAATTTTGCAATCATTTTGCTGCAGATCTGGGCAATTGATTTCTTTTTCATGACATGAGAGGAAGAAATAAACCAAAATCAGATTTTTGTTTTCTGACAAAGTTCTTAGTGCATGCATGTGTGGCTGTGAGGATGCTAGAATATGAGCAGTAAGATTTGAGAGAATGTTGTTTCCTCCACTTCCTTTCAAACTAACCCTGCCCTGACACCCCTTCCTTACCCAGAAAATATAAGTGAAAGTGACAATTATTTCATAAAATCTGAGCACGGTTTTACTCGCAGATTTTGCTCAAACAGAAAAGCTTCAAAAGACAGTGGAGGAGGTTGTGTGGTTAGTAAAAGAGTAAAAAATCCAAGTTGAATTTGTAACCCACAGGTATGGTGTAGATAATGATGATGAAAGAAATAATGAAAGAGCTAGCACTTAGTGACTAGAAAGTGAGAGCTTACTATGTGCCATGCATGGGCTGTGCAAAATGTGCTATTCTGCAACCCCATGTAAATATTGAATATATTGTACAGGCTATATTTTAAATTAAGTCACTCTAAAACTAACCTCCAATTTTGGTGAAAATCTACGTAAACTTTTTTTGGTGCAATGATAGACAAATGGACAGAACTGGCATTTTATTCATATGGATATTATTTTCAGTTTTAATACCTAAAGTTCGGGTCAAAAAATTAAATTGTAAATAAAGGAAAATAAATTATTTTCCTTCAGTGAGCCAGGAACTTAGTTCTAACTCCACAAGTGAGGTATTTTCTCTCTCTTCAGTCACATGGGACCCATTTTTTAGCTTTCCAATCTAATGGATTTCTAGTGGCCTTCCTACGCACCTAGCTATAGAAGAAGTGAATTAGGCAATAGGGAAAACTCAGCTCATTAGGATCCAATGTGCTGTACTCAGAATTAAATTAAATAGTCTCACCTCATCAAACTTAAGAATCCACTATAATACAGACACTGATGAACAAAAGCCATTGTTTCACAATAGAAGATGGCTCTATCTTCCGAATTTTGAATGTACACAATATAACCTCTTTCTTTGATGTTTCCAGTTAATTCACAAGGTCATCAGCATTCTACAAAAGTTGCATTCAAGAGTGTCCTGGGACTGGACTGTTCAACATATTTCAACTTACTTCTTACCAGGTTTCAACCAACTGATTCTCCAAATGTACCTCTGTGCTTAGACTGTAAAACAAAAAACACAATGCAAGATGGAGCTAAGGAAACAGTAGAAGTGAATCAGGGCATAGAGAAAAATGTTAAATTAGAGCTTGTTCAGAGTTCTATTTATTTCTTGAAATAAATTCATATGATTAAAATTCTGGAAAATAGAAAAGTGCTTTTTTTGTTATTTTGTAGCCATTTGCCAAAAAATGATAATTAAAGTCACTGAAAATAATTAGCATACTTAAGAGGAAAAATGACTAACTGGAGTTTTCAGATGAGTGTCAAAATGAGAAGCTTTCAAACCACATAATGAGAGAATTCAAGAAAGTAGGACTGTTTTTATAAGACAAAAGAAGAGTTGAAAGACAGCAAAGACTTTCTTCATGGGGTAACATTTTGAATGAGAAATTAGATCTATTTTCTTAGACTCTACAAGTAAAACTGGAACAATTTGCAGACAATTTCAGTATAATTCTCCAAGTATTTGGTGATTGGATGTTTTTAAGCAGAGAAAACTATTCTAATGTGATAATATTGTAGAAAAAATCCTTTTAGAAACATTGTTTTTGAAAAACACCTGGGGTTTGCCCATTTAATCATGAAAATACTTGTTTATTTTAATTCATTGGTAGAAGCATTACAAATTTCTGTTTTGAAATTTCTGTTTTTGTTGTGTTTGATGAACCACATTAACAATTTGATGGTTTCAGGAGGATGCATTTTAATAATAACCACATGCTGTATGCAGTGACACATTCAGAACACAAGTCAATATGCCTGTTGCTACACCCAAAGTCTCTAAACTATATGTTTTGGTTGGTTTGATGGTTTTATTAATTTTGGGGTATTTTTCTACTGTATTAGTCCATTTTCACACTGCTATGAAAGATTGAATAATTTACAAAGGAAAGAGGTTTAATTGACTCACACTTCTGCATGGCTGTAGAGGCCTCAGGAAACTTACAATCATGGCAGATGGGGAATCAGGCACCTTTATTGTGAAGAATGAGGTGACAGGAGAGAGAAGTGCAAGCAGGGGAAATGCCAGATACTTATAAAACCACCAGCTCTCATGAGAACTCGCTCACTATCACAAGAACAGCATGGGGAGACTGCCGCCATGATTCAGTCACCTCTATTCCTCCACACATGTGGATTACAATCTGAGATGAGATTTGGGTGGGGATAGGGTTTCAGAGCCACACCATATCATTTCACCCCTGGCCTGTCCCAAATCTCCTGTCTTTTCACATTTCAAAATTAATAATGCCTTCCTACGGTCCCCTAGTCTTAACTCATTCCAGCATTAACTTAAAAGTCCACATCCAAAATCTCATCTGAGGTAAGGGAATTCCCTTCCACCTAGGAGCCTGTAAAATCAAATGCAAGTTAGTTACTTTCAAGGTACAATGGAGGTACAGGCATTGGATAAATGCTGTCATTCCAAATGGGAGAGATTGGCCAAAATAAAGCAGCTACAGGCCCCATGCAAGTCTAAAATCCAGCGGGACACTCATTAAATGTTAAGTCTCCGAAATAATCTCCTTTGATTCCATGTCTCACATCCAGGCCATGCTGATACAAGGGGTGGGCTCTCACAGCCTTGGGCAGCTCCTTCACAGGCTGGCATTGAGTGCCTGTGGCTTTTACAGGGGCATGGTGCAAGCTGTCAGTGGATCTACCACTATGGGGTCTGGAGGATGGTGGCCCTCTTCTCACAGCTCCACTAGACATTGCCCCAGTGGGGACTCTGTGTTGGGGCTCCAACCCCACTTTCCCCTTTGCACCACCTTAGTAGAGGTTCTCCATGAGGGCTTCACCCCTGCAGCAGACTTCTGCCTGAACATCCAGGCATTTCCATACATCCTCTGAAATCTAGACAGAGGTTCCCAAACCTCAATTCTTGACTTCTGTGCACTGCAGGCCCAACACCACATGAAAGCTGCCAAGGATTGGGGTTTGGATCATCTGAAGCAATGGTCCTAGCTGTACCTTGGCCCCTTTTAGCCATGACTGGAGCTGAAGCAGCTGGACTCAGGGCACCATGTCCAAGGTGCCCAGAGCAGTGGGGTCCCTGGGCCTGGCTCACAAAACCTATTTTCTTCCTAGGCCTCTGGGCCTGTGATGGGAGGGGCTGCCACAAAGTTCTCCGACATTCCCTGGAGACATTTTCCCTATTGTTTCGGTGATTAACATTTGGCTTCTTGTTACTTATGCAAATTTCTGCAACCAGCTTGAATTTCTCCCCAGAAAATGTGTTTTTCTTCTTCTATTACATTGTCAGGCTGCAAATTTCCCAAACTTTTATTCTTTGCTTCCCTTTTCAATATAAAGTGACAATTTCAAACCATTTATTTGGGTATGCATAAAACTGAATGCTTTCAAAATAATCCAGGTCACATATTGAATGATTTGCTGCTTAGAAATTTCTTTTACCAGGTACCCTAAATCATCTCTCCCAAATTCAAAGTTTTCATTTTACCAGATACCTTAAATCATCTCTCTCAAAGTTCCACAGATGTCTACAGCAGGAGCAAAATGCCACCAGTCTCTTTGCTAAAGCATAGCATGAGTGACCTTTACTCCAGTTCCCAATAAGTTCCTCATCTCCATCTGAGACCACCTCAGCCTGGACTTCATTGTTCACATCACTATCAGCATTTTGGTCAAAACCATTCAACAAGTCTCTAGGAAGTTCAAAACTTCCCCACTTATTCCTGTCTTCTTCTGAGCTCTCCAAACTGTTTCAACTTCTGCCCATTACCCAGTTCCAAAGTCGCTTCCACACTTTCAAGTATCTTTCTAGCAGTGCCCCACCATCTGCAGTACCAATTTATTTTACTAGTCCATTTTCACACTGCTATAAAGAAATACCCAAGACTAGGCAATTTATGAAAGAAAGGAGTTTAATTGACTCACAGTTACACATGACTGGGGAGGCCTCCAGAAACTACAATCATGACAGAAGGGGAAGCAGAAACCTTCTTCTTAAGGCAGCAGGAGAGAGAAGTGCAAGCAGGGGATATGACAGATGCCTATAAAACCATCAGATCTCATGAGAACCCACTCACTATCATGAGAACAGCATGGGGGAAACCATCCCTATGATCCAATCACCTCCCTCCTTTGACACATGGGTATTACAGATCCCTCCCTTGAAATGTGGGGATTACAATTCAAGATGAGATTTGGGTAGGGACACAGAGCAAAACAATATCATCTGTATTTTCACATTATGACTCGTTCTGTATCTTCTATAGTGAGTATGTAAACCAAGCACAAAACTTGTTGAAGATAAGCAAACACAAGCTAAGAGAGGAATTATTCTAACAGTAATACAAACACATTAACTTGAGAGTGCCTTGAACTCAAACTATGTAGTTCCTATGGGCATAAATATATTTAGCAGACTATGCAGTCTACCCAGGGTAATCTGTTATAAATTTCTAATTCAAACTTTAGGACTGGAAAAAGCCTTGAATAATCCTGATTTATCTTCCTTTTTTTTTGTTCTGAGTATATTTTTCTATTTGTCATACTCTACTTTTTCCTTTGATAGAGTATTAATTACTTAAACCTAGCTTTTATTGTTATTTGGGAAAATACTTAGTCTTGGCTCATAAGTTTGTATGAAGTCTACTTTAAATACATTTTTTAATCAATTGCATTTAAAAGAAGTAGCTTATTATAATCTGCCAAATCCTAAAACCTGCTGTTTACCAACTACCAGGAAATTGCTTCTCTTCATATTTTGGTGGCCTGTGGCTTTCCTTTGCTCTCCATTCTGTTTCCTCTATGTTCTCCTGCCTAGCTAGTTAGTTGCCTTAGTGCTCTGACCATATTGGGAAAATAGGAGGTATTTTTTGTATTACTTTTTGGAGAGAAGAATAAACACTTTTAAATTCAATTAATGCTGAAAATAATATGTAAGGAAATGGATACTGCAATACTTCCTTTGTAAGATTACACCCTGTTCATAATAGCTCAGATCTTTACTCCTTAACTATTTGATAGACAATATTTACATGGGTTACAAATGGACTTTGGAGCAACAGTTATAGTAGCTAGGGGTCATTTAAAATTCCCTCCTGGTATTGAGGTTTTCTTCAATAGGGTGTATTGTAAGATATCTGATTTTCTGATTAGGGAGATATGCTGTGCCAGTGATGTAGTTCATATAATTCAGGAAAAAAAATGAATGAAAATGATAGACCATTAAAAGACCAGAAATGAAAGAAAATTAAACCGTATAAATAGATTCTTATCATAGCTTGCCAGCCAGGAGAAACACAGCCACCAAGGAGATGTAGTAAACTGCTCTGTACTTTTTAATTCAGTCACATTTATTAAATATCTAGTTTGTTTCAGGGACTATCCTTAGGTGTTATACATAGGATGCAAAAAAATGGATAAGACTCAATGATTACACAAGTTGAGAAAGATAGGCAGGATGATAATTCAATAATTACAAATATATATATATATATATATATACACACACACACATATATATGACATTAGTTCTAAAACCCTGAACAGACCAACGAGTTCCAAAATTGAATCAGTAATAAAAAACTACCAACCAAAGAAGCCCTAGACCAGATAAATTCACAGCCTTATTCTACCATATGTACAAATAAAAGCTGGTACCAATTCTACTGAAACTATTCCAAAAAAATCAAGGAGGAGAGAATTCTCCCTAACACATTTTACAAAGCCAGCATCACCCTGATACCAAAAACTGGCAGACAACAACAAAAAAGAAAATTATAGGCCAATATCCCTGATGAACATAGATGCAAAAATCTGCAACAAAATACAAACAAACTGAGTCCAGCAGCACATCACAAAGTTAATTCACCATGATCAAGTAGGCTTCATTCCTGAGATAGAAGTTTGGTTCAACATAATGCAAATGAACACCTGTGATCCACCACATAAACAGAATTAGAAACAAAAACTATACGACTATCTCAATAGACGTAAAAAAGGCCTTCAATAAAGTCCAACATCTCTTCATGATAAAAACCCTCAACAAACTAGGCATCGAAGGAACATACTTCAAAATAATAAGAGCCATCCATGACAAACTCATAGCCAACATCATACTGAATGGACAAAATTAGAAGCATTCCCCTTTGGAACTGGAACAAGACAAGGATGCCCACTCGCCACTACTCTTCAACATTGTACTGGTAGTCCTTGCCAGAGCAATCAGGCAAGAAAAAGAAATAAAGTGCATCCAAAGGAAAAGAAGAAGTTATACTCTCTCCATTGATGATATGATTCTATACCTAGAAAGCCCTAAAGTCTCTGCCAAAGGGCTCTGGGAACTGATAAACAATTTCAATGAAGTTTCAGAATACAAAATCAATATACAAAAATTAATAGCATTTCTATACATAAATAATGTTCAAGCTAAGAGCAAAATCAAGAACACAACCCCATTTATGATAGCCACAAAAAATAAAATGCCTACACATATATCTAACCAAGAGGATGAAAGATCTCTGCAAGAACTATAGAACACTACTGAAAGAAATAAGAGAATCTGAGCAAATGGAAAAATATTCCATGCTCATGGGTAAGAAGAATTAATATTATTAAAATATCCATACTGCCAAACTAATCTACAGATTCAATGTTATTCCTATCAAACTATCCATGTCATTTTTCACAGAATTAGAAAAAAAATTCTAAAATTCATATAGAACCAAAAAAAGCCCAAATAGCCAGAGCATTCCTAAGCAAAAAAAGCAAAACCAGAGGCATTACATTACCTGATTTCAAACTATACTATAAGGCAATAGTAACCAAAACAGCATGGTACTGGTACAAAAACAGACACATTGACCAATGGAACGAGTAAAGAACCCAGAAATAAAGCCGCCACACACCTACAGTCATCTGATCTTGACAAAGATGACAAAAATAAGCAATGGGAAAAGGATTCCCTATTCAACAAATGTTGCTGGAATAGCTGACTAGCTATATGCAGAAGAATGAAACTCAAACCCTAACTTTCAAAATTATACAAAAATTAACTGAAGATGGATTCAGGATTTAAATATAAGACCTCAAACTATAATAATCCTAGACAGAAACCAGGAAACCCCATTCTGGACGTCAGTCTTGGGAAATAATTTATGATTAAGTCCTCAAAAGCAATTGCAACCAAAACAAATATTAACAACTAGGATCTAATTAAACTAATGAGCTTCTGCAAAGCCAAAAAAAATCGATAAACAGACAACCAACACTAACATAATGGGAGAAAATATTTGCAAGTATGCATCTGACAAAGGTCTAATATCCAGAATCTGTAAGGTATGTAAATAATTCAACAAGCAAAAAATAAATAATCCCATTAAAAAGTGAGCAAAAGACATGAACAGACACTTCTCAAAAGAAGATATACAAATGGCCAAAAAACATATGAAAAATTGTTCAACAGTACTAACCATCAGAGAGATGCAAATCAAAACTAAAATGAGAAGCCGTCTTACCACAGTCGAAATGGCAATTATTAAAAAGTTAAAAAGCAATAGATATTGATGAGGCTGTAGATAAAAGGGAATGCTTATCCACTGCTGATGGGAATGTAAATAAATTAAGCCACTGTGGAAAGCAGTTTGGAGATTTCTTGGAGAACTTAAAACAGAACAGCCATTTGACCCAGGAATACTCTTTCTGGATGTATGTCCATGACAGAATTAATTATTCTATCAAAAAGACACATGCATCTATATGTTCATTGCAGCACTGTTTAAAATAACAAAGACATGGAATAAACCCAAATGTCCATCAATGATTGATTGGATAAAGAAAACCTAGTACAAATACACTATGGAATACTATGCAGCCATGAAAAACAATGAAATCATGTCCTTTACAGAAACATAGGTGCAGCTGGAGGCCATTATCCAAAGCAAATTAATGCAGAAACAGAAAACCAAATACCACATGTTCACACTTATAAATGAGAGCTAAACATTAGGTACTCATGGACATAAAGATGGCAACAATAGACACTGGGGACTAGTAGAGGAGGGAGGGAGAGGGACAAATGTTGAAAAAATAACTATAACTATTGGATATTATGCTCACTACCTTAGTGGTGGTATCATTCATATCCCAAACCTCAGCGTCAGGCAATATACCTGCAACAAACCTGCACATGTATCCCATGAATCTAAAATAAAATTGAAATTATATATTTAAAGAAAAGATTCTAGTTCTGGACAGAGAAGGAAGGTGATGTTGGGGATGACATCAGAACTGTGTGTTGAAGGATGAATGGGAATTTTTCAAGTGTGTAAAGCTAAAGAAAGACAATAAAGGGAGAAAGACTAGCATGCATGAAGAGTTAGAGGTATCAAAATGTAGGGCTGCAATTCTGAGCAGCTTCCTACGGCTTAACTAGGTATCCTGGGATAAGAGGTGAGGGTAAAAAGGTAGACAGAAACCAAATCATAAAGAACCACAAGACACAACGGGCCATATAATGTAAGATAGTCATTTAGCTTTTATTTGGTGAGAGGTAGGCATCTATTGAAGGTCTCACAAAGTGGCAATTTGGGAAAATAGGAGGTAAGGAGACAAAGTAGAATTGAAAAGCTGAAATAGCCGGGTGCGGTGGCTCATGCCTGTAATCCCAGCACTTTGGGAGGCCGAGGCTGGCGGATCACGAGGTCAGGAGATCAAGACCATCCTGGCTAACACGGTGAAACCCCGTCTCTACTAAAAAACTACAAAAAAAATTAGCGGGGCGTGGTGGTGGGTGCCTGTAGTCCCAGCTACTCGGGAGGCTGAGGCAGATAATTGCTTGAACCCAAGAGGCGGAGTTTGCGGTGAGCCAAGATCGCACCACTACACTCCAGCCTGGGTGACAGAGCAAGACTCAGTATCAAAAAAAAAAAAAAAAAGGAAAAGAAAGAAAGAAAAGCTGAAATAGCTGTAACAAAGAGTATGATGAAATATATTCATGATGAAAATGGACTCTCACATTCTCTACCACAAGAAAGTTAGCTGAGTTGTGCATCAAAGTTCCCCACGTAACAATGGAACAAAACTTTGATTAGTCAGCATCTCCTCTCTGTGTTACAATGTTTATGAGATCATCCTGATATTTTGCATTGACAGTTGTTTTCTATAACTGACACAAGGTCTCTAGCTGTAAATTCTGATGCACACTGACCCCACTGTGATCTTGTTAAAAACTTTCAACAGAACTGTATCATGCATTGCCAGAGCAAAGCTCCTTAAAGTTTAACAAAGGACAAGTAATGCACACATGCTACTGGTTTTGTTCTAAAAGCTGGTGAAGCAAGAACTCTTTAGGCCATCCATCTTTCTATGATCAGACCAAGTGTCTCATTCCAATCAAAGATTGTTCCCAACAAACATGCTTTATATTGGTTATGGGAATGAAAGCTTACATAGAACTCCAAGAAAATGACAATTTTATTTCTTCATTTCTCCTTTATTGAACACCAAAAAGATATTGTAAATAGTCACTATGATCTAGGCTGTCACAACACCTATACTACAAAAACAAAGTATTTTTCAATACTGTCCTTTTCAGAGTAAATAGAAATAGCACCTTATTTTGTTTGCTGAAATTTTACCCATAGATTGTCAGTTTTGTATCAAAAGAAAAATGCCCTTTATATTGCATGAAATAATCAAGAGAGCTAAACAGATACAACACTACATTTTCCACTGTGTAAAATAATCCAAAGAGAATTATGCAGTAAATCAAATGTTTTAATATTGTGGTACACACCATGACCCAAGAATTTTTGTTTTCTTTCCCTTTTCTTTTCACCAATGTATCCCAACTGAAATGCATTCTTTACTAACATAGTTTCAAAATCACATGCTTAGGTTTTATTTACACACTAGCTATATCTGACTAAATGGCAAATTTTCAGTTGTAGGCAAAAACTGAGTTTAAAATGCAGTGAAACTTTAATTTTTCTACTTGAAAATAAGAAAACAAATTATGGAATAACATGAAATTAATGAAGTCGATGTGATGTTTACTTTAAACGACTCCAGGAGATATTTGGATAAAAGAAAAAATCAATCTATAAAAGCAGAAATATTTCCCATGTACATATAAAAGTGAAAACGAATTATGTTTATGTTTCACAAGTTAAATGACAAAAACTTTTTTTCTATGTTGCTATTTGCAATTCTAAAAATCTATAGCTAAAGTAAAAGGGAAAATTCTTTTTTTAGTTCAAGATTCCTAGCTTTACTCTGGAGAACTAATTAATACTTCCTCACCAATCTCACTCAATACTGAGCAGTTTTAGAACTTTGAAGATGATTGTGTGTGTGTGTGTGTGTGTTCATTTCTCTACATTATGCACTTCTCTGAGCTGCTATTAATTGTCATCTGTTCAACATGTTTTTACCAAATGTTTACTACAAGTTACACACTCCTAGATTCTGTGTGCTCAAATAAACTTAGTGCTATGAGCAGAATATCTAGTGAAGAATGTTTATATTAGAAATCATTACCACCAATATTAGCATGTGGCACAGCTTCATTCTCACATTGCCTAGGCGCTAAGTATTCTGATATATTTATACATATTTTTTCTTTAGAGCTTAACAATAATAGTGGTTTCACAGGAAACAAATTACTACTATTATTCAACAAATTCTAACACAATTTTACACAACAACAACAACAAATTTGTTGTTTATATAACATTAAAGTGATTCAATGGGGTTATATCCTTTCCACCTAAACAGTGTTAGGTATTATACTGTAGGCAGAGGTGAAATCCGTTGACTGCTCTTAACAGCATGCATTATTATTGGAAATCAGGCCACAAAGAGAAGGAAAATGAAGAACTTTGTGCTTTTTTTTTCATTTTCAAGCAACACATTTCAGAAACACAGAGGAACAATTCTCCTATTGAGAGAGTATAGTTAACAAGAAGGTTCTATAGAATTGGGCCTTGAAAAATGGATAAGTGATCATGTGATAGAGCTAAAAGGGAAAACCATGATAGGCTGAATAAGTGAAGTTAATACAGGCATGGAGATAAGACAGGAAATGACTGCACTAAAGAAATACATCCACAATAATATTAGAAGTTGTGTCTAAATGGAGAAAGCCATGAGAGATATTCAGAATGTCACTGAATATAATTTAAAATAAGCAATAGTGTGTTAGACAGAAAATATATGAAAAAAATGCAAGATTCCTTTAAATCCAAAGATGTTTAGACCTTGTTGGGAATGAATGTATATACCTTTACATCTAAAGAAATACAAAATTCAATCAAGTAAATAGAAGTAGACTGGATAAAGTTTGCAGTCTTTGGTTATTAGAAGTAAGGATTAAATAACCTAGATTTGAAACTAAGGGGGATTATGTGACTGCCTTCATTTTTGGTGGTCTACTTCAAATTATGGAGTCACTAATATGGCAACTATATATAGGTCTCAGTACATTCTCTCAGCATTGAATGCAAAAATTCAGTCACATATAAGCTGCCACGTTCCGTCATTTAGTAAGCCATAGGAACTGAGAAGGCAAACTCAGAAAATTTGCATGAAAAGTACATTAATTATCTATTGCTACATAAACAAATTACCTCGAAGTTTAGCAGCTTAAAATAACCTTTATTATTACACCCAATTTCTTAGGGCAGGAATCAGAGTAGCTTAATTAGATGATTCTGGTTCAGAGTCTCATGAGGATGCAATGAAGCCATTGGCTGGAACTCAGTCATCTGGAGACTCAACCAGCACTAGATCAAATGTTATTCTCATTCACATGGTTGTTGGCAGGACTCAGTTCCTCACTGGCTATTCACTAAAGCTCTTAGTTCCTCACTATAATGGCTTCTTCACAGGGCTGTTTCCTCATCACAAAGCAGCCAGCTTCTTCCACCATGAGTAATCCAAGAGCAAAAGAATAATGTGTAGATTTTAAGTGTGTTAAATGTTTAGGCCAATTTGGGCTTATTAATGTAAGTTATTCTGGCAATTCCAACTAAAATATATAACTGACTAATACAAATTTGTGATTTTAAGAAGAAATTTTAACAAGTGTTATATTATGTTGGATCATTTGAGAATAAATATATTAGTATATTATAGTTATTAAACTTATGGAAGTGTTTTTTTACAGTAGTCAATTTATATATTTTAAAATAAATTACATATAAAATGCATAAATGCAGTTTAAAATATTTGAAATTGTGATTTGTATTAATCAACAGGCTTACTACAAGTGGTTGTTAAAATGTATTAAGTCTATAAGCAGACTATTTAGATTTTTAACCTAAATTTGGAAGCTTAAGGGAGAACTTAGATTTTAATGTGGAAGTTTAATAAATCAAGCAAACACACATTAACTTTCTGATTTAATATTTTAAAATAATTTCAACACAAATAACTAGCAAGAATACCACAAAGGGCTCACATGGACTCTATCCAGATTCCACAATTTTGTAACATGTTCTATATTTGCCTTATAAACACTCTCCCTTCTAGTGTCAGATCAAATCCAGGATCAGGTCATGTATTAGTTGTGTCTTTACATATAGTATATATGTGCATATGTGTCTGTGTATGTGTGTATAATGTCAGTTCACATCTACACCTGTGATTTTAATCCAATACCATAGGCTTTTAAAAATTCTTTACCCTTTCCATATCTGTTTGCCCCTTCTCTAACAGTGAGAAATCTAGTTCCCATTACACTCAATATATCAATTTATTTGCATAGTACTAAAAATGTAACCAAAATCCTTACCAGGCAGGCCAGCACCTCCTACACTTTCTGCAGAATTTGTCGGTGCAGATGAATCTTCTCTGACTAACCATTGCCTGATCTTGTCATCTCATTGAGGTTGTGCAGGCCATGTAAGACCTGTCATCATTCCAAGTGATATATTAATAGTTAAAATGATATAATACTTTATGCAATTTGTGAAATAAAAATTTTGAATACATTCCTTTATTTTAATAAGAAGTGTTCAATGTATAAATTTTATACAAGCATCATCTAAGAAGCTTTGGCCAACATGGCTCTTTCTGTTATAAAACTGGCCTTAGACACAGTATGGAATTAAAATTCCTTGAGCACATCTAATTGTCTGGAAAATGACGGTTAATAAGGAAATGGGGCAACCACTTACTTAATATCTCTTGGGCTCAGATTACTCTCAATCTGTAAATTGGGGATAATTGTTTTGCAACCAGTCTCTGAATTAACAGAGTTTAGTGCTGAGGGAAATTAAGTGCTGCCGCATAATGAAGTAAAAAAGGAAAAGGAGACATCAAGTGGTTTTGATGTCACTACCCCTACATCCACCAGAGCAGCACTTACTGGTCTATTTTATATGGTGGACTTTTACTTTGCTAGAGTCCCATGGCTAGAGTTAAGTGGTAGGAAACCACTGGCCTAGCACTACCATTCATTCTATGCATTACTAGACAGTTTTGTTTAAAGTCCTTCCTTTATTCATTAAATCTGCTCCATTGTGCCTAGCAATGAGCTTTAGTAGAAAAAAAGTAGAAAACCATGCATTGACTTGGAATCATTACATAAATTAGAATGCCTACTCCACAGCATAATTTTGAGAACTTAAATAAGATGATGTATGTTGCATCAAGCACAAGGAAGTTTAGAATACGCAATCGATAAATTTAATTATTTTCTTGTTTTTTCTAGCACATTGCTGAGCTTCTAGTTGGTTCTTAATAGGTATTTGTTAAGATGAATTACATCTCAGCATCTTGCCACTTAATACTTACCTGTCCTGATTTCAGATAGCTTTTGTTGAAGGTTTACAACCAATTCATTTTGACCAGTATTTCCAAACAAGTTAGCTGAATTATAATTTGCTTCTTATAGCTGGTTCTTTGTAGTAGTAGGAGTGGGGAAGGACAGGAAGATATCCAGAACATTTGAAGTTAAAGTTAACCACTGAGATTAAGTTAAGTTAGGGAAAATCAACATGTAATAAATGAAATGCAGCATCTATTAAGTAATTCACCTTAAATGATATTAGTAGCTAAGATATATTGAATATTTTCTCTGTGCCAGGTATTTAGCAAAGCCTTTTATAAACAATTCATGAAATAGGCACTGTTATCAGTCTTATTTTACAAAAATAATTTGCCCAAGGTTACACAACTAGGAGTAACTGGATTCCAATCCTGACAGTCAGATTTCAATTTGCACACTTAACTAATCAACCTAGCATATAATATGTGAATAGAAGTTTGATTTCCAAAAGAAATTGTTAAAAGTATTAAGTATTTATTAAGCTAATATGGTGTGCCAGATAGTGTAGTAAGTGCTAGAGATATGGCAGTGGAATATACATTGCCTCTTCTCTAGTAAGATGTGCTGAGAAACATAAACACAAAAATAACAAAATTTTCATCATGATAAAAATGAATATATTGACATATGTAATCGACAGTTTTGTCAGTTGCATTATACTTAGTCCCAACTAGAAGTTTCTTAATAAAAGCAGGATGATATGTAAGAAAAAGGGAAAGTTTAAGAGAAACACTTTTTCAGTTGGTCATGAGCCTTGTCTAGGAGAGGAGATGACATAACCAAGGAGGTTTCCTGGGCAGGTATCTCTGAAATGGAATGGATCTACTAGACTATCAGATCTCAGTGACATTAACCATCAAAAATGCATAATACCCTCGATTTTCTAATTATAAATGATTAAAGGAGCATTGTAATTCATGCATTATTTAGGCTATTAAGAGTTTAGTTTGAACAAACCCACTATAGCTTTGTCAGTTTTTGGTGAACTAAACAACAAATAAATAAGCTTTTTATTATGCAAAGACAGAGAACAGACAGAAATACAGTAAATCCACAGAGTGTCTAGCACCCTGTAGAGGGAGGTGTTTTCTGGGTAACCAGTTGGGTTCTGGAAATACTGGCTCTCTCTCCTCTATCTTGCTGCTTTCTTAGTGTAGCATTTTCTCTTCTTCTTCATTAATTTCCCTTCTCCAAAATGTTAGGCGTATTTTCTTCTTGGGTAGCACCAGTCAAATCGGTAATTCTGGCTGTTCTCACTAATTCCTGCTAGTTTAACTTTTCACCAATGCCTGCTAGTTTAACTTTTCACCAGCACCTTTATTAAGTACATTACAAACACCTTTACTTAAGCATGTGCACATGTTCATGTGCACTCACACACACGCACACACCTGTCTCCTTGATTCTCGCATCCTATTAATAACACTTAATATTAAGCAATCTTAAATTATAGTGCAGACTCCCAACCAAATTCACATTGATTTTAAATTAATGAGGTGACAGGTTAGAATTTTATCACAAAGACTAAGCTTCTCCTTTCACTACCTTTAGAAAGCAAAGAGGAAAAAAATTAAACTCTTCAAAATCCAATCTATCACCTTATCTCTTTGGCTAATACTTCCAAGGCATTCATCAAGACCAGCACTGCTCAGAGAGAACTATTTATGCCCTGCTAATGGACTAGGCTTTTATTCAAATCGTGGCTAGAACATACTAATGGCATTGCACAGACCTGCTGATTTGCCTTGGGATAAAATAATCCAGCTTAACATCAACAAAATAAACACCCTTTTAAAGCACTGCTTGAACTTAATATTCACTCTAAAGTATATAATTCAGTGTTCTCTCTTATGAAATATAGTTGCTCTATGCAAATTTTTGAAATGTTAAGTTTTGTCTTCAATTCTATTTATGCTGATCTCCATATTGTTGGACATTTAATCTCTTCAGAGCACTTGTATTCAACCGTGTAAAGAAATGCTCTTATAACTTGTCAAATTTTCAATAATGGCTTCTTCAGGTAATAAAACTATTCATGTAAACACCAGGATGTGTTTTGTGTTACTTCCTGGGAAACAACTTGATACTGGAGGAAACAGGAAGAAAATTAAATAATCTCATTCTAATAATTTACCTATCATCAAGGTCACAGAAATAATTAAGCACATTGACAAATATAATGCTTTTTTGTTTCCTTATACACTATATATGCATACTCCTAATTCAAAGAAGTATGAGGGATGAGGTTATTGTTGAAATGAATTGACATTCTTACAAACAAGGTAACACACAGGTCTTTAAAGAGAAAATATTAGATTAGAGTAAAATTAGATTTCCATTAGATTAAAATTAGCTCTATTAGTATTAATAAATATTAATATAAAAGTGTACAAAATATAATTAAGCCTCCTTACCCTAGTATTGACATGCATGTCCATTTGGATGAGAAATGGTGTTAATGCTGAGGTTTGAGAATAACACTGACTGTTCTTCTGAAGTTAATTTAATTTAGTCATGGACAGAAACATGGATTACTATGACACTTGACCTATAATATCAAAAACTTAAAAATGAAAAGAAACCCCGGCATGAAATAGCAAACCTGCTCAAATTTTTCAAGTAGAGCATAACTACAAGGGTCCTGATTTATTCATTTTTCTACATGAAGGAAAACTGCCTTGAGAAAAAATATATGTTCTTATTTTAACACTTCTGAAAATAACACCGTTGTTCTCGATTGGAAGCTAATTTTGAATTGTAATGGCAATTACTAAAGTGAACTAGAAAAAGAAATATGGATAACATCGTTTCCATGGTTACAACCAATTGTGTTGTCTGATTGAGGTTCCCGAATGTAGGTTTTGTAACCAGCTGCACCGGAACCACCTGAAGCACTTGTTAAAAGCACCAATTCCTGAGTTCTATTTATTAAAAAAGAACCCAAAGTACTGTTCAAAAAGCTCCACAGATAATTATTATCTTCACCTAGTTTTTAGCACTATTGAGCACATTCCAATATTTCTTCCCTCCATTCGCTCATCTGTAAAGTACTCAAGGGAATAATTACTAATAAATATTTTAGAGTCAATAGAAAGAAATCAATTGAGATTACATATAAAATTGATGATCATAACTGCAATACTGAACAACAGCCTAGATCCATACATCCATAGCAGGGTCATTGCAGGGGGACAGGATGTAAAAGCTATGCTAATCATGGGATTACTTTGACTGTGAGGATGGGAAAGGGGTCTCCTTTTGGAAAGCATATATGTACCTTGGTTACAGCTAGTGAAAATGTGGGCTGGAAAAAGGAGCCAGCAAGAAACACGCAGAAAGTTTTGAGAGAAAAGAGACACGGGGAAAATGAGCTGATCCCTTCCAACACGGAAATACTAAGGTAATGTTCCTTTTTCTCTGGTAGAAGCCACTGAAATACAGAGTTGGAAATACTGGGGAGCAAGAGTGCAAATTTGTATAATATATCCAAAAGATAGTTGTAAAAACCCTGGAGGACTCAAGATTATCATAAGAGGAATGACGAGAGGGAAGAAAAGGGAGTATTTTCAACAGAAGCTATATGGCAGTCCAAAACATTTAATTGAAACATTCAAAAGTAGATGTGTCTGTGTTTTACAATCTGAGCTGGGGAGTGGAACACAATGTTTAAATTAGTTCCTTTTCCAATTACATAGATTTCATTATTCTATATTGTCATAGTAACTCTTGCCTACATCAACAATACACACTATGTGATATGGTTTGGATGTGTCCCCACCCAAATCTCATCTTGAATTCCCACATGTTGTGGGAGGGACCCGGTGGGAGGTGATCAAATTATGGGGGTGGGTCTTTCCTGCACTGTTCTTGTGATAGTGAATAACTCTCATGAGATCTGATGGCTTTATAAGACAGAGTTTACCTGAACAAGTTTTTGTTTTGTTTTTTTTTTTGCCTTCTGCCATCCATGTAAGATGTGACTTACTCCTCTTTGCCTTCCACCATGACTGTGAGGCCTCCTCAGCCATGTGGAACTGTAAGTCCAATTAAATCTTTCTTTTGTAAATTGCCTGGTCTTGGGTATGTCTTTATCAGCAGCATAAAAACGAACTAATACACCTTGTCAGCAAAAGTGCCAGCCAGCCCTTCTGTTGTTCTGGTCGATTATTTGTCATGTCACTCTGAGCCTTTCTGTACATGAAGGTCCCTTTAACGTCAGCAACAAATTGAGGCTTATAATTAATAGGATCCCAGATCAGGAGGCTCAGGAAAACTTTAGGGGATGGGACACAACATTATTGCTCATCTAGAAATTTCCTTAAGGCTAGATATCAAAGGAAATGGTGTGTCTTCTTCTTATGTCACACCAGAAAGTACAGAGAATGTACCTTTAGGGAAAGTCATAGGTGAGAGCAGAACAAAAGAATGGCTTCTCTCTGCTCTTTTTGTACAACATGATTTCTTGCAAACAGAAGAAAAATACTGGCCCATGAATTTGTAGCTTGTAAAAGTTTCTATAAAGTGATGAACTCTGAAAAGTATAAGATTTTTGCTTGCTTTATAAATCTGCAATACCATCTTAGTATCTGTATTTTTTTCTCCCATCGCTGGCTAATACGCTGCCATTTGATACTTAAGCTGGAGATGCACTCCTTGTAACCATCTACTTTTCATAAGAAATCATTAGAGATGTAATGTAAAAATCTACCTTGATTACAAACATGCACATTTTCCATGCTGCTAATATAAAATAAATGTCATACATCTGACCAGCTTTTCTTGCCAAAAGAGTTGATATTAAGGAGTCATTAAGAAAACCTAAATCACGGACCATTATTCATTCAACAGTCAAAAAAAAAAAAAGCGTCTGTGTCTTAGACGCTATTAACGCATGCTGAATGCCAGTTATAATGATCCCATTAAATCAGATGTGATGAATAGTTCATGATGTCTGACTTTATGTTATTTCTGGAACTTCTGTTTATATTCTTTCTGGAAATAATGGTCCAAGGCCTTATCTGCCTGGGGGCTTTACTGCCTTTTTTTTTTTTTTTTTTTTTTTGATTCTAGCTCCAGGGAGCTATATTTTTCTATCCAGACGCTGAAGACAGAAAGGTCATCTCAAAAACAGTGTTAAGAGGCCATTGTTTTTTGCCTTCTTAAACCAGAGGTGGAAAATGAACAAGAGATCTTTCTGAGCGCAAAAAGATATAACCTAAAAGCCTTTCAGCACCCGTCCCATATTTCATTCATTATGTTCATTGTTCTGGCGGCAAACATTTCCTGTTCTACTCTCATTGTAATCCTTCCATCTCCAGTAGTTTGTCTGGGGGATGTAGTTACTGTGCAGTATCAAAAGCAGTCAATTAAGGTGATTTTTAAGAGCTATCTCGTGAAGCAGGAACTCTTTGTTTAGTGCTGTCAACCCAATAACAAATGAAGATTAAATAGTGGTTCATCTGGGCAGGATGGCGTGAGGCTTGGAATTCTTTATTTAACAAGTAGGCTTTCCACAGTACCTACCTTGTCAGGGATTGCTGCTGAGTCTACCAGAACTCAGGAGGCCCAGATAAACAGAAACTATGTTTGAGGACAAGAGGAGAAGAACTAAGGAATTTTATGCATGCTAACAGAGATCGAGAAAGTATTTCTCGTTAGTTTGGCATGCATATAGAGAGACTTCTAAGAAAATGAATGATGCCAAAGAGGTTATAGTGATTAGAATGAAACTGGAGCCCTAACCAGAAGGAAGCAAAGACACTAGCATGAATTTCCAAGGAACTATATATATAAGAAATATGCCAGCATTCTTTTGATAGGTAACAAATTATTGGGAAATGAAAAGACTCCAAAAGAAAAAAAAAGGGGGAGGGTAGGGGGAAGAAGAGAAACACTACAAGGAGAGACAAAATAGGCAATGAAAATATTTGGGAGGGGATTTAATCAGTAACCAAAAGTCGAAATTTAAAACTTGCCCCATCTCTTTTTTGATACCTGGTGCACACACAGAAAAATGTTACCTGTGTTATCCTAAATGTAAACTGGGCCTAAAGTATTAGTGCAATAATCCCCTCTTATCTACAGGGATCCAAGATCCCCAGCGGATCCCTGAAACCTCAGATAGCACCAAACGCTATATATGCTATGTTTTTTCTATCTGATGATGGAGATGACAACTAAGTGACTAATGCGGGCAGGTCATACATACAGTGTGAGCAGGCTGGACAAAGGAATGATTCACTTCCCGCACAAGATTGCATGAGATTTCATCTCGCTACTCAGAAGGGCATGCAATTTAAAAGTTTTGACATTCACAGTGACACCTGGAAAAAGAACCATGGGTCACTTTGCAAATATATGATAGTGGTAAGAGGTCCTAAATAGGTGAAAAGGATCAGACAGGCCTAGAGTAAGTCAAGATTCAGGGTTTGGATCTCCATTGCCATAAAACAGATAGGCATCTTCCTAGCTGTTGTCCGGTTTCAGTTATTCATGAAATGCCTTCTCTCCTCCTTCTTTCCTAAAATGTATCATTTAAAATGCTGCTCTGTGTAGTAAGAAGATAAGAGTTTGATGAGATAAAGTTGCAACAGCTAAAAAAGGAGTTTAGTGAATGAGAGCAGTTCACAGACTGTGCAAATTGTCTGTTAAGTGGCACTTTATGGTTCAGCAGAATCCATGAGAGTTCTATCTGGAATTTCTATCAGGCCCCATTCAGCAGGAGCTGGTTCCCTGGAACCCAGCATTTAAAAAACAACAACAACAAAAAATTGGTGTCGTGTCTATCTTCCTGGATAAACAATGACAGCTTCAACCCATTTGAGCTACCTTCCTGAAAAATGCCATCAATTATCCCCAAGTGTGGATTAAAGGATATAGTTCTAGGGAGATAAACCTTCTAAAATGTTGTCTAAAACAAACAAACAAGCTTATAAATTATTTCTGGAATTTTCTTTTTAACATTTTAGACCAGGAATGAGCATGGGTAACTGAAACTGTGGAAAAAGAAACCTCAGATAAGAGTGAACTACTATAAGCAACAGTAATATTTATTGATGCAAAAGTAATCATTAATAAATAGATTTTGTACATAATGTGTTAATGAATGCATAGGAGAAGTTGATTGAATCAGGCTTTCTTATTCCGTGAGAAAATCATAGACTCTTTGTGCTCAAAGAAACTTCGAAGTGACCTTGTCCAGCTACCACCTATGTATATGCTTGAATCAAGTTCCATGGGTCACAATTACCAATTGCTGACAAGACACCTAGATAAGAAAGTTACAGAGAATTCCTGTAACAATATTGCCCAAAATAATAATTAGAGATTTGATGTATGTTAGTTACATTAAGGTCCTTTTGATGAACAATCCCTATCCAATCCTTATTGGAGAAATATAATTACAAACAAAATCTCCCAACCCAGAAATCCTCTCCACAAAGGCAGCAGAGAGAAAAAACACTTTTGTTATTGAATGAGCATTAAGCCAGAATGCGATATATGCATCACAGGCAATCCACTACATGATTACAAAGAAGAAAGAAATTCACCTTTTTATATAGTCAAGTACATACAACCCATTACATACAAGTGTTCAAGATAAATAATAACTGGCGCTCAAGTAAGAAGGCCTGACAGCGCCATTTGTGACACATAGTTTATGCTAATTTTACCTGGTAGTTGGGGTGACCATCTATGTTAGCTAATTGACTTTATCCAGAGGAAAAACAAACTTCTCATATCTTTATGACATGGGTAGTTTTGCAACTTAGAGCAATGCACTCACAGAAGTTGGGATCCTATCCTCCCCCAGAAACTGAGACAGGAGTTTACATTTCAAAGAGCTGGTTCCCAGGTCTTGATAAAAGACATTACTGGGTCATAAAGCTGACAAAAGCCATCTTCAAAATGTTTTACATACATTTTCAAAGAGAGAGGAAAGTACTTACAAGGTTTCTAAAGTAAATGCTCTGAGAAAAAGGAGGGGGTGGAAATCTTATTAAGCCTATTATTTGTAAATTTGTATTTGTCCCTCCACCCTCCAGGTGTCCTTCCACCTTCCTGCTTAACTTTCCTCAGATTACCTCCAAATCAGCCCAACTCTTCACCTGCTGATCTTCCAACAATTCTTTCTAGAGTGTCTGGTGTTATCTGAAGTATTAGGCGGAGGATCTGTTAGGCTCTGAAACTGGAACCAAAATGTGTTTTGGAATATGCCTTTTAAAAATGGGTAAAGGATTCATTGCCTTCAGGATCTTCTCATTTTGCATTGCCAAGAAATCCCTCTACAGGTGTAACCATCTGCTAAAATTCTCTGTCCACTTCTCGACATATTTCTGATAATATCGCCTTCCTTACATCCTTCTAAAGGGATTCTCATTTTCTCCACACCCCATTTATCAGATCCAGCATTCTCCTGGATCCCTGTTGCCAATTTCCAGCCCATTCTTCTGAAAGCTTCCTTTAATAACTCATCCTCCTCTGGTCTGTGAAATCTAGTCATCTATCCCACATTTTTCAACCATTTTGTTCACCATCCACTGACACCCAGTCATTTTTCCCATAAAGGGAGGTAACAAAAATGGCTATACTTATGAACTATTCACCAGCTGTATATCATAAATTCTTAACTTCTTTAGCAATTCTTTTCACTTATCTAACTTCTCAGGTGGCCACATTCTGCATCTTAATTTCTACCGCTAGAAAATTTACCAGTTATATTTCACTCTTCTTATCACAGTCCTTTACCCTACAACCTCTATTCTTTTGCGCTCTTGATTTCATCCTCCAGAATGATCTCCCAAATACGGATCAAACTTTATGCTTTAGTTTATGTACTCTGCTGGTGCTGCTGCAAAACTTTCCTTTAATCTTACTTCTGTCTATTCTTCTGCTTAAGACAACTTTACTGAATCTCCATTTTCTGCAAGATAAATTTCAATTTGGTTAACATAACCTTTTTGCATGCTAGCTTTGACTACCTCTTCCAACTTCATTTCCAGCCACTTCACCTACACTCTACTTATATCAGAATGCTTGTTCAAATATACCAATCACTTTAATTCCCCCACGCCATTATTTATGATTTTCTTCATGAATAGAAAATTCTTTTTCTCTTTTAAATCTCTTTTACATGATTTTTCCCCATTTTCTTTCAATTCCCTGGTCAGGCCATTGGCCTGATCAGATCAGTTGATATTTCATGTGCACCTGAATCATGATATCTTCCATCTGTTCTCTTCTTCTCTATTCTCTTCCCATTCCAAAGCAATCATCCAAACACCCCAATTGGAATACATCAAACATTGCTTAACATTTATTGTCTTCATTTTATGAATAATATTAGTCTCTACAATCTAATGCCAACCAATTTTTCCAGCAATATTCATTTTACTTATATAAACATTTTTCAAATTAGTTTATGCATTGTTCTAGAGATATATCTCTCCCACCTCTAATTTGCTAATAATTTCTTATTCTATGTATTTCTAAAGCCAAAAGGTATTCTCCTTTAAACTTTTCTTGACCACTGTCATATAATGTGATTTATCCCTTCTGTAACTTATAATTTGATGTCTTACACCTCATACTTTGTTCTAGTGCTGTTTTGTACATCTAAGTACCATTTCATGATGAATAAATAACGTCTGAATTTCATTAAAAATGTAGTTTATTAATAGTGTTTATATTCATCATTACGTTTCTGTTTGTTCTATTGTTTTACATTGCTAACTAAGAGAAGTAAAGGTGTGCATGGATTATTGAGGGAGGTCATTTTGGAACAACCTTCCAGTGAGTAAGTATCAGAGCTGCAGTCAGACTGTAAGAAGAAAAACTTCTAAGGAAAAGTATAGAGAAAAATGACAGTCTTAATTGGCCATCTGCATATAACACATTACATTGTACAATGTAAAACTAATTTTGACCAGAATATACCAGTTTTAATTTATAGGTAACTTAATACTACTTTACTTATGAGATATTCATTAAGTAAATATGGCCTCTTGGATTTTAATCACTGCTTTAGAAAGTCATGAAACTCAGTGGTTGATATCACTATATAGTTATGCTATTTATCCTCACCTGGTCTTCTGCTTTTTCTCAAAAATTTATATGTTCAACCCGTTACTCCATAAAATTTCTACATCTTCCACTCATAACCAAAGCGCCCCAGTTTCTTGTGTTATACCCCAATGACTTCATCGCTATGATTTCCTTTCAGTCTCAAAGGAAGAATAGTTCTTTTCTTTTCCTAAGCTAAGCAAATTTGTTCTTTGGTTGCATTTCTTATTAGTCTCCTCACAAACCCTGGGTCTCTTCACAAACCCTGGGTCTCTTCACAAACCCTGGGTCTTTTCACAAACCCTGGCTCATCAGCAGACAAAACTTACTTTCACTTGGTGTCATGTTCTTCCTTTTTAATGTTAACACAAACATGCAAACCAACAAAATCCTTAGAGTATTATTCTCTCAATTTCTGTTTCTCTAACAAAAGCTTCAGAAAGCCTATATTACACCTTATGCTTGAAACAAGGTGTGTGTCTTGTGTTGTCACTGACTGGCTGTGTAACAGGTCATGTGACCCACCTGAGCTTCAGTTTGCTTATTTAACATAAAATTAGTCTTATCACCCAAAATGTTGTAAACTAAAATAACAAGCAGCAACAACAAACAAGGAATGTCCTATTCAATATTTATCTCTTTGCAAATGAATCTAGAATATTTCTGAGCAAAATCTCTTGAAGTCAAGTCTTGCAAGTTCAACACTGTGCTTGTCTTTGCTGCAGGATCGCTTTTTCCCCGCTATTTTATTCAAAGGTGCACTATTCTTACAGCCATTTTAGAATCATGTTTCTTCCCTACCTTCTATTATGCAACGAGTCACTAGGTCTAAGTGATTCTCCCTTTCTCTTTTCTGATACTATTTGACTTTTGACTAAATAATAGTTTCTAAACATTTTTGTCACTCCTGTATTCAGCACCTTTTCCAATCTATTGTTGTTAGTCATGTTTTATAAACAACATAAATTTTCTCCATTAAAATCCTTCAATTGCTTCCCAGTGCCAACCAAATAAAACTAATATTTATCATTCTTTCAATTTGCTCTGATATTCAGGTTCATATTTTGCTATTAATACTTTACTTGAGTCAAACGGAACTATTTACCCTCCTTTGAATATATCCCTTGCCTTTTAGCCTCTGGGCCTTTGCTCTTACCCTTATTTTTCTCTGTAATCTCATCTCATTCATCTTACCTGTGGAAATTCAGCTGCATTCTGATTGTAACATTCTCTTTTGTCAGAAATTACCTTATTCTTTTCTGTACACAATTATACTGTGTTCTATTCCTTTCATAGCTGACGTCCTCAGACAGTACCACCGAATTAAACATTAAATATTCCATATTCCCAATAACCACTCCACATACACATAAATGTATTAGAAGAAAAATTATTAATGGTTCTATGTACTTAGTATCTTTCAGAGTAGACAGTCAGTGTTTTCCAATAGGTAAATTTCAAAAATAAGCATAACACCTACTGCTTAATGGAAGTAGAGATATAGATTAGAGATAGGCATAGAGATATAGGCATTAGAGGTAGAGATAGATATAAATTTGCCAGTTAACTAATATTAAGCTCTATAAACACATTGTTTTTGTTTTTTTTTTTTTTTTTGAGATGGAGTCTCGCTCTGTTGCCCAGGCTGGAGTGCAATGGCATGGTCTCGGCTCACTGCAACCTCCGCCTCCCAGGTTCAAGCAATTCTCCTGCCTCAGCCTCCTAAGTAGCTGGGATTACAGGCACCCGCCACCACGCCTGGCAAATTTTTGTATTTTTAGTAGAGATGGAGTTTCACCATGTTGGCCAGGCTGGTCTTGAACTGCTGACCTCACGATCTGCCTGCCTCAGCCTCCCAAACTGCTGGGATTACAGGCATGAGCCACTGTGCCTGGCCTATAAACACATTCTTTTAAATAAATATAAGGCCTTATAGTGATCTGCCTCTGAGAGCCCAGATTTCAGATGGTCTCCTGGATAGGGTATTCATTATAAGTTATTTAAGTGGAAAGTTATTTTACAGATATTTTATTCAATCCATTTATTTTACAGATTAAAAAACAGATGCCCAGAAGTATTGAGGGACATTTTGTCTGCTTCTCTATGCTTCTGCTCAGTTAAGCATTTCCATTTGTATTGTGCCTAGGATAGGCACAATTTTTAGGATATGACCTGGTAATTAGGTATTTAGAACTTCTTTCTCAAATTAGAATGTTCTCTAATCTGGCAGAGGGACAGAAAATTGTTTCCTCTTTACTTTTCAGCTACCACTAAACAAACTATTTTTCTGATTTTCTCTCTGCTTTTTTCATGGCCAATCAGGAAACTTTTGGTGTAATTAGGTAAAGAGAATAAGTCACAAAGTTCTCCCTTCCCTTCAGCTATCAGTAAGTTAGTTTGGGAATGTTTAAGCTATTTTTCTTGAAATAATTCCAATCTACACATTAATTTTTAACTGATAACAAATGATACGATTCCTTATAAGTGGCTATTATAACAAATGATACGATTCCTTATAAGAGGCTATTCCTCTAATTGAAAGGAATAATATGGAACCAAGCTAGGATTTTTGTAGGGTAGATCTAGAAGGAAATGTATCCATGTGGCGCAGAGTCCTGTCTTCTAGGTGGTGGCAGTCCCGATGTAAGCATTGCCTAAATTTTTAGGAGGGAAAGATTTTCAAGATGAGCTAAAGTCTTTGAGGAGAATTCCCGCTATGGTTTGAATATGTATCCACTACCAAAGGTCATGTTGAAATTTAATTGCCATTGTAACAATATTAAAAGAGTGGACTTTTAAAAGGTGATTAAGTCATGAGGGCTCCACCTTCATGGCTGGAATTAAAGCTGTTATGAAAAGGCAAGTTCTGCCCCCTCTTGCCCTCTCCCTTTTTGCTCTTCAGCCTTCCACATGTGATGACAAGACAAGAAGGCCCTTGCCAGAGGCCAGCACCTTGATAGTGGACTTCCTAGCCCCTAAAACTATGAGCCAATAACTTTCTGCTTATTATAAATTACTCAGTCTGTGGTATTCTGTTATAGAAGTACAAAATAGACTAAGAGAAGCCCCCTCATTGAAAGGAACTGGAAGGAACTAGGAGAAAGTCAGGACTCAAGTGCAGTGGAGCACAGTGGGGAGGGTGGTGCTCCACAGAAATCCGGCTTCAGCTAGTCAAGAAAAAACAAGATCTGTGTTATAAGAACCTGAAAGAAAGAAAATAAATAACAGCTATAAAGTCAGTTGACCAGAATCTGCAGAATAGATGATAATAGAAACTAGGACATTAGGAATGGAATCAGCCACATTTTTCTAGGTCCATTTGTCAGTGGGTTTGGGACACAAAATGTTTCTCTTTATCTAGCTATCCAGAAACTAATCCAAAAAAGTGGACATCTGAGTTTGGGCTGGAATAGGAAGAGTCCAACAGAAATCACACGCACTCTCTAAACTCCATTAGTAAGTAACTGTAAACTCCATTTTTAAGTAACAAATCACAGATAATAACTTGAAAATAATTAATAAATAAGATATTGCCAGACAAGCTCTTAAAATATATCATTAAAACAACCAATTCAATATGTGAGAATCTATGTTTAGACATTTGAAATTCTAAAAGTCAAAATCAAAATGTAAAAATAAGTTATTATAAAATATTACTTGTAATATTACTGTGTACTCTGTTATATTCTGTATTTAGTCTTGATTATATGTTTTAATAACATAATTTTATTGGATAATATAATTTTTATTTGTAGATTGGTTAGTATAATTTATTAGCTCATAATTATGTGATATATAATTCATATATTTATAATGTATTGGTTAATATATTTTCAATTTGTAAGATATTACTTGTAATATCACTGTATATTCTGTTATGCTCTATATTTAGTCTTGATTATATGTTTTAATAATATAACTTTATTGGTTAATGTAATTTCAGTTTGTATTTGTAAAGAAAATATTTCTCTAATGTGGTCCAGAAAAAATCCTGTATGAAAAGCTGGCCTGGGGATAGCTAAGAAAATATCTGGGACAACTAATTTATGGTAACAAAAACTAAAGAATTGTAGTAAGAATAGTAGTTTATTATTTAGGAGTTTATTATTTATAACTACTTCTCTACCAGGAATGCTACCTCCCAAATACTACTCACTTAATAAATATTTTTGATTAATTGAATTATAAATTCTGTCTTACTGTATTAGAATATTTGTTTTATTATAGGACTTGTGGATCAGACAGACATGAGTATGAATACCAAATGCACCTCTTAACATCTATATGTCACTGGAGATATTAGCCAACTTTCCTAATGCTCAAGTTTCTCATCTAAACATGAAAATTACTAAGACCTACTTTATTTAGTTGTTTTGAGGACTTAATAGCATAAAATATGTCATTGTTAACTTACTCTCTGACATGGAATTCCATAACATTATTCTGTTTGAATTGGCAAAGTTAAATGATGAAAACAAAAATGCCTATTTTATCATTACAATCAAGTTTCCCAACACATTTACCTAACACGTATTTGATTGTGACACTATATGGAATTGCAAAATCCTGAGTTGCTTTTTACTGTTTGGATGGTAATTTTCTCTAAAACCTCTCCTGGGTTTAAAAACAAAAGGGCTTTTCTGACTGGACACCCTCATCAAGGGAAAAGATTGAATGTCTCATCAGGCAGTACGCCCCTGACTGTTTTAAGTACGAGTCCTCCTGCCGAACTCTTAGTTTTGCTCACTGAACCACAAAATTAAAGTACCAAGGAAGAAATCCAGAATAGCAACAATGCCAAAATATGTATCACGTAATACCAAATAGCTTCAAAATTTCTGTATTTACAAAAAGGTTTAACAGATGAAATAAACGAAAGTTTTATGTTCTAAGAAAGGAAACACAATTTCAGTTAACTAGCACTTTCCTACTATTCTAAGCCTTTTAGTAAGTGCAGAGGGAATTTGCACTTACTGAAGTATATCAGTGAAAAGATAATTTGTCTTTGAATAGAGTACTTTTATCCTATTAATTTCTACCATTACAGTGGGAGATAAGATGTAAGCCAATGACTAACTGAAAATTAACGTCCAAAAGAGAGAAAGAAAAAAAAGAATAGCTTATGTCCCATTATATAATATGTATGCTAAAATAATTTTATATAACCATTTATTACAATCAGTGTCAATTATATGCACTTAATTGTGCTTGATTTGTCTTTACGGTTATTACAAATCAGTCCGTTTAACAGTAACATTTTATTATTTTTTCATAACAGAAAACGTGATCTAGAGCAGATGTAATAATGATAAAAAAGGTTAAAAGGTTAAAAGGATAAGTAAAGCTAACTTTAAGAACTTGAATTACTTAATGGTACAATGTACATTATTTGGGTGATGGTTAGGCTAAAAGCCCAAACTTCACCTTTACATGATATACACATATATAAAAACTGCACTTGCACCCCTTAAATTTATACAACTAATAATAAAAAAGCTTTAACTGGATATACTGGATATTTATTTCTTAAAACTATAGCAATTCCTCTTAGATATTCTAGATATGATGCTAAATAATGAAATTGATGTCTCTTGAAAAACAATAATGACTAAGGAGAAAATATCCAGAATACTAATTTGAACAAACGATATTTTGAAATCCAAAGAAATTTTCACTAAAGATAAATAAGTATTGAGAAAATTACTAATTAGGAAAATTGGTAGGTAAACTTTTTAAATTTTATTATAAAATATTCAGATACATACAAAGCAAAAAATAATGCAAGGTTACACATATGCACTACCCATGTTAAGAATAAAACATGACCAATTCAGTTTAAACCCCCGTATATGTTGCCAAATGTATTTTATCCTCTTCTACACACAGGTAACCACTATCATTAATGTAATATTTGTCATTTTCTTGAATTCATTTATTTTACATAAATATACATACACACAGTTATATTTTCTCTTTTCACTTTATTTGGCTTACTGTGTCTTTTTTCTAACTTTGGGGAAAACTTAACTCATTAATTTTCAGTTTTTCTTCTTTCCTTATGGAAACATTTAAAGCAATGTATTTTTATCTAGTTATTACATTAGATACTTTTCTAAAGTTTTGTTATCAGTGACAGTTATTGGCTGTCACGGAGTCCCAAATATGTTCCTTTTTCTGTTACATTTTATTTGATATTATTTAGAAGGTATTTATTTTACACTTTCTTCTAAAATAGATTCCTAATTTTATTGCACTGTAGTATAACCCTAAATTATATTAAACCAAATCTTTGAAATTTTTGTGACCCTATTTATGGCCTAGCACATGGTCAGCTTTTGTAAATGTTCCATGAATGCATGTGAAAAATGTGGCCAATTATTCCTAACAAAAAGTTTCAATATCTGTAAACAGCTACTTCTGTTTAAGACAGTTTGCAGCACATTGGAATTGTACTTTTGATAATTCTATTGAACTACACTGGAAAGCACTTATGAGATAAATGTGCAAAGCTATTCATAGCAGTCTGCTTGAAAGGAAATTAATATCACCCAAGAGAAAAGGAGGGAAAAGAAGGGCAAGGGCAAAGGCAAAGAAAGGAAAGGAAAGGAAAAGGTCTGAGTGTTCACTATACAGTACCTACATCAGCAGTGTGGACTTGGTAGTGGTTTAAGAGGAATTTTCTACCTACTAGTTTATATAGTATTACATTGTTCACTTCCATGTTACTTCAACAAAACATATGGAGTAAAGGAAAGGAATTGGGTGGTAGAATTATAAAAGAAAAATTATGCACCATAATTTCCATTCATACTTCTTTTCCTGCAACAATGATGTGTTAGTTTGTTCAACAAAGAATATGAAAAGCCATTTCTGTAATCCAGAATAGAAAACTGAGCTTCTGCATAACACCAATAACATGGGAATGGTCATTTGCAGAGGGATTCTAGAAATAAGCAGGAGATGGAATCAATGTGTCATGGTGGCTGATTCTATCTATGGAAACAATAAGTTTACGAAAAAATTAAGAAAGGTGGTCAAGTTATAGAGATGGACAACGAGGTAAATTGTGCTACCATTTACTCAGCTAAGTAAAACAAGAGGAAGGAAAAATTTTTAGGGGAAGGAAAGTGGTTGTGAATGCTGAGTTTACCCATAGCATTTAGGTGAAAAAGTTTGGCAGATAACTGACTGTGAGTGTCACAATATATGTATATATTTGTGCATAAATCTGTGCTTATTTCATGGTTGAAATAATAGAATTAAATGACATTTTTGGTATAAAAATTTATACTTAAAATATGTGAACACTTTCCTCTTCTACTGTCACCAGTTTCAGCTTTGATGTTAGTTATTGTTGAAATCGTTGACATTATCAGCAGTTATGCCAGCTTCAGGGTCTGTGCATCCCAAGATACTGAATTTTCATTAAATCATTAACACTTCCAAATTACATTAGAAATAAGCCAAGGGATGGTTAGCAGGGAAGAAGGCCACACAAAGGGCTTAGTTACTAAATATACCAGATATGTAAGCTGACATGATTTTCTAAACAGCTTTATTGAGGTGCACCTGATATAGAATAAACATCACATATTCCCAAATGGACAACTTGATGAGTTTTGACAAACGTATACACCATGAAATTATTACCACAATTAAGATAAGGAACATATATATTGCCCTCAAAATTTCTTCATGCTCTTTGAAATTCCTATTTCTGATCTTCCCTACACACATGCCCTCTCCCCTCTGTCCCTAAGCAATATGTGATATACTTCCTGCCATTATAAAGTTGTTTTTACTTGCCAGAAATTTATAAAAATGGAATCATGCAATATATGCTCATTTCTGTTTGCCTTTAAGCAAAACTTATATTGAGTTTCATCCATATTGTTAGGTGCTTCAATAATTTTTTACTGCTGAGTAGTATTTCATTGTATTGATATACCACAATTTGTCTATCCCTTCACCTGAATTTATTTCGGTTATTTCCAATTGTTGTTAATTACAAACAAAGCTGTTATGAACATTCCTTAAGAAGTCTTTATATAAACATATGCTTTCCTTTCTCCTGGGTAAATACTTAGAGGAGTGAAATGGCTTATTCATTTTGTAGAGGTATGTTTATCCCTTAAAAAAATACTGTTGAACTCTTTTCATAAAGGTATACCATTTGTATTATGAACATAAGTATATGAGAATTCTAGTTGGTTTACATCCTTGCCAATAGTTAGTATGGTCAGTCTTTTAAAATTTTTAACACTCTAACTGATATTTCACTGTGGATTTAATTTGTAGTTTCCCAATAAATAATGATGTTCAGTAGTTTTATCATGTGTTTATTTGCCGTCTGCATATCTTCTTTCTGAAGTGTCTGTAAAATATTTTTGCCTATATTTAATTTGGCTGTCTGTTCTTCATATATTCTATATGCAAGTCTTTTCATCAAATATGTGACTTGCAAATGTGGCCTGACTTTTCATCCTCTTAGTAGTGTCTTGAAGTACAGAGGTTCTTACTTTTTCTGAAACCAATTTCAATATTTTATTTTATGCATCATGCTTTCAATGTTGTTTCTAAGAAATCTTTGCTTAACCAAAAGACACAGATTCTCTCCTAGGTTTTAGTCTAGAAATGTTTGTTTTAGGTGACACATTTAGGTCTATGATCCAGTTTTTGGTAAATTACTGGATGCAGCACAAGATACTGATGCAAGTTCATTGTTTTACATGGGAATATTTAGTTGTTTCAGCACATGAGTAGAAAATACTAACCTTTCTCCATGAATTGCATTATATGGTCTTTATTTTTACTTTAAAAGGGCAACTATGCATGATGATATATGATACTATCTATTACAAAACTTTTCAAGTGGTAAAAATGACTTATAAGAGCATGAATTGCCTTAAAACAGGGAACAAATGAAAAAGAATGACCTGAAGTCCTCAAATGGATTAATATTGAGCCACAGTTGAGAATCTCCTACCTGTTAATCCTTACAGTCAGACAAATATTCTTTATCTGAAATGTAATAAATTAACTTTCTGGCGGCAGGAAACTAATTAGATAGTCCCATCTTATCCCAGAGGTTCTGTGATTCTAGAAAGATCTGGGAGTGAATGCCCCTTTTCAACCGCAGTTAGCATTTATCAGTAGAATTTAGGATACTATGTTTTGTCACACTCAACTTGAGGAATCATTATATCTTCAAAATTTAATTTATTAAGATTGACAGTTGAGAAAAAGATTATTATTTGCATTTTGGCATCTATATATTGCAAATCAAATGTGATATGTTGGTAAGAAATAGAGCTCAAATACCAACAGAGGTAAAGATTGTTTTG
Organism: Pan troglodytes; assembly: GCF_028858775.2. NCBI lineage: Eukaryota > Metazoa > Chordata > Mammalia > Primates > Hominidae > Pan > Pan troglodytes. The sequence continues at coordinate 115,921,034 of NC_072403.2, forward strand.
ATACTAATTAGTGTTGCCAGAGTGAAAGCTTACCCACATGTGATTCCTGTTAGGATCGAGGTTTATTAATCACTTATGTTTAGTGAGACCCTTCTGAGAGATGCTGCCATGAGTTAAATAAATATTATGTAAAATTTTTAAAATAATAATTTCATCCAAAATTGAGCTCAATTCACTTTTCAGGGATATATGAACAATCTAAAGGTGTGATCAGAATTCTCAGGATTAAGTAGAAGCAATTCTACTATTTTCTGTGTTAGTTATCGAAAAAAAATCCCCTCTGTGATTCTCCAGGGATTTGCTACCATCTTTATTGTCTGAAAAAGAATTTGATATGTCATATTCTCTATTCTGTTCATATTTTAATATCTGAAGCCTATGCTCATGATCCAAACATTTACAGTAATTACACTCTAGCCATCTACTTCTAAAATGCAAATATCCATAAGTTGATAAAATTAAGCTCCACACACATCTTAAAGAATGGGTTCTTAAACTCAAATTTACAGCCCCTCTCTCCCGGAAGCCCCTAAAAACATACCCTTGAAAAATACCAAATGTTGTATTCAGGACAGAGTGTCTAGGCCATAATCAGATATTTAGAAAGTCCCTAAGTGAAGAGGCATTAAGAAACAATGTGAGGTATAATTCTATTAGATGACATCCTGGTGGCTTTATTCATTTAGTGCTATACTAAGGATTTCTCATGTTTTTACATTGTGTTCATAATATGAATTACAACATACTATTGTATAGTGTTGTTTTCTCATTATGTACCTATCATCTTTATTTTCATTTAGTAGCATTTGTTATTTTCCTATTGCAAATAATCTTTATCATGTGTATTTCATGTCTATATTTTGGTGCAATTTCCAAAAGTTGGCTAACTCTAAATAAACATTTTCTATAGCTCAGGTATAATTAAGCTGTTTTAAGTAAAATCTTTATTCTAATAAAAAGAGTCTTACAGAATGCATAAGTCTTTCCAGAATTCATTTTGATGAAACAGCTTTGCTGATGACCTATCTCGACATTACTGGGGGCTGTCAGCCTGAACTCCAGGCACACTGCCAAGTGAGGACCTTACCTGACTTTAGAAGGCCAGCTTGGCCAGTTTAGCTCTATTTCAGGAGAAGTAGACATTAAGGCCTACAGTCAATGGAACAAAGTGCTGCTATAGCATTGTCAAGTCCAGAGTGCTCTTAGGGAAGGATGGAGGCAGTTGCCTAGCAAGAGGATACTGCTTTCACTGTCCAGGTTGTGACGGGGGAAAAAAAGTTTTTGGTATAGGACTTAGGTCTCTGTTAAAAGTCAGTATCAAGCTCTGACGTGGATGCATTTTAAAAAGGCTTTGAATAATCCTATAGATATGAAAACGTACACCAGTTCATGCATCAAGATCCTGTGACCAAATCAGATCCGGTGCATGTGAAAATAACAAGGTAACACATAACCTGTGCTGAGTACCATGCAATATGTCTGAGCTACACATATGAACAAAGCGTGGCTTCTGTGTGTTAGAAGGACATCATTTAGCGGGAGAGAAAAGACACAAAAATAACACTGTAGGAAGACTACTATAATTTTAAGTACTCTGTGTGAAGAACTTAAAAAACAACTACAAAAAGTACTAATGAAAATGACTTTTAAATAGTATAAAATTGTTCTATTGTATTGCAATAGAATTTGAATTATTTGGTTGCTGAATAGCAGCAATAATCTGACTTTCTCCGTAAACGAGACTTTAGTTCAAAGCCATCATCGAACATCTCCAGGACATGGGCTTTCCTTTTTTTTTAAATTTTTATTTTAAGTTCAGGGTTAAGTGTGAGGTTTGTTACATAGGTAAACTTGTGCGATGGGGGTCTGTTGCACAGATTATTTCATCACCCAGGTATTAAGCCTAGTACCCATTAGTTATTTTTCAGATCCTCTCCCTCCTTCTGCCCTCCACCCTCTGATAGGCCCTAGTGTGTGTTGTTCCCCTCTATGTGTCCATGTGTTCTCATTATTTAGCTCCCACTTATAAGTGAGAACATGTGGTACATAAACCAATAGAACAGAATAGAGAACCCAGAAATAAGACCGCACACCTACAACTATGTAATCTTTGACAAACCTGACAAAAACAAGCAATGGGGAAAGGATTCCCTATTCAACAAATGGTGCAGGGATAACTGGGTAGCCATACGTAGAAAATTAAAACCGGACCCCTTCCTTACACCATGACATGGAATTTCCTAGCAACAGCCTTCAGCCATTCAAATAAATATCATATCAACAGTGAGGCATACTTGTGAGTGGGTCCTTCTCATGAGAAATCTGGGGATCCCTGTTAGACTAAATATGCTAAAATGCCTATTCCTACTAGACCTTGTACCTCATAAAAGCACAATCTATGATTTATTTATCTTTATATACTATGTCACCTAGCAAAAGCACTGACAGTGTTAGTGTTCAGTAAACAGTCTCTGAATAGATGAATGAATGAATGAATGAATGTATGCATGGATTTCTTCCACATAGTATGAGGTTGCAGTGAACTGCCAAATGTTTAACTAAATTGGGAATTAAGGAATTTCTCTCTGTGTGTGTATGTGTTCCTGCATGTGTGTGTGTAGCTAACTAGAAAGATATGAGGACACTTCATTATGTTAAACTGTTAATGAGAATTGTATTTAATTAAAGAGTCCATGCAGGATCTTACAAGTCTGCTTTACTATAAATTATCCTGTTATAGTAAAAACCTGTGCATAAGTAAAATAGTTTATCAAATGATAGTTACTTTTACTTAATTGGAATGTTATCAGTGGAGATAGTCTTATGACTCAACTCATGTCATGTACACCCACATACATCTACACACAGTAGCAAATCTACGAAAATAAGTTGACTTGGCTGTTACTTTTTTAATATAAAAAAAGTTCCAATCTTAGGATGAAAGCTGAATGGAGATTTAGGCAGCTGTCTCACAATGAGGTTATATCAAAATTGGCTACAATAAAGATTCAAATAGGAAAATATTGACAGTGTACTAACTGAAATAAGTATTCTATTAGGTAACTTTCTCTTTGGATAATGTTATAATTTTTAAACCAATATAGCACACTGAATTTTAGTGAAAATAAACAAATATTTAGAAATTACATTTTGTTAGGGAATTTGAATATACAGTCATATGTCACTTAACAGGAATACTGTCTGAGGAATATCCTTAGGTAATTTTGTCACTGTGCGGACAATATAGCATCAGAGTGCACTGACACAAAGCTAGAAGGTGTAGCCTACTACACACCCAGGCTAGATGGTATAGCCTATTGCTCCTAGGCTACAAACATGAACAGCATGTCATTGTAATAAATACAACAGGCAATTGTAGCACAATGGTAAGTATTTGTATATCTAAACATACAAAAGGTATAGTAAAAATAATGTTATAATTATCTCATGTAACCATTTAACATTGTTATTCTTCCTATCCATGAGCATGGAATGTTCTTCCATTTGTTTGTGTCCTCTTTTACTTCGTTGAGCAGTGGTTTGCAGTTCTCCTTGAAGAGGTCCTTCACATCCCTTGTAAGTTGGATTCCTAGGTATTTTATTCTCTTTGAAGCAATTGTGAATGGGACTTCACTCATGATTTGGCTCTCTGTTTGTCTGTTATTGATGTATAAGAATGCTTGTGGTTTTTGCACATTGATTTTGTATCCTGAGACTTTGCTGAAGTTGCTTATCAGCTTAAGGAGATTTTGGGCTGAGACGATGGGGTTTTCTAGATATACAATCATGTCATCTGCAAACAGGGACAATTTGACTTCCTCTTTTCCTAATTGAATACCCTTTATTTCCTTCTCCTGCCTGATTTCCCTGGCCAGAACTTCCAACACTATGTTGAATAGGAGTGGTGAGAGAGGGCATCCCTGTCTTGTGCCAGTTTTCAAAGGGAATGCTTCCAGTTTTTGCCCATTCAGTATGATATTGGCTGTGGGTTTGTCATAAACAGCTCTTATTATTTTCAGATATGTCCTATCAATACCTAATTTATTGAGAGTTTTTAGCATGAAGAGTTGTTGAATTTTGTCAAAGGCCTTTTCTGCATCTATTGACATAATCATGTGGTTTTTGTCTTTGGTTCTGTTTATATGCTGGATTACGTTTATTGATTTGCATATGTTGAACCAGCCTTGCATCCCAGAGATGAAACCCACTTGATCATGGTGGATAAGCTTTTTGATGTGCTGCTGGATTCAGTTTGCCAGTATTTTATTGAGGATTTTTGCATCAATGTTCATCAGGGATATTGTTCTAAAATTCTCTTTTTTTGTTGTGTCTCTGTCAGGCTTTTGTGTCAGGATGATGCTGGCCTCATAAAATGAGTTAGGGAGGATTCCCTCTTTTTCTATTGATTGGAATAGTTTCAGAAGGAATGGTATCACCTCCTCTTTGTACCTCTGGTAGAATTCAGCTGTGAATCTGTCTGGTCCCGGAATTTTTTTGGTTGGTAAGCTATTAATTATTGCCTCAATTTCAGAGCCTGTTATTGGTCTATTCAGAGATTCAACTTCTTCCTGGTTTAGTCTTGGGAGGGTGTATGTGTCAAGGAATTTCTCCATTTCTTCTAGATTTTCTAGTTTCTTTGCGTAGAAGTGTTTACAGTATTCTCTGATGGTAGCTTGTATTTCTGTGGGATCGGTGGTGATATCCCCTTTATCATTTTTTATTGCGTCTATTTGATTCTTCTCTCTTTTCTTCTTTATTAGTCTTTTAGTGGAAGAACATTCCAAGCTCATGGATAGGAAGAATCAATATCATGAAAATGGCCATAGTGCCCAAGGTAATTTATAGATTCAATGCCATCCCCATCAAGCTACCGATGACTTTCTTCACAGAATTGGAAAAAACTACTTTAAAGTTCATATGGAACCAAAAAAGAGCCCACATTGCCAAGTCAATCCTAAGCCAAAAGAACAAAGCTGGAGGCATCACGCTACCTGACTTCAAACTACACTGCCAGGCTACAGTAACCAAAACAGCATGGTACTGGTACCAAAACAGAGATATAGACCTATGGAACAGAACAGAGCCCTCAGAAATAATACCACACATCTACAACCATCTGATCTTTGACAAACCTGACAAAAACAAGAAATGGGGAAAGGATTCCCTATTTAACAAATGGTGCTGGGAAAACTGGCTAGCCATATGGAGAAAGCTGAAACTGGATCCCTTCCTGACACCTCATACAAAAATTAATTTGAGATGGATTAAAGACTTAAATTTTAGACCTAAAACCATAAAAACCCTAGAAGAAAACCTAGGCAATACCATTCAGGACATAGGCATGGGCAGGGACTTCATGTCTAAAACACCACAAGCAATGGCAACAAAAGACAAAATTGACAAATGGGATCTAATTAAACTAAAGAGCTTCTGCACAGCAAAAGAAACTACCATCAGAGTGAACAGGCAACCTACAGAAATGGGAGAAAATTTTTGCAATCTACTCATCTGACAAAGGGAGGATGTACAAAGATTCTGTACATCCAGAATGTACAAAGAACTCAAACAAATTTACAAGAAAAAAGCAAACAACCCCATCAACAAGTGGGTGAAGGATATGAACAGATACTTCTCAAAAGAAGACATTCATGCAGCCAACAGACACATGAAAAAACGCTCATCATCACTGGCCATCAGAGAAATGCAAATCAAAACCACAATGAGATATCATCTCACACCAGTTAGAATGGCGATCATTAAAAAGTCAGGAAACAACAGGTGCTGGACAGGATGTAGAGAAATAGGAACACTTTTACACTGTTGGTGGGACTGTAAACTAGTTCAACCATGTGGAAGACAGTGTGGCGATTCCTCAGGGATCTAGAACTAGAAATACCATTTGACCCAGCCATCCCATTACTGGGTATATACCCGAAGGATTATAAATCATGCTGCTATAAAGACATGCACACGTACGTCTATTGCAGCACTACTCACAATAGCAAAGACTTGGAACCAATCCAAATGTCCAACAATGATAGACTGGATTAAGAAAATGTGGCACATATACACCATGGAATACTATGCAGCCATAAAAAAGGATGAGTTCATGTCCTTTGTAGGGACATGGATGAAGCTGGAAACCATCATTCTCAGCAAACTATCGCAAGGACAAAAAACCAAACACCGCATGTTCTCACTCATAGGTGGGAATTGAACAATGAGTACACTGGGACACAGGAAGGGGAACATCACACACCTGGGCCTATTGTGGGGTGGGGGGAGGGGGGAGGGATAGCATTGGGAGATATACCTAATGTAAATGATGAGTTAATGGGTGCAGCACACCAACATGGCACATGTATACATATGTAACAAACCTGCACATTGTGCACATGTACCCTAGAACTTAAAGTATAATAAATATATATATATATAAATTGTTATGTGATGCATGGCTGTATTTTTAAGCAGTGTGTTTAAATTTATACACACTGTTTTAAGCAAAAGTAGTATTCTTAAGTTGGAAAATCATATGTTAAATATTAGCTTTTAGTACAATTTATTGTAATGGAAATTTTGACAGGTACTTCTGGTACTTAACCAAATAAGTGATAGTTCCTCTAGGCTACTGCTTACCAAAGGGGCATATACATTACAGTAAACAAAATCATGTGGAGTTCAGATGATCATTCTTAGAAACTTGATTGAATATAGTCTTGTCTTATCATACTTCAATATTCAACTATTCAGTTCCCTAGGAGAATATCATGAAATTTAGACCTTCTATGTATTTAAAATAATGCTGAGATATGCTAAATTATATTGCATTAATCCTTTAATAACTATTCCTTCAAAAAGGTGGAGGGAAAGTAGTCTGCTGCCTATCTGTATGGCTTAGTTTATATTTTAACAAACTATAGGTTGGTATGGTCCCCTTCATGAATATGCATATGTGGTACAAAGACATGATATTGACATAAATAATGTAATGATTCATTACTTCTTTTGAAAAATCATCATTCAATTTCTGAAATTAAGCCATTACCTGGTTCCTTCTGGCAGCTACTATTCTAGAGTCTTTCTCTCTCTCTCTCTCTCTCTCTCTCTCTCTCTCTCTCTCTCTCTCTCTCTCTCTATCACGCCACCACCAGGTGGCCTATATTTCTATGTTTCTTTTCTTCTTTGGGAAGAGGGGAGAAGGATTCTGAGGTTGGGTGCTATGTTACTCTCAGAAACCCTGAATGGTTACCTGCCTATTGGGACTCTACCTGCTTACCTTGTAGAAATTGGTCAATTCTTAAAGGTGAGTGATTTGTTGACCTGTTTGCTTAATTTCCCACATTTCCTTTGTAGTTTTTAGGCATCTGGTGTTTCTCAACTAAAATTAAAAATTGTAAAATGTGGCACACAATTGTTAAAATACAAAATAATTTTCTTTCTTTCTTTTCTTCAAATGTGATGTGAAAGTGGAGTCCTAGACCCTAGGATACCAAATCATTTTCAGTAAATGCTTCACTGTAGTGTATATTAACAGTTGGATATTGCATCCCATTCTGCCAACTTCTAGATGCTGAGGTAGGAAAAGAAGAGGTGCTGAGATTGTAGTGGAGCACTCATCAGTGGGGTCAGGGCTCCTGCTGAGATGGCCACTGGGTCTCATGCTCTTGGGTACAGCTGGTGGCAAGTTCCTGCAATCAGAAGCCATCACTAGCAGAAAGACTCTACAGTCATTTTAATCAGTCTTTGGCAAAGCTGGCAGTAAATGTACTAAGTGGATACATTTTCCTGAAAATTGCCACTGTAGCTTTAGTGTTCTGCTTGAATTGAGGCAGCATGATATAATGCAGAATCAGAGAGGATAGAATCAAACATTCCACTGGTTCTCAGCCTACATTTATTCTATAAAATTATTCTGTTTCTTGATCCAGGGAACAGCATTGTAAATTATTCACAAGGTAGATATCCAGAAGGCATATACAGTATATCTAAAGTATTATTTAAATGGACCCTAGAATATTTATACAATAGTAAAGAGTTGAGAAATGAGATATTTTCTGTTTCATTTAAGCAAAATATGCAAGGTTAATTCTATTAAAATTTTAGGGCTTTTTTCAGCTATATGTATATGTTATTTAAACTATCTAATGATTCTATAAAGCTTTAATAAAAACTAGCAGCCTCCTCTTCCTTGCTCCTCACCCTACTGCATAACAGCAAAGGTTTTCATCTCTTAGCTAGTGAGCTAGGTACAGGATTCAAGTATTTACCCCATAACTCTAAAGCAACATGTTTATTCTGCTACAACAAGATTTGTTTCCATTTCCTATATTTTCTATTGACTTTCTATTGTGGAAGATGGAGATGTACTTCTCCTATGTTTCTGTTCGCACTCACTTCTCCTCCATCCATCTTTCAAAGTATAATTTTGATTAAATCAGCATTCAGTGTTTAAATTATTATTACTATTTTAATATAACTCAGAGATGAGCCATGATAAGTATTAGAATTACATGTCCTGTCTTGTCTGATGTTTTGTTCTTCCTGGGGTTCTTAATTACTTCAGTTTCCCCATTGCCTAGTTTTTTCATCTATCATTCATTTTCCTCCTTAAATGCAAATCTTTTTTCAACTCATTAAAAAACGAGTAATCTCTCAGCTTTTTTCAGTATGGAAACTTGTTCCTTGCTCTACTAAAAACTTATAAAATATACAAAAGATAATAGGAATAACTTTGTGAATACCCATGTACCCACCCACTCTTCAGTTTAAGAAATAAAGTATTACATGAAACGTGAAAGTCCTCATGTTCCTTTCTCTAATATACCCACATCCACCCATATAACCTTTATCCAAAATTTAGTGGTCATTATTCCTATCTATTGTTTCTCACTTGTTCCACGTATAGAAAACACTAAAGCAAAATATATTACAGTTTGGAATATTTTAAAATATTTTAGAAATATTATTACTGTATACTATACAAATTCTTTATTCTTCCTATTTCTTCACCTGACATTTCCATGTTTACAGGATTCGTTTATGTTGACACATGTAATTGTAAGTTACTGACTTCCACTGCTTAACCATTATGTTGAAAATGCATGACTAGTGATAGTAAACATGAAGCCATTTCACTTTGTCTTTTAATGTCACTTGAAATCCTCTGTGCGGTTTATTACTTCCAAGACCAGAAAGAGAAAAATTCTTAAAGATCTTATGATTAAATGGGTACTCTGAGAACTTTAAGACACAGAAACAGTCTTACTTCAGTTTAAAAGATATAGTCATGTATGATTACAAATGTCCAAATTTGATTTAAAATCTAGGTTTCTTCTCTCTTTCAGCTTGCCTTCATATAAAAAAGAAGCTTGCAGCCACCTAGAAAAAAGGATCTGGTACTTTTTAAGCTTTTGATTGTCCCTCTCTCTACTCTGTATCTTTCAAACACAAGGGAAAGTCCAAGAGTTTGCAAAGCTGCTCACCCCAACATATTTGAACAATCCAACCACAGCCAGTAACTTCAACTTTTAGACTTTATATGACCACAGTTATTCCTATTTGTTTGAGCTGCCATTAAATGACATTGTTGGTTGTTACTTGCAACCAAGTATACTTCAAATGATGTGATATACTCTTTTAATATTATTAGAGCAATTTATCTGCATCTGTTGTGATAATCATATGGGTTTTTTATTTTTTCTATTTTAATCTGTTACTATGGTGAATTACCTTGAAGGTTTTCTATTGAGAAAATATCTTTGCATTTCTGTGATAAATCTAACTTGTGTATGTACATATGTATCTACATACATAGGTATGTGTATGTTCATATCTATCGATCCATATATATATATATATATATATATATATATATATATATATATATATATATATGTATTCTGGCCTCTTACATGATTCCTTCTAAAACTCTTCCTTCTAAACTTAGATATGTACTCAATATTCTCATTTCATCTCATCTTTCATAATTTCCACTTTTTTAAAACTCTATGATTTAAATTCTAATAATTGTGCCTGCCAGTTTACAAATTCTCTTCATACACATATTTCATTACTGTTAATTCAGTATATTGAATTTCTAATAAATTTTCAAAATTCACATTGGACTTCTTTAAGCCTACCTTTTTAAATAGTCTTTTAGCCTTTACTTATTAATATACTGTTTCATTTCTTTAAATATTTTGAACATATTTATTTTCTATCTAATGACTAAAATTTCAGAATCTGCAGTTGTTGCTGAGATGCTTCTAGACTTTATTTCCTGAATCTTACTCCTGTCATCTTTTTCTTCATGCAATAAGTAATGTTTGATGAATTAAACTTCCTTAGAATTTTACCATTAGGAATGATTGAACCTTGGCTTAAAGTTAGTTTTCCCAGAGATTTCATCCTAAGGCCCTGAATCTTGAGCTAATCTCAGTTTATTAACGTCCGGCAACATATTAGGGTGTTAGTAGTCTATCATAACACGCTTTCAGATTTAAAATTTCAAGGGCAAAATTTCCCATTTCCATACTAGGTTCTTTAAGTTGAAATTTTCCATAAGTTTTGCATTCTTATTTCTCATCTCGTTGTTATTCCTGAAAAACCAAAGTTTCAAAACCCCAAAGTAGAAGGAAATTATTTTTCTAACAGGAGAAAGATGTTTAATCATCTGCGTTTACATTTCAAGCTGTGTATGAAGATAACTGACATGCTTTCTGATAGGATGCATGCATTGCTATCTAACAACTTTATAATTTTCAAATTATCATACCTCATTTACATCTTATAGAATATTTGTCTTAATTTCCCATATTTATCAGTTTTTGAAAGTTTTAACTCAATGTGGAAGAACTAAGATGTAGTTAAAGGTGGTAAAGAAGGAGCTGAACAATCAATGTGTCATATTAAAACTCTAATTAAAAATCAAATGCTGAAAGTGATGACATTAATAGGTAATATTGATGAAAAACAGGTTGGCTAGGGATTAAAATAGTTTGAAAAGCAATATTTCTATCATTTTTTTCTACTTCAATGTAGCTGCAATTGTAGCATTTTGTTCTGCTCCATGAGTCAAGTATAAAACTTAGCTTTGTTCATTTGAAACCTCTAATGGTGTTTATACAAATATTATTATTGTACTGTATAGACCTTAAATAAAGTTGAAACCCATTGAGTATAACATTCGAAGAAATGGCTTACAAAATCTAAAAACCAGAACAAATCTTGAAACATAGCTGTCCCAGTTGGCAATAAGTTAATTGTGATTTCAGTGGTATTTGTTTCCCTTAATATATTTCAGGGGCAAGTGTCACCAGGATAGGTATTCAGTGACTAAGAATGTAGAAGACTGCAAAGTCAGGCTGTCTTGGTTCAACCCCTACTGACTGTGTGACCCTCAGTATGTTCCTAAATCCTTCTAGGCTTCATTATCTATTTCTAGTAAATGTGGATAATAATAGTACCTAGGTCAAAGAGTTGTTGTAAAGTTTTTAGGAGGTAATGTTTTGAAACCCACAGCACAGGGTCTAGCACAGAGGAGTGCTCAAACAGACCTTCATCTTCTCAGGATCTAAAAAAGTTAGGTCTTTCAGAGGCCGGTCTGGGAAAATAAACCTAAATTTTGGAATAGAAGCCAGTGCTTTAGACAACTCTATATTTATGTAGCCAATAGTAGTTGGTTTATCTTCCTAACAGCTTTAGCAGAGAGCAAGCAAAGAAAATCAGCTGCAGGCTGTGAAGGTAGAAAAAGTATACCATGCATCCAATCACTTTCTCTGCCATTTTCATCTTTGCACAACATTTTGAGTGATTTAGGGGAGTTAGGGATTTAACACATTGGTTTTTCATCACACAGACCCGTTTCCTCAGAGGCTAGAATGCATCACTTAGTACTTGGTGACCAAGAGCAATCATAGCTTTATAGCACAGGGCCTGGAGTTTATTATTATTATCATTACATTTACTTGAAGAATAAACAACTTAAGAATTTATGCATTTTATCTTAAGGCAAAAAATTTTATGTGGAAAACAACTTAACCCAGTTGTAAATTAGCCTAATTCACTCATCTAGAATAACCTAGCAATGATTGTCCAACCCTCCTCATGTTATAAGTGCTTGAATTATGAGTTTATTATATTTGCTATAAAGGATATAATCTTTTCTCAAATGGCTTTCCTATTTAATATCTCATCTTATTCTTACAATTTCCCTATGTGGTAAAACAAATTATTTCCATTATTTTAAAAATAAGAACACAAATTCACGAAGAGGATGAGAAACTTGACTAAAATCATAAAACCCAGTGCAGCCCAAGTATAGGGTGGCAGAGAAACAGGAGCCCCAGGCTCTGGTCCTGGTTTCATCTCTAATGAGCTTATCTTTGTACAACAGGGATAAAGTTACCTTCTCTATCTAAAGGCTTCACAATACGTAAAATAGGAAAGTACCTTCAAACCCACACAATACTAGACAAATAAAAAATGATATTATGTAACATGAAAATCATGTTATGCAGTTGAGGCTAAATCTAGCTCTAGCTTCTATGTAAAAGAAAAAAGATGACTATTCCATACCACTCCTGGAGAGAAAAGTGACAGAAAATTTTTTTATGAAAGGAAAAAAATTTTTATATTTCCTGAAGAAAGAAAATATTATTTCCTACTGGGAGAGAAAGAATTCTTAGAGGAGAATGTGGCAAGAGTAATGAACTTTAAATCAGGACATTTGGGTTGAAGTCTTGCCTTTGGCACCAAGTAACTGCAACTTTTCTTAAATTCTTAAAAAATGTGGACCTCAATTTACTTCGTGTAAAGTGAGGTTAGACTAGAAAATATTGAAGGTCTTTTTCAGTTCTGACATTCTCTGTTGCTATATTTCTGCTTTCTAAGTGGAAAGCTTTTGTGAAATTGCTAAATACAGTACCACCTCAGTTGAATTGTGGGTCCTAAAAATGGAATGTTCTGAATAATGGAATTTTCCATTTAACTGACAGTGAAGTTTATCTCAGTTTATTATCTTTCTTTATTCCTCCTCTTGCTACTTTTTTTGTTTTTGCTAATCCTCTGTCACAGGTTTGCCTCACACAACTGCCTGTGATACACCCTTTCCCTTGGTCTTCCTTCTTCCTTTAAGGGAAGTTTCACACTGACCTTTTGCATTTTTGGCCTTAGAGTTTCAACACTATCCTTGTTTTACATATGAAATATCACAACACTTCCAGCACTCCACATTTTTGCAGCAACAAAAGAAAACAATATCAGAACATTTTTGCTGGGTCTGTAATTAGTAGAAATGGCCCTCAAAAATGGCTATATTCTATTCCCCAGAACCGTGCATATGTGACCCTACATGGCAAAACGAGCTATACTGCATGTAATTAAACTAAAAATATTGAAATAGGCTGATTAGCCACATTATCCGGGGGGGACCCAATGTCATCATAATAGTCCTTATGAGGAAAAAAGGAAGGCAAGAAAGTCAAAGTCAGAAAAGATGTGAAGCCCTAATCAGAGACCAGAGAGAGAGAGCTTTAAAGATGCTACACAGCTGGCTTTGTGGTGCAAGGAACCACAAGCCAAGAAACGCAGGCAGTGCAAGGGGCCATAAGCCAAGATATAAAGGCAGCCTGTAGAAGCTGGAAACAGCAGGGTAATTGATTCATCATAGCATCTCTAGAGGGAACTCTGGGTTTTATCCCAGTAACACTCATTTCAAACTTCTGACCTCCAGACTTTAAGGTAATAAATTTGTATTGCTTTTTAAGTTACCAAATTTGTGTTATTATAACAACAATAGAAAACTAATCCAAAGCTACTTGCTCTTCTTAGTAGTTGGACTCATTTGTAAATTGAATTTTGACCTAACTACTAGTTCCTGAAAGACCTTATCAAGCTGTGTATATTTTGAAATTTCCCACAATGATCTAATCACCAAGCTAGTTACTGAGGTAAAACAAATTTAAATACAACTGCTTTGTATCACAATGCAAACTGCATTGCATTTACAATCTATTGCTTCATAATTGATGTCCTCAGGTAATCACAATGAGCTAGCTTGTAAGAGATTTCTACATAATGTTTAAAGTTGTTTGCAATCCTGAGATTACATGATTATATTGCAAAAACAAATTAGAAATCACCCAAACATATCAATTTATATCTCTTTACCTGAAGTGTACTCTGTATGACTATGATTAAGAGAATATAACATCTTAAATCTGACTGTCTAATGTACTTCTAAGTTTCTCTGAATTACCAGTTATTGTTATCTGGGTGTTTCTACAGTTGGAGCTATCTATTTTTTAGAATTCTTTCTGCCCTGTTTACTTATGCAGAACTTGAGAGCAGCAATCCCCCCAACCCACCCGCCACCCATTATTAAATTATGCTCTATGAAACACACTCCTATTCCCCCATGGAAACACTCTATTTCTAGATTTCTTAAAAACGGTGAATGGAAAGTAGACAATGTGTAAATAACAGAGTTCTTCACTGATAATTATGGTGACATCCATGAAGGGAAACAACTCAATAGCTTTCTTTGAAGATGTAATGAGTCAAAGAGGAAAAGAGTTGTCCAGATCAGGAAATAGGAAGGGAGAAAAATAAAAATTTTAAAAACAGGAAGTATACATGAATAAATAATCCAAAGTGTCTTTTCAGCATCATGGTACTTTCAAGGTATTTATGCAGCTAAGTATTCCAGAAGCACAGGATTTAGATCAGATGGACCTAAGAGATGAAATTGGAGAAGTAAAGAGGACCAAATCAGAAATACTCTTGTATGTCAATGCTAAGGAATTTGGACTTTATCTTACAGGACACAGGAAGCCAATTGAGAACTTTAAATGGAGAAATAACATAGCTGCTTTTAAACACTTAGGAATCTATATGGGTGATAGATTTGAATGAGATTGTTATTTGGTTAGGAATTCAGCTTAGAAGCTGTTAACACATTCTTGTTGAAATAATGAGGGTCAATTGTCAAAGACATGGAGGACAGTGACATTTATTAATAGAATATGAAATAATGAGGGTCGATTGTGAAGGACATGGAGGACAGCGACATTTATTAATAGAATATGAAAGTGAACTTGATGAAGACTTCCTCTCTTCACCACTACAATCACCAACACTAAGTTTTAACATTTAGTAGTCATGAGAGTCACCAAACAGGAGCCATAAAAGATGATAAATTTCATTTTAAATATATAAAGCCCTCTGAATGCTGAGAATAAGAGGAGATGTCAAATGAGCCATTGACAAAGCTTGGTTGAAAATATATTTGGAAAATTGTCAGTACATAGATGGTAAGAGCATTTGGTTGTTGGAGACTTGATTCTCCAGTTTCACCAAAGACCTGTAGGAACCGGAAACATTACTTAATCTCCCTGAGCCCAAGTTTTTTTTTTTTTCATTTGTAAAATGAATATTATAATCTAATATCTCATAAAATATTGTATAAGTTTTTATCTATATAAAGCACTTAGTACAATACCCATCCACACAGAAAACTTGATAAAAAGTAGCCAATTTAGATGAAGTCATGATGCGGAATGATACTACATACGATGATATCAAAAGATGAAAAGAACAAAGCCATGAGGTAACATTTATATTTAAATAGTGGACAAACAAGAAACTAATAAGTGTATAAAAGGACAGAGAGAGAGATAAGAAAATCATGGGAATGTAATGTTATGGAAATTGTAGGGCCATCAATGTTTCTTGGCATCCATCATTGACCAGGGAAGGACACAACCTGTGACAAAGGATTGATCAGTTGGATTTTCTCTCTCAAGTCTTTGAATTTTAGCACTATGATTCAAAAATAGAAAATTTTAATTCAATACTTATTCATTCTATAAGCAGTAGCCTGAAAAAAATGTTGGACTGCCCCAAATTTCTGAGTTTACTTCCCATGTCTTCCAATTCTTGTGATATCTTTCCCTTACGAATTTGTACATGTTTCTTGCAAACAAACAAACGCAAATCCTTACTGATATTTTAGAAATAAGAGAATAGCTAGCTTCATTTGGAGATAAAATAAATTAAGAACTGATACATCTCCATTAGATTTGGAAATCAGAAGGAGCTGAAACCTGATTGCAGTCAATCATGAAGAGTATGAGAAGTCTGGTAGTGGAGACTGTGAATGTGGGTTTCTCTTTCTAAAGAAGGTATGAGAAGAATATGACAAAAATAAGTTGTGTTAGAGGGAGACTTTTGAGTTTGAATTGTTTCATTAGATGTGAGAGGCATAAGCATGTTTATAATCTAGGAGAAACCAATAGAAAAACATATATTGAGGCTACAAGAGAAAGAGGATTGATGATGAGAACAAGACAGGAAAGAGGCAGGTTAAGAGGGCATAAAATGTGTGTATGGAAGAGATTAGTACTGAACAGGCAGAGGGCACTGTGTCTCATAGACTGGATATATTTTAAGGTGTTATGAGTAGGGAAGCTAAGGAAAATAACCTGCTGACCTTAGTTTTCTCCTTAAAGCAGGCAGGAAGATCTACAATTGAGAATAAAGGTGCATGGGTAAAATGTAGGTTTGAAAACTACAATAGAGAAAGTTAGACTGACTTTTAAGGAGGAAAGAGACAAATGAATAAAGACAAAAGAATTAATCAAATGTGCTAACAGTGGTGTTGACATTGAGACCATGAATATGTGTAACTTTTCGGCTGCCCAGATACAGGAGCAGAAAAATGCAGATTTTTTAACTAGAAGTTGGAATTTGTGACTAGATTGTTGTGTTCAAAACAAGGTGCCAGATAAAACCAATGAATTGAAGTAGAAGGGGATTCAGGGTGAAAGAGAAGAAAAATGAGGAAAAGAGGGTGTGATGGGGAAGGATTTAGAACAGTAGCTGCTGCTGGTTATCTGGAAGAAAATTGAGGGAGCTTGAGGTGATTTAACATGATCATCATCTTTCAGCTTGAATGATATGTATAGTGGAATGAGAATCTGTGAAATCTGAAAACATAGGTGGTTACAAAAAAGTGAACTATGATCTGGAATTAACATTACAGAAGCTGCTAATGAAGATTCAATCCAAAATGGGACACAGAGAACAGGAAAGACAGAGGTCCTTGGATTAAGTAGAGCCAAAAATGTAAAGACTAAATTATTAAATGGATTCAAATCCTTTAAGATTATGGCAGGACTTTGAATGAAGGAAAAGAAGCAAATGTCTATACATGAGAAAGTCTGAATAGCTGACAGGATGGTTGATTTAAAAAGTCACACATTAGTGCAGCTACATGAGAAGAACCACAGGGATGAAAAAGTATTCTTACATAAGACTGGCTGAATAAAGGGGTAGAAAGCAGCAGAAGGAAACTAAGCGAATGCAAACCCATCCCTCTGAATCTATTGACAATAGGGATAAAATCAAAGAAGTGAAGAAAAAATAGACACATTTCTACATTTGATTAGATGAAAATTACATGCAAATTAAGTAGGTTACATCATCATTCAACCCAATATAGCTGTTAGTCATCTGGGATATTTTAGTTTGGTTTTTTTTTTTTTTTTGGTGTGCGTGATTATTCACAATCTGAAAATCATAATTCTTAGCTAACTTCCTCATTCTCCCCAAGATTTTTCTCATGGGCAAAAGTTTGGCAAGAATCTTATCACAATATTGATTCCTCTGGCCTAATAGAAGGTCAGAACTCAGCTACATGAGAAGAATCACAGAAGAAAAAGTATTCTTACATAAGACTGGAAGAATAAAGGGGTAGAAAGCAGCAGAAGGAAGCTAAGGAAATACAAACTCATGCCTCTGAATCTACTGACAATAAGGGATAAAATCAAAGAAGTGAGGAACAGAATTTTCTTGCACATTGCCAATCTATGACATGAGAATGATCTGAGGTGTCTTGCCCCTTAGCATTTTTTTTGGAAATCACATTTTGATTGGTTTACTGCAGATGGTTTTAGGATTTGCTTATGCCTAAAACTTTTACTCTCAAAATACAACTATTGTATAAAGTATAAAAAATACACACAGGATAGACAATATTTGGAGCTATAGCTTTAAGATGAATAATCACTTAATGGCTATGACTTATGTATGGTGACTAAAATACATAATCTAATGACAGTAACAGTAGAAAATTTAGGTTTAAAAATAAGAAATATATACAATTTTTTGATAAAAGTATAAGCTATTATTTTCAAATATTTTCATCCTTATGTAAACTATTGGCTCCTAATTGGGACAGAATTAGTTGAAACAGAAGCAATTTTACAACAGAAGCCCACCCAATTCTTCCAGGAAGATGTGTTCTAGTTTAAGAAGGAAAAAATAAACCAAATGTGTTATTTGAAATTCAAAAGAATTATATGTATCACCAAACTATCTTAAGCTTCCTCAGAGTACAAATATAATACATTCCATAATAAAATACTGTTTAAAAATTCTGAGTAAATGGCCATTCCAAAAAAAGTGCCACAGATCATATATTAATTTCTGAACAGCATTACTAACTAGTAGATTCAGCCAGATCCAAAGGTTTCCATTTATTCAGTGTGGTGCACAGTTTTGTAAAGTTCCCTTTTGGTAAAATGTCAGAGCTGTTACTATTCATGAATTAAATTACAACTTTGTATCAAACAAAACTGAGCAAAACTAACCACTTGGTTCTTAAAGATACCTTCAAAACACCTTGACTCCCTCGTTGAGCCATGTTTTTATGATCGCTTATATGTAACCCTGATGTTGGTCATACTGATGTCCTTAACAACTATATAATGGTCTCAGCTGGTCAGCATCATTTCTGGGCCATGTCTCCATAAGATAGGCAGGGTGATCTTCTCAAAATGCAACTCTAACCATGTTATTCCCCTCCTCAAATGTCTGCTATGGCCATAACCACAGCGCTGTAGGCTTTAGCCCTGTCTTTTTCTGATTCCACCTCAAGGCACTCTGCCTAGCTCTCCAATACAACCATATTCCCTTCATCCACAGAGCCTTTGCATGAGATAGCCCTTCTTCATGAACTGCTTTCTCTCTTCTCCCTCTCTCACTACACTCTTCATCTATTTCACTGTTCCTTTAGGGCCAAGCTCACAGTATATTGCCTCAGAGAAGTTTTCCCTGCCACCTCATGTTCCATCAACCTTACCCTGTTGCATACTGTGCTTTGCTAGCACCTATGACAGTTTCATTAATGACAGTCTCCTCCACAAGACTATAGAGCTCGGTGAGGCCAGGGCACGTGCACCATGCCTGTCACTGTATTGTCTATATCTAGCTCAACACCTGGCATTTAACAGTACTTCAATTTGTTTGGTTGAATAAATGAAGAAAATCCTAAATAAAATGACATTTGTGCAAAAGCTTTCATTTCATCAATGTTCACTCTAAAATTTATACAATTTTAATTTGGGAACTTAGAACATTTCTACATTTTTTAAAATCTGAAATTAATTGCAAATAAAAGTGTTGCTTAAGGAAAAATTGTGAAAAGAATTTGTAATGGGCAAAAGATTACTGAGTATTCTTCCAATGGAATGCTGAGTTGTATTTTTTTCCAGTGACAATTTTTTTTATATTTAAAAACAAAATCAACTTTGACCCCAAATAGCCCTCAAATAAAAAAAACAGATTAAATAAAATTTACAGTGAATATACCCAGCAAACATCTATTTGTGCAATTAAACACTGTCTGTTACTGTGGCACAGATATTAAACAAACAATATACAAGTGTTCTTGGAGGTGAGGGGAGTTCCAAGTGTTAACTCTGTGGGGTTTGGGAAGGCAAGATGAGGAAGTGAGAGAATGTGGAAATCAATTTTGTTTATCATAATTCTGTCCATATTTCTGTCCATATAAATACATTCATAAAGACAAAAAAGGGCCAGGAGTGGTGGCTCATGCCTGTAATCCCAGCACTTTGGGAGGCTGGGGCGGGTGGATCACCTGAGGTCAGGAGTTTGAGTCCAGCCTGAGCAATATGATGAAACTCCATCTCTACCAAAAAATACAAAAAATTAGTCAGGGTTGGTGGCATGCACCTGTGGTCCCAACTACTCAGGAGGCTGAGGCAGGAGGATCACCTGAGCCCGGGAGGCAAAGGTCACAGTGAGCCGATATCAGGCAACTGCACTCCAGGATGTGTGACAATGAGACTCCATCACAAAAAAAAAAAAAAAAAAAGGAAAGGGAACTTGAGATGTTTAAAATAAAAATTGGAGAATACTTATTCCTGAACAAAAAATAGAAGAGAAAATAGATTAAAATGATACAAGTGGATGGGAAGAAGAAGGAAGCAGAGGGACCAACCAGGGGAAAAAAGGGGACCCAAAGAAGGAGAGCCTGAAGGAATCCAATGCCAGTGTGGATGTCCCTCTGTTTCGGTCTTCAACACTACTGTCTTAGGCTCCAGTTTAGCGTCAGTCTCCTTACTTTCTGTCTCCATCCACAGTCTATCAGGATCCTTCAACACCCTCTATCCTGTCCCCACCCCTTCTGGGCTGCTCCCTTCCTCTTCTCCATTTAGTGGGTGCTGGCTCACTCCAGGATCCTCAGGTCATAGTTCTTTTTGGCCATTCAAAGTGTGAAGCTATTCAGGGAGTTGTTGAGATGAAGGGAGGCATTTTGAGCAGCCAGCAGGTTAGGGAACACAGCCATGATGGTGTAAAAGGCAGCAAGGTCCAAGCAGTTGCCATTCTCAGCAGTCCCACCATTGTCCCCTCCACCCCCACCAGGCAGCCCCTGAGCTGGGTCTTGGCACTGGACATGGCAAGCTGCTTAAAGAGTTTGTCTGCCTCGGTACAGGTGATGCCCTTAGGGAGATCTGTTACCTCCGGCCCCTGCCCCAAAACAACATCTGCTGTCCCCATGTCAGAGAAGGCAGATTTGAGTGCTTGTCTCTTGCCCTGGTTTTCATGCTTCAGTCCACTCTGTCCCTGGTGTACTGTGTAAGTTGACTGGTCATGCAGCAAGGGAGGGCAGATGGACAGATTATACTCTAAAGGCTGGCCTAAGAGGGAGTAGCACCCATCACCCTGTGCTGGACCCCCAGGCCAGGGGAACCATCTGAGGACAAGCAAGGGACTGAGTCCTGTGCAGACAGCCACCACTGAGGTTGGTGACAAGAGAAGGTGGCAAAGCCTGGGTAGGAGATGTGTCAGGGCTGCTGCTCATTTGTATGTTGGCCTGGGGGCTGATGTCAGGACTGTACAGGTCTCCAGGCTTCTGCCCCTCGTGGTCCATGTTGTAGTATTTACAGTGACTCCACTGGACCCTTGATGGGTTCTGAGTGGGGTCAGGCTCCATTAGCGAAATTCAGCTCATGACCACCACACCTGGTCCAGAAGGTGACACTCCTGACTGCTACTGCAGCATCTGTGGTAGACGGCAGGGAGAGGGAAACTGAAGCATCTGGTACTGCTGAGACCCAGGAGGTTGCAAAACCCCAACAGTAGGGCTTGTACGGTTCTGCTGAGCCAGTGGGATCATGCTGTAGTACACTGGTATGCCCCCTGTTGGGGGGACTCCTTACCCAAACTGGCTCACAGGGGCCAGCATGAGTTGCTAGAAAGGGTGCTGGACCACATTTTGTGAGTAATTACCCACTGAGACTTGGTAAGAAGGCAGTGAAGTGTACTGAACCACCAGGCCTTGCATCTGGGCCTCCATGCTGCTTCTCTGACTGCTGAGCAGGCCCTGGTTCTGTGGCTGCTGGACCCCAGTCATTCCTTGGTAAGCCACCTGCTGCTGGTTAGGCATCATGGGCTATAAACTGGGCTGCTGGGATGGCTGAGCCAGCTATTGACCACATCAGGATCTGTAGGCCACCAGGTGAGAGAAAGGTCAATATTGCTGGTTGGAATTAGGATATTGTCCAGGGGGATTAGAAAGAAACCTGGAACTGTTGAGAAGGCTGCATGTAGCCCCGGGGTAGCAGCACTTGCTGAGTAGGTGGTGCATGGCTAGAGGTGGAACAGTTAGAGGTGGGGAGGGACTGACCCATGGAAGCCATGACGAAGTTAGTCCACTGACGGTGCTGGGAGATGAGTAGGGGCTGGAACAGAGCTGCCGATCAGTCAGTTGCTTTAGTAGAACCTTGGCAGCTAGGGCTCATTTGTCTAAAGGACTTGCTGAGGTCATCTGTCTGTGAGATCATGTGATTATTCAAGGGTGGCTGTTGCGGAGGCGTGGGTGGGAGAGCACAAAGTTGCTGCTGCTGCTGCTGCTGAACAAGGGAGAAGGTTCGGGATAGACTGGGATGAGGTGACCTGGTTGCACACTTCTGGGGCATATAGTGTCATACCTGGCCTGGAGATCCTTCCTGCATTGCCACATTTACTGCTGCCAATGCAGTCACCTTGGGTGAAGATAGAGATTCTGCTGAACCTGCTGGCTTTGGTTACAGAGGGTCGCATGTTCTGGACAGAGCCACCAGCGTTCGTGCTGCTCCAAGGCCATGGCTCCAAGGGATTTGAGTTCACTGTTCTGTTCTGGCAGCTGCTTGAGGTGCAGCTGAACCTTCTGCAATTCCTCCTGATGTCATTTATATATCCTTTCTGGCCAGTCTCTTGGGGGGCAAATATTCTCTCAGACCCTTGGATATTTGTCCCCTTTCTCTTCTATTGACTTGCTTCTCCTTCCTAAAGCACCACTTTTATTTGTAATTAATTTCAGATTTTAAAAAATGTAGAAACATTCTAAGTTCCCATATTAAAACTGTATAAATTTTAGAGTAAGGATTAATGAAATGAAAACTTCGTACAATGTCATTCCATTTAGGGTTTTCTTCATTCATTCAAAGAAACATATTAAAGGACTGTTATATGCCAGGTGCTGAGCTAGATATAGACAATACAGTGATGGGCACAGTACACATGGCCCTGGTCTTACAGAGCTCTGCGGTCTTGTGGGGGAGACAGTCATTAATGTTGACAGTTTCATCTATGAAATGGGCAAGTATTGTTGAAATTTAAGGAACATATTCACATGGACAGCTGAGTAGTTAAAAATTAATTCAATCTTTTAAAGCCACAGTATGGGATATACCTTGATTTTTTTATATGTCATTTCTTTGATCAGGATCTTCCACCCTAGAGACATAAAAATATGCTAATTTCTCCAGTGATTACAACAGGATTAATACTGGTAATCATTTGTTGATCCTACAGGGAAATGATAATAGCACATCTATACTAAAGAATGCTACACATCAATAAAAAATAATACAGCAAATCAATAGATGAGGACATTGAAAGACTACCAAGATATTTTACTAAGTACAAAAATGTTTTGAGATAATATATATAGTATATGATATGACATCACTCATTTTAAAACTCCACAAAAGAGAAGTATACATTGATACATACATACATGCATATATATATATATATGTGTGTGTGTGTGTGTGTGTGTATATATATATAATTAAATACATCTGCAAATACATAGAAAAATAGTCTGGAAGGTATTCATCAATTGATGATAGTTGCTATGTTTGAGAAAGAAACTCAGATTAGAGCATCAGACACTTAGTACTCAAGATAATCAAATCATTGGTTCTATTTGAGTTAAAACTATGACATTGAATTTAAGTACAACTTATATGTTTATAATTTTTAAAAGAGAAAAAGAAAATAGACAAATTATACTGAAGAAGTAAACAAGTCTTGTAGTGACCACTTTTAGCACCAGCAAGTGAAGGCAACCATAGAAGAAGAAAAATGATTTTATCTCTGACATTTGAACCAATGAAAGGATTCTTGTGCCAGAAAAAAGAATGTGGTCGTGGTCTTCATTAAAGGAGAACTAAGAAGCTATTGCCTAGATACTCTCCCCTCATTCCACAAATGTGGGTAAGAATGCCATTGAAGGACTGAAATGCAGAGCTGCTCTCCCCAAGTCTCCATGGAGCTCTGAGCTCTAAGAGGTAATTTTAGGACCACCTCTGAGGAGTGGCATCTAATATCACCTAGCATCTAACTTAGATAGTCACGAAATCTAGACCAGAGTCCATGAATGAAAACTGTACATTTCCTAAATTTTAGGAACTTTCTTAAGGTTGTCATTTTTATTTTGTCTTACCTGTTCACTTGTGCTTATTCTTAGGAAGAGAAATAAACCAGGAAATTGGGGAAACCAGTCAATATTAAAGGAGAAAAATTTGCCAAGATATTAAATTAGTTATGGTAGTTTTATAAAGCAAACGCAAGCAAGATATTCAGGGTTCATTGGTGTGGAGGCAGAATGATAGTTCCCCAAAGAGGTCTCCATCATAATCCCTTGAAACTGAAAATATATTACTTTATAAAGGAATGGGAATTTTGCAGATGTAAAAAATCATCCTGGATTACACGGGTGAGAGTAATGTAATCACAAGGGTCTTTTTAATGCATCAGAGAGAACCAGAGAGAGAAAGAAGATTTAAAGATGTTATAATCCTGGCTTTGCAAATGGAGGAAGGAGCCACGGGCCAAGACAACACACAACCCCACCAACACCTTGATTTTAGCCCTGTGAGACATTTTATATTTCTGACATGAAAAACCATAAGACAAAGAACTGTGCTGTTTTAAGCCACTAAGTTTGTAGGGATCCTGATTTTGTCCCTATACTTTAGGTACTAATGGGCCTTAGAAAAATTTGTTGTCATACTACTTTATATATTACAGATGAGAAAATTGAGAGCTAAAGAAGTGAGGTGATTTGGCAGTCAGCTATTAATGAAAGAATTAGGACTAAGATGTTCTGACATCTCCAGATGATATGAAAGATGGAAAAAGGAAGAGAAAGTGTTGCTCACCTTCATTTTCCCTAAATTTTTGTGATTGGCAAATATAAAAATTGAGTAATATCAGGTACATGCTAAGGTTAACCCACACTGTATGCACAGCAAATGCAACATATTAGTAAAATCTGGGGACTGCTCAATGCAGAGTTAAATTTTCAAGAGAAGATGTATGTAGAGCTAGATTTTAAAGTAAATTAGAGATATTCATTTTCTGGTTTTCTCTAAATTTCTCTGTAGTAACTTTAAAAAGGTACAGTAGTGAAAGATAAAGGCACAAAGATGGGTTCCTTCACATATTAATGGATAACTAACCAAAGACTAATAAAAATTCAATGATCATGCTGATTAGATTATTCTGGATTGTTTATCACCCTGCAGGCAGTGCCTATACCCAGCTTCTATTACAAATTATGCAATTAAATGTAGCTTTGGAAGTTGTATTTGCATCTCTCACAGAATGTCTAATTTGTTCCAATAGTGCAGAAGGATAATGTCTTGAAAGTTCCAAGGATCAAAATAATCATCTGAGGTCTTTTAAATAAACTTTTTTTTTGTATCGATAACTAACACACACAAACAAAGCACAAGATAATAAAAAAAAATCTTTCTATGAGTTTAGTAAAATTCAAGAATTATGAATTACAAGGCTTTTGAAATGATAAGTTTATAACATGAACTTGCTTGGGGATGCTCTAAGCCAATACATTGTGGTACTTTTATTTCTGCCACAAAATCTTTACAATTAGACAATATGGAAAAATATGTATTATGCCAAATAGGTATATAAAAATAAAAGTACTGAGAGGCTATGATGATTTGGATCCTTTTTATGTATGCTGGGATATCTTGAAATTAATGTTGCTTAATCTATAAGTGGAGAGCTCCCAGCTGGTGTGTTTCCCATCTAATTGAAATGCATAAGGATGAGTCAACACAACCTTATTTGTAATTAAATTTTGGATTTAGGTTAAATCTACTTGCATCATAAAAGCTTGTGGACAAATCTCTTCTTAGCAATAATGCAAATAGAAATATTCACATTTTATGAAATGCTAATTTTTGGACACTGGCAACAAATAATAATATACACAAAAAATAGTTAGACTGTTATAATGAAAAAACATTCATCCAAACTGACATGTACTTTGAGATGAGTTAGTTTTGCAATTTCTCATCCTAAAACATTATTTGTGTCATCTAATATAATTCAAAATCCTTCACTAGCCTGTAAGACTGGGAATAACTTCACATGCTTATTACTTCTTAGGCATTTTTTTGATTAATAGTATCTCTTCTAATGTAGATCTACAGACTAACTTAAACATAATGTGGATATTTACAATAAGTAGAGAAAAAAGAAAAGAAATATATCATTCAGTGAAATCCAATACTTTGGGAGATTTTTTAAAAAGCTGAAATTAAAGTATAAAGCTTTTTCACGGTTGTACATAGGCCTTGATCCCAAGCCCCACACTGAGGAGGGTCATTGTGAAGGTTTGGCTTTGAGTTTTAATATCTACTGTAAAAGGATCACCCAGGGAAAACAAACTATCCTGAGAGGACTTTTAATAACACTGTTCAGCTATAATATTTTGTAAAAGCTCCCAGCATCTTTTATACAGCCTCTCTAAGGGGATCACAGATTTTAAATGGAAACAGGAAGAAATGCACAATTTTCCATTCACCTTGTTTTTTAAAGCCCTTAAAGAGTTAAAATAAGTTTTTATATCTGGCTTCCTTTTTAAAAAATATCTTAACTGGTAAATTATGATCAATAATAACAGAATATTGTAAACTATATGCAGGTTTGTTTCTTCCTAATGAGGGGCAGACCAGGTAACAGTCCAGGCATAGCAGAGTAGCCTTGGTCTGGTGGCTTCACAGTGTCGAGATCCTTCTATCTTACTACTCCATCATCCCCAGACTTCTGCCTACCACGCTGCACCCCCAACATGGCCTCAAAAATTGCTCTCTACCCTATCTGTGCTGCTAATCATTAAGGAAATGACCCAGGCGTCATTAAGCATCAATTCTTTTAACATGCCAGGGGTTGGGCTTAGTGACAAGGCCATACATAAACATCTCATAAGTTGGGAAATGAAGTCTTTACTCTGGTTGTCTTTTAATCCACCTAAGTTATCAGGATGCAATTAGTTTAGAGGAGAGAAAATAGATATTAGGAAAAAATAGCAGATCTTTGCCACGTCATCCTAGTAAAATTTTGAATAAATCAATATAATTCAAAATTATAGTTGGGGTTAATTTCCTTAGGAGATGATAACTTTTACAAGTGGTTTCAAATAAAACAATAAAACATTTTTTAAAGTGTTGATATGTACATATATATGTAGATGAATATACAATAGCCATGCATATGTATATATATAAATTATATATCTATTTGCATCAGAATTATGATCTACACTTGTTTTATTCAAAGAAATTTTTATATATAAAGCCTTATGTTGCCATAATTCCTGGAAGATTAAACAAAAAACTCTTAATGACTTTTGCCTCTGCAGAATAGTTTAGAAAAACTTAGCATTGTATGCCCATTTTCTTCCATTTGAATTTCTTATGTGTACATATTGTTTTTAATTTGAAATAATTGTTCTAAAATTAAAATACCAAATAAAAATGGCACTTTTACTTTCTGAGTCCTTAAAGGGGTCCTTTAAAGGACTTTCAAAAACATTGAAAATGGTGACTGTAGGTAAAGAGTAAGGAAAAGGAAAATCCAGCAATTTTGATAAAAAAGATGTTTTATGCTAACTATCTCTAGTAATGGCCACTAACCTTTGGTTTCCATGTGTGTGTCTGTTTTGTTTTGTTTTTTATTCATCCTGAATTCGTTTTAAAATTTCATTCTTATCCTTTTTGTTTCCCAAACTGAAATACAGATTTTCATAAACATCTCAAGTTTGGATATTAAAACATATCTATATATATTTTATGCTCATAAATAATTTTCCTTGCCATTCAAATATTTTATTTTTAAAAATCATACACTGAGTTTCATATGTATATTTTTGTTTTCCCATCATTTCCAAGTGTGACCACTGCTTCGACTATGTCCTCCCTAATTTCATTCATACTTAAAACCAAGAAAAGGGTAGAGTTCCATCCTTAACAACTAAACAGGCACTTTGGACAATATATTTTTGGCAATGCAACATGGGCAATATTTATCTAACATGGCAGGGAAAGTTCCCACTCTGTATTATAAAAAGGAAAGCCAAATATCAACTTTTACAAAAATAAAATAAGATGGAAATTTTTAACAAACTTTAAACTATTTTCTTTCTTTTCTTTCTTTTTTTTTTTTTTTTTTTGAGATGGAGTCTCACTCTGTCGCCCAGGCTGGAGTGCAGTGGCGTGATCTTGGCTCACTGCAAGCTCCACCTCCCGGGTTCATGTCATTCTCCTGCCTCAGCCTCCCGAGTAGCTGGGACTACAGGTGCCCGCCACCACACCCGGCTAATTTTTTTGTATTTTTAGTAGAGATAGGGTTTCACCATGTTAGCCACGATGGTCTCGATCTCCTGACTTCGTGATCCGCCTGCCTCAGCCTCTCAAAGTGCTGGTATTACAGGCGTGAGCCACCGCGCCCAGCCTAAACTATTTTCTTAAAGAGATTTCCTTATTCAGAGATCTTGAATAGCCTCCTGATCAGTCATACAGAAGCAATTCTTTATATAATTTATGAATGTGGTTTTCATTGTGGGAAGAGAACTACCTTTTTCTATTATTGCTAACATTTTTGCTTTAAGGTCTTCTATAGGACTAGGTCTTTTTGGTATTGTAAGAATATTTTCCTCTTTTTTTTTTTGGAAGGATTCTTTACCTTTTGATCTTGGTTTTAATGATTTTATGTCTTTTTCATTCTGGTTTGATTTTTGTGCATTTTTGGCTGGAGTACCTTATATAGATTTCTTCACTGGAGTTTTCTTCAGTTTCCTCATCATCAAAATTATTGTCATCATCTTCTTCTTCATCAGCAGTATGTTGTACTTTTCTCTGTGGAAACTTGCTACCACTTCCAGGGGCAGATCACTTTTCAGATACACTTTATAGTTTCACATCCTCCTCCTCTTCATCTTCTGACTCCACATCTTCCTCCACAGCCTAAAAGTGCTGTCTACTAATATGCACAAGGTCTGAACTACACTGCAATTCTAAGACCATGGATAGTACTATTTAAAATCTCTCAGGGAAACAGTTGGCTGTACAGACATTTTTTTTAACATTGCCAGTGTTGCTTTAATTGAGCTGCCTTCATAATTCATTATCCCTGTTTCAATAACATTAAATTCATTCCTTGTACCGGTCTCTAAACTGACCATTCTTTTGTTGTTGTTGTTGTTGTTGTTATTGTTGTTGTTGTTGTTTTTTGAGACGGAGTCTCCCTCGCTCTGTCGCCCAGGCTGGAGGGCAGTGGCATGATCTGGGCTCACTGCAAGCTCCGCCTCCCAGGTTCACGCCATTCTCTTGCCTCAGCCTCCCGAGTAGCTGGGACTGCAGGCGCCCGCCACCACGCCCGGCTATTTTTTTGTATTTTTAGTGGAGACGGGGTTCACCATGTTAGCCAGGATGGTCTCAATCTCCTGACCTCATGATCCGCCCGCTTCGGCCTGCCAAAGTGCTGGGACTACAGGCAGCTGCCACCACGCCCGGCTAATTTTTTGTATTTTAAGTAGAGACGGGGTTTCACTGTGTTAGCCAAGATGTAAACTGACCATTCTTAGAGATAACTGGTGTTCATTTTCATCATTATTCATGTTAAAGTGATAGTCTGTCAGTCTTTAGTTCACAACCAAAAAGACAGTTCTGGGTGCTCAGGGGATCATGTACATGTCCATTGAATCTTCCATGAACTGGTAGCATGCATTTAGGTGGGAGATAAGGCAGGGGAAGGTAAATGACCACTACCCCAGAGAATAGCCACATAGGATGGAATCACACCAGGTTTAGATACTTTAAATTGTTTCTTTTAACTTTCAGAAGAAACAATCCTCTGGTTAAGGAAAAACAAAGTATATTCATTCAAAGACTAATTTCTTAGGAAGTTGTAAGTATATGAAAGCAAGGGTGTGTGCCCAGGAACTTTATCAACTATAAAAAGGAAGGATTATCACCTCCTACGATGCCTTCATATTACTTGTTCTAACAATGAGATTTGCCATTAGTGCAACTTGCTACAAAGTAGACTTTAGTGAAACTTTTAAAGCAGACGGTTAGGTGTGATTAGGGTGTGCTATTAGACACCTCAAAATATAGGAAAAAAATACTTTTAACAGGGATTGTCTGTCAATGCCTGAAATTTACTTTCCTAACTTCACATTACTTTCTCATATATTATAAATTGTCCAATCCACAGTAAAAGCTTCAAGCAGGGAACCTTTTTAAAAATAAAGAGTGAGCCATTATCTGAATATCCCTGAAACAGAAGAAGTAATCTTGATGATGGTATGCATGTGATATAGAAAAGACATGTATATAGTAATTAATTCTAAAAATATCATGCAGCGGAAAGTCTACTGGACAGGAATATAACCTTGATGGCATTTCTGATTTACTGCATGAGTCAGAAGCAGCCTCAGTTTCCTCTCTTGCAAAATGAAGGACCTAAGTGGAAACCCAGTGGAGAATATTTCTGACCACTGCGTCAGAGAACCTGACCCTGAGTCACTGGACTGCCATTTCTCTACTTTGTGTGGTAACTAGTTGTAAATCCACAGAGCAAGGAGATAGTGAATATAACTTTCCTCAGCCTTGCCTATTCTAAACTGGGAAACACCACGCTATCTCTTTCAAAGAAGATTTGGGTCTGCTAATTGGAACATGAATCATTGTTCACTAAAATTTCACATTTGTATCCTTTGAAAGTAGAGCCATTTCATTCCTTCCTGTGGGTTTAGATCCCTTTGCAATCCATACATATGATGTACTTAATAGTTAAATGGTCCTTGCATTTCCCACTCTTAGCTGGCTGCTAAAACAGATGTTCAAAGTGTAAGCTATTTTAATCCAGTCTAGCATATTTGAGGCCCCAAATCATCAGCAGCCAGAATCTGGAATTCCTTTGCTACTTCCAGTCCTGAGTGGGTCTAGTCAAGCTGAACACACCTGTAAAATGAGCGATATCTCATCTACTCCCCTCGTTTTACCTGTACTAACTTAATAAAATTATACTCTTGTCCCATTTCCCTAACCCCACCTACTTTCATTGGGACCAGGAAAATCACCCCAAACCTTTTCAATCCCATATCCTAAGGAGTTAACCTTATAGTGGCATCTCTAACCACTGCTTGGTGTTTCACTTCAATCCGGATATCAACCTCTGCATAAACCAAACTTAGTATCAGAATAAAACAATTGCCCAGGGCATTCTGCTGCCAACACACTATTCCCCCTTGCTTAAGCCAACAGCCTAAATGGGGCTAAGTGCACTAGGTCTCCTTAAACATTTTAATTGGGCTTTCTAGTCACTGTCCTTGGGGACCACCACTAAACTTAGTGGTCTAAACTGAGCTTAAAACATTTCTACCATCCCCTGGGTTTATGGGTGAAGATCCAAGATGTTTTACACCTAAATCCTTGTGAATTATGACAATTATATCTGCATTGATACCCTCTTTCCTACTTACTGAATTCCTGCCACCTTATCCTAAAACTAGATGTTGACCTTATACTTGGAAAAGCTTTTTCTCCATGTACATTTTTTAATGTCTTTATGGTATGCCCAGATAAAATAGTGAACAAAAACTAATTTATTCTGAAACCTTTCAATGTTCTAAATAATTTTAGATATTCCTTCTCTTTACTTAAACTCCTATTTAAATGATTTAACGTTGATATGGTATAGATAACGAGGCTTGTGTGTACTTGTCAGGAACACTTACATTTAGAATTCCAAAAGCTATTTTTGAATTTTCAAATTTTCTTGGTAATTCAACATCTCTAAAGAATAATGAAAACTGAACTATGTTTGAATGATTCATAACACACATTCCATAAAAATGATATAAAAAAATATTTCATAGAATTGCATTATCTATATATTGTTACTTTAAAAACAACAAATTTTCCACATTGGCCAATGTATTTATCTTTAGTAAATATTTATGTGTACATATGACATGTATAATATATATTAATGTATTCTTCGATACCAGTATTGTTATCATATTTTCTTTTGTAATACTTATTAATAGTTTAATAATCAGATTGAAATCATTGGAAATGTAGTTCTGACTAAATAGTTTAATGCAGTTTGACTAAATGTAGTTTAATGACTAAATAGTTGCCTCACTAATCTAACATTGCCGTTTCCAAAATTAATCCCCTCACTTCTATGCCAACCAACTTTCTCTATACATAATGTAGGAAATGCTTAATCAAAATAGTGAATAACTTCGTAAAGCTAAAATATAATTAAGAATATACAAAACTAAAATCTAGTTTTCAATCTATATGAAGCATATCATTAAATATTCAATGTCTTCCATTTTCACACAAATTAGGAATACAGTCGTTTATATTAGAAGACTAAAGCCCAGGTTTCTGAAGTTAGAATGAAGAAATGTTGCCTTGAACCCAGAAAATTATAACTGGATAGAACCTACATTTTACTTAGCTATGGCTTATTGGCTTATATTTTTAAATTCCTTCGTAACAACTTCTTTCTGTGATCTATCACAATTTTAGAACCTTTTGAGCTTGATGTCTTAGCAAAGGTTTAAACTCTGTCAATCATTCAACAGTCAGATTGGCCCTGCTTGAAAAAGGTTTAATAGAAAAGAAGTCATAAATCAAGAGAAAAAAAACTCAAGGAAGATACCCTTAAGGAATTACCTTATAGAAAGATAAATTATCCTAGCCACGAAAGGGAAGTTTGGGCTTTGTTTTCTGTTACTGTGTGTGTATTTTTTTTGTTGTTTGGTTTTGTTTTTAATAACTAAAGCTATATTTCTGTTGCTTTTCCTTTTCCAATATAACTAAAATACATTAAAATCCTACAAGATTATTTAAAATGAAATATTTCTACAAATAGATCTTAGTGACAGGAATTTCAATTTTTTTGAAATAACATTTCTAGAGCATAGAGGAATACCTGCCTGTCCTTGCAGCCGCCCTGAAATTAGGTAACAAATAGGTCAGTCCTCACCACTCATCTAACGGATTGGAGAACTGAAAAGTTCCCTTCTGCCTCAATTCCAGCCCTGCTTTTTTTAATGCGTATCTTCAAAGCTCTTTCTAAATCTCAGAGTAAAGGGACTAGTCAAAACCTAATAAAAATTCAGCAGATCATTATAACGATTGCATTATTTTGGACTGGTATTCATGCTGCAATCAAATTTCCCAAGTCTGTGTGATTTTCTGCACAGTAGTTTCAGATAGAGTCTTTTGTAGATATCTATATGATTTTGTTTCTTTTTGCTGGGCAGACAACATAAGAATTCCTACAATAATAAAACAAGGTTCATCATATTTTCTAAGAGAGTATATGATGAGATGTTATAGCAATCAAGCAACAAAACATTGAATGCCTCCTGAGTTCCAGGCTGTGTACTGGGCACTGGATATATAGCCTATATTGCATCTTAATCAAACTTCAACAACATTTAATGTAGTTGATCGACTCTCAGAAATCCTTCCTCCTGGGTTTTTTGACACCATGCATTTTTAATTTTTCTCCTACCCCTTCTTATACTTCTAATCAGTCATTGTTGCTAAGCCCTCTCCCTGTGCCAGATTTCTGAATGCTGGAATTTCCTATGACTTCCTCAGTTGAAGGATTCTCTTCTCTCTCTCCCAGGTGATCCCATTCATTATCCTGGCCTTAATACCATCGATATAGTAACAATCCATGTACATGCTTTTCAGCTTTTTTTTGAAAGTCAAAGAGTAAGACTCAAATTATTGCTGATCAGAATTACTTTGAGAATCTTTTGAAAAGTCACCTTCTTAGAGAACAACCTACCACCTTTTATTACTCCAGCACTGACAGAGGTTGCTGTTTCTTTGATAACCAAGTAAAATATCTGGCTTGTATTTCAGATCTATGTTATAACAAAGACAAGCTGACTCGTTACGGTAAAGTCTAGCAAGATGAGAAACTTGCCACTATGAGAGGACAGTAGAGACTGAGGCTATTGAAGAACCATTGGAACCAGCTCAATGGGCCTGCACCTATCTGGCATATATTCTCAGTAAGATAAAGGGGGAGAATTCTTCAAACTATTTAAACCAGTGTTGTGTGTGTGTGTGTGTGTGTGTTGTAATCTAACTATGATTTATTTTTAACCTAGGCCTTCTTTCAAATTCCCAGACGTTTCAATATCTCCACCTGAGCATTTCACAGCCATTTGAAACATAACATTCAAATCAGAATTCTGATTTTCCCACTTGAAACCACTTCTTCCTGTAGTCTTTTCCATCTCAGCAACCTTTCACTAGTTCCTTAGAGCCACAAACTTAATCATAATGCTTAATTCTTTTTTGTTTGATATCAAACTTACTAAAACCATTTACAAGTGTCATGACTGGTATCTTTAAAATACATCCAGAATCTGTTCACACTTTTCCATCTGCACTTCTATCACACCCAATCCACTTTCATCACTCTCATTTTGCCAGGATACTTAATCTTCCAGCTTCTACTTTAATCCCCATCTCTAGTTTCACACCCTTATCCTCACCCAACACACAGACGCATGGATTCATTATTCAAATAACAGAGAGAGTAATCTTTCGAATACATGAATCTGATTAGGTAAACACACAGTGCTGCTTTAGAGCCTTTAATAATTTCCTTTTTTATTTCAAATAAAATCCAAACTCTTGATCTTGAGGTGCCCCTGACACCATTCTAATCCCATCCCTTGTCTCACTTCTGACTTTCTTTGTTCCTCTTAGTTTCAGGACTACTCCAAGTTCTTTACTATTTTGTAGCTGTTCCCTCTGTCTGGATAAATCTGTTTCTGGCATTCCATGAACTTAGTTCCTTCTCATTCGTTAGGTGTAAACTTCATTGCTATTTCCAAAAAGAGTCTCCACCCACTGCCCTGATATTCTTTCGCAAAGCACTCTATTTTCTTTAACGCACCAACACCGGTTTGTAAACAGTTTTATTGAAGTATAACTGGCAAACAATAACAGATATTTAAATAGTAAGTTTTGACCTATGTATACTTCCATGAGGCCATCACCAAACATAAGAGAGTGAACATATTCATCTTTCTAAAATTTCCCTCATATCCTTTGTAACAATCTCTCTGCCCACACCTCCTCTCTTTCCACCATCCCCATCCCCAGGAAACTACTCATCTATTTTTCATCACTGTAGATTAATTCATGCTTTCTAGAATTCAATGTAAATGGAATCTAATCCAAACACTTTAAACTGGAATTCCAAATGTGTGTAAAACAAATATTTTCTCTATCCTTAAGATGCTGAAAAGGAAAACACGCACACACACAAACAGAATTATAATTAAGGTGAAAATGTAGCTGCGTAAGACAGCTATAAACACTTGTGTAGGGGAGGCAAAGACCATATTTTGTTGCTAGAATCAAGAAAAGGTTTGTGAAGGCGGTAACATTCTGAACTCCACCTTGAACAAGATTTCATTCTTGATAGGTGAAGTTGGAAAGAGGTGGATAGGCTAGCAAAGGAGCTAGCATGCTGGTTAGAAATAATACCAGGCAAAGGAACAATATGACCAATGGAATGAAAGAGAAAAAATGTAAAGTTTTTGTGGGGGGCACTTACTGATCTGTTTTGAATAGAAGTTTCTGAGAGTATAAGGGAAATTATGCAGGTGTATAAGGGCTGGTGCTCAGAGGGCCTTTTAAGAGAGGTGAAAGAATTGGCCTTAATGCAGTAGGCACAAAAGCTTTGAAATCCAGTTCCATTGAGATTTTGTGTCAATTATCCAAGAAGTCAACACTCTCGCAAATATTCTTTTTAACACTCATTATGTGGAATCTTGGGAAACATGCTGACATATTAACTGAAACCCTGGAATAATCAATGATGAAGCTCAGCACTATGTCTTTTCAATTGCTCTCTTACCAAGGAATTGCAATCCAGCAGCCCAGGAATTTGTTATATTACCCCAATCCCCAGATTTACACTATTCTCCGTAGTGATACTAGCTCACTTTTATAAAATTAATAAGTGAAGATTACAATCTTTGGGAAACAAAAGAATTGTATGTATGGTATAGTTAAATACTTTAAAGTCTTCACTATATGTATAATACCATTTAACTTATGAAAATATGTATTTGTTTAATCCTTGAACAAGGAAGGGCTTTTGTTTAAGAAAAAAAATTAACGATTTAATCATAAAATAATTTAAAACATCTATACTTGTATAAACAACATGGAAAGGAAAAAACAAGCTAGGAAAGATATCTGTAAAAGACAAATTGGCTTCTATGCAGTTTTGCTTATTGATGATAAATCCTAAGTGCTTGCTAAAAGTTTTGAATGGAAATATAATTAAATCTCTGGGTGAGAATCTACCTGTGAACTCCCTCAATGAGCAAAGAGCTTCTGCCTGTAAGCTCTGGAATATGTCTGATATGACATTTATAGGAAAGTCAAGGTGACTAAAACTGTGCTCATTCTGCTACCTTAAACTGAAATATGGAAAACACACTAAAGTACTGGAAACTACAAAATAAGTAGGTACATCTTCCTGTTCAACAATTGTAATAAAAATTGGGAAAAATATATTGTATTTTGATATTGAAACCTTTCTCTATTATGGTATATAGTGCAAAATTATCCTAAACTTAAAAAACTAAAAGCCGTGACCTTCAAATTTGAAAAACCAAAAGTATGATCATGCTTGGCTGATTCCTATTGTGGCTGTGGGATCTACAGCATTTGTATTATTGCATTTATTATTATTGCATTTATTGCATTTATATTGCATTTATTACCAATTCTCTTTCATTGCAATTTAAAAGACTGGAGAAAATTCCAGTATATTTGAAAAATTAAATCCAAAACTTCAATATTTTCATAAAATCTACAGCTACAAAAATATTTTTCTGTGTAATTAAGTGGCATGTAACTTTGATCATAATCTACTTAAATGCCTAAGGGTTATTTTACTGTTGTCCCAAAAGAGTCAACGGATTTCTTAGCAAAATAATAGCGAAATTCTACTTTTCTGGTCAAATTTATCTTTGGGTAATTATAGTTTTTGACTGTCCTAAATCTGAGCCACTATGCTTTCAGTCAGACTTGATGTTGCTCCTGGGTAATAGAATCATTCTGGTGTTGTGTTGTGCATTCTGTAGCAGATGCCACGTTTTGCCCTGGAGTATAATATAGTGGAAGGTGCAGCAGTTCCGACATATCTACTTAACAAACTTTGTGCAACCATTTGAAATAAAAGACACCATGCAAAGAATGTTTACTCAAATGAAATATATGCTGTATTAAAAAACACAATGATAGCATTCCCTCGTATATTTCTATATAATTATTTCTATATAATCAGTTCTTTTTCAGTATCATCACCATTTTTCATTCATTCTTTGAAAAAATAATTATTAAACTCCTACTATCTACAGCACATTGGTATTAAATTGAAAACAAAATTTTACATAATTAACTTACAAAATTTGTAGTATAATAAGGAAAATAGACCTACTCAGGATCATTGTAAAACAAAATAGGATACGTAGTAAAGTAAGTAAGTTTATATTCTACCTTGAGGGACCATAAGCTTTTCAGTCAAATGCAAAAAAGATACTTCACTTTCAAACAAGGCAGTATTTCTTAACATTAATTGAGTTGTGTAAATTTCCTGGTTTCTCCCTGGAAATTTTTTAGTTTTATTCTTAATTTTTGTATATCTTATGATAAAGTAGGGATTTGAGTTAATATTTAAAACTTGCATGTTTCAAGTATTTACAATACTGAAGTAATTGTTTTTATGTGTTTAATGGTGTCCGCTTCAAAATTCACATATTGAATCCTTAGTCCCCAGTGTCTCCGGATGTGACCTTAGTCATTTAAGATGTAACTAGCAGCGTTATTCACAATAGCCAAGATATGAAATGAACCTAAGTGTCTATCAACAGATAAATAAAGAAAATGTGATATGAATATGCAATGGAATATTACTCAGCATAAACAAGAAAGAAATCCTACCATTTGTGAAGACATGGATGGTCCTGGAGGATATGATGCTAAGTGAAATAAGCCAGACAGAGAAAAGTGAATACTTCGTGATCTCACTTATATATCTAAAATCTAAAGAAGTTGAACTCATAGAAACATAGTAGAAGGCTGGTTACCAGGAGAGGAGAAGGAAGGGGAAGTGGGGAGATAAAATGGGGTTTGGTCAAATGTATACACTTGCAGTTATAAGATGAATAAGCTCTGGAGACTTAATATATAGCATGGTAACTATACTTAATAGTAATGTATTATATACTTGAAATTTTCGAAGAGCGTAAATCTTAAATATTCTTACCATCAAAAGAAGGAGTTAACTGTGTGAGGTGATGTTTATATTAATTATCTTGACTATAGTAATCATTTCACAATGTAGACATATATCAAAATATCACATTGCAAACCTCAAATATATACAATTTTTAGTAGTCAATTATACCTCAATAAAACTGTAAAAAGGAAAAACAAAACAAATTAGATTATACTGGAGTAAATATGAATGGTGTTCTTATAAAAAGGGAGAACTTGGAAATAGACACACAGAGAGCATGACACATGAACATGAAGGCAGAGACTGGAGTGATGTGTCTATAAGCCAAGTAATGACAGAGATTACCAGGAAACCTTCAGAGGCTAGGAGATAAACATGGAACAGATTGTCCTTTACAGCCCTCAGAATAAACCAACCCTGTTGATACCTTGATTTCATACTTTCAGGCTCCAGGACTGAGAGACAATAAATTTCCATTACACTACCAAATTTTTTAAACTGTTATGCTTCTTAAAATATTTATAATATGAGCATATAAGAAGACAAAATTTGGCAATTTTTTGGTACAAATGATTCAAATAAACACTAGTTATATAACAAAGTATGTATTTGCTGATAAATACATTTTTACATTGGATATTTTATCATGTTTTGTATTAGATATCAAAATACATATTAATTGTATATTAAAATTTAGGTTGAAATAGTTTTGTGTTTTGGCATCAAAAATGGCAAAAAAAAGTTACATTCTTGATGCTAATGTTTAGAATTCTTGGATTTTTTACTCAAGGGAGAAATAGATTATGAGTGTACTACAATAAAGAGATGAAAGGGATAAAGTAAAAAAACAATTTTTTAAATGAGTGCACTACCATATTTATCAATATGTACTCAGAGTCTATCAACCAAGTAATTTTAAAAAGAAATGTATTTAAATTATTTTATATATTTATTTTTAAATCATACAAACTAAAATAAATACTAGTAATTGAAAACTATAAAGCACTATTAAGAGAAATTGTAAGGACATACCATATTCATGGAAGACACAATTATTGTAAATGTATTTGTTCTTACCAAATTAATATATAGATTCAATGAGATTCTAATGAAATGAGGACAATTTACTAGGGAAAATGAAAGGCTGATTTAAAAACTTCTATGGAAATACAAATGGAATAAAGACAATGAAAAACTACACAGTTGAAGTACTCATAATATCAGATTTCCATGTATATTATATCAAAATAGTAAATATGAGTTTGTGGTATGTATACAGGGATGGATAAATAGACTGATGGAACTAATAGAGTTTATAGTCCAAGATCAATTTCTAATTTTTCCAGATAGCCATAAGACCCTTTCAATATAAAGATACAAGTGTTTTTTCCTGTAAAGTATTCTTATAGTGTTAAATGTTAATTAGGATACATTGCTTTGTTTATCCTTTTCAAAGACTCTATTTTTTGCTAGTCTTCTATTTCAGTTACTTTCTCTCTGGTTCCTTTTACATTTTGTGGCTAACTCCCATTTCCATTCTGTTGGTTATTCTCTGGCTTTTTTTCAATGCATCTTACTAAATATTTATTTCAATCTGTATTCACTTTGAGCATTTTGTAAGTTTGTCATTTCTCAAAAGCTTCTTGCCTTGTTATCTATGTCTTTCTCGAATTCAAACAACTCTCATTTTCTTTCATTTCTTTTCTTTCTTTTTTTTTTTTTTTTTTTGTCCACTTCTATTCTTAGGCTTTTTATTTCAGACTAATGATTTTTCCATGTTTGTTTTTGTTTTGTTTTTGTTTTTTAACATATCCCCAAATGTGGTTTTGATATATTTGATTTAGTTCAGAGTGTTAGGGTAGAGATTTCTCCTTTTTTTCATATTTGATTTTAGAGATGATTTTTTCATCAGGTAAAAAGTTTTAATTTTCTGTTTCCTTTTGATAGTGGCTTTGAATAGATAAATGTTGCTTGTGTCTATGCATTACATGAATGGGGTTAAAATTTGGGGGTTGATGGAAGGAATTCTAGTTTTGGGTCCCCTCTTACATGAGTACAGTTAAATGCAGTTTCCTCAATAAATAGCTTTTGGGGGAGATTGCTAGGGGAAAACTTTGGATTCTTTTGTTTTTCAGAATCCTAGATTCTCTCCCCTTTTTCTTTTCCTTTTTCTCATTCAGTCTCTTAATGCCACCTCTGCCTTCATCCAGTCTCTTAACACCTCCTCAAGTTCCATGTTTTAAGTCCCTTTCTAATATTATTTTAAGCTATGGGATTTAATGCTTCAAATTTTCACTTTGGGGGTGGACTTTTCTTAATGGAGATGATTTTAGCTCTGTCTTTCTTTACTTTTTCTTTTTTTTTTTTCTATGCAAAGGCTTCCAGCAAGATCTCAAGAGAGAGCTTGTTTGGAAATTGATGTTTACATTTATGGTTTAAAAAATTCTGTTTTCTAGTAATGATGGAGGCATGGAATTGTATGAACTTTTTTTCCTGTTGATTTGTAGGGTTTTCAGTAAGATGAGTGGAGACTTTCAAATTTGTGCAGTCACCATTACTTTAGCTACCAATGTTAATTTTTTTTTAATAATTCAGCCACATTCTTAACTGGAGAAGGTATTACTTAGAAGTTGATTTGGCTGCCAGCCAGACTAATAGCTTAAATTAGATAGGAGTTTATTTTTTGCCCTTGGAAAAACCTGAAGGTAGGCAGTAAAATGGTGACAACAAGGCTACTGAAGACTACTACTTGTTGTCACGATTGCGCCCAAGATTTGTCACTTTTATCTGCATATCTATCACTACTGTGTAGTTCCATCCTCAACACTGCCTCCATGTTACAAGAGTCTGATGGTTCAGTCATTACTTTAATGTTTTGAATAGGAAGAGAAAAATGAAAGTAAAATGGGGGCATTCTCTCAGATGGCTTAGCCACCTTTTAGAGTACTCTCAAAAGTCTGCCCAATAACTCCTACTTATGTCTAATTAGCCACCACTGCCTACAGGAAAAAGGAAAAATGTATTATTTTAGTTAAGTGCTCTCCTAACACCATTAATGTTATCATCCTCTTAATAAGGAAACAGGTAAATGATACCTGGTAGGTACTACAGGAAATAAAAGTCTTTGTTTAGATAATATGAGTGGCTTGGTTTTACTCTAGGCCTAATATATTTCTGTTTCTAGGCATACATTACCCTAAGTGATTATGTATTTCAAATGGATATTAGACAAGATATATTTGGTTCAGCTAACTCATTTTAAATCTGTACATGCATTAACCATATTTTACACTAATATATGTTAGTTCAACTTTATATAACCTAAAATTATTAAGTCAGCAAAATATGGGAAATTAAAAAAATCTTATAAATTTGAGCAACTATTTTAGCCAGAGAAGTCAAATCATTGTAAAATTTTCAGCTATGCATGCATTTGAATAATCTTTCATGTCAAATAACTATATTTTAAGCCTAATAGCTCTAATAATAGTTTTGTTATATATCTTTCCACTTGAATCATTCAATATTTTACCACTGACTAGAAATTTCTGGTTAGCAGTATAACTGTCATTCAGCTTTTAGTTTCAGAGTTCAAATTTTAATTAGTTGATTAATACTGAACTTTTACTACCCTGAAGACCGCAAGGCAGCGAATGGCTAATTTAAACCTAAAGGGAAGTAAAGGGAAAAAGAGGTGAGGCAATAAATATAGAATAGAAAACGGGAGCAGAAGGCAGAAGGTGACAATTTCCATTCCAGACAACATTCCTAGGCACTGTTCTCTGAGCATGACACATTAGGGAACAAGGGGCTTCCCCATTCTTTCCCCTTGGTGGTTGCAATCGTCATTTACCAGTAGTCAAATTACCTCTTCCCAGTTTATTTTTTGGATTCCCAAATCACTGAAGCCATCTTCCAAGCTTCCTGTACCCCTTTCTTACAAAAACACATATTCATGCATTCATACAAAAGGAGTATAAAATTTTAGAGGGTTCACACATACTCTCTGGAACTAATCCAGAAGTCTCAAAGTTGGGAGCCTCTGACTTAAAAGTTGAGTTTGTCTACTAGATAAAAGGGAGGAGGGAGGAGATTATTTCAGGTGGATAAAGTAAATAAGCAATATGTTCAAGTTGCTTTAATTTTAAGTTGCTGTATTTGGGCACTGCCAATAATTTTCTATTTATTTCCAAATAACAGGTTTTGTAGGAGAATTATGGGGATAAATGCATGGATAAAAGGTGTTGAAATACGATGAAATTATGCTGAATTTTGAACTGTATTTATGTATTTATTTTAACAATGGATAGAAATGCTTTTGAATTTCCAGGCTGTCCTCCTGCAACGGACTTATTTTATTGCCCTACTGTCTGCTATTTTACAATCCTTTCTGTGCATTATTTCTGCTTATGATTTGGAAGTTCTGTTTTTCTAACTAATCATTTCCCAGGAGTTAATCATCGGAATGCCCTTTCTTCCTGAACATTCACTCAAAAACTATACTTTCTTATTGAAGACCCATGACACAGCCACTGGAGGCCAAGTGCTGAACAAGATGAACCCAATTCTAGCCCTCATGCAGGCTATCTTCCATCAAGAAGATGCAGCCATTAAAGGACTGATTAAATAATTAGTGTCATGACAAAATTGAGACCCAAAATTCATACAAACGATCAATGAAACCAAAAGCTGGTTTCTTGAAAAGACAAATAAGCTCAATAGACCACCAGCTACTTTAACACAGAAAGAAAGAGAGGACAGGCATGGTGGCTCACGCCTGTTATCCTAGCACCTAGGAGGCTGAGGTGAGTGGATCACAAGGTCAGGAGTTCGAGACCAGCCTGGCCAACAGTGAAACCTCATCTCTGCTAAAAATACAAAAAAATTAGCCAGGCGTGGTGGCAAGCACCTATAATCCCAGCTACTCAGGAGGCTGAGGCAGGAGAATCACTTGAACCCAGGAGGTGGAGGTTGCAGTGAGCCAAAATCTCACAGTTTTACTCCAGCCTGAGTGACAATGCAAGACTCTGTTGATACAATGAGAGAAAGAAACAAAGAGAGAGAAGATCCAAATAAGCACAGTCAAAAACAATAAAGGTGACATTACAACCAATCCCAATTCCTAGAAACACACAATCCCCCAAGATTGAATCAGGAAGATATTGAAATCCTGAACAGACTAATATTGAGTTCCAAAACTGAATCAGCAATTAAAAAAAGAAATCTACCAACCACAAAAAAAAAAAAAGCCCCAGACCAGATGGATTCACAGCCAAATTCTACCAGTTATACAAAATAGAGCTAGTACCAATTATACTTAAAGTATTCTAAAAAATCAAGGAGGACAGACTCCTGCCTAACTAATCTGTGAAGCCAGCATCACCCTGATACTCAAACCTGGCAAAAGAGCAAAAAAAAAAAAAAAAAAAAGAAAAGAAAAGAAAACCACAGGTCATTGTTCCTGATGAACATAGACACAAAAATCTTCAAAAAAAAAAAAAAAAAAGCAAACCAAATCCAGCAGCACATCAAAAAGTTAGTACAACACTGTCAATTAGGCCTCATTCCTGAGATAAAAGGTTGGTGCAACAAATGCAAATCAATAAATAAGATTCACCACATAAACAGAATCAAAAATGAAAACTGTATGATTATATCAATAGATGCAGAAAAGGTGTTTAATAAAGTCCAATATCCCTTCATAATAAAAACTCTCAACAAACTAGGCATTGAAGGAACTGTATTAGTTCATTCTCACACTACCACAAAGAACTACCTGAGACTGGGTAATTTATAAACAAAAGAGGTCTAAGTGACTCATAGTTCTACATGGCTGAGGAGGCCTCAGAAAACTTACAATCATGGCAAA
Organism: Pan troglodytes; assembly: GCF_028858775.2. NCBI lineage: Eukaryota > Metazoa > Chordata > Mammalia > Primates > Hominidae > Pan > Pan troglodytes. The sequence continues at coordinate 115,965,162 of NC_072403.2, forward strand.
AGGCAAAGGGGAACAAAGGCATGTCTTACATGGTAGCAAGAGAGAGAGAGCAAGGCAAAAAGTGCTACACCTTTAAACCATTAGATCTCATGAGAACTCTGTCATGAGATAGCAGTAGGAGGATGGTGCTAAACCATTAAAAACCACCCCCATATTCCAATCACCTCCCACCAGGTCTCTCCCTCAACACACGGGGATTACAATTTAAGATGAGATTTGAGTGGGAACACAGAGCCAAACCATATCAAGAATATATCTCAAAATAAGAGCTATCTATGACAAACCCCCAGCCAACATCATACTGAGTGGTCAAAAGCTGGAAGCATTCTCTCTGAGAACTGGAATAAGGTAAGAATCCTCACTCTCACCACAACTGTTCAACATGGTACTAGAAATTCTAGCCAGAGCAATCAGGCAGATGAAATAAATAAAAGGCACCCAAATAGAAAAAGAAGAAGTCAAATTATCTATTTTGGTGGAAAACAGAATTCTATATCTAGAGAAACCTAAAGATTCTCCCAAAGGGCTCCTGGAACTGATAAACAACTTCAGTAAAATTTTGGGATACAAAAATCAATGTGCAAAAATCAGTAGCATTTCTATACACCAATAACATTCAAGCTGAGAGCCAAATCAAGAACTTGATCCCATCTACAATAGCCACAGAAACAATAAAATACCTAGGAATACATCTAACCCAGAAGGCAAAAGATCCCTATACAGAGCACTACAAAACACTGCTGAAAGAAATCGTAGATGATACAAACAAATGGAAAAACATTCCATGCTTATGTATTGGAAGAATCAATATAGTTCAAATGGCCATACTGCCCAAAGAAATCTACAGATTCAATGCTATTTCTGTCAAACTGCCAATGTCTTTTTTCACAGAATTAGAAAAAAACTATTCTCAAATTCATATGGAACCAAAAAAGGCCCAAATGGCCAAAGCAATCCCATCCAAAAGGAACAAAATGAAGGCATCATTTTACCCACCTTCAAACTATACTATAAGGCTACAGTAACAAAAACATCATGGTACTAGTACAAAAATAAATACATAAACCAATGGAACAGAATAGAGGACCCAGAAATAAAGCTGCACAGCTACAGCCATCTGGTCTTTGAGAAACTCATTAAAAATGAGCAATGAGAAAAGGACTTCATATTCAATAAATAGTGCTGGGACAGCTAGCTAGTCCTATGCAGAATAATAAAACTGGACCTCTTTCTTTCAACATATACAAAGATTAACTCAAGATAGATTAAAAATTTAAATGTAAGACCTCAAACTGCAAAACTCCTAGAAGAAAACATAAGAAACACCATTCTGGACATTGGCCTTGAGAAAGAATTTATCATTAAGTGCTCAAAAGCAATTGCAACAACAACAAAATTTGACAAGTCAGACCTAATTCAACAAAAGAGCTTGTGCACAACAATAGAAACAGAGTAGACAGATAACCTGTAGGATGGGAGAAAATATTAACAAACCGTGCATTCAACAAAGGCCTCATATCCAGAGTATATAAGGAACTTAATCCAACAAGCAAAAAACAACCTCTTTAAAAAGGGGCAAAGGACATATACGACATTTCTCAAAGACATCATGAGACCAACAAACATATGAAAAAATGCCAAACATCACTAAATATCAGAAAAATACAAATCATAACCACACTGAGATACCATCTCACACAAGTCAGTATGGCTATTAAAAAGCAAAACAATAATAGATGCTGGTGAGGCTGCAGAGAAAAGGGAAGGGTTGGTGGGAATGTAAATTTATTCAGCCACTGTGTAAAGCAATTTGGAATGTCTCAAAGAACTTAAAACAGAACTACCATTTGACCCAGCAATCCCATTACTTGGCACACTTCCAAAATAAAATAAATTATTCTACCAAAAAAGACGCATACCCTTGTATATTCACTGCAGCAGTATTCACCAAAGAAAGACATGGAATCAACCTAGGCACCCATCAATGGTACATTGGATAAAGAAACTGTGGTACACATACACCATGGAATACTATGCAGCCATAAAAAAGAATGAACTCATGTCCACTGTAGCAACATGGATGCAGTTGGAGGCCATTATCTTAAGTGAATTAATGCAAAAAGAGAAAAACAAATACAACAAGTTCTCACTTATAAGTGGGGGCTAAACTTTGGATACTCAGTGACAAGTTGCCAACATTAGATACTGGGGACTGTTAGAGGAGGGAAGGAGAGAGGGGAGCAATGGTTAAAAAACAAACTACTGGATACTATGCTCACTACCTGGGTGATGGGATCAATCATACACCAAATCTCGGCATCATGCAATATACCCGGGTAATGAACCTGCACATGTGCCACCTGTATCTAAAATAAAAGTTGAAATTATAAAAATAAGAAAAAAAGTTAGTTATTTAGAGTCGTGATGAGTGCTACACAGAGAAAGTACAAGTCCTGTATTAGTCATCTTGGGCTGCCATAACAAAACACCATATACTAGGTACTTTTTTCTTATAGTTCTGGAGGCTAGATGTCTAACGTCAAGGTCTGGAGGCTAGATGTCTAACATCGAGGTCTGGCAGGGTAGACTTCTGGTGGGAGCTCTCTTCCTAGCTTGCAGATATCTGCCTTCTCGCCGTTACTTCATATGACCTTTCCTTGGTGAATGTACAAGGAAAAAGAAGGAGAACAAGTTCTCTGGTATCTCTTCTTAATAGGATATTAATCTTTTTTAATTAGGGCTCCAACCTTATGACCTCATTTAACCTTAAGTACTTCCTTAGAGGTTCCATCTCCAAATATAGCTACTCTAGGGGTTTAAGCTTCAACATATAAATTTAGCAGAATACAGACATTCACTGCATAACAAGATCTAATCAGAGTATTTAACAAGGCACCTGATTTAATCTGCTCATAGCATCTATGAGCAGGAAATAATTGAGCTCTGAAAGAATAATTAATTAAAAAAACAAGAACGGAAAAATCATATAGACAGAGAAAACAGCATATAAGAAGGCCTTGGAGTGAGAAGCATACCATATTGGAGGAATTAAAGCATGGGCAGTATTGTTGGAGGAATGATGTGATAAAGAGTAGCGGCAGGCAAAGCTGGAAACATAGGTAAGAGTCAGAATTTACAGGCCCTTGTAGGCCAAGTTCACAACCGCGTAGACACTGAGCAACTTTTAAGGCCTAGGAGCAACATGATTACATAGATGTGTCTTTTATAAAGGAAATTCTCTAACAGCAGTATAAAGAACAAATTAAAGAGGATCAAGAATAAAATTAGAGATCATTTATAAAGCTATGGCACTATTTCAAGTGAGAAATAATGGTGGCTCAGGAAAAAGTAATGACTCTGGAAATAAGGAGAGGTAGATTGAATTTGATTTATTTTGGAGGTAGAATGGAGATAGTGATGGATGATTAGCTAAGAATGGAGATAAAGAGAAAAGAGTTAAGAATGACTTGGGTTTCTGGTTGAATTGGGGTTCATTCACTATGATGGAGAAGAATAATCTTTTTGGTAGGGGCTGGATGGGCAGAGAGAATCATGTGCTCAGTTCCGGACATGTTGAACCTTCAGTGCGTATAATACATTCAGTTGGATGTATGTGCTGCAGATGATTTTAAGAAGCTCTGGGATAGGGGTTTCAATTTGAGAATTATCAACCATAAATGATAAATAAAGCTATTAGCCCTAGCTCAGATTTCCAAAGGATAAAGTATAGAAAAGGAGAGCAAAAGCTTAGCACAGGACCTTGAAAAAAAGCCAAGATTTAAAATTCAGTAAGAAGCTGTTAAGGACCCTTAGAAGGACTCATCAGAGAGGGATGAGGAGAACTCAAGGAACATGTGTATTTCAAAGTAGTCATAGGCAATGGAGACAGCTGCTAAGGATCAAGCAAGATGAGATCTGAAATTTGACAAATGTGTTTAGCCAAATGGAGAGAATGGAGAGCTGTTTAGTGAAAGAGTAGTAGTTGGAGCCAAACTGAAGTGTGCAGGAAAATGTGCGGGACACAATAGAAGTTGGAGAGAACAGCAGCTCCAGGGATCTCCTGTCGCTTACCTGGATATATACCTGGCAACTCAACAAAAAGATGAATTTGAAACATAGAACAGCTGAATTTATCCAATTAGAAATCAAACAACAATGCTCACTTCCACTTTTTCCTGGTGCCTTAAAGATGATGGGAATATTTCGGGTTTTATGCATTCTCTGAGTAGCTTTTCAACACCTAAACAAAAGGACTGAAATTGAAATTCTATGTACCTTATCAGGGCACGAGGACACAATTCCCAAAGACTTTTATTTTAACAAGAATGAAACTCAGTTTTGCAAGGGAAAAAGAGAAAGTGATATTGAAAATAAATAGGTAAAAGTCTAAAAGTGAAATAAGATACTTTAAAAAATACTATGTGTTGTAGTATTTAAAGGAGTCACTAGAAGATTGAGTCACCATGATAAATATAAATTATCTTATGGGTCCTCACAGAATTTTTTTTAAATAAGATTTTAGTAATAATAGAAAATATAATATTTGTAATCTTCTTAATACACGTGATGAGGTCTATAATAGACAGGTAAGAGGCATTTTCTGGGCAATGAATTACCCAGAGACGCTGATGAAAGCATTCAGGAAATAGTATGTCTGCCACTAGGAGAGGAGGTAATTAATACAGAGTGAATTTATTGCAAGGGCTTTAGTAAGAAGGTATGTTCTGAAAGAATGCTAGGAGCCTCGTTTACCAGGACAGACCATCACAATGTATGGAGCAGTTTTAAACACCAAGAGCAAAATATGACACTTCATTACTCAATTCTCCCCAAACATATTAGTTTTTAAAATCATATTTTAGGGCTGGCTCGAGCAATTGTTCAATTTCCACTAAGAACCAGACAAAAGGGGATAGTTTTATAAGAAAATATATAGTTAGATTTCTCTGTTAAATTAAGCACTGCATTTGTCACTCAATAATCAAGTGCTAGTCATAAGAATGGGATAATAAGACTTGTTATACAATCAATTTCTTTGAAGATTTTAAGGAAAAAGAAAACATATTATATGGGAAGAGTGAAATACAGTCCTACAAATAGACGAGGATACTTCTATGATTCGGGCTCACTCCAAATTTCGCTACATTTAGGTGTGGAAGAAAATAGGAAGAAGAAAAATAGCTTTGTTGATGAATGAGATAAATAGTTATGCTCTGGTGAAAAATTTTCTGAATAATGTCTCCTGTAACCAGACCTTGCACAATTCTAAATGTTTACACAGTCAGTGCCAATGGAAAACTTTCACGTCTATAAACAACTTTTATTCCAAGCCCAAACATCTCCCTGCTGCGGGATGGTTAGTAAGCAAATACAAGCTGTCAAATAGCACCTTGGAACCAGATTCCACATACATAGCAGCATGTATCTGTGTGCAGGCTGATTCATGTGCACAGCACAATATTTTCCAATAGCTAAAATTCGATGTAGAAAAAGGGATTTGGGAAACCAAATCTGTTTCACCTAAATAAAATACATTTTTTTTTCAAGCTACCTTTCTCTTCCTCTCTCTTCTCTTTCATAAATGTCATAAAGAAAACTCAGGTATCAATCAATTATTTATGGAAGAGGGAACCTGAAGCAGAGAAACAGTGAATGTTAACTACTTGTTCCTTTGGTGGTCAGGAGAAAGAGAGGGAGCAGAAGCTCAGTAAGGAAGACAATGGCAAGTGAATACTGTGGACTCCGTTTCAGGAGCATTTACTTAAAGACAAAATTTTTGGAAAAGTAGGCAGAAAACAAAAGCACAGAGACGTAAGTGAAATGCAGAATACTGTTGCCCACGACGCTTACATAGAATGACAGCAGGGAGCAAAAATAATTGAAACGCTCTGTTGTAAAAGGTTTTGAACGTTGTTACTGTTTATCGTTTGTCTGCATTGGTTCCTTAAGTCAAAAACAAATAAAAACCCCTGGCATATCTCAACAGTGGGACCTGGTGTGTTTTCTAGCTCTGGATGTACAATTCTAAATTCTACATTTTTTAACTATTAGCAGAAAACATGTCTCACATCTTAAAACACTTTAGAAACCAATCCACAAATGATATAGTATTTGTAAGTTCATCACTGCATTAGCATCACTAAAACAGTATCTGCCAAACTTATGGCTGTCTCCTTGCTTTGGTCATGACTGTTCTCAGATTCTTTTAACTGTATCAAAATTAGAATATCAGGATACCACTGCCAGACAAGGGTCAAGGGGCTTCACAAATCCTTTGTTCGCTATTCAGTGTATTGTCCAGATAATATCCAGCCTGCTTTATTCATCTCCCTTAAGGTGAGAATTGCCCTTAATAAGAAATGTCCTGAGTCCCAGGCTGGCCTTGCTTGCATTGGAGGGGTCCCACAACTGTTCAATTGGGTATTTGTGGGCTAGACTGGAAAGCACCAATGAAGAAGAGGAACATAGGGACCTTTTTTTTCCCCCTCATGCTAGTCAGAAATTATAAAATTCTGATGAAATAAATTTTGCTTTTATTTATTTAGGAAAGGTGGACCAATCTCTTTCTAATCTATATATCTACATATTTCTTTGTATCTATGTATCTATCGATTCTATGTATCTATGTATCCTCAGTGAATATATTCTACTTCCCAGCTTGAGTGACCACTGCCAGGCTGATAACTCCATGATTTGGATCATCAGTTTATTTTTTTCTCTGGAGCTTTATAGACACATAGGTATATAGAGATACTGATAGACATATAAGTAAAGATACAGATATAAAGACAAAGGAGCAGGATTATTTCAATCACAGATTAGAGAGCATTTCTGATTTTTCCTCAGAGTAGCCATGAAACCTGTATTTAAAAAAATAAAAGACAGGGACTTTGGTTCACATTGCATTTTCATGATCTGTTAGAACAGTTTCTATAAGAAAGAAAAACAAACATCTTGTCTTCTGCTTTGTAGGACTCATTTGGGGATGATGCTGAGCAACATCTCTAGCCTCACTGCAGGAAATGGTGCAAACTGTGATCTCCTGCTTTCAAGGCACTTAGAAGCAATTAATAGACAAGACTAACACGTATAATAAAGTAATACAAGAGAATGCCTTAGAAAAGCTAAATTATGTTATGCTAAATATGCCACAGGAGAGGGAATTTAAGGAAGGAGATATTACTAGCATCTGTCCTATTCTTTCCTATATCCCTCCTACTGAGATGAAAGCCATCTTTCCTCCTTACTACTGAGAGGATAATCCCACTTTCTTATCAATATTAAAAGTGGTTCTAGTCTCTCCCATTAAAAAAAATACTCTTTAACTTCATAACCCCTCCAACTCCTTCATAATCAAATTTCTTGAAAAAAAGAAAAAAACCTGTTCACATTCAGAGTTTCGACTTTCTTATAAATGATTTACTTCTCAAGCCACAGGTGTGATACCATGGGTTAAGGAACAACTAATACAAGGGATGTTAAAGTGTAAAACATAGCAGTCCCTTCTCCCTCATACTTAAACATCTCTTATGGGTCTATACTAGGCTATTGCTCTTCTTTCTCTGTGAATATATTCTACTCTCCAGCTTTAGTGATCATTGCCAGGCTGATAACTCCATGTTTTGGGTTACCAGTACATTTTTTTCTCTAGAGATTCATATACACTTTTTCAACTGTGTACTGAATATCCCTTTCATACATGCAATTGAATATGTTCAAAACTGAAATTATCTTACTGTTCTCTCTTACCATCCAACACTCTGTAAATTAATACATCTCATTCCTTCCCTTTCTACTTCTTGCCAACATACTGATACTACTCTAGGTCATTATTTAGATATACAAATACTGCCTGTATGATTTCAACAAGTCTCCATTTTCATGTTTTGAATCTAGTTTTATTCCCTCCAATCATTTCCCACATACCAACATACCAAATACAACAATCTTAAGAAAAAAATAAATCTGAACATGCTTACCCTTTCTAAAATGCTTGAAGGACCCCCAATTACCCACAGGACGAATATGATATTCTTAAAAAGGCTAACATGATTCACTTTCCCCTCCCATGCAACAATCTAGACAAACACATCTACCTTCAATTGTCCAAAGGCCCTGGACTTCTACATAGACTATTACCTCCTGCCTAGTAGACTCTTCATTTCATTTGTCACAAATTATTTAAATTACACTAATGTTTTTCTGCGGACATCCCTTCCTCTTAGTAGTCTTTCTTTGAATCTGCACACCTATTACTTCTATGACACTTTTGATTAACTTTATATCTCATTTCTCTTAGCTATATCCTCTGTTAAGCTCAATGGGGTCAGAAAGTACGTCTGTCTTAAATCCCTTACTTCTTATAACTAAGCACAATGTCTGACATACAGTAGGTCCTCAATACATGTGATCAGAGAAAGATTTATAAATAAAAGTCTCTTGAGTAGAATTTAAGTGGGGTTGATTTTTCAAGAAATAATGTATATGAAAGCGTTCTCTCTGTAACACTTTGAAGACTGGTCAAATTTAACAATCTACTTGACAATCATTTTATGGCAACACAAAAATATGATAAAACCTTGCCATGATATATTGGACTCTGGGGACTCGGGAAAGGGTAGGGGGTGGGGAGGAATAAGAGACTACACATTGGGTACGGTGAACACTGCTCAGGTGATGGGTGCACCAAAATCTCAGAAATCACCACTAAAGAATGTATTCATGTAGCCAAACACAACCTGTTCCCCAAAAACCTATTGAAATACAAAAACTAAAGATAAAAAACTTTACAAATGTTGACCAAACAGGGAAAAAAATCAGTCAGAGCTGAGTGAAAGTAAAATAATGGCATAATTTTAAAAATGAATATAAATATATTAGTTTTTACTAAGATATTCCAAACTAGCCTAAGAAACTCTTAGTAGAGGTGCTAAGGAACTCAGTCTAAAAAAATAGAAATGCTTTCTAGTTAGCATGTATATTGTAAGTATGTGGGCGTTTCTAAAAGTGCTTCAAAATCACCCATTCACTTAAGTATTTTAAGCATTCCTCCTGCAATTTAGCTCAAGCTGCAATTTAGAACAATTTGCGGGAAAGATTTGCTAAGTACAAATAATTTCCAATCAGCCCCTTTTCCAAATTATTATAAACTTTAAATTTATATTAGCTGTTCTAATTAATGAGATCTCAGTGTCCTTAAAATTGGAAAATAAAGTGGTTGATCCTGGGTGGTGTATGGTACCAAAAAGGAAGTATACAAATTTTAAAACGTATTATCCTCATCTATGGAATAAAAGAAAAAATTCTCAACACAACCAAATGATAGCTTTTAAAAGCTGTCAGAGACACCTAATTTGTGAGTCATGTTTTTAGTCCAGCAGCCTGAATGCAGAAAACTCTAGTCACAGAATACACCTAGACTAGCTCAGAGAACACTCAGAGCCTTTTGCTAAGGATGCCCCTGAGCAGTGATTCCCAAATCAGAGTGCATGTGCAGAGAGAGGAGAGGGGGTAAGCAGGCAGCATCCCTGAGCGTAACATTTCAGAACAGCATAAATCAATGTTTACTTAGTTTATTTTGACAAGGAAGTGCCTTCATTATATTTGTGGGTGAGTTCCTCTGTTTGCAAGGTCAAGTTATAGTGCACAACATTTTACAAGGTTTTCCTAAAGTAGTATTTATTTATATGATTTTATCATTTTAGTTTTATATGTGCATATATAAAATATACATTTTTGTATACACAAATGTCTGCAAAAAATATTTGCATCAAAAGATGAAGTATTAAAAATATGATATATTTTACTATATTTATTCTCATATTATAATAGTTTATAGAAAAAAATGATCCTGACTATTTCTAAGGCAATAAGAATTCAGGAAATGCCATCATTTTTATCCCTACATGTTTTGTAGAATTACATATAAACAACAACAAACTGATGAGGAAACATTCTGTGTTTAAAGACCTTCAGACAAAGAGATCTGCAAACCACTTTCAACAATGTAACCCTGAAAAAATACCTAAAAACTTTTGCCAGAGGAAACTATTTTCTATAATAACATGAATTCCTCAGATAGCAGCAAAAGCCCATTTCCTGCTGTTAGGTTCTCAATGGAAAGGAGATGAATAATTTTTCTTCATATCTTTGAACAATGTTTAAATTATGCCCCAATCTTCTCTGTTTCACACTAAATAATTTCTCACTCCCTGAGCACTTCTTCAAGGGTGTTACTTGAAATTATAATTGTTGATCTCCATTGCACCCACTTCAGTCTCTTTATGAGTTATAGAAAACTAGACTCAAAATTTAATAAGAGCAAAACTCATATTTCACATTTTTCATAGTTTTATTTGTAGATCCCAATCTTCTAGTTAAAAAAAAAAAAGAAAGAATAAGAGAAAATAGCAATACCATATTCTGGAACTTATTTTCTGACTAAATGTTTACTATTGCCCTCATCTATACCTGTCATCCTCCCCTACCTGTCCCCACTCTCCTCTATTTCCAGATAAGTGCAATATTTTACAAACTGAAACCTCTAAGCACTATAAATATCACTATAGTATAGGGCCCCATGAGGCTATTTAAATAAAATAAGAGAACACCAGAGCCCTTTGTTAAGTTAAGACAGGATTCTGTTGTGAAGAACAATGCTGATTTCTCCAGTGGACAGAGGGAAATGGTTTTAATTGGATTACTAATGTGACCCTTGGGTCCCATAGAGATCTATAATGCTTAGTTAGATACCATTTTACCTAACTAAAAGGATTTGCTAAAGAAATGTGATTTTTTTTAAGTTCCCTGGAACAAAATGTATTGTTGGAGTAGTATATCTTAGTCACATTGCAGGCTGTGGGATTTATGTTATGTTTTACTGTTTGATCAGAAGCTCCTTTAGACTTGTGGAGGACGAGCTAAACATTCTCAGTATGAGCTTATTAATAGTTGTACTTAAATAATTGCCCAAGAGCCTCATTACTTGCTGGACTTAATAACAGTGTTATGTAGTTGATGTAGTATATTCATTCTAATATTGAAAACACTTTGTTCTCCTTGGTGAAAGGCAGTGTATTGCATGGTTAAGGGTCCTGGAAGCCTCTGGAGTTAGACTGCTTGAGTTTGAATCTTGTACTATGCATTTATTAACTCTGTATCCTTAGACTAGTTAAGCATTACTTTTCTCATATGTAAAATAGAGATAACACTTTTTCAAAGGGTTGCTAGAAAGATTAGATGAATTAATAAATAATCACTTAATTATGGACATGGTAAATATTCAATAAATTATAATTATGATTATTATCATCATAATTGTTTACATTTGTGACTTTTTTTCCTTTACATATATATGAGTCTTATTCCAAACTGTGACCCTTCCTCTTACTTTCCCCTAATCTGGTAATCACTTCAAGTATGATTAAAAGCTGAGTTACATGCAAAAAAGTACTGAAAGTACTGAGGAACTTGAAATCACGTAATGAAAGAGAATACGACTATCAAATCCAAAAAGATTCATTAACATAATTTCCTCTAAAGTATGTTTAAACAAATAAACAGATGAAAAGTTCAATTTAAAAAGCAATCATATGAAATATTTCGTCCCAAATTTGAGAGTAGGCACCAAAATCTCTTCTCAAGAGGAGAGTGATGAGTAGGGGGAGGAAGGAAGGAACAAGGACAAATTCCTTCTATTTGGTACCTGTGCTTTCTTCCCAAATCCTAGAGAAAATACCAAGTGGTTTCTGACTTCAGAAGCTTGAAATCTAGAGTGAGAAGCTCATGCAGGCCCATTATGAACATTGTATCTCTCAAAGGGAATATTGGTAACCATGATAGAAGTAACATAGACCCACATTAATTCAATGTTGACCATATGTACAGGTTTAGGAGTTAAGAAGATGGTTCTTCATATGCAAATTCTCCTAAGGGTAAAGCTTATCATTCCTTCCTGCATCATTTTGACTGACTTTCTTCTCATGCTTTCTTTAGTTGGCATTTAGCTGAATCTGTATGTATGTTAATTTTAATATGAGGGAGGAAGAGGGGTTACGCCATACAATTTTATTGCGCTAATTGTCTAGTGGATGCATTAGCTAGCCAGTGCAAGGGATAATAGAATGAGTATACAACTGCCATAAAGCAATATGTGCTTTAATAAAGATAGAGAAATTTAGCATGTATAAAATATATAGAATGCAAAGAAAATATAATGTGTATATTAGTTCATTTTCATACTGTTGTGAAGAAATACCCAAGACTGGGTAATTTATAAAGCAAAAGAGGTTTAATGAACTCACAGTTCCATATGGCTAAGGAGGCCTCACAATCTTGGCAGAAGACAAAGAAGGAACAAAGGCATGTCTTACATGGTGACAACAAGAAGTGCCCAGCAAAAAGGAGGAAAAGCCCATTATAAAACCATGAGATCTCATGAGAACTCACTCACTATCATGAGAAAAGCATAACCGTAACCGCCCCCATGATTCAATTATCTCCCATGGGTCCCTCTCATGACATGTAGGGGTTCTGGGAATTACAATTCAAGATGAGATTTGGGTGGGGACACAGCCAAACCACATCATGTGTTACGGGACACAGACTCAGTGCTTTTGGTGGCCAGTGGAGGGGAGTGATCACATACAAGGTAGGATCAATAAATGTTTGACCTCCCAATAGGAGGTGAGACACCAGAGAAAAATGATTCATGGTTTGGGCTTTACATAGGAATTCACAGCTGACCACCTTCAGAAAGACTTATTTGGCTAACACAGTGTTCTTAAATTTTAAAAATTATATTGCAATATTTTTAAAACAATATTTATATAAACATTTCTGTTTATATATTTTCTTTATAAATGGGAAGATCTGTATAGAGTGGTCCTCATGGCCAAGAGCAGGAGTTCATGGGAGGCTGGGGAGAGCTAGCGTATTGTGCTCTGTAGATTACCTTGGCCCGGATCCCCACGCCAACTTCATGCATCGAGGCAACCTGTCTGAATCTTGTACATATTTAAAATTAAGGTTTTCAGTACACATGGTATTATTATTTTAGAATATTTAACGCTTCTTTTTGCTCTATGCCAAATTGTATAAACTGGGGACATTTTGTGTTAAATACTGTATATGAAACCTATATGTAAATAATAGTAGAAAACCAAAAAAGTTGAAAGGTTCCAAAGAGTAGATATTATTTAAAGTGAACTTAGAAGAATAGGTAATATTTATAAACCGGGGGAGTGATGAAGAGTAAAGTATTCCAGGTGTAAGCAAAGAAACAAAGCAAGAATATTTGTTCAATTTTAAGAAACATAAGTTTTCCTGTTTATACATGGGGTACATTGGGGAATAGCAGAAATCTGGGGAATGACTTTCACATACCTACCTGGCTCTCTACTCGCAGCTGCAATACAATGTTATCATCAACCCTCATTCTTTGCCAGATACATTGCTGAAGCCAGAAGACATGATCCAGATGATGGAACAAGGCTGTGAAGTCTATTGGAATCCTGGTGAAAAGTGGTCAGGCTCAAGACTTTCTTTCTCTGATCTTGAAGAGTACCTAGAACTTAGCCACCAACTGTCTGGGGGCAAAAATTAGAAACAAGAGTAGTCCCTAGAAACTCTCAAGGGGAAGGGCCAAATAGGCTTTGGAAATCTAACTGGTAGCACCTAGAGATCTCAGGGGTTTCATAGACAGCCACGGAGGAAGAAGAACAGTAGGCTCAGTAATCTTCACCTCTAAAGCTGCTGGCCATTGCAGCTAAGAAGCCCAGAATGCAGAGTTCCTTCCTTCAGGGAGTTACACACAGCCAGCTCTCAGAAGTGGACACCACTGACCCTTTACCCTTTCCAGGGTAGGATTGTCACTGCTGGGAAAAAAAAAAAAAAAAAAACTGATCTTGAGCTGCAAGGTAGCCAAGAATGGGCAAAGAAAAATAACACCTCAGGAAATGCATCAGCCAGAGAAGAAAGAGAAGCAGACCAGATCATGCTGCAACTAGTGGAAAACAATTGCTAAGGAGGAAATTTGTAACTTGGACAAAACACTAATGTTAATTTACAAAGCTTTGATTATTATAAACAATAACCACAAAAACATTTATGAACACATTTTTTGGGGGACTGAGAAATTATTGTCAAATTTAAAAATCTACCAATTGATAACACATGATTATATTCTTGAGAAACTAACAATTTGCCTGTAAGACCCCAAAAATAAAAATCTTGCAACACAAAGAAAAAAAAAGGTAGAAATTATAAGACAGAAGGTAAGAGAGCTGGAGGAACAAACTGGGAGAGACACAGGCAGATATTAAAAATTCAAAATGGAGGTAAAGTAAAGAACAGAAATTAAGGGCAGGAATTGAGTAACAAATTGTGAAAAATCTTATTGGTTGAAAAAATATTTGGGTCCATAGCTTGAAACAAAATGCTCAGAGAAATCATGTTAAAATTTCTGAAGAAACTTTTTATCATCTATTTCTATAATTTAAATAATTCAGGAATCTCCCAATGTATAACCAACAAATTATATTACTATGTATAATTGACTTTAATTATATTATTCTTCTTTGTACACATTTTCTTTTCTACTATGGTTATCTATTTCTGAAAGTGGTTTTAAACTCTTTAATTATACTTTATTTTAAGATCATTTTGCCTATGATAATCTTTGCTTCTCATATTTAGCTACCATGTTGTTGGTGCACAGAGATTCAAGTTCTGGCCAGGGCAATCAGGCAAGAGAAAGGAATAAAGGGAATTCAGATAGGAAGAGAAGAAGTCAAATTATCTCTGTTTGCAGATGACATGACTGTATATTTAGAAAACCTCATCATCTCAGCTCAAAATCTCCTTAAGCTGATAAGGAACTTCAGCAAAGTCTCAAGATACAAAATCAATGTGCAAAAGTCACAAGCATTCCTATACATCAATAATACACAAATAGAGAGCCAAATCATGAATGAACTCCCATTCACAATTGCTACAAAGAGAATTAAATGCCTAGGAATACAACTTACAAGGGACGTGAAGGACCTCTTCAAGGAGAACTACAAACCACTGCTCAAGGAAATAAGAGAGGACACAAACAAATAGAAAAATATTCCCTGGTCATGGATAGAATCAATATCATGAAAATGGCCATACTCCCTGAAGTAATTTATAGATTCAATGCTATTCCCATCAAGCTACCATTAACTTTCTTCACAGAATTAGAAAAAACTACTTTAAAGTTCATATGGAACCAAAAAAGAGCCCACATAGCCAAGACAATCCTAAGCAAAAAGAACGAAGCTGGAGGCATCACGCTACCTAACTTCAAACTATATTACAAGGCTACAGTAACCAAAACAGCATGGTACTGGTACCAAAACAGATATATAGACCAATGGAACAGAACAGAGGCCTCAGAAATAATACCACAGATCTACAACTATCTGATGTCTACAAACCTAACAAAAACAATCAATGGGGAAAGGATTCCCTATTTAATAAATGGTGTTGGGAAAACTGGCTAGCCATATGCAGAAAAGTGAAACTGGACACCTTCCTTACACCTTATACAAAAATTAACCCAAGATGGATTAAAGACTTAAACCTAAGACATAAAACCATAAAAACCCTAGAAGAAAATCTAGGCAATACCATTCAGGACATAGGCAAAGACTTCATGACTAAAACACCAAAAGCAATGGCAACAAAAGCCAAAATTAACAAATGGGATCTAATTAAACTAAAGAGTTTCTGCACAGCAAAAGAAACTATCATCAGAGTGAACAGGCAAACTACAGAATGGGAGAAAATTTTTGCAATCTATCCATCTGACAACGGGCTAATATCCAGAATCTACAAAGAACTTAAACAAATGTATAAGAAAAAAAAAACCCATCAAAAAGTGGGCAAAGAATATGAACAGATACTTCTCAAAAGAAGACAGTTATGCAGCCAACAAACATAAGAAAAACAGCTCATCATCACTGGTCATTAGAGAAATGCAAATAAAAACCACAATGAGATACCATCTCATGCCACTTTGAATGGCAATCATTAAAAAGTCAGGAAACAACAGATGCTGGAGAGGATGTGGAGAAATAGGAACACTTTTACACTGTTGTTGGGAGTGTAAATTAGTTCAACCATTGTCGAAGACAGTGTGTAGATTCCTCAAGGATCTAGAACCAGAAATACCATTTGACTCGGCAATTCCATTACTAGGTATATACCTAAAGGATTATAAATCATTCTACTATAAATACACATGCATACGTATGTTTATTGCTGCACTGTTCACAATAGCAAAGACTTGGAACCAACCCAAATGCCCATCAATGATAGACTGGATAAAGAAAATGTGGCACATATACACCATGGAATACAATGCAGCCATAGCAAAGGATGAGTTTATGTCCTTTGCAGGAACATGGATGAAGCTGGAAACCATCATTCTCAGCAAACTAACAAGAACAGGAAACCAAACACGCGTGTTCTCACTCATAAGTGGGAGTTGAATAATGAGAACACATGGACGCAGAAAGGGGAACATCACACGCTGGGGCCTGGGGAGGCCCCAGTTGGGGGCTAGGGGACGGATAGCATTAGGAGAAATACCTAACATAGATGACAGGTTGATGGGTGCAATAAAACCACCATCACACATGTATACCTATGTAACAAACCTGCACGTTCTGCACATGTACCCCAGAACTTGAAGTACAATAATAAAAAAAATTGTTTTCTTTCTAATGTTACATAGCACTCATCTTTGTCTTCTTTGGTAATTTTCTCCTTAAATTAATATTAACTGATAATAATACTTGTTCTTTCAAGATTAGCTTTAAAACTATTTGTTGCTTTTGTAAATTAGAAATTATAAACAATATTCTAAAAATTTTGATGTTGGCTGGGCATGGTAGCTAACACCTGTAATCGCAGCACTTCAGGAAGCTGAGGTGGGAGTATCACTTGAGTCCAGGGGTTCAATACTAGCCTCGACAATGTGGCAAAACCCCGTCTACACACATACACACACACACACACACACACACACACACACACACACACACACAACCTAGCTGGGCATGGTGGCGTGTGCTCTAAGGTCCGAGCTACTCAGGAGGCTGAGGTGGAAGGATGGCTTCAGTCCAGAAGGTCAAGACTGCAGTGAGCCATGATCATACCACTGCACTCCAGCCTGGGTGACAGAATGAGACCCTGTCTCAAATAAATAAATAAATAAATATGTTAATGTTCACTTAAGTTTTTATTTTCTAATTAATTCAAATTGGTAATTAATATTTTCTAAGAAATTATTTTCTGTAGGTTTTATATTGCCTTAGTATTTATAGGAATGTGAATTAAGATAACAATATCACTTCATACCTACTAGAAAGACAAAACGATAGTTGTCAATACTTAACAAGTATTAATTCAAATTGTTGCTGGGATTTCAGGTGATAATAATATAGTATATTGTCATTTTAGACAGTAGACTGGCAATATTTATTCACTGTCAAAATACAGTAATGCCACGTGGAAGCATCCATTCCATAGAAACAAGCTTGCAAATCTAAGGAAACACACTCAACACACACATAGAGAACATTTATTAAAGCTTTGTTTCAAGTGGCAAAAAAAAAATATGTTATATTTGGAGAAAAATTGAAAAAAATTCAGCAACGTAATATCTATGGAATACTATACATCAATGACCAGCCCGACCAACATGGCGAAACCCCGTCTCTACTAAAAACACAAAAATTAGCTGGGCGTGGTGGTGGGCACCTATAATCCCAGCTACTCAAGAGGTTGAGGCAGGAGAATCGCTTGAACTCAGGAGGCAGAGGTTGCAGTGAGCCAAGATCTCGCCACTGCACTGCAGCCTGGGCGACAGAGTGAGACTCCGTCTCAAAAACAAAAACAAAAGCAAAAAACAGTTTAGACCTGTACCAGTTGATTTGAAGGAATTGCCATGACACATTGTTAAGAGAGAAAAAAGGAAGAAATGCTGAGAAATGTTTTATGAGCACAAGTTCTCCAAAAAGCAGAAACTAGATGTGAAAGTAAATTTATAATAAAAAAAATTCTGGAAAGGCAAATGAGGTGGGTGCTGGGGGAGTCTGGGAAAGTCTTCTATGAAGGAGAGAAGGAAAAAGGAAGATTTGATGAAAGAGACATTTACTACATTGCAGGTCTAATAAAGTTTGGCAAGGCTGAGAGGGAGTCATCCAGCCAAAATTGCCTGCTAGAGTTCCAATTTTGCAGAAATGACTCTGCCATTGTTGTCTTTCCACTTTCAATCACTGGCTAGGTTCATGGGAAGTGTGGCCTTCATGCCAACAGGAGGATGGATTTCAGAGTTCAGCAGCAAGGGCCACAGGTCAATTAGGCTCCCTGTCATTAGAGGTCCAACAGGCATATTTTCATTTTAAGATGATTTCTTTCAGCATGGAAATAATAATGACTGAATACATAAGGATTGTATCATTGGTTGCATTATTTTTTTTTGAAAGCGGGTAGGGAAAGAGAGAAGAGAGAAAAAAGGCAAAAAAAAAACATACAAAACTATGATTTTATTAAAGCACAAAAGATAAAAATATCAATTTGTATAAAATATTCTATTATTTTAAATAACCTGATATTTTAAAATGTGAGTATATTTAACAACAGGTTTAACACTATGTTAAGATGTCAATTGCTCCCAACTGATCTCTAAATTCAAAACAATCCATATCAAACTACAGCATAGTTTTTTCATGGAAATTAATATGCTAATTCCAAAATTCACATGAAAATGCAGAAGACTTAGAATATACAGTGCAATTTTGAATGAGAACAGGGTCAGAGAGCTACCTAACTGCAAAGTCTACTGCAAAGATATAATAGTTCAGACAATGTGGTTTGGCATCAAAATAGAGAAAGTGATCAATGGAACAGAAAGGAAAGTTCAGCAGTAGACCTACATCATAGCCAACTAACATTCAACAAAAATGCAAAGGTAATTCAGTGGAAAAAGTATGTATACATGTTGTCTTTTCAAGTGGTGCTGGAAAAATTGCATATCCATATACAAAGAAAATATGCACTTAAGTCATAGATTCTACCACAATGGAAAATAAAACTTAAAATAGATCATAGACCTAAATATGACCTAAAACTACAAAACTTGTAGAAAAAAACATAGTAGAAAATCATTGTGGCCTTGAGTGAGGCAAATAATTATAATTATTAACTATACCACCAAAACAATGACCTATAAAATAAAAAATTAATTAATTTGACCTCATCAAAATTAAAACCTCTTTATTTGGGGGAAGAAAACTCTTAAGACAATGAAAATACAAGTAAAAATTGGAAGAAAATAGTTGCAACTCATATAACCGGTAAACAACTTATATCCAGAATATATAAATCTCAAAGCTGAAAAATAAGAAAACAATAAAAAATGGACAAAAAATTTAAGTAGACATATCACTGAAGATATATGGATGGGAAGTAAGCACTTAAAAAGATGTTCAAAATCACTGGTGTAGGAGCAGAGAGAAAGCTTCCCTTCTGTCCCTTCTGAAGGTTAGCTGAAATGATTGACAATCGACAAATTAGTAGAAAAATGTTTACAAATTTATTAACATGCATGTGGACACAGAAGTTCTGTAAAAATGAGACTCAAAGAAGAATCAGATAGTTAAGGCTGAAATACCCTCTTCATAAGCGGGAGGGAACTCGGGGCCGTAGGTAATTTTAGAGAGGTAGTACATGATTTTTAGGAGAAATAAATGGGCCTAAATAACAAAGACCTGGGACAAAGTTTCTTGCAGCTCCAGAAGAGATGGTGGAGAGGAGATGGCAGGAAGGCAAGGAACAGACCTTCACTGTGAACAAAGGTTGTCTTAGGTAGCTAAGTCTCCCAGGCAATCTCTTGGAGCTGACCTCAGAAGAATAGATGAAAATCTCTTCTGGCCATGGTAACTTTTCGTCTCTTCTCCAGTGGTTTATCTTTTTGAGTTATTTGATGATATTTCACAGGAGAGGGTTTTAGGATAATTGCATGTCTTCTGGAGAGAAATTTCCTTAGTCAGATAAGAAAATTTCAGAATAAGTTTCTCCAGGTGCTTCAGAAAAGAAAGAGAATCAGAGAGAGAAGGGGTTGGGGAAAGGTCAGAGAAAGATGTTGGTCCTGAAGCTTATTTATGAGGCCTTTTAATTTTCTTTAATTCAAAGCACTCAGCATGCTAAGACACCATATTTTGCAGTGTTTTCTGGGCTCCAACACTAGTTACTAAAATACAAATTAAAACCATCATGAAATAGCATGTACCCATTAGAATGTCTTTAATAAAAAGACTGACCATCAAAGAGTGTTTATGAGGCTATGGAGGAACTGGATTGGAACTCTCATACAACTGCTGATAAAAATGTAAAATAGCCAAAGGCCTTTTCTGCATCTATTGAGATAATCATGTGGTTTTTTTCTTTGGTTCTGTTTATATGCTGGATTACATTTATTGATTTGTGTATATTGAACCAGCCTTGCATCCCAGGGATGAAGCCCACTTGATCGTGGTGGATAAGCTTTTTGATGTGCTGCTGGATTCGGTTTGCCAGTATTTTATTGAGGATTTTTGTGTTAATGTCCATCAAGGATATTGGTCTAAAATTCTCTTTTTTGGTTGTGTATCTGCCTGGCTTTGGTATCAGGATGATGCTGGCCTCATAAAATGAGTTAGGGAGGATTCCCTCTTTTTCTATTGATTGGAATAGTTTCAGAAGGAATGGTACCAGTTCCTCCTTGTACCTCTGGTAGAATTTGGCTGTGAATCCACCTGGTCCTGGACTCTTTTTGGTTGGTAAGCTATTGATTATTGCCACAATTTCAGATCCTGTTATTCAGGACATAGGCATGGGCAAGGACTTCCTGTCTAAAACACCAAAAGCAATGGCAACAAAAGACAAAATTGACAAATGAGATCTAATTAAACTAAAGAGCTTCTGCACAGCAAAAGAAACTACCATCAGAGTGAACAGGCAACCTACAAAATGGGAGAAAATTTTCGCAACCTACTCATCTGACAAAGGGCTAATATCCAGAATCTACAATGAATTCAAACAAATTTACAAGAAAAAAACAAACAACCCCATCCAAAAGTGGGCAAAGGATATGAACAGACACTTCTCAAAAGAAGACATTTATGCAGCCAAAAGACACATGAAAAAATGTTCATCATCACTGGCCATCAGAGAAATGCAAATCAAAACCACAGTGAGATGCCATCTCACACCAGTTAGAATGGCAATCATTAAAAAGTCAGGAAACAACAGGTGCTGGAGAGGATGTGGAGAAACAGGAACACTTTTACGCTGTTGGTGGGACTGTAAACTAGTTCAACCATTGTGGAAGTCAGTGTGGCGATTCCTCAGGGATCTAGAACTAGAAATACCATTTGACCCAGCCATCCCATTACTGGATATATACCCAAAGGATTATAAATCATGCTGCTATAAAGACACATGCACACGTATGTTTATTGTGGCACTATTCACAATAGAAAAGACTTGGAACCAACCCAAATGTCCAACAATGAGAGACTGGATTAAGAAAATGTGGCACATATACACCATGGAATACTATGCAGCCATAAAAATTGGAAATCATCTTTCTCAGTAAACTATCACAAGGACAAAAAACCAAACACCGCATGTTCTCACTCATAGATGGGAATTGAACAATGAGAACACATGGACACAGGAAGGGGAACATCACACTCTGGCGACTATTGTGGGGTGGGGGGAGCGGGGAGGGATAGCATTAGGAGATATACCTAATGCTAAATGATGAGTTAAGGGGTGCAGCACACCAGCATGGCACATGTATACATATGTAACTAACCTGCACATTGTGCACATGTACCCTAAAACTTAAAGTATAATAATAATTAAAAAAAAGAAAAAAATGTAAAATAGCACAACAATTTTGGAAAAAAACATTTGGAAATCTTCTTTAAAAATTAAACATACATCAACCATATGACCAAGCCATTCCACTCCTGTGTATTTAAGGGGAAGATAATGTATATCCATAGAAAAACTTGTATTCAAATGTTCACCGCAACTTATCTGTAATAGTCAAAAATGGAATAGAGCCCAAATGTCCATCAACAAGTTACTAGATAAACATATTGTAATATAGCTTTACTACTGTAGACTATTTGACAATAAATGGAATACATTATTGATAAGTGACACATGAATGAATCTTAAAATAATTATGTGGGGTAAAACAAGTCAGACAGGAAAAGAGTATACACCGTATGATTCCATTTATATAAAATTATAAGATAGGCAAACTAATCCTGAGTGACAGAAAACAAGGTGGGCAAGAGAGAGAGATTATAAAAGGATATAAGGAAACTTTTCAGAGCAATGGAGGTAGTCATTATCTTGATTGTGGTGATGGTTTCATGGGTGTATATACATGTCAAAAATTTTCAAACCATTCACTTTAAATATGTGCAGTTTATTTTATGCCAATTATATATGAATAAAATGAGTAAAAGTATATATGATAAAAGAAGTATAGTATGGTTTGTGTAAAATATTATATATATGTGCATGTGAGTATAGAAACATTTAAAAATCATGAAAGCTAGGTCTATGAAGTTAGTGATTGTCTTAGGTGGAGTTCTGGATACCATTTTCCTCATATATTTTATGTATAAATCATTTTCACAGTAAGCACATACTATTTGTATAGTCACAGTATATCAATTTGCGTTGGGAATAAAAGAGAGTTTTGAGTGATGAAATGTTAAACTATCAAATAATAACTACACTTTATGCACATCTATTAATGGGGCAGACATTAATTATATATTTACTGTAATTGAATCTGACCTTTAAAATCACTTGATGAAGTGAAATTGTTAACTCCACTTTTCTAGTGAAAAAGCTGAGCAAATTGCCTAACGTAACAAATTTGGTACATATTGGATCTAGAATATAAACACACACTTGAATGATTTCGAAGGCTTGTGCTGTTTTTATTATTTATTATTTTATTCCTTCAGGAAAGTCACTATCATATAATAACAATTAATAATAACATTGCTATTCTCAATAACAAGCATTGTGTGACATTTTTCCAATGCTTAAATGTGTTAACTCATCTAATCCCCACAACAACCCTCTGATAAATGCCAAAGTTATTCACATTGTATAGATAAGGAAACCGACTCAAAGAGGTCTTTTCCACAAATCCTCAACTACTAAAACATGAAGCAATATTGTGAACAGCAGAGGCATCCATCTTGTTAAGTTTGAGAGAGGTGGTGAAGAGTTTAGGGCAGGGACTATCATAATTCAAACTATGCATTGGGAGTATAAATCTTAGGCTGACAGCAGACAGGACAGAGTGAAGAAAGAAGTTGAGACTTTATTATCAAGGACACCTTAGGCACTTGCCTTTTACCATGCTCACAACTTGTGAGGAATTCCATCTTACCTCCTATTGCTTGAGGTAGGTTCAGTGGTGGCACTACTGATATCACTCTAATAGAAGCCATTTATTGGTTGGTGCTCTCCACACTCTCAAATATTTAGAGATACTTTGATGCAGAAAACAGACAGCAAAGCCTACAGTCCCCTCAGAGGAAGACTTGATGCCTTACGATTGCTGGTCGCAAGGAAGAGCTGGCCTCTGGGATAAGCAGAAAAAGGCACACTGCACTCCTCCTCTCTGGCTTGGCTGGGGGCATTTATTCCTTAATCGCTGCACACAGTGATGTGTTGATGGAGAAGAGCGAGTGGGTGAGCTTCTTGCCTGAGTCAACTGCAATGACTCAGTGCCGATATGAGTGTTCTTTTTCTCATATCGGCAATGAAAAAACAAACTCCAAAATGGCAATGTCCATGGTGACATTCGATATGTCCCAAAATCAGGATTTGAAGCTAGTTGTTCTGATTTAGAGTTCACAAATCATTCCTCTATCACATACACATAAAATAAAGAATAACACATCTATCTTATGAAGTAAAGGGTCTAACTATAGCCTTTGTTCCATCTGTTTTAAAGATATGTATCAGGTTTTTTTTTTTAAGTTCCTACCTACTTTCCATTTTTTATGATTGGAATTAAAATTAAACGTAGTTCAAGAATAATTTCCATTTGCCTGCATGTGGGAAAAAGGTGAATTAATTTTTTACAGCTTTAAGAGTGTATGGAGAGCAATAGGCATTCTGGGCAGCGAGAAGACGCACAGAGGTTTTGGCTCCCCCTGTTTATGAGGATGCAGGGACTCCATTAGACCATGCTGTCATCTGGATGCAAATATTGGACAATTCTTGTATGACAGGGATTTTTCTGAACACAGAGTTTGCAGCAGCAAGTAAGATAGATGTAGTCTGTACCACGGAACTTAAGCTCTAATGAGGGCTTCAGAAAATAAATAATTTCAGAACATGACAAGTTTAATTTAAAAAAAAAAAGCATAGAAGGACAGAGTGTAACCAGGGTGAATGTTTTCAAGTGTTTGGTCAATAGGCACTGTAAGAATCAATGCCGGGGGTAGCTGAACAGCGATGAAGCCAAGAACTTGAAACACACAAGGCATTGTCCCTGTTTCCAGGACAGCTAGATGTGTTTGGGCCAAATAATTTTGTTCTGATTCATTTGAAGATTCACTGGTCTATAAATACAAGCCCACGGTGTGACAATAGGATGTTCCTAACTGCATCAGTACCAGGAAGCATGAATTAGTACAGTGATCCAATAACTTCTTGTACCTTCTCAGTCATTCAAATCCTGATCTCTTAAACAGTTACCACCCAGGCAGATCCAGTTTTCTGGCTTTAAACACCATCGACACAATGATGATTACACATTTTATCTTCAACTACACCTCTCCACTCAGCGTACTCATAGACATCTCAAATTTATTACAACCAAAATTGAGATGCTGATATTATTCTGTTTCCCTAAATCTGTTCTTGTTGGTCTTCCTTCTAAGTAAATGTAAACTCCGTGATTTTGGTAACTCAGGCAAAAACCAACTGGACCTCATTTTGACTTCTTACTTTCTCTAACATCCTATATCCAACCCATTAATCAGTATCTCCATTTAACTATAAAAATATAAACCAGGATCTGACATCTTCACCTTCTCACCAGCTCTACTGCTACCCTTTGGCCATAACTGTGCAGATCACTGCTATAGCCCTACCTGTTCTTAATGCATCCCTCTCTGCCCCTACTGTAGTTTTTTCTTAACACAACAACCAGAATGCCCCTATTGACACGTGGGCTAGCGCTTATTATAACTCCTCTACTCAGAACCTCTTATGAGTTCCCAGCTCACTCTGAGTAAAGCCCAAACTCCTTGCTACACCTACAAAACCTAAGGAAAGTCTTCTTTCCCCTCTGTCCTCATTTCTTTTATAACTTCATCTTCTACTACTTTATGGTATTCACTAGGCTGATCCTGAGGGCTACTTAAACCCACCAGGCAGCCTTTTCATTCAGGGTTTCCTGACATGTGCTCTCCCTAGATATGCCCATGGCCTGTTCCTCATTAACCTTTGGGTCTTTGCTTGGTAATCAACTTCTTCAAAGGCCTTCCTTGACCACGTATCTAAAATTTGTCTCCCTCAATGTTTCATATTCCTCTAACTGCTTTATTGTTCCCCATTTCATTTCTAACAATCTAATGTAGTTTATGTTTTACTTACTCATTTAGCTTTCAACACATCTACCCCAATAGAGTGAAAGCTCCATGAGAACTAACATATTTTTAACATATTTTTCCCTTTTGGTCACTGTTTTATGCAAAGTTCTTTAAATGGTGCCAGGTATATAATAGCTGCTTAACAAATATTTGTTATATAAATGAATAATTGAATGAATATATGGTTATAGCTAAGGAAAATTTTAATTAAAAGGAAAATGTAATAAATCTGAAAATGCATTTGTTTATATTTGATATTTGCTATCACAAGGGACACAATCTTTAATAAATATATATATATATGCTTCACGTTGCATTTCCAGTATTTCATTCCCTTGGACTCAGGAGCTGGCCTCTACGCAGGTCTCATACGTTACCAAGCATCTTATTATGTGTTTCCATTAATGGAAAGAATATAGCTGGGATTTTATTTTACACAAAGGTCAGAAAATTCAAAGCAATAGTTGCCATAACAACTACAACTCAGCCCCTCAGCTCAAATGAATTTTTGCTATTACTTATATCTGCTCTCAACTTTTATGCCTTAAAATATATAAAGGCAATTTGTCTGCCTTACTATTGCTGTGGGATTTGTCTACAATTTACGCTTCAGGGCTCACCACAGGACTATGACATAACAGAACACACAGAATTCTTCACTTTCTTTGGCATTGAACTAATGCACTTCCTTTACTACTGAAGTCCATCCATAAAAGAAATCATTCACTTTTTAAAGTTGCTGCTCCACATTTGACAGGGGAGAAAAATTAAAATACTTTTATACTCCACATCTGCCTCAGTTCTCCCTAAAGCCTCAGTTTTATTAAGGTGCCTTCTCCTGACATATGTGATGCTCTTTTTTTATCCACTTTATGAGACTCCAGGCACAAAGCCTCAACCTTAATCTTGCAATTCATATGGAAATTAGAGCCATACAGATTTTCCTAATCTCCATGAGATTACTTCTTGTCTAGAGCTGTTTTTTAGAAGAAATAACAGAATCAAAGTAGTTAGGATGTCACTTTTTAGGACGTCCATGGAATGAATTATCCATGGCAGCAATATTTCATAACAGATTTATTTCTGCCATCACTATAGAAAACTAAGTTCCTAAGTACTGCTTTTGAGCCTTTGGGTATTACTATTGTATCAAATTTGGGTGTGTTATGCTTGTAAGATTATATACTAATTAGACTACAAGAGATGACAGGTAATATTCACCAAGATCTCTGGCAGTCAGACAAATAATAGGACCCCAAGAAAAATATTCTGCCATTAAGCAAAACACAAATATTGAGCTCAGCAAACTGGGTCAGCAGATCTACTCAGACAAGATGAAACATGGAAATAATCACTTGTTTTTTTAAAAAATTAATTTTAAATGTCATTGTTTGATAAAGTATGCATTTACATAGTTCTGAAACAAGAAACTATTAAAAAAAAAAAAAGTGTACATGAGAAGTTTCCTTCCAATCTGGTTACCCATCTGCCCAGTTCTGCCATTCCCCAACCAGAGCCTTAGAATAGGGAATCACTGTTCTTACTTTTGTGTATATATAAACTTTCTGTGTTACTTTATGCTTGTACAAGTAACTACGGAAAGTGAATCTGATTGTTACCCTTTGAAATCAAAAGTAAACAAGACAATAAAACTCCAAACAGATTTTAAGCAGAGCTAACATTTGTTTATATTTTCCTTAGGATAATTGATTATGCTCACCAATTGCTTTCTTCCCCTATTCTCCTTTCAAATGGATTATGATATACCAACTTTTTCTTAAATTTCTTCTTAGAGATTATTAAGAGCAATTTATTCTATAGCATGAAAGCTGTTTAAGATATTCTTTAATGAAAAACACGTTTACTGATATTTCATTTTTCTAACAATAGAAAAATTAAGAATTATATAGAAAAGTCTATTATGTACTGTGATACAGATTAGTTAAAACATTAAATACAAAAATAAACTTAAAAATTCAATTGCTTATTTTATTTTAGTTTAGGTGTTTAATAAGAAATTACATGATTATCTTAGACTTATAATTTATAATTGGTAATGAGCAGATTTTATATACAAATATAAAATACAGTTAATTATATAAGGATTAGTTTTATCTTATGTAATTATATAAATAGCAAGTTCATGGTAAATTTTAATGTCTCATATATTTTAGTTTTTGTTTTCTTTACAAAGCATTCAAATTCTAGGGCAATAGTAATATATTCTTTTTAGCCTGATCATTTTAAGGGGAATAGGCACTTTGATATATTCCTCTTTCAGTGATAATAATTTAAAATATATACCAACGTTGTAATGCAGACTATTTTAGTGGTAGTATGATTGAATGTGAAGGGAGAAAAAATTATCTTATGTCTAGTTCTGCCATTCCTAATAGAGTGTGACTTTGAGCAAGTTGCTTGATCTTCTGTAATTTCTAAAGAGTTTGGCCTGCTCCAAAACTTCAATTCTTCTCTAGGAATTAAATATGAAAGGTAAATGATAGAGAAAAGAAAATCATAACAAAGTTACTAAAACTAAAAAGAGAAAAAATGAAATGAGACAGGTAAGAAAAAATATAACTTACAAGAATAAATATTTACAGTGGGCCTTTCAGACTTAAAGTCCTGGCTTATTTCGTTATTGTTGCTGTTGTGTTGTGTTGTGTTGTGTTGTGTTGTGTTGTGTTGTGTTTTAGGCTTTTAGCAGCCTAAAGCCATGGTTTCTAGTTTCTGTCTCTAGTGATAAGTGGAAAAGAGGAATGAAGGCAGGGCTTTACTGGCCCAATCAGAAACAGAAACTAAGAACCATGACTGTATTTTCTCCCTTGGACACCCATGTGTTCCCTCTGTTCACCTACAAAAACAAACAAGAAAATCTCCAGGTTTCCTTTTCAAGATGCTGATGGAGCAATTGGTTGCTACTGGAAGGGTAAAGCAGAGGGAAGAATATGAACATTTATTGCTTATATATTACCTCCTGAGCACTGTGCTGGGTTCTTCACACCTGTTAGCTCATTTCAGCATGGAGACATAGTGCTACCTATGAAATTATTACAGTCAGGAAAAGTCTGGGTGCCAGTTCTTTTTCTACCAGTTCAGTTATTACTGCATTGGTTAAATTTGTGTTGACTGGGCCAAACTGGATGCCAACATATTTGGTCAAACATTATTCTGGGTGTGTTTTTTGAATGAGATTAACATTTAAATGGATAGACCCAGTAAAGCAGACTGCCCTCCCCAGTATGAATGGGCCTCATCCATTCAGTAAAAGCCTGAGTAAAACAAGAAGACTGCCCTTCTCCCTAGTAAGAGGGAGCTTTTCCTGCCTAACTGCCTTCACTTTTTTTTTTCCTTCACATTCAAATGGAATCATAGGCTCTTCCTGGGTCTCAAGCTTACTAGGCTTCATACTGGAACCACGTTGTTGGCTCTCCTGTTTCTTAGGTCTTCTGACTTGGACTAGAACTAAACCATCCACTCTCTCTGGTATCCAGTTTACAGATTCACTCTGTAGATCTTTAGCTTTGCCAACCTCCATAATATCACATGAGCCATTTTTTAAATTATATATATAATATATAATTTAATATATTATGTATATTATATAATTATTTCTATATATATCTATATCATAAATATATATATATATATATAGAGAGAGAGAGAGAGAGAGAGACAAATCATATTGATTTTGTTTCTCTGGATAACCCTGACTAATATAATTACCATGATTATGTTGCCAATAATAACAACTTGGTGTTATGGATAAAATGTTAGTGTTCTCTCCAAAACATATATGTTGAAGCCCTAACCTCCAATATGAAGGTATTTGGATATATGGTTTGGGGGAAGTAATTAGGATTAGATGATGTCATAAAGCTGGGACCCTCATGCTGAGATTAGTACCCTTATAAGAAGACACATCAGAGCATGTGCACACACAGGTTCCCTCTCTTTTTCTCTCTCTCCCCCGCCACACTGCCCAGGCACACAAAAATTCATGTGAGCACACAGCAAGAAGACAGCCATTTACAACAAAGGGGAGAGCCCTGGTTAGGAACTGATGATGCTGACATTCTGATTTCAGAATTCTAGCTTCTAGACTGTGAGAAAGGCACTTCTGTTGTTTAAACAAACCTGTCTATGGTATTTTGTTTTGACAGCCCAAGCCGACTAATATACTTGGATTTGTATAGTGCTCTTTATTTTTAAATATATTCATAATTACACATAAGTGTCTTGAAAATTCTGTGAAATAGATATTTTACTTTACTCTAGCAATTAAAAAACTGAGACATAGAATATCTGGCCATAAAGAAACTGAGCTAATGTTCAGGCAATGTAATACCATATCAATGTTTAAAATGAAGTTCACACAAATAATATTTTGAAGAAAATACCTTAGTATTCTGGATTGTACTTTCCTTATATCCACTTAGTCTAAGTGTCAATCAAAATAAGCCAAAATTCCATTTATCTTTAGCAGAAGCATAATCTTTCCCACCTTCCTGATTGTGTATATCTGATGTTATTAATGATAAGCAACACTCCATATTCTCTTATCTGTTAGGCTAACAGTTACACAGGGCAAGTTACAGTCTTTGTAAAGTATCTGAGACGCTGATCACATAATGAATTTCCAGCTTATTTGTTATATACAGAAAAAACTCATTAACTATAAGAGAGTATAGTAAATCCCAGAAGTCTCCCCAAGTATCTAGTAAAACAAAAGAGCAAGATAGTGAAATATGTTCTCTATTCAAAATCTGGGTGATTAATAAAGACAGAAATGTATGTTTGTGACATTAAAGATGCAATTTCCTAATCCTGTAAGTTACTTTATTGTTCAATTTAATAGTCTATAGATAATATAATGCCATGGCTTTTAATGGATACAACTGACTAAATTGTCACATTTTTAAAAGTTATAATTTTAATTTTGTGTTAAGAAAAAAATGACCAACTTCAACATAAAATTTGGCAAAGATCAGAAAAACACAAGACAGAAATTAACAACCTCTATAATTTCAAACTACAGATAACTACTATTAACATTTTCAGTGCAATATTTCCATTTTATTTATGTATTTATTATATATGTTACACACACACACACACACGCACAAGCAGGTTGCATATAAACCATCATCCCAGTTATCTCCATCCCTCCCCCAGCTTGTATAAAAACACAGGAGGAGTAGAAAGAAAGGGAGTAGACTCATCAAGAGTACAGCATTCCTGTACTACACATGTACAGACATTTTTTTTCTTGTCATTACTTCCTAAACAATACAATATAACAATGTAAGCACTAGTATTTTTATTTTTATTTCAATAGTTTTGGGGGAACAGGTGGTGTTTGGTTGCATGGATAAGTTCTTTAGTGGTGTACCTATCTCCCAAGGAGTGTACACGGTACCCAATACGTAGTCTTTTATCCCTCACCACTTTCTCATCCTTCCCCCTGCATCCCCAGAGTCCATTGTATCACAAGCTTTTGTGTACTCATAGCTTATCTCCCGCTTTTAAGTGAGAACATACAATGTTTGGTTTTCCATTTCTGAGTTACTTCACCTAAAATAATGGTCTACGACTCCATCGAGGCTGCTGTGAATGCCATTATTTCATTCCTTTTTATGGCTGAGTAATATTTCACGGTATATATATACTGCATTTTTTTAATCCACTTGTTGGTTGATGGGCATTTAAGCTGATTCCATATTTTTGCAGTTACGAATTGTGCTGCTTATACACATGCATGTGCATATGTCTTTTTCATATAATGATTTCTTTGCCTCTGGGTAGATACGCAGTAGTGGGATTGCTGGATCAAATGGTAGTTCTACTTTTGGTTCTTTAAGGAACCTCCCATAGACATCTAAATCCACTGATGCTCAAGTCCTTTATATAAAATGGTGTAGCATTTGCATATAATCTATGCACATCCTCCCATATACTTTAAATCATCTCTAGATTATTTATAATACCTAGTACAATGTAAATGCTATTTACCCTATACTGTGCATCCTCCTATAGACTTTAAATCATCTCTAGATTACTTATAATACCTAGTGTTTACATTGCCATAGGTATTATAAGTAATCTAGAGATGATTTAAAGTATATGGGAGGATATGGATAGGTTACATGCAAACACTACACCATTTATGTAAGGGACTTGAGCATCAGTGGATTTTGGTATTTGTGGGAGCTTCCTAGAACCAATTCCCCAAGGATACCAAAAGACAAATGTATTTCCCTGGAGCCTGTTTTTTCATGTAGCATGAAAAAATATCCCATTTTTCTGTCCACCATAGAAGTACTATTTCTCTACTTCTCAATTTTAGTATGAAATATCCTATAAAGGCCTTTGTGTGGCTTTGTATAGGTCAAGTGTCTGCCCCAGAACCAATCAAATATGTCCAGAAGTGGTTTGACTGGATGCAGGAGTAGTCCAGAGAGAGACAGAGATACAGAAAGAGAGAGAGAGAGATGGAAGGAACGAGGAGGCTCTAGGAATAGAGTGACATAAATGTGCAATGCATTCTTGCTTGCAGGTTCTTGCTCATGAGTAATTTCTCCACAGCATTTGTCTTTATCTGACCTTTAATGCAGCTACCCAGAGCATCCTCTGAAATTGCTAATTCATTTACTCATAGTTTGAACCCGATGTCCTTTCTAGAGGCTATTTGGAAGTGATAATATGGCATTAGAAACTATAAGTGACAAATCAAAGTCCCATAGTCTAGGAGAAAGAGAAATGGATCAAGTCTAAATATTGATAATCATTTATTACTTTTTATATTTTATCAAGTCTGATTAACATAAAATAAAATTAAAGAAAACTATATAGGTTTGAGTTTATTGAGATAGTCAACTGTCTTCATTGATGTTAAAAAATGTAATCACAATGCAATTGTTATAACACATTCTTCATATTGTCTCCTTATGTTCAAGTTTCAATCAAAGATACTACTTGTTAATTTTGCTGCACCTATGCTTCTAAAAAGTTCTTTAATTTCTGAAATCCCAGGGATGAAAAGCTATAGGATACAAAGTAAACATTTGTTGAAATGTCTTCATTAAAGTTAAATTAAACAGAAGAAAGTGTTGATTGCATGCAAGGAAAATCTAAATGAGCTAAGTCTATGAGACTGCGAAATAGACTCCCTAGGGGCAGCCTCTCGATGGTATCCTTCACAATTACCCAAGTATGATTCTTTCAGTCAGAGACTGTAGTTTTGGATTTTTCCCCAACATATTTACTAAAATAGAGTATGTAAATAAAAAATACATTTTCCAAACCTATAAGGCATTATGATTCTGAGCTTCCATTCTAACCTATGAATATATTTCCTAAGCCATGGTGTAAAAATATCTTTGTAACTTGGCTATATGTCACCTCTCGTGTAGCTCCTGCCATGCTAAGCATGTATGCCTAGAAGCAGGACCTAGCTAGAAAATTCTCCCAAAGCAAATGTCCACTGTCTTAAAATTAGACAATGTTCAGAATTCCAGACAAATTACATCACCTTTCTACAGCTCCTTAGAAGGTAAATTTGTTTTCTGTCTTTCCCTAGGAGTAGATTCCTATGAACTTTCTTATTCCTTTATCAACTGCTTATAGAATCCTTGATCACTGGATTTTCCTCTGACCACAGTTTCTCACAATTTTCTGAACACTTAAGAACGTTTTCCAGACTATAAATATAGATATCTACTGACTCTTAATTTTTTGTCTTAGACTATTTAGACTTTTGGCTCCTATGTTTCTCTATCATTAGGCAATTGAATACCGCTTATTCACTATCTGCCCTTTACTACAACACCTCTGACTCTTTTGTTAATTTCTTGTCTAATTTACTTGCATTTGCTGTAACATTTCATTTACCTTGATTCCTGGGTTCACATTTGTAGGTTTTTTCATGTTCACCCCCATGATCTCTACCTTGTTATACTCTTTGTTCTAGAATTACATTAATCACATCTTCATGTAGACTATATAATGGGTTGACTGAAAATAAATATATAAGGTAGATAAATAAAGTAATAACTTTCCTTTGATTGATAATTTATGTGTCTCTGCTTTTGACCTGGTACTGGTATGTACTTCAGATTACATGACATGAAGAAACTGTAAGAAGCCCTGAGACTAGGAATACTGCTTTGACAGATTTGTTTGTCCGAGTGAAGAAAATTGTTAACAGAAAGCTGGTGACCACGGAAAAAAACCAACAATAATTTCCCTTGGTAGTCTCTGATGAATTTTCTGAAAAAATGTAAAAATAGATGACCAAATATTAGCATCTGTAAATACTTTAGGCTGTGGGCTACAGAAAGTTTATTTAACAGAGATATATTTAAGCTGAGCCAAAGGGGAAACTCTAGCAGGGAGTAGAAAATGAGAGTTTCCAAATTTGCACCTAGAAGGTTGTTTTAATATTGCCCTTCTAGACATAAAAAGAATTAAGAAGAGTTTCTATTTAAGAGAAACTCTTTATAGAATTTCGATTTCTGGGAAGCACACTGTCACATTATCTCATACCTGAGTTAAAACCTAAAACATATAAACAACTAAATTCAAATAATGTGAATAAAGTTCTAGTTATGCAACAACATAAAGCTACCTTTGTCACTAAGATAGCACAATGCCAAAATTTCTGGTTCTACATTTAAAACGAATATATATATATATGTGTGTGTATATATATGTGTGTGTATATATATGTGTGTGTGTATATATATGTGTGTATATATATATGTGTGTGTGTGTATATATATATATATATATATATATATATATATATATATCCTGTCCAGCAAACTTTTTTGCCACTGTTATGAGAGTTTAGGCATTACATTTAGGTTTTGATCCATTTTGAGTTAATTTTTGTATATGATGCCAGGCATAGATTGAAGTTTATTTTTAAGGACCATTTGTTTAAAACATTATCCCTTTCCTGTGAATAGCTTGTGTGCTTTTTAAAAATATCAGTCAAATGCACGCAAGTGAGTCAATTTCTGCAATCTCTATTCTATTCCATTGATGTCCATGCCTAACCTTTCACAAGCTCACCTGGTCTTCAATAATGTAGCTGCATATTTAGTTTTGAAACTGGGTACTGTAAGTCATCTGACTTTGTTGTTTTTCTTAAACTGAATTGGCTAATCTAAATTATTTGCCTTTCGACATGAATATTAGCATTCAGCCATAAAAAAGAATGAAATTCTCTCATTTGCAACAACATGAATGGAACTGGAGGTCATTATGTTGAGTAAAATGAGCCAGGGACAGAAAGACAAACTTCACATGTTCTCACTTATTTCTGGCAGGTAAAAATTAAAACAATTAAATTGAACTCATGGAGAAAGAAAGTAGAACAAGGCTGGAAATACGCTGTCAGGGTAGCTGGGGAGGAGGGGTGATATGGTTTGGCTTTGTCCTCACCCAAATCTTACCTTGAATTGTAGTTCCCATAATTCCCATGTGTCATGGGAGGAACCCGGTAATTGAATCATGGGGGTAGTTTTCCCCATGCTATTTTTGTGATTGTGAGTACGTTCTCACAAGGTCTGATGGTTTTATAAGGGGCTTCCACCTTCACTAGGCTCTCATTCTTCTCCTTCCCAGTGCCATGTGAAGAAGGACATGTTTGCCTCCCCTTCTACCATGATTGTTAAGTTTTCTGAGGCCTCCCCAGACCTGCAGAATTGTGAGTCAGTTAAACCTTTTCTCTTTATAACTACTTAACAATAAGATCTACCCTCAGCTATTCGGGAGGCTGAGGCAGGAGAATTGTGTGAACCCAGGAGGCGGAGCTTGCAGTGAGCCAAGATCACGCCATTGCACTCCAGCCTGGGCAACAGAGTGAGACTCCGTCTCAAAAAAAAAAAAAATCTTAAAATATACAACACACTACTGTTATCTACAGGCACTATGCCTTATAGTAGATCTCTAGGACTTATCCATTTTGTATAACTGAAACTTTATACCCTTTGACTAATACCTCCCCATTTCTGCCTCCTTTTAGATCCTGGCAATCATGATTCTATTTTCTTTTTCAATAAGTTTGACTATTTTAGACCATGATCTGAGTGGTATCATGTAGTATTTGTCTTTCTGTGTATAGCTTATTTTATTTAGCATAGTGTCCTCCAGGTTCATCCATGTTTTTACAAAGGCAAGATTCCCTTTTTTTAAGGCTGAATAATATCTCATTGCACATATATACTACATTTTCTTATCTATTTATCTGTCAACGATCATTTAAGTTGCATCCATGTTTTGTCTATTGTGAATAAGCCTACAATGAACATGGGAATGCAGATATTTCTTTGAGCTTATGCTTTCAATTTCTTTGGATATATAAACCCAGAGGTAGGATTGCTGTATCAAACAATAGTTTTATTTTTAGTTTTTTGAGGAACCTCCATACTATTGTATTTTCTGAAGAGACTACATCAATTTACGTAACTACTAACCATGTACAAAGATTCCCTTTTCTTTACATTCTAACCAGTTTTTATCTTTTGTTATTATAGCCAACAGATGTGAAGTGATACATCATAAAGATTTTTATTTGCATTTCCATAATGATTAGTGATGTTGAGCACCTTTTTCATATACCTGTTGGCCATGCCTTCTTTTAAGCAATGTCTATTTAGATTATTTGCCCATTGTTAAAGTCATGCTATTTTTCCTTGCTGTTTAGTGATAGAAGTTTCTTATGTATTTTAGATATTAACTCATAATTAGATACATAGTTTGCAAACATTTTCTCCCATTCTGCAGGTTGCCTTTTCATTTTGTTGACTGTATCCTTCACTATGCAGAAGTATTTTAGTTTGTCAAAATGCGAATTGTTTATTTTTGCTTCTGTTGCCTGTGCTCTTAGTATCATAACCAAGAATCATTGCCATTCCAATGTTTAGACACTATTTCACTATGATTTGAATTGGATTTCATTGAACCTGTAGCCTGCTTTAGATGACATGGATATTTTTACAATATTAATTCTTCCAATCCATAAATATATCTTTCATTTATTTATTTGTGTCTGCTTTAATTTTGTTTACCACTGTTTTATAGTTTTTAGTGTATCCCTAACTATTTCATTCTTCTTTTTTTTTTTTTTTTTTTTGACACAGGGTCTCACTCTGTCACCCAGGCTATAGTGCAGTGATGCAATCAATCACAGCTTACTGCAGCCTCGACATCTCCAGGCTCAGGTGATCCTCCCTCCTTGTCCTCTCAAGTAGCTGGGACTACAGGTGTGTACCACCACACCCAGCCAGTTTTTGTAGTTTTTCTAGAGACAGGGTTTCATCATATTTCCAGACTGGTCTCAAACTCTTGGGCTCAAGCAATTCACCCACCCTAACCCTCCCTATGTGCTGGGAGTACAGGCATGAGCCACCATACCCAGAAAGCATTTCATTTTTGGGGGGTGCTATTATATATGGGATTACTTTATTAATTTTCTGTTCTGATAATTTGTTATTGCCATCAGCCTTTGTAACTAATTTTGGAATGTTAATTTTGTATCTTGTAATTTTAGTGAATTTCTTTTATAGTTCTTTTTTTTGGCAGAGTCGTTAGAGTTTTCTATGTATAAAATCATGTTATCTGCAAGCAGAGAACATTTTTCTTCCTGCTTTCTGATTTGGATACCTTTTATTTCTTTATCTTGCCTAATTGTGGTAGTACTTCCAGTACTATGTTGAATTGAAATGGCTAGAGTGGGCATCTTTGGCCTTGTTCTAGGTTTTAGGGGGAAAGCTTTCAGTTTTTAACCTTTGCATATAATGTTACATATGGAATTTTCACATATGGCCTTTATTGTGTTTAGATAACTCCTTTTCATATCTAATTCATCAAGGGTGTTTATCATGAAAGAATGTTGAATTTTTTCAAGTGCTACTTTTGCCTTTATTCAAATAATTACATGATTTATAGTCTTCTGTTAATCTGTTGTAACATGTGGATTGATTTGAATA
The DNA here is from genome assembly GCF_028858775.2 of Pan troglodytes. Taxonomy (NCBI): domain Eukaryota; kingdom Metazoa; phylum Chordata; class Mammalia; order Primates; family Hominidae; genus Pan; species Pan troglodytes. Next base: position 116,002,876 of record NC_072403.2, read on the forward strand.
TACTGAACCATCCGTCTCAGGAATAAATAACACTTTTCTTGTTGTATGATTCTTCTAATGTGCTTTTGAATTTGGTTTGTTAGTATTTTTGTTGAGAAATTTTGCATCCATGTTCATCAGTGGTATTGGTCTATAGGTTTTTCTTTTACATTTTTTTATTTCTTATTTTTTTTTAATTTCTGTGATGGTTAATACTGAGTGTCAACTTGAATGGATTGAAGGATACGAAGTATTGATCCTGGGTGTGTCTGCGAGGGTGTTGCCAAAAGAGATTAACATTTGAGTCAGTGAGCTGGGGAAGACAGATCCCCAGATCCATCGGATTAGATTGTGGGCACAGTCTAATTAGCTTCCAGCATATATAAAGCAGGCAGAAACACGTGAAAAAGAGAGACAGGCCTAGCCTCCCAGTCTACATCTTTCTCCCATGCTGGATGCTTCCTGCCCTCAAACATCAGACTCCAAATTCTTCAGTTTTGGGACTCAGACTGGCTCTCCCTGATCCTCAGCTTGCAGATGGCCTATTGTAGGACCTTGTGATTGTGTAAGTTAATACTTAATAAACTCCCATATACATATATACATATATAAGTATATCTCCTATTAGTTCTGTCCCTCTAAGAGAACCCTGACTAATACAGATTTTCTTACCAGGAGTGGTTCTAGAGGAACAGAATATTAAGGATGGAGTTCTTTTGTTGGTTTGGGGGTTTCTGGAGGTGGCTGCTTAATATGATTAGACCCAAAAATGCTAAGGACTCTATTTCTAATAGTATGGAGAACACTGATAGTCCTTGGCATAAACTGTTTAGAGAGTCATGGAAAATAAATGCATTTGACACTCCCGATTCACTGCTTGTGAGAGGTAAGGAGTTCAGTGACTCTATACACAATGTCTTTGACCATATGTGGAGAACCAAGGAACATAATGAAGCTGGTTGGCTGCTCCTTAGTTCAGTGGACAAAGTGATGAAAGAAAATGATGAACTCAGGGATTCTGTCTCCCAGCTTCAGAAGCAGATACTGAGCCTCAAATATGCTAAGATTGCCCTGAGTGAGAGTCTTATCTCCTGTAGAGAAAGAGCTGAAATTGTGGAAAAACAGACACAAGCTCTTATCATGTGAGTGGCTGACCTGCAATGAAAGGTGCATGCACAGCCTTGCCAGGTGTCTACTGTTAAAATGAGAGCATTGATTGGAAAAGAATGGGACCCCGCAACTTGGAATGGGAACATGTGGGAAGGACCCTGATGAAGCTGGGGACGCTGAGTTTGTAAACTCTGATGAACCTTTTTTGCCAGAAGGTACAGCTTCCCCATCCCTGCCAAACCCATGCTGCCATCAGCCTTTCCATCTTTCTCTGAGGAGATAAACCCTGCACTGCCTAAGGCAACAGTGATGGCCTCCCCTGAGGCAGTTGCCAGGCAAGATAATGTTGATTCTCCTCAGAAGCCACCCCCAATACCTCTGTTTGCTTCTAGACCTGTAACTAAAGTCCTGGTGGGCCCCTAGAGGTAAGATTGAGAGTGTGGCCCATGAGGAGTGTGCTACACTCAAATAATTGTTTGAGTTCTCTAATTTATATAAATAGCAACCTGGAGAACAGCCATGGGAATAAATGTTAAGGGCATGGGATAATGGTGGAAGAAACACAGAGTTGGATGAGGCTGAATTTATTGATTTGGGCACACTAAGTAGAGACTCTGCATTTAATGTTGCAGCTTAGGGAGTTAAAATGGTTCTAATAGTTTATTTGCTTGGTTAGATGAAATATGGATTAAAAGATGGCTCACTGTGAGTGAGCTGGAAATGCCTGATCTCCCTTGGTTTAATGTAGAGGAAGGGATCAAAAGGCTTACAGAGATTGGGATGGTGGAGTGGATTAGTCACTTTAGACCTACTCATCCCAGCTGGGAGGGTCCAGAAGATATACTATTGATCGATGTCTTGTGAAATAGATTTTTGAGGGCAGCACCTGAATCTTTGAAGAGTCCTGTAATTGCTCTTCTCTGTATGTCAGATCTAATTATGGGAACCACAGTCACTCAACTACAAAACTTAAATACAACTGGAATAATTGGATCCCAACAGGACAGGACCAAGTGTTGGCACTCGACCATCAAAGGCAAGGTGGGCATAGCTACCGTAATGGACAGCAGAGGCAAAGCAGCAATCAGAATAGTCTGACTCATGTAGAGCTTTGGCAGTGGCTAACTAATCACGGCATTCCTAGAAGTGAAACTGATAGGAATCCTGCTGCATTCCTACTTAATTTATACAAACAGAAATCTTCCAGGTCAAATGGACAAAAGACTAATTAGAATTATAAAAACTGAGAATCATGGCCCCTCAATCAATTTTCAGACTTGGGCCAGTTTACAGACTCAGAACCCCTTGAATGAAGGGGAGGCTGGGTCTCCTTGAGGAAGGACCTCACTACATTACCAACAATTTATGCAGTGAATCCTTCCCCAGGGAGACCCCTGGACTTTTATCAGGGTAACTGTGCAACGAGGAAAGGGAAATGATCAGACATTTGGAGACTACTGGACACTGGCTCTGAGCTGACATTGATTCCAGGGGACCCAAAACGTCATTGTGGTCCTCCAGTTAAAGTAAGGGCTTATGGAGGTCAGGTAATTAATGGAGTTTTGGATCAGGTCCAACTTACAGTGGGTCCAGTGGGTCCTCAAACTCATCCTGTGGTCATTTCTGAGTGCCAGAATGCATAATTGGCATAGACATACTTAGCAGCTGGCATAACCCCCATATTGGCTCCCTGACTGGTAGGGGGAAGGCTATTTTGGTGGGAAAGGCCAAATGGAAGCCACTAGCGTTGCCTCTACCTAGAAAAATAGTAAATCAAAACCTATATTGCATCCCTGGAGGGATTGCAGAGATTAGTGCCACCATCAAGGACTTGAAAGACTCAGGGGTGGTGATTCCCACCACATCTCTGTTCAATTCTTCCACTTGACCTGTGCAAAAAACAGATGGATCTTGGGGAATGATGACGGATTATCATAAGCTTAACCAAGTGGAGACTCCAACTGTAGCTGCTGTACAGATGTGATTTCATTGCTTGAGAAAATTAATACACCTCCTGGTACCTGGCATGCAGCCATTGACATGGAAATGCCTTTTTCTCCTTTGTCTATAAGGCCCACCAGTAGCAATTTGCCTTTAGCTGGCAAGGCCAGCAATATACCTTTACTGTCCTACCTCAGGGATGTATCAACTCTCTGCCTTTGTGTCATAATCTTATTCAGAGATAACTTGATTGTTTTTCACTTCCACAAGATATCATGCTGGTCCATTACATTGATGACATTATGCTGACTGGATCCAGTGAGCAAGAAGTAGCAAACACACTGGACTTACTGGTGAGACATCTGCATGCCAGATGATGGGAAATAAATCTGTCTAAAATTCAGGGAACTTCTACCTCAGTAAAATTTCTAGGGGTCCAGTGGTGTGGGACCTGTTAAGATATTCCTTCTAAGGTAAAGGATAAGTTGCTGCATTTGGCCCCTCCTACAATCAATAAGGAGGCACAACAACTAGTGCGCCTATTTGGATTTTGGAAGCAACACATTCCTCATTTGGGTGTGTTACTCCAGCTCATTTATCAACTGACCCTGGACCCTGCCAGTTTTGAGTGGGGTCCAGAACAGGAGAAGGCTCTGCAACAGGTCCAGGCTACTGTGCAAGCTGCTCTGTCACTTGGGCCATATGACCCAGCAGATCCAATGGTGCTTGAGGTGTCAGTGGCAAATAGGGATGCTATTTGGAGCCTTTGGCAGGCTCCCAAAGGTGAATCGCAGCAGAGGTCTCTAGGATTTTGGAGCAAGGCCTGGCCATCTTCTGCAGATAACTACTCTCCCTTTCAGAAACAGTTCTTGGCCTGTTACTGGGCTTTGGTAGAAACTGAACCTTCAACTGTGGGTCATCAAGTCACCATGTGACCTGAACTGCCTGTCATGAACTGGGTGCTTTTTGACCCATCTAGCCATAAAATGGGTCATGCACGGCAGTATTTTATCATCAAATGGAAGTGACATATATGTGATCAGGCTTGAGCAGGTCCTGAAGGCACAAGTAAGTTACATGAAAAAGTGGCTCAAATGCCCATGGTCTCCACTTCTGCAACCCTGCCTTCTCTCTCCTAGCCTGCACAATGGCCGTATTGGGAGTTCCCTATGATCAGTTGACAGAGGAAGAGAAGACTAGGTCCTGATTTATAGATGGTTCTTCACGATATGCAGGCACCACTGAAAGTGGACAGCTGCAGCACTACAGCCCCTTTCAAGGACATCCCTAAAGAACAGCGGTAAAGGGGAATCTTCCCAGTAGGAAGAACTTTGAGCAGAGCATTTTGTTGTGCACTTTGCGTGGAAAAAGAAATGGCCAGATGTGCGATTATATACTGATTTATGGCCTATAGCCAGTGGTTTAGCTTGATTTTAATAATCAAGTAGATAAAATGACCTGTTCTCTGGACACCACTTAGCCTCTTTCTCCAGCCTCCCCTGTCATCACCCAATGAGCCCATGAAAATGTGGCCATGGTGGCAGGGATGGAGGTTACACACAGGCTCAGCAACATGGACTTCCACTCAAGAAGGCTGACCTGGCTATAGCCACTGCTGAGTGCCCAATTTGCCAACAGCAGAGACCAACACTGAGCCCTCAATACGGCATCATTCCTTGGGGTGATCAGCCAGCTATCTGGTGGCAGGTTGATTACATTGGACTTTTTCCATCAGGGAAAGGGCAGAGATTTGTCCTCACTGAAAGAGACACTTACTCATGGGTTTACCTATCCTGCACACAATCCTTCTGCCAAGACTACCATCGATGGATGCACAGAATGCCTTATCTACCCTCATGTTATTCCACACAGCATTGCCTCTGAACAAGACACTCACTTTACAGCTAAAGAAGTGTGGCAATGGGCTCATGGTAATGGAATTCACTGGTCTTACCATGTTCCCCATCATCCTGAAATAGCTAGATTGATAGAATGGTGGAATGGCCTTTTGAAATCACAAGTACAATGCCTTCTAGGTGACAATACTTTGCAGGGCTGGGGCAAAGTTCTCCAGAAGGCCGTGCATGCTCTGAACCAGTATCCAATATATGGTACTGTTTCTCCCATAGCCAGGATTCATGGGTCCAGGAATCAAGGGGTAGAAGTGGAAGTGGCACCACTCACCATCACCCCTAGTGATCCACTAGCAAAATGTTTGTTTCCTGTTCCCAAGACATTATGTGCTGCTTGCCTAGAGGTCTTACTTCCAGGGGGAGGAATGCTGCCACCAGGAGACACAACAACGATTCCATTAAACTGAGTGTTAAGATTGCCACCTGAACACTTTGGGCTTCCCCTACCTTAAATCAACAGGCTAAGAAGGGAGTTACAGTGTTAACCTGGGTGACTGACCCAGACAATCAAGATAAAATCAGTTTACTATTACACAACGGAGGTAAGGAAGAGTATGCATGGAATACAGGAGATCCATTAGGGTGTCCCTTAGTATTACCATGTCCTGTGATTAAGGTCAATGGGAAACTACAACAGCCCAATCCAGGCAGGACTACAAATGACCCAGACCCTTCAGGAATGAAGGTTTTGGTCAGTCCACCAGGAAAAAAAAAAAAAAAAACATGACCTGCTGAGGTGCTTGCTGAAGCCAAAGGAAATACAGAATGGGTAGTAGAAGGTAGTCATCAATACCAGCTATGACCATATGACCAGCTGCAGAAACAAGGACTGTAATTGTCATGAGTATTTCTTCCTTCTTCTGTTAAAAACATGTCTGGGAATGTATACACTTGCACTAAGAAAATGTCTTCATTTTATTTCCTTTCTTCTTTATCACGTGATAAAAGATTTATTGAGATCATATCAGCATTTAAGTATTGTTAACTTTATGTAAGAGTATTTGGGTTGGGGATTGGTGCATTTCTGGTTGTATAAAGGATAGTTGTATTATGTTAGGCATAATTATGATGTCTTTATTTGAAGATTATGGTATGATCTCAGGAGATGTGTATTGGTTCAAGATGACAAGGGGTGGACTTGTGATGGTGAATACTCGGTGTCAACTTGATTGGATTGAAGGACACAAAGTATTGATCCTGGATGTGTCTGTGAGGGTGTTGCCAAAAGAGATTAACATTTAAGAAAGTGGGTTGGTGAAGGCAGATCTACCCTTAATCTCATGGACACAATCTAATCAGCTACCAGCAAATAGAAAGCAGGCAGAAAAACAGGAAAAGGAGAGACAGGCCTAGCCTCCAGTCTACATCTTTCTCCTGTGCTGGTTGCTTCTTGCCCTCGAACATCAGACTCCAAGTTCTTTGTGTGTGTGTGTGTGTGTGTGTGTGTGTGTGTGTGTGTGTGTGTGTGTATCTCCTATTAGTTCTGTCCTTCTAAGAGAACCCTGACTAATAGAGTGTCTTTCTCTGGTGTTAGTGTCAGGGTGATGCTGCCCTCACAAGGAGTTAAGAAATAGTCATTCTTCCGTTTTTTGGAAAAATTTGAGGAGGATTTTTATTCATTCCTCTTTAAATGATTGGTAGAACTCACCTGTATAGCCATCTGGTCCTGGGCTTTTCTTTGTTGAGAGATTTCTGATTATTGATTCCATCTCTGTATTTTTACTGGTCTGTTTAGGCTTCTTATGTCTTCCTGATTTAATCTTGATAGGTTGTATGTTTCTAGAAATGTATCTCTTTCTTATAGATTGTCCAGTTTTTGGGCTTCAATTCTTTATAACAGTCCCTTATGATCCGTTTTATTTCTATAGCATCTGTTTTAATGTTTTGTCTTTCATTTCAGATTATATATGTTTTTGTCTTCTCTCTTTTTTCCTAGTCCAGCTAAGGGTTTGTCAACTTACCTTTCTAAAGAACCAACTCTTAGTTTTGTCCATTTCTTCCACTAGTTCTCTATTCTCTATTTCTTTTATTTCTTGCTAAATTTGTTGTATTTCTTTTTCTAGTTCATTGAGGTGTGAAATTAGCTTGTTTATTTGAAGTCCATTTTTAAATACAGGCATTTATTGCTATGAACTCTCTTAGTACTATTTTGCTGCATTCTATAACTTTAGGTATGTTGTGCTTTTATAATTTATCTTGAGATTTTTTATAATTTCCCTTTTGATTTCTTCTTTGACTCAACAGATGTTCAAGAATGTGTAATTTAATTTCCATGTATTTGAGAATTTTTCTATTTTCCTCTTGTTACTGATTTCTAGTTTTATTCCTTTGTTGTCAGAAAAGATACTTGGGATGATTTTATTCAACTTTTGTCACACCTAGCAGACCTACCATGTGTTCTATCTTAAAGAATGTTCTATGTGCACTTGTAAAGAATATGTATTTGTCTTCTATTAAATTGAATGGTTTGTATGTGTTTGTTAGGTCCATCGTTTAGTCTACAATGTCAAGTTTACTGTTTTCTTATTGATTTTCTGACTGGATGACTGTCAATTATTGTAAATGGGGTATTGAAGTCTTTAACTATTATTGAATTGCTGTCCATTTCTCCCTTCAGATCTGTCAGTGTTTTCTTAGTATATTTGGTTCTCTGATGTTAGATGAATATATATTTTTATTGTTACATCTTTGTGTGAAATTTATTCTTTATCATAAGGTATTCACCTTATGTCTCTTATGGTAGTGTTTGACTTCAAGTCTATTTTGTCTGATATGGATATAGACACCTCTACTCTTTAGCATTTGCATGGAATATCTTTTTCATCCCTTTACTTTAGCCATGTGTGTACTTAAAGCTAATGTCGGTCTCTTGTAGACAGCATGTAGTTGGATCCCTATTTTTCATCCATTCAGTCACTCCATGTTTTGATTCGGCCATTTAATACATTTATTTTTAAAGTAATTATTGTCAGGTAAGTTCTTACTGCTTCATTTTGTTGCTTTCTGTGTGTTTTGTAGTTCCTTTTTCATTTCTGCCTTTCTTACTGTCTTATGATTTGATGATTTTTGTAGTAATATATTTTGATTATTTTTATATTCTCATTGCCATTTTCAGTTTTTTTGTGACTGCCTATAGACATGCACAAAACTTCTTCTTGTTATAAAAGTATAGTTTGAGCTGGTAACAACTTCAATGGCATACAAAAACTGTATACTTCTATCATTTTGAGTTTTTTGTCAAGAAGTTCATAGATTTCTAATTTTTAGGGTTCATTACTAGAAGTTTCTTTTATCCCTCGAGTGGTGTCATGTTTCTGATTCTTCATTATTTTTGTAGCTTTGATGTGTGTATATTTGAAAAAGTAGTCACCTTTTCCATTCTTTACTGACTGGCTTTGTCAGCCAAAGCCCCTCATCAGTCAGCACAGCCACAGATTCTGGGTAGGCTGAGTGGCAGGGTACAAGGGCAGGCCTGCTGCTGGGGTCCATGAATGTGAATGCCTGGCATTGGTTCCTTTTGGGTTCCCTGAAACATGAGTCCATGGAGGTGGTCCTGGAGCTTGGATCTGCAGGGGTGGGCCTGGTGCCAGGATCCCCTGGGGTAAGTCTGGCACATGGGAATGGGCCTGGCACTTCAATTCACTAGGCTGGGCCTGGGACCAGTGTCCATGACAAGATAAAATGCTCACTTCACTCTCTTTCCCCCATGGGAGAATTCCTAGGATGAAGGGATCTTTGTTGACACTGCACAGTTATCTGAGTTCATTTTCTGTTGCTCATAACAGAATATCTGAAACTGGGTGATTTATAAATGAGTAACATTTACTTCTTAAAATTATGAAGACTGGAAAATCCAAGGTCAAGGGACCATATCTATTGACGGCCTTCCTGCTGGCAGGTACTCTTTGCAGAGTCCCAAGGTGATACAGGGAATCATATGGCTAGGGAGCTGAGTATGCTATCTCAGGTTTCACTTCCTCTTCTTCTAATGTCATCAGTTCTATCCCCATAGCAACCCATTAATTCATTAATCTATGAATGAATCCATTCATGGGGGCAGAGTCCTCTGACCCAATAACATCTTTAAGGCTCCACCACTTAATACTGCCACATTGGGGATTAAATTTCAACATGAGCTTTAGAAGGGGCACCACACCACACCTATTCCAAAATTGACCACATAGTTGGAAGTAAAGCTCTCCTCAGCAAATGTAAAAGAACAGAAATTATAACAAACTCTCTCTCAGACCACAGTGCAATCAAACTAGAATTCACGATTAAGAAACTCACTCAAAACCGCTCAACTACATGGAAACTGAACAACGTGCTCCTGAATGACTACTGGGTACATAATGAAATGAAGGCAGAAATAAAGATCTTCCTTGAAACCAATGAGAACAAAGACACAAAATACCAGAATCTCTGGGATACATTTAAAGCAGTGTGTAGAGGGAAATTTATAGCACTAACTGCCCACAAGAGAGAGCAGGAAAGATCTAAAATTGACACCCTAACATCACAATTAAAAGAACTAGAAAAGCAAGAGCAAACACATTCAAAAGCTAGCAGAAGGCAAGAAATAACTAAGATCAGAGCAGAACTGAAGGAAATAGAGACACAAAAAACTCTTCAAAAAATTAATGAATCCGGGAGATGGTTTTTTGAAAGATCAACAAAATTGATAGACCGCTAGCAAGACTAATAAAGAAGAAAAGAGAGAAGAATCAAATAGACGCAATAAAAAATGATAAAGGGGATATCACCACCAATACCACAGAAATACAAACTACCATCAGAGAATACTAGAAACACCTCTATGCAAATAAACTAGAAAACATAGAAGATATGGATAAATTCCTCAACACATACATCCTCCCAAGACTAAACCAGGAAGAAGTTGAATCTCTGAATAGACCAATAACAGGTTCTGAAATTGAGGCAATAACCAATAGCTTACCAATGAAAAAAAGGCCAGGACCAGATGGATTCACAGCCGAATTCTACCAGAGGTACAAGGAGGAGCTGGTACCATTCCTTCTGAAACTATTCCAATCAATAGAAAAAGAGGGAATCCTCCCTAACTCATTTTATGAGGCCAGCATCATCCTGATACCAAAGACTGGCAGAGACACAACAAAAAAAGAGAATTTTAGACCAATATCCTTGATGAACATTGATGCAAAAATCCTCAACAAAATACTGGCAAACCAAATCCAGCAGTACATCAAAAAGCTTATCCACCATGATCAAGTGGGCTTCATCCCTGGGATGCAAGGCTGGTTCAACATACAAAAATCAATAAATGTAGTCCAGCATATAAACAGAACCAAAGACAAAAACCACATAATTATCTCAATAGATGCAGAAAAGGACTTTGACAAAATTCAACAATCCTTCATGCTAACAACTCTCAATAAATTAGGTATTGATGGGACATATCTCAAAATAATAAGAGCTATCTATGACAAACCCACAGCCAATATCATACTCAATGGACGAAAACTGGAAGCATTCCCTTTGAAAACTGGCACAAGACAGGGATGCCCTCTGTCACCACTCCTATTCAACATAGTGTTGGAAGTTCTGGCCAGGGAAATCAGGCAGGAGAAGGAAATAAAGGGTATTCAATTAGGAAAAGAGGAAGTCAAATTGTCCCTGTTTGCAGATGACATGATTGTATATCTAGAAAACCCCATCGTCTCAGCCCAAAATCTCCTTAAGCTGATAAGCAACTTCAGCAATGTCTCAGGATACAAAATCAATGTACAAAAATCACAAGCATTCTTATACACCAATAATAGACAAACAGAGAGCCAAATCATGAGTGAACTCCCATTCACAATTGCTTCAAAGAGAATAAAATACCTAGGAATCCAACTTTCAAGGGATGTGAAGGACCTCTTCAAGGAGAAATACAAACCACTGCTCAATGAAATAAAAGAGGACACAAACAAATGGAAGAACATTCCATGCTCATGGGTAGGAAGAATCAATATCGTGAAAATGGCCACACTGCCCAAGGTAATTTACAGATTCAATGCCATCCCCATCAAGCTACCAATGACTTTCTTCACAGAATTGGAAAAAACTACTTTAAAGTTCACATGGAACCAAAAAAGAGCCCACATCACCAAGTCAATTGTAAGCCAAAAGAACAAAGCTGGAGGCATCATGCTACCTGACTTCAAACTATACTACAAGGCTACTGTAACCAAAACAGCATGGTACTGGTACCAAAACACAGATATAGATCAATGGAACAGAAAAGAGCCCTCAGAAATAATGCCACATATCTACAACTATCTGATCTTTGACAAACCTGACAAAAACAAGAAATGGGGAAAGGATTCCCTATTTAATAAATGGTGCTGGGAAAACTGGCTAGCTGTATGTAGAAAGCTGAAACTGGATCCCTTCCTTACACCTTATACAAAAATTAATTCAAGATGGATTAAAGACTTAAACATTAGACCTAAAACCATAAAAACCCTAGAAGAAAACCTAGGCATTACCATTCAGGGCATAGGCATGGGCAAGGACTTCGTGTCTAAAACACCAAAAAGCAATGGCAACAAAAGCCAAAATTGACAAATGGGATCTAATTAAACTAAAGAGCTTCTGCACAGCGAAAGAAACTACCATCAGAGTGAACAGGCAACCTACAGAACAGGAGAAAATTTTTGCAACCTACTCATCTGACAAAGGGCTAATATCCAGAATCTACACTGAACTCAAACACATTTACAAGAAAAAAACAAACAACCCCATCAAAAACTGGGCAAAGGACATGAACAGACACTTCTCAAAAGAAGAATTTATGCAGCCAAAAAACACATGAAAAAATGCTCATCATCACTGGCCATCAGAGAAATTCAAATCAAAACCACAATGAGATACAATCTCACACCAGTTAGAATGGCAATCATTAAAAAGTCAGGAAACAACAGGTGCTGGAGAGGATGTGGAGAAATAGGAACACTTTTACACTGTTGGTGGGACTGTAAACTAGTTCAACCATGTGGAAGACAGTGTGGCGTTTCCTCAGGGATCTAGAACTAGAAATACCATTTGACCCAGCCATCCCATTACTGGGTATATACCCAAAGGATTATAAATCATGCTGCTATAAAGACACATGCACACGTATGTTTATTGTGGCACTATTCACAATAGCAAAGACTTGGAACCAACACAACTGTCCAACAACGATAGACTGGATTAAGAAAACGTGGCACATATACACCATAGAATACTATGCAGTCATAAGAAATGATGAGTTCATGTCCTTTGTAGGGACATGGATGAAAGTGGAAACCATCATTCTCAGCAAACTATTGCAAGGACAAAAAACCAAACACCGCATGTTCTCACTCATAGGTGGGAATTGAACAATGAGAACACATGGACACAGGAAGGGGAACATCACACACCAGGGACTGTTGTGGGGTGGGGGCAGGGGGGAGATATAGCATTAGGAGATATACCTAATGCTAAATGACAAGTTAATAGGTGCAGCACACCAACATGGCACATGTATACATATGTAACAAACCCGCATGCTGTGCACATGTACCCTAAAACTTAAAGTATAATAATAAAATTTAAAAAAAAAGAAGGGACAAATATTCAAACCATAGCAAGGGTTTTGGGAAGGAGGGATTGAGTAAAGTGAAACTGTCTTTCCTAGCCTCTTTAATGTGTCTTTTATCTCTATGCTCCACCTGGATTTTATAATCTGTCACCTGGATTCTGGAGCACTCATGAAGATACTGTGATTCATCGATGGTTGTCAAATTTGTTTTCTCTAGGGGAATAAGGCTATAACTTCCTGTTCTACCATCTGCTGATGTCACACTCCTAAATGGTACTGTTTTACAATTGATTTTTATATATTAATTTTGTGTTCTAAGATGTTGTAAACGTATTATTCTAAGGAACTTTTTTGTAAATTCTTAAGGACTTGCTTTGTGATCAATTATGATGCCTACGAATAGAATTTGTTTTATTTCTTTCTTTTCAATCTCTATATACTTAGATTTTTTGCCTTGTCTTATTACATAACATATTCAGTACAATAAATAGGCTTGGTAATAGTAGATATCCCTGCCTTGTCTCTAATCTTAAGACAATGTTGTTCAGTCTTCCACTGTTAAGTATGATGTTAATTATAGGCTTTTTGTAAATATACTATGTCAAATCGGGGAATTTCTCTTCTCTTCCTAATTTGATGAAGGTTTTTATGATAAATTAATGTTTATTGTTTTCACATGCTTTCTCTGCTTCTATTTAGATTATAAGTGATAATATATTAAGGATTAAAATAGAGTCAGTGTGGCTGAAACATAATGTACAGATTTAGAAAATAAATCTTGATCAGGCAACTCAATCCTAAGGCAAAAGAACAAAGCTGGAGGCATCACACTACCTGACTTCAAACTATACTACAAGGCTACAGTAACCAAAACAGCATGGTACTGGTACCAAAACACAGATATAGATCAATGGAACAGAACAGAGCCCTCAGAAATAACGCCACATATCTACAACTATCTGATCTTTGACAAACCTGAGAAAAACAAGCAATGGGGAAAGGATTCCCTATTTAATAAATGGTGCTGGGAAAACTGGCTAGCCATATGTAGAAAGCTGAAACTGGATCCCTTCATTGCACCTTATACAAAAATTAATTCAAGATGGATCAAAGACTTAAACGTTAGACCTAAAACCATAAAAACCCTAGAAGAAAACCTAGGCATTACCAGTCAGGACATAGGTATGGGCAAGGACTTTATGTCTAAAACACCAAAAGCAATGGCAACAAAAGCCAAAATTGACAAATGGGATCTAATTAAACTAAAGAGCTTCTGCACAGCAAAAGAAACTACCATCAGAGTGAACAGGCAACCTACAAAATGGGAGAAAATTTTTGCAACCTACTCATTTGACAAAGGGCTAATATCCAGAATCTACAATGAACTCAAACACATTTACAAGAAAAAAACAAACAACCCCATCAAAAACTGGGCAAAGGATATGAACAGACACTTCTCAAAAGAAGAATTTATGCAGCCAAAAGACACATGAAAAAATGCTCATCATCACTGGCCATCAGAGAAATGCAAATCAAAACCACAATGAGATACCATCTCACACCAGTTAGAATGGCGATCATTAAAAAGTCAGGAAACAACAGGTGCTGGAGAGGATGTGGAGAAATAGGAACACTTTTACACTGTTGGTGGGACTGTAAACTAGTTCAACCATTGTGGAAGTCAGTGTGGCGATTCCTCAGGGATCTAGAACTAGAAATACCATTTGACCCAGCCATCCCATTACTGGGTATATACCCACAGGATTATAAATCATGCTGCTATAAAGACACATGCACACGTATGTTTATTGTGGCACTATTCACAATAGCAAAGACTTGGAACCAACACAAATGTCCAACAAGGATAGACTGGATTAAGAAAATGTGGCACATATACACCATGGAATACTATGCAGCCATAAAAAAGGATGAGTTCATGTCCTTTGTAGGGACATGGATGAAATTGGAAATCATCATTCTTAGTAAACTATCGCAAGGACAAAAAACCAAACACTGCATGTTCTCACTCATAGATGGGAATTGAACAATGAGAACACATGGACACAGGAAGGGGAACATCACACTCTGGGGACTGTTGTGGGGTGGGGGGAGGGGGGAGGGACACCATTAGGAGATATACCTAATGCTAAATGACGAGTTAAAGGGTGCAGCACACCAGCATGGCACATGTATACATATGTAACTAACCTGCACATTGTGCACATGTACCCTAAAACTTAAAGTATAATAATAATAAAAAAAATGCAAAAAAAAAGAAAATAAACCTTGATCATTGGTAGTTCTCTTTGATTGCTGCCCTTTTTTCTTCTCTCTTTCTCAGGACTTCCAAATGTTTTCTTCAAGACAATGGCAATGAAATGAGATATTCAAAATCCCTATTAGCAAAACTAATTCAAAAATTATTTAGTGCCATTGCAATAATTATTTACTCAGCATGTGGTTTTAAGTAGATGCTATGCTCTACGCACTGAGATTTTTTTGAAAAACCAACAGCATACATTACATGATCCCTGCCCTTTAGAAGCTAATGGTTTAGTTGGAAAGGCTTACTAGAAATGGTTCAATTTCAGTAGACTGTGTCAAACACCAAGGTAGGAGTACATAAAAGAGTGTTAGAAGACATAGAAGAGACAACTAATTAAGCGTTAAGGGGTCGAAGATGGCTTCATGAAAAGAGTGGGAGGTATTAATAGAAGACTACTATTTACTTATGCTATTTGTGTAAACTTATTTGAGTGTTCATAAAGGTCATTGAGCTTCATCATGAAATTTTGATAAGTTAATGTGGGTTTAAGTTTTAGAAAAATAATTACTACTATTATTACTATTGATTACTTTCATGTCTTCAAATTTTTAAATAAGATTTTTCTTATTGTAAAAGCAATATAAATTCACCGTAGAATTTTGAACACTCAAAAATAATAAACACAATAAAATGACATTCTTAACTTTAATCCTTAAATGTAACTAATCTGAATATTTACTATATGCTTTTTATCCATTAATACATATATAGATTAATGTGGTGATATAGTGATTCTTACTTGCTTATATATCTATTGCATGTACAATAATAACTATTTTCCAGTATCATATTAATGTGCTGTAAAATGCAAGTTTGATGATTGTAGAATATCCAGTAGATGAATATACCACAATTTGTTTCACCAGGCCCCAGTTATTGGGCACTTAAGTTCTTTCCATTTGTAAATGTATAAATAGCATGGTGATTTGCATTTTTGAAATTAAATCTTCACATGCATTTTTTATTTTTTTCAGGGTAATTCTTAAAGTTTATTGATTTAGTAAAAAGTAATAATATTATAGAAATTTTGCTTGTCAAATTTCCCTCCAGAGAAAACCATACTGAGGTATCTTTCTCCCAGTAGCTATGTCAAAAATTAACATTTTTTATTTCAGCAGCACACCTTCATTGACATTGTTTATTACAAATTGTTTTAACTGCCAGAATTTTTGTTTAAAAGGACATTCTATTGTTTAAACTTGCATTGTTCTGATTATTAGAGTTTTCTGGAGTTTGGCCAGCAAAATTAAAATGTATAGTAATAAAGTAATGCTACTGAGTTTAACCTGTTACTTCTGGAAATTTTTCCCATAACATTATAGCCATACTATTTTCATAAACATCGTGTAACTATTAAAACCTTGTCTTAATTATAATGTTTTTATGTTCACACATTGGATACAGAATTATGATAATAAAATATTTTTTATTTAAAACAATCTTAATTAAATTTTTCAACCACTAGAAATATGAAAGGCATTGTATTTCTGAAAATACAGTTTTCCCAAGTAATAAAAAATTATTTTCAATGGACATATCTTAAATTGTACTTGAAACTCTACAAGCGGGGGTGGAGCCAAGATGGCCGAATAGGAACAGCTCCAGTCTACAGCTCCCAGCGTGAGTGACGCAGAAGACGGGTGATTTCTGCACTTCCAAAAAAAAAAACTCTACAAGCGCATAATACATTTCTAAATATTGGTATATACTGGGAGTAATATAATACCTTTTAAAACATACCACATACAGCACTACAGAGTTAGTTCTGCTATAATTACTCCATAAAACACACATTGTGCCTGCCTTCCTACATTGAGTACTACAAAAAAGCTTCACTGGCTAGGGCAGTGGCTTGATATATTGTTAATAACATATTCTGACACAGCTCAAAATGTGAATCATTAGGCATAATTTTATAGAAAGCATCGAAATAGGCTTGCAATGATATCAGAAAGGAAAACAAAACCGCGATTCTGCCCAACCGCGGTACTGCACTGTTACAGAGCAATTTCTCCTTGGATTGCACACCTGCTTTCTGGCCCATTAAGTCCTGCTGTCTTTACAAGGAATTGAGGTTGTAATGTCTTTCCCCAATGCATATTTTTATGGGACCATGAATAACAAGTACACATAAAGTACATATGAATGAACATGCTGCCAACCTCATTTTTAATATGTCTGATCTGACTAGAAAAGAAAAACACTTACCTTAGAAAATAAATATTTTAATTGCTTAAAGCTCTGTAACAGTTATTTCCTGACATATATTGCAAGAATTCCCTGTAGCTGTGTGGAATCATTATTCTGTTCACTTATATATATACATTCCTAGAAACATGATCTGATATCATTTTTCATAAAGAAGCAGTATTTAGGAATAATAATGTGCACATCAGATCTATTTTTGTGCACATCAAAATTCCACTGTGCCAAGCCCCTGCAGTCACCTGTCATTAAAGTAATTCCAGTAAGCTGTATCTCCCCTTTCTCTGCTGTGCACAGACCACTTCTCAACATATTTTCATGGTTTGCAGAATATATCAAGAATTAGCTAAGAAATCATTTCAACAGTAGACTTCCACTGGGACTGTCAATAAGCTAAGGGCATTTTGGCCACACTATCTGCATTTCTGAGTTTTATTTTAAGATTAAATAAGTTTGAGATAGAAGAAGCACTGATCTGTACCTGACGGAACAATGGTCTTTCATCAGAGACATACGTACATTGAAAAGGTGAGGTGGTAGCTGCAATGAAATTAATGTAGTTAGGTTCTAGAGCTCTTTGAAATTTAATCTAATCAAGAACCCAAATCTGCAATTTTCAAGACCTTTAAATTTTTTGATACGAAGTTTTAAAAGTTAGTGTTATCATACTACTTTTATTATAAATACATATATCGATTTTTTTTTTTTTACTATCTTGACTTATTAAGTCAGCTAAAATTAAAAGTCAAGGAAAATTGTCCTGGCTGGCTAATTAAGGTGAAAATGGTCAACCCATTTTTCCCATGAAAATATAATAATTATTTATACTGACATTTGAAAATATTAAGTGATATATATAAAATTATTTTTCTCTCAGTATTTAGAAAATATTGCAAAGGGATAAGTGTATATCAGAAGCCTATTTTTCAATTATTAGGAGAAAATGATATCTAATAAAAGGGAATAAATGGCAAATCCAATTTCTGATTTAACTTTGAACAGAACAACTTTTATATATGATTTTGAATTTTTGTTTAATAATATGAATTTCAAAGAAATAATCAGAGATACCTTGGGAAATACAGGTGTCATGTTGACCAGAAAATAATCTGAATGTCATTTTTAAAGTCTTATGTATTTTACTCAGCTTATCCCTTTTCTCGTGTTTTCTATCAATATATTCTCTCCAGATTTTGTGGACTTGCAATTGTTATTATGAGGTGGCAAGGGGGAAAAATGCAAGCTCTTTTCAAGGACAGAGTCAAGGTACCAAAGGGAAAATCAACCAGAGAAAGAATAACCATCTGTTCTGTTTCCTACCAAAATGTAAAAATATGTTACTTCACATCAAAGGAAGCATTAAAAATTATTCTTAGAAAAACTAATACGTCCAACTTCAATAAATACCTATAATATTATTTAATTTACATTGTTATTTCAGTATAGCAGTAGACTTAATTAAATATAGTAAGTTCTTCACATCTCTTCATTGCAATGAACATGTGTAAAGACATTTAGGTCAAGTTTTGAGTGAGAAGAAAATAAATTATCTGTGTAGCTCAACCAAAGTGAAGTAAGTAACAAAAACAGTCAATGTCTAAGGCTTTTATCACATAATCCTAGTGAGCTTTTAAGTTATATAATACCTTGATGAGCATGCTGACTCAGAAAGAATTTTCAAATTGTATCAAGAATGTTTTGTGACATAACTGGGTAGAGTATCTGCCTGTGCATACTATTAAGATTTTGTCCTGTGTGACAAAATCAAATTTTCTAAAATGTATTTGGTTAAGTGTTGTTTCTAAACGATAAAAATGGAAAGTAAAATTCTAACCATTTAGTTAATTTCCTGATTCAACTGACATCAAAATACCTTTTTTTTTTTTTTTGAGATGGAGTCCCACTCTGGCACCCAGTATAGAGTGCAGTGGCACGATCTCGGCTCACTGCAACCTCCGCCTCCCAGGTTCAAGCGATTTTTCTGCCTCAGCCTCCCGAGTAGCTGGGACTACAGGCCCACGCCACTAGGTCCAGCTAATTTTCACATTTTTAGTAGAGATGGGGTTTCACCATATTGGCCAGGCTGGTCTTGAACTCCTCACCTTGTGATCCGCCCACCTCGGCTTCGCAAAGTGCTGGGATTACAGGCGTAAGCCACCGTGCCTGGCCCAAAACACTTTTTTAACTGAATCTATCAAATATATTGTTTTTGCAGGCCAATGATTCCCAATCGTAATGTAATGTTTACAGATGCCCATCTAAATTTCTCAAATAATTGATTTTATTGTATTTAAAATATAATACATACTACTTTTGCAGGGAATAGGAGACTGAAATTATTCAAATGTTTTTTGGGTGCCAAAAACTGTATATTTATCTTATTTATATTTTCACAATCCTATTAAATATTATTATTCCATACATTTTCTTAGATAAGGCACTTCAGAGATGTTAGATAATTTATCCAATATTCCACAGCTCTGATTTGAACCCATGTTGACTCCCACACCTGTGTTGCTAGTGGAGAATAAAGGCTATGAGCGATATCGTATCATATTGTAAAGATGTAAAAATGGCTCTTAATCTGGGTTACAGAAAAACTTTGATCACTTCAGGAATAATTTTGCTATCTGGGTTGTTGTTTTTTGTTTGTTTGTTTGTTTTTTCCTAATGTTAAATATATTCATTGAATAAACAAAGCAAGTAGCCTTTCATCACTGGCTGATATTCACTCACATTACCATTTCACTAAAAGAATTCAAGTTTCTGGTCCAGGAAGCAGTGCAGAATTAAAGGCTTAGGCTTGGGAGTTAGCAGGCTTGGACTCCAAACCTAGCTCTAAGGTTTACCAGTTGTGTTAAGACAGCTTGCTTTTAACTTCTCTCAGTTTCAATTTATTCATCTATAAGAGAGAATAATAATCAGATGTATAAAATATATGTAAAAACAAGAAGAAATAGATAGATGTTACTTCTGGTCAAGAATAAATTCAATTTTGTATCTCTAAACAGAGTCACAAAAGTTTAAACTCATATGGAAGAGATCTCTATATAGTTTCATCTCTTTTTATTGTATACAATAATTTCTAATGTGATTAAAAAGAATAAAACAAAGGAACACTGGGCAAAACAATGAAAGTGTTTTCTAATGTGATATTCATGATTTATCATTGTATGCTGTAAGCTTGCAAGAAAAAATTTTTTAAAAATCACTATTAATTAGGAAGATACTATTTAAAACACAATAGAAACGTCCAGAAAATCTGATTTTTTTTTTTTGATCCAGAGTACCCCAATGGCTTGACCATTCTTCATGGAATGGTCAACAATGGAAAACAACAATGGAGCTAAAATTGTCTTGTGGCAAATGCAGTGATTGTGATTTGTCACAATTCCATGTGGCTCTGAAATATTAAGGTTATGAGAAAACCAAGTCCTGAGTATCACAAACTCTGTTATACATAGTCAAATACAACTTTAACCAATTCTGTCACAGTTGATGTAATAAAAATGTATATTTGCACATTCATTATGTTTATACTTAACATTTCTCAGAGGAATGCTTATTTCACTTCATCTTTATAATATTAATTATTGAAGTAGTTTTAATCAAATGTCTTGTTAAAAATAAATGAAAGTAATAAAAGAAGAACTAAATAAATAAATAAATGTTCATGAATAAAAATACTGAATATTCTCGAGATGTTAGTTCTTCCTAACTTTATCTATCAATTCAATGTGATCTCAGTCAAAATCCTAGCAAGTTATTTTGTGGATATTAATAATCTGATTTTAAAATTCACAGAAGAAGCAAAAGACCCAGAATAGCCAACACAATATTGAAAAAGAACAAAGTCAGAGGACTGACACTAACAGACTTCAAGACTATAAAGCTACAGTGTGGTATTGGTGAAAGAAGGAATTGGTCAGTGGAAAACAGAAAGCCCAGAAATAGATCCACATAAATATAGTTAACTGATCTTTGAAAAAGAAGCAAAAGCAATCTAATGGAGAAAATATAGTCTTTTCAATAATAGAGTTGGAACTGGATATCCACATGCAAAACAATAAATCTAGACATAGACCTTATACCTTTCATAAAAATTAACTCACAATGGATCCAGACCTAAATTTAAAATGTAAAACTAGGTTGGACATGGTGGCTCATGCCTGTAATCCCAGAACTTTGGGAGGCCAAGGCAGGTGGATCACCTGAGGTCAGGAGTTTGAGACCAGCTTGACCAACATGCTGAAAATACAAAAATACTAAAATACAAAAAAAAAAAAAAAGTTTGGCCTGGTGGCACACACCTGTTATCCCAGCTACTCGATGCTGAGGCAGAAGAATCACTTGAACCCAGGAGGCAGAACTTGCAGTGAGCTGAGATCGCGCCACTGCACTCCAGCCTGGGCAACAGAGTGAGACGCCATCTCGGAAAAAAAAAAAATGCAAAACTATAATTCCTAGAAAGTAACACAGGAGAAAACAGAGATAATTTGGGACATGGCAATGACTTTTAGGACCAAAGGCATGATCTATGAAATAAATAATTGATACTCTGGACTTCATTAAAATTAAAAACTTGTATTCTGTAAAAGACATTGGCAAAGGAATAAGAAGAAAAGCCACAGATGGGAAGAAAATATTTATAAAAGACACATCAGGTTAAGGACTTTTATTCAAAATATACAAAGAACAATTAAAGCTCAACAATAAGTAAATAAATAGTCCAATTAAAAATTAGCCCAAAAGGCTTGAATAGATACCTCACCAAAGAAGATAAATGAATAATCAATAAGCATATGAAAAGTTGCTAAACATCTATGACAGTAGTGAAATGCAAATTAAAACAATGATATCTACTACATGCCTGTTAGAATTACCAAAATCCAGAACACCGACAATACCAAATGCTGGAAAGGGTGTACAGCAACAGAAATTCTTATTCATTGCTGGTGGGAATGCAAAATAGTACAGAAACTTTGGAACACAGTTTGACAATTTCTTAGAAAACTAAACATATTCTTTATATATGATCCAGCAATCACATTCCTTACTATTTACCCAAATGAGTTGAAAACTTACATTCACACAAAAACCTGTGCATGAATGTTTGTAGCATCCTTATTCACAGGCACCAAAACTTGGAAGCAAACAAGACATCCTTCAGTCAGTAGGGGAATGGTTAAATAAAGTATGATATATCCAGAGAACAGGATATTATTCAGTGCTAAAAAGAAATTAGCTATCAAGTCATAAAAAATGGGGAAATCTTCAATGCATATTACTAAGTGAAAGAAGCCAATCTGAAGACTACATAGTATACGATTTCACCTGTATGACATTCTGGAAAAGGAAAATCCTAGAAGAATATCAAGGCAATACCCTTCAGGACAAAGGCATGGGCAAAGATTTTATGTTGAAATCGCCAAAAGCAATTGCAACAAAAGCAAAAATTGACAAATGGGATCTAATTAAACTAAAAAGCTTCCGCACAGCAAAAGAAACTATCATCAGAGCAAACAGACAACCTACAGAATGGGAGAATATTTTTGCAATCAATCCACCTGACAAAGATCTAACATCCAGAATCTACAAGGAACTTAAGCAAATTTACAAGAAAACTAAACCCATTAAAAAGTGGGCAAAGGACATAAACAGACACTTCTCAAAAGAAGAGATACATGCAGCCAAGCAACATATGAAAAAAAGCTCAACATCACTGATCATTAGAGAAATGCAAAATATGGTACCTCGGCGAGATACCATCTCATGCCAGACAAAATGGTGATTATTAAAGTCAAGAAATAACAGATGCTGGTGAGGTTGTGGAGAAACAGGAACACTTTTACACTATTGACGAGAATGTAAATTAGCTCAATCATTGTGGAAGACAGTTTGCCAATTCCTCAAAGATTTAGAACCAGAAATATCATTTGACTCAGCAATCATATTACTGTGTATATACCCAAAGGAATATAAATCATTCCATTAAAAAGGTACATGCACATGTATGTTTGTTGCAGCACTATTCAAAATAGCAAAGACATGAAATCAACCCAAATGCCCAACAATGATAGACTGGATAAAGAAAATGTGGTACATATGCACCATGGGATACTATGCAGCTGTAAAAAGGAAGGAGATAATGTACTTTGCAGGAATATGGATGAAGCCAGAAGTCATTATCCTTGGCAAACTAACACAGGAACGGAAAACCAAACACTGCATGTTCTAATTTATAAGTGAGAGCTGAACAATGAGGACACATGGACACAGGGAGGGGAACAACACACATTGGGACCTCTCAGGGGAGGGCAGAGGGTGGGGTAGAGCATCAGGAAAAATAGCTAATGCATGCCAGGCTTAATATCTAGGTGATGGATTGATAAGTGCAGCAAACCACCATGGCACATATTTACCTATGTAACAAACCTGCACATCCTGCACATGTACCCTGAAATTTAAAAAAACATGAATAAAGTGTGGACAACAACAATGGAGCTAAAATTCAAAATTCTCTCTCTCTCCCTCTCTCTCTCTATATATGGGTAAATATATAAATTTGGTAAATATATAAATATGGGTAAATACATAAAAATTTAAATATGGGTAAATACATATTTCTCTTTCTCTCTCTCTATATATATGGGTAAATATATAAATTTGGTAAATATATAAATATGGGTAAATACATAAAAATTTAAATATGGGTAAACATAAAAATTTGAAATTCTATCTCTCTATATATAATGGGTAAATATATAAATTTCATAAATACATAAATATGGGTAAATACATTAAAAATCTATCTATATCTATATATCTATATATAGATATAGATATAGATATATATACATAGAGAGAGAGAGAGAGGGAGATATCAGTGGTTGCCAGGAGAGGGAGGGATGAATAGGTAAAATATAGAGGCATTTAGGGCAGCGAAACTATTCTGTATGATACTGTAATCGTATGTATAAGTCATTACACAATTGTCAAAACTAATGGAATGTGCATCACAGGAAGTAAACCCTAATGTAATCACAGGAAGTAAATCCTAATGTAAACTATGGAGTTTGGGTGAAGATGTGGCATTGTAGGTTCATCAGCTGTAACAAATGCACCACTCTGGGGCAGGATGTTGATAGTGAAGGAGGCTGCGAGAGTGTGGGGGTAGGCGATATGTGGAAACTCTGTACTTTCTGCTCAGTCTTTCTGTGAACCTAAAACTGCTCTAAAAAAAATAAAGTGCATTTAAAAGAAAAAAATAAGATAGTCAGAAAAATATTACTGTCTTAAAGTAGGAATCTTAACTCTGTGTATTGTGTGTATTTATACCAAATTATTTTTGCTTCAAATGTATGAAATTTTAATTTAAATAAGCAATAAATACGTAAAAATATTCAAATTCATGAGTCATCTTGAAAATAAAGTTAATTTGTAATGAAATATATCAAAAGACTAAGAAGAAAAATAGTAACAAACTTTTGCAAGAATGTTACTTGCAAAAGAACGTTGTATCATTCAACCACTTTGGAAAACCATTTGGCAGGTCTCCTAAAGCCAAATTACACCTACCCTTTGACCCCAAAAAACATGAACTATCATGGCCATAATAGCATCATTTTAATAGTCAAAATATGGAAACAACCCAAGTGTCCAATAGTAGCATAAATCACTAGTGATATGTTCACATAATAGAATACTCCATAGCAATGAGGATAGACTTCAACTGTGTGCAAGAGTGTGAAGGAGTCTCATATATATAACTTTAAGCAAAACAGGCCAGACACGAAAAGAGCTCAGACTTTATTATTCCATATTTATTATGCACAAAAACAAACCAATCCCAGTAGAGTAGTGAGTGAGAGGAGGCTGAAGAGAGCTTAGGCTGCTGCCAGTGTTCTGTTTCTTGATCTAAGTGCTGTTATTTGATTGTGTATGGTAAATAAAAATCTATTGAACCGAGTATTAATGAAACACTTAATTTACCTCATGTATACTGTATTTCAATAGAGAAAAATATACACTAAATGTAAAGGCTTTTGTTAATGTATATGTAAAGATAGAATTGTTTAAATATTTTATTGAAATACATATTTAAATAAGTAACAAAAGGATTTTAATCTAGCATCACCTCCTTGTGTTTCTTCGCTTCATGATAATTCAACAACTTCATAAGCATGGAAAGTTTAGGCTGCTGTGCACTCGTTGAACAGGAGAGACAGGCGCATAGAAGCTGGCCTGAAGTTCCTTTCAAACTGAAAATGATGGTTCTTTTGCAAAAATCATTCTTGTTTTTCTATAGGTTGCAGTATTAAATACTATGAACTAATGTTTGCTACATAACATATAACATTTAGAGTACAACTTAATTCTGAAGTTGTGTATTTATCTAAAATTATAAGATGCTATTAATTGTCATAATGTGGAGACGTTCTATTTGCTGGCATACCAAAGGTTGTGGGCACAAGATCTTTCTCTGAATATGTTTTTCTCTACCAAATATTTTGACACATATAAGAATAGAATCCTTTGTAAGCTGTATTCGTAGGTATTTTATTCTCTTTGTAGCAATTGTGAATAGGAGTTCAATCATGATTTGGCTGTCTGTCTGTTATTGGTTATAGGAATGCTTGTGATTTTTGCACACTGATTTTGTATCCTGAGAGTTTGCTGAAGTTGCTTATCAGCTTAAAGAGATTTTGGGCAATGAGATCTAATTAAACCAAAGAGCTTCTGCACAGCAAAAGAAACTATCATCAGAGTGAACAGGCAACCTACAGAACAGGAGAAAATTTTTGCAATCTATCCATCTGACAAAAGGATAATATCCAGAATCTACAAGGAACTTAAGCAAATTTACAAGAAAAAAACAACTCCATCAAAAAGTGGGTGAAGGATATGAACAGACACTTCTCAAAAGAAGACATTTCTGCAGTCAACAAACATATGAAAAAAAGTTCATCATCACTGGTCATTAAAGAAATGCAAACCAAAACCACAATGAGATACCATCTCACGTCAGTTAGAAAGGCAATCATTAAAGTCAGGAAACAACAGATGCTGAAGAGGATGTGGAGAAATACGAATGCTTTTACACTGTTGGTGGGAGTGTAAATTAGTTCAACCATTGTGGAAGACAGTGTGGCAATTCCTCAAGGATCTGGAACCAGAAATATCATTTGACCCAGCGATCCCATTACTGGGTATATACCCAAGGATTATACATCGTTCTACTATAAAGACACATGCACAGGTATGTTTACTGCAGCACTGTTAACAATAGCAAAGACTTGGAACCAATCCAAATGCCCATCAATGATAGACTGGATAAAGAAAATGTGGCACATATATACCATGGAATATGATACAGCTATAAAAAGGATGAGTTCATGTCCTTTGCAGGGACATGGATGAAGCTGGAAACCATCATTCTCAGCAAACTAACAGAGGAACGGAAAACAAAACACTGCATGTTCTCACTCATAAGTGGGAGTTGAACAATGAGAACATATTGACACAGGGAGAGAAACATCCCACACCAAGGCCTACTGGGGGTGGGGGCTAGGGGAGGGATAGCATTAGGAGAAATACCTAATGTAGATGACAGGTTGATGGGTGCAGCAAACCACCATAGAACGTGTATACCTATGTAACAAAACTGCACGTTCTGCATACATATCCCATAACTTAAGGTATAATAATTTAAAAATAGAGATAGAGTACTTAAAGGATTATTGTGAAGAATAAGGAGACCATTATGCCAAGTGTCTCCTTTACAGTATAAACCTAATAAATATTGATTCCTTCAAAAGAAAACAAAAAATCCGAGGGCATTTGGACACAGCACTGATGGTGTCTGCTAGAATGCGTGTGCTTTTTTTTTTTTATTAAATCAAAGACAAATTTAAGTGGTTGTTTGCTTAATTATGCCCTTTACAAAATTATTACTTTTTTCTAAGGATTCCCTCTAAATAATGAGGATGTTGGGCATTTGTATGTCTCCTTTTAATAAACGTCTATTAAGGTCTTTTGCCCATTTTTAAAATTGAGTTGTTTTGTTGCTATTGAGTTGTTTGAGTTCCTTATATATTTTGGATATTAACCCGTTATCAAATGTATAGTTTTCAGGGGTATTTTTTTCATTTTGTAGGTAGGTTGTCTCTTCACTGTTGATTGTCTCCTTTGCTGTGCAGATTCTTTTTAGGAATAAGTTCAAGAGGTCTATTATACAACATGGTGACTACAGTTAATAATTCTATTGTATTCTTGAAAGTACCAAGAGAGTAGATATATAGTGTTCACACCACAAAAATGATAGCTATCTGAGGTAATGCATATGTTAATTAGCTAGAGTTAGTCATTCTACAATGTATGCATATGTCAAAAGGTAAATACATCCATTTTATCTGCCATTTTTTAAAATGAGGATGAATTTATACATTGATAAGGGCAAGTCTACTATCAAACATCTCTATGATAAATTTTAAAAGATTACCATGAGAACAAAGTCATGAAAGAATAATAGGAAGAACAGTAAAAATATCAAAGCATTGAATATAGGAGTGTAACAAAAAGTAGCAAAATTGAAAGCAATCATGAAAATATCTGATTGTAGCTTGCAAATTGAGGTTGTATGTAAAAGTAATAAAAATAAAATTTAAAAACTAGAGGGTTAAAATTTTGAATGATTTGAGTCTGAGTCATAATTAAAATTTGAACTAGTTGTCATAGTCCTCAGCAAAATGAAGAATTTGCCTAGAGCTTGGTAAAGAAAGACAAAAAGGATGAAAAAGTATCCATATGGCATAAACCTCACAGAAATAAGGGACTTTGTGCTAGAGAAGAAGAGTAATCACTTGAAAGTAGCCTTGGAGACCCAAGGGAATGTCAGTGTCATCTCCCAGATCTTTGATCAGCCTCCACCTGAGCAATCTACAGGGAAAGGAATGAAACTAGGATGTACTGTTCTTCCGTAGGGTATGGAAGTTTAGGTAATGATGCTTGGGAGCTTGTTGCAATAGAAAGATTCCTGGAGCACCATGAAAACATTATGGAGGGAGTAGATCTAAGAAAGAATGAGCCTTGAGAGCATAAATGCATAAATAGGATGGTCAAGGAATAAGAATCTGAGAAAGGCTGGGTAACAAAAGACCATCATTTGGGATGAAGACCAGCGTTGAATGGTAAACTTGAAATTAACTGTCCTTGAGACTTCAAATGAAACCTTTGGGGAAGATGAGTGAAAAGGAGGCATAAATAAGGAGTTATATCTTAATATTACCCTCACCCAAAAATCACAGCAAAGAAATCAAGATTGAAAGGCATTATTTGAAATGATCATGATTAATTCATGGAAAATAAATACCTTAGTTTTTAGTTTCTATAAATTGAAATACAAAAATGTCTTCAACCTATGTTTTAGGATTTGTGTAACTGATATCAGATACAATGATATATTATGTTTTGTCAATTGTGGAGAGGTTACACATTTTCTATGCCAGATGAAAATAGGATTGGGAGTTTAAGTGATAGAATGGAAAGGAATTTTATGATACAGTGTGAGGAAGTATATACTACGTTTGACTATATACTACCTCTTAAGCAAAAAGATGCTTTGATAAAAGTTCATGGCTTCAGATACAATTTTGGTGAAAGCTGGTTAATATTTCTCTTCAGGCGGGTGTTTGAGCGTTGTTTGGAAAAGCCTCTTCTTTCTTTTAGATCTGTCTGAAGGTTCCCCTGACATTAAGACTGAACATTTAAGACGTGTTTTAAGATTTTTTAAATAAATAAAATTAAACTAAAAAAAAAAACTGAATTTGTTCATGAAATTAGTCAAAGGGCCAAACAGAGGGAGCCTGAAGTTTAAGCTAGTAATTTAGTCTACTTACTAAGAGCAACTGCAAATGGCATATTCAGCTTATTTATGACAACTGACATTTTAAAAATCTTTTCTCAAAATTGAGTATTTTCTCTCATTCATTTACTAATACAAAATAATTGAATTTTTCTGAAAATTTAAAATGAAATCCTTGCCATGTGCCAGGATAAAATTAGACGATAAATAGGTCTATAAAGATAAATAGGAAACACACAGTCCATATATTCCCACCTCATAAACTTCAACTAAAATACCTCCAGGGACATAAATAACAACTCTGGAAAAACACATAATTAGATAAACAGGAGATAACTTTTCAAATATGATTAAATTTTTTTAAAAACCTGAAATCATTAATTTTTACTAATGTATTTTCAACTGAACATGCATATTATACACATACAGACTTTTAAATTTGTAATATATTTAAATTTTTAATTATTACCATATTACATCCTTAGTCAAATCCTTAATAACTTTAATGTGAAGTACAAAGATATTTCCTCTGTATTTCAATGCTAATATAAATTTTCTCTTTATCTCTGCATGGTGCTCACACTTTACTATGTAACCACGTTTTATTCTCTGATTTTTTATTTCTATGGCTTTCCTACGGTCATGAATCAATAAATGATTGCATAAAAAGTCCGTATTTCCTGACAGATGTGATTTTTATATTGGATAGAGGAGAGATAAACAGTATATACCAGGGATGTAATTGCCAAAATCAATTTAAAGGAGATAGGAGCTTTAGCCTCCACTCTATCTGTTATGATCACATTCCAAATACAGTTACTAACAAAATGTATACTGATGTCAAACAAGCAACTCACTCCTGGGGCATTCCATTCTTTTTTATTTGCAACTGCTATCATGGTATCCTATATGAAATGAGCTCTGCTTACATAAATGGATGTTAGTAATTTTTAAATATGAATTCTGGCTTTGTGACAATTGTCATAAAATGGGTAATGTAAAACATACTTAAAATATTTTAGGAGTGACAAGGTGTATGTCTTATTCAATATTTGAAGATTTTTTAAACCAAGGTTGAAAGACTCAAAGGATACACTAACAAGTCAAATTTATAGTCTATGTGCTCATATATCGTACTAGTCTGTTATGAGCTGAGGAGAACTCAGACAACAAAATAAACCTTGCTTGACCCCACAAGCCTGTGTGTAGAAAATGTGTTTTGTAGCTTGACTTTATTGTTATTGGACGTCATTTTACATTTTTAGATCTTCAAAGGATAGTTGATTAAATAAACAAATTACTTAATGAGTTTACCTATATGTTTCAGTATTTTAACCAAAAATACTATACTTGTAAATTTTTGGACTACTTCCCAAAGTTTATTCTGATAATATTCTCCATTCATAGAAGATAAACTCCTCATTTACCAGAAGACCAAATTTTTGATTGAGAAATTTATTTGATAAGTAACTGTTACATTCATTTTACTTAAGTCTGTTGTCAACTAAAATCTATAAAAACAAATTATGCTTAAATGATAATGTTCAATAAAGGGAATTAAATAAAAGGTAACTACCAGTGAACTAAGCCAATGTATTTTCTATTTTCTTGCTGATCTGTTCAAGAATTTTCTTTATTTAACTGATTCATCACTAAACCTTTCCCTAAATGATGTTAAAAGTAATTGTTATCTAGTGATTTTTAAAGAGTCAAAGCAGCTAGAATAATTGGGGAAGATAGGCTCCCTTTCCTTTATTTCATTTAAAATTGCCTTTCTGAGGTAGATAGAACTCATGATACAACGTTTCCATTTTTATTATATGATAGCAAAGGAACATTAATTGATTTTTTTCATTTTTGGTATGTTTCTATCAGTGTAGCATGTCTTACACAGAGACATACTCATTTGGTCACTTGATATACATATTCTCACATTTACGAAATTATCACTATATAGCATACTGTATGGATTCAGAGTTCTTATTTCAAACCGAACATGTTATAGAGTCTCTACAGAAAGTAAAGAATAGCTAAGTAATAGACTTCATCACTACATGACTCAGCCATGATGAACTCAGATATCATTGGCAAATGCCAATCATTTATATACTCACTTTCTAGTCCCACGTATATAATTAAATCATAAGCATGGAATTTTGTTCAATATCCTATATTTTTATACTGGCTTTGAGCACAGTATATTCAAAACTGTTAGTTGTTTCAGAAATGTTTATAACACATAAACAATTTCCAACTGTTTTAACTGAATGCCCTAAAGAATAGAATTGGAAATCACTTCACCAGAATAAGACTTTTTTTAATGCAGAAATAGCATTTTAATTAAGATTACTCTTCCTTTTTCTGTCAAGGCATGCTATTCTTTTCTGTTCAAAATGCACTATATTCTGTAAAAACTGCTAAGCAATTATTGGGTCAAAAATTATGTGTGTAGTCAGCTACAACCGTGAGGATTTTCTGTAGGGAACAATGGGGACCCACCTGTACAGTATGCTCTGTAAAAGTGGGCAGAGCTGCTATTTCAGGATCCAATGCCTGTGATGTGTGAGTGAATGCAATATGCATATCAGTTTTCATTATTGGGAAGTGTCACTTGCTGCCCAATTTGAAGACTACATCAAAATACAGTTTATAAACATAAACATATGAAGGAGCATTGAACTGTGGGCAATATAAAGGCACACACAGCCTTTGGCATATGAGAGTCTGGCAAATATACTATATCTTATTTTATACTCAGAATAATCCTATGAGATACCTTGGTATCATTAAACTAATAAATAAGGTAACCAACTTCCCAAGAGTTAAAGTATTTTTGAGATATAGTGTACATTAAAATATAAATCCCTTCTACATGACTGATTTTCCCATTGAGGAGACTGCCTAGTTTTACATATTTGCTGCAAAAACATATAGTGGAAGCTAGCTATTTTGTGGTTTCAAAAGATTCTCTTGGTGGATTCAGATACCAAGTTATGAAATAGAGAAAAAGGTGAGCTAGGCTAAAAGAAATTATGTCTTTCTTTCTGATCACTCATCTTGACCAAAATGCACAGTGATTGAAGATACTTCTAGTGTTTAGGACAAGAACATGATTTTTATGCCTTGAGAACAAAATAGTTTTAAAAGATATAGCTGGGTTAATCATTATTCCTGGAAGTCATTTCTGGGTTCTAACGAGTCTGCATCAAATTGTTCATGATGCGATATTTGTCATCTGTTCACACATCTTTCAACACTGTAAATTATTTAAGAGGAATATAATATCAGAGCTTTATTCAATTGGCTACTGGTAAATGAGAAGCTGAGGCTTTTGGAAACATAGCTGTAAAACTAGTAGAACATATCTATGCTGTAAAAAGCAGGCTCAAAGTTAGCAATAGAGAAAAAAATCTGGCACAATCCTGTTCTCAGGATCACCAAGGTAGTGATCTTTAAGTTAAGTGGTCAGGATCAAGGAGATTTTAAAAGTTGAAGACAAGGACATAGCATCAATATCAATGTTAAAGAGATTTGGTACTGAGCAAATCCCTGGTCTCAACCAGGAAATTTTAAATACTCTCTATTTAGGGCAAGATGAGATGTCCCAAGTTTAAGACTCAACAGATGAAGTATATATAACAAGAGATTTAAGAGATAATGACTGAACCCTCAGCATAGAGAATCATGTCTCTTTTCTCATATGACCAATTTAGGTATATTTACATAAAATAAGAAATAATAGGCTGGCACATTTATATACATTTTCACATACTCCTTATAAAAATGCTCAAATCATTAGCCAAGATAAGATATCTCTTATTTGGCCAAGCTGTTCTTTTTGTTCCTTTTGTTCCATTTTGCTTTTCTGTTCTGGGATATTGATGATCTTGGTGCACAGCTGTTCTCGTCCCAGACAGTTTTAACCAAATTATGGTTTAATTATTGTCAGTATTCGCCTCTGACTTTACTCAGCCTTTAAGTATGGTTTGGATCAAATGATTTTCATGGAGGTTAGTTTTCCCCTGAACATTTACAGATATGCTGGATGTCTGACCAATGGAATGGGATAGAGATAAGACAGCCTAGAAATACTGACATATTCACAGTCAATTGGTTTTAACAAAGGTGACAAGAACACACAATGTGAAAGGACAGGTTCTCCAATAAATGGTGTTGAGGAAAACTGAATATCCACATGCCAAAGAAGGAAAATGGACCCTTATCTTATCCCTTAAATGACAATCAACTCAAAATAGATTAAAGGCTTAAGTGTAAGACCTGAAGCTGTAAAACTATGAGAAGAAAACATAAGGGAAAAGCCCCAAGACTTTGGTTTGGGCAGTAACTTCTTGCATAAGACCCCAAAAACCACAGGGAATTAAAGCAAAAAATAGACGAATGGGATTGCATCAAACTAAAAAGTGTCTGCACAGCAAAGGGAACATGTAACAGTGTGAAGAGACAATTCACAGATTGGGAGAGAATATTTGCAAAGGAAAAATGGTGAATATTCAAAATGTACAAGGAACTCAAACTTCTCAGTAACAAAAAATAAAATAACCCTATTAAAACTTTGCAAAGCAAAGCCATCTTAAGCAAAAAGAACAAAGCTGAAGGCATCACATTACCCAATTTCAAACCACACTATAAAGCTACAGTAACCAGAAGAGTATGGTACTAGTAAAAAAAATAGACACATAGACCAATGGAACAGGTTAGGGAACCCAGAAATAAAGCCACACATCTACAGCCATCTGGTTATTGACAAAGTTGACAAAAATGAGCTATGGGAAAAGGATTCCCTATTTAATAAGTGGTACTGGGATAGCTGGCTAGCCATATGCAGAGAATGAAAGTGGATCCTATCCTTTCACCATATAGAAAAATTAACTTGAGATGAATTAAAGATGTTTGCATTCTCATGTTCATTGCAGCATTATTCACAATGTCCAACAATGCCCAAGATATGGAAACATTCAAAGTGCCCATCAACAAATAGATGTTTAAAATGTGGTACATATCCACAACAGAATACTCCTCAGCTTTAAAAAAATAAATTTTGTCATTTGTGACAACATATATGAACCTACAGGACTTTACGTTGTATGAAATATTCAAGGTACAAAGAAATAGATACTGTATGAGCTTATACGTGGAACCTAAAAAAGTTGAAATTACAGAAGCAGCGAGTAGAATGGTGGTCACCAGAGGCTGGGGGAGGGAGTAGTAGATGGGAAAAGGGGTGGCTTTTGTCAAAGGGTACAAAGTTTCAGTTAGAAAGAATAAGTTCTGTTGCACAGCCTGATGACTACAGTCAACATCAATGTATTGTATATTTCCAAAAGCTAAAAAAGGATTTTAAATGTTCTCACCACAAAGAAATGATAAATATTTGAGATAATGAACATAGTAACGAGCCTGATTTGATTATTCCACAATGTGTATACGTAAGAAAATATCACAATGAACCCCATAAATATATGTAATTATTATGTACATCAATTAAATAACATTAAAATAAAAATTTAAAAATAATTTTAAAGTGTTAGATGTCTGTTTATCCTACTTTTGGTCTCCACTTTTTATGATTAACTATTGTTGTTCCCCATTTTATTTTTTCAGCAAACGTTGGGTGGATTATACTCATTTTCTTTTCTTGAGGTGAATAATTTTCTGATGGCCTTGAACTGAAAACTGATGTCCCATCTGGAAGAAGTAAGAGTGCAATAATGCTTCCTGTCCCCTATTGTGACATCTCTTTAATCATCACATATTTAACAGCACATAGGCTACACACACCTAAGTGGCTGTTATTTGCTAGTGTTCCTCAAGATCTGTAACATGAACAACTTATATAAGTGTCACCTGTGGAGCTTGCTAAAAATGCTTACTCCAGGAAACTATACAGGTCTTTAAAAAAATAAATGTATGGGGTGCAGGTGTAATTTTGTTACATGGCACATATTCAAAACAGACTTAGCACATATATAGAAACTACTATCAAGTAAACAAAAAGTGGATACTGAGAAATAAGTGTATGCATTAAAAAATGGGAACTTAGCATATCATTAATTTAGGTAATTAAATCTGGAAAATGTTAGAAACCTGTGATTCACTAAATTACTGTTACTAATTATGTAACTAATTATGTAATGTAAATAAGAAAATCATCATATGATCACATTGCAGAGTGGTGAAGTCAGGGCTTTTAGAGTATTCATCATTTCAATAACATACATTGTTCCCATTAAGTAATTTATCATCATCCACACCCCTCTCAACCCCTCATCATTCAATGCAACCCCTCATCAGATTGTTTCTTCAGGCATTCTTCAAAGTATCTAAAACTCGGTACTGCATGAGCACTGGCCAATCAGCATGGATGCTGACTTTAGGCTGAGCAGGACCCTGGGAGGACCCTGTTATACCTACACCCAATCCTTTAGTTGATGGATCACACAGGAAGCGTTTTAGTGGCGTGAGAGGAGGCCTGGGACTGCAGGAACTTGAGTCAGCAGCTATTACGAATCACAGCAAAAGTATTTGAGTATTTTGACAACTATGTCTATAAGAAGAACATAGTGTCTGAATTTAACCTCTGTGTTTTCCTATAATTTGGTACACTTGCTAAGTAAATTAGTAAGCACTGAAAATTCTCATTTAAAAACGACCAAATTAGGAGCTTACCATTATATATTAGAGAAGACAGAATCAAAAGAAATGCCAGAAGATTATAGCAATTTCTAAGGCAGAAAACCTGACTTTCTCTTTCTAGGATGATCTTTTTCATTGACATATTTGTTGGAAAACCTTTAAGAAATCACTAGCATACTTAAGAAAGAAGAGAACACAGGAAAGTTAATTGCTTCAGCAAAATCACCCATAATCTGGCAGTGGAAAAGAGGTTAAAAACTAAAGAATGCTAATTGCCCATTAGTTACACGAGTAAAGTGATCATATGTACTGCTTTGCTTAATATGTCATAGATTGTGTGTGTATGTGTGTGTGTGCATGTATGTGTGTAGAAAGAGATAGTGATAGAGATAGGCAGATGTCATGAGGCTTTATCACTAAATACTACTGTGCTTGAGTTCTAAAAACAAGCAAATTAGCCCACATAACCATAATACAGTTATTAGGAAATTTAACATTTAAATACAAATCATTTATCTAGTATACAGTCCACATTAGAATTTCCACAATTAAACTGGTAATGGGCTTTATAGTTTTTAAAATTTTATAGTTTTTTTTTTCATTCAGAAAACAATAAAGGGTCATGAATGACACTTAGTTGCCACTGTCTCTTTAGTCTTCTTTAATCTGGAAGAGTTCCCAGAAAATTTTGTCTTTCATGACACTGATATTTTGAAGAGCCATTGCTATATGTTTGCAAGACAATCCTTAATTTTGATTTATATAATTGTTCCTAATGATTAGACTAATTTTATAATTTTGATAGGTTTATATATATATATATTTTAGGCTATATTGCTAAATACAAATGAGTTGAAAAAAATTTATATTTCCTGATATGATAAACCATATATAATTCTATAGTGTCACCTTAATTCTCAAAAGTTTTATTTCTTTTTGTTTTGTATTACTATAGCTACTTCTAGTTACTTCAATTTTTTAGTCACATTCATTCTTGTACTATCAACATTTCTGTGTACATATATTGCAGGTATGTTTCTTTGTGGCAATAACTGTAGATTGTTTCCAATATCTGTACATTTTCTTTCCTTAATAAAAAAACAGAATCTTTAGATTTTAGTTCAGTATATTCTTATCAAGCATAAAAATGTGTATCCCTGCCTCTTGTAGTTGGGTGTGACCATGTGACTAAATTTTTGACCAATGAGTTATAACTATAAATGGTATGTACAATTTCCAGAAGCAGTCATTTTAGTTTTTAATTTTTGGGGGTACATAGTAAGTATACATATTGATGAGGTACATGAGATATTTTGATACAGGCATACAATGCATAATAATCACATCAGGATAAATGGAGTATCTATCATCTCAAGTATTTATCCTTTCTTTGTATTACAAACAATCCAAATATACTTAGTTATTTTGAAATGTACAATAAATCATTGTCAACTGTAGTCATCCTGTTCTACTATGAAATAGAATTACTTGTTCATTCTAATTATAATTTCACATTCATTAACCATACACACATTCCCCCTCCACACACACACATCCCCAATACCCTTCCAGCCTCTGGTAACCATCATTCTACTATCTCAATGAGTTCAATTTTTTAAAATTTAGTTCCCCAAATAAATGAGAACACGCAAATTTTGTCTTTCTGTGACTGGCTTATTTCATTTAACATAATGACCTCCAGTCCCATCCATGTTGTTACAAGTGACAAGATCTAATTTTTTTTATGGCTGAATAGTATTCCATTGTGTATATGTGCCACATTTTCTTAATTTGTCTGTTGGTGGACATTTGAGTTGCTTTCAAATCTTGGCTATTGTGAACAGTGCTGAAACAAACATGGGTGTGCAGATATTTCTTTGATACACCAATTTCCTTTCTTTTAGGTATTTACCTAGCAGTGGGATTGCAAAACATATGGTAGTTCTATTTTTAGTTTTTTCAGAAAACGTTAAACTATTCTCCATAGTGGTTAAACTTACATTCCCACCAGCAGCAAACAAGTAGGTTTCCCTTTTCTCCACATCCTTGCCAGCATTTGTTATCGCCTGACTTTTGGATAAACACCATTTTAACAGGAGATGACATCTCATTGTAGTTTAAATTTCCATTTCTCTGATGATCAGTGATGTTGAGCACCTTTTAATATACTCATTTTCCATTTGTATGTCCTCTTTTAAGAAATGCCTACTCCGATTTTTTGCCCATTTTAAATGGAATTACCAGATTTTTTTCCTATACAGATGTTTGAGCTCTTTATATATTCTGGTTATTAATCCCTTGTCAGATGGATAATTTGGAAATAGCTCCTCCCATTCCATGGGTTGTCTCTTCACATTGTTGATTGCTGTGCAAAAGCTTTTTAACTTGTGATATAATTTATCCACTTTTGTTTGGTTGCCAGTGCTTGTGGGGTATTACTCAAGAAATCTTTGCCCAATCCAAAGTTATGGAGAGTTTCCCCAAAGTATTTGTTTAATAGTTTCATAGTTTGAGGTCCTAGATTTAATTCTTTAATTCATTTTGATTTTATTTTTGCATATGGTGAGAGATAGGGGTTTACTTTCATTCTTTTGCATATGGATATCCAGTTTTCCCAGAACCATTTATTGAGAGACAATCCTTTCTCCCATGGATGTTCTTGGCACCTTTCTCAAAAAATAGTTCACTATAGATGTATGGATTTGTTTTTGGGTTCTCCGTTCTATTCCATTGATCTATGTGTCTATGTTTATGCCAATACAGTACTGCTTTGGTTACTATTGCTCTGTAGTATAATTTGAAGTCAGGTAACGTGATACCTCTAGTTTGGTTCTTTTTATTCAGGATAGCTTTCACAATTCTAGGTCTTTTGTAGTTTCATATACATTTTAGGATTATTTTTTCTATCTCTGTGGAGAATGTCACTGGTACTTTCATAGGGATTGCATTCAATCTGCAGATTGCTTTGGGTAGTATGGACACTTTAACAATATTGATTCTTCCAACCCATGAACAATAAAGTATCTTCTCATTTTTTGTGCCCTCTTCAATTTATTGCATCAGTGTTTTATAGTTTTCAGTACAGAGATCTTTCACATCTTTGGTTTAGTTCTTATTTGTGGCTATCATAAATGGAATTACTTTCTCAACTTTTTAGATTCTTCACTATTAGCATATAGAAATGCTACTGATTTTTGTATGTTGATTTTGTATCCTGCAGCCATACTGAATTTGTCTACCACTACTAATAGCTTTTTGGTGGAGTCTTTAGCTTTTTCCAAATATAAGATTATATCATCTGCAAATAAGGATAATTTAACTTCTTCTTTTCCAATTTGGATGTCCTTGATTTCTTCATCTTGTTTCTCTAGCTAGAATTTCCAGTACTATGTTAAATAACAGTGGTGAACGTGGGTATCCTTGTCTCATTCCAGATCTTAGGGGGAAGGATTTTAGATTTTCCCTATTCAGAATGATACTAACTCTGGGTCTGTCATATATGGCTTATATTGTGCTGATGTATGTTCTTTCTATACCTAGTTCTTTGAGGATTTTTAACATGAAGGGATCTTAATTTTATCAAACGCTTTTTCAGCACCAATTGAAATGATTTTACAGTTTTTGTCTTTCATTCGGTTGATATATCAAATTTATTGATTTGCATATGTTGAACCATACTTGCATGCCTGGATAAATCCCACTTGGTGATTATGATTTTTTCAATGTGTCATTGAATTTGATTTGCTAGTGACGTGGTTTGGCTCTGTGTCCCCACCCAAATCTCATCTTAAACTGTAATCCCCACATGTTGAAAGGGGAGCCTAGTGGGAGGTGACTGAATCATGGGGGCGAAGTTCCCTCTTGCTGTTCTTGTGATAGTGAGAGAGTTCTCATGAGATCTGATGGCTTAAATGTGTGTGGCACTTCCCTCTTCTATCTCTCTCTCTCTCTCCCCACTCCTCTGCCATAGTAAGATACGCTTGCTTCTCCCTTGCCTTCCACCATAGTTGTAAGTTTCCTGAGGCCTCCCACTCATGTTTCCTGTTAAGCCTGCAAAACTGAGTCAACTGAACCTCTTTTCTTCATAAATTACCCAGTCTCAGTTAGTTCTTTATAGCAATGTGAGAATGGACTAATACAAAAAGTTGATACCACGAGTGGAGCACTACTATAAAGATACCTGAAAATGTGGAAGCAACTTTGGAACTGAGTAATAGACAGAGGTTGGAAGAGTTTGGAGGGCTCAAAAGAAGACAGGAAGATATGGGAAAGTTTGAAACTTTCTAGAGGCTTGATGAATTGTTTTAACCAAAATGCGGATAGTGATATGGACAGTGAAGTCGAGGCTGAAGTAGTCTCAGATGGAGATGAGGAACTGATTGGCAACTGGAGTAAAGGTCACCCTTGTTATGCTTTAGCAAAGAAATTGGTGGCATTTTGCCCCTGCCCTAGACATCTCTGGAACTTTGAATTTAAGAGAGATGATTTAGGGTATCTGGTGGAGGAAATTTCTAAGCAGCAAAGCACTCTAGATGTGACCTGGCTGTTTGTAAAATGTATGCTCATATGCATGAAGAAAGATTTGGCCTGAAATTGGAACTTATCTTTAAAAAGGAAGGAAAGCACAAAACTTTGGAAAATTTGCGGCTTCACCATGTGGTAGAAAAGAAAGTCCATTTCCTGAGGAGAAATTCAAGCTGGCTGCATAAATTTGCATAAGTAAAAAGAAGCCAAATGTTAATAGCCAAGACAATTGGGAAAGTCTCCAGGACATTTCAGAGGTCTTCACAGCAGCCCCTCCCATCACAGACCTGGAGGCCTATAAGGGAAAAATGGTTTCCTGGGCTGGGCCCAGAGCCCTGTTACTCTGTGCAGCCTTGGAACATGGTGCCCCCAGTCCCAGCCACTCCAGCTCCAGCTGTGGTTAACAGGAGACAAGGTAGAGCTCAGGCCATTGCCTCAGAGGGTGCAAGCCCCAAGTCTTGGCAGCTTCCATGTGATGCTGGGCCTACAGATGCA
Organism: Pan troglodytes; assembly: GCF_028858775.2. Lineage (NCBI taxonomy): Eukaryota > Metazoa > Chordata > Mammalia > Primates > Hominidae > Pan > Pan troglodytes. Next base: position 116,043,477 of record NC_072403.2, read on the forward strand.
CAGAAGGCAACAGCTGAGATTTGGGGGCCTCCATCTAGATTTCAGGGGATGTATGAAAATGCGTGGATGTCAAGGCAGAAGGCTGCTGCAGGGATGGAGATTTCATGGAGAACCTCTACTAGGGCAGTACAGAGGGGAAATGTGGGGTTAGAGCCCCTGCCCCCCACCAGAGTCCTCACTGGGGAACTGCCTAGTGGAGTTGTGAGAAGAGGGCCACTGCTTTTCAGATCCCAGAATGGTAGATCCACCATTCTGGTGCATTCCAGATCCACCATTCCAGGTTCATCATGCACCTGGAAAAGCCACAGGCCTTCAATGTTAGCCCTTGAAGGCAGCTGTGGGGGCTGTACCCTGCAGAGCCACAAGGACAGAGTGGCCCAAGGCAATAAGTGCCCACCCCTCGCATCAGTATGTCCTTGCTTTGAGATATGGAGTCATAGAAGGTTATTTGGGAGCTTTAAGATTTAATGACTACCCTGCTGGGTTTCAGACTTGCAAAGGGCCTGTAGCCCCTTTTTTTGGCTAACTGGAATGGGAGAATTTACCCAATGCCTGAATCCCCATTGGATCTTGGAAATATCTACCTTGTTTAACTTCATACACCCACTTCTTGTTTCTATTTATATCTTAGTGTACTATGTCTTGAGATGTTGTAGTTATTATTTTTGATCATTTTATCTTTCAGTCTTTCTACTCAATATGAGTTTACCACCATAAGTTTTATAAGATTCTGTGTTTTTCTGTATACTTACTGTGGCCAGTAAGTTTTATACCTTCAGATGGTTTTTTATTGTTCATTAATGTCCTTTTCTTTCACTTTGAAAATCTCCCGTTAGCATTTCTTATAGGACAAGTCTAGTCTTGATGAATTTCCTCAATTTTTGCTTGTCTGAGATAATATTTCTCCTTCATGTCTGAAGGATATTTTCACTGAATATACTATGCTGGGATAAACATTTTTTTTTCCTTCAGCACGTTAAGTATGTCATGCCACTCTCTCCTGGTCTGTAGGGTTTCCACTGAGAAGTTTGCTGCCAGGTGTATCAGAGTTCCACTGTATGTTGTTTCGTTTATTTTGCTGACTTTAGGACCCTTTTTTGTCCTTGATAGTTGGAAGTTTGATTATTAAATGTCTTGAAGTAGTCTTTTTTGTGTTAAATCTGCTTGGTGTTCTATATCCTTCTTGTACATGGATATTAATATCTTTTCTAGGTTTGGGAGGATGTCTGTCTTTATCCATTTGAATAAACTTTCTACCCCTATCTCTTTCTTTACATCCTCTTTAAGACCAATCATTCTCAGATTTACCGTTTTGAGGCTATTTTCAGACTTTTTAGGTATGCTTCATGCTTTATTATTATTTTTCTGTCTCCTTGGTGTATTTTCAAATAATCTTCACTCTCACTAATTATTTCTGTTTGATTAATTATGTTGTTAAGAGCCTCAGGTGCATTTTCAGTGTTTCAATTTCATTTTTCAGCTACTAAATTTCTGCTTGATTCTTTTAAGTTAACCTCCTTGCTAAATTTATCTGATAGAATTTTGAATTCCTTCTCTGTGTTATCTTTAGTTGAGCTTCCTCAAACAGCTATATTGAATTCTCTGTCTGAAGGGTCACATATCTCTGTCCTTCCAAGTTTGATCATTGGTGCCTAGTTAGCTCATTTGGTGAGGTCAAGTTTTCTGGATGGTCTTGATGATTGTGGATGTTCATTCGTGTCTATACATAGCAAAGTTAGGTATTTATTGTAGACTTCATAGTCTGCACTTGTTTGTACCCATCCTTCTTGGAAAGAGTTTCCAGGTATTCAAGAAGACTTGCATGTTATGATCTAAGTTTTAGTCATTGCAACCATATGTGCATTATACTCTATAATCAGCAGGTGGTAAAGCCACACAGGCTTATGTCCATCCTTTCAGGACAGTGAGTCCCCCACCAACCACAGTCCCAAGTGGGCTCAGAGATATCATCCAGAAGCCAGGACTTGGAGTTAGATAAAAATCTACCTAATGCTCTATTCTACTGCAGTTAAGCTGGCACCCAAGACAAAAGACAAAGTCTTTCCCACTCTTGCCTCCTCATTCCGCAAGCAGATGAGTATCCTTCCATGGCCATTACTACCCCAGTACCACGGTGAGTACTATCTGGCTACCACAGATGTTCATTCAAGGCCTGAGGGCTCTCCAGTCAGCTTATGGTGAATGCTACAAGGTCTGCGACTCTCCCTTCAGAGTAGTGGGCTTCCCTCTGTCCCAGGGCAGGTCCAGAAATGCTAAGAGCCAAGGCCTGTAATCAGGGACTGCAAGAGCCCACTTGGTGTTCTACCCCACTGTGGCTGAGCTGGTACCTAAGCTGCAAGACAAAATCCCCTTTATTCTTCCCTCTCCTTTTCACGAGCAGAAGGATTCCCTCCCGATTGCCACCACAGCTAGGAATGTTCTGGGTCACACCTGAAGCCAGCATGCCTGTGAGTCTTACCCAAGGCCCATGGTGAGTACTGCCTGGGTACTGTTGCTGATTATTCAAAGCCAAACAGTTCTTTAGTCAGCATGTAATGAATCCCACCAGGACTGGGCCCTTCCCTTGGAGGCATCAAGTTCTCTTCTGGCCCAGGGTGTGTCCAGAAATGTTGTCGAGGAGCTAGGGCTTGGAAAGGGGGCCACAGGACTCTGCCTGGTGTCCTAACCTACTGTGACTGAGCTAGTTTCTACATCGTAAGACAAAGTCCTCTTTACTCTTCCCTCTCCTTTCCTCATGCGGAGGGAAGGAGTCTCTCCCAGAGCTGTGAGCTATGCTGTCTGGAGTGGTGGGAGAGGTGGCACAAGCACTCCCTTAGCCACTCTGGCTGGTGTCTCAGTAGGCCACATTCCTCCCAAGTTCACTAGCTAACAATCCCAGCACAGGATCAGGACTTTCCCAGGAATTGCAGTCCTTGTGGCCTAAACTGATTTTCATGTTTATTTAGGATCCCAGAACACCTTAGCACATGGTGGCAAAACTTGCCAGAACTCAGGCTCCAACCACTGGAATGGGCAATTTTCCTCTGACTAGGGCTGGTCTAAATGCTTTCTCCATTGGCAGCAGCTTAGTTCTGCCCTGTGTTGCTTAGCACTGTGACAGGCAGCATTAGATTCCAATATAAGATTCCACGATCACTGCAATCTCCCTCTCCCAAGCACAGAAATTCTATGCACCACACAGCTGCTCCCAGGGGATGGGAGGAGGGTAGTAGTGGCAACAATTAAAGAGTGTCTTCCCTATTCTCTTCAGTGACTCTCTCAGTGTCACGAAGTTAAAACCAAGTACGTGATTACTCACCTGATCTGGGGTTTTTATGAAGGTGTTGTTTGTTTTTGTTTTGTTTTTTGAGACAGAGTTTCGCTCTGTCACCCAGGCTGGAGTGCAGTGGTGCTATCTCAGCTCGCTGCAACCTCCGCCTCCTGGGTTCAAGCGATTCTCCTGCCTCCCAAGTAGCGGAGATTACAGTGCCCGCCACCATGCCTGGCTAATTGGTGTTTTGTTTTGTTTTGTTTGATTTTTTTTTTTTTTATGTATTTTTAGTAGAGACAGGGTTTCACCATGTTGGCCAGGCTGGTCTGGAACTATTGACCTCAGGTGATCCTCCTGCCTCAGCCTCCCAAACTGCAGGGATTACAGGTGTGAGCCACCACGCCCAGATCAAAGGTGTTTTTTTAATGTGGATATTTGTTCCATTTAGTATTCCTGTGGGAAGGATGATCAGTGGAGGCTTATATTTGGCCATCTTGCTCCCTCGATCAGTTCTTAAAGAGATGGCATATTGCCTTCTTCAAATCTTCTTTCTCGTTGGCTGGAATGCAGACCTAATGTCTGTAGCTGGAGCAGCCATCTTTGCAAATGCTGTGGGACAATTAATATAATAGATGAGCAAAATGGAAGTACCTTGCTCTGTGATGGTGGTGAAGTGAATATCCTTTCCTGGACTGACTGGACATATCATCACTGAACTCCTTTAGGATGAGAAGATAGTCTTCTACATTATTATTTTGTTGTTGCTATTGTTACTGACAGCTAAACCTAATCCTAAGGAGTAACATGTTATAAGCAATGTAACACTGGGCAATTTTTCATTCAACATGAAAATATTTATATATACACAGCAAGTTTAGTACACTTGTATCTACTGTGATTTTTGACACATTAATTTATATGATTTTTCCTAGCTGAGTAGTATGTATGACCATATCCAAATTTTGAATCCATTGCTTTGATGGACATTTAGGTTGCAAATATGTTTTGGCTATTGTCAATGGAACTACTATAAATGGTTTTGTATGATTCTTTTTGGGTCATATGCTTTCATTACTTTTAGGTAAATACCTAGGAGTAAAATTGTTAGTATATGCTTCCTTTTATAAGAAACTGCCAAATTGATCTTCAAAATGCTTTAAAATTTTATATTCCTACCAACAGTGTATGGCTATCTCAGTTGCCACATATGCTAACACTGGTGTTGTCAGTCTTTTTAATGATTTTAGAGAATATAGTCATATTCCTTTATGGTTTTTGTCTTAGTTCATTTGTCCTGCTATAACCAAATACCTGAGACTGGATAACTTATGAAGAAGAGATATTTATTTCTCACAGTTCTGGAAGCAGAAAGGTCTAAGATCAAGGCCCTGGAAAATTCAGTGTCTGGTGGAGTCTCACTCCTGTCAAGATGGTGCCTTGTTGCTATGTCCTCTGACAGGAACAAATGCTGTGTCCTCACATGACAGAAGGAAAGGAAGGGAAGGGGTGGCTAGGGCACTCTCTTCGACTTCTTTTACATGGTCACAATCCCATTCAGGAAGGCTCTACCCTCATGACTTAATTATCTCCTAAAGGCCCCACCTTCATAATACTATCACATTGCCCATTAAGTTTCAACATATGAATTTTGAAGGACACATTCAGATCATAGCAATGTTATTTGAAATTCTCTTATGATTATTGATTTTGAGCACCTTATCTTGTACTTGGTGATAAGGTGGGCACTGAGGGGTGAGGCAGGTGAAGGGGGTATGTGTACACATTTGTAAAGTGTTCACATATTTTGCCCATTTTAAATCGAGTCATTTGTCTTATTATTATTCATCTGTAAGCATTCTTTATACATTTGGGATGCAAGTTTTTCATCAGATGTGTGTATTGCAAATACTCTATCTCAGTCTGTCCATTTGAAATATATTAAAGATATCTTTTAATGACCAGAGTTTTTGATTAAATCCCATATATTATTTTATAGTTGGTCATTTTTATGTTATATCTAAAGAATTTTTGCCTAGAAGACTGAGAAAATACTGTTCAACATTTTCTTCTATAAACTTTATTGTGTTAGCACTTACATTTGGGCCTATAAGCCTCAAATTAAGATTTTCTATGATGGAGTTTTTTCAAGACAATTATTCAGTTGGTCTAGCACTGCTTGTTGAAAACTTTCATTAACATTTTATTTACGTAATTATTCTTTTCATTTGTAAAAGCATTACTTGGTTCTTAAACATGCCTGGTCATTTTTCATGGTATCTTATTTTTCCATTCCAATTTTGCTTATATCCTGTATTACTTTAAAATATTTAAAACATACTCATGTTACATACCACAGAATCTTATGTTCTGACATTCTTGGGTGTCTAGTTTTGGTCTTTTGAAATTTATCTAACTCTTACTCCTGTGGGCAAATGTGAAAAAAAAATTCTCCTCTAGTCCTTTTGCCTTCTTGCTTTCCTATCTAGCTTCTTTGAGTATAAGAGCAGCTGCCTATGTAGGTTTGCTGAGCTTGAGGACACATCTGAGGGTCCAGGCTTTTCTGTGATCTCTACAGGAGAGAACAGCATGAGAGTTTGTTCACTAGTCTGCTAAGCAACTTTCAGGAGACTGGGTGAGGAGGCTCAGGAAAGGACCTAGATTTTTCCAAAGGAAGCAGAACATGTTAGGAAAGAAAGAGATTGACTAGAAGATGAAATGGAAAGCATATCTCAAAATACAGACAAAAGAGACAGGCATGATATGCAATGAAAGACTTAAAGTACAGAGCCAGGAAACAGCTTCAGAATAGGAGTTGAAGAAAGAAAAAAGGACCAAATGCAAAAGAGGTGTTTATTTTAAAAAAATAACAAGGGAACTTACTTTAACCTGAAGAAATATTTGGTTCTACATAATAATATTTTAATGAGGCCTCAGATAGATTAATGTTATAAGCTTACAGGATGGAATATTCCTTCGTTCTAAGAAAAACAGAAAAACCTGATGTGTCCAGTTGAAATTGCCAGGATCCCTGTCACTGCTACCCTTGCCCTCAAAAGGAAGAAATCCAATTAGCATCAGACTCTCACCAGCAGTGCCTCAAGCTATAAACTAGAGCAAGGTGAGAAAATCAGCTCTTCTTAGGTTTCTAAAGGCAGGACCTCTATCTTCTCACATTAATTTATATCCCTGAAAATAGCTGTTATTGGAAATTAAAATCATAATATGGCCTTCACCTGCCACACCTTTGTTTTATATTTTTCTTATCATTAGTGGGAAATAAGAGTGTCATTTAACAGTCACCCTTAAGAACAGGATTATCTTTAATATTTTTAAGAATACATTTAGTTTTATAGAAAAATTACAAAGATAGTACAGAGAGTTCCCTTATACCCAAAACCCATGTCTCTCCATTATTAACATCTTATATTAGCATGGTCCATGTGTCACAATTAATGAATCAATATTGATACTTTATTAATTAAGTCAGTACTTTACTCATTTTTTAATGAATGTCCTTTTTCTCTTCCATGATTTCATCCAACACAGCACATCATGTTTAGTCATCATGCCTCTTTAGGCACCTCTTAGCTGTGACAGTTTGTCAGAATTTCTCTTAAGACTTGACAGTTTTAAGGAGTACTTGTCAGGTATTTTATAGAATATCCATTAATTGGGTCTGTCTGTTAATTTTTATTAGACTAGGGTTTTAGATTTTTGGAAGAGGCACCTCAAAGATTAAGTGCCATTCTTACCACATCATATCAAGGATACAAACTACCAATATGACTTATCTTTATGGATGTTAATTTTCATCACCTGGCTGAGGTAGTGTTTGTAGACGCCTCCACAGTAAAGTTACTTTTTCACCTTCCCATGCTATATTCTTCAGAACAAAGTCACTAAGCACAGCCTGTCCTTAAAAAACAGAAAGTTATGCTCAATCTCCTGAGAGCAGAAGAGCTGTATAAACTATTTGGAATTCTGCCTGGGCTATGTGTTTGTTCTCACAATTAATTTATTGATACAATCATTTATATCATTATAGATTTGTGAATATTTTATAATGTGAGCTATAATACAGTGATGTTTATGTATTTTGTCGCTCAGAATTATTTGTATTTGGCCATTGGAAGCCCTATTATTTGGCTTCAATTTCACTTCAACATACCTGCATCTTTGCCTATTTTTTTATTGTAGTACTCCATACTTTTGAGACATTCAGGATGATCTGCACACATCTTGTATATTTCCTGTGCCAGTCCTAGAATCAGCCATTGTCCTAAAGAGCCTGATTCCTTTTACTGGAGAAGACTATTAGAAACCAAGATCTGAGTTATGAGTGTGCTAATTGCTACTGGGACATAATTGTTTCTTTGACCTCAGCTGTGAGAAATTTATGTGTGCATACTAACCCATGTATATATACATATCTGTAAATATTTTCATATGTAACTATTTGTGTCTATATAAAAATGAACATGATGTCATTCCAATGTCTCCAGCTCCAGTCTCTTCTCTTTGCTTGTCTATAATCCTCCATCCCAACAATGAGAAACATGGCTCCCACTATCTACCAGTGACTATTGTTGAATTCCGGAAAATAAGTACTTACAGTGGTTTCTGAAATGCTATCCCATACCCTCATGGGAAGCAATTTTGTCAACTGGGGAATGTGCTTATATACAATACCTTTGCCTTTATCCTTACAGACTGCACTCATTTCTTATGTCAACACTTTGTTCACACATCCTCTTTGGTGAGTTTATTTCATACATTTGTAATATAGTTAGATTCCTTTGACACAATATGCGTTCCATTGAGTGCCACATCATCCTAGATGATTTTTTAAATTTCATACATCAAGCTTTATTCTTTGTTTTGTAAAATTATGTGGGTTAGACAAATGAAGTGTCATGTATCCACCATTAATATGGCTTACAGAATAGTTTCAGTGCTCTAAATTTTCTCTCTTCATCACTGAATCCCTGAACAAACAATGATGTATTATCTTCAGAATTTTGCCTTTTCCATAAGTTATATAAAGGCATACCTTATCTTATTGTACTTCACTTTATTGTTCTTTGAATATATCGCATTTTTTACAAATTAAAGGTTTGTGGCAACCCTGCATTGAATAAGTCTATAGGCACAATTTTACCAAAAGCATTTTCTCACTTAATGTCTTTATGTGCATTTTGAGAATTCTCACAATTATTTGGACTTTTTCATTATTATTATTGTTATGTTATTGAGACGGAGTCTCACTCTGTCGCCCAGGCTGGAGTGCATTGGCACAATCTCAGCTCACTGCAACCTCTGCCTCCCTGGTTCAAGCGATTCTCCTGTCTCAGCCTCTTGAGCAGCCGGGACTACAGGCACCACCACCACGCCCAGCTAATTTTTGTATTTTTAGTAGAGATGGAGTTTCATCTTACTGGTCAGGCTGGTCTCAAACTCCTGACCTCAGGTAATCCATCCACCTCAGCCTCCCAAAGTGCTGGGATTACAGGCATGAGCCACCATGCCCGGACTCCTTAATATTATATCTATTATTGTGATCTGTGATCAGTGCTTTTAAATGTCACTATTATGATCGGCTTTGGGCACCAAGAACTGCACCCATATCATATGGCCAAACTCAATTGATAAATGTTGTATGTGTTCCAACTGCTTCATCAATTTCTGATATCTCGTCTTCTCCTCAGTCTCCTTATTTGCTGAGACACAACAATATTTAAATTAGACCAATTAAGAAATGAAAATGGCCTCTAACTGTTCAAGTGAAAGAAGAGTCTCACATCTCTCACTTTAAACCAAAACTAGAAATTATTAGGCATAGTGAGGAAGATGTGTTGAAAGCTGAGATAGGCTGAAAGCCAGGCCTCTTCTGCCAAAGAATTATCCAGATTGTAAATGCAAAGGAAAACTTGAAGAGAATTAAAAATATTATTGCAGTGAACACATGCATGGTAAAAAATTGGCACAGTCTTCTTGCTGATATGGAGAAAGCTTGAGTGGTCTGGATAAAAGATCAAACCAACCACAAAATTCCCTTAAGCTGAAGCCTAATCTAGCACAAGCCCTAACTCTCTTTGATTCCGTGAAGGCTGAGAGAGGTGAAGGGGCTGCAGAAGGAAAGTTTAAAACTAGCAGACGTTGGTTCATGAGGTTTAAGGAAAGAAGGCATCTCCATAAAAGTGCAAGATAAAACAGCAAATGATGATCTAAAAGCTGCAGCAAATTATCTAGAAGATCTAAGATAATTGATGAGGGTAGCTGCACTAAACAATGGATTTTCAATGTAGACAAAACATCCTTATATTGGAAGACAGTGTCATCTAGGACTTTACATAGGTAGAGAGAAGTCAATGCCTGGTATCGAAATTACTCAAAAGGCTCTTTTGTTAGGGGTTAATGCAGCTGGTGACTTTAAGTTGAAGCCAATGCACATCTAGCATTCTAAAAATTCTAGGTCCCCTTAAAACTTATGCTAAATCTATGCTCTATAAACGGAACAATAATACCTGCATGACAGCACATCTGTTTACAGAATAGCTTACTGTATATTTTAAGCCCACTGTTGAGACCTACTGCTCAGAAAAAAAAAATACTCTCAAAATATTACTGCTTATTAACAAAGCACCTAGTCACCCAAGAGCTCTGATGGAAACATACAAGGAGATGAGTGTTGTTCACATGCCTGCTAATACAACACCCATTGATACAACATCATATAACATCTGTACTCTATGAATGAATAAATAATTTCTACCTTCAAGTCTTATTATTTAAGAAATATATTTTGCAAGGCTATAGCTACCATAGTGATTCCTCTAGATGGATCTGAGTAAAGTTAATTGAAAACCTTCTGGAAAGAATTTAGCATTTCAGATGCTATTAAGAATAATTGTGATTCATTGGAGGAGGTCAAAATATCAACATAAACAGGAGTTTGAAAGAAGTTGATGCCAGCCCTCATGGATGACTTTGAGATATTTAAGAATTCAGTGGAGGAAGTACCTGCAGGTGTAGTAGAAACAGCAAGATAACTAAATGTGAAATGGAGCCTGAAGATGTGACTAAATTGCTGCAATCTCATGATCACCCTTGAATGAATGATGAGTTGTTTCTAATGAATCAGCAAAGAAAGCGGTTTCTTGAGATAGCATCTACTGCCAGTGAAGATGCTGTAGAAATTCCTGAAATGACATTTGAATAGTACATAAACTGAGTTGAAAAAGTAGCAGCAGGGTTTGAGAAAATTGACTTCAAAACTGAAAGAAGTTCTCCTGTGGGTAAAATGCTATCAAACAGCTGTCCATGCTACAGAGGAATCTTTCATGAAAGAAAGTCAATTGATGAAGTAAATTTCATTGTTGCTTTAAGAAATGGCCATAGCCACTGGAACCTTCAGCAACCACCATCCATGTCAGTAAGCAGCCATCAATATGGAGGTAAGACCCTCCACCAGAAAAACTATTACAACTTGCTGAAGCGTCAGGTGATTGTTAGCATTTTTGGCAATGAGGTAGACCACAGCATAGTGTACACATAAATTTTATATGCACGGGGAAACCATGCATTTGTGTGACTTATTTTATTGTAATATTTATTTTATTGTGGCGATCTGAAACTGAACCCACAACATCTTTGAGGTATGCCTGTAAATGTATGAAGTATTCTATAAATGTCAATTAGATCAAAGTGTATGATATTGCTATTCAGGTCACATATAGCCTTACTGTTTTCCTGCCTGCTTGATTTAATCCATCACTGACAGAGGGATGTTGAAGACTTCAACTGTAAGAGGGGATTTATCTATTTCTCCTTTCACAGTTCCATCAGATTTTGCTTCAAGTATTTTGATGCTCTGTTTGTTAGGTTCCTACATATTTAAGATTGTTGGGTGTTCTTACAGAAATTGACCTCTTTGTCATTATGTTAACACTCTCTTTGACCCAGATACTTTCTATGGGGTAAGGCCAGAAATTAAGGGCCAACATTATGTGCTGTCTTAACATCTGGTAAAATCAGAAGGGCCACAAAAAGGCCTAACCACAAGTTCACCTCCCTATTATGCTTCCACAGATAAGGTCCTTACAGCCAAACAACCCTTATCTTGGGGAATAAGCACAGTTCCTGCTTATCCCTGAGCAGCGAGTATTAGTTTCCTGCCAGCTAACAGAATTACTCAAACAAGCTCAACACAACCTCCTATGGGAACTAGGGGACATCCATTATTTTCATACTACAGAGCCTGCATCCAACAGCCTCTGGTTTTTCACTCTGCTTCTGTGTGTAAACCCCACGTTGTCTGGTATGGTGTGCGTGTCCTCCTCCCCCAGGCTGTGAATACATTTGACTAATAAACTGCTGTAATGTTTATCTGTCCAGTGTTGGGTGCCATTCACATAACTCCAGGTTGGTAATCCCCCTCTCACCAACAGGGTGATAGAAGGTAACTAAAACACGTTCTTGCTCTGAAATCAGCTCTGTCTAAATGTAATAACCTGTTCCAGCTTTCTTTGACTAGTGTTAGCATATTATACCTCTCTCCATCCCTTTTTTTTTAAATGTATCTGGGATTTATATGTAAAGTGAAATTTTTATAGACAATATATAGTTGGGTCTTAAATTTTTAATCCACTATCACAAACTCTTTTAATTAATGTTTAGACCATTCGTATTTAATGTTTATATTGATATAATTGAATGAATATCTACCATGTTTATAACTGCTTTATTTTATTTGTTCTTTATTTTTCTTCCTTGTTGTTCTGTCTTCTGAGATTTTAATTGAGCATTTTATTTTATTTTATTTTATTTCTTTTTCTGAGACAGGGTCTCATTCTGTCGCCCAGGTTGGAGTGCAGTGACATAATCTTGGTTCACTGCAACCTCCACCTCCCAGGTTCAAGCAATTCTCCTGCCTCAGCCTCCTAAGTAGCCGGAATTACAGGTATGTGTCACCACACCTGGCTAATTTTTGTATTTTTTGTAGAGACAGGGTATCACCATGTTGGCCAGGCTGGTCTCAAACTCCTGGTCTCAAGTGATCCACCACCTCAGCCTCCCAAAGTGCTAGGATTACAGGTGTGAGCCACTGTGCCTGGCTTAATTGAGCATTTTCTATGATTTTATTTCATCTCATCTCACAGAGTATCAATAATAATTCATCAAAATTATTTTATTGGTTTCCCTCGTTTATGATATACATTTTTTACTAATATAAGTCATTTTCAAATAATACTAAATCATTAATGAGAAAACCAAATTTCTTAGAGCAATTTACTGTAAGCATATATGAAATATTTATAAAAATGAATCATATATTAGGCCACATATTTAATACTATTAATTCTCAAACCCAAATGTTCTGTAATTTTAAATTACTAATGAAAGTTGAAACAAAAATGATTCAGGAATTTGAAACACTCTTAAAAACTATTGGGTAAAATGTATAATCAAAAGCATAACATATTTAGAAGATGAAATCTACCACACAACTGATCAGCATATTACATGTATAGCCAAGCAAGTGTTGAGACCCAAAGTAATTTTAAGCACTTGGCATGATTTCATTATTCAATGAAATATTTAATTCAAATGTATTTTCTCAAAATCTAAGAAATGCAATTTATTTATATAATCAATATACATTGACATCTACTAGGTGAAGACTTATTGTAGACACTGGGGATATGGTGCTGCAAAAATAGCCCACACATACTAAAATTAAAAGTGGAAATTATTCATGAATAGATAAAAAGCACTGATAAAAGTCTTGACATAAATGCATGTCAAAGAATTGATAAATAAATGCAACAGCTAATTGCAAAATATATAAATATTAAATTTTTGCAAAATATGATAGTTAAAAACTTATATGCAAATATAATTGGAAAAATAAGATATAGCTCTAAGTTATCCAATTAAATAAGATGAACTAATACTCTATATACTTGAAATTTTTAATGAAATTTATTCTCACAAAACAGTAGCCAAATTAATAATACCCAAAATTTGTTCATGAAAAAGCCAACAAGTAGGCAATAAATCAAACATTAACCAGATATTTCTTTAACTTTTAAGTACAGGAATATATGTGCAGGTTTGTTACACAGGTAAACTTGTGTCTTGAGGGTTTGGTGTACAGATTAGTTTATCTCTCAGGTATTAAGCCTAGTACCCATTAATTATTTTTCCTGATCCTCTGCCTGTTTCATCTTCCACCTTCCAATAGGCCCCAGTGTGTGTTGTTCCCCAATTATGTATTCATGTGTTCTTACCACTTAGCTCCCATTTATAAGTGAAAACATGTGGTATTTAGTTTTCTGTTCCTATGTTAGTTTTCTAAAGATAATAGCTTACAGCTCCATCCATGTCCCTGCAAAGGACATGATCTCATTCTTTTTTACGGATACCTTGTATTCCATGGTATATATATGTATCACATTTTATTTATCCAGCCTAAATGATGGGCATGTAGGTTGATTCCATGTCTTTGCTATTGTGAGTAGTGTTGCGATGAACATACATGTGCATGTGTCTTTGTAATAGAATGATTTATATTCCTTTGGGTATATATCCAGTAGTAGGATTTCTGGGTCGAATGGTATTTCAGTCTTTAGGCCTTGAGGAATCACCACACTGTCTTTCACAATGGTTGAACTAATTTACACTCCCACAACAGTGTGTAAGCATTTCTTTTTCTCCACAATCTTGCCAGAATCTGTTATGTTTTGACTTTTTAGTAATAGACATTCTGAATGGTGTGAGATGGTATCTCACTGTGGTTTTGATTTGTATTTCTCTAATGATCAGTGATGAGCTTTTTTTCATATGATTGTTGGTCACATTATTTCTTACTTTGAAAAGTGTCTTTTCATGTCCTTTGCCCACTTTTTATGGGGTTTTTTCTTGTAAATTTGTATAAGTTCCCTATAGATGCTGAATATTTGACTTTTGTCAGATGCATAGTTTGCAAAAATTTTCTCACATTCTGTAGGTTGTATGTTTACTCTTTTGATAGTTCTTTTGCTGTGCAAAAGCTCTTCATTTTAATTAGATACCATTTGTCAATGTTTGCTTTTGTTGCAATTGCTTTTTGCTTCTTCATAATGAAATCTTTGCCCATGCCATGTCCTGAATGGCATTGCCTAGGTTGTCTTCCAAGGTTTTCTTAGTTTGGGTTTTACATTTAAGTCTTTAATCCATTGTATTACTGTGTTCTCACACTGTGTATTAGTCTGTTTTCATGCTGCTTATAAGGACATACCTGATGCTGAGTAATTTATAAATACAAAGAGGTTTAATGGACTCACAGCTCCATATGGCTGGGGAAGCCTCACAATCATGGTAGAAGGCAAAAGGCACATCTTACATGGTGGCAGACAAGAGAGAGTTTGTGCAGAGAAACTCCCTTTTATAAAACCATCAGATCTTATGAGACTTATTCACTATCACAAGAACAGCACAGGAAAGTTCTGCCCCCATGATTCAATTACCCCCCACTGGGTCCCTCCCATGAACATGGGAATTGTGGGAGCTATAATTTAAGATGAGATTTGAGTGGAGACACAGCCAAATCATATCACACTGCTCTAAATAACTACCTGACACTGGGTAATTTATGAAGAAAAAAGGTTTAATTTACTCAACGTTCTGCAGGCTTTACAGGAAGTATGACTGGGATGCCTCAGAAAACTTACAATCATGGTGGAAGGCGAAAGAGGAGCAAGCATATCTTACTATGGTGGAGCAGGAAAGAGAGAAAAGGGGGAGATTCTATACATTTTTAAATGATTAAATCTTGTGAGAACTCACTCAACATCACAAGAACAGCAAGGGGAAAATCCACCTCCATGATTCAATTACCTCCTACCAGGCCTCTCCTCCAATTTGCCATAAGATTTGGGTGGGGACACAAATTCAAACCATATCATTCTGCCCCTGGCCTCTCCAAAATCTCATGTCCTTTTCCATTTGAAAACCAGTCATGCCTTCCCAACAGTCACCAAGGTCTTAACTCATTCCAGCATTAACTCAAAAATTCCCAAGTCTCATCTGAGACAAAACAAGCCCTTCAACCTATGAGCTGGTAAAATAAAAAACAAGGTAGTTATTACCAAGATACAATGGGGGTGTAAAAGGAAAATATCTTGAGCACCCCAAATCACTAAGCTAAAAGTAAAATTCAAACTGGAAATTCCTCGGGGCAAACCTGCCTCCTATTCTATTCAAAGTCATCCCCTGCTCACTATGATAGATGCATATTCTAATTGCCTCCATTGGAAAGCCTTATCAGAAACTCAAAATAATGCAACCATTTGTCTCTCACCTATCTGTGACCTGTGACCTGGAAACCCCCTCCCTGCTTCGAGTTGTCCCCGTCTTTCTGGACAGAACCAATGTACTTCTTACATATAGATGAGATTGATGTCTCATGTCTCCCTAAAATGTCTACAACCAAGCTGTGCCCCAACCACCTTGCACATGTTGTCAGGACTTCCTGATGCTGTGTCATGGATGCGTGTCCTCAATCTTGGTAAAATATACTTTCTAAATTAACTGAGATCTGTCTCAGATTTTGAGTTTACAAGGGTTCAGGCATTGCATGCTTGCATTCCAAATGGGAGAAATTGGCCAAAACAAAGGGGCTACAGGCCCCTTGCAGATCTGAAACCCATCAGGGCAGCCATTAAGTCTTAAAGCTCCAAAATCTACTCTGACTTCCTGTCTCACATCCAGTCAACAGTGATGCAAGGTGCAAGCTCCCAAGGCCTTGGGCAGCTCTAACCCTGTGGCTTTGCAGGGTACACCACCATTGGCTGCTTTCAGGAGCTGGTATTGAATGTCTGCAGTTTTTCCAGACACACAGTGTAAGCAGTCAATGGATACAGCATTCTGGAGTCTGGGGGATGGTGGCCCTCTTCTCATAGCTCCACTAGGCCATGCCCCAGTGGGGACTCTCTGTGGGGGTTCCAACCAACCCTACATTTCCCCTCTGAACTGCCCTAGTAGAGGTTCTCCATGAAAGTTCCATCCCTGCAGCAGTCTTCTGCCTAGACTTCCAGCCATTTCCATATATCCTCTAAAATCTAGGCAGAAGCTCCCAAACCTCAGCTCTTGCCTTCTGTGCACCTGCAGGCCCAACACCACATGGAAATTTCCATTTCCATATATCCTCTGATATCTAGGCAGAGGCTCCCAAACCTCAGCTTCTTGCCTTCTGTGGACCCGCAGGCCCAACACCACTTGGAAGCTTCCAAGGTAGGGCTTGCACCCTCTGAAACAATGGCCTGATCTGTAACTTGGTCCCTTTTAGACCTGTCTGGAGCTGGAGCAGCTGGGGTGCAAGGTGCCATGTACCAAGGCTGCACAGAGCAGTGGGGCTCTGAGTCCAGCCCAGGAAACCATTTTTCCCTCCTATGCCTCCAGGCCTGTGATGGGAGGGGCTGCTATGAAGATCTCTGAAGTGTCTTGCAGATTTTTTTCCCCATTGTCTTTGCTATTAATATTTGGGTCCTCTTTGCTTATGTAAATTTCAGCAGCTGGCTTGAATTTATCCTCAGGAAATGGGTTTTCTTTTCTACCTCATGGTCAGGCTACAAATTCTCCTAACATTTATGCTCTGCCTCCCTTTTAAATATAAGTTCTAATTTCAGACCATCTCTTTCTTCACACATAAGTGTACACTTTTACAAACATCCAGGTCAAATCTTGAGTGCTTTTCTGCTTAGAAATTTCTTCTGCCAGATACCTTAAACCATCTCTCTGAAGTTCAAAGTTCCACAGATCTCTAGGGCCATCAGAGATCTGGTGGGAACTGGAGTAAAGGTCACTTGTGCTATGCTTTAGCAACTGCTACCACTCTCTTTGCAAAAGCATAGCACAAGTGACCTTTACCATAGTTCCCAATAAGTTTCTCCTCTCCATCTGAGATCACCTCAACTTGGACTTCAATGTCCAAATCACTTTGAACATTTTGGTCAAAACCATTCAACAAGTCTCTAGGAAGTTCCAAACTTTCCCACATCTTCCTCTTTTTCAGAGCCTTTCAAAATGTTCCAACCTCTGCCCATAACTCAGTTCCAAAGTCATTTCCACATTTTCAGGTATCTTTATAGCAGTGCCCCATTCTCAGGACCAATTTTCTATATTAGTTTGTTCTTACACTGCTATAAACAACTACCTTGAGACTGGGTAATTTATAAAGAAAAGAGGTTTTATTGACTCGCAGTTTTGCAGGCTTAACAAGAAGTATGACTGGGAGACCTCAGGAATCTTACAATCATGGCAGAACGTGAGGGGCCAGCAAGCATGTCTTACCATGGCAGAGGAGAGGAAGAGCAGAGTGGGAGATGTCACACACTTTTAAACCATCAGATCTCATGAGAATTCACTATCATGAGAACAGCAAGGGGGAAATCTGTCCCCATGATCTAATCACCTCCCACCAGGCCCTTCTTCCAATTTGACATGAGATTTGGGTGGGAGTACAAATCCAAACCATATTATCCATCTTAATTTTTGTATATGGTGTAAGGAAGGAGTCCATTTCTGCATATAGCTAGTCAGTTATCCCAGCACCATTTATTGAATAGGGACCCTTTCCCCACTGCTTCTTTTTGTCAGGTTTGTCAAAGATCAGATATTTGTAGGTGTGTGGTCTAATTTCTGGGTTCTATAGAGTGTTCCACTGGTCTATCTGTCTGTTTTTGTACAAGTACCACACTATTTTGGTTTCTGTAACCTGACTTCAAACTATACTACAGGGCAACATTATGCCTCTGGCTTTGTTCTTTTTGTCTAGGATGAACTTGGCTATTTGGGCTCTTTTTGTTAACTAGATATTGCTATTTTAAAAAATAAAAGTTTTGAAAACTCTGAAGTAGTTTTTTTTTTTTTTTTGAGACAGTCGTACTCTGTCACCCTGTGTGGAGTACAGTGATGTGATGATGGCTCACTGAAGCCTCTAACCTCCCGAGCTCATGTGATTCTCCTGCCTCAGTCTCCTGAATAACTGGAACTACAGATGTGTGCCACCATGCCCAGCTAATTTTTAAATTATTTTTTTGTAGAGACAAGGTCTTGCTATGTTGTTCAGGCTGATCTTGAACTTCTGGCCTCAAGCCATCCTTCTGCATTAGCCTCCCAAAGTGCTGGGATTATAGGCATGAGCCACTGCACTCTCCTAAAGTAGTAGTATTTTCATTATTTGTCATAGAAAGAAAAAAAGGAGATAGATGAGAAGCAGAGATGTCATTAGAATAAACCTGATATCCCAAGCATAATTCTACTTATTCCACTGCATAGGATTTAAGAAGAAAACTTTAATAACATAAATAAGAACTGTGTACTTTAAACCAAAACTAACATTATACTCAGTAATAAAACAATAGAAACATTCTCATTAACATTAGGAACTTGCTATTATCATATTTTAAATGGCTCTGAAATCCTGTGGCAGTTCAGTAAAACAAGAAGAAGAAATAAAATGTATGGATCTCAAAAAGCATAAACTATTTTCATTATTTATATAAAACATGTATATGTATTTAGAACATTAATTATATATATCTAGAAATCCCAAGGAAATCAAGTGAAAAAATATTTTAGCATTAATAAAGCCCTCCTGTATATATGATGCAAATGAGCTATTAATAATTTCCCTTTATAATCCTAACAAAGTACAAAATATTGTGGAAAAATATTCCAGTCAACAAATCAATATAAACTATAAAATACCCACAAATAATCTTTGAAAAAATGTGTGGGGCCTATCAATTCTTAAATAACATGAGATAGCATATCACAATCCTACACATGCAGATTATTTTGATCATTCAATTTTTCCTATATTAATTCATAGAATTAATAATCTCCAGTCCAAAGTGTATTTGAAATTTAACAAGGTGATCCTAAATTTCATTTGGAGGAAATCAAGACTGATGTTAAAAAGAAAATGTGAAAAGACGATTAAAAATGAGATGGTCATTGACATTCTAGATATAAAAATACACTATGAATAAATGATAAAATATTGTCTTTGTCCTGGGATTGAACTATAACTTCTTCCTCCCTCCCCACAAAATACAACATTTCCACATATTTAGCAGCATAAATATTAAACGAAAGAGAAAACAAAAATCTAAGCAAGAAAGAAAAATTGTTTATTAGATGGTGATAGCAATATAAAGTTATTATTTAAGGAAAAGAATATCTTGCTTCATGTCATGCTCCAAATTATATCCTAGATTGTCATTAAATTCAAACTTCACAAAAAATTAAAATACATTATAGTTGAATATCTAATATAAGAGTGTAAATAGACTTTCTAAGCATAAAGGTATGAAAGAAAGCGCAAGGAAAAATTCAATAGATGTGGTTATATAATATTTTTAATCTTTTTTACCTCTTCAAGTAAGAAACTTTGAAACATCATTTGCCCAAATATGGTAGACAAAGTTTACTGTTCTTATTATGTAAAGAGCTCATACAAATGATACTCAACCACAAAATCCCCAAAAGAATAAGTGGCAATAGGCATGAAAAGAAAATTTATAGAAGTAACTTAAATGTTTGATAAATATTAAATATTTTGGTCTCAATAATAAAAGAGAAGCAAATTGATATGATAAACTACGATATTTTATTTATCAAAATTAACAAAGCCTTACTTAAGTACTATTATTTAATATCAGAAAGCCTAATATAGCATTTGTCCTCTTATACACTGATAGAAGGTTTTTATTGCCAGATATTTTGGGGGGAAATGACTGGATAGCATTCATTTATATATTTATGTGCTGAGAACTAGTACTTGCATTTCTAATCCACTAAGTAAATTATACATTCAGACACAATTGTATGCTATTTACAGTAGCTCTTTTACCATATTTTGCTGCATAACAAATTACCACAAATTTAGCAGCTTTGTAACACCTGTTTAATAGCTCACAGTTCTGTAGGTCAGAGTCCTGGCATGATGTGCCCGGATCCTCTGCCCAAGGTTGAAATCAAGGTGTTCTCAAGGCTGCACGCTTTTCTGGAAGCCCTGTTAACAAATCCACTTCCAAGCTCAGTCATGTTGCTGGTACAATGCAATTCTTTGCAGTTAGAGAGCAGTCCCTTTACCTTGCTGGCTGCCCCCAGAACCAGGCAGCTTCTAGAGGCCCTGTCCATCTTCGAAGCTTGCATGAGTGCACAGAAACCTTCATGGGCTTTTAATCTCTGTGATTTCCCCTTCTGCCACCAGCCAAAGTAAACTCTACACCTAAAGGGGCTCATGTGATTAGAATAGGCCCACCTGGATAATCTTATCTTAAAGTCAGCTGTGCCATATACATAACAAATTCCTGCAAATGGTATCACATCATCTTCACAGGTTCCAACAATTTTGGTCAAGGAGACTTGGGGGGCCACTTAGAGTTCTGCTTGACATAGACATAGTGCATTATTTTTATTAGTAAAATTTAGGAAACAAGTTGGTTCATAACACTGGAATACTCAAACCATGACGTATTTATATTTTAGGATATTAGAAAGCCATAAAAGCTGATGCCTTCAAACAATAATTATTACCTGGAGAATGTACTCAAAATATAATGTTAAATTGAAAAGAAGAAACAAACTTCCTAAAACACATAAAATGAAGATGCTACAATCAAATATATATGTGTGTATATATATATGTGTGTGTATATAGAGAGACTTATTGGCTATTTTTAGAATCTAATAAAAGTTATACATCTTTTCCCCAAGAAAACATAGGCATACACAGAAGATTGAATATAAAGTAGATTGTCCACAGGGTCCCTAGAGATTCCAGGTTAAGAACCCATAACTAATTATATGTGTCTCTAAAGGTAATAGTAAAGGCAATACAGTCTCCTATGTTCACTTTAATAATCAGGCATTGTAGACAGCACCCCATTCTGTGTTCCTGCAGGCAGTCTTTTATCTTATTCTTATCACTCAGTATTTCTGGAAATCACCAGGGAAGGCTTCCAAGTCTACTTTCATTGTCCTTTGCTACCTCTTGCTCTAGACTTCTGATCTAAGCTTCTTGGTACCTGCTAACCATTTTTTGGGTGCACAATTAAAGCTGCCTTCAAATGTAATGAGCCACAGATGCAAACACAGCCTCCTTCTTGCATTCCTTGAAAGCTCAGTTAACCTAGGCCATAGAGTCTGACTAAATTGTATAAAAGACTAGATAATGTAAATATGCTACAAAGCAAAACACAAAACTCTGAGGTTGTCAGATGCCTCTCTTCCTCAAGCTATTGGCCATGTACCTATTCAGGGCATCCCAGACATAACATCTCACAGGTCATCTTGCTCCTGAACTTGGCCTGCAAACATGTCCAAGGGGTCCTCTTATTTCTCAGAAAGAAGTCTCTTTAGTCCTGTCTTCGTTCTTCTAGTGGTATAGGAGTTAAGAAGAAATCACTTAGGCAGATAGTAGGGGTATGGGAGTCCTTGGTAAGGCTTTTCTTTTTAATGAAAAGCAGCCCCAAATCATTTTCTAACAAAGAGTAGCCTGTAAAGTCGAGCTGCAGACATAAGCAAGCTGGAAGCTTGCACAGTGAATGCCGGCAGGAACTAGGGACTAGGCATGTTCAAGATGGGGGCTCCATCTTCCCTTCTCTGCCCTCCACACGTGTATAGTAAGGAGCTGACAAGATGGCCCTAGCCAAGGGTAGAATTTGTTTGCATAAGATTAGGGTTGGGGGGACCAGCCTTCCCCAAATGCTACCTAAACAACACACCTGATGGAACCAATCTGTGAGCCCTATGTAAATCAGACACCACCTCCTCAAGCCGGACTACAAAATCCGGCGCATCCACTGCCGGCTGGTCTTTCCACTTGGAAATCCCCTCTCTCAACAGAGAGCTGTTTTTCTTTCTCTTCTTCTGCCTGTTAAACCTCCACTCCTAAGCTCCTCATGTGTGTCCGTGTCCTAAATTTTCCTGGCACCAGATGACTAACCCTAGGTACATACCCCAGACAACATAGCCACTTCACTAGGAACTAGCATACTACTTGGCCCTCCCTAGAAGCATTCCTCTTCTCTTCCAATTCAAGATTCATTTCCTTTTCTCTTGTCCCATGTCCTGAACAACATGGCACACTATTTAACTTTTTAAAAGAATATAGCCAGGATGAGACAGGGAGTCAACAGTGAACTTTCCAAACTCTTGGCTATTCAGTTGGTTAGATGTGCCATTCAGGGGACGCTGTCCAGTGGTTGTAGCTCTATACCCAAGCTGGTTGTTGTCCTGTTGGTAGTCTCTAACCTTGTCAAGGTAAGGGGAATATAGGTTGTTCTGTCTTTCCTGATAGGCCAGGCTTACAACATGCTTTGAGCACACCCTTCCTAAAAACAAGCAGTATTTCTTAGACAGTCACTATTAATCACATTTAGAAAAAATTTCTACAAATAATCTGCTAAAATATATTAATCCAACATGTAAGACTAAGCAAATAACAGCACAGTCTCAAGCCTTTCATTTGGACTATTTAACTTGCTTACAACATTCACTGGAAAAAGGGAGGCCTAATTAAGGAAAACCTGAATTATATAGTCCTGACTAAAAGTACCCCACAGAAATGTTTCTTTCAGAGCAAAGACAGGGCCTAACCCAAACTTTAGTTTCCACTATACAGAACACAACATGTGTGAGAAATCAATATTTCATCATTAGCAACAGTAAAAACATACTGACAACTTCAAAGTAGTAGTTTATCTTTGTTCCACAAACATACTCATTTAAAGGAATATACTAAAAGAAAATACACAGGAAAATACAGATATCATTTTCTGGCTTTTAAGTTTACTCATACATATTTTTAATATTACTTATATTCATGTAAGAATATACTGGTTAAAATCTATACAGACACTGAGTCTGGCTTAATTATTATGTAAATACAATATTTCCAGTGATAACCATACTTTCTAGGATAAATTATACTTTCACTGTATTTAAACTGAAAAAACACTAATTCTTCCAATGTAAACAAGCACTATTTCAGAATAAAAGAGCAGTCACAAATCTGAGATTGTTTACTTCAAAATGAAAATACCTAAAGATTAGTCAACTACTTGTGATAAGAAACAAGAGTGGCCAAAACAATTTATGCAAACCTAGTACTAATAATTTATCAGCTACATTTTGACATTGTGAATACAATTGCTCTGTGCATCAACTAATGTGACAAGAGGAAGATGTGAATGTTTTCTTAATTCAGAAACATATTCTGATGAAGAAATTATTTAAATACAAGTTTTAAATAAACTATTAAAATAACAGGAATATGAATAGGTTCACCTAGCTGAGCAATAGAAAATGCAATCCGGAATGAGCAACTTACTGTTTATATGCTTACTCTTGATGATGAGCATTCCATATTCTAGGTTATATTTAACATATAAGGCAGTTTCTCAGGATGATAAGGAGAAGGACTTCATTTTAAACCAGCTAACTACCTCACAAGGGAAACCACTGTAGAGCCAATGTAAAATAGTGTCATTCTTTAAATCATGAAGTCATGATTTTTGAGTCAAGGATACAAGAGAGAGCACTCAACAAGGCTGTATCTCTCAGGAAGTCCTATATTTTAGAAAAAATATGAGAATAGAGTTTTAGATTCTTTTGTAGTTTATCATCTTAATTTTTATTTATATCCCCAAGGGGCCAATTACTAAATAAAATCTGTTGTTCAGGAGTTTGCCCTGAAGTAGTTAAGGAGCTGAGCAGGGAGAATATTAACAGCTCCATCCTCAGGGTACAAATAGTAGCATGTAAATCTGAGGATAGATTGGTTTTATGAGGTGAAGCAAGGGAACAATCCATTGGAAGAGCACTTTACACCAACTTTCAAGAATACGGTTGAAGAATAAGCCCTTGAATTTATGTGACTCCAGCTCTCTAGTTTCAATGAACCTGTTTCCATTTCTATAAGTTTAATCACACTGTGATATTTTACTGTTAACAGATTTGTTCAAGCAAAAATAACATCGCTTGGTTAACTACAGACATAGCACTCACTGGTAACCATTCTTCTGGTTTGAACTTATTATTTCAATGAACACCTAGTAACCCTAGTAATAGATCATTTTTTTAAAAAAAACACTTGGCTTTAGTGCATAAACAATATTTTTAAAATAGTGCTTAATTTTTTAATAGACAATGTGCTCATATGATTCAAGAATCAAAACACAGAATGAGTATTTGGTATACAGTCTTTCTCCACTTTGTCCCCAACCACCTATTTCCCCTTTCTGGAAACAAACAATGTTATCAGTGATATCCTTTCACAAACATTTTAGCAAGTGCCTATCTGTATATATTTTTATATACTCCCTCTTTCTACCTTTTTCGGACAAATGGTAGAAGACTGTAAATGTTTCACATTTTGTACATGTGTGTTTAATTAACAATACATCTTGAAACATATTTCATATCAACACACAAAAGGCTTCCTCATTCTTAAGAGATGCTTAATAATCTATTGGATGCATAGATAATAGTTTAACCAGTACTCTATTGTCAGACCAGTGGTTTGCAATATTTTGCTATGTCAAATACTACCGTAATATATAACCTTGCATTTTCATCATCTTGCATGCTTATAAACAAATTTGTAGAACAAATTATGGTCTTCTGGAGCATTTTTAAGCTTTCATCAAAGATTGTATATGATTCTTGGTTCTTGGGTATTAAAGATTGTACTCCTAGGCATTTTCGCTTTCTGCTGCTACACTTTTGTTATATCTTCTAATGCTTGTATTTTTGAGTTCTTTTCATTTCTGTATTTCAATTGTGTATCCATTTATCTTTCTGAATTTTCTTATTGTTTGTCATATAGTTTTTAGGTTGACTCTTTTGGGTTTTTATAGATATGTATCATATTATCTGTAAAAATATAGTAATTTCATCTCCCTCTTTCCAATATTTATACTTCTTTATTTCAATAGTTTGGGGAGTAAAAGTGGTTTTTGATTACATGGATAAGTTCTTTCGTGATGATTTCTGTGATTTTGGTGCACCCATCACCCAAGAAGTATACACTGTATCCAATATGTACTCTTTTATTCCTCACCCACCTCCTTGGAGGGTGGAGTCCTTCCCTGCAAGTCTCCGAAGTCTATTTTATCATTCTTATGCCTTTTCATCCTCATAGATTAGCTCCCACTTATGAGAACATACGATATTTGGTTTTCCATTCCTGAGTTAACTCACGCAGAATAATGGCTTCTAGCTCCATCCAAGTGGCTGCAAAAGACATAATTTTATTACTTTTTATGGCTAAGTAGTATTCCATGGTGTATATATACCCCATTTTCTTTATCCACTCGTTGGTTGATGGGCATTTAGGTTGGTTCCATGTGTTTGCAATTATGAATTGTGCTGTTATAAACATGTGTGTGCATGTATCTTTTTCATATAATGACTTTTGTTTTCCTTCAGGTAGATACCCAGTAGTGGGATTGCTGAATCAAATGGTAGTTCTACTTTTAGTTCTTTAAGGAATCTCCATAGTAAAAACCACTATTTTCATAGTAGTTTTACTAATTTACAGTCCCACCAGCAGTGTAAAAGTGTTCCCTTTTCACCACATCCACACCAACATCTATTATTTCTTGACTTTTTAATTATGGTCATTCTTGCAGGAGTAAGATGGCATCGCATTGTGTTTTTCATTTGCATTTCTCTGATAATTAGTGACGTTGAGCATTTTTTCATGTTTGTTGGCTGTTTGT
Source organism: Pan troglodytes (assembly GCF_028858775.2). NCBI lineage: Eukaryota > Metazoa > Chordata > Mammalia > Primates > Hominidae > Pan > Pan troglodytes. The sequence continues at coordinate 116,069,523 of NC_072403.2, forward strand.
ATATCCTTTTTTGAGAATTGCCTATCCATGTCCTTTACCCACTTTTTGATGGGATTTTTTTTGTTGTTGCTGATTTGAGTTCCTTGTATCTTCTGGATATTAGTCCTTTGTAAGATACGTAATTTGTGAATATTTTCTCTCACGCTGTTGGCTACTTATTTTGCTGTGCAGAAGTCTTCTAGTTTAATTAAGTCCCACCTATTTTATCTTTGTTCTTGTTACATATACTTTTGGGGTCTTAGTCATGAATTCTTTGCCTAGAGCAAATATCTAGAAGAGTTTTCCAATGTTGTCTTCTAGAATTTTTATTATTTCAAGACTTAAGTCTTTGCTCCATCTTGAGTTTATTTTTGTATAAGGTGAGAGATGAGAATCCAGTTTCATTTTTCCACATGTGGCTATTCAGTTTTTCCAGCACCATTTGTTGAATAGGTTGTCCTTTCCCTAATTTATGCTTTTTGTATGCTTCATCAAAGATCAGTTGGCTGTAAGTATTTGGTTTTATTTCTGGGTTCTCTATTCTTTTTTATTGGTCTACTTGCCTATTTTTATACAAATACTATGCTGTTTTGGTAACTATAGCCTTGCAATATAATTTGAAGTCAAGTAATGTGATCCCTCCAGATTTGTTCTTTTTGCCCGGTATTGCTTTGGATATGTGAGCTCTTTTTTTGGTTCCATATTAATTTTGGGATTTTTTTTCTCTAGTTCTGTGGAGAAAAAAGATGGCATTTTGATGGAAATTGCATTGAATCTGTAGATTGCTTTAGACCATATGATCATTTTCACAATATTGATTCTACCCATCCATGAGTATGGGATGTGTTTCCATTTGTGTTATCTATGATTGTATTAGTTTGTTTTCATGCTGCTCATGAAGACATACCCAAAACTGACAACAAAAAGAGGTATAATTGGACTTATAGTTTCACATGGGTGGGGAGTCATCAGAATCATGGCGGGAAGTGAAAGGCACTTCTTACATAGTTGTAGCAAGAGAAAATGAGGAGACGCAAAAGCAGAAACCCCTGATAAACACATCAGATCTTGTAAGACTTATTCACTATCAGGAGAATAGCATGGGAAAGACTGGCCCCCATGATTCAATTACCTCCCCCTAGGTCCCTCCCACAACATGTAGGAATTCTGGGAGATACAATTCAAGTTGAGATTTTGCTGGGGACACAGCCAAATCCACCCTGGCCCCATCCCAAATCTCATGTCCTCACATTTCAAAACAAGTTATGCCTTCCCAACAGTCCCACAAAGTCTTAACTCATTTCAGCATTAACCCAAAAGTCTAAATCCAAAGTCCCATCTGAAGCAAGTCAAGTCTCTTCTGCCTATGAGCCTGTGAAATCAAAAACAAGTTAGTTACTTCCTAGATACAATGGGAGAATAGGCATTTGGTAAATACAGCCATTCCAAATGGGAGAAATTGGCCAAAACTAAGGGGCTATAGGCCCCATGCAAGTCCAAAATCCAGCAGGGCAGTCAAATCTTAACGTTCCAAAATGATCTCCTTTGACTCCATGTCTCACATCCAGGTCAGGCTGATGCAAAAGGTGAGTTCCCACGGTCTTGGGCAGCTCCAACCCTGTGGCTTTGCAAGGTACAGCCTCCCTCCCGGCTGCTTTCTCAGGCTGGCATTGAGTGTTCTGGCTTTTCCAAGTGCAGGGGGGCAAGCTGTTGGTGGATCTACCGTTCTGAGGTCTAGAGGACGGTGGCCTTCTTCTCACAGCTCCACTAGGCAGTGGCCCAGTAGAGACTCTGTGTTGGGGCTCCAAACCCACATTTCCCTTCCACACTGCCCTATCAGAGGTTCTCCATGAGGGCTCTGCCCCTGCAGCAAACTTTTTTCTGGACATCCAGAATTTCCATACATCTTCTGAAATCTAGGTGGAGTTTTCCAAACCTCAGTTCTTGACTTCTGTGCACCTGCAGGCTTAACACCACATGGAAGCTGCCAAGGCTTGGGGCTTCCACCCTCTGAAGCCGAAGTCCAAGCTGTTTGTTGGACCCTTTCAGCCATGGCTGGAGCTGCTGGGACACAGAGCATCAAGTCCCTAGGCTGCACACAGCACGGGGACCCTGGGCCCAGCCCACAAAACCACGTTTTCCTCCTAGGCCTCCAGGCCTGTGATGAGAGGGGCTGCCATGAAGATCTCTGACATGCCCTGGAAATATTATCCCCATGGTCACGGGGATTAACATTTGGATCCTTGCTACTTATGTAAATTTCTATAGCTGTCTTGAATTTCTCCCCAGAAAATGGGTTTTTCTTTTCTATCATATAGCCTGCAAATTTTCCAGATTTTTATGCTCTGCTTCCCTTATAAAATTGAGTGCCTTTAACAGCACCTAAGTCACTTCTTGAATGCTTTGCTGCTTAGAAGTTTCTTCCACCAGATACCCTAAATCTTCTCTCTCAAGTTCAAAGTTCCACGAATCTCTAGGGCAGGGGCAAAATGCTGCCAGTCTCTTTGCTAAAACACAACAAGAGTCACCTTTCCTCCAGTTTCCAACAAGTTCTTCATCTCCATCTGAGACCACCTCAGCCTGGATTTCATTGTCCATATCACTGTCAGCATTTTGGGCAAAGCCATTCAACAAGTCTCTAGGAAGTTCCAAAATTTTCCACATTTTTCTGTCTTCTTCTAAGCTCTCTGAACTGTTCCAACCTCTGCCTGTTACCCAGTTCCAAAGTCACTTCCACACTTCTGGGTATCTTTTCAGCAATGCTCCACTCTACTGATACCAATTTACTGTATTAGTTTGTTTTCACACTGCTGATAAAGACATACCTGAAACTGGTAATAAAAAGAGGTTTAATTAGACTTACTGTTCCACATGGCTGTGGAGGCTTCAGAATCACGGCGGGAGGTGAAAGGCACTTCTTACATGGTGGCAGCAAGAGAAAATGAGGAGAAGCAAAAGCAGAAACCACCAATAAACCCATCAGATTTCATGAGACTTATTATTCACTATCACAAGAATAGCACAGGAAAGACCAGCCCCCATGATTCAATTACTTCCCCCTGCATCCCTCCCACAACATGTGGGAATTCTGGGAGATACAATTCAAGTTGCGATTTGGGTGGGGACAAAACCAAACCATATCAATGATCTTTCAGTAGGGTTTTGAAGTTCTTCTCGTAGAGATCTTTTGCCTCCTTGGTTAAGTATATTCCTGAGTTTTATATTTTTTCTTCAGCTGTTGTAAAAGGGGTTGAGTCTTGATTTGATCCTCTGCTTGTTTGTTGTTGGTGTATAGTGGTGCTACTGATTTATGTACATTGATTTTGTATCCTGAATTAATGAATCATGAACTAATATCCCGGAATATTTATGAAAAGTAAATTAATCATAATTTTTACTATGTTCACATTTTTATAACCAAAATGTATAAAAGATTCTACATATTCTCTTTAAATTTAATTTAAATACTATTCTTATCTACAAGAGCTCTCTTCTTTATGATTTCCCTGCCAGTCAACCTGCGAACTTGGAAACTATCAGGAACACTAAAAAATGATCTAAGGACCCTGATGCCACAAGCAAGAGTCTCATACTTCATTTCATCAGTCAGCTGGTAAATTGCATTAGCAGAGCCAATAGTGGATAGATGACTGCTGTGCTGTTGTTGTTTTTAAGATAAAAGATACTTAACGGTGTTTAAATGTCAATGTTTAGAATTTCTTTTAATAGGTCATAAGTTAAGGAAAGTAAATGGGACCAAAGACCACAGAACAGGTAGAAGGACCAGCTCTGTTTTAATGGGAGGAAGAATATGCACAATGTGATAATACAGCAAAGGAAGTTGGCTAATCATATCCGGATGTTCTGTGTTCTGTGCAAAAGGATATGAGGTTCCTGAGGAGTTTGACTCCTGGTTAAAAACCTATGTGTGATTTTTCAGACCTGACCACAGGCAATTACAAAGGCTTTACCTGTATGGTACCTGGTGTATCCTCCCTACACCAGACTTGGTGCACAGCCAGTGCACTGTAGTCTCTGAAGGAAGTTAGAGTCAAGGACTCAGGCCTCCCTGGCTAGTCATGTTCTTGGTGTATTTATATTCCTAGTCCTAGAGCTTTCATTCCTAAATCTCTATTTGAGGCCTTGGACAGAGGTCTTGGAAATATTTTTCTCTACTCTCAGAACCCAGATTTTTCCCTCTCTTAGCCCTTTCCCTTTCCCATCCCTCTGGCCCTCATAAAGCTGCCATAAAACTGGAGCCCTCAACAGTGAGATGACTCCCACATCTGTGCTAATCCACTTGATCCTGAACAGGAGCACCATTCCATGGAGGAAATGGAACAAGGGGAATTTGTGCCTTCTCGTGTTTTAGCCTCTGGCCTGTACCATCATAGAAATCAAAGGCTTAACTTTCATTTTTGGCTTGTTTGAATCAGGTATTCTGACACCTGACACTCAGCTCTCTCTCCCAGCTTAGCTGAGCTCCATACAATCCCTTCTAAAACAGTATTCAGAGCCTTGTTTCTTCATTCCTAGCTATGTGATCTTGAGTACATTGTTTATCTAAACGTCAATTTTATTGCCTATAAAATAAGGATAAATATAGAGATAACAGCTAATGTTTACAGAGTTATAAGAATTACCTAAAATGAGGCATATAAATACTTAGTACTGAATAATTTTGAAAACCAAGATGAGTCGTTTATACATTGCTAAACAAAGTTTTAGTTAATTTCGTTTCTTTTTTGAGTAGGTAATATATACATGTGGTTAAAAAATGCAAAGGAAAAAATATATATATTATAAAAGTAATTTTCATTGTTTCCTGGTATTTATTTCCTACTAATAATGCATATTTGGCATATTATAATTTTAGGTGTTATGCCTAGGTAAGTAGAACCACTAATTTCCCCAAAATCTAGATAAAATTTTTAATCATATAAATTTAATATACTATGATTAATGTGTGTCCTATTTTAGCTCTTAGTTCTTTTCTGCATCAATCCTATGTTGCTAGATTTATTATGACTTTATAGTCTAAATATACTTTTTATATATTATACCATGCAGTAAGTTATATTAAGCTCCTTCTGAAAAAAATACAAGCCTTTTCTTTGAAATATGTTAAACTCTTTCCTTTACCTAGAGTAGCTCTTATATTCTTAGTTAGGAAAAGCTTTTCTATTTAAGCAGAAAGAATAGTGAAGTTCATCAACCAATATGTTTAAAGAGATTAATTTTAGTTCTCAAGGTGACACAGATCCTTCCTAGCCATATTATCAGCAATGGCTATTTGATATATGTGAATGCTTCTTGATTTCTAAATACTACTCTTTGAAATCAAACAGAGAAATAGATTTCTAATTAAAAAATTTGAAGTTCACTTGTTTGTTTTTTTTGAGACAGAGTCTTGCTCTGTTGTCCAGGCTGGAGTGCAATGGCATGATCTGGGTGTACTGCGGCCTCCACCTCTCAGGTTAAAATGATTCTCCTGCCTCAGGCTTCCGAGTAGCTGGGATTACAGGCATACATCTCCACGCCTGATTAATTTTTTTTTTTTTTTGAGAGGTGGGGTTTCACCATGTTGGCCAGGCTGGTCTCGAACTCCTGACCCCAAGTGATCCACCCGCCTTGGCCTCCAAAAGTGCTAGGATTATTCATTTTTGAATCATTAAGTAAAATTGCTAGGACAAATGGTGCATACATCTAACATTTCTGCCTCTATCTTGAGAGATCAACAAGGAGATCATATACTTGGAGTAAGTCTGTCTCGACTCTGGCCTTCTTGCTGGAGCTTTGTGGAAGTTCTAGAGTCTGCATGCTCTTGGCAAGATACAACTTCTGTTTCTCAACACTCATCATACTTACTTTTTTCCCTGTTAGTGTCAACCTCCACCAGAAACTCAAGCTGCCTTCTTCAGACCTCATCTCTCACCCTGTTCTTCACATACCCTTCTCAATCTACCATTTCTTCCCAATTCCTAAAGTCTTTCTATTGGATCATCTGGAATTCACAGGTAATCATTAGCAAAACTCCCTAAAATTTTATTTTAATGCTTCAACTTAATTGAAACTTTAACTGCATCACCAATGTTTCTTTCCTCTTCTTGGTCTAATGGAAATATGACATTTCCCTGAGGAAACTGCTTCCTCTAAAGACCATTCAAGTAGTTCTTCCATAGCCTCCCAAATACTAGGAATGACAACAGATTAGAGACTAAAGAGGGATGTAAACCAAATGCAATATGTGATCCCAAATTGTATCCTGAACCCGCAAAAAAAAAAGGATATAGTATTTTATCAATATTAGTTTTTTATTTTGATAATTACATCAAATAATTATATCGAATATAATTATATCAAACATAATTATCTATGGTGATGTAAAATAATGTCCCTGTTTTTAGAAAATATATAGTGAAGTATTCTGGAGAAAAGGGATGCCATGGTCCAATTTACTCTCAGATGTTTCAAAAGTTATATATATATGGAGAGAGAAATAATATAATATATATATGGAGAGAGAAAAAGAATGACATAAAGAAACAAGACAAATGTAAGCAACTTAAGAATCTGGGTAACCAGTGTATAGGTAGTATATAGGTGGTTCTTTCACAAAACTTTTTGTAAAAATTTGAATTTTTTTGTTGTTGTTGATGCTATATCTTTTTTTTAAATTATACTTTAAGTTTTAGGGTACATGTGCACAATGTGCAGCTTTGTTACATATGTATACATGTGCCATGTTGGTGTGCTGCACCCATTAACTCCTCATTTAACATTAGGTATATCTCCTAATGCTATCCCTCCCCCTCCCCACTCCCCACAACAGGCCCCGGTGTGTGATGTTCCCCTTCCTGTATCCATGTGTTTGCATTGTTCAATTCCCACCTTTGAGTGAGAACACGCGGTGTTTGGTTTTTTGTCCTTGCGATAGCTTGCTGAGAACGATGGTTTCCAGCTTCATCCATGTCCCTACAAAGGACATGAACTCATCATGTTTTATGGCTGCATAGTATTCCATGATGTATATGTGCCACATTTTCTTAATCCAGTCTATCATTGTTGGACATTTGGGTTTGAAATTTTACCCAAAGAAAATGTTTCAGTCAATTAATCGATCAAAGCTGACCCCAAAGTTTTGAGCCTGAATGAGCTAAAGGCCAAAAGAAAATAAGAAAAGGTCAGAGGGGAACATAGGATTGAATCGGGAATGTGAATTCTGAGTTGTGACACATACAGTGGAATATTTTTCCCAAGCAGCAGATGGAACGGTATATCCAGAAAAAGCGCAGTGGCAGAGCCAGAGCCCCAACATTATTGCAAGGTAGCTAATAAATACATCCAAAACTCTCCAAAAATATTAAAAGTGATTACGTACAGGTTATTTCAAAAGGCCAGCAAACTAATCAGAAATCTCACTGAATGAGAAAACTCAGTGAAATATATCATTCACTGTTCAGAAAACTGCAGAAAAGGATGTTAAATTCTGATTAAATTTAACCTGATCACTGTCCTCTGTTTATCTACATTGTGTTGACTTCCAGAGCTTGACGGCTAGACTGATGTTAATTGTTACTTTATGTGCATAGAATAAAAGGGACATTTGATGGCCAGGAACTGTGGCTCACGCCTGTAATCCCAGCAATTTGGGAGGCCAAGGCAGGCGGAATACTTGAGGCCAGGAGTTGGAGATCAGCCTGGCCAACATGGTGAAAACCCGTCTGTATTAAAAACACAAAAATTAGCCAGGCTTGGTGGTGTGTGCCTGTAATCCAGCTACTCCCAGGATGCTGAGGCATGAGAGTCACTTGAACCCAGGAGGCGGAGGTTGCAGTGAGCCAAGATTGCATCACTGCACACCAGCCTGAGTGACAGAGTGAGACTGTCAAAAAAAAAAAAGAAAAAAAAGAGGACATTTCAGAGAGAATATATGGCCTTTAAAGTATATTTTAGAAGGAACTTGAGACTGCAGACAGTTCCATGTTTTAATAGACAAGTTTAACTAACTCCTGTTCTTGAATGACTGAGGTCTGGTCTCTTTGGTAATGCTGAATGCCACCTGTTCTGTAATCATTTTAATCATCAAATTATCACATGGCACTAGTTATGGATGCTACCAGTCTGTAATATGACGGACATTTTAAGGGCCATTTGTTTTTCTATTTGTATTGTACTGAGGAATTAAATTGGAGGAGACATTGAAGGTCCAAAGGGGACTAATTTAAGGTAGGGATGGGCTGTCTTGTCTGTAAAACAGTGTTTCCCTAACACCCAAGAACCACTGAGCCCCTCTACCAAATCAAGACAAATATGTTTGTTTTGTAGAATTGCAGGGATAAATGTAAATGTAAAATTTGATTGAAACTATTTTTTTCTTCTTCTAAAAATATGTCTTATTATAAAACTGCAATGTTACACAAACAACTATTTTAAGAAGTGGTTGTTATAAGGATACTTCACACCGAAGGGAAGGTTTTCAAAAAGTTCAGTCTACGATGCAAATTCTCTTCTTAAATCACACCACACAGCTGTGATCTAAGTGTATGTGCTCTTGGCTATAGTTATAATAAATTCTTTGAATAAAATTTCCTTCATAAGAATATCAGTCAAGAAGTAAGAAAACAGACCATGAATTCCACTACATTAGTTTTGTGCTTCCTGCTTTCACACACTGTAGTTTCATGCTTGTCTGAGAACTTTCATAATCATATTTATTTGAAAAGAATTGGTTTTATTATGCATCTAAAATAAAACCAGAGCAGATAAAACAAGAACTTGTAAGAATGATACGCTATCCTTATCATTTAAGCACAAGATGAAATGTACCCCCATTTTAAAGCAAAAAATAGCTATTTTGCTTTTAAATGTACCTCCATTTTAAAGCAAAAAAAAATAGTTTTTTTTACAGAAAACTATTTTACAATTATCTTTCCTTTGAAGTGGTAGTTTTACCAATAGTCTTGATCTCAAATCACAAGTCATTTATTTTACCAACGATAGTATTGTTAAGTATAACAATTTAATGCAGGAAAAAAATTAATCAACATTGCATTCCCACTGCTTCAGAGTCTATTTTACAGTGGTGTTTCTAGTTTTATGGAGCTACCCAGGCTGCAACAAAATTAATTCTTTTAATCATCTCACACAATATTTACTAAAGGAAAACTATTACATAAAACATATTTTCTGCCTTGCGAATATAAAACTATAGTAATTATATGGTGCATTTACTACACAAAAAGTGTGTATGGTTTAATTAAAAGGAGCAGATCTATTATTTGTTTCAATGGCACTCTACATTTTTAATGCTACTGAATGATAAAATTTTATTTCCAGCTTGTTATGCTATATTCTGTATGGTATTTTTGAATAAAGATAAAACTGACAACAATTCAGAGTATAGTGACATTACATGACTGAAATTAAGCTCTGTCTAAATAAGCAAACAAGTATGGATTTTAAAAATATAAGAAAAGGAACCCCACTAGTGGTGAGAAAAGTTGAATGAACTGAAATAAAAAACTAGGTAGATGAGCAGCCCTCAGTGACCATCGATGCACAGCAGGTCCACCCTGTAGTGTGCCTCATGGAGGAAACACAGCAGGAATGAGTACCCATCTTTGGGTAGGGAGGGTAGAGGGGAACTCAAAGCCTGTCCAGCTTCCAGACTAAGTGCTAGAGCCACTAATGGGCTTTTTCTTTGTTTTATTTTTGTTTTGTTTTGTTTTGTTTCGTTTTTCACTTTTACCAATTTACTCTTGGACTTAATCAACAGAGAGTCACATGATAGAACTTTTTAAACTTTTAAAACAGGAGGTTTCAATTTCTCAAGCAGCCCCAGGGAGAGACAAAAAAAGCTGTCCCTATTAGGAAATGTGAATAATAAACTGGCTTTTCTTTTCTATTTGTGTATTTTTTTTTACACATATAAGCAACAGAAAAATTTGAGAAGGTACTTCGACACAAAAGACAAAAGTAGCTTGAAATTTAATTTATACCTATTTTTATTTTTAATAAATTGCTAATCAATTGTTTGAATATTATGTAAAAAGGAACCAATATTAAGATCAGCGATGGTTTTTTACCCAAATTGAAAAGAACTTAATATGCGATAATTAAAACATAATACAGAGTCAGCATCTATCACTGAGTTATAGAAAAAGCAGGTTTTCTACACAACAGTCTTCATTTATTATCATTAAGGCTTATTGAGGGTGTATTATGTATAAGACATTGGGCTAAAAAGAGATGTCTTGAAGACATAGTGCTTAAGGAGGCTAAAAATCTACTAGAAACCAACTATTGGATTATTTATAGAGGCAAGCACAGTGTCTATTAAGTACCCTGGCACACTGTGTGGGATTAGGGATAACAGGAACAGAGATAAACAGAAGAAATTACAATATTGCAGATCTAGAAACACAGGTGGCAGAGGGAAGGAAACAGAAAGGATGGAATTTTATGACTAATTGTGGAGAAAGAAAAAGATTCATGGAAGTAGTACAATAATGGTGTCAATAAAAAGAGCTACAGCTCTTTAATTGTGTATGAGAACATAAGCTCAAGTAGACAGAGATTTTGTCTATATTTTTGATTGCTGGGCCCTCAGTTTTTAGAACAATGACTGACATATTGTAGGTGTCCAATAAATTTGTTGGATGATTTAAAATGTGCCAAATGGCTTATGTACATCATGTTTAACCCCCATAACTCTTCTGTAAAGTTGTTAATTGTATTCCCAATTTTTAATTAAACTAAGACAATGTTAAAGACTATGCTAAAGTCATGCATATAGCTATCATTAAAATACAAGCTTTTCTATCTGTCATGGTGGTCTTTCTTCTGCCACATAAGGTAACTTACTGGGAATGATACATTGAATTAGAAGGTAGATCTCTAGGCCTTACTCTGTTGGGTGACCTTGAGTAAATTAGTTAGTTTTTCTGTGGAACCACTCCAGTTGTAGAGAGAGGACTGTATCTATCTGTACAAACAAATCTAGATGGCATAGTCTACTAGAGTTAGGCTATATGATATAGCCTGTTGCTACTAGGCTACAAACCTATACAGTACATGTGTACCCATACTGAATACTGTAAGGCAATTATAACACAACGGCAAGTATTTTTATATCTAAACATATCTAAACATAGAAAATGTCCAATAAAAATACAGGATAAAATATAAAAAATGATACACCTGTATAGAGCGCTTACCATGAATGGAGCTTGCAGGACTAGAAGTTGCTCTTAGTGAGTGAGTGGTGAGTGAATGTGAAGGAGTAGGACATTATTGTCTACTACTGTAGACTTTGAAAACAATGTATATTTAACTAAATTTATATATTTCATTTCTTCAATAATAAGTTAATCTTAGCTTCCTGTTATTTTTTACTTTATAAACTTTTAACTTTTTGACATTTCTGTAAAAACACTTAGCTTGTAACACACATTTTACAGCTATAGAAAACTATTTTCTTTCTTTATATCCTTATTCTATAAGCTTTCTCCTATTTTTTAATATTTTACCTTTTAAACTTTTTTATAAACTAAGACACAAACACACACGTCAGTGTAGGCCTATTGAGGGTCAGGATCATCAATATTACTCTTTCACCTCCACATCATGTCCCACTGGTAAGTCTTCAGAGGCAGTTACACACATGGAGCTGTCATTTCCTATAACAATGCCTTCCTCTGGAATACCTTGAGAAGGGTCTGCCTGAGGCTGTTTTACAGTAAACTTTTTTTTTTTATAACTAGAAGTATGCCATAAAATAACAAACATATAGTGTGGTAAATACATAAACCAGTAATATAGTCATTTATTATCAAGCATTATGTACTGTACATAATTATATTGCTTTTTTTTTGAAGACTAGCAGTACAATAGGTTTGTTTACATCAGTATAACCACAAGAATGGGATGAATGAGTCGCACTAGGACAACACAACATAATGTAACAATGACTGGGACATCACTAGGCAATATGAAATTTTCAGCTTCATTATCTTATGGGACCACCACTGTATATGCAGTCTGTTACTGAAATGTCTTTATGTAGTGCACGACTATATAGAAATTTAATTAGTTGGCCGTGGTGGTGGGCACCTATAGTCCCAGCTACTCGGGAGGCTGAGGCAGGAGAATGGCGTGAACCCAGGAGGCGGAGCTTGCAGAGAGCGGAGATCGTGCCACTGCACTCCAGCCTGGGTGACAGAGCAAGACTCCGTCTCAAAAAAAAAGAAAAAAAAAAAAGAAATATCTAGTAATAATAATATCTGGATGCTGGTGGAGCAAGATGGCCAAACAGAATTCTCCAGTGATCACCCCCTCAAAAGGAACACCAAATTGAACAACTATCCATACAAGAAAACACCATCATAAGATTAAAAAATCAGGTGAGTGATCACAGTACCTGGATTTAACATTATATCAAGGAAACAGGAACTGAAGAGGGTAGGAAAGACATTGTTGAATTGGTGACATCACTCCTTCCCGATTGCCCGGCAACAGCCTTGTGGCACAGAGAAAGAAACTGTGTGCTTGGGGGAGGGAGAACGCAGTGACCATGGGAATTTGCACTGGAACACAGTGCTGCCCTGTCACAGCAGAGAGGAACAAAAGGCAGTATATAGCTGGTGTCCACAGAGAGATAATTTAGATCAGCCCTAGCTAGAGGAAAATCCTAAATCTCAGTGGGTAGGACTGAGTTCTGTCTAGTCTGACCACTGCAGGCTAAAGTACCCTGGGATTCTAAGTAAACTTGAAAGGAAGTCTAAGCCAAAAGAAATGCAATTCTTGGGCAAGTCCTGGTGCTGTGCTGGGCTCAGAGCCAGTGGGCTTGGGGTGCATGTGACCTAGTGAGACACTGGCTGAGGTGGCCAAAGGAGTGCTTGCATCATCCCTACCCTAACCCCAGGCAGCGCATCTTGCAGCTTTGGGAGAGACTTCTTCCTTCTGCTTGGGGAGCAGAGAAAGGCGAGTAAACAGGGATTTGCCTTGCAATTTGGATATCAGCTTAACCACAGTGGAGGCAGAGTCCTGAGGCCACATTCCATTCCATTCCATTCCATCCCCAGACAAAATTTCTAGACACACATAGGGACAGAGAGGAACCTGCTCCCTTGAAAGGAAGGACCCAGTTCTGGCAGGATCCATCACCTACTGTCTAAAAAACCCTCAGGCCTTGAATAAACTTCAATGATAGACAGACAGTACTTGCCATGGGCCTTATGTGAGCCCAATGCCATGCTGGCTTCAGATGTGACTCAGCACATTCCTAACTGTGGTGGCCATAGGGAGAGATTTCTTCTGCTTGAGAAAAGGAGAGGAGAGAGTAAAGGGGTCTTTGTCTGGCAGCTTCAATACCAGCTCAGCCATAGTGGGGTAGAGCATCAGGTGGACCCCTAGGGGCCCCAGTTTCAGGCCTTCTCTCCTGCTTGGAATTTCTGGACCTGCCCTGGGCCAAAGGGGAGCCCACTGCCCTGAAGGGAGCCCAGTGCTACTCAAGCATGGCAGCATTTACCACAACCTGACTGAAGAACCCTTGGGCCTTCAGTAAACATCAGCAGTAGCCAGGCAGTACTTGCCATGGGCCTGGGGCATTGGTGGCCACAGGGAGAGACTCCTACTTGAGTAAAGTAGAGAGAAGAGAAGAGTGAGAAGGACTTTCTCATGGCTTGAGTGCCAGCTCAGTCACAGTAGAATAGAGCATCAAGAAGGTTTTTGAGGTTTCTGACTTCAAGCCTTGGCTCCTGGACAGTGTTTTTGGATCTGCCCTGGGTCAGAGAGGAACTCACCATACTGAAGGGAAGGATATAAATGTGGCTAGATTAGCCACCTGCTGTCTAAAGAGCCCTTGGTCCTTAAGAGAACATTGGTGGTAGCCAGCCTGGTTGCCACAAGACTTGGGTGAGATCCAGTATTATGCTGACTTTCAGGTCTGATTCAGCACAGTCCCAGTGGTGGGGACACAAGGGAGTTTGTGTCACCCCTCCCACAGATCCAACCAGCTCAGAACAGAGAGACGGTCTGTTTGGGGGAAAGTAAGGGAAGAGAACAACAATCTCTGCCTGGTAACACAGTGAAATCTCTTGGATCTTACCCAAGATCACCAATGTGGTACCTGTATGTATCTGCAAAAGTCAGTGTTACTGGGCTTGGAGTGCCTCCTAAATGCACGTATGACTGTAGTGACCAAAGACTTAGACCACCACACTCAATTCCCTTTGAATACTTGGAAAGCCTTCCCAAGAAGAACAGGTACAACAAATCCAGAATGTGAAGACTACAATAACTAACTAACTCTTCATTGCCTAGACAATGATGAACTATCCTGGATAAGACTATCCAGGAAAACATGACCTCACAAAACAAGCAAAATACAGTGCTGGTAATCAATCAATGAGAGAGATGCATGACCTTTCTGACAGAGAATTCAAAACAGCTGTTTTGAGGAAGCTCAACAAAATTCAGTTTAACAGTGAGAAGAAATTCAGAATCCTATCAGATAAACTTAACAAAGAGATTGGAATAATTTTGAAAAAATATGCACAAATTTTGAAGCTGAAAAACTCAATTGACATTGTAAAGAATGCATTGGAGTCTCCCAATAGTGGAAGTGATAAAGAAGAAAGAATGCATGAACTTGAGGACAGGTTATTTGAAAATACACACAAAAGAAAAAAGACTAAAATAGAATGAGGTATGCCAATAAAATCTGGAAAATACAGTAAAAAGGGCAAATCTAAGACTTATTGGCCTTAAAGAGGAGTTAGAGAAAGACATAGGGATAGATTATTTAAGGGGATAATAAAAGAACTTCCTAAATCTAGAGAAAGATATAAATTTCCAAGTACAAGAAGGTTACAGAACACCAAGCAGATTTAAGCTAAATAAGACTACCTCAAGACATTTAATCAAACTCCCAAATAGAGAAACCTCATATTTGAGAGCAAGATGACAGAATAGAAAGCTCCACTAATTGTTTCATAAGAAGGAAAAATCAGGTGAGCACTCCTAGTACCTGGTTTTAACTTTATATTATTGAAAGAATCACTGAAGAAATAGAAAAAACAGTCCAGAATCACTGATACCACACCTCCCCCACCATCACATGCTGCAGTGTGGTGCCAAGAGCATCTCTGGGCTCTGGGGAAGGAAAAACACAGCAATTATGAGGCATTTAACTCAGTGCTTTCCTGTTAGAACAGAAAGAAAAACCAGACCAAACTCAGCTGATATTCACCCACCTCAGCATATAAACCAGCCCTACCCAGTGGGGGAATCAGCAAGCTCAGTGGTCCAAAATTGAGTGCCTACGAACCTCACCACCAAGGGTTACAACACTTTATGTCTTCAAGTAAACATGAAAGGCAGTCTAGGCCATAAGAAATACAACTCTTAGGTGAATCCTAGTGCTGAGCTAGGCCCAGAGACATTGGACTAGGGGAGCACAAGACATACTGCAACAACAGCTGGGGCAACCAAGGGAGTGCTAGCATCACCTCTCTGCTAACCTCAGGCTCCACAGCTTGAGGCTCCAAAAGAGACCCCTTCCTTCTGCTTGAGGAGAGCAGAGGGAAGAGAGGGGAGGACTTTGTCTTGCATCTAGGATACCAACTCAGCCACAACAGGATAGGGCACTGGTCAGAGTTCTAAGGCTGCCATTCTAGGCCCTAGCTCTCAGATGACATTTCTAGACATACCCAGGGCCAGAAGAGAACCTGCTACCTTGAAGGAAAGGACCCAGTGCTGGCAGTATTCATCACCTACTAACTTAAGAGCCTTTGGGCCCTGAATAATCAGCAGCATTGCCCAGGTACTACATCAAGAGCCTTGGGTGAGCCTCTGAGACTTGCTGACTTCAGGTGAGACTCAGCACATTACCCACTGTGGTGGCTATGGGGCAAAACTACAACAACTTCTCAAGACATAGTACAATAAGATATAAGTAGAAACAAAAACAGTTAAAAAGTAGGGTACAGGAGCAAGGCGCGGTGACTCACACCTGTAATCCCAGCACTTTGGGAAGCCAAGGAGGGTGGATCATGAGGTCAGGAGATCAAGACCATCCTGGCTAGCACGGTGAAACTCCATCTCTACTAAAACTACGAAAAATCAGCTGGGTGTGGTGGCAGGTGCCTGTAGTCCCAGCTACTAGGGAGGCTGAGGCAGGAGAATGGCACGAACCAGGGAGGCGAAGGTTGCAGTGAGCCGAGATCGTGCCACTGCACTCCAGCCTGGGTGACAGAGCGAGACTCCATCTCAGAAAAGAAAAAAAAAAAAGTAGGGTACAAAGTTAAGGTGTAGACTTTTATTAGTTTTCTTCTTACTGGTTTGTTTGTTTATGAAAATAGTGTTAAGTTGGTATCAGGTTAAAATAATGGGTTATAAGATAGTATTTGCAAGCCTCATGGTAACCTTGAACCAAAAGACATACAATGGAGAAACAAAAAATAAAAAGCAAGAAACTAAAGCATATTATCAGAGAAAATCACCTTTGCTAGAGAAAGACAGGAAGGAAAGAAATAAGGAAGAGAACACCATAAAACCACACACACACACACACACAAAATAACAAAATGGCAGGAGGCCTTACTTATGGATAATAACAATGAATGTAAATGGACTAAATCCTCCAATCAAAAGACATAGGCTGGATGAATGGATGAAAAAAGAGGACCCATTGATCTGTTGCCTACAAGAAACACACTTCACCTACAAAGACACACATAGACTGAAAATAAAGAAATGGAAAAGGATATTTCATGTCAATGCAAACCAAAAAAAAGAAGAAGGAGTCACTATACTTATATCAGAGAAAATAGATTTCAAGACATGAACTATAAGAAGAGACAAAGATGGTCACTATATAATGATAAAGGGGTCAATTCAACAAGAGAATATAACAATTTTAAATATATATCCACCTAACACTGGAGCACCCAGATACACAATACAACCTTATTAGAGCTAAAGAGAGAGACAGGCCCCAGTACAATAATAGCTGGAGACTTCAACACCCCACTTTCAGCATTGGACAGACCTTCCAGATAGAAATCAACAATGAAACATCAGACTTACTCTGCACCACAGACCAAATGAAACTGATAGATATTTACAGAACCTTTCAACCAAGAGCTGCAGAATACACATTATTTTCCTCAGTTCATAGATTATTCTCAAGGATAAATTATATGTTAGGTCACAAACATTCAAAGTCTTAAAACATCCAAAAATGTATAACAATATTAAGCATCTTATCTGATCATAATGGAATAAAAATAGAAAATAATAAGATGAATTTTGGAAACTATACAAATACATGGAAATTAAACAATATGCTCTTGAATGACCAGTGGGTCAGTGAAGAAATTAAAAAGGAAATTGAAACAATTTTTGAAACAAATGATAATGGAAACACAACATACCAACACCTATGGGATACAGCAAAAGCAGTACTAAGAGGAAAGTTTGTAACAATAAATGTCTACATCAAAAAGGAGGAAAAAACTTGTAATGAACAATCTAATAATGCACCTTAAAGAACCAGAAAAGTAAAGCAAACCAAACCCAAAATTAGAAGAAATAATAAAGATCAGAGCAGAAATAAATGAAATTGAAATGAATAAACAATACATCAGTGAAACAAAAAGTTGGTTTTTTGAAACGTTAAACAAATTTGACAAACCTTTAGCCAGACTAAAAATAAGAGAGAAGATCCAAATAAATAAAATCAGAAATAAAAAAGGAGACATTACAAGTGATACTGCAGAAATTCAAAGGGTCATTAGTGGCTACTATGAGCAACTATATGCCAATAAATTGGAAAATCTAAAAGAAATAGACAAATTCCTAGATACATACAACCTATCAAGATTGAACCAGGAAGAAATCCAAAACCTGAATAGATCAATGACAAGTAATGAGACAAAAGCCTTAATAAAGTCTCCAAGTAAAGAAAAGCCTGGGACCTGATGGATGCAATGCTGAATTCTACCAAACATTTAAGAAGGATTAATACCAGTACTACTCAAACTATTCCAAAAAATAAAAAAGGAGGATGGAATACTTCCAAACTCATTCTGCAAGACCAGTATTACCCCAATACCAAAACCAGACAAAGACACATTAAAAAAAAAAGAAAACTATCTCTGATGAATATGGATGCAAAAATCCTCAACAAAATACTAGCAAACCAAATTCAACAATACACTAGAAAGATCATTCATTATGACAAAGTCAGATTTATCCCTGGGACGCAAGGATGTTTCAACATACACAAATCAATGTGATACATCATATCAACAGAATGAAGGATAAACACCATATGAACATTTCAAATGAAGCTAAAAAAGCATTTGATAAAATTTCATATCCCTTCATGATAAAAAACCTTCAAAAAACTGTTGATAGCAGAACATACCTCAAAACAATAAAAGCTATACATGACAGATCCACAATTAGTATCATAGTGAATAAGGAAAAACTGAAAGCCTTTCTGCAAAGATCTGGAGCAAGATAAGGATGCCCATTGTCACCACTGTTATTCAACATAGTACTGGAAGTCCTAGCTAGAGCAATCACAAGAGAAAGAAATAAAGGGCATCCAAACTAGAAAGGAGGAAGTCAAATTATTCTTGTTTGCAGATGATGTGATCTTATATTTGGAAAAACTTGAAGACTCCACCAAAAAGCTCTTAAAACTTATAAACAAATTCAGTTAAGCTTCAGGATACAAAATCAACATATGAAAATCAGTAGTATTTCTATATGTCAACAGTGAACATTCTGAAAAAGATACAACAGTAATATTAATAAATCTCAAAGTATAAAAATGAACTATGGGAAACATAACTACCGTATCTAACTTTACTGTTAGTAGTGTTCGGTGAAATATGGATTCCATGGACCAGTTAATATTTTTCTAGTCAGGAAGCATGAAGTAAAAGATCTGGCATGCTGGTGATGATAGGTTGGAATAGCACTGAATTTTTAATGAGAAAGCTGAAGTCTGAGAGAAGCATGTAGCTGAAGAAGGGAATCTAAGAAAAGAGGTGTGATCACTTCATTACATAAACAGTGATTAGTAGGAGCTAAACCTTATTAAGTTTGCAAACTTTTTCATAATTATGGTTGTGATAGTTAGCTTTATGTGTCAACTTGACTGGATCATGGGATGCCAAGATATTTGGTTAAACATTGTTTCTGGGTGTGTCTGTGGAGATGTTTCAGGACGGGATAAGCATTTGAAACTGCAGACTCAGTAAAGCACATTGCCCTGCCTAAAGTGAGTGGACATTGTCAAATCTGCTGAGGGCTTCAACAGAACAAAAGGTCGAGAAAGCAGGAATTCACCCCTTTTGTTTCCTCCTTGCCTGCTTGTGCTGGGATATCTCATCTCATTTTCCCCATCCCTAGGATTTGGATCTATAGCATCAGCTCCTCTGGTTCTCAGGCCTTTGGACTTGAACTGAATTACACCACCAGCTCTCCTGGCTCCCTCAAACTTGTGGTTGGCATATGGTAAGACTTCAGCCTCCATAAAGTTCTCATGACACATACATGCATACGTGTGTGTGTGTATGTGTGTGTGTGTGTGTGTGTGTGTATCTCCTACTGGTTCTCTGGAGAACCCTAATATACTGAGTGAAATGTACCGCCTGCTTTAGACTGAGTAAAGGATGTTCACCAATGTGGATGGACATCATCCAATTCATTGAGGGCCTGAGAAAAATATAAAGGTGGAGGAAAGGAAGATTCATTCTCTCTGCCTGACTGCTTCAGCATGGACATTCATCCTTTTCTGCCTGCAGAGCTCCTGGTTCTCAACCTTCAGACTTGGATTGGAATCTACACCATTAGCTCTCTGGCTCTCAGGCCTTCAAACTATATCACCAGCCTTCTTGGGTCTCCAGCTTGCAGAAGGCAGATCATGTATATCTCCTTTTGGTTCTGTTTTCCTGGAGAACCCTAACACATTGGGCTATTTTTTATGTCTTCTTTAAAGCTCGTCTATATTAGTAAAGGTTAAAAATTTCATACCTCTTAGGATTTTTAGAGGACCAATATATAAGACTTCTGCTTTTCTATCCAAGACCTGAAATAACTGAGACAAAGGAGTCAGGTCATCAAAAATGCCAGCCTTGTCATCTGACAGCCTGATAGATCTTTGTAAAGAAAGCTTAGTTAGGGAAACTACAGGCTGCCTAATAACCACCAAATTAGGCATATTTGCAAAACTAATCACAGCAAACCTGTAAATAGTAGGATTCTCTTAAGAGTTCAGGGCTATGGCTACCACATTTGCTACATGGCCAAGAACAAATCAGACCTTGTGCTCCCTGAAGGCAGCTAGATGCCAGAGGGTAGAAAGAGAGAGGGGCAAGCTAGCTATATATGCAGACGCACCTCCCTCTTCCTAATACCAAGGGAAGTTGGGCAAACAGAAGCCAAAAGTGAATAATAATGAAGACTCTTTGAAAGGAGAAAGGGGTAAAAAGGTTCTCCCATAACAATACCGAATTGTATTTCACAGAAAAAAATATCGCTTTCTAAGATGGGTATTCCCTTGGGGAAAGTGGCAAATTCAGCCTCCGGAGGTCTGACCTTACAAAGCCAATATAAAAGTGACAGAAATATCCTATTAAATGACCTGAATAATTGCCACTTCTCACTGCTTCATTTTTGCCACTGGAAGACAATAAAATGGGCCCTACCTGGTTAGTTTCTCTTACATTATGAAAAAAAGGCTAGGTTCCAGAAAGATGGTTTTATCACATTCATATCATTGAAATGAGCTCTGGAGAAATGTGTTTTATAATTCTATGTTTAATTTTTTATGTGCTATTATCCCTCTCTCTGTAAACACAGCCAAGCCTAATCCCCAGAAACACAGTTTTTTAAAAAGCTAACCAAGAATGTCATATGAAATGAATGCCAATATTCACAGTATGTGAATCCAAGTTCAAAATTCTTATCTTTCAACGAGTCTAGGAAAATCCTGATGGGTTGCTAGACTATTTTTTAAACCTCCTCTGGAATCTTTTCCAACTTAAGTTCCAAGTATGAAAAGACACCCAATCAGTTCCAAAACACTCCAAGACTTTGAAAAATCATCACTATAATGGACATTTTCACTCTATTTCTGTCAGTGATGAACAGTATGATTATGGCAGGCTCTTTGATCTTTGTTACTGTGTTTTCTATAAGCAGAGACCCTGACAGGCGATATCTCATTAAATCTTCTTTCTTTTTTCCTTTTTTCCTCACTATGTTTTCTCAAAATAGTGCTGTGTAGCTGACATTTCTTTGAGAAGGTACTTTATCATTCTTTGTTTTTATTTAGAACATTCATGTTTGTGAATACATCAGTTATTCCTCCCCTACTATGTGCAAAGAACTGTGAGCTGTGGGTGGGAAAAAATTCTATAATCTGACCACTGCCCTCAAGGTGTTTATAACATAAGTGGAAAAGTAACAAGTAAAATCTGACATATGAGAACCTAATCCATGATATTGAAATCCACTCACATACATGCAGAACCAGGCTCTAATAATACACTGATAGTTCAAATATTTTGACACTTCTGATGGCCAGGTGTTTTAACTAGCCTCAAATTATCATCTCTCAGATCTTCAAACCAGGAATTTCTCTTTTGTTAAATGACATTGTGGCATAACATCCCAAAATTAAGTTTGATTTTTAATTGTCATATCCTCTTAAGACATTTATAACTAAGTCATTGTGTGTTTAAATACAATTTCAGTAATTCTGCTTTTCTGTTAGAATTAGAGTTTCCCCCTTTATAACTGAAATGAACAGAAGATGAACTCATTTTTAAAATTAAAGGTTTCTAATATTTTCATTATGAATGTATTTCTTCATTCATTTAAAAAATGCAACTATTTGAAAATAAGCACCTTTCACATATGTTGAATAGATAATTGCTGATAATTATAGTAAGTATAGAATAAAAGATAACCTTCAGAACTCAAACTGGAGACTCTTCACAAAACTATTACGTAGAGAAACCCACTATGCTCTCTTCTTATAAAGAAATGACTTTCTTGTCTAAGAACTAAGATGTCTGATATAAGAAATCTTATTATTCAAGCAGGAAGAGTTAATAGATTAGCAAAGAAAGGTTGTCGCTTTGTGGAGTGCAACATGATAATTCATAACTATGATAAAAGCAACTGCACTTACAGAACTACATTACATATAGAATTAGAATGAATGCTTTTTTATCATAGTTATGAGTTATCGCGTTACACACTGTAAAATGTCAACCTTTTTTGGTAATCTATTAATCCTTTTTGCTTGAATAATACTACTTATATTACAGGATGAGAGAAGAAAAACACTGAGATGTAAAAAGAGACATTAACCTTGATATGTATGTTTCACAATAAACTTAGAAAATTAAGGGATTAACTTAGAAATATCTCAAAATAATCATATCATTTAAGCACTACTTAAAACTTGTCAGGCTATGAAAGATGGAAAACATTAGTACATTTAATCATTCATTTGAGTAAGAGAAATGATGACTAGCTGGGGCATTTGAAAATAAATATATGAATTCAAATAGACAATAAGGGAGAATAATTTATCAAACTTTGCCCTTTTGAAGCGAATTCACTGCAATTTTCTAAGAGCTTTTAACACTTTATTTACTTTCTAATAACACTATCTAAGGACTGAGAGAAAAATTTATGTTACTAATATGTTTATTCTGTATACCTAATATATAGAAAAATAATGAGTATTAAATGTATAAATATTAAGGTTGATTGATCTAGTTAATACTTTGATGATTTGAACTGGTTTTATAAGTATTCTCTTTGGAAGGGTACTTATTAATATGGTTTTAGCATACCTGGATTAAAAAGAAGAAATGACACTGCCAATTTGAATGATGTTTTTTCTAATTACAGCTTCCATCTATGCCTCCAGTAATAAAATTAGAAGTTCTGGAGAGAAATTAATGATGTAAATAACAACCTTCCTTAATGGATTTTGCTAAAATAAAGTCAGCTTATTTAAAGGATGATTAGCTAATTGTAAAGAAAGGCATTCCAAGAAAAAGTATAAAAATTGAATTCATCCATTACTAGCACAAATTACTGATGATCAAGATACTTTAACACAAGATAAAGTAAAAAGTTACAAGTATGTTAAGACGTTTTTGGAGAAGAGTTTCACATTGTTATTCTAAATCAACTTTTACTTACATATTTCAGTAAAAAAAATTCTACAGTGCCCCCAGGCAAGTGCACAATTTTACCAGTAAACTGCTTTATTATATTTCTTAATGATGTCAAGTACTATATTTCTGTTAGGTAACTCCTGCTTCTATTTTCATGACTCTTAAAGACACTTAAACTTTTTTATTATTGCTGTTGCCACTGCTGCTATTGTTTATAGACTATCTTCATATGAGGGCCATAATTTCTCACTGATCTGACTTATGCAATTTAAATTGTATTATTATCTGAACATTTCCTCCAAAGTGGGTTTTTCTAGAGACATAATTATTCCTATTACCTCCTTCGAGTTCATCAACATTCCCTTCCACTGGCTGAAACTTTCTCAGTACAAGTAGCCAAAGTTGAAACTATAACCCTGTAATCATAAGAGAATGATCTGTACCTGTGGGCTTTAACAGATTTGTACTGTTATAGGCAACTCAAAAGATGTACTTTACCAACCCCCAAAGTCAAATGCTTATTTTTAATTTTTTATCCAGTACCAACGATTATTCATCTAGAAGACTCTCCGTCATTACTGCTTTCCAGATTCCTTTCTCTTACTGAATTACTAGCATTTTATCATATTTTCCAGATGGGTTCATTTGCATTTTTAAGAAATAAATTTCACTCTGTAATTTATTGCCTATATATTGTCATCTAAAGTTGTTTATACAGCTCGAACTCATATTTGCATTTGTAGATTAATAATTTGTTTTAAACATAACTGACAATAAATTTTATCATGCTGTTGATTCTGTCACATAAATATTAAGACTACACAACTTTGAAGTCCAAAATGTAAGTATTTGCATACTTGATGCTTTGCAATCTTGCCTTAAGTTTGACACAACCTGAAGGTCTCAGAAAGCTATATCAAGTACATTTTAACTGGAAATACAAATATGCTACCCAGGTACAAGGGAGGAACATAGAGGAGGTGCTGGTGATTGCAAAGATTTCCATCAGATATTTCGAGATAACCTTTCATACTGGCCCTGTCCCCAGGGAAGCAGGACAAAGTTCCTCTACACTAATTTTTCCTCTTTGTCCTCTTTGAAGAGTTCTGTGCTTTCTGGACCAAGTGATCAATGCCATTGGTGTTTAGAGTGCTATCATAGATTATTATGGCCTGGCCTACAAACACAACTTATTTTGTAGTTAATTTATACATTGTGTATTGAGCACCAACTGATTGCTATGTACAGCCTTTTTAATGAATGAACAAGAACATGAGTAGTGCCCTTAACTCGCTCATTTTCCAGGGAAAAAGCTGATATTTAAACTAGGAAATTCCAATACTAAAGAGATACATGCAGGATATATAGAACTTAACTCTACCTGAAATCAGTTCCAAACTCCAAACAGTTCATTTATAAACAAGTTTTTTGAAACAGTAACTCATGAGTCAGATACTATTTCTCTAAATATACCACAATATCATACATGAAAGTGAATTTTGCAATCTAACTTAAAAACTATACAAACTCCAAAATCATTTTATTAACTCTGCTTAGGACTTTTCACAAGGAGTCTGAGTATAAAATATAACAAATAAAACATTAATTATTTAGTTCCTTTTGTTTGCAAAATAGAAAAAAGTACACGAGGAAAAATAGTTTTACTCAGATGGTAAACAGTTAAAGATCAATGTTTTATTCCTGTGGTTGTCTAATCTTGTTTTCTATTTTTCAGTCCTTCAGTCTGCACCATTCTCATGGCTTTTTTTCATCATTCTCACCTGATATGCATTCCCAGGCCTGACTAAGGATATGAACTGTCATTATTTTAAGCATTTCACTGAAAATGTTTTAGCTTCCCTGAGGCATCATGCTGCATCGACAGTTCAATAAACCTGCCAAATGTTTTACTTACTTTGAAGGAAAAACAAGTTAAGAAAATATTAAGCACTTAATATTTTGTGGACTTATATGAAGTGACTCTCCAGTAGGAATAAATGTCAAAAATGGAATCTTTTCTCACAATGTCAAGTTCAGCCAGATACAATATTTTTGTAGGCCATTTTAATACAGGGACACATGCCATTAATCCTTAGATTATATTTGACTCCTGTTTTATCATGAATGATTTTATTCTATTTTATTAGTAAGGCACAATGGAACTGAAATTATTCTCAAATGTTAATACTGAAACAGAAGCACCAAATGGCAGATACAGCCCTATATAACCACACTTCATTGGAGGGAGAGGTACAGAAGTCCTCTGATGATATATTTAGAAATATAACTTTATTCATTTTAAAACAAAATATAAAAATGAAGGTTATTCATGGCTAATGAACATAAACTGCATGTGAGAAGTAGACTTCCAAAGATTCAAAAAAGAATACAATTTACAAAAGATGTTTTTAAAATAATTATTTAAATTACTTTCTTTTAATATACCAAGTTTGATTTAACTAAAAATCTGAGTTAAATATCAAAGTAAGAGTGGACATTATTTCTGTAAGCTACTAGGAAAAATGCTTACACTGAAAGGTTGTCCTGGGACTCGTTAGCAGGTCTGTGATATACTTAAGCTTACATAGAAAGAATGCGGACAGAAATTCAGAATGAGATAATTATTCATGTTCGGGATAATTTTTCTCAGTTATAACCTATTCATACATTTAAAGCTATAATTTGAAACAAAGATATCTTATACCATGCATCCAGTTGAAAGGAAAATAGCTTATGATTTATTTACATTCTCCTTTCTAAAAGAGCAAATACAATTCATTTCAAAACACCATACTGCATTTTTAATAAACTATATTGATTAGATTTCTTATTCCTTTCAGAAAGATAACAAGGCAGTCAAGAACTACAGGGAAAGACATGGAACTAGAAGGAAATTCAGCGAGATCAACTTTGGTGCTACTTTTCACCTGGAGGTACCTGACCATTTCAGAAGAGGGAGGTGAGAGGCTAAGCAGCTGAACGGAACTTTCAATTGACTCTAAGCTAAAATTTCTACAAACTCATAGGGTTAGAATCACAATATATTGGAGTTCAATCTATAAATTTCAAGATGTGCCATCCTCACCAAGAAGTATAAATACAAGCAAAGACTCCTAGGCACACTGTGGTAGTGACTGAAAAGCAAAAACCAAAAATTTTAAAAGCAGCTACAAAAAAGATATATTACCTTTAAAGGAGAGTCAATCAGACTTACACCTAGCTTCTCAACAAAAAACAGTGGATGCCAGAACATAATAAAATAACTTCAAGTTGCTAGAAGGAAATAAATACAGATATTAATTCTATACCAAGAAAAATACCTTTCAAAAATGAAAATTAAAACAGAGACATTTTCCGATAAAGAAACGCTGACAGCATTCATTATCAGTAGGCCACAATAAATGAAATATTAAAGGCAATTCTTCAGGCAGAAGAAAAATAATGTTAGTTGAAATAAGATGCAGGTGGAAATGAAGGACAAGGAAAAGGGGGAATAAAATAAATACCAATAATATTTATGGAATTAAATAATAGTAATTATGTTTTATGAGTTTTTTTTAATTTACAGAGAATTTTAATACTTGATGTTTATAGCCCATAACTTGAACAGAAGGGTAGTGATGCTAAAACATTTCAGAACTTTTGCACTCTCAAGGAAGGGGTAAGAGTACAATTTAGAATAGTCATTGATAAGTCAAGGAGGTATTTTGTCCTGGAGCAACCACAATAATAGTTGTAAAACAGCATAAAAAATATGTAACTAACTGGGCGCGGGGGAAAATGCAGAATAACAAAATACTATTTTTAAGAGACATACCTAAAAGAATTTTCTAAAAAGTTGAAAATAAAAGCTTGGACAAGTGGTACAGGATGATTTGTTAAACAGCACGTGATGAATACTAACAATAATGGAAAGAATTAATAAAAGGCATTATATTAAAATTAAGAACTTCTGTTCACCAAAAGAAATCTTTAAGAGAGGAAAGGCAAACCAGAGCAGTGAAAGTTATTTGCAAAACTTATCACTGATAAAATGCTCATATCTTGAATATTTAAAAACTTAAATAAGGTTTACAAACAAACAGAAAAATGGGAAAGATAATTTAATAGATACAACACAAAATGCAATATCCACATGACCATTAGACACACACAAAAAGTTTATTTTATAGTCTGTTGTCAATTAAACATTATCTGTACTCACTTTTAAGTTCTCTTCTGCATCACAAAAACAGAAGTCAAGGACTACATTTTTGAGAATCCCCTTTCCCCTATGGTTCTAGTATAGAGTTTGCCAGTATAAAGCACTCACATTAAAGTTCAAAAGTGGAAGAGGAGGCAAAGCCAGAGGACCAGAAGCGTGGGATGATATTTACAGGGGCTGCATGGGGAACTCTTGACAAAAACTCGTAGGTATATACTCGACCAAACTTAATGTATACATGCACCAAACTACATGTACAACAATGTGTACAGCAACATTGTTCATAATGAAATAACCCAAATGTCTATCCATCCTGATTGATAAATATATTGTGATTTACCCATAAAATGCAATACAACAGTAAAAATAACTGAACTCTAGATGTATGTAACAAGTACTGTGTCTAAAGATAAACATGTTTGAAACAAACTCCATTTTTAATTTTTTAAGATGTATTACTGATAGAATCAGATGTGATGAAACATCTACCAAGAGAACCAAATAAGACAAGGGAGGCTATTTTTTTTTATTCCTTCCATATCTTTACACTTTGCTTCTAGTCTCTAAATTCCACTCAGTTCAATAATATAGGTAAACCATATTAAATACTTATGTGTCACTCTCTGCATTAAGAACCGTATGTAGAAAAATCTAATTCAATCCTGATAAAGATCCTATGAGATAAGCACTCTTATCCCTGATGAGGAAACTGAGGCATGGCAACCTTAACTAATTTACCAAGTCCCATAGCTAGAAACAGTTAAAGCCAGGATTCAAACCCAACACCTTGACCAGAGAGACTATGACCTACACTCCAGTCAAGCTCTGAAGTATTCCTCAAAATCTGTTTCCCTCCAAGCTCTCAATCCAGTCTGTCTGAATTTCTAAAAGCCTCCTATAGTCTCTCTGTGTTCATCACTCTTCTCCAACCCACTATCCATCATGTTACATGATACCTTTTGAACACCTTCACTAATTGCTGTCTAAGTCTACTGTTGTCTTTTAAATCTCTAACAGGCAACATTATCAGGAATAGTAAGAAATGTGGCATTATTCATGAAAATTATTTTGCGTTGAATTATATAATTCCATCTGTTTAGTTTAATTGTATTAGCTAATATACTTGTGAATTTAGCTTTAGTAAATAGATTTACAGGTATACTTGCCTTTTTAAAATTGTTTTCTGTTCCAATGCGATGGCTCACACCTGTAATCTCAGCACTTTGGGAGGCTGAGGTGGGCAGATCACCTGAAGCCAGGAGTTTGAGACCAGCCTGACCAACATGGAGAAACCCCGTCTCTAATAAAAATACAAAAAAAATTAGCTGGGCATGGTAGTGCATGCCTGTAATCCTAGCTACTGGGGACGCTGAGGCAGAAGAATTGCTTGAACCCGGGAGGTGGAGGTTGCTGTGTGCCAAGATTGTGCCATTGCACTCAAGCCTGGGCAACAAGAGCAAAACTCCATCCCCCAAAAAAAAATTGTTTTATTTTATTTTCTGAAGCTAAAAGCACATCACCTGTATCCTACAAAAAAATGCCTTTATAACTCTGCTCTCTTTTTTATGTTTTAAACCCATCTACTTCTAAGAAGATTTGAGAGGGTTATCACGCTAACGTAGCTATATAGTGGGACAACCTAGGAGAAAAAAATGTTATTATGCGTTGCTTACAACTGAACACTGAGTATACCTCTGACCACATCTCCGGGTAGGACTCCTCAAGTTATAGGGATGAAGGTTGAGTGAAAATTCTGATAGTAAAGAACCAGCAGCACTTTAACTTAATTGCAGATTGCAGAATAAACTCTACTTGTTGATATTACTAAAAAGGCTCTTTACCTTCTGGTCCCAAACCTACCTATGGGCCTTTTCTCTACTCTACTTTCTACACTGCTACCTCCTCTTTGGCCCGGACTGCTACAATGGCATCCTAATCCCTCTCCTTGCTTCCACTCTTGCCCCTCCTACAATCAGTTCTCTTCACAGTAAATGGGGTTATCCTTTAAAGGCATGAAGCTCATAAGGCCGCAGCCTTGCTCAAAGCCCTGCAATATTTCCCAGCACATTTAAAATAAAATTCAAAATGTTTTCAATGGTCTTATAAGCTTGGATCTCTCTGACATCATCCTCTACCACCTGCTCCTTGCCATTGCTGGGGAATACCAACCACACTCCTACTTCAGTACCTTTGCATTTGCTGCTCCCTCTGTCTAAACTCTTCTTACATCAAGTATTTGTATCCCTCATTTGTCTCCAGAGAGATTTCCCTTAGCTCTCCTGTCCACTAAAACAGCAGTCCCTAATTTTCTGGCACCAGAAACCGGTTTGGTGGAAGACAATTTTTCCTGGGGTAGAGGGTGGAGGGCATGGTTTTGGGATGGAACTGATCCACTCTGATTATCAGGCGTTAATTAAATTATCATAAGGAGCATGCAACCTAGATTGTGAACTCACAGTGCAGTTCACAATAGAGTTCATGCGACTATGAGAATCTAATGCCACTGCTGATCTGGCAGGAGGCAGAGTTCAGGTGGTAATGCTCACTCACCCACCGCTCACCTTCTGCTGTGCCACCCAGTTCCTAACAGGCCAGAGATGGGTTAGGGATCCCTGTAATAAAACATTCCTCATAATTCCCCATGCCCTTGCCCCACTTCACTTTGGCTTCTAGCACATTATCACTCTCTAACATTATATTATCCATTTGATAATGTTTTCATAGGTTTCTGTCCTCTTTGGAATGTTAGCAGGAGCTTTGTTTCTCTACTATCAAATTCCAAGCACCCAGAAGAGTGCATAGTACTCAATAAATTTTAAATGAACAAGTAAGTAATGAATATTTGAATGGGGCTTATGACTTACCTACTGGAAAACCCTATTGTCTTTAGACAAAGACATTCTAGGTCTCTCACAAGGAAGCTCAACCTACCTTCTAGTATTTTTACACAGGCTTCTTACTTTGCAACCTGCAGGGTTACTCTAGATTGCTTGCTCTTTCCTAATATGCTTTGAGATGCTGTGTCTCTACACCTTTCCTTAAAATAACTCCTCTTCCTAGAAACCTCTATATCTGCTTCTCTACTTAATGAAATTCTACTCATCCATCAAGATTTACCTGGCAGGGTGCGGTGGCTCACGCCTGTAATCCCAGCACTTTGGGAGGCCAAGGCAGGCGGATCACAAGGGCAGGAGATCGAGACCATCCTGGCTACAGTGAAACCCCGTCTCTACTAAAAATACAAAAATAATTAGCCAAATGTGGTGGCAAGTGCCTGTAATCCCAGCTACTGGGGAGGCTGAGGCAGGAGAATGGCATGAACCCAGGAGGCAGAGCTTGTAGTGAGCCCAGATCGTGCCACTGCACTCCAGCCTGGGCAACAGAGCGAGACTCTATCTCGAAAAAAAAAAATAGATTTGCCTAAACTATCATTCCTTTGTAAAACTTCCCTGGCAAAAGTTTATCTTCAATGAGGAACAAATATGGTCTTAATTGCACAGTACCTATTAATAGATGCCAAAAAATCAATTATGTTTTAAATGATGTTCAATTTGCTTCAAGTCCACCTTTGGCCAGGTGTCTTAGTTTTGTGTTGCTACAACAGATTACAACAGACTGGGCAGTTTTTAAAAAGAAAAATTAATTTCTCACAGTTCTACAGGCTGGGAAGTTCAATACCAAGGTGCTAACATCTTATGAGGGCTTTCTTGCTGCATCATCCCATGGCAGAAGATGGGAGAGCAAGAGTATGCAAGAGAGGGCAATAGAGGGCCAATCTCTTTCTCTTATTAAGAGCCCACTCCCACAGAAACCCACTTCTGTAATAGTGGCATTAATCTATTCATAAGGGACTCTGCCTAATCACCTCTTAAAAGTTACACCTCTCTATACTGTTGCACTGGCGATTAAGTTTCCAACAGATGAATATTGAGGGACCCATAAATACCACAGCACAAGGATAGTAGCACATTCCTTCTCAATCATTGTTGAGGTTTTCTCAGGATTATAAATGAGGGTCTTGGCATTTTAACAAGAGATCATTTGTGGAAGAGTTCTGTAGTCATTTGACCATACTTGTCTCTGCCAACATGCTTATTGCCTAAGCTGGATTTCTCCAGAAAGGGAGTCCAGCTCCAGAACTCCCCAGTTTTGCTGAGACTCACACTTCCAATTTCAGGATGGTTAGTATTCCATATCTTCAACATAGGGAGAAATTCTTCATCTCATAACCTACATGTAAATGGAGCCAAATTGTCTGCCCTGAGTGGATCCCCAACAAAAAGCCCATAGTTTCTGCCATCCTCATCCTTATACTTAGTCTCAGAGATTTTTCAGGTATTTCACTTTTACTCAGGTCTAGCCCTAAAATCAATACTCACGTCTATCTTTTCCTCTGTCTAGGACGTTCAAATACATTCTAATTAGCCAAATCAAAACCAATAGGGAGCAAATACTACAAAAGAGCCATGACACCTTCTTGAGATGTGTGAGAAACTATAAAGCAGTAAGAACAAAGTAAAAATTAACATCTCGAGAAATTATCCTTGCTACCTGGTGCTAAATAAAAGTGACTTTTTTTAAGTCAGCTAATTCTAGACACACAATAGAGACCAAAAAGAAAAAAATCACTTAGAAGTACATTTCATTTGGCTAAACTGCTTCCCCACTTCTGCCTAGCTACTTTGGAAGCACAAAAGTTACCCCTTTTCATCCTTTGCCCTTCCCTGGTTGGTACATCTAGTTACGAGATAGACGGGCACCACTTAACAAATCACTCCCTTTTGACTACAGGTTGTTTCTCTTCCATATTTGATGAGGCTGGCAACGGCTCCTGAATCTTGGCCT
Organism: Pan troglodytes; assembly: GCF_028858775.2. NCBI lineage: Eukaryota > Metazoa > Chordata > Mammalia > Primates > Hominidae > Pan > Pan troglodytes. Next base: position 116,101,770 of record NC_072403.2, read on the forward strand.
AGCACATCACAAATTGGGAAGCTAAAGCTTTAGCTTAGAATGCCAAGCGACAAGGACATGGCTGAAGCAGGAGGGGCAATTCTGGAACAAGTGCCTCTGGGCAAACCTCACAACCGAGGTTTTTAAATTAGTGGTCATTTTCTAGAACTAGAGAACACATTCAGGACAAACAGTTCTGATGGGAGAGGGAATGGCTATGAGTACATAGAGATCAGGCTGTGACCGTGACCATAACTTGTACTCATCCAGGACCTGACAGATCTTTGATTAGGCAAACATTGAGTTTTAAAGAGGCTGTCAAGTTGAGGCCACTTGGTCCATTAGCTGGTGCAGTAAGATCACTACTCAATGTTTTTACACTGTCACAAGATTGTTCCTCTAGTAGAATAATGCCCTAGTTTCTCTAAGATGATGTAAGTGGCATGATGTTACCTAAGGCTTAGGCTTAGCTTGATTTCTGGGCCCACTGTGTGTTCTTAAGATGCCAACCTGTTGGTTTTGTTTTTAATTTTTTTTTCCATTTAAAAGGATAGTACCTACTCCCTCTAACCACCTCATCCCATTCTTGAATGACGTTTTATCCTTCGGAAAGAACAAGGCTGTGATGTAGTGACTATTGTCTGTGTCTCCTGTGTGTGTCTGTTCTTGTCATAAGTGTATATGGGGACGTTGGATGCATTCATTTTCTGTAATAAAGTTTCTTAATCACTCTTTCCAAAAAAAAAAAAAAGAAGTACATTTCATTATTATATTACCATTCTACTTCAGCACAAATATAAGGCAGGTAGGAAACACCCATAAATATTGAATGCTGCCCTTCACTGTGACATTGGCATAATTTATTGGAAAGTGGGTATGAAAGTTTATGCAAGGAAATAAAGGTGCCTATTGAGAAGGAAGTACCAGAGAACTCAATTACTTTTTCAGAAGAGTCACAATTATGGAAATTTAGTTGGACAAAGTGACTCCAACTAATTTCTGATTCAAAATTCTCATTGGGCAATGACCATGAGGGAACGAGGAGTCTATGCTACTGACTCAGCACAACAGCCAAGCATTTCATGGAAGAAGGCCAGTTCCCTGAGCACATGAAGTTGACCCAGTCAGTTAGAAAATAGTGGCTAAGCTTGAAGATGAACAAAGTTCTCTCATCTTGAATTCCAAGGATGGGTGCATTGCCACAGCCTGTTCAGAAGTCTGTTTCAGTGAGGCATCACAAAGGTATGGAAAAGTATTCATCCAACTCCAAAGAAACAGTGTTTAATGGTGACATCACATTTTAGCAACCAAAAAACACAATCAGATTTCATAATTCAGACATACGTCTTTTGCCTACATAAACTTCAAGATGCTTGAAAAATCAGAAAGAATACAAGCTCATGAGGGCTTGCACAATAAACTGGAAAAAAAAAACCATGTGATTATATTTTCCCAAAATGATGCAGATGACACTGTTTAGACATGTCTGTATCATCAAATAGACTGAATTCCCTGTGTATCTAGATTGCATTTTTATTCCTTATAATCCTAGTATTTTAAACAGTTAAATAACCTTATTGAAATAATAACTGAATATTTTCCATTCAATATCCTATAATTGATTGTTAAGAGTTTTTAAAACCTATTCGTTCCAGTAACCAGACCCTAGATGCACTACTGGGTCTTTTCTTCCATCCCTTATACCTTTCCTCTTCTAATTTTAAAATCCTGGTCTGACTCATCAAAAATACAACAGTATATACAGTTGGGGTTTTTTTAAATCTTATTAGTATATCACCTTTAAATATGAGATTATTTGGGTTTCATTAAAATATTCACAGATACAACAAATTGGATTTTCTGCTGAACATTTAGAAAAGGAATCTGTGTTTTACCTAAATTGTGTCAGTAACTAAAGAGGGAAAACTGTTTGGTCAAAGAAGACTACTCGGTGTTAGTCTCCAGTTCAGTTCTCCTCTGGCATGAGTTAAAGTAGATTTGAAGGAACTGTGTCCCCGCAGACATTGCTCATCCTGGCTCTTGGAAGCACTCATTTGTGTTCTACTTGACTCTAAGCAATCATTTATAAGCAGCCTACTCACAGCAAAGCATCAGTCCTCTCTCATTGCCTCAGATACATTGATCTTTGGGGAGAGGGTGACACAATTGTGAACACAAAGTAAGCAGGCTGTAAAGTGGAAATACATCACCCCCACGAAACACACATAGAAACACATAGGCATCATGTGGGATCTCTATAAATCAGGAAGAAAATCCTTTACAAGCCTCTTTCTACCTGTCAATATCTATCACCCAAAGAACTAGGAAAGCCTTAGGCAAGCAGCAATTACTTCACACTCAGCAGGCTGGCAGGTTCACTGACACCCACCACTGGAACTGATCCCATCTGAATATTATGAATGTCTTCCTTCCAAGCTACCTGATATAAGTGTCTGTCTCTCACCATCTCTGCTCAGATATAGAATGAAAAATGGTCAAAGTTTTAAGCTATTTTTTCATAAGACTAAGTCTGTTTAAGTTATTCTTAAAAGAAGGACTGGCCAGAGGTCCAATGATTTAGCCTCACTTATAATTTCACAAATAAGAAAGTGATCCTGGATTCACAAAACTAAGAAATCCACTTGCTATATCCTGAGGTAAAACCTTGTCAGCAGTTTTCCAACAGGACTCACAATTTTTCAGGTCCTAGAGAATCCGTTGGATATCACAAAACTCATGTCAACCCAATAATTGGGAAATAACTGGGCTTATTATAATAGTATCTATTATAACATTTATGGGAGTAGAGTACTACATTCTGATTAATGTCAACTGATTAACAGCTGGGCAGAGGGCTCACACCTGTAATACCAGCACTTTGGGAGCCCGAGGTGGGTGTATCACCTGAGGTCAGGAGTTCGAGACCAGCCTGACCAACATGGTGAAACCCAATCTCTACTAAAAATACAAAAATTATCCAGGTGCAGTGGTGCATTCCTGTAATCCCAGATACTCAGGAGGCTGAGGCACGAGAATCACTTGAACCCGGGAGGCAGATGTTGCAGTGAGCCAAGATTACATCACTGTACTCTAGCCTGGGTGACAGAGTAAGACTCTGTGTCAAAAAAATAAATAAAGTCAACTGATTAACAAACACATTTGCTATTGTCACCTTTTTTACGGGTATCTCCTATATTTTCTTACTTATACATGGCTCTCCCTTGATGATACCATTTCACTTGCAGTTAACTTTAGAGCAGACCTGCCCATTTTGCTACAGCACAAATAACACATTTAGGCTTTGGTAGGATGGAAAAATCAACCATCTATTTTCTCAGGATTGTCACTTTCACACCATTGCTTTTTCACTTCCATAAAGTGGAATATTGTAAAATGGAATACATATTTTTGATGATTCCATCTACACGTACCAGCTTCTACTTGACTGATAACTATCTCGCCTTTATCAAAAACTTGGACACTGAATCAGGGGTGTTTTCTCCTGCCATAATTCTAGGTGATAGGATTTCTTTTTCTCAAGATGGTAGATTGAAGGCATCGTTAGCCTGCCTCTCCCACTTGGAAAGACAAAATAATGTATACCGACTCATGTTGTGAACATTTTTTCCAAGACGCAACACAGGCACTTAACAGGAAAACTGAAAGAAACCACAGACCCTTTGAAAGAAGTAGAAGGCTCCAGCTTACACTGTGAGCCAGGCAGAAAACTCTAAGTCCCAAGAGTGTGAGAGGGGAGAGACTGCCTGTGGGATATACACTCCCACTGGGAAAACTGACCATCCAGGCCTTCAGGAGAATGCTTTAACCCTACCCTGTGCAGGAGCTGATTTAGTGAGTGGTGGGGACTATATGAGAAGGAGTTGACAGGGACAGGAGACAGGGAAATTCTGGACAGAAAAGGTCCCTGGTGAGGGCCCCACCCTCAAGCCAAAAAGCCTGAAACCACCTCCCAAAGTGAGACCTTACATTCCTGTTGTCCTGCTCAAATGTTGCCTTTTCCAAAACCACCCATTGCCAGCCCTGCACCCTCATGCAGTGCCCATAAAATCCCAGGCTCAGCCAGCAGAGAGGAGAAGCAGCTGGACATCACAGACTATGGCTGGACGTTGAAGAAAAGTGGCTTAACTTCAGAGAGACAGGTTAGAGGCATAACTTCAGAGAAGAATCCGGCCAGGGACAGCCAGACCTCAGGGGAAGATTATCTTCCCAACATATCTCCGTTAAAGCTCCTCTTCCCACTGAGAGCCACCTCTATCAGCAAAAAAGTCTCCCACATTTACCATCCTTCGATTTGTTTGTGCAACCTCATTTCTCCTGGATGCCAGACAAGAATTCGGGAACCATGAGTGCAGATGCAAAAGGCTGTCACACTGATCCTTTGCCCTTGCTGGTGGAAGGCAGCTGCCTCACGTGAAAATGTAGAGGGTCCACTGAGCTGTTAACACTTAAGCTGTCTGCAGGCAGCCAAGCTACAAGAGCACTGTAACACGCCCTCTGGGGCTTCAGGGGTCATCTCCTCCCAGATGCTGCCACAGGGCCAGTATGGAGGTGTATCCGGCCGGCACCTGAACTCTTGCACCCACTCACCTGCATACTTCCTCCCACAAGTCGTGGAGCACAGCGGGTCCGAGTAAGTGAAGTTCACCTCTGCTGGTGCTGGAGTGGCCAGCTCACTCCAGCAGTTATGTACTCCAGTTCCCACCTCATTCACTCACATGCTTCCTCATGTGAAGAGTTGAGAGTACTTGTAAAGGGGGCACCCCCTTCACAAGTCCTGTGAAGAGGTCAGGGAAATATCCTGCTTCAGAGTGGCATCAGCACATTCTTTGCATGTGCTCTCAGACTCCAGTGGAACAGAGGGAAGCCCATCCTGATCCTACCTTACAGGGAACTACAGAAGCCAGCCAGCTAACCCAGGCAGCAGTCACAGGTTGAGAGAAGTTCCTAATTAGGATTCCCAATATAATCTTGAGTGAAGATGAACCCCCTTGGCCAGATCCAATGGGCAAGAGGGAAGTATGCTACAGCCACAGGCACAGGAGGTGGATGCCCCTGCTTCATGGGCAGACCAGGAGGGGTGTGGCCTGAAAGCCACGGTTTCCACCTCGGGCAGTTTTGAGTTCTGAGCACAGACTGCTTGGAATCCATCTAGCTGCTGCTAGTGGAATGTTATGGCTGTCAGACCTGCCTTGCCAGCTACAAGGGAGCCGGATAGAGCATATTGCCACCTGCTACTCCCCACTATCCCCCAAAATTCTTTTGTACAATGGAGGTAGCTGCACTCCTCCCTGGAACATTACCCCAGGGGTCAGAGAACTGCACTCTGATCCCCATTGAGACAGCTGCTTGTGCCTGCATGAAGGGAACCAGGGCATGGACTTACCTGGCCCAGCCCTGACCTGGCTTTGCCCCTCCACCTACCTTGGTAACTTAACACAATAGACAGAAATTTTGGGGAGCTCCATGGCCTTTACCATTGACTGAGACACCAGAGTACCTCCTCAGGGAAACAAAAGGCAAGCACAAATCCCACTGCTACCACTGGAGCGGGTGCTCCTTTGCAAGTGCAACCCTCTGGCTGGAGCCCAATTTAGACAGTCCATTACAACATCTCCAGGCAGAATAACACAGTGCCCATAAAGGACAAAGCTTTTGCATGATCTCAGCTATCACCATTGTCTGCATCACTCTGGCTAACCAGGAGGTCTTGAGTCTCTCCATATGGCCAGTTTGTTACTTCTGCAACTGGCATTTGAGAAAGCCAACACACTAAGGCTATTTATAAGCAAGGAATCTCACAGAGTCTATGTCACTCCCCTGCTCCCCCCATCAGAGCTAATGCTGGTACCTGCTGCTAGGAGATTTGAAGATAGGTCACATCACTGAATCCCTTGCAGACATTCCTCATCACCAGCCTGGAATGTGGCAGCCCCGCTGGGTGGCTAGACCCAGAGCAACAGCAGCATTCACAGAAATCTGGCCCTCAGGGATTTCTCATCCTAGGGGAAAGGGAAGTGCACCACAAGGGAGCACCCTGTGTGACAAGAGAATCCAGATGCAGGCCCTCAGTCCCAGAACTTCTCTCTTGTGAGAAGTTTCTCTCAGCAGAGAGACAGGGGCATTGCTGGGCTCACTGGCGAAAGTCTACAGCTCTACCCCAATAGACAAGCAGCCTTGATCCTCATGAAGGGTCTTGGAGAAGGAGACTTCTTCTCCCCCTTATCCACCACTGCAAACACAGCTGGAGTTTCTCCCATGGGAGCTCAGTGTGGGGGCAACTGCAGACAACCTTTCTGGAACACTTCATGGTGACTGAAACCCCACAGAAGGAATGCCCTCCAGCTTCAGGCTTGTATGAGAGGGAAAGTCACAATCCCTCACCACGTGGAACGACATCATTCCTGCAGATGAAAGCAGACATCTGTCTGATCTCAGTAGCCGGAACGCTGCATCGGGAGTGGAAGTAGGAAGAGGATCTCTTTCCTGCTGACCTGGTAGGAGTCGGGAGACTGGTAGGAGAACTGGGATGGCACCCTCTCTTCCCCTTGAAAAGATCTCAATGCATTGTACTTTGAGCTCCCCTGGCCACCTTTGTTATGGCTGAGACATCTGCCCACCATTGGGTATTGCATGTACCAACCTGCTTTAGCCTGCTTTATTTACCATGGACAACACTTAACTGGCCTGAAGCCTAAACTGTTCAATCTAGTGAATAAAATATTGGGGAAAAATATAAATAAATAAGTGAGTGAGTGCACATCACTGGGGAACAACATAAGCTTCATGAGACCTCTGCACTTCTGACTCCACAGGAGACAGTGAACCTACTCACATACCAAAAACATCACTACTACAACCAGCAACTGAAAAAAACCATCCTACAAGACTCTCTGTAACCAACAAACTCATAGAGTCTTCAGCACTGAACGCACCCAGAGCCAAATCAGGCTGCAATAAACTATAAACATTACTGTCATATCCTCAACAGGGGAAAGAAATTTAAAAACCACAGTCAAATCAAAAATAAATTCAAAAATAATTAGAAATAGTTTACCCAAATGAGAAGGAACCAGAAAAATATTTCTGGCAATATGAAAAAACAGAGTTTATATAACATCCCCAGAATATCATACTAAGTCTCCAGCAATGTACTGAAACCGAGATGAAATTTTTGAAATACCAGATAAAAAATTCTATAGGTTGATTATTAAGTTACTCAAAGATATACAAGAGAATTGTAAGAATCAACGTGAAGAAATTTTTTAAAAATTAGGAATACAAATAAAAAATTTTCTAAAGAGATTTTTCTTAACCTTTTAAACCTTTATTTTAAAGGCAAAAACCTGTTTAACATCTGCATTCAGGAAGCTGTGTTGTCCAGTAGCTCAGAAATAGGCCCGGGAGAAACAGCATTCGGCCCCTAATCCTCTCCACTACCGCCTTCACCATGACCTTGGGAAACATTTTCATGTTTATGTTTCCATATTTTCTCATTTGTAAAACTTGGCTAATCCTACAGAATGGCCACAGGATGTGTATATGGTCAGATGCAGCTTTAAAATCACTCCTGCTGCCCATCTCCCAAATTGTTCTGATTTGCTTACTAAATTTTGACATTTGTGCAAAATGCATACTTTGTGAGTCTTGGAAATTGGTAATATTTAAACTGTAGTCTTCTATCTCTCTCCCTCTTTTTTTATTATACTTTAAGTTTTAAGGTACATGTGCACAACGTGCAGGTTTGTTACATATGTATACATGTGCCATGTTGGTGTGCTGCACCCATTAACTCGTCATTTACATTAGGTATATCTCCTAATGCTATCCCTCCCCCCTCCCATACGATTCAGGACATAGGCATGGGCAAGGATTTCATGTCTAAAACACCAAAAGCAATGGCAACAAAAGCCAAAATAGATAAATGGGACCTAATTAAACTAAGGAGCTTCTGTGCAGCAAAGGAAACTACCATCAGAGTGAACAGGCAACCTACAGAATGGGAGAAAATTTTTGCAATCTACTCATCTGAAAAAGGGCTAATATCCAGAATCTACAATGAACTCAAACAAATTTGCAAGAAAAAAACAACCCCATCAACAAGTGGGCGAAGGATATGAACAGATACTTCTCAAAAGAAGACATTTATGCAGCCAAAAGACACATGAAAAAATGCTCATCATCACTGGCCATCAGAGAAATGCAAATCAAAACCACAATGAGATACCATGTCACACCAGTTAGAATGGTGATCATCAAAAAGTCAGGAAACAACAGGTGCTGGAGAGGATGTGGAGAAATAGGAACACTTTTACACTGTTGGTGGGACTGTAAACTAGTTCAACCATTGTGGAAGTCAGTGTGGCGATTCCTCAGGGATCTAGAACTAGAAATACCATTTGACCCAGCAATCCCATTACTGGGTATATACCCAAAGGATTATAAATCATGCTGCTATAAAGACACATGCACATGTATGTTTATTGCGGCACTATTCACAATAGCAGAGACTTGGAACCAACCCAAATGTCCAACAATGACAGACTGGATTAAGAAAATGTGGCACATATACACTATGGAATACTATGCAGCCATAAAAAAGGGTAAGTTCATGTCCTTTGTAGGGACATGGATGAAGCTGGAAACCATCAGCAAACTATCGCAAGGACAAAAAACCAAACACCGCATGTTCTCACTCATAGGTGGGAATTGAACGATGAGAACACTTGGACACAGGAAGGGGAACATCACACACCGAGGTCTAAAGAGATAATTTAATGAAAAAACAATTAGAACTTCTGGAAATAAAAGACACATTTAGGGAATTACAAAATTCAGTGGAAAGTTTTAAAAATAGACTAGACCAAGTAGAAGTAAGAATTTCAGAGCTCAAATACAAGGCTTTTGAATTAATCCAGTAAGACAATAATGAAGAAAAAAGAATTAAAAGAGATGAACAAAGTCTCCAAGAAATATGGGATTATGTAACATAGGCAAGCCTAAGAACCAATAGTGTTACTTAGGGAGCAAATAAAGCAAAAAGTTTTACCTCAATAATATAACTAGTGTTGTCACTGTAGTACTACAGTCCCCAACTACTATTACCTTGCTATCTATAGCTTAGGTCTAGTACTAATTGTTTTATGAATCTGGGAGCTCTAGAGTTAGGTGCATATATATTTAAAATTGTTAGGATTGATATGTTCAGGAAAGTTTTGAAAACTTATTTGAGGGAGTAATCAAGGAAAACTTTCTTGGCCTTCCTAGAAATACAAAAAGCTCAAAGAACCCCTGGATGATTAATTGCAAAAAGGACATTTCCAAAACATATAGTCATCAGGCTATCTAAAGGCAACATGAAAGAAAGAATTCTAGGAGCAGCAAGACAAAAGTATCAGGTAACTTATAAGGGGAAAACTATCAGACTAACATAAGACTTCTCAGCAGAAACTTTACAAACCAGAAGGGACTGGAGTGATATCTTTAGCCCCTTAAACAGAATTAGTGTCAGCCAAGAATTTTTTATTCAGCAAAACTACATTTTGGCCAGGCATGGTGGCTCACACCTGTAATCCCAGCACTTTGGGAGGCTGAGGCAGGCGGATCACGAGGCCAGGAGATCGAGACCATCCTGGCTAACACGGTGAAACCCTGCCTCTACTAAAAATACAAAAAATTAGCTGGGCATGGTGGCAAGCGTCTGTAGTCCCAGCTACTCAGGAGGCTGAAGCAGGAGAATGGCATGAACCCGGGAGGCAGAGCTTGCAGTAAGCTGAGATCACGCCACTGCACTCCAGCCTGGGCAACAGAGCAAGCCTCCATCTCAAAACAACAACAACAACAAACACTACATTTTATCAATGATAAAGAAATAAAGCCATTTTTAGGCAAGAAAATACTGAGGGAATTTGTCACTATCTGATCAGCCATATAAAACGTACTAAAAGGAGTTCTAAATCTTGAAACAGAAGATTGATAGGTTGATATGCAGCAGAATAGAACCTCCTGAAAGCATAAAATTCACAGGGCCTAAAAAACAGTAACACAATGAAGAAAATGAACTAGGTAACAATTAACTATCTGACTGGAAGCATACCTCACATCTTAATATTAACATTGAATTTAAATGGCCTGAATGCTCCACTGAAAAGATACAGATTGGCAGAAAGGATAAAAAGTTATAAACCAAATATCTGCTGTTTTCAAGAGACACATCTAACATAAGGATTCTTACAGACAAAAAGTGCAGGAGTAGGAAAAGATATTCCACACAAATTTAAACCAAAAGTGAGCAGGGATGCCTCTTCTTATATCAAACAAAACAGTCTTTAAAGCAACAGTAGTAAAAAAAAAAAAATAGACAAAAAAAGTCATTATATAATCATAAAAGGGTCAATCCAACAAGAAGATAAAACAATCCTAAATGTATATGCACTTAACTCTAGAGATCCCAGATTCATAAAACAATTACTACTAGACCTAAGAAAAGAGATAGAGAGCAACATAATAATACTTGGGAACTTCGGCACTACACTATCAACACTAGATATATTATTGAGGCAGAAAGTTAAAAAGAAACACTGAACTTAATCACACTGTAAAATAAATGGATACTTACAAAACAGTCTACCCAAGAAACATAAAATATACACTCTTCTCTTCAGCACATGGAACATTCTCCAAGATAGATCATATAAGTATCAAAACAAGTCTCAATAAATTTTAAAAATCGAAATCATATCAAGTATCTTCTCAAACCACAGAAAAATAAAACTAGAAATTAATTCCAAAAAGAGCCCTCAAAACTATGTAATACATGAAAATTGAATCTGCTACTGAATGATCTTGGCATTAACAATGAAATTGAGATAAAAATTTAAAATTCTTTGAAATGAATAACAAGGGGATAAAAACCAAGGGGAAACAGCAAAAACAGTGCCAAAAGGAAAGTTTATAGAGCTAAACGCCTGCATCGAACTGTCTGAAAGATCTCAAATTGACAATGTAACACCACACCTCATGGACCTAGAGCGATGAGAACAAACCAAACCAAGACCTAGCAGAATAGAAATAACAAAGATCAGAGCAGAACTAAAGAAACTTTAATCAAAAAAAGACAATACAGAAGATAAATGAAACAACAAATTTATTCTTTGAAAATATAAACAAAATTAACAGACCATTAGCTACATTAACCAAGAAAAGAAGAGAGAAGATTCAAATAACCTCAGTTAGAAATGAAAATGGCGACATTACAACAAACACCACAGAAATACAAAAGATCATTTGAGGCTACAATGAACACATCTATAACACAAATTAGAAAATCTAGAGAAAACGGATAAATTCCTGGAAACATACAACCCTCCTAGCTTGAATCAGGAAGAAACAGAAATCCTGAATGAACAATAACAAGCAGTGAGAATGAATCAGTAATTTAGACAAAAAATGCCAACAAAAAAATGCCCAGGGCTATATGGATTCACAGCCAGATTCTACCACACATTCAAAGAATAATTGGTACCAATCCTGCTTAAATGATTTCAAAATATTGAGAAAGAGAGATTCCTCCCTAACTCATTCTATGAAGCCAGTACCACCCTGATACCAAAGCCAGGAAAGAAGAGAACAAAAAGGAAACTACACACCAATATCCCTTGATTAACATAGATGTAAAAATCCTCAACAAAATACTAGCAACCCAAATCCAACAGCACATCAAAAAAAAAAAAATTACCACAATCAAGGGGGTTTCATCCCAGGGATGCTGAGATTGTTCAATATTCAAAAATCAATAAATGTGATTTGTCACATAAACAGAATTAAAAACAAAGCCTTATCATCTCAATAGATACAAAAAATTCAATAAAATCTAGATTTGCTTTACAGTGAAAACATTCAACAAACTAGGCATTGAAGGAACATACCTCAAAATAATGAAAGCCATATATGACAAACCTATAGCCAACATCCCACTGAATGGGGAAAAGTTTAAAGCATTCCCCATGAGCTGGAACAAGACAAACCTGCTCACTTTCACGACTTATATTCAATATACTGGTAGATGTCCTAGCCAGAGCAATCAGGGAAGAAAAAGAAATAACGGGCATCTAAGTTGGAAAAGAGGAAGTCAAACTACCACTATTTTCCAATGATATAATTGTTTATCTAGAAAACCCTGAAGACTCCTCCAAAAGGCTCCTAGATTTGATAAATGAATTCAGTAAATTCTTAGGTTACAGAATCATTGTACACAAGTCAGTAGCACTGCTATTAGCCAACAATGAACGAATCACATGATTTGTTCATGAGAATCACATCAAGAACTCAATCACTATTACAATAGCTAAAATATGCCTAGGAATATACTTACCCAAGGAGGTGAAACATCTCTGCAAGGAGAACTACAAAATACTGATGAAAGAAATAACAGATGACACAAACAAATGGAAATACACCCCATGCTCATCGATTAGAAGAATCAATATAATGACAATGAACGTACTGTCCAAAGCAATCTACAGATTCAATGTGACTTCTATCAAAATACTAACACCATTTATAACAGAATGAGAAAAAACAATGCTAAAATTTACATGGAACAATAAAACAGCCTGTGTAGCCAAAGCAATTCTAAGCAGAAAGAAGAAATCTGGAGGCACCATATTACCTGACTTCAAATTATACTACAAGGCTATAGTAAAAAAAAAAAAAAAGTACAGTATTGTCATAAAAGCATATACCTAGACCAATGGAACAGAATATGGAACACAGAATTAAAGTCAAATACTTACAACCAACTGATCTTAAGGCATACAATAACATAAGTTGAGGAAAGGACACCCTATTCAAAAAACAATGCTGGAAAAACTGGATAGCCACATGAAGAATAAAACTGGGTCCCTATCTCTCACTATATACAAAAATCAACTCAAGATGCATTAAAGATTTAAAATCTAAGATGTTAAAGCATAAAAATTCTAGAAGAAAACCTAGGAAAAACTTCTGGACTTTGGCCTAGGCACAGAATTTATTACTAAGACCCCAAAAGCAATGTAACAAAAACAATAATAAATAAATAAGACCTAAATAAACTAAAATTTTCAGTAATTATCAGAGTAAACAGACAACCCACAGCATGGAAAACTGTTTGCAAACTATATTTGACAAAGTACTAATATTTAGAATCTAAAAGAAACTCAAATCAGTGAGAAAAAAATATAATCCTATCAAAAAGTGGGCAAATGACATGAATAAGCATTTCTCATAGGAAGATATAAAGAGTTGCCCCTCACCCCACCCCATGGTATCACTGGTGTACACATATGCAGAGACTTACAGCCCTGTGCCCACTAGTGCCCCACCCTAGCTGATGAGTGTACACCCTTCCACTGGCATGTGCAAATGAGCACAAATCCTGCTGTCACAAGACTGAGAAAGTGCTTTGGCTGGCACCACCCCTAAGAGTGCTATGGCCAGTGGCATGGGAATGCCTCGGCCCCTTCAACACAGTAGGTTTCTAACCTCAAGGGGCCAGAGGACTAAGCCGGGGACTCGATACCAGCCACACAGAGTTAGAGCACGCAGCCCAGTAGTGCTGAGCTGAGACTTGGCCCATGAAAATTTTCCAGATATGAAGTCAGTTGACTGAATTCACATTATACCAAAATCAAGTCACCAGGGGACATCAAAGTAAATAAAAGCAAAAAAGAAAAACAACAACAACAACAAAACATCCAAAGGACAGCAACTTCAAAGATTGAAGGAACATCAGCCAACACAGATGAGAAAGAAGCACAAGAACTCTGGCAACTCAAAAACACACAGAGTTTTTATACCTCTAAATGACCACAACAACATAATGACAGGATAAAATTCACACATATCAATACTAACCTTGAATTTAAATAGGCTAAATGCCCTCAAGTAAAATGCATGGAGTAGAAAGTTGGATAAAGAAGCAAGATCCAATTGTATGCTGTCATCAAGAGACTCATCTCACATGCAATGACACCCATAGGCTCAAGGTACAAGGAGGAAAACATATCTACCAAGCAAACATAAATTGCTGTTCTAATTTCAGACAAAACAGACTTTAAACCAGCAAAATTAAAAAACAAAGAAGGATATAACATCATAGTAAAGCATTCACCTCCACAAGAGGACCCAACTATTCCAAATAAATACACACCCAACATATGAGCACTCATATTCATAAAGAAAGCAAGTGCTCACAGACCTTTGAAGACACTTAGACAACCATACAATAATAGTGGGAGATTTTAACACCTCACTAACAATATCAGACAGATCATTGAGGCAGAAAGCTAACAAAGATATTCAAAGACCTAAAGTTGACACTTGACCAAATGGACCTAATAGACATCTACAGAACTCTCCACCCCAAAACAACAGAATATAAATTCTTCTCATCTACACATGGCATACTCTAAAGTCAACCACACAATTAGTCATGAAACAATCCTCAGCAAATTTTTAAAAAACTAAAATTATAACAACTACATGCTCTCACCAACAAAAAAAGAAAACTTCAGTATTCTTAATGAACATAGACACAAAAATCCTCACCAAAATACTGCAAACTGACTTCAGCAGCACATCTAAAACCTAATCCACAATGATCAAGTAGGCTTTATCCCTGATATGCAAGGTTGGTTCAACATATTCAAATCAATAAATGTGATTCATAACATAAACAGAACTGAAAACAAATACCACGTAATTAATAGGTGCAGAAAAGCCTTTTGATAAAATTCAACATCTTCATGTTATAAAAGAAAAGACCCTCAAGAAACAAGGCATTGAAGGAACATACCTCAAAATAATAAGAACCATTTATGGTAAAGCCACAGCCAACATCATACCAAAAAGGCAAAAGCTGGAAGCATTTCCCATAAAAACTGAAAGAAGACAAGGATGCTCATTCTCACCACTTCTATGCCACATAGTACTAGACACCCTGGTTACAACAATCAAGCAAGAAAAGAAATAAAAGTCATCCAAATAGGAAGTGAAACTATCCCTGTTTGCAGACTATATTATTCTATACCTAGAAAACCCCATGATTTCTTCCCATAGCTCTTTGATCTAATTAACACCTTCAGCAAAGTTTCAGGATACAAACTCAATATACAAAAATTAGCAGCATTCCTATACACCAACGACATCCAAGCTGAAAGCCAAATCAAAAATTCAATCCCATTTATAATAGTCACAAAAAGAATAAACCGCCTAGGAATACAGCTAATGAGGGAGGTGAAAGATCTCTATGATGAAAATTACAAAACACTATTCAAAGAAATCAGAGATGATACAAATGGAAAGCATTTCATATTCATGGATAGGAGGGATCAACATTGTTAAAATGTTCATACTGTTCAAAGAAATTTACAGATTCAATGTTATTCCTATCAATTTACCAATGATATTTTTCATAGAATTAGAAAAAAGCTATTTTAAAATTCATATGGAACCAAAAATAAAGCCCAAATAGCTAAGGCAATCCTAAGCAAAAAGAACCAACCTGGAGACATCATGCTACCCAATTTCAAACTACACTAAAAGGGTACAGTAAACAAAAGAGTATGGTACTGGTAGAAAAACAGACACATAGACCAATGGAGAAGAATAGAGACCCCAGAAATAATGCCACAAACCTACAACCATCTGATCTTTGATGACATCAATGAAAACAAGCAATGGGGCAAAGACTTACTACTCAATAAATGGTGCTGTGATAACAGGCTAGCCATATACAGAGGATTAAAATTGGACCCCTTCCTCACACCATATATACAAAAATAAACACAAGATGAATTAAAGACTTAAATGTAATACCTAAAACTATAAAAACTCTGGAAGATAACCTAGGAAATACCATTCTGGACATAGGACCTGACGAATACTTCATGATGAAGGTGCCACAGGCAATTGCTACAAAAACAAAAATTGACAAACAGGACCTAATTAAACTAAAAGCTTCTGCACAACAAAATTAACTGCCAGAGTAAATAGACAACCTACAGAATAGGAAAAAATTTTGCAAACTATGCACCCATCAAAGGTCTAATAGCCAGAATCTATAAGGAACTTAATTTAACAAGCACAAAACAACTTCATTAAAAAATGGGCAAAGAACAGGAATGCTTTTCAGAAGATTTACACGCAGCCAACAAAGATATAAAAAGATGCTGAACATCACTGATCACTAGGGAAATGCAAAGCAAACCCAATATTAGATAGCATCTCACACTACTCAGAATGATTATTACTAAAAAGTCAAAAAATAACAGATGCTGGCAAAGTTGGTGAGAAAAAGAAATGCTTATACACTGCTGGTGGGAATGTAAATTAGTTCATCCATTGGGGAAAGCAGTTTGGTGATTTCTCAAGAATTCAAAACAGAATTACCATTTAACCCAGCAATGCCATCATTGTGTATATACCCAAAGGAATATAAATTATTCTACCATAAAGATACCTGCTCGCATATGTTTATTGCAGCACTGTTCACAATAAGCAAGACATGGAATCAACCTAAATGCTCATCAATGGTAGACTGGATTTTTAAAAATTGGTACATATACACCATGGAATACCATGCAGTCATAAAAATGTGATTATTTCCTTTGCAGCAATATGGATGTAGCTGGAGGCCATTATCCCAAATGAACTATCACAGGAACAGAAAGCCAAATACTGCACATTCTCACTTATAAGTGGGAACTAAACATTGAGTATGTACAGACACAAAAAATGAAGCAGACACCAAGGCCCACTTGAGGATGGAGGGTGGAAGGAGGGTGAGGACTGAAAAACTGCCTGTCAGGTTCTATGCTTATTCCCTGGGCAATGGAATAATCTGTACACTAAACCCCTGTGACATGTAATTTACCTATATAAAAAACCTGCACATGTTCTCCTAAATCTAAAATAAAAAAATTTTAAAATAAGATACAAATGGCCAATAAACATATGAAAAAAAACTCCACATCATCAATAATTAGAGAAATGCAAATTAAAACCACTATGAGATACCACCTTACTTTAGCCAGAATGGCCACTATAAAAAGTTGAAAAACAATAAATGTTGACATAGATGTGGTGCAAAGGGAATAATTATACACTGCTGGTGGGAATGTAAATTAGTATAACCTCTATGGAAAACAGTATGTAGATTTCTCAAAGAACTAAAAGTAGATCTACCATTTGATCCAGAAATCCCACTATTGACTATCCACCCAAAAGAAAAGAAATTACTATATCAAAAAAGACACCTGCACATGTATGTTTATCACAGCACGATTTACAATTGCAAAGACATGGCACTAACTTAAGTACCCATCAACTGATGAGTAGATAAAGAAAATATGGTATATATACACCCTGGAATACCACTCAGCCATAAAAAAGAATGAAATGATGTGTTTTGCAGTAACTTGAATGAAACTGGAGGCTATCATTCTAAGTGAAGTAACTCAGGAATGGAAATTCAAATACCATATGTTCTTGCTTATAAATGGGAACTAAGATATGGGTTCACAAAGGCATACAGAGGGGTATGATGGGCATTGGAAACTCAGGAGGGGGTAGGGTGGGGAAGTGAGGGATAAAGCACTACCTATTTGGTACAATGTAAATTAATCAAATGACAGCTGCACTAATACTTCAGACTTTAACACTATACAATTCATAAATGCAACCAAAACCACTTGTACCCCTAAAGCTATTGAATTTTTAAAAATTCTAGGTAATTTAATGTCCTATGTGCATAATTTATTCAATAACTTAGCAGTTCCTTGGTCTCTTAAAGTTCAGTGAGATTCTCCACATTCTGGTTAAGTCATCCCGTAGGAAGGCCTCAAAACCTGAACATTGAGTGCAGGGATAGTTAATCTGTAGAAGATGATCTCTAAAATTATCATTAAAGGAAAAGTAGCTAAGGCCTCGCCTAGCAGGTACTGGGAAAGGTGGGATGAGATGAGAGATGACAGTAAGTGAGGAAGAGGGAATTCTACTCAATGCAGACATCATGAATAATGGGAAGGAGATGAAAAAGAGATTGGTAATGGATTAACCATAAGATGTTTGGGGAGGCTGGGAGTGATAAGAGATGAAGATCAAAGGAGACAGAGTAGGGATCTGATCACATGTCATGCTAAGGAATTTTGATCTTATTTATGGACCACAAAGAGCTATTGAAAGGTGTTAAACAGAAAAAAAACTGCTTCTACGCTCAGAAGCCATTTCTGGCATCAAATGTACGGGATTTCCATGCCAAACAATTCTTCAATTCTCAGAGGAAACCAACTGGTTGTCCTGTAATTAATTAAATTCTGAAACTAACTACCAGGAGTTAACACAGACCTCACAGGCTAAGGGCTCAATCCTACAAAACTGCTGCCCACTTCCATTGCAAGTAGTGAGTTCCTAGGTGATATGGTTTAGCTCTGTGTCCCCACCCAAATCTCATCTTGAATTGTCCTCCCATAATTCCCACGTGTTGTGGGAGGGACCCAGTGGGAGATAATTGAATCATGGGGGGGCAGTTTCTTCCATACTGTTCTCATGGTAGTGTATAAGTCTCACAAGATCTGATGGTTTAATAAGCAGAAACCCATTTCACTTGATTCTCATTCTCTCTCTTCCCTGCTGAGATGTAAGATGTGCCTTTTGCCTTCTTCCATGATTGTGAGGCCTCCCCAGCCAAGTGGAACTGTGAGTTCAATTAAACGTTTTTCTTTTGTAAATTACCAAGTCTTGGGTATGCCTTTATCAGCAGTGTGAAAATGAACTAATACAGCAAATTTGTACCAGTAGAGTGGTGCACTGCTGAGAAGATACCCCAAAATGTGGAAGCAAATTTGGAACAGGCTAACAGGCAGAGGATGGAACAGTTTGGAGGGCTCAGAAGAAGACAGGAAAATGTGGTAAAGTTTGAAACTTCCTAGAGACTTGTTGAATGCTTTTGCTCAAAATGGTGATAGTGATATGAACAATAAAGTCCAGGCTGAGGTGGTCTCAAATGGAAATGAGGAACTTTTTGGGAACTGGAGCAAAGGTAATGTTATGTTTTAGCAAAGAGAACTGGCAGCATTTTGCTCCTGCCCTAGAGATTTGTGGAATTTTGAACTTGAGAGTGATGATTTAGTGTATCTAGCAGAAGAAATTTCTAAGCAACAACGCATTCAAGATGTAACTTGGGTGCTGTTAAAGGCATTCAGTTTTATAAGGGAAGCAGAGCATAAAAGTTCAGAAAATAGGCAGCCTGACAATGTGATAGAAAAAAAAAATCCCATTTTCTGAGAAGAAATTCAAGCTGGCCACAGAAATTTGCATAAGTAATGAGAAGCCCAATGTTAATCCCCAAGACCATGGGAAAATGTCTCCAGGGCATGTCAGAGGTCTTCACAGCAGCCCCTCCCACCATAGGCCTGGAGGCCTAGGAGGAAAAAGTGGATTTGTGGGCCGGGCCCAGGGTCTGAGTGCTGTGTGCAGCCAAGGGACTTGGTGCCCTGTGTCCCAGTCACTCCAGCCATGGCTGAAAGGAGCCAACATAGAGGTCAGGCTATGGCTTCAGAGGGTGGAAGCCTCAAGCCTTGGCAGCCTTCATGTGGTATTGAGCCTGAGAGTACACAGACATCAAGAATTGGGGTTTGGGAACCTCTGCCTAGATTTCAGAATATGTATGGAAACGCCTGGCTGTCCAGGCAGAAGTTTGCGGCATGGAGAACCTCTACTATGGCAGTGTGGAAGGGAAATGTGAGGTCTGAGCCCCCGCACAGAGTCTCTACTAGCGCACCACCTAGTGGGGCTGTGAGAAGAAGGCCACCATCCTCCAGACTCCAGAATGGTAGATTCACCAACAGCTTGCACTGTGAGCCTGGTAAAGCCCTAGACACTTAATGCCAGCTTGTGAAAGCAGCTGGGAGGGATGCTGTACCCTGCAAAGCCACAAGGGTGGAGCTGCTCAAGACCATGGGAACCCACCTCTTGCATCAGTGTGACCCAGATGCGAGACATGGTGTCAAAGGAGATCATTTTGGAGCTTTAAGATTTGACTGCCCTGCTAAATTCTGAACTTGCAGACGGCCAGTAGCTCCTTTGTTTTGGCCAATTTCTCCCTTTTAAAATGGCTGTATTTACCCAATGCCTGTACCCCCACTGTATCTAGGAAGTAACTAAGTTGCTCTTGATTTTATAAGCTCATAGGTGGAAGGGACTTGTCTTGTTTCAGATAAGACTTTGGACTGTGGACTTTTGAGTTAATGCTGAAATGAGTTAAAACTTTGGGGAACTGTTGGGAAGCCATGATTGGTTTTGAGATGTGAGGACATGAGATTTGGCAGAGGCCAGGGGCAGAATAATATGCTTTGGCTCTGTGTCCCCACTCAAATCTCAAATTGTATTCCCATCATTCCCATGTATTGTGGGAAGGACCTGGTGGGAGATAATTGAATCATGGGAGTGGTTTCTCCCATACTGTTCTCAGGGTAGTGAATAAGTCTCACGAGATCTGATGGTTTGATAAGGGGAAACCTGTTTTACATGATTCTCATTCTCTCTCTTGCCCACTTTGATGTAAGTCATGCCTTTTGCCTTCCACCATGATTGTGAGGCCTCCCCAGCCACGGGGAACTATGAGTCAAATTAAAACTCTTTCTTTTGTGAATTACCCAGTCCCGGCTATGTCTTTATTGCAGCATGAAAATGAATACACCAGGTTACCTACATTTCGTCTGACTTGGACAAAATTCAAAGCTTCCCACAAGCTTATTGAGCTCAGGCTCAATAATTTGTCATAAAGCCTCATGGAACACAGGGAAACACTTTACTATTACCAGTTTATTATAAAGGATATTATAAAAATACAAATGAACAGCATTTAATCTATAAATTGCTTTGGGCAGTATAACCATTTTCACAATATTGATTGTTCCTGTCTATGAGCGTGGAATGTTTCTCCATCTGTTTGTGTCCTCTCTGATTTCCTTAACTAGCATTGACATTCTTCATAGAACTAGAAAAAACTATTTTAAAATCTATATGGAACCAAAAAAGAGCTCATATGGCCAGGAACAATCCTAAGCAAAAAGAACAAAGCTGGAGGCTTCACACTACCCAACTACAAACTATACTACAAGGCTACAGTAACCAAAACAGCATAGTACTGGTACATGGTACTGGTACATGACACATGGACCAGTGGAACAGAATAGAGAACTCAGAAATAAAACCACACGTCTACAACCATCTGATCTTTGACAAACCTGACAAAACAAACAATGGGGAAAGGTTTCTCTATTTAACAAATGGTGCTGGGAGAACTGACTAATCGTATGCAGAAGTTGAAACTGGACCCCTTCCTTACACCTTATACAAAATTAACTCAAGATTGATTACAGATTTAAATGTAAAACCCCAAACTATAAAAACCATAGAAGAAAATCTAGGCAACACCATTCAGGACATAGGCATGCGCAAAGACTTTATGTTGAAATTGCCAAAAGCAATTGCAACAAAAGCAAAAATTGACAAATGGGATCTAACTAAACTAAAGAGCTTCTGCACAGCAAAAGAAACTATCATCAGGGGGAACAGACAACCTACAGAATTGGAGAAAAATTTTACACTCTATTCACCTGAAAAGGGTCTAATATCCAGAATCTACAAGGAACTTAAGCAAATTTATGAGAATAAAACAACCCCATTAAAAAGTGGGCAAAGGATACGAACAGGCACTTCTCAAAAGAAGACATGCATGTGGCCAACCATATGAAGAAAAAGCTCAACATCACTGAGAGAAATGCAAATCAAAACCACAATGAGACACCATCTCATGCCAGTCAGAATGGCAATTATTAAAATGTTAAGAAATAGATGCTGACAAGGTTGTAGAGAAATTGAAATGCTTTTATACTGTTGGTGGTAAGCTAAATTAGTTCAACCATTGTGGAAGATGGTGTGGTGATTCCTCAAAGATTTAGAACCAGAAATACCATTTGACCCAGCAATCTTATTACTGGGTATATACCCAAAGGAATCATTCTATTATAAAGATATATGCACACGTATGTTCATTGCAGCACTATTCACAACAAAGACATGGAATCAACCCAAATGCCCATCAATGATAGACTGGATAAAGAAAATGTGGTGCATACACAACCATGTAATACTGTGCAGCCATAAAAAGGAATGAGATCATGTGTCTTGCAAGGAACTGGATAAAGCTGGAAGCCATTATCCTCAGCAAACTAATGCAGGAACAGAAAACCAAACACCACATGTTCTTACTTATAAGTGGAAGCTAAACAGTGAGAACACATGGACATAGGGAGGGGAACACCACAAACTGGGGCCTGTTGGGGGAGGGCAGGAAGGGTGAGAACATCAGGAAAAATAGCTAATGCAAGCTGGACTTGGTACCTAGGTGATGGGTTGACAAGTGCAGCAAACCACCATGGCACATATTTACCTATGTAACAAACCTGTATATCCTGCACATGTACCCCAGAACATAAGATACACAAATGAACAATCAGATGAAGAGGTACCTAGGGCGAGGTCTGAAAGAGTCTCTAGCACAGGAGCTTCTCTTCCCATGGAGTTGGAGTGCCTTCCCTGCAGAGAGATGCATTTGCTAACCCAGAAGCTCTCTGAATTTCATTGTTTAGGATTTTTTATGGAGGCTCTATGTCAGCATGATTGAATAAATCATCGGCCATTACTGACTGAACTCAAGCTCCAGCCCCTCCCTCCTTCCAAAAAGTCAGGGGATGAGGTGGAAAGTTCCAACCTTCTAAACACATGGTTGGCTCCTCTGGAAGCTTTCTAGGACACATCCCCCAGCCACACCCCAACCAAGAGTGATCACATTAGCATGAGCTCAGGTATGACTGAAAGGGGCTTATGAAAAACAAATAATGCTCCTTTTACCCCTATAACTTAAGAAGATACAAGTGTTTCAGAAACTGTGTGCCAGGAGACCACATATGTTTTTCTTATTATGTCACAGGTGTTAAGCAGAAAAATTAAATGACCAGATATTCTGGGTGGTCATACACAATCTGAATGAGAATATTCACGTTTTTCATTGTGTCCTTTCTGATTTCCTTAACTAGCATTGACATTAGTCTTGGAAAATGATGAGCCTTAATAGTTTTGAATATCTTCTTCTCCCTAGTCTCTTTCTTCTCTAGTTCTTAGGTTTCTAGTAGACATATTTCTGTGTCTTAATTTCTTTTTTATATTTTCCATCTCCATATTTCTGTGGTGAATTTTGAGTGATTTCCTCAAATATATCTTCAAATTTACTATTTTTTCTTTGACTATATCCAGTCTACCGTTTAACCTATCACTGAGTTTGGTATCACTGATTTTTCATTTCTAGAAATACTGTTTGGCTACTTTTACTTCTCCTTGTTTACTTTCATAAGCTTATTGTTATATGAACTCTATTATCTAATAACATAAACGTATTCATTGTGATTTCTCTGCATTAGTCAATTCCTAGGGTATAATTTTTTCCTCTTATTTCCTGATTCTTTTTCATGGTATTAAATTTTCTTATGTTCTAGGTGAGGCTTTTTGTCTCTGAGCCCCATTTTCAAAATAAAATATCTCTGTGTATGCCAAGCACAGACATGGTCCTGCCATAAGTAATTTAGACTTCAATATAGGGTGATATGTTTGTAACTTTCACTAGAGGTCTTTAGAGATGCCATTTTTATTTTATTATTTTATCTTTTTGTTTCTTAAGTATAAGGATTGTAAAAATTTAAGGCCCAAACCCACATAGTTTTGAGATTTAGAGGCTCCAATATATCACAACTGATGTCTTACAACTCATATTGGAAACAGATGGCCTACTTTAATGTGTTAACCTTAAGAGGGTATGATGGTTTGAATGTATGTATTCCTCTAAAACTCTTATGCTGGAACTTAAACATCCAGGTGATGGTATTAAAAGGTGGGGCCTTTGAGAGGTCATTATATAATGAAGGCTACATCCTCATGAATAAGATTAATGCTCTCAATAAAAGAGGCTTCAGAGAGCTGCCTGGCCCTTCTGTCTCTTCATCCATGTGAGAACACAGCATTCATCCCCTTTTGCCACTTCTGCCTTCCACTATGTGAAGACACACATTTGCCCCTTCTGCCCTGTGAGGATGCAGCATTAACACAACATCTCAGAAGCAGAGAATAGCCCTCATCAGACACCAAATCAACTGGTGCATTGATTTTGGACTTTCTAGCCTCTATAATTTTAAGGAATAAACTTCTGTTCTTAAAATCACCTGGTCTCAGGTATTTTGTTATAGCAGCAGGAACAGGCAAAGATCAAGAGCCATACTTTTTTGGCTCCTAGGGGACTAGTGCTAGCAATGTTATCTCTTTTGTCACCCCATTCTCCTATATCCTCCACTTTTCTACCAAAATTTTCATTTTTGCATCAGTGCAGTCCCCCAGTTAAAAAAAAAAATCTGGGCTCATAGATAAGAAAGCTTAGGTTTAATGTGTCCATATATTTGTGTTATGTATCAAAAATGTGTGTGTGTGTGTGTGTGTGTGTGTATTTCTAACTGTAATTCTCCTTAAATATCATTATTCTGGCTGCTTTTAAAAAATTCCTCATTGAGGCCGGGCACAGGGGCTCACACCTGTAATCCCGGCACTTTGGGAGGCCGAGGCGGCTGGATCACGAGGTCAGGAGATCGAGACCATCCTGGCTAACACAGTGAAGCCCCACCTCTACTAAAAATACAAAAAATTAGCCAGGGATGGTGGCGGGCACCTGTAGTCCCAGCTACTCCGGAGGCTGAGGCAGGAGAATGGTGTGAGCCCGGGAGGTGGAGCTTGCAGTGAGCCGAGATTGTGCCACTGCACTCTAGCCTGGGCGACAGAGCAAGACTCTGTCTCAAAAAAAAAAATTGCTCGTTGGGTTTAATTTTTCAAAATAACCATATAGCCCTAAAGTTTTCTACAAGATTCAATAAATATTTATTGAATCTTGAATATTTTGCCAAGAGATATAATTAAGGACAGTGATTATAATTTATATAATTTACATGTTAATTTTAAAACTATTACATTAGAATATTTTTCAAAGTAGCCTGCCTCAAAGAAAAGAAAAATCTCATTCACTTAAGATTTCATCAAGTTAAAATTTCAAAAGTGATCCTCATTGTGCTGTTTTGTCCAATTTCCTCATCAGGAAAACCCAGTCTGTTGCTTGAAGTTGGACTAATTTCCACCAGAGGTTTCCTGATAGTAATATTGACGGATTTCTCCTGATAAAGAGGCCTCACTAGAACTTAAGAATCCCTCAGCATAAATATTCTATGACCACTCTGCATATGTTAGGTACCATCTATCTCAAAAGATGTCTTTAGAAACCTAGAAATCAATCAAGAAAGAGCACAGAAGCCTTATAAGTATGTCTCTCCAGAGCCATTATAACAGATAGACTTAAAATATCCAAGGAAAACCATAGTTCAGAATCTCATTGAAATTTTATACAATAATATTTTTACCACCCAAAACTGTCCAATAAATCTTTCCCTAAAGCTTAGCTTGAATACTCATCTACCTGGGTATCACTAAAAATTTATTCCTGCTTCCTTCACATATTTTACACCTGGTCCATCTAATATCGTATATAAGAAGATTAAAGACATAATTTTTGAACAACCGATCACCATTATTTGCTATTAGGCAAATTTCTAACAACAGAAAAACACTTTTTTTATAGTGATCATAAATCTCTTAGTAAGGATAAGCTTTTTTTTTAACAGAATACAAACTAGTAAATATTGGGAAAATGATACAGTTAGAAAATCACTATCTTACAACAGTCAGTGAGAAAACTGAACCAGGCAAGTGTTGCATCATCAATGCATTATAAAACTATTAGGTAAATATATATATAGGATATTCACATGGTACAAAAGCATCATTCCACAGATAACTTGCTAATTACAAAGAAGAAAATCTACCCCCAAAGGAGTAATCTGGAGATCACTACCTTCACCAACTGGTTAATCATTGCATCACTAATAATTAGGGGGACCACGTGATAGGTGTCTTCTGATGTAGTACAAAAGGAAAAACACAATTGTGCCTTTAGAGTATTCTCATTGAAAAGATTTAAACTGCATTGAATTAAGCCTTAGACTTAATTTTCAATATATAGAAAGTACAGAGAATAGAAGAACCCCATGAGGAAATAATACACAAATTCAGAAGGTGGTATTCCAATGTCACTGGGGGAATAAAAATTTAGATGACTGTTCTAGATTAAAAGAGACAAAGGCAGCATAACCAAATGCATATGTGAACTTCAATCAGAAACTTGACTAATTAGAGAAAGCAGCTAAAAAATATACATTGTAGATAATTAAGAAAATTGGAATATGGTCTAAGGACTAGATGATTTAGGAGATTTGCAATAATTTTGTGTGATAATGATATTGTAGTTACAAGGATAATATCATAAATAGAAAATGCATGCTAAAGTACTTAGGCATAAAGTATCATGATTTCTATAGCTTATTTACAAACAGCCCAGCCTCTTCCCTCCAAAACAAGGTAGGCAAATAGAAAAGACAAACATAATAAAACATTAGTAATTATTGACTACAGATGGTGAAGACATGTGTTATTAAGTTGGTGCAAGTGTAATTGCCATTTTTGCCATTAAATGGCAAAATTACTTTTGCACCAACCTAATATTATATTCATCAGGGTTGGATCAGAGCTATGCACCCACCATGTGTGATGTAGAATAAGGGATCCAGAGGTTCAAACTTTGCCCTTGTTGGACCTGAGGGAGCAGTTTATGTGCACTGCTGCGGCTTCCTCTAGTATTAAGACTGAAGTTGTTATGCATCAGCCAGACTGGCAGTTGAGAAGAAAAGCTGGTTATGAACAAGAATAAGAGCAAACTGGAAGCTATGAGGATGAACTAGTAGTCCATCTGTCTCTTAGCATCTTCAGGCTCATTACCATGGCTGACCTGCAGGAAACTTGCTGAATTCACCTCAGAGCTGTATACATACTCGCCCAGAGATGGAGAAGACAAAACAGGAAAGAAAGCCAGCTGGATGGGGGAAGAGGCAGGTCCAGGAGCTGCCTTTCCCACAAAGCAAGCTTTCCAATTCAGTAACAACCTGTGCCTAGCATCTTGTGGAAACTTTAGTGCACAAAAATTAGAGTTTGCGCTTCATATCTGCTTTCCAAAAATCATGTACAAATGTCTTTTCTGGTCAGGAATAACCAGAAGTCATATAGAGACAGGGATTCTGAGAAGTTGGCACATTATAAGTCACCAAAATTTTTGTTCTGTAGCTATAAAAATTTTCAAAACAAAAATTGAAAAATCTCTTAATCTTTACCATGCAGTAGAAATCTTCTTCAGCTATTCTAATGTTTGCAACCTAAATATAAAAATTAGGCTTTTTCACATTTTTATCGTCATGGTATTGATAAATTGCAAAGGATAAGAAAAAAAGTCATCTGACAACTGAAATTCCAATCTAATTATTTGAAGCTCTGGTTGCCTTTTTTCTACCATAAATAAAAGCTTAAATATAAACTTTCATAGAAATTAGTTGAAATAAATTCAAGCCTACCTGCCAAAGCAAATAGTTCAACAAGAACCTTTCTTCTCCCTGATAATATAAGCTAGAAATTGTGTATAATGTATGTAGTTCTGTCATTTTTAGAAAGCAGGACTTAACATCACTTTTGCAGAATAGTGAGTTTGTCTAAACTTCTCCAAAGTTTAAGTGATCAGACCTAAATGATTTCATAAACTGAATTAAATGATTAAAGTCTCCAAATAAGTAATGAAAATAACACCGTTTGCTTGAAAATTAGAAGAATTGTGAGGAGTGCTCAATCTTAGGTCCATATTAGAATCCCTAGAGGAAGCCCGGGCCCTACCTCACATGATCACCTGAACCACAGCCTCAGGAAGGCTGAGTCCTTTCATCTGGCATGAGTTGCTAGGAAGTTCACTGGCTATTGTAATGTCCACAGAGGGAAGAACCCCTGGAAACCACAATAGGGAAGTGATTTGCTAACGCCCAAGAAGAAAAGTACTACAATTAGGAGTAATAACATGTGTAGTTGGATATCAAAGAAATCAATTCTAAATGGCTTAGCGAAGAATCTATGGAGGAGAGATAATTTAATTTGGACATTGAAAAACAGGTATAAATTCATCAGATGGATTATAAAAGAGACAAACTTTCCTGGAAATAAGAGCCTAAACAAAGGACTGCGGGTAGGAAAATGTAGGAGAGATTAGAGAAAAAGCAACGTATTAGGTTTCTCTAGAGAAACAGAATGAACAAGTTTTTTATAGATATATAGAAAGATATTTATTGTGAGTGATTACTTCTCAAATTATGTAAGGCAATAAGTCCCAGCATCTGCTGTGAGCAAGCTGAAGAACCAAGAAAGCCAGTAATCTAGTTCCAGCCTAAGCCGAAAGGCCTGAGGACCATCAGAGCCAATGGTATATGTCTTAGTCCAAATCTGAAGTCTCAAGAAGCAGGATAAGTGATGTTCAAGGGCAAGAGAAGATGGATGTCCCAGCTCATGTAAAGAAAACAAATTTCTTCTTCCTCCACCGTTTTATTCAATTTGGGTCCTCAACAGTTTGGATGATGTCCACACATATTGGTGATGGCTAGCTTCTTTCCCAAGTCTACTAACTCAGATGCTCATCTCTTCTGGAAACACCTTCACATACACATCCAGAAATGATTTGCCAGCTATCTGGTCATTCATTAACCCAATCAAGTTGACACGTAATTAAGTCAAGGAATCCTATTTTCAGATGAATGAGGAACACGGCAAAATCATAAGGAACCTTGGAACATTCTATTTGGATAGACAGTTTATCTTTACCAGAAGGCAATATTTAAAGTCAAGAGGAGTATCTAAGATAAAAGCAGAAATTTACTAGAGAAGTAAGCAGAGCTTCTTCATTCTAAGGATAGGGTGAACAGGTTTCGTAACTGAGTTATGGGGTTGGGCACAGTGGCTCATGCCTGTAACCCCAGCGCTTTGAGAGGTCAAGGCAGCAGGATTGCTAGAGCCTAGGAGTTCAAGTTCAACCTGGGAAACATGGCAAGAGCCCATCTCTACAAAAAAAATTTTTTTTTAAATAGCCAGGCATGGTGGCAGCTGCTTGTGGTCCCAGCTACTCTGGAGGTTGAGGCAGGAGGATCACTTGAGACGGGAAAGTCAGGATCACTTGAGACTGATAGGTTGAGACTGCAATGAGCCATGTTCACAACACTGCACTCCAGCCTGGGTGAGAGAGCAAGTACTTGTCTCAAAAAGAAAATGAGTTATAAGTTATGTCTATATTCCCAAGGATAGACTGACACAGCTGGCCCATAGGCTGGTTGTCTTATTCATAAGAAGCCATACATGTATA
Source organism: Pan troglodytes (assembly GCF_028858775.2). NCBI lineage: Eukaryota > Metazoa > Chordata > Mammalia > Primates > Hominidae > Pan > Pan troglodytes. The sequence continues at coordinate 116,131,240 of NC_072403.2, forward strand.
TCCCAGTGCCAGTAGACATAGTATCATTTTGTAGATGTTCCACCACATGAGAAAGGTTAAAAAGCACTGATTTGCCCTACACAGCCATCTTGTCTGATCTACAGAGTCAACTGCCTGCCCTTGAAGTTCCTGTTCCCTATTAAGCCTAATATTTAAATAGAAAAATAAAAATGAAAATGCTAATAAAATATACAAAGAGAAAAATATAGTAAAATATAAAAGGAGATAAAAATGTACCTTAACAAAATAAACAGTGATTTTTTTAATCATGTTTTTATTTTTCAAATAAGTAACACATGACAAAAAAAAGGATAGAAAATAATAAATGTTGAAGAGAACTTCTCCAATCAAATCTCCTCTTCTTTAATCACTCAATTACTTTTTCTGAAGAAACCACAGTCACTGATTTTTTTTTATTTTATTGTTCCCAAGATATGCTGTATATAAGCTGTGCAGAAAAGAGTTCACATGGCAGGCCTGAGACTACTATACTTAGAAAGACCAACTTGCAAGGTAGGTTATCAGCTAGGGTTTGAAAACTTGGATTTTAGGTACATTGCCACCATACCCTCACTAATAAGAGCAGCTTACTGTGCCTAGACTGTGCCAGCAATGTGATTTCTGCTGAATGGACTCCTTCTAGGAGTCTAGCATGACACATGCTAGACAGAGGGTGCCTAAGTTAACAGCCGCCATAAAACCCCTGAGCACTGAGTCTCTAATGAGCTTCTCTAGTTTATAACTCTTCATAAGTGTTATCACAATTTGAAGCTGGAAGAAGTAGTACATCTTGCATAATCCCAAAGAGACAAGACTCTGGAAGCCTGTGCCTGGTTTCCTCCATACCTTGTCCTATGTGCCTTTTCCTTGTCCTTAATTTGCTTTGTATCTTTTCTTGCAATCAATCATAGCCATGGATATGACCACATGCTGGGTCGCGTGAGTCTTTGTAGCAAATTACTGAAGTTAGAATGGCTGGTAGAACTCCCCAATACACAAGAATATGCGTGCCGTGTTTTTACACAATGGTAGCATACTCTATACAATTTTCTGAATCTTAATTTTTTAGGTAGTATGTTTTGGACATTTTTCTTATTGGTACCTATAGGCCCACATCATCCATCTTAGCAGCTAAGTAGTATTTTATTATAATGAATATACCATAACTTATTCAGTTAGTCCTTTATTTATGGACTTTGGGGTACATCCATTTCTTCACTATTACAAAAACTCTTCAGTGAGTATCTCTGTAAAGGGTTTACTTCTCCTTTGTGTGAGTAGGTCCATCTGTTTGGAAAACACACACGCACACACACACAGACACACACACACACACAAAGAGTAGCATTACCAAGTCAAAGGTGATGTATTTTTTTATTTTGATATCTATTGACAATTTTACCTCTACCATTTAACAAAAATGTCTGTTTCCCTTAGAAATTGCCAACAACATGGTTTACTAAAAAATATTGATCTTCGCTAATCTTAAAAGTGAAAAAATGATGTCGCAATTTCAAGAGACACTAATTAATGAGGCTGAGTATCTTTTTATACACAAAAGAAACATTTATGTATTTTTTTCCGTTAACTTTCTTATGTTTGGCTCATTTTTCTATTATACATTTTAAATTTTTCTCACTGATTCGGATGAGTTTTTTATACATTAAGAAACTTAGCACCTTTTATGTGATGTGAGTTGCAAATATTTTCCCCAGATGGTTGTTCATCCAGTGTCTTTGTTTATGGTAAATTTTAAAGCAGAAATATTTTATGGTTATGTAAATTTTTGTGGCTTGGATTTGTGTCAAAATAGGGGATTTCTTTAGGCAATAGTCCTTAAACAATATAAATAAAGCATTTATGTTCTAGACTTTCTGCCTGAAATATTAAAGTCTCAAAGCAAAAAAACACTGAAATGCACAAACATATATTTAATAGAGAAAAATAAAATATCTTAAATTCTGTTTCAAATACAGATGAATTGGCAGCTTTACCTCACATCTGTTTCATGCATTCCTGATCTACCATTAAGAACATTAAGATCCCAAATGACACTTTCTAAGGACACCATATTTCAATTGCTTTGGCACTAGTACAGAAATAAATCTTAATTTCAGTCTCTAGTTGACATTTCAGCTGGCTATTATAAATTACTTGAATTCTTTTACAAGTGAATTTGATTTAAAAGCCTCTTAAAAGAAGCTGATGGACAGGATATGACAGTGGCCAACTTCTAGATTCACTCCAAATTTTAGGCATGCATCTGAAATCTCTCAATATTCATTTGTTGTGCCTTACAGGAATTACATTTAAGGATAAGAAAACTAAGTGCATATGCCATCTATTTATGTAATATATAATTTGTCTTCAGAGATTCCAAGTTAAAACACAAAGAAAAAGTAACTTTGTTCTAATAAATTGACCATTCCCCTCCTCCTAGTTACTTCCTACTTTCCTTTATTCTTCTACCTCTTTTTCCTCCTCCTCTCCTCACTCTTTTTCATCCTCCACCTATCCATTCATTCCTTCCTTGCTGGTATTTAGTCAGCCATAACTTAGATAAGAGATAACCCAAATACTGGGTTTATGTTGAGATCTGTGCTAAGTCATTTACATACATACCACGTGAAGTGTGTTGTATTTATAACCTCATTTTACCAACAAGAAAACTGATGATCAAACTCCCAAAAAAGGGAGGACTGAGATGAAATTCAGCTGTGTCTAACTCTGGCCTATATGCCTAACTACTGCTATGCTTCCTGGTGTATTCAAGTGTAATTGTCAAGCAATAGTTTACCTGTTTATTTGTTTTACTCAGGTATTTACATCTTGCTTCTTTCCTCATTACATACAAGCAGAAACAAAATAACCTACAAATTCATAAAAATCCAAAGGGGGACATTATCAATATTACTCACAAATACTATGCCTCATGGGAAATGAACCCCCAATTTATTCTGCGTTCCTCACATAACAGTCACAAGTTTGTGAAATAATTTGGTCATAGTCAAATAATTTCCTATCTCCTTTACCATTAAAATATAATCTCCTGTCTAGCATAGACAGGATCAGGTCCTCATTAGAGGCATCGTAAAGTTGGGCTAGCTGGCACAAATTCCCAAGTGTGAGCACTCCTGCTTATAACACCAGCCTGACTATTTTAAAATGTTTTCTCACTCTCCTGTGTAGCTTTTTATTTTCCCTTCTTCACTTAGCAAAAACCCATCTTCCTGATCCTAACTTTTCTTCCCTCTAACCTTATTATAAATTGCTTTTCCTTTGGTCTCTAACCTTGATAAATTAACTAATGCACTGGCTTTGACTAATGGGTTTCACAACAGCCCTTCTCCACTTTCCTAACTTTACTTTGTCTAACTTTTTTGGTGAAAATTTCTAACTATATTTAATTTTTTTAACCTAATAAAGTGTGAATCCTAGGTTCCTAAGGAAAGGGTGTTAAGTAGTTCCCCTTATACCCAGGGCTTATAGAGGAAAGAAAATAACTTATGTTGATTCCTATCACATGCTAGGCATTTTATATACATTATTGCAAATCCCATTAAGATAAAGACCTAAAACTGAAACTACGACACTTTAAGTAGTATATCCATTGCTACACAGCTAAAATGTAGCTGAGCTAGGATTTGAAACTAGATAATGCTCGAAGTCCTTTTTTTTGCTCTGCTCCCCAGGCACATTGCTGCTTTTGTGGAATTCCAAGTACTGAAATCTTGTTTGACTCAGAACTGTGAGCCGTTTGGTCATTTGTTTGTATTAATTCTTATATTCTAAAAAGATTTAAATACTTCATGTTTTCCTCCTTTTTTTTTCTTTTTTAATCTCTGAACATAGTAGATATTAGGCAATTTGATAAACATGTTGAACATTGTCTTTCTGATTTATACAGGGCTTTCTTACGTCTCAGACTAGTGTCTCAGACTATATTATTGTAGGAAGTTTTTTGGCTCATCATGTAAAATGTATATAGACATATTAGAATCTCCATTACATCTTTATTTCTCTTAAGTATAAGCATGTACAATACATTTGTTCAAGAGTCACATTAACAGTTATCAAGAAGTATCTCATTCATTATTTCTAGCTTGGCAGTGTTATAATCTAAGACTTTACATTTTATAATTTACCCACATAGTTTTATCAAACAAGAAGCAATGTTGGAATTCCATACAAAGGGGAATTCTTGAATTTAAAGCTCCACCAATAAAAAGATGATAATTGAAATTTGTGATTACAATTATCCTAACACCATTTATTCTAAAAACAAATGTATATTTAATAAAATTTTTAAAATTGATCATATTAGAAGTTTGTTGTTCTTAAAATTAAAAATTCTTAATATGCAGATAAAATGATTCACGATCGACCCCAAAATTTCAAAAGGTTATCATATAAATTCTGGTTAATAAAATTAATATGCTTAGTGCTAATAACCACACCATCTAATACAATTAAAATTGCCCTTCAGAAATCATTATGATTACTGATTCAACATGAAAAGAAATTTATTTTTTTTAGAAGTTGCTGCCAACCTCCTCCATAATATTTGGCAAGTGTTTAAGTCATTACAGTAACCTCTACCATGAACAACACAATTTTCATTCAAATGAATGCAGCCTTCGTTGTTTTCTCTCTTTAACTCAAATTACTATCTTTTTATATCAGTACGTATTTTGGGCTTGGTCTTTTCCTCTAATAGCCGCAGCAATGCAAAACAACAACAGAATCTTCAAACAAGTACCCTAAAGTGCCCTAAATTCATCTTCATACATTTCATTATTTTTATTTTGACTGACTTATCTATAAAATGAATCCTTGGCTTATGTGATTTCCAAAATCCTTTTTTTTCCCCCACCCTTTTTGAAATGGAGTTTTGTTCTTGTCACCCAGGTTGGAGTGCACTGCCGCGATCTCGGCTCACTGCAACCTCCACCACCTGAGGTCAGGCAATTCTCCTGCCTCAGCCTCTGGAGTAGCTGGGATTACAGGTGCCCACCACCACACTTGGCTAATTTTTGAATTTTTAGTAGAGACGGGATTTCACCATGTTGGCCAGGCTGGTCTCAAACTCCTGACCTCAGGTGATCCACCCACCTCGGCCTCCCAAAGTGCTGGGATTACAGGTGAAAGCCACAGCACCCAGTCCAAAATCCTTCTAACTTGAACATTCCCTGTGCCTCAAATTGATGAGAAACAGCATACTGCCCAAGCATAGAAAACAATTTTCAAACTCAAATGCATATTCCAAGACTTTAAGCCTAACAGTTATTGCCGTAAAAACTTTGCCCAGGATTTTACATCTTATTACTTGAGTAAGGGCACTTCAATTCCAAAATTTAACATTACTGGGCAAATGCCTCTCTTATACATATATAATTATGTACAGAAAGGTAGGGTATAAATGTTGCACTATAGTCCCACCAAGAGTTAACATTTAAGAAAACTTAAAAGCAGTTGTTGAAGTTTGCCGTATACCCATCACACATCTGCCTTTCAATCTTTCTTGACAGCTACTTTTCCTTCCTCTTACCTCAAATCTTACACTGAAGTAATATGTCATTTATCCCAAGAAAAAATTCCTACGGGTGTTTCACTAGAATTTCAGTCAGCGTTTACAGCTCACTCCTTTTGTTTACTACATTCTTTAATGTATTCCTTGGCAGATGGTAAAAACAAAGTAATTAAGGAATACAGCTTTATTACTGATTATGGATTTGATATTTATGACCAGAAGGTAATTTATAATCTCTGATTCTAAATGACATTATCCAAAGCAAATGTTTTATTTACACATTTATTTACACATTCAAAGGCATAGTAACAAGATACGAAGGCGCACTGAATGAAAAAGATAGACTTGTAAAATGTTGACATTTGTCCCTAATTTTTCATATTTCTAAGTTCTTAGTTAAAAAGTTTAAAGCCGTGAGACTTTTCAAAATCTCTTTGTTTCAAGAGGCTTTCGAGGCAATTGAAAGAGAAGGAAAAGATGGTGAATAATGGAGCTGCTACATGACAAGACAGTAGGAGAAAAATACTCAGAAAAAAATTAAAAAGTAAATACAAAATTTGGCTGGAAAAGCCCCCATGAGATCCAGAGGGCTTTTTTTTTTGTTTTTTGTTGTTTTTAAGAGGATCAGGAAAACAAATTTTACCTATTTGAATTTTTACAATTTCAGATTTTATTTTAGATTCAGAGGGTACATGTGCAGGTAGGTTACATAGATATATTGCATGATGCTGAGGTTTGGGGTATGAATGATCCCATCACCCAGGTAGTCAGCATAGTATCCAATATGTAGTTTTGCAGCCCTTACTCCACTCCCTCTCTCCTCCCCCTAATAGTCCCCAAGGTCTGTTGTTCCCATATTTATGTCCACGAGTAGTCAATGCTTAGCTCCCACTTATAAGTGAGGACATGCAATATTCAGTTTTCTGTTCCTGCATTTATTTGCTTAGGATAATGGCCTCCAGTTGCATCCATGTCTCTGTGAAGGACATAATTTCATTCTTTTTTAATGGCTGTATCATATTCCATGGTGTATATGTTCCACATTTTTTTTCCAGTTCACCAGTGATGGTCACCTAGTTTGATTTCATGACTTTGCTATTGTGATACTGCTCCAACAAACATAGAATACACATGTCTTTCTGCTAGGACAATTTATTTTCCTTTGGGTATATACCCAGTAATGGGATTGCTTGGTCGGATGGTAATTCTGTTTTCAGTTCTTTGAGAAATCTCCAAACTGCTTTTCACAGTGGCTGAAATAATTTATATTCCCACCAACAGTATATAAATGTTCCCTTCTCTGCAGCCTTGCCAGCATCTGTTATTTTTTGACATTTTAATAACAGTCATTCTGACTGGTATGAGATGTTATCTCGTTGTGGTTTTGATTTGCATTTCTCTGACGATTAGTGATGTGGAGAATTTTTTCATGTTTCTTGGCTGCCTTTATGTCTTCTTTTGAGAACAGTCCGTTCCTGTGCTTTGCTCATATTTTAATGGTGTTGTTTTCTGTTTGTTGAATTGTGTAAGTTCCTTATGGATTCTAAATGTTAGACCTTTGTCTGATGCATAGTTTGCAAATATTTTCTCCCATTCTGTAGGTTGCCTGTTTACTCTGATAGTTTCTTTTCTGTAAAGAAGGTCATAAGAACTAGCCAAACTAAACTCCACACATTGAAGATATGGCTGGCTTTGTTTATAAGGAAGGCTACAGGTAGGTTATAATAAGGTAAATCCATAATATTAGCATGGTTATTGGGAAATTTCCAGTAAAAGTTTATAACAGTCATATCAAAATTGAAAGAAACAGTTAGTGGAGTCTTATAATACTTGGGTGCAAGTCTGTTTCTTCCAATGGGTCATGTTATTACAAAAAATGTTTTTATGAAGACAAGAATGCCATTCAGAGGCTCCCAATGATAACAATGAGAAGAACTGGGGAACTGAAGCTGCTAGAAGGAATAGTGAATTCATTTCTCACTTCAGGGCATGTACTACTAAACGGAATGGCAGACAGAATCACCCATCTTCTTATTTTCTTTTCCTTAGGGGATTTTATTTTCCTTTTTAAAAAAATTCATTGCTTTGTTGCTTGTCTTGTTTTCCCCAAATGCTTACATATGAATTTTTGTCAGTATAATACAAAATAATGAGTTCACTCTATGATGGTTGCTTATTGTCTTAGATGAATTAAATGACATTATGAAAAACAAAATAATACAAAGGATTGGAAACCATCATTCTCAGGAAACTATCACAAGGACAGAAAACCAAACACCACATGTTCTCACTCATAGGTGGGAACTGAACAATGAGATCACTTGGACACAGGGCAGGGAACATCACACACCGGGGCCTGTCAGGGGGTGGAGGGCTGAGGGAGGGATAGCATTTGGAGAAATACCTAATGTAAATGACGAGTTGATGGGTGCAGCAAACCAACATGGTACATGTATACCTATGTACCAAACCTGCACGTTGTGCACATGTACCTTAGAACTTAAAGTATAATAATAATAAAAAGAAACCAAAAAATAATAACAAAAATTTAAAAATAGAAAGGATTTATGCAGGAAAATTCTTTTTTTCTGGATACTGTGTAGAAAAGAATAAGCTGAGGGTGAAGTAACCTTGAAAGGTATCATATCCTTTTTCCACTAAGGCAGATATTTATTTGTACAAGCATCACACAGCAAAAGTTAGAGGGGATCTCGGAGATGGGTTTCCATAGGCACTCAGACATGCTGATAGTCTACAACACCAAGATTTTCCTTCATCATGAAAAGAGATATCTTTTATTCCCTCTTAACTCTACTAGAGAAAAAGCATAGTTCAAACATGATGATAAGTGGCAAGTGGTAATGGGTCTCAGAGTCAGAAAGACATTACGGAATGTTTAAGTAGGTGACAAAGGGAGAGTACCTGCTCCGTCCAAAGAGGGAAGCTGCTACCAAGCAGTAGCAGACAGTTGTGCAAAAGAAGCTGGAAATCCAGACTTTTGTAAAATCTCTAAATTTCTAAATATTGGCAGTCAACTTGTGATGACCAACATTGTTCTAGCCAAATAACACACATTTTCAGGCTAAAGACTACCTAAATTCATGGGATAGGTACAAGGTTGTGAGGCTGTTTCCAGCACAACAATTGCAGAGGAATCTCTAACCCTGAATGAAGCTACTTCTGATCCAAGGTGTACTTCCCTGAAAAAAGCACTATCAGAGACAGGGTCTCCCTAGAAAAGACAATGCCTGTAATCCCTGGCATACTGACCTATCTTCATACAATCTGAACACTCTCCCTTATTCATACCAAATATGTAATGTGACTGTTACATATCAGACAATAGCATCTTCCATGTCCCTCAGATTTGTCTTACTAATATATATCCCAGGGCAAGAGAACAAGAGAATGAGGAAAAACTAGGTTAGATGGTCATGATATACAAAGAGAAGCACCTTAATACTTGCCTGGAAGGGAGATTGTTAATGATGACATGAACTAAGCATAAAGAATTTAAGAGAGCTCAGTTCTTAAAAACAAGATAATATTTATAAAAGAAAATTAGAATTGTTATTAGACAAACCATGCAAAAAGCCATCTTCAGTTGTAGCTAATTTCAAGTAGATTATAAATTTCGGATTTATGTACTTGCCCTATGTTTCTTATTTTTATTCTAATACTTAGGTATTGTGCTAAGTTGTTGAATTGATTGTCATTGAAAGGGTAGATATAAAAAATGATTTTCTCTATCAAAATGTAAAATTTTCTATATAAGAACACAAATCCCATGGAAATTGAGGCATTTAACAAATAAAATTAAAGAAAAAGAAATATATAAATGTAAAATAACAGCAAGAAAATATAATTATTTTGTCATATTCTAGGTTATATTTCTAACAAAAGCTGCCTTAAGTCCACAATTAGTTTAAAATCAGAGAAGAACCAACCCAACTTTGTATCACTAAAGTGGAGAAGAGACAGACATGGGTACCACCTAACAGTCTTTTAAAAGCCTAAAGACAGGAACATTCTACCACTTGATATGGAAGTTTATCAGTTTTAATTGTTCCAAGAGCAGCAAATCTGAGACATTTAAAGAGATAAAGATGAAGATTATGGATACAGTATAGGTCCAGAAATATAGACTATGGCATTTCCCACTTAGGCTTATAATGTTAGTCTCAAAGTCTTTATTGAATGTATTTAAATAAAACTTACCCATTTAAAATACATAATTTGAGAAGCTTTGGTAATTATAGTCATGTAACCACTATTACAATTGAAATATACTACAGTTCCAGGATTTTAAAAGGTTCCCTCACTTCTCATTTTGCACTTAATACCCTCTTTTGACTCCCAGCCATTGGCAACCTCTGATCTGCTCTTTGCCACTCTAGTTTTACCCTTTCCAGATTTTAGATGTATGGAATAATACAGAATAATCTTTTGTGTTTATTTACGTGGAACAATAACTTATCTATTTTTATATCTATTAATATGTTGCTCCTTTTCAATTGTTGAGCATTATTATTTCATTGTATGAATATATCACAATTTATCCATTTACTGTTTGATAGTCATTGGCTTACTTCCAAGTTTTTTGGGTATTGTGAATAATATTGTTATAAACATTCACATACAAGTCGTTATGTAGCATGTGTTTTCATTTATGTTTCATAAATACCTAGGAATGAGACTGCTGGGTCATAAGGTAAATATATTTTTAAGTTGATAAGAAATTGCCATATAGTTTTCCAAAGCAGTGATATCATTTTCTATTCCCACCAGCAGTGGATAAGAATTCCAACTGTTCCACATCCTTGCCAACACTTAATGATCTCAGTCTTTTTTAACTTATCCATTCTAATTGGTGAGAGGTGATTGTCTTTTAGTAGCATTAATTTGCATTTGTTTGATGATTAGAGTTAGTGAATATCATTTCATGTGTTTATTGGTCATTCATACATTTTTCTTTGAAAAGAATCTGTTTAAATCTTTTTGCCAATTTTATTGGATTGTTTCTTTTATTATTCAGTTGTAATGTTCTGTAAATATGTGTACGACACATAGCATTTTCCTCTTGTTTCTTTGTCTCATCTGTTTTTGCCCCACAGTCCCTACTTTTTCTAACTTTTTTTGGCCATTTTATTCCTTCTCCTGGGGTGTGTGTGCCTGTGTCATTACCTCTTTATATTAACTTTTAGTGACTTCTTAGGATTAAGATTTTTAAATTTTAAAATGTCTACTTATTTAGTAGGATGCTATTTTATTTAAAATGCATATATATACACATATACACATATATATTAATATAAACACATTAACAATGTACAAAGTGGAAATATGCATATAATCCATATTTATAAAAATTAAAATTTTTAGAGAAAAATTTAAAAGAAAATGTATAGTGTTTCATTTTAACAGATACATTTACAATTTCTATGTCTTTCTCTTTCTCTCTAAAATCCAAGTGTCTATCTAGTGTCATTTCACTCAAACCAAAGTACTTCCTTTAACAATTATTGTAGTACAGTCTGCTGACCACAAATTCTCTCAATACATGTTGATCTGATAATGGCTTATGTTATCATTTTTGAAGGACCTTTTTTTCTGGATATAGATATATGAATTAGCAGATGTGTCTTTGTCTTTTTTAAATTCTTTCAGTATTTAGGAGATGTCATTCCATTATCTTCTTGGCCTCCATTATTTCTGATGAGAGGTCAACCATCATGCATAAGGAAGGGGTCCAGCATAAAATATGTTATTTTTCATTTTGCTTTCAAAATTTTTCCACTTATTTTTGGTTTCCAACAGTTTGAACATGAGCTTTCTAAGTGTCATTTTCTTTCTGTCATCCTACTTTGGTGTTACAGAGCTTCTATGTCTATAAGATAATGTGCTTTTTAAAATCAACTTTAGGGATTTGTTTGGTCATTAGTACTTCAGATTTTATTTCTGCTCAATTCTCTTTCCTCTTTCCTTTGAGGACACCAATTAAATATATCTTAGAACACTCAATACTGCCTCACAGTTATACGAAGTTCTTTTTAAAAAAATTTATTTCTCGTTTTCACAATATGTAATTTATATTGATTTGTCTTCAAGTCCAGTGACTCCTGTTCTGTCTCCAACATGCTGTTGGCCCCACTCAAGTGCATTTTCATTTTATTACCCAACAGGAAGTCACTGCTTTAACTACTCTTCAACATCCCACAAGTATATTTATTTCATTTCCACACCCATTGTCTTCCTTTTCTAGAATAAAGTCTACAGTCCTTTATAGTAATCATCAAAGCAAGTTAAATTCCCTCCAAAATAAAACTTTCTATGAATATTTTAGACCTTGCACATTACATACTACACTATTACATACTATTATGAATTTTCTTATATTTATAGCTGTCACATATGATCGTGTAGTTTGCACAGTATATAACCTACATGCTCATACACAGTGACATGACTTACAGTTACAATTACTTCATGTTTTTATCTTTGCTATCCAATGAGCCTCTAAGTTCCTAGGGGGCTAATATTATATTAATTCTCCAATGGTATTCAGTGAACACTAAACGTATCACTATTACTGTTACTCCAACTTCTGCTGATACTACATCGTCTACTGATTCTGCTATTAATTCCTACTTCTAGATATTTGCTACCATTTCAAATGCTTATTTGTTCCAGGCACAATGCCAAGTGTCTTATATGCTTTGTTTGATTTAGTCCTCACAACAACCCTCATAACTCTTATCCTCATTTTCATGCTGCAGAAGGCTAGAAATAAAAAGACAAAGTTCTGGGTAACAGAGCTAGTAAGTAGCCAAGCAGCTTCTTACTAAATCCAGGTCCTGAGTTCTCAACCACTTTATAGGCCCTAACTATACAGATAGTCTGTGCATATTTTAACATATATGTATCTCCTCACACATATGAAAGAGTTGCAAATCAGCAGAGATTTCCCATACACTCTTCACCCAGCTTCCCCTAATGTCAACAGACTGCATAACAATTGCACAATTATAAAAACTAATAAACAAACATTATTACAATTCTATTAACTAAACCATAGATGTTATTTGAATTTCATCTGTTTCCCTATTGCACTTTTTCTGTTTCAGGATCTAGCCCAGTACCTCATGTCTCATTTAGTTTTCTATCTCCTTAATGCCCTACAATCTGAGATACTGACTCCGTCTTCCTTCGTCCTTCGTGATGCTGACACTTGGAGTAGCACTGGTCAGGTAGTTTCTACATTGTCCTTTGATTTGGGTTTATCTAATGATTTTTTTATGCTCAAGTTGAGTTTATGCAACGTTGACAAGTGTAATAAAGAAGTGATATTGTGCTCTCCTCAGTGGATTATATCAAGGGGTAGCTCATTCTTTTTAACAACTGCAAATGTTACATTACATGAAAGTCCACGGATGGGCACTGAAATTTGTCTTTTTTCTTTTTATAAATACTAAGAATGATGTGGCAATAAATATTGTCATAAATAAATAGTGTCTCACATGCATGAGTATATCTGTAAGACAAATCCCTAAAAGTAGAATTTCTGGACCAAAGTAGAATTTCGGGGCCTACAGACAGCTCAGCTATTAACAAATTGGTCTTCATAAAGTTAGTACCAGTTTACAGTTTTTTTAGTAATTCTTTCTTTCCCTATTTTTGAATAATCCATCCCTTCCCCCTGACTTAATATGTGGCTATTATCTTACTTATAGTACAATAACTTGCACATACTTTATCTTCCTTAATATATTGTCAACCTATTGGAGACCAAATTTGTGTCTCTCAGTAATTCGAAAACAATGTATTCCACATCAGAAGAGCTCAGTAAATATTCATTAAACGAATGAATAAACAAGGTCAGCACTAGACCTTCAATATCCTTTGCCCTAGGTACTAGATCACAGGTGAACTGCTGTTTCTAAATAAACAATGGTCAAAATATGCAATGAGAATTAGTGTCAAAAATGAAAAGAATTGCCTAGGTAACACTTAAGCAGGCAGCCATCATTAAACAAATCATTAATATTATCAAATAACTGAGCATCAGGGTTTCTATGGGACTTAACACAACTTTTCCTATAGAGTTTATATATTTGAGCCTTGTTTTGGAGGGGAGGGAGAAGGTTAGGGATGGTGGAACTGGTCCCAGCAGCTAAAAATACATTTTATATAGCTTTTCACTGTAATAAAGTAATACATGTAGAAATAAAATTTAATAAACCACAGCCAGGTTTCACACAGTAAAGAATAAAAGCATCCAGCTGGTGACACTTTTAAATAATATTTTTCTTACCAGTAGTTGAGGGGATTGTTCAAGCAGGTAAGTTATTGTCTCTTAGAATTCTCTCTTGAGTTATCTGTCCTTAATGTGCATCATTTGGGAAGATTAAGATTTAATATTCAGAACTACCTGCTAAGGCAGAATTCTCATTAAACCCAACCTGTTCACTACAAGGCTACCACACTGCAAAGATTGCTTGAGAAGGCAGCAGTTTTCTCTCGGGTATGTTCTCAGCCTCACAGCAACTCAACAGTCCTTGAAGGATGATGAGCTGAGCTTTTTCCTTAGAGCACAGAGCAAAATTATTATGGATACCTAAGCCCTTTAAATACCTTAGAGGAGCAAGGCAGGAGGATCGCTTAAGGTCAGGAGTTCAAGACCAGCCTGGAAAACAAAGCAAGACCCTGTCTATGGAAAAAAAAAATGAGCCAGTTATGATGGTATGCTCCTGTAGTCCCAGCTACTTGGGAGGCTGAGACAGGAGGAGGATCACTTGAGACCAGGAGCTTGAGGCTACAGTGAGCCATGATCATGCCAGTACACTCCAACCTGACCAACACAGAGAGACTTTGTCTCTAAAAATAAAATAAAATAAATAAATATTTAAAAACACACGGAAAAAAATGAAAAGAAAAACAAAAGGAGGAGACTAGAGGAGGGGGATTAGGAGAAGCCTAATTAAAGATAATATAAAATTATAAAATTACACATCATTGTTTTCATTTCCCCCAAAAAAGCTCTTTTTGTTTAAGACTCATTCCAAAAGAAAGTACCTATAAATAGCTTGTCCAGGAATATCACCACAAAGAAGAAACATACCAATTATTATTATTATTATTATTATTATTATATTATTGTTGTTGTTGTTGTTTCCATGTAAGAATCTTGTCTTAGAAACTTCAAAATTATGACTGCAAATGTCTTCCAATGTCTTAAAAGCAATGTTTTTAATTGTAATGTAGTTTTTGTTATTAATGCTACTGTTTTATTGTAGAAAATAAATTGTTAAACTAAAGTTCCCTAATCATCTTTAAAAAGAAAACAGAGAAGGGTTCTCAGCAGTAGTTTTGGCTTGATATTGAGCTTTTATCATATTTTCATGTATTTCCCAAAGGCTATAATTAAGTTCAATTATAATCTATTTTTGGAAGCCTGTCACTCTCATATTTTTAATCTCCTTTAAATCTGAGGTAGCCTGAGCAAAGAGTTAGACCAATTATTAAGTGATTGTGACTAATATTTAGGTTCCCTTGTGGTATTAGATACCAAGCTCTGAAAAAGAAAGTAGCCTCAGATATTTCATCTTGATAGTTCCAAATTTCTGGCATTATATAGTTACAACCACAGAAATGACCTTTCATAGTAAATCCAAACTTACCCTTTATTTTCCTCAAAGCAGTTTTGGCCTGAATAGTCCAGATAAAAGCTTCAACATTTTAACTTCATATTGCCTCTCCACGCACTGACACTCTAATTTAGGAACTGTCTTCTCTATATTCCGTGCCTGAAATTCACTTCATTGATGGAAAGTTGCACATGAAAAACATTTCACTCCTGTCTAAACAAAATCATGAACTTGGAATAAACGAACAGTTTAGTCATTTAGGTTTTAAATATTTGAAAGCTTATAACTACCTCTCAAAGCAGTAAAGCTATTTAAATCTCTAAATATAGTAATGAGTAATAAACACACACAGTTTGATACCTAATAACCCATATGTACTCTCATTTAAAGTGATTGCATCATAATGAGTTTTGCCTCATAGCAGGGGAAACTTGTCTAAATATATGTCATTGGTATTTGAGATTAAAGTTAGTTTTGCATGAGAATGCCATTGGAGATTGGATACATTTTACCATGGAAAATATTATTAAATAATCTTCAATCAGTCTGAACTGTAGAGAATAGGTCAAAAGGACGCACTACTTTTGCCTATTATTTGCCTGTTTGAAGGCTGCCTCGGCGATCTGCCCAGAGCCCTGCAGCCTAAGAGCCCAAGCTAATTTTGAAAAGCCTAACAAAGCTTTCAGACTCTCAATTCATGTGAGTACAGAAGAGTACAGGTTTTAGCAGACAATTCTGCTCTGATTTTGTACAATTTTACATACTCAGAAAAATAAGCTCTTTTACAGGCTAAGCTGTGTTCTTTTGGAGGGGAAAGTACACATTTTGTCCAAAGTGTACCTAATAAACAGCTTCATGGGGAAAGAGGTCATCCCTTGACCACCAGTTAACAGATGAACTCTGAGGGTGAGAGTTTCAACCCTACCCACTTTGAAGGAAGCTCAGCTTTCCTTCTCCAAGGCATGAAAAGGGAAGCCTCGCTTAAAGCAGGTCAATGGCTTCTGCTTCCCCTTCCTGCCTCTCTTTAAGCCTCTCTGATACAGGCATATATGTCCCCGCCTGTGTGTGCTGGAGAATGACCTTCCCCACTTCACTCCCAGCAGAAAGGCACACGATGTTCTAGTGCTGCCTATGTAACAGTGAGTTTGATGTAATTGAATGGAAAAACTGAGCTATTTCAGCTAAGAAAGATACTTGATGATTTTACATATGAAGGATCAAGACCTCTCATGCTTCTTTTCACAGAGCAACCACTGTCAATTCAAGCTCTTCTGGAAAGTTCCTCTTCTTGACAAAAGGACCATTAGAGATTGTTACTGAGTATCCCTTTTGTGACAGACATTCTACAAACACCCATGGGGGATGAAAGGAGAGATAACACAGGGTCCTGGCTTTCAAGAAGATTATAACCTAAAAGACACATTTCCACAAATAGCTATAAGAAAATGGACACAAGAGAAAGTGAAACCCGCTTTTCACCAAAGTTGATGGAATATTTGAACTTCACCTAAGAGAGTCTTTCATCTTCTGATCCTAAAATTCTCCAGTGGGAATATTAAAAATATGATTTTAAGTCAAAATGACAAAATAATATTCCAAATTAGTTACGCATACTTAGAACAGATTTGAGGCTGCATTCTATTTGTGTATGTCCTCTTTAGAGGACATGTTCATAAAAGGCTGTCATTGTTCTCCTCAATTCAGCTGGTTGTTATAGCACACTTTTTGTCACTGATTAACTGACACAGAACAGATGCTGTCCAGGCACTTGTCAGTGAATATAACACTGGCCCACTGCAGCAAAACCAAGTAAAACTTGGTGGAGATAAATAAAAAGAATATCTTGGGGAATGTGCATTAAACTCATAATTCTAAGTAATAGGGCCCTCTCCCCTTCCATTCCTTATAGGAAATAGAGTTGAGCCATGGAAACCAAGACCAGAAATACAATTGATATGGTTTTGCTGTGTTCTGACCCAAATCTCATCTTGAATTGTAGCTTCTGTAATTCCCATGTGTCATGGGAGGGAGCTGGTGGGAGGTAATTGAATCATGGGGTGGGTCTTTCCTGTGCTGTTCTCATGATAGTGAATAAGTCTCATGAGATCTGATGGTTTTATAAACGGGCATTCCCCTGCACAAGCTCTTTTGCCTGCTGCCATTTAAGATGTGCCTTTGCTTCTCCTTTGCCTTTTGCCATGATTGTGAGGCCTCGCCAGGCATGTGGAACTGAGAGTCCATTAAACCTCTTACTTTTATAAATTACCCAGTCTCAGGTATGCCTTTATTAGCAGCATGAGAACAGACTAATACAACAATCAGGCCTCATAAATGGGCTCAAATCTGTGGCTTATCTGTATTTTTCTCTGCATACCTGATTCATGGCTCCCTCTATCTGCAGACCAGCTTCTGCTACTTTGGTTCATAGGGGGGCTAAAGATGCATAGTCTTGACTATACATGACCTTCCTTTGTAAGTTCAACCTCCATAAAAGAGGTTATCACCCCTCTCTCTCTCTTGTTCTCAATTCCGTAATACCAGGGAAATGGACTATGACTGCTTAAGAGGTGGCTAATTTGTTTCTTGCTGAACTAATAAATTATGGGCAAGGAACGGGATCTAGAGTAAACACCAGCTTAGTTTACCTTGGATCAGATTCCCATCCCTGATCCAACAAAGAGGTCAGGACTATGCTTTGCAAAATTGCTTCTATGAGTTCGCTATTATGTGAATCATGGGAAAGGTAAAGCAACCAAAACATGTATGGGGGAGTGGGAATTAGGATGACAGAACATTCAAGTCCACGATAGATACTCAGGACATACATTTCTATAGAAACTCTAAACTATAGTGTTTAATTAGGTAAATGGCTGCCTACTTGCTAACATCAGCAGTAACCACCCTGAGCAACAAGTCATGGTTGATGCCAGGAAAATCTTTAAGAGAAGCACCCTCAAGATAGTCACCGTGAAGGTGTTGTTGAGGAACTTGTTCGCTATCTCAAGCAAACATACAAGTAACATATTCCTAGTATCTTAGTATTGGGAACAAATGTGTTTTTGTTTTATGAATCCTGGAGTATGTACAAAAACTCATTGCTCTCTTCACATTTTTACTTGGAAATCCAGAAGTGCTGAGTGTATATTTATACGCATCTTTTGTATTTTCCTCACATTTTGATCCACCTTACTTGTTTATATATATTGTTGCCTATGATCCCTCACTTATTTTAAATATTCTTTTCTTGTGAATTTATGTATATTTTAAGCTATTTCTTCTATCTTATTTAATTAGGTATAGCCTGAAATTTTTGTAAGTTTAGAAAAACTTATTCAGGTTCATGTCTATATCTCAGATAAAACAATTCCTAAAGTGGCAAAGCCATATTATCTTATTAATATAAAAATGCAGGCTGGGTACAGTGGTTCACACCTGTAATCTCAATACTTTGGAAGGCTGAGGCAAGAGAATCACTTGAGTCCAGGGGTTTTAGCCCAACCTGGGCAGCACAGTAAGACCACATCTGTACAAAAATAAAAATAAAAAATAGCTGGGTAGGGTGGCATGTGTCTGTATTCACAGCTACCTCAAAGGCTGAGGCAGAAGGATCACTTGAGTCTGGGAAGCCAAGGCTGCAGTGAGCTGTGACTGTGCCACTGCATTCCAATCTGGGTGACAGAGCAAGACCTTGCCTCAAAAATAATAATAATAAAATAATAAAATAAAATAATTGCAAAAATTTTCCCAGGGCTTGCTTAGCAAGTTTCAGGTTATTTTCTGGGTTTTCAGTCCTAATTAGAATTCCTTCTTTTTCTCTGTATTTTCTCATGCTCTGTATGAGCATGTTGTTGTAATTACTGCTTCCTGGTCCCATAAGCGTTCTTCAGGTTTCCTTCCAAAAGTAAATATTAAAAAAAATTCTCACACAGAACTTTCAAAACATACCCAAAAGGTACAAAATGAAGAGTAATGCTGTATTTCAAGCAGCTTTCATGTGTCAAGAAAAGAACACCTGCTGGTGTCTTATTCCATAAGGAGCCAGGCAGATACGTGACCCTCCTCTGAAGCACGAACTCTATATAAACTCTCTCAGAATCTCTCTTACCCTACTACCCCCATACCAACTTATTTCTGAAACGCATGTCATTTAGGTTAATTTTATGTGTCAACTTGACTAGACCAGGGTATGACCAGATGTCTGGTTAAACATGATTTCTGAGTGTGTCTGTGAAGGTGTTTCTGGATGAAATCAGCATGTGAGTCAGTGGACTCAGTGAAGTAGACTGTCCTTTCCAGTGTGGTAGTGCATTGTCCAATTCAGTGAGAAGAGAACAAAAGGTGGAGGATTTTGGTCTTTTTTTTTCTTCTTGCCTGCCTGCTTGAGATGGGAAGTCAGTCTTCTCCTGCCCTTAGACTGGGGCTTATACCATAGACTCCCCTAATTCTCAGGCCTTTGGACTTAGACTGGAATTTCACCACTAACTGTCCTAGATCTCTAGCTTACAGATGACAGATTGTAGAACTCCTCAGCCCCCATAATCATATGAGCCATTCCTCATAATAAATCTATCTACCTACCTACCTGTCTTCCTACGTATCTCTTATTTATTCTGTTTCTCTGCAGAACCCTGACTAATACCCAGGTAAATTTTTAGCATAGCCTCGGTAGCCAGATTAGAAAGTCCCCATCTGGAAGTGCTGCCTGTGATGGGAATCACTGCAGTTAACATGTGTCCCTTAGCTCTTGCAAGAGGTAGGCCTTCTGCCTTTGGCTCTGACAAGGTGCAGGAGGCCTACCCCTTTAGCATCTCTAATGGTGTCATAGTCTCACAGCTTGGCACTCTGGCTTGTTGTGGTTAAGTGCTGTTTTGCTAGAAAACATCTGAGCATAATACGACAAACTATTTGTTTTCTCCTCAACATCAGCATATGTTTGACCTGTTAGAATTTCTAAAATGCCAAAGTAGCAAGGTACTACAAGTTAGAACTAACAGATATGCAGGTTCTCTTGGAACTCTGCTTTCAATTTTTCTCTTTTCAAAACTCTATTGATGCTTCAGATGTTAGCAGAGGAGTACCAGGAGCTATCGTTTACCGAAGGAAAGACGATTGACCTTTGACAGCAACTCATGGCTGGCATTTTGGATATTAGTCACCTATTTCTTTTCATTCTTTTTATAAACATATATTAAGCACCTGCCATGCAGTAAGCATTCGAGTAACAAAGGTTAACAAGACATACTTTCCATGTCCTTGAGCAATTTACAGCCTAGTGCAAGGGACAGAAATGTAGAGAATTCAGTGACATAACTTAACACATAAGAAGAAAAAACTGAAGCAATAAGAAAACACTCTTTAAGCATATTAGGAGGGCAAATCAAGCTGAGAAAACATTTTAAAGAGAAAGTGTCCTCTGAGATGACTTTTAAGATTAGAGGTTTATGAACCAAAGAAAGAGCTAGTGCCTAGGCATGACCTGTGACAGGCTCACAGCAGTCTTTCTCCATCTCATCACTATTGGCACCTGGGGCTGGATAACACTGTTTTGTGGGCTGTCTCGTGCATTGTAGGATGTTTAGCAGCACCTCTGGCCACTGCCCACTAGGTGCCAGTAATACATATACATACACACACACACACACACACACACACACACACACACACACACACAGAGTTATGACTATCAAAAATGTCTACACATGTTTACTAAGTATCTCATGGGGTAGAAGGCAAAATGGCCCCTTGTTCAGGATTGAGAACAACTGTTCTATATGATGCTAATTAAAGTATCCAATATGGGCAGGGACTAGCTGACACCGAGTGAGGGGGAGATTGAAGCTAGACTGTGAAGGACCATATATACATGCTAAAGTTATACTAATTATTTGGGATATTTTACAAGTAGTCCTAGATTTTTATTCATATGAATTTGCAATGTTTCTTCAAATAAGCTCCCTCCTAATAAGGACATTTCAAGAAGTCTAACATCAAGCATATCGGATTTTAATCAATTTCCAAGTGTACCCTAGGAAAGGCTACTTCCAGCTTCTAGTATATGTCTGGCTGCACAATTATGTTGCCTCCAAAAAAAATAATAATAATAAAGAAAGAAAAAAAACAGAAAGGCAAAAGAAAGCCCAAAATTAAGTTGGGCTGAGCAGGAATGGCACTTAATAACTATTTGTTGAATGAATGATTGAATGAATTAATGCACCAGCCAATTAATTAACTAAATGAAAAGGAGTGAAGGGGAAAATTCAGAAAAAGAAAGAGGTAGATAAGACAGAATAGTGGTGAGAAAAGAGGACATTTTCTATCAAAGTAATAATAAATTTTTTCATGTGTAGCTAGAAAATTGCCTCTGAAGAGCACTAAGCAACAGCATCTTTGTTGGCAAAACAATATATTTTCCCAAGGGAACTGTTGAAGGAATTAATACTTGCTAGGATACAAAAGTTCTGATATATTGCTGAAAACTCAGTCTCACTAGATGTTCATTCCTTAAAAATGACTAACAAAATGGGGGAAAAAAGAACACTAAATTTCAAACTGCTAGCCACGATTTTAAGGCAAAGGGTAAGACGTGTGCCTGAGTTGGAAAGACCAGATATTATATATTCAGTATCAAGCTACAGATTGTGTACTCTTGAGTTTGGCCATCATTTAAGCCACAGCTTTGAGACTCAAACTGTGAAACAACTGTCTGGTAAGGATCAAAGGATAAAAAATATAGCACAAACAAGTTTCCTGCATTTTAAAGGCAGGATTGCCCTGCACAGCATCAGTATGCAAGGGGAAGGCACTGGAGCTAAGGAGACACAGCTCAAGAAAGACTTTCTTTCTGAAGGTTGGAACAATTTTATGTTGAATGACTCTGCTCACCTCAGGAAAATTTGCAAAAGAAAAAGAGGACAACACAAAGAGACATCTATGGATACATTTGCTCAAAAAGTTATCTGGTGGCCTTAGGTACCCCAGGGTGTCTCCCCAAAAGAGGCCTTTTTATTATAAATCCTCTGACTCTAGTTAAAGTGGGCTCACACTTCACTGTCTCTAGGAGAAGTAAAGAAAGAAACATGAAGTTATGAACCATAATTTCATGCTAGTTTTGTCTAGTTACAGTGTTTCTTGGTGAAATCTCTTTTTATACATAGTGAACTATTCTATTCTTATTTTATATAAGGATATAACATATTATAGTTGGTTAAATATTGTGTCCATGATCCTTAAATAATTTGTGAATTAAGTTCTTTGTCAGAAACATGACTACAAAGTTTTTTTAGTATTATTTTAGTGAATGTATCTTAAAATTGCATTCACTCTAACATAAACTACTTTAGCTTGAAACAAAATGTACAGCAATAGTGCAGCACTAAAGAAACTTTTACTTTGTATTATCAGGTTTAGAACAATAAATAAAGATCATATTTGTAGAGCCTCAGAAAAGCATGTGATCCATCTCTCCAGAGGTGATGTCTTGCTTTTCATCAGAGCCTTAGGCCCTTAGTAATTAAAGTTTGAAAGACTTTAAGATCAAATTTGTATAACAACACTAAGTTGAATGCAGGCTTCCATCAAATAAATATTTTATATTTTTTATATTTTCAAAATAATTCCTTAACTATTATAGAAAATTTGTCAATACAAAAAGGCATAAGGTGAAAAAAAATCACTCTAATTTCACCACAAATATTTTGACACAGAAAAAAGTCACCTCTGATCCCTCTACTAATATTTTAATGTAGTGTCTTTCAGTTTTGCTCTATTGCATTTTTTTGCTTTGCTTTGCTTTTAGTTTGATGTTATACAAAAATAATTTCCCCAAGTTTTTTGAAACTGTCCCACAAAGTCCTTGTTAATGGCTATAAAGTACTGCTTAAATGGTTGTACAGGATGAAAATAAATCAAATAGTAAAAAGTTTGCTAACTTGTTAAAATTTAATAGTAATAAAATATAGGCCGGACACGGTGGTTCACACCTATAATCCCAGCACTTTGGAAGGCCGAGGCGGGCAGATCACAAGGTAAGGAGACTGAGACCATCCTGGCCAACATGGTGAAGCCCCGTCTCTACTAAAAATACAAAAATCAGCTGGGCGTGTTCGTGTGCACCTATAGTCCCAGCTACCTGGGAGACTGAGGCAGAAGAATCGCTTGAACCTGGGACACAGAGGTTGCAGTGAGCCGAGATTGCGCCACTGCGCTCCAGCCTGGCGACAGAGCAAGACTCTGTCTCAAAAATAAATAAATAAATAAATGAATAAATAAATAAATAAATAAAGCATTTATTAAAATCACTGACCTGGATCTAAAAGTACCAATATGAAAAATTCTGTAGGATTATTAATAAATGAATAAACAGTAGCATATGTAAGATGATCTCATTTATGATAAAAGAATATATTTATGTGTAACTACACCTGTAAGCATATGTAAATACACAAAGTAAGCCTACACCCCAAAATAGTATGAGTATTTATCTCATGAGTAGAAGCTTTTACAATGAAAATATATTAGCATATTTAATAGAGGATATTACATATTTTTCTAACTGAAAATAAAATACACATGGCAAAAACTTCAGACAATATAGAAAGTTATAAAAAAATAAAAATAACATTCTCACCACTCACAAAGAATCACTATTAATATTTTAACATGGACTTCCAAAGTATAAGCCTTTGCATACACATCGCATGTACATTTCTTATAAGAATTGTATCTGCTTACAACCCTATAATTTATCAATTCTATGTTAGTATATTTCCATTTGAATCTTTTCACAGGTAACCTATTTAGATTTTTCATCTTAATATACCAAGAATTTTACATATTTGCACAACCACTTTCTGCTATGAAAGTGACCTGTCTACCAGAATCTCTCTTAAAGGAGTCTACTAATACTTGCCCCACATTAAGAAGTTTCATTTTTTCCTTTTTTCTCTGGGTTTCAGTTAAAGTTGATTTCATTTGTCTGTAAAATATGTTTAGTTCTCTTTCATCTCCCTACACATGTATTCCAAACAAAAAGTGTTATTCATAGTGGCTTGAATAGATGTTAATTTCCAACATTTTTTATACATTAAGTTTTATTCAATTTGAGTTTCTTTTTCCAGTTACTATAATATCCAAATTATAGGACAACATTTTACTTCAGAACTTAATTTCATCTTAATTATGTGTAATTGGTAGTCTGGTAATATTATGTTATTCATGGTTAATATAAACATATAAAGAAAAATACAGTTTATCTGATTAAGCAATGAGAAATACAGATGAAAATTTAGAAGAATAAGGATAAATATATCCATTACCATACATTATGAGCTCTGCACATTTAAGCAGATACAACACTGATTAAAGTCCAGGGTGTTTTCTGACTCTCTACTACTCTATGATCAATATGCTTGTCTTTCAATGTTTTTAAAGAACACATCTTGGGATATGCTTGTCTAGTTATGTTAGAGATGGTCAGCACTTGATATCTTCATCTGTATGCAGGCATTAATGCTCCATTTATCAGAAATGACAGAAAATAAAGTTTGTCAACTAAATTCTTAAGCATGTTTCCGGATCACTACTCTTAAGTCATTTAGGCACAAATATGTTTTTAAGGTTTTCTACAAATATTTAATTGAAAATTTTCCATTGAACACTATCATATATTGAAAAAAGGACTTGATCTCATTGGGAACAATTATTGAACTGTGGCAAAGTATAACACCTTCAGAAGTCCTCGAGGTATATATAGATATTTGCTGCTATACTGTATTAGCCCAAATTAATATGGTAACGTCTCTTATTTAAATTATGTATCATGAGTCTAAATAGAAGAACTTGTCTGATTTTCCAAAATTTGTTGTGTCTAGTTCCTCTGTTGATATCTACTGCTTTTCCCTACCGACATTGTGTTTTGCTGATAAATGTATTTCCTTAGTTTATACAAAATAACTTGGGTCATGGCATTAAGGTATTCTAAAATACTTGAACTTAGTATTATACATTTGCTGCTCAGGTATTTATTTCATTTATCCCTTGGTTTATTCCATACTCTAAATTTTAATGTTACTGATGAAAAAAAGTAGGATTTTAAAGTATTTTTATTAAAAAATGTATATTACAAGATCTTCAGTATACACTATTATTAATCATTTTATAAAGGCATTGTGCGAGCAAATCTATGTTATAGACACAGTTATAAGGACATTTGCTGCACACTATGAATGAATGCAGGAAAGAAGGGGGAGAAGGGCTAGATCCCATGCTATTACCAACACAATTAACATATTCCAGCAAGTTTCCTCCTCTTCTCTCCACTGCATCAAACATTTTTTCTTTCTACTTGATCATTCCCCTGCACATACACTGTCATTTCTCCTATCTTAAAAATATTTCTCTTAACCCAACTACCACCAGTAGCACTCCCCCATTTCTTAGTCTCTCCATGGAGCAAAACACCTCAAAAATTGTCGGCACTCAATGTCTCCAGTTCCATTTGCTTCCTTTTTCCATTCTTCAACCTGGCTTTTGCCATCTACCTCTCCATTAAAACTGCTCTTTGTAAAGTTATTCAACGATCTCCATGTTGCTAACTCTAATAGTAAGTTCTCAGTTCTCATGTTATTCCACACATCAACAAATTTGATAAATGTGATCTCTTCCTTCTTTATACACTTTCTTAACTTGGGTTAAAAAACGTCTCCCACATTGATCCTCACCAGTTTCCTTCACTTGTTTTATTTCATCCCCACAAATCTCATAATTTTGGAATACTGCAGGACCTAGATTTTGGTCTTTTCTTCTCATTTTATACTCACTCCATTAGAGAGGTCACTTATTCCCCTGGTCTTAAACACTATTTCTATGAGGATAACTCTCACCTTTGTATCTCTGGTCCAGACGCTTCTCCATATTCCACTGTCATATATCCAGCTGTCTACTCAACATATCCTCTTAAAAGTCTAACTGACTTCTCAAACCAAATATATCCAAAACTGAACTTTTACATGTCTACCTATCACCTGCTTCCCCCCCACCATCCCTATCACAGTTTATGGCAATGCCAACCATTAAGATGCCCAGGCCAGAAGCCTTATAGTCATCTTCCCACAGCCCACAGCCAATCTGTCAGGAAAGTTGTTGTCTTTGGTGGTATTGTTCTATCTTGAAAATATAGCCAGAAAATAAGCAAGCAATCAGAAAAAAAACTGCCAAAAACTAAAACTAATTTTGAAAAAAATGATAAAAATGTTAAAGCCTTAGGAAGACTAGATGATAAAAGAGAAGACCCAAATTACCATCCTTAGGAGTAAATTGGTACACATCTTCAGACATTAAAATAAGATATTATGTATGACTTTATGTCAAAATTAAATTAATTGAGCAACTAAGTAAAATAATTCCTTGAAAAACATCTTATCAAAGCTAAGAGGAAGAAATTGAAAATCTATCAAAAACCTTTCTTAAAAACACATTACAAAAATTATAAGCTAATGTCTCTCATAAACATAATTTCAAAAATCTAAAAACTTTAGCTATACTTTCTTTCAATTTTGTGTGAATGCTCTTGCCAATGCTATTAGTCAAGATAAAGTTGTAAAGGACTGGAAAGGAAGAGGCAACCATATCATTATTCACATACAACATGATTATGTCTATAAACAAACTAGTAGAAATAGTAAGTAAACTTTGCAAAGACACTTGATAAAAAGTCATTATGAAAAATGCTCTTTTATATAACAAAGATAGATAATGTTTTATAAAAATTCTTTATATGTCTCAAAATCATCATATACCTAGGAATGAATTAATGAAACATTGTGAGCTTTATACAATAAAAGCTAAAGAATTTGAGAGAAATTAAAGATGACCTAAAAAAATGCAAGCATATATCATGCTCATGGACACTGTAAAGATACCAATTTTTCCCAAATCAGTCTTCAGGTTCAACGTAATTTCAATCAAAATGCAAGCAATTTTTCTGTGGAAATTTGCATAGAAATGCAAAGAGCAAAGAATAGCCTGGAAGATCTTTAGGAAAGAGAGAGAAGCCAGATGTTTAAACAACCAGAAACGTATTCATTGTAAACTGAAAAAATGAGGTATTTGTGTAGGTATAAAATAATGGACCGGTGGACCAGAATAGAGAACCTAGAAACAGACCTAAACATATCATCTGGTTCATGACAAATGTGACAAAACAGTACTGTTTGGAAAAAATAACATTTTTAATAAATGGTGTTGCAAGTAGGAGAAAAGAGAAAGGTTTGCTAGATCCCACGCCATCTTACCAACACAAGAACATACTCCAGCAACTTTCCCCTCTCTCAGTTAGATATCCATCAAAGAAAACGATGAACCTTGACCCTTACTTCAGTCCAGAAGCAAAACTTCAATTCCAGATAGACTGTTAACTAAATACAACAGTTAAAACAATACATATATTAGAAGAAAACATAATATTTTTATGACCTTGAGGTAGGCAAATATTTATTTCTGTTTTGGTTTTTTAGAGTTTTAGAGACAAGGTCTCGCTCTGTCACCCAGGCTGAAGGACAGTGGCTCACTGCAGCCTCAAACTCCCAGTCTCAAGCTATTCTCTCACCTCAGCCTCCTGAGTAGCTAGGATGACAGGCACATACCCTCACACCTAGCTGATTTTTTATTTCCTTTTTGATACAGAGTCTTGCTCTGTCACCCAGGCTGGAGTGCAGCAGCGCGATCTCAGCTCACTGCAAGCTCTGTCTCCTGGGTTCACGCCATTCTCCTGCCTCGGCCTCCTGAGCAGCTGGGACTACAGGCGCCCGCCACCACGCCTGGCTAATTTTTTGTATTTTTAGTAGAGACGGGGTTTCACCATGTTAGCCAGGATGGTCTCGATCTCCTGACCTCATGATCCACCCACCTTGGCCTCCCAAAATGCTGGGGATTACAGGCGTGAGCCACTATGCCCAGCCACACCTAGCTGATTTTTTTAAAAAATTTTGTGGAGATGGGGGTCTCACTATGTTGCTCAAACCTGGCCTCCAGAAATCCTCCATCTTTAGCCTCCCAAAACACAAGGATTCCAGGCATGAGCTGCCATGCCTGGCCCAACAAAGATTTCTTAAACAGGACAAGAAAACACTAACCATAATTAGACTACTTAAAAATTAAGAACTCTTAAAATCATAGCATTAAAAGAGTGAAAAACCAAGGCACAGAGTGGGAGATGTTTGCAATAAACATATATGACAAAGGATTATTAGCTTTCTTTTGCTACCAAAATAAATCACCAAAAACTTAACAGTTTAACAACAGACATTTATTATCTTACAGCCCTGCAGGTCAGGACAAGATTCATTCATGAGTCTCACTGTGCTAAAATCAAGGTGTTAGCAAGGCTGCATTTCTTTCTGGGGCCTCGAAGTGCGGTGGAATTCATTTTGTTGCTCATCAGGTGGTTGGCAAATTCAGTTGCTTGCAGTTGTAGGATCAAAGTCCCTATTACTATGCTGGCTATCAACTGAGACCATTCCGAGTTTCTAAATGCTGCCATATTTCTTGACTCATCGACTCTTCCTCTATCTTCAAAGCCAGCAACGGTGAGTCAAGCACTTCTCACATCACGTCTCTCTGGGGCCCTCTTCTGCATTCTTCTTCTACTCTGAAGGATTCATGATTAGATTGAGCCCCTAGATAACCTCCATCTCAAGGCCCTTATCCTTAATGCAATCTTCAAAGTCTGTTCTCAAGGTCCTTAACCTTAATCCAGTCTTCAAAGTCTATTCTCAAGGTCCTTAACCTTAATCCAGTCTTCAAAGTCTATTTTGTCATGTGAGGTAACATATTTACAGGTACCAGGGATTTGAATCTGAATATTTTTGGAGGCCCTTAACCTGCATACCACAGATTCATATCTAGAATATAAATATAACTTCTATAAATAAACATAGCAAAGATGCACACCTAAACTACTCTATTTTTCCTATCATTATTATCTTCTAACATACTATAGATTTTACATATTAATTCTTTGGCTTTATGTTTCTCTCCTCATTGTAAGCTATCCTTTCCATAAAAGCAGAGATCTTATATTTCAATGACCTTATGCATAATATGAGTTGAGTGAATGAAGTAAATAAATTCATCAAACAGTACAGCTTGAGATGTGTTTCTCTGTTTAATGATTATTAGAGCTCTCAGAGATAAACGATAGGATTTACCTCAAATACTATGTTCACAGCTAGCTCTTTATCAAAGAAAACAGACCAGAATTCCTAACTGGGTAGGTTCTCTATTATTCAGTTAAAAAAAAATACTTGGCCAAAGATAAGTAAGAAAAGAATAACTTAGTCTTTGTTCTTCCAGAAAAAGGTTAACATAGCAGGCCTGACAGCTCTATTTAGAAGGGCCTGCTTAGGAGGTTGGCCATTGACTAGCATCTGGGAAGCTGAGTTTCAGGTGTGTTCTCACTATTCCCTAACTGCTAAGCATATTTAATGTATCTGGACTATGTGTGCAAACAATGAGGTTTATGTTGAATGCTCGCTTTTCTTCTGGGATTCTAGAAGTTTGGCATGTGCCAGGCAGAGGGTGCCTATGTGACCACTGGGAAGTAAAAATCCTGAGACTTGAATGTCTAATGAGCTTTCCTAATAAACAACATTTCACATGTATTGTGATAATCTGATGCTAGAAGAATTACGCATGTCCTGTGTGACTCCATGGGGTGAGGACTCTTGGATGCTTACACTGGTTTTGTCTGGACTTTGCCCCATGTAGTCTTTTTCCTTTGCAGTTCTGTCTCTTTTTGCCATAATAAATCTTAACCATTGAGTATAACTATATGCTAAGTCCTGTGGGCCATCCTAATAAATCACCAGACCTCAGGACGGTCTTGAGGACCCCAACACACTTATCATACATACATGAGGTGGTAGAAAGTTTGTAACATACTCTTCAAATTTTACATAGTAGCTCAGAAAATAAATATTCAGGTTGGAATGGAATACAGATACTGCAATTCATGGACTACTCCTTCATTAGAGAGATGCTGCAGTGACTAGGACAGAACTTGGGCATTTAGAATGGAAAGAATGTAAACTCAGTATGAATGCCTAAATATCTGTAACTTTTTAAAATAATCTTTATGTGTGTTTTGCTGGTAAATCTGTTTTAGTTTATATAAAAGAACTAAATTTTATAGAATAACTTAATCCCAGCCAGGCACAGTGGCTCACACCTATAATCCTCATACTTTGGGAGTTCAAGGCAGGCATTTTATGAGGTCAGGCAATTGAGACCATCCTGGCTAACAAGGTGAAACCCTGTCTCTACTAAAAATACAAAAAATTAGCCGGGTGTGGTGGCATACATCTGTAGTCCCAGCTACTCAGGAGGCTGACGCAGGAGAATCACTGGGCCCCGGGAGGTGGAGGTTGCAGTGAGCCGAGATTGAGCCACTGCACTCCAGCCTGGATGACAGAGCGAGACTCCATATGAAAAAAAAAAAAAAGAAGAAAAGAAAACTTAATGTCATTAAGGTGTTCTAAAATACCTGAGCTGCTTCTGGTTATCTGTACTAGTGTCCACGGAGATCAGGAGTATGCTATGCATATTGGAGTTGGTCAGGAAGGATCTGAGACAAAGTGAAGTACGACAGCCAAGTCTATAGGAGAAAATAGCTATACAACAATGGCTGAGAGTGACCATGCAGAAATATGACACTGTTGCTACCAGGATGCTTGAATCTTCAGGAGGAGTCAGAAAATGAGGAAGATAAGAATTGAAAAACCATTAGGAACTATGCTCAGTTCCTAGGTGACAGGATCAATCATACCCCAAATTTCAGCATCCCACAATATACCCAGGTAACAAACTTGCACATGTACCCCCTGAATCTAAAATAAAAGTTGGAATTATATTTTTTTTAAAGACAAGCATATTCTTAAGTCTTCCAATGTTTAAATCTTGGCAACAAACTGAAAGAATTTTTCAAGTGGCCAAAAAAAAACTATTCTAGAAATAAATCAGACAAAAGTAAAGAAAAAAATTTTAAAAGAACAAACAAAACCTCTGAGAAATATAGGATTATATAAAGAGATCAAATCTACAACTCACTGACATCCCTGAAAGAGACAGGGAAAAAGCAAGCAACTTAGACATATTTCAGGATATCATCCATGAAAGCTTCTCCAGCCTCACTAGTGAGGCCAACATTCAAACTCAGGAAATGCTGAGAACCCCTGTGAGACACTACACAAGAAAATCATCCCCAAAATACACAATCATCAGATTTTCCAAGGTCAACATGAAAGAAAAAATGTTACAGGAAGCTAGAGAGAAGAGTTAGGACATCTACAAAGGGAACCCCATCAGGCTAACAGGAGACCTTTCAGCAGAAACCCTATAACCCAAAAGAGATTGGGGACTATATTCAGTATTCTTAAAGGAAAGAATACCCAGCCAAGAATTTTATATTCAGCCAAACTAAGCTTCATAAGTGAAGGAGAAATAAGACCCTTTTCAGACAAACAAATGCTTAGGGAATTTGTCACCATCAGACCTGCCTCACAAGAGGTCCTGAAGGGAATGCTAAATATGGAAAGGAAAGACAATTATTGGTCACTGCAAAAACACACTTAAGGACATAGACTATTGACATTATAAAGCAACCCCACAAACAAGCCTGCAAAATAACCGGCTTACAACAGGATAACAGGATCAAATTAACACATATGAATACTAACCTTGAATGTAAATGGGCTAAATGCCCCAATTAAAACACACGGAGTGCCAGATTGGAGAAAGAAGCAAGATCCAATGGCATGTTGTCTTCAAGAGATTCATCTCATATGTAATAACACCCATAGGCTCAATGTACAAGGTGTGAGAAAAATCTACCAAGCAAAGAACAATTGCTATTCTAATTTCAGACAAAATAGACTTTAAACCAACAAAGATCAAAAAAGACAAAGAAGGGCCTTAGAAAATGGTAAAAGGTTCAACTCAACAAGAAAACCTAACTCTCCTAAATGTATATGCACCCAACACATTAGCACTCAACTTCATAAAGTGAGTTCTCAGAGACCTAGGAAGAGACTTAGATAACCACACAATAATAATGGGAGATTTCAACATTACAGTGACAGTATTAGGCAGATGATTGAGGCA
The DNA here is from genome assembly GCF_028858775.2 of Pan troglodytes. Taxonomy (NCBI): domain Eukaryota; kingdom Metazoa; phylum Chordata; class Mammalia; order Primates; family Hominidae; genus Pan; species Pan troglodytes. The sequence continues at coordinate 116,163,568 of NC_072403.2, forward strand.
GAAAATTAAAGATATTTAGGACCTGAACTCAACATTAGACCAAATGAACCTAATAGACACCTATAGAACTCTCCACCCAAAAACAATACAATCTTCTCATTGCCACATGGCACATACTCTAAAATCAACCACGCTATTGGACATACAACAGTCCTCAGCAAATTCAACAAAATCAAAATCGTACCAACCACACTCTTGGACCACAGCACAATAAAAATAGAAATCAATACAAAGAAAATAGCTCAAAACCATACAATTACCTGGAAATTAACCTATTCCTGAGTGACTTTTGCATAAGTAATGTAATTAAGGCAGAAATCAAGAAATGCCTTGAAACTAAAGAGAATAAAGATACAAAATGCCAGAATCTCTAAGACACAATTAAGTCAGTGTTAAGAGGGAAGTTTGTAGCACTATGTGTCCACATCAGAAAGTTAGAATGATCTCAAATTAACAACCTAACATAACAACTAGAGGAATAAGAAAAACCAACCCCAAAGCTAGCAGAAGATGAGAAATAACCAAAATCAGAGCAGAATTGAAGGAAACGGAGGTGCAAAAAGCCGTACAAAAGATCAATGAATCTAGAAATAGGTTATTTGAAAAAAATTGTTAGTCTAGTTTGCAGTCTAACTTACTAAAGAAAAAAAGACAGAAGATCCAAGTAAACCCAGTTAGAAATGACAAAGGGTACATTATCACTGACCCTACAGAAATACTAAAAACCTTCAGAGATTACTATGAACACCTCTGTGCATACAAACTAGAAAATATAGAAGAAATAGATAAATTCTTCGACGCATACAACCTCCTAAGACTGAACCAGGAAGAAACTGAATCCCTGAACAGACCAATAATGAGTTCTGAAATTTAATCAGTAGTAAAAAGCCTTCCAAGAAGTAAACCACTCAGATTCACAGCTGAATTCTACCAGACACATGGAAAAAAAAAAAAAAAAAAGCTGCTTCCATTCCTATTGAAACTATTCCAAAACCTTAAGGAGGGGGGATTCATCTATAATTCATTCTATGAGGCCAGCATCAGCTTCATACCAAAATCTGGCAGAGACACAAGAAAAAAAAAAAGAAAGAACTCTTCAGGCCAATATTCTTGACGAATATTGATGTAAAAATCCTCAACAGAATACTAGCAAATCGAATCTGGCAGCACATCAAAAAGCTAATCCACCTTGACCAAGTAGGCCTTATCCTTTTCCCTAGGATGCAAGGTTGGTTGCACATACACAAATGAACAGATGTGATTGATCACATAAACAAAACTAAAACAAAAAAAACCACCCATGACCATCTCATTAGATGCAGAAAAAGCTTTTGATAAAATTTGACATCCCTTCATGTTAATAGCTCTTAATAAACTAGGCATTGAAGAAACATACTTCAAAATAATAAGAGCCATCTATGATAAACCCACAGCCAACATCATGCTGAATGGGCAAAAGCTAGAAGCATTCCCCTTGAACACCGGAACAAGACAAAGATATCCTCTCTCATCACTCCTATTCAACATAGTACTGGAAGCCCTGGCCAGTGCAATCAGACAAAAGAAAAAAATAAAAGGCCTCTAAATAGGATGACAGGAAGTCAAGCCATCACTGTTTGCAGATGACATGATTCTGTATTGAGAAAAATACCATAGTCCTGCCCAAAAGCTCATTGATCTGATAAACATATTCAGCAAAGTTTCATGATACAAAGTAAATATACAAAATCTATAGCATTTTTATACACCAAAAAAATCCAAGCTGAGAGTCAAATCAGGAATGCAATCTCACTCAAAATAGACACAAAAAGAATAAAACACCTAGGAATACAGCTAACCAGGGAGGTGAACGATCTCTACAATGAGAAATACAAAACATTGCTCAAAGAAACAAACAAATGGAAGAACATTCCATGCTCATGGATAGGAAGAATCAATATCATGAAAATGGCCATACTGCCCAAGATAATTTATAGATTCAATGCCATCCCCATTAAGCTACCAATGACTTTCTTCACAGAATTGGAAAAAACTGTAAAGTTCATATGGAACCAAAAAAGAGCCTGAATTGCCAAGACAATCCTAAGCAAAAAGAACAAAGCTGGAGGCATCATGCTACCTGACTTCAAACTATTCTACTAGTGTAGAGTAACCAAAACAGCCTGGTACTGGTACCAAAACAGAGATATAGATCAATGGAACAGAACAGAGGCCTCAGAAATAACACCACATACCTACAACCATTTGATCTTTGACAAACCTGACAAGAACAAGAAATGGGGAAAGGATTCCCTATTTAATAAATGGTGCTGGGAAAACTGGCTAGCCATATGGAGAAAGCTGAAACTGGATCCCTTCCTTACACCTTATCCATAAATTAATTCAAGATGGATTAAAGACTTAAATGTTAGACCTAAAACCATAAAAACCCTAGAAGAAAACCTAGGCAATACCATTCAGGACACAGGCATGGGCAAGGACTTCATGTCTAAAACACCAAAAGCAATGGCAACAAAAGCCACAATTGACAAATGGGATCTAATTAAACTAAAGAGCTTCTGCACAGCAAAAGAAACTACCATCAGAGTGAAAAGGCAACGTACAGAATGGGAGAAAATTTTTGCAATCTACCCATCTGAAAAAGGGCTACTATCCAGAATCTAGAATGAACTCAAACAAATTTACAAGAAAAAACAAACAACCCCATCAACAAGTGGGCGAAGGACATGAACAGACACTCCTCAAAAGAAGACATTTATACAGCCAAAAGACACATGAAAAAATGCTCATCATCACTGGCCATCAGAGAAATGCAAATAAAACCACGATGAGATGCCATCTCACACCAGTTAGAATGGCAATCATTAAAAAGTCAGGAAATAACAGCTTCTGGAGAGGATGTGGAGAAATAGGAATGCTTTTACACTGTTGGTGGGAGTGTAAACTAGCTCAACCATTGTGGAAGTCGGTGTGGCAATTCCTCAATGATCTAGAACTAGAAATACCATTTGACCCAGCCATCCCACACTGGGTATATACTCAAAGGATTATAAGTCATGCTACTATAAAGACACATGCACACGTATGTTTATTGTGGCACTATTCACAGTAGCAAAGACTTGGAACCAACCCAAATGTTCATCAATGATAGACTGGATTAAGAAAATGTGGCACATATACACCATGGAATACTATGTAGCCATAAAAAAGGATGAGTTCATGTCCTTTGTAGGGACATGGATGATGCTAGAAACTATCATTCTGAGCAAACTATCGCAAGGACAGAAAAGCAAACACCTCACTCATAGGTGGGAATTGAACAATGAGAACACTTGGACACAGGGTGGGGAACATCACACACCGGGGCCTGTTGTGGGGTGGAGGCATGGGAGAGGGATAGGATTAGAAGAAATACCTAATGTAAATGACAAGTTAATGGGTGCAGCAAACCAACATGGCACATGTATACATATGTAACAAACCTGCACGTTGTGCACATATACCCTAGAACTTAAAGTATAATAATAAAAAAAATGAAATCAGAGATGACACAAACAAATGGAAAACATCCCATGCTTGTGGATAAGAAGAATCAATATTGTTAAAATGGCCATACTATTCAAAACAATTTACAGATTCAATGATATTTAATGCTATATCAAAATACCAACGACATTCTTCACAGAATTAGAAAAAACCATTTTAAAATTCATATGGAACTAAAAAACAGCCTGAATAGTCAAGGCAATCCTAAGCAAAAAGCGTAAAGCTGGAGGCATCACGTTACCCAACTACGAACTATACTGCCAGGCTACAGTAACCAAAACAGCATGGGTCTGGTACAAAAACAGACATATAGACCAATAGAACAGAATAGAGAGTCCAGATATAATGCTGCACACCTACAGCCATGTGATCTTTGACAAAGCTGACAAAAACAAGAAATGGGAAAAGAACCCCCTATTTAGTAAATGGAGCTGGAAAAACTGGCTAGCCATTTGCAGAAGATTGAAACTGGACCACTTCCTTACACCATTTACAAAAACCAACTCAAGATGGATTAAAGACTTAAAGGTAAAACCTAAAATTATAAAATCTCTGGAAGACAACTTAGGAAATATCATTCTGGACATAGGACCTGGCAAAGATTTCATGACGAAAATGGGAAAAGCAATTGCAACAAAAACAAAAATTGACAAATGGGACCTAATTATACTAAAGAGCTTCTCCACAGCAAAATAAACTGTCAATAGAGTAAACAACCTACAGATTGGGGGGAAATATTTGCTAACTATTCATCCAACAAAGGTCTAATATCCAGAATATATGTATAACTTAAACACATTTACAAGCAAAAAAACAAACAACCCCATCACGAAGTGGGCAAAGGACATGAACAACTTTCAAAAGAAGACTTACATGCATCCAACAAGCATATGAAAAAATGCTGAACATCATTAATCAGAGAAACGCAAATCAAAACCACAATGAGATATCTTACATCAGTCAGAATGACTATTATAATAAAGTCAAAAAATAACAGATGCTGGTGAGATTGCAGCAAAAAGAGTGCTTATACACTGCTGGTGGGAGTGTAAATTAGTTCAGCCATTGTGGAAAGCGGTGTGACAATTCCTCAAAGAACTTAAAAAAGAATTACCATTTGACCCAGTAATCTCATTATTGGGCATATATCCAAAGGAATATCAATTGTTCTATCATAATATGCACATGCATGTTCATCACAGCACTATTCACAACAGCAAAGACACGGAATCAGCCTTAATGCCCATAAACAGTAGACTAGAGAAGGAAAATATGGCACATATATACCATGGAATCCCATGCAGCCATAAACACAAACGAGATGATGTCCTCTGCCACAACATGGATGGAGCTTGAGAACCATTATCCCAAGCAAACTAATGCAGTAACAGAAAACAAAATACTGCATCTTCTCACTTATAAGTGGGAACTAAACAATGAGAACACACGGACACAAAGAGGGGAACAATAGATATCAGAGTCTACTTGAGTGTGGAGGGTGAGAGGCTCTCTTACTCTTCCACTTTCCACCATGGATGATGCAGCAATAAGACCTTTGCCTGATGCTAGAGGATCAGAAATAATACCTATCAGGTACTATGCTTATTATCTGGGTGACAAAATAGTTTGTATACCAAACCCCCATATATTTATATAGCAAACCTGCACATGTACTCCTGAACTGAAAATAAAAGTTAAAAAAAAAATGATTCTATGCTGTCTACCAGTTCAGAATCTCTCATGTCTAACATATGAAAATTCATGAATCTATGTGTTTAATTCATAGTATAAAACATGAACAAAAGAAGAAAAATATAAACCTAATTTCAATAGAAAAGTACCACAAAGATCTAGGATCATTAGGCAAAATCATCTTAGCAGCGATTTTCTTTCAGGTAATACAGTTAGAAAAGAGTTCACGAGCAGCAGCAAATATCATTAAAGCCGACAACATCATTAGAGTAGTTTGAATAAATTAGCAGGACAAGAGGTTTATTATTTCATTCCACAGAATAGCAACCTTTACTTTCACACAAATGCAAATTATATAGGCTATGTTTCTTTAGCCCAAGACACAAATATACAAGTGACTAGGCTCTTAGAAGAGCTGAATCATCTTCAGTAATCCAGCCCTCTCTCATCACCAAGATGGACGGTTCCAGAATTATGACTTGGCTGAAGATCTGGCCTGACCAGCATTGTGAAAATGCACTCAACCATTTTGGAGTTGTCAGGTATTATCTATAAATTTCAGACAATCATTTTGTCCCCTTGTCTTCTCTTACCATGTGCCTTTTCTCTGAGTTATTGATTTGCTCTCCAGATCAATCCAAGAAACATATGCCTTTGTAGAAATGGTTATTATATTTTCAGTAGGCTCTCAGTGGAAGTTTGAATCCTCTCCACTGGACTGCGGGTTCAAACATGATCTCACAATCTTGTCCATTTTGAATGTAATGTGATTCTAAATTGATCATTTATTTGCTTGTCCAGAAGAAGCTGAGCAGGAGATGGAAAAGCAACATAATCAGAAGTAAAAATGCTTATGTGATTATCTCAAATACACGTGTTGATGATAACTATTCTAGGCAGTTTATTTTGCTCTCCCTCCTTGTCTTCAAGGTTATATCTCAACAAAAAACCTCTCCTTACTAAAAATAAACCATTTTGTCTTTCAGAAATATTTCACAGATTTGTGCAAGGTCTTATTTCTCATAGCATGACACTTCTAAGAGTTTACTTCTCAGGTTCTAGAGAAAACTAAAATGCTCAAAGAACTCCATCTCCAAATCAGGCATATAAATATGTATATTTATATATATATATATACACACACAGAGAGAATAGATCTATATTTATGTATATATAGAATATATCAAGAATAGAAGACATTTGCTTTCTTACAGTGTGTGGTACAAAATATAATTGTATTACTCTATTATCTCCTTCTGTTATGTTTCTTTTAAAACGCATACCTTTTTATAATTTTGATAGGGCTACATGTTAAGTTTTGGTAAATCTAAATAAAAGCTATATTGATCATTATTTGTTGAGGAAAATAGTTATCACCTCTTGAATTTTCGGAGTTCCTTTAATGACAAAATTTTTACTAATAAAAATTACTAATAAGATACTGCATTTTACTAATATGAATATGGTACTATTTGTTTTTTAAAGTAATATATGTTTTGTTCTGTAAATGACATTTTATATCCTTGAGTATAGTAGTGGTTGAAGGTTTCCTGGTTTCCACAACACAGATATGTGCTATGGCTTAAATGTATTCGCTAAAGTTTATGTGTTCAAAACTTAATCTCCAGAGAAGTATTTTTGAGAGGGGGTCCTTTAAGAAGTGATTAGGTCATGAGGGCTCAGCCATCATGAATGGATTAATGCCTTTATTGAGGGAGAGGGTTAATTATCTCCGGTACGAGGTTCTGAAGAACAGAATTTGGCCTTTTCTCTCTCTCTGGAGCCTGCTCTCTTACTCTTGCACCTTCCACCATGGATGATGCAGCAATAAGACCCTTGCCAGATGCAGGCCCCTCAACCTTGGACTTCCCAGCCTCCAGAACTCTAAAAAATAAATTTCTTTTCTTTATGAATTACCCACAGTCTGTGGTGTTCAGTTATAACAACACAGAAACGAGTAAGACAGAAAATTGGTACCAAGAAGCAGGGCTGTTGCTACAACAAATACTTCAAAGTGTGGAAGCGGCTTTGAAACCAGGTCATGGATAGAGACTGGAAGAGTTTGGAGGAGCAGGCTGGGAAAAGACTGTATTGTTGTGAAGGGAGTGTTCACGGCAATACTGGTGAAGGCTCAGAAGAAAACAAGAGCTATAAGGAGAGCCTAAATCTTCTTAGGGATTACTTAAGTGATTGTGATCAGAGTATTTACTGGTAAAATGGACAGTAATGTGTATTCTGATGAGGTCTCTGATGAAAATGAGGTTTTGAAAACTGGATGGAAGGCCATCCTTGTCATAAAGTCAAAAAGAATTTGGCTGAATTGTGTCCATGCCCAAGGGCTTTATGGAAGGTGGAATTTAAGGGTCATAACTAGGATATCTGGTGAAGGGAATTTTTAAGTAAAATATTGAAGGAGACTTATGGCTACATTTAACTGCATATAGGAAGATGCAGGTGGAATTTATAATTAAAAGAGAAGCAGAATGGAAAGATTTGAAAAATTCACACCCTGGCCATATAAAGAATAAAACAAACATGTTTAGGAGAACAAACCAAGGGTTTAGCCAAGAAACCATTTGCTAAGGAGATTATGAAAGACCCCATAGATATTTTAGAGATCCTTGAGGCTGCTTTTCCATTACAGGCACAGAGCAAGGCCTTGAGGACAAGGTTTTCAGAGAGGCACCCATTGTGACCTCAGCATTTGCTACCCAGGGCCACCTCAGGGCTCGGCTCCCCACATCCCAGGGTAGAGCTCCTAAGATGTTCCATCTGGGATTCAAGTGGGCCCAGTTGTGGCCTGTGCCACAGTTCCCAAGGGAGCAAGCTGTGGGCCTTGGGCAGGATCCACACGTGCTGACTGCAGAAGCGAAGAGTGAAGAAGCTTTAGGGCTATGGTGGCCTCCACCTAGATTTGATGTTGTGACAACCTAGGGACCCAAGTACCCACTTGTCACAGGGGTTGAGACACCATAGAGAGCCCCTACTAGGGCAATGTCTACTGTAACAGAGGGAGCAAGGCTACCTCAGAGACCTCAAAACTGTAGATCTACCAGCCTGTAACTCCAGCCTGAGAAAGCTGCAGGCATGAGACTCCAACTCATGAGAGCTGCTGGGTGGACTGAGCCCAGCAAAGCAATAGGGCAGGTCTATCCAAGGCCTTAGGGGCCTAACTCCCACCCCAGTGTGCCCAGTATGCAGCACATGGAGTCAAAGGAGATTATTCTCCAATGTTAAGAGATAACGTTGTTTTCCCCATTGGGTTTTAGATTTGGGACCAGATACCTTTTGTTTGTTTGTTTTGCCTGTTTCTCCCTTTTAGAATAGGAATATCTATCTTAAACCCATCTCACCATAGTATTTTGGAAGCATATCACTTGTTAATTTCACAAGCCATAACTGCAAAGGAATTTGCCTCAGGATAAATTGTGCCTTCAGTCTCACTCATATCTGCCTCAGATGAGAATCTAGACTTTGAACTTTTGAACTGGTGCTGGAATATGTTAAGAGTTTGGGGCTATTGAGATGGAATGAAGATATTTTGCATGTGAGAATGACATAATTTTGGGAGCCAAGGTCCCAAATGCTATGGTTTGAATGTATCCCCCAAAGTTCATGTGTTCAAAATTATCCCCAATGCAACAAGGTGATTAGGTCATAAGAGATTAATCCCATTATCTCAGGAGTGAGTTATCAAGGGAGTGGGCTCCTCATAAAAGAGTCTGGCCCTCTCTTGAGCTTGTTCTCTCTTGCACTTCTGCCTTCTGCCATAGGATGATGCAGCACAAAGGCCCTCACCATATGTTGGCCACCTTGATATTGGACTTCCAGCCTCTAGAACTGGGAGAAATAAGTGTCTTTTCTTTCTAAATTAGCAAGTGTGTGGTATTCTGTTTTGGCAACACAAAACAGACTCAGACAGCATGCCTGACAAATAACCAGTTTTATGCTTAAAAGGACTCCTAAACTATGAGGAGTTACAGTTGAGATTAGTGGGGAAAATATTAAAATTAAATCCAGCAGATGTAAGTTCTAGTTCTGGCTCAGTTATAGCTATAGGACTTTGTGGACATTTATCTTTTCTTCCCTGTGATAATTCAGCCTTAATTGAATTAAATATATATTCAAGTGTATCTTCTTGGGGAACATAAAACAGCTAAGTAACTGTATAGGACACAGTTAATTTACAATTAAACTGGGAAAAGTCTACCTTTATCTCTGGGGACTCTGAATGTCAAGTTTGACCGCTGGCCCAAGATGAATGCAGTGAGATTTATGATGTGCAGTTTAATGTCCGAAATGACCCTAGAGACTCTCCAGGGCTAGTTTGTTTACTGATAGTTTTTACCTGGTGTAACTTGTTAGCCTGGCTTGACTACATGACCAGAGGGTCATAAACACCCCCTCTGGGAACTTATGCCCTGACTCCTCACACAGACTTGGTAGTTTAATTCAGAGACAAAATGTGTCCTTGGGCAAATAAGAACCCTGCAAAGCTAAGAGCTAGTTATCCATCAGACTCCAGACTCCCAGTGCCTGTCTGCACGCTTTCTCCCACTGCACTATTTTCCTATTAAAACAAAACAAAAACAAAAACAAAACCCTTACATGAGTATGCTCTGTTGAGTCTGGAGAGTACTTTCAAATATCTGAACTTGTGGAATATTTGCAATATCTAATGTACAGACTCTGGTTATCTTTTCAACATCACTGAACAGGCATGGTCCGTGGAAATCAGCCTTTACAATTCCTCTTTCTGATCTTAGGGGTAACTGTGTGTAAGGTTCTACCATCAAATTATACTCTTCTCTTCTTTGGTTCACAAATGATTCTCATTTTGCAAAAAACTGTCCCTCAAATTAAAAAAATATATATTATCTTTTGTTTCTGTACTCTTTGACACCTACATAGTATATACAATCACAATAATATTGATGGATATACTTACATAATACAACTAAAATATCATCGGTAAGTAAACATTAAATCTCCAAAATTCTGATAGATTTAATATTTCACAGATTTAAAATGTAAGCACATGGGAATCGACTTTGCCATGGAGTAGAACAGAGACATAAAAGTGAAGTTCCTAACAAGTTAAATGTGTGAGAATTTGGATATTTAACAAAAGCAATCAGCAAAGAATATATTTGCTGCAGATTAAAAACAAGGAGCTAAGAGAAACCACTGGGTAAAAAACAGACTGCATCTGGAATACCAAAGTAAACAAAAAGCAATTACTTAAAGATGCACTTAGTCATGCCCATCAATTAAAAAGGCCCATTTGGCATTTGCCCTTCTTTCAGCATGCTGGGGTCTGATGATCTGCATTAATGAGAAGGGTCTGTTGAATCCAGGTTAACTGCTTGTATATGTTTATTCTCACGCTGCAATGAAGAAATAACCAAGACTGGATAATTTATCAAGAAAAGAGGTTTAATTGACTCACAGTTCCACGTGACTGGGGAGGCTACAACCATCGCGGAAGGTACCTCTTCACACAGTGGCAAGAGAGAGAATGAGTGCCTAGCAAAGGACGAAGCTCCTTATAAAACCATCAGATCTCGTGAGAACTCACTTGCTATCATGAGAACAACATGCGGGTAACGCCCCCATGATTCAATTACCTCCCACCAGGTCCCTTCCAGGACATATGGGGATTATGGGAACTACAATTCAAGGTGAGATTTGGGTGGGGGCACAGCCAAACAATTTAACCGCTCCTACCAGAGTCCACCAGACAGGGGAGTGTTTAGTTCCAATGGCTAACCTATTCTCTGGCTATAAATTACACACAGTGAAATGAGTTCACTCTTCCAGAAAAGAAATTGTGAGAGTCAATGTTGTCTTTTAGGAAAAGGGGCAAACAGTGATCCTGGGAAATTTAAGGCAATAACATCCAGAAGTATCCACTGAACTTCGAAGTTAATTCTGGGGCAGCCAGAAAGAATGAACAATCATCCATGAAGAAAAGGAAAAGCTCTGTCTAATCAGAAGAAGTATTTTTCCAAGTACTGGTATTCTGGTTTCCATCATGGCCTTCCTTTCCTCTTCTTCAGAGCACAATCAACAGAGAATCATGTTTTTCTGTGACACTAATGACAACTCCATTCACTAGTATACAGAAATGTGAAGAAGAATAATTCCTTTGCTAGTATTCTCTATTTTATCCATATAAATATTGACATATAGCATGGGGACAACTAGAATTTAGAAGATTTTGTTTATTCATGGTATTTAAGTGAATTTTTAATTGTTTCAATAGCAATAGTTTTGTGTCATTTTTGGTTTGATGTTTCCCCAATACAAAATATTGTTACCTTCAATCTTATGTGCCTCAGGTGGAACAAGAATTATGGTGTTGCTGCTCTGAATAATTGCCTGGGCATTGAGAGGCCTTGGACAGTACTGATTGAATCAAACAGAGAAAACCCAGGCTGTTTGCTCCTTAGCCACAAATTATCACATGGTAGTATATTTTCTCAGTAAATGTTTTAGTTTTATAATTTTGTGACTTCATAATACCTGTACTAGCACAAATTAGGGTTACAAAAGGAAAACAGCAGGGTCAACTCTAAAATGTTCACTTGAGAGTAGTTCACTAAGCTGTGTTTACCTAAGTATTTAAGAGCAGTAATGTTGCCTGTGCAGGATATAGTCTTTTAATCTAAGCCGTATCCATCTCAGTTATTTGCCTTGAACACTAAATATCTGTACACACTTCAGCCAACCCTGCAACTAATGAGCAAAACTACTATTGGGCTTTGTCTGGAAAAGGATCTTAGAAGCTCCAGATACCAGAGATAAATTTCCAAGTGCCCCAAAGGCTCTAAGAAGCAGTAGAGCCATTCACTGCCTACACAACTCAAGCTACAGGTGACGTGCCCTATGCCCTAGTCATTTCCCCCACTTCATTCTCATCAATCTTGTTCACATGGGCTAGACACTTTTTCATTATTCTCTGCCTAATTTTCCCCAAGATGCCTTAAAGTGCTTGATGCTTCCACTAGGTCTTCCCTGTACCCCTACACTTTACCTAGCACCTGTTCTCCCAGATTATGACCTGCAGCCTTGAATTTCTCCTTTAGTTTGAGACTAGTTTGCATTTGTCACACTTCCATCCAAACTTAACGTGTAATATTTACTGTACTTCTTGAACTGACATTCCAGTTCTCATCACTGCCTTCTTTCCTGTTGAAATCCCCTCAAACCTCAACTCAGCCCCTTCCCTCCCAGCATGCTACTCTGCTGGTACCATGCTGTGCTTACTTAAAACTCTCCTATAAGTGGGCGCCACACTCCCAATCACACTTCCATTTAAAAATTCCTTTGAACAATGAGATCACATGGACACAGGAAGGGGAATATCACACTCTGGGGACTGTGGTGGGGAGGGGGGAGGGGGGAGAGATACCATTGGGAGATATACCTAATGCTAGATGACGAGTTAGTGGGTGCAGCGCACCAGCATGGCACATGTATACATATGTAACTAACCTGCACAATGTGCACATGTACCCTAAAACTTAAAGTATAATAAAAAAAAAAAAAAGAGAGAAAAAAAAAATTCCTTTGACTACTACATCCTATTTGGAATAGTGCTGTAATGAAAATAGGAGTGCCAATATTTCTTTGAAATCTTGATTTTAATTCTTTTAGATAAATGTTCAGAAGTGGAATTGCTAAATCACATAGTTATATTTTTATTTTTTAAGGATCTTTAAACTGTTTTCTATAGTGGCTGTACCGGCATGCAAGGGTTCCTGTTTGTATGGTACACTTAAAAATTTTAAAGGGTAGATCTCATGTTAAGTGTTCTTACCACAATAAAATAAAATAAATTTCTCTGACTTCAACTTCCAGTGCCTTGCCATCACCTGCTTCTGCAACACCACTAGCAGTAGGTATATCAAAGGACTTTTCAGGTCAGCCTTTGTGGCCTGACACTTTCTGCCACTGCTCTGCCCCTCCTTCCATTCATTGAACTCTACCGTCTAATGAACGGTTTTGTAAAGCTTGCACTTGGAAAGAAGTTTTCTGCCAGAACAAGTATACATTTTCTGACAAACTGGTTTTTAGAGTTTATGAAGCCAACTGAAGGGTTCTTTGCATTTCAAATCATACCCTCCCCCTCACCTGCCCTCTACACTTTAGGACCGACGCAATATTGTTTGATTGCCACTCACCCACTTCTACTCCTCCTTCACTTTGGTCATCTCCATTTATAGCTGTACTGGCAACCTGCCCAATCTGCTATGCCATCTTCTGCCAACATTCCTACATTCATGAGATTTGGAGTACGCAACACAGGAGTAGGAATAGGGAAGGGATCAGACCACTCAGGAAGACAGCTGAAGAGCTAGAGATGCTGATGGCAAATTATCAACTTATTATTCATAAACATGCCTGGGGGTATCATTTAGATTATAAAAATAAAGGTGTTCTACTACATGAATTAGAGTTCTGATCTAAGTTATTTATAGATTTATAACCCTAAAGAACTTCTAAATAAACAGTGATTTAGACATACTGCATATGCTTAAAAATTAAAAGAGAAACATCGAAGAAAATAAATCTGAAGAAACACTATGATATGAGGAGTTATATGTATACACATATGCTTAGGAGTTGATTAAGAGCAATCATATCATCCTAAACAAATAGCAATATCTCACTTTAGGTAAGGGAGAATAGGTTTACTTATTTAGTAGAATGTTTATCTAATGTATATGACAAAAGAAAACATTTTTCATGATAAATGATTAGTAAAAATGTAACTTAGTTTTATTATTCCCTGTTATTGCAATTTTTTTATTCCACCATGTAAAAACACTGTGGCAAATTTAGGGAGAGAGAGCTGAACTGCATTAATCATTCCCAAGAATAGGACAAAAAGCCTCACTAACTGTTTCAAAGAGAAAGTTTGATATGCATGTGAAGTTCGAGATGTGATTTCAGTTTCAAGATCGTTATAAGGAAAATAGAAAGCTTACTCTTGCAAAGTTTATCATTTTACTAGGGCTGATATGATGTTCACAGTGCCATACAAAAAAGAATCCAATTTCAATCACTTTGGTTCTTCTTAACAGAAACTTTTGCACATATAAGCTTTTTTATACTTTTCTAAACAGATACTTGCAGGTATAATGCAAAGCTATTTTCCTGTTCTCATTGAACAACTGTGAAAAACTACTTATTGTAATAAAATCATCTCTACAAAATGTACCTTCAATGCCTTCTTCCCTGACACCTAATGAACTCATTTGGTTAATAATAGACAAAAGCTTGGCTTACAGTCTCAAAATTATTCTTCTGACAAGAATTCATTGAACTGAAAATGTGTTTATTTTTATGCATGCATATATTATCCTAAAATGGATATGTAAAATGTAGTAATTATTGTTCTTGATAAACATGAGTTAGAGAGTATTCATCCACTCGTCTTTCTGATTCATGCATACTTATCAGGTATCTCCCAGAAAGTTGCTCCAGAAAAATATGACTACTATCATTACTACTAAGGTGCCTGACTCCTAGGGATCAGACAAAAGAACTCCAACATTCTCACATTTGAAAGGAATTTATATTTACAGCAATGGAATTCTCAAGACTGCCTAAATTCAAAAAATGTCTTAAATTTGTAAATATGGACACATCTGTTATTCTTTGCCCATTTGTATCAGAAATGAATTCATTTGATAAAGGATAGGTAAATGGCTACAAGCCAGGTACACATGTCTACCAGAACATAACCAGCTAGCTGTGAAAATATAAGCCCTTGCTGGGAAGAAAACATCTTTTCTCAGTCTTTCTCAACCTGCTTTACATTACATACATGACTGCACCATGCTGCACAACCACAAATAACACCTTCTCCTCCACCTTGCCAAATAACTTGTTTCCATAAATCATATCTCATTATAGCTAAATAAAGCAACTCTAACCCCAAATTAACTCAGAATAAAAGAACCCTCTGAAGGCAAAGGAGAAAACTAATCTAATAACACATATTTATGTCAATTGAGCTACAAAGATCTTCTCTACCATCTGACGTCTTTAAAATACTTGGCCCAAAGTACATTCTGTATTGTTCCTATTTCAGCAGAATTCTAGAATGCAAACTTGTTTTCAATGAGAAAAAGTTCCAGTGCTACAAGATTTTGGTCATAATGCAGACCAAATCCTTATAATAATGTTTAAAGTTATCCATTAAAAGTTGTATTTTCATAATAGCAAAGAAAATAAGAAATACAGTCCATGTATCACCAAAAAAATGCAATTCAACAATTTCCCATGACTATTAGCTTGAGCACACAAGCAAACCATTTCCAAGTTAAAAGGGAAAATGTACATTTTTAAAAGCAAAGGAGCTCATTTGGAATTATTTATAATAGACACTTAATGGCTGTTAGATTTAAAATGTCCAAAATTTATGAAGTTGTGATCTGACATCATGTTGTTTATTATTTCTCTTCTCAATAGAGCAGGTTGAATTAAAGAGTACAGATAAGCTACTAAAAATGATTTCATGAGCAGATAGCAGTAAAGAAACAGTAGAAAGGCAGCAAACCATCTTGCTAGGGAATTATTCTTGGATCTTAGCAAATCATTCTTTGCATGTCTGCTTTATCTGCTGCTCCACAAATACCTTGAGCGGCTTTAGCATCTTGCTCCTCAAAATGTGGTCCCTCTATAAGCAGCCTGGGTATCCCTGGGGCTTGTTAGAAATGCAGAATCTCAGGCCTCACTCCAGACCTACTGAGTTGGAATCTGTACTTTAACAAGAAGCTTAGGTGATCTAAAGGCACAAAAAAATTTTAGAAGCACTGTTTCAGAGTGTAACCAAAAAATTAGAGACCATTGTTTTTCTTAATTCAGAGCAATGATACATCATGATGATTATTCAGAAAAAACACCTTTTCAATAGGTAGTAGAGAAATCCTAGAGAGGCACGACATTTTTTTTTTTAATGCATGGGGTGAAGAAGTCACTGTCCTTATGTCTTATCAGTAATAGCACCAGCATCTCTGTATAGGAGGATGGATTAGAGAGTTTATCTGAAAGAATGTATTTTCTATAAAATTTAGAAAAATCTAATCTCCATACAAAGAATGAAGAAGTGGACCAATGTAGACACCTGGGATATTCTGCCTTGTAAATACTAAACAAATATTTTTGACACTCTAGAAATTTGCCTTTCATATTTTTTACTGGATAGAAAACGAGTATCTCAGAAGAAGGAAACTAATATCAGTGATTTCAGTTGGATTCTATATTTATGAAAATTTCCATCTGCAAATTTAAATCACAACACTAAAGACGACAAAAAGAACCTTCATAAAAGTGTTTACAGAGAAACATGTGACCTGTGACTTTGACTTCACTATTGTATGCATTTTATTAAATTCATATAGCCTTTGTATGTCATCATTGTTTAAGGCTGGCTTACAACCATCTCAATGCATGCTTTTGAAACCATCTCTTCATTGAGGCCCATAAATAGCAGCCACATATTAGTAATATTAAGTGTTACCATGAACGGCTAGAACTGAACATTTTATAAACAAACTGAAACAGACTTACAAATATCATTCCCCTTGAATAATGTCATTTAGGGTGGTTTACATGTGTTCTATCTGTGAGTTCTAAAATACCTACTGAAGTTTTAAATTCATTAAAACCAATTTAATAGTGATTGGCTGCTAATGTCTTTTTTAAGTAAAATCATAACATTGCAAAGCATACATAACATTTGATCATAATGACTGTAGCAAAAGGTAATTCAATCAATTGTAATGAATCAAGAAAATTGAAAGAAATAATGTATAACCTTTTGAAAACTTGGTTTTACATAAAATATAGAAAGAATAGACAATAAAATCACTGAGTTAGGGCAGCTGTCAGATCTCTACTTCATGTGAGATTAAAGGTATCTATATAGCAATCAATAAAATGGCTCAGCATCCTTCTAAGTGGAAACATGTTCCAGCAGTGTCACATATTGGTTTACATAATGAGCTATAATTAGATAGATAGATAGATAGATAGATAGATAGATAGATAGATAGATACGTAAGTATGGATTTCAGCATGTTTCTTGGTCTTTCTAAAATAATTGTGAAAATGATTCCCTTTCCTAGTAATGGCAGTCCATGGAAAGTACTCCTGAAAGTAATTCTAGTTTTATGATGCTCAGATTTGGCCATACTACTTGGGATTTAGATGATGCTGAATGATTATTGCAGGAGATATGACTGCACATGCAGGCACATGTGTATATGGATGTCTGGAGGCTCATTCTTAGACTGTATTTTTAGAAATGGTGTTGAGATTTTATTTGGCATGTTGCTTAAAATATTTTGGAAGATTCTTTTCTAAGTTACCTCTTAATCATCTTAACTGAAGCAAAATCATTTTTCCCTTTCTGAAGAAATTTGATTTTTAAAATAGCAAGAGCCACTCAGATCCAAATCTGGTGAATTATATATGTAATCATGAGAGATATTTTTGAACAAAATTAGACTATTTAAAAAACCATAATTACAAAGATACTCATTTTCTGACAATGCTTACAAACCAATTTCAAGGCCATTCTCAATTTCAAAAATTTATACCAATATTGGAATAAACATAATATGACTTATTATGCATATGAAGACATGATGTATACCTTGCACCTTATATTACAGAAAAAAATTTGATAGTAAATATAGCAATAGCTTATATGACAATATTTTCCTCTAAACCACATTTGTTCATTTTGAAAATGGTTAAATTCATATCTCTAGTTTCTACCAGAGTTCCTAGCAAACAGTCGGTACTAAATAAATGTGGATTGAATAGGTGGACAACTGAAAAAATAAATAATTTTGCAGAATCCACATAATACAGTGGACTATATTATGTATGAAAGTAACCAAAATTCTATACTATTCTGACCTAAAGATAACCTTTATCCATATGATTTCTATAAGAAATCCTGTACTTGTCAAATAGCTGAAATATAATAAATAACAAAAACTTCTCATCTAGAAATTATTCTAGCCAAATATTCTAAAAGATGAAAAATAAAAACACATTCGAATATTTATCCAGTCTCTCAGATAAACTGTGATGTCAAAATAAAAATAGATTATCTGACCAGAAAACTCAAATCTTCACATGGTTGTGAAGACGAATATACTTCACCCCCACCAAATACACACATAACACATTCTGCATTCTTGTACAATGCTATCATTTTTCAGAGTACTGTTGAATTCTCAAGAACTGCAGCCAATAAGATATTGTAAACTATACATTAACTTAAATTTTTCTGATACTTTATAGGTATAAAAACACAATACCTAATTTATATGCAGAAACATATATTGAGTAATATGTATACAATAGACATATAATTTATATACAGAGGATTTATATAGTTTAGACCATCTATTTGTCTTATATGTTGATAGTTTATACTATATATACACATGAAGTAAACAATCAAATCATATGAAGAGAGTTAAGAAGGAAATAAAGTAGAAAGAAAATCTCCCCAGAACAAACTGAAATTTAAATTCCTAAGATTGTGTTATCCCT
This sequence comes from Pan troglodytes, assembly GCF_028858775.2. NCBI lineage: Eukaryota > Metazoa > Chordata > Mammalia > Primates > Hominidae > Pan > Pan troglodytes. The sequence continues at coordinate 116,182,390 of NC_072403.2, forward strand.
AAATCAGTAGATTTTGCTCCTATTGGAAATGTTGCAATTGAGGAAAACACATCAGTTTTCTAATAAAAAGTTTAAAATATGCAAAACTTTAGGGCCCAAAATCTCTAGTCAAATCTTCATGTCTAATCCCATGTTTTATTTGCACACTGCATGGAGAGGACTGCCTGTCACACCTGAGTGGCTTTAATAGTATCTACATACCACAAGTCAATAAATGTCTCATCTCCAAGGGTAAAAATACCAAATTTGATTCATTCCACCCTGACAAATTGCTTTAAGAAAAGATGCATGAAAGCTTCTATTTTATAAGTAGTCTAATAGACTTTATCTATATATATATATACACACACACATATATATGAAAAGATTCAACGAATATAGATACTACATGACTCTATATTTTGAAAGGAAGGTGCTAATAGCAATATAATGAAATTTTCTCAAGGAGTTTCTGTTCACTCAAAGCAAAAGGCCTATTCTGGTAGAAATAATATGAATATTAAAGGGAATTTTAAAATGGCTGTAATTCATGATTACAAAAAGCCCAAAGACTCCCTTTAACAGAATATAAGACTCTAGAATCTTGAAGCAAGAGAATAGAATCATAGATACAGTGAAACTATATGCTCCTTCCAAGGAAGTGTCACATAAGGGCAGTGGAAAAAAATCTGAGTTCAGTTACACCAAGATAAAAAAGAGCTTCACCACCTAAAAATGTCTTTCTTCCAAGACCACAAATTCCACAGGTAGATAAAAGAACAGCAGAAATCTTGAGAAAGGGATTTCTCTAATCTTTCCTCAGAGGCTTTGGTGAGAAGGAACTGACTTACAAGCCCTCAACCTGAAAAAATTGGATGACAATCCAATTTTAAATCGTTTAAATTGTCATCCATCCATAGAAATCCAAAGTTGAATCAGATAGAACTATCTGATGTGTGTATCATCTCCAATTTTCTGTGGTAGGGATTGAGTGTTTGAAAAATACACACCAGACAGGCTGAGTACCAAACTGTAATTTAGAAAGAGTCCCAAATATAATGGAGGCAATCCTAAAGATGTTGAGAAAATGTTTACAATTACAGATTGAAGTCCTGCCAAACCACCACAGACAATTTGCTATCATGCTTCAAACACTATTAGTGGTCCCAATGGCATTGAGACATAACAATTATGGGAAGTCCGCCTAGGGTAACATGGCACAGGATGAGGTTCTATTTTTTAAAAACGAATCTCTGTAATGTACTGTGGTTTCTAAACCTTATATATTCCTGATGAGAACCTAAAGGATCCTTTCACTAGCAATATTTTCCAGGTTTAAAAGCAACCATTTCTACCTTTTTTGTCTTAAAAAATCTGGACAGTGACCTGAAGCTTAAAAATATATCCAGAATTCAACTGAGTTTCAGCATCTGGCCCAAGTTATCATCATCTCTTGCCAGTATTATTGAAATAGCCTAGCAGTCTTCAAATGTTTGCCCACATCCTCCTCTAAACATTTTTAAATCAAGAACTAAAAATTGCATTATGAGTTTAAGTTGTTGCAAATAATAAATTTTATTTTACATAATCCCATTTAATCTAAATGCCATATTGTTTTAACCCCACCATCTTCCACTTAAAAATATATACATAAATAAGCATTTTTGTAACAAGTGGAAATGTTAAAGTAATTCTTTTTCTAATTAAACTTGTAATATATGTATATATGTACATATCTATTTGAAATTTAGAGTTGTTCTGTACAGAGTATTAGCCAATAGTCATTAGCCAGTAGCCACGTGTGGCTACTAAGCACTTGAAATGTAACTAGTCCAAATTGAGATGTGCTATAAAGTAAAATGCACACTAGATTTCAGATTTTCACAATATGAAAATATAATATTTTCTATTTTATAAACTATCTCATTAATGTTATATTGATGGCATGAAAATGAAATAATATTTTGGTACATTGGATAAAATAAAATTATGTTTTAAAATGAATCTCACCTATTTCTTTTTATTTTCAGTATATATTTAAAATTATATATGTGGTGTCTATATGCAATTCTATTAAAATTACATTTGTATTGGATAGTGCTGGTTCTTCTATTGATCACCTAACAAACTTCTCTGCAATAAAAATGTCTAGAATTTGATACTTTTCAATTTCCTAGGCCCATAAATCCTAAAATTTTAAAATATATTTTGAATTAAGTTACCTTTCCATTATTAGTGAAATATAATTGATGAAAATGACATCAAATTTTGGAATACTTTGTAATTACTAAAGGAAAAAATAAGAAACATACCATCTTATTGGACTGGCACACTCTAATAAGATAGATGGGGACTTTTACCTCCAATTAGTTGACCTATTCATAGATGAAAACTTATTCATTGTATACATTTTAACAGCAATTCATTTTACACTTATTTTCCTGTATAGATATAAGTACTGAGACTCTTTACATAAATAAGTTAGAATAGACTTATTAATATTACAAATTAATTGAACTCTATCCAAGTTTTATAACAAAAATCCATAGTAGTCTCTCATAAAAATTATTTTGATAATCAACTACTAACTTAAATACTTAATTCTGTCAAGTAGAAAATACTATTAATCTTTACGTTTATTTGTCTAGTCATTTAAAGTTATTCAATTTTTAAATTTATGAAATATATACCAAAATATTACTGATATTTACTAAACTGCTGTTCAGTATACCTACTACTCCTTCACTTACAGACAACTATTTCACAAGATACAATTAGAAACAACAAGGAAAAATCAAAATATAATTATTTTTTAAATGTTTTACAAAACAAATTATTAAATAAAATATGTCTTATCACAGGCTTTGAATGTATTTTTGCTTAAAGCTATAGAGCTGCAGACTTTCTTAATCCAATTTACGAAAAATGTGAATGGAAATGGGAAAATCAGTTATTATCAAACCAGCTGTACACAATTAAAATAGTCTAACTTGATTTTTTTCCGCTTAAATAATTGTTTTAATAAAGTTTCTTGTGGAAACAATCTTCAAAAATCTAAATTCTCAGATAGATATGTAGGTGAACAGATAAATAAGTGAATGAATAAAACAGACAGCCTTGTTGTAAATCTGTGACATGATAAAACCTCAGTTTGTTTTGCTCTCAAAGGTATCTCCCACAGGAATGATAGTTTTTCTAGTGACAGAAGGTAGGTGAAAGAAGTGAGAATGTCAAATAAAAATATTTGAAATTGTCCCTTCATTTTTCACTCGAAGTTTTTACACCCTGGGAAAATGCATCACAGTAAAATCTAGAAGAGAAGAGAAATAAGGCTTTCTTTTGAAAGCGAAAGATGATGTCAAGTGGAAGATGGGAAGAGTGAGGTACAATGCCTTGACCCCAGATTCATTACCAGGCAGCTAAATGTTTGACAGTTAGTAGATCTGGACATTTATTACTTTAAAGACTTATGTCCCTGCACATATTTCAAGTAGCCCTGGAATCAAATACACCAGTCTCAACACCACTCGATCATCCAACTAATTGTTACCCTGTTTCAATCCCTGATTCCTACAGCCTAATCTCAGAATAGTAGAGTGATTCTTTCATTACAAATCAGAATATGACACTCTTCTGCCTAAACCTTCCAGGAGTTTCCCAATCTCACCCACAGTAAAAGCCAAGTATCCCTACAGTAGCCTAGAAGGCTCTAAACAGTTTGCCCTCCAACCCCATTATCCCTTTGACATCCTATTCCCACCAGACACCCTTGGCTGACTTTGCCCAACCACACTGGCATCTTCACTAGCCCTCAAAACCTCTCATCAGGCTCTCATCTCAAAAAGATGTGTTCTTCAGCTAAAATGCTCCTCCCCTCGACCTCCATGACCTACTACCTCACTTCTTTAGGTCTTTATTCAGATAACTTCTCACGAAAGCCTTCCTTGACATTGTTTACCTGTCCTATCCCCGCTCCCTTCTTCATTTTTTTCCAAAGTACTTATTATTTGACTATATATTTTCTGTCTTATCTGCTTTGTCATCTTCCATAGTACATAAACTCATAAAAATGAGGCTTTTGTCTGTTCCATTATCTACCATATCCCTAGAACAATATACAGCATATACGAGACATTCAATAAATATTTGTCAAGTGAAAAAAATTTATGAACACTTTTATAAGTGAGACAAATTTCTATACACATTAGAGAACAGGGTTGTTTAACTTGTTTAGATTTATTTTATATATGTGTGTGAAATTTGAGGATTAGGCAGTTCTATGGAATGGACATTAACGTTTATGCTGAATTCATCTGATATTGTATATGTGATCCAAGTGTGTGGATACTACTTGGAAAGTCACATTATTTGAATATATTCATTTGGTACTGAGCCTAGCAGTGTGCGCATTCTTTTCAAATATTTTTACTAAAATTGATTTTTCTTTGACTTTAAAACAGTTTCCTTAGATTTATAAAATACGATTAATGGAAACATTAACTTTATCCATAAGAACATATTAATTGATTCTTTTTCATATATTTCATCACAGGTCTGAGAGAAAAACATACGGCTGCTCTCCTAAAATAACTGTTCAACATCAAAATTCTGAAGAGAATGTAGCTAGAGTGTTAATCAATAGTAAAAATATACGGTTGACAGCACATTGGAATTGGGCACCCTGAACTGCAGCCAATCATGGATGTTATCAATTTTGTTCTTAAAAGCATGTAAGGCAAGTTTGCCAACTGTCACTGCCAGACTATAACTTTCCCTCTTGTCTTTTGAGTCATTTAAAAATCCTGTTGGATTTCATTTTATTAACAGGTTAACAAATCTATTATAGTCTACTAAGGTACTATTGACTAACTTTGAAAAATTATCTACTTTATCTCATGTCAGTTGTGTAACACTTCTTTCCAAATATCAAACACTCAAAATGTTATCAGTCTTGAAGCATGCTTTGTATAATTTGATTGCCATTGAACACACCACAGAAATCCACACATCATTTACGTACCTGTTCATTGAACAATAGTTATAGTTTATTCTATGCTACTTGTTCTGAAGGGATATGAAAGAGGAGGAAAATTGTATACTTATACTCAAATATCTAAGTTAAGAGAGCACTAACACCACAGAAAATGTATGAAGTAATTATGAGTCAACTAATAAACTCAAATGGGACTCATAGGTGAAATTTATTTAAAGAGGCCAAACAAAAATGATTTTTTTAAATCTCAAGATTAATTCCATAAGTAGTGATATAATTATGTTTAAGAATGATCTCAATCAATATCTTTGGCAGAGAATGAGACAATATTTGTTATCTAAGTTATTTCTTAAGTTTATGTTCTAGAGACAGTGTCCAGAGAGCCACAGATAAAAACCTGGGCAAAGTTAAAGCTAACGGCCTTCAACATTCCTTTTCCCTCAAAGAGTTTTCACATAACACAAGATTTTTAAGTGTAGAAGAAATGTGATCTTGGTAAGTGATTCTAAAAGATAAATATTAAATAAAAAATAGTTTTAGTGTTACCAAAAGATGTAATATTCTCATTTCAAAAAAAATATTGACACGAGCCCCTTTCATGTTGAAAGTTAAGGTTTTATTTCTCTAATTTTCCCATCGGGAATAACTCACTCTTAATTAATACACAGTTCACAATGGATTTACAAATGAATTATGATTCAGAATTGAAGTTCTAATAAGGTCTTCATGAAATAGTGCAGAAAATCATGGAATTATTTTCTCTTTTTTGACTACATTCAAATTATGAAAGAGGTTCGATAAAAGTTGTTAAGCATTTTGTTCTTCAAAAACGTAACAAAGAATAAATATGCTTTTTAAATACTACCAGCTTTTTAAAGGCAGTTTTAAAAATGTAATTAATGCAAAAAATTCTCATCTGAAAATTTTAAGCAGTCTTTTCAAATGAGATTCTTGCCATTTTTTATTTTGAAAAGGTCTCTGAAGTCTTAGCTTTTTTCAAAGCAGTTTCATGGCAAACCATATCACATGTTATCAATCTGAACTTAGATATTTGTTTTAAAACATTAGTGTTCCAAAGTAGAATATAATTTAGTATTGTTTCACAGTAGAATAAACTATAATACATATTCTATATGAACAAAAGTACAATATTTTTCTGAAACATTGTTTTAAGATTATTATAATACATGTTTAAAGACAAATGTAATGAATTTTCAAAGGATACACTATCACAAATATTTTTCTCTAATTACAGTATTCAATAATCAATTTATACTTCATGTAGACATAAGACTTGGATAATGTATATAAAATAATTAAAAATATCTTAATTTTTAATTAAGATTAAACTAAAGATTAAGAAACTAAAGATTAAGTCATATCTAATTATATTAATTTTGCTGGATACATGTTATTACATCAATTTTTAAATAAAAATCTTAAAAATCATGATAACTTTGAATTAAATACTGAAAAAATTTAAGCTGCTCAAGCATCAAGAGTCCACACCATGTACATTCAACTGAAGGAGAAAAACCCGAAGATGATATAAAGCATCATAACCTTATTCACACACACTTTAAAGCAAAAATGAGTGAGTTGTAGGCAAGGAATAAAAGATTTTGGATGGAAAATAGTGCTCAATTTTTGTTGTTGCAAAGACTGCTGAACCTGGTTTATGATTATGTATCTGTGATATCTAGTATGCTGATGGGAACTAAACACTTTAATTACCATTTTTATCTGCATGACAGCAAACATTCAATTATCTGTAAACTTCTTAATGACTAATTGAATTATATATAAATTATCTTCAGTGTTTAGTGGCTCCAGGATGTAGAGATGGCTTTAATTGAAAATGGCCAACTTTTCTTGGCAGTCAATTCAGTGAGATAAAACAGAAAACTATCTTAATCAATGCCTTCTTACTCATCTATCTCTCCTAGTAGCCTTTCAACAAGCAACTATGATGAGTGTTAATCAATTCCCTAAACATGACTGATCTCCAGAGCATTATGACAAATAGCCAACTTAACTTTTGAACAATTCTGCTGGCACTCTTTCTGCAATCTGGGAAGCAGACACACAAAAGCAAACTTACTTGGTGGGTATCCCAATTCAAACACCTTTTCTTAGAGCTAAAAAGGATCTTGGAGATACTTCTGTGTTATACCCACCTTTTGAAGAAGGCTGAATAAAGGATGCATTTTCTGAAGCTAAAAATATATCCAGAATGTATTATTAATAAAAGATATTTGTAATAATGCAAGTATCAGATAAAGCATTCTGTAAAAAATAAAATACATATAAAGGTCAGGAAAAAAAGGAAAAGAATGGATCTGTTTTTTCTTCTCTTGAAACCTGCTTTCTACGAAGCCCCTCACCCAGCAGAACAACAGAGTAAGGGGAATAAAATCAGCCACCAAGTGTAGCTGGGTGTTAGCCAAGGATACTCTCTACATTTGATGACTGTAAAAATCAGTGGTTGAGGCTTTCTTGGCAAATTTTAGGAAGGAGGTATATTATGAAGTATAAAATGTTAATTTGTTAGAGTTCTTCAAATGCTCTTTAAAATAACTACGGTGTATTCCCCGTGGTCATTCGTTGCTTATAAAACTAGTTTCCCTACAGGAAAACTCTTTTCGTGCATAACATCATGACACATGGTCCTTTGAAAGCTATAAAGCCAAGCAATTTTTCTTCTCAAGTTATATAATACCTTGCTGCTGAATTCTGGCATCCTAAAGGCAAATGGAGCAAACGGAGCTCCACAAATGGAGCAGCGTGGCGTAAGTGAGAAAGGAGAAGAAGAGGTATTGTTGGTCACAGTGTGAGAAACAACCTGAGATCAGCATTTCTTTAACTGAATTTGATGGCCAAACATCATGTATTTTTATAATCTGAGTTCACATTAAATTGCTTGACTTCATGGTTTATTTTTTTCTTCCTCTAAGGAATCTAAAATTCATTTTTAAAAGCACTTTTAATGCTATTAAACTCTGAAAGTAAACTACCCTTTTTTATTGTAATTCTCCATTGATGTTTTTTATTTTGCAGATGTTATAGATGAGTTTATCTTCCATTGGAAAGTGTTTATCTCATTCTTTCATTAGATAGCCTCACAAAAATAGAATATTTTTTAGATTTCATATGCCTAACACTGCAAAAGGGAAACTATTATAACTCATTTGCTCTCTTAAACTCAACAGATGACCCTGGTTAGTTTATCACTGAAAACAATCACCTTGCCTAAATAGCCCCAACTTCCTTTCCCTTTACCTCCATTTTTCTATCTTTAGTTAGACTTTGTTTTCCTTGCTGGATGATACTTTACATTTCTAAGTGGTGTGCTTCCCAATTTCCTTTCCTCATCTCCTGTCATGTTTGACTTTTTTTATTATTATACTTTAAGTTTTAGGGTACATGTGCACAATGTGCAGGTTAGTTACATATGTATACATGTGCCATGTTGGTGTGCTGCACCCTCAAAGGGCCAAGATTCAAGTTCAGGCTTACTTTCAGTTAGAAATGATTCACTTTCCCATGGCTATCAGAACTGGGCCACTGTAGAAGTAAAAACACAATCAATTTAATGTAAGAAACTGAATCAAATGCCTTTTTGAGGCACTCCAAATGAAGATGAAAGACTTTACAGTTTAGAGAAAAGAAAATCCAAGAGAAAACAGCAACAGGAGCAAATTAGGTAGAAAGTCCTGCATCACAGAAACAAGCCCATACTTTTTCCTCTCTAGCCACTCGGTAAAGACCATTAAACCAAGCCAGCAAGTCATCCACTGACTATCCAGCAGAAGATGCTGCACCTCTGTGCTCCCTTTTGGGGGGATGTTTGCTCCACATGCCCCCAAAACAGCCAGCAGCTATATGAAGCACACTATGTGGACAACCCCAGTTCAGTTTGCCAAAACTAATGGAAAGCTCTATGGCTGGTGAATGGGGCCTTGGACACCTAGAGTGGTGGTGGTAGGATGAAGGTATAGCCCCTGTACCTGTCAGAGAGAAGACCAGACAGAATCATTTGAAATCTCTTAGTAAAGATTTCTCCCAGCGTCTCCATTCTCCCAAAGGTATAAGGAAGATAAGTCTCTATCTTTTACTCCCTCCCATTTCAATAGTGAATCTTTCAATGTGCTCTTATTGGCTGCTTCTTCCTCTTCAAGACTTGGCTCCATCAACTTCCTGCCCCACCACTTCATACTTTCTCTTTCACCCCAAGGGCCATTTTCCTTCCCCCAGCCCACACCAAAGTGCAGAAATACATTCAAAGGAATTGCTGACTTAATTGCAAAGCAATAATTCCCTTCTCTGAGGCCTATTTGCCAGGCTAATATTTTCCCTCTGGGAACTGAGTTAGGATGGCCTGAGATAAGGAAAGAGAAAAGGCAGAATAGTAACTTTAAAACTCGGAAGGAATTCAAAGTTTAAGACAGAAGAAAAATCTTTCCTGAACAGGACCAAGGTGCAGAGCAGAAAGGACTATGAAAATGAGCTGTTCAGGAGCATAAAATCCTTCTTCCTACCTCATCTGTGGATAATCAATTACTCAATACTTCTGGAGACCTGTAAGGCCACCTCCATCACTAGCTGCATCCCACAAACTTGATGTTGTATGCTTGTTATCATTCTGTTCCAACAGATTCCAATCTCTCTTGTGATTTTTTCTTGGACCAAACGATCACTTAGATCTCTTTCATTTAACTGCTGTATGTTCTTGGCACAGGGTTTGGTGGGGGTGTTTCTGGTTATCTCACTATTATTGACTCTTTAATTTCATTGTTGTCAAGAACAGTATAATTTCAATATGTTTAAAGTTATTGAGACACGTTCTATTGCCAGATTATTATCTATTCTGGTATAGTACTATGTGCACTTTAAAAGGAAGTGTTTTGTTGTCTGGGGCTGTATCGACGTATGAATATCAATTAAGTCAAAGAGATTGATAGTGTTGTTCAGATTGTCTATGGCTTTGATGGTCTTTTGTTTTTTGTCTAATTGTTCATTCAGTTCTTGAGAGGGGCTATTAAAATATACAAATATGATTGTATACTTGCCTGTTTCTCCATTTAATTCTGTCAACTTTAGCCTCCTGTCTTTTGAATCTTTGTTATTGGGCCCATACACCTTCATGAATATTATGACTTCCTGAAGAATTGAACCTTTTATCATTATGAACAATCTCTCTTAATACTATTTTGTTTTTAAATCTATTTTATCTAATGTTAATATGGCAAAGTCAGCCTTCCTATGTTTACTACATATATAGATATCTTTTTTTATCCTAGCTGTGTATTTACGTTTAATATGCATCACTTTTATACAAAATACATTTTGTTTGTTTGTCTGAATACATTCTAACAATATCAACTTCGATTTGGAGTGTTTAGTCCATTAACATTTAATGTAATGTCATGTTAATATGATTAAGTATGAGTTTACCATTTTAATTTTTGTCTTCTACATGACTGTCCTCTATTCCTCTTTTCCTACCTTTTTGGGGGTGGTATTTAAATGTATTTGGAATTTTATTTCAATTTTTTGTTGATATTTTAGCTACTCTTCTTTGCAATCTTTTCAACTGTTGACTGAAGGGATTGCAATGTATATCTCTGACTCTTCACAGACAGTAGAGTTAATGCTACTAGTTCACATAAAACATAGAAATCTAGCACAGTTACAGGTTCATATTCTCTCATCCTTTGTTATAATGGTTGTATCTCTATGATACCTACATACATTATAATCCCTTCAATAGGAAGTTATATTTTGTGCTTTAAATGCTTACATAGTTTTTAAAGGTATGAGGTAAAAAGCAAAACAAAAATTTTCATTTGCTTTTATATGGATGTTAACCATTTCTGATGCTGTTCATTCTTTCCTGAGAACCTAAATTTCTACCATTTTTCTTTATTCTAAAGAACATGACTAATCAATAGGCATAAAGTTTCAGTTAAGCAAGATGAATGAGCTCTAGAGATGTATCGAACAACAATGTATCATATACTTTAAAAAACTGTTAAGAAATAGATCTTGTATTGTGTTCTTTATCACAATAAAACAAAATTCAAACAAAAGATATTTAAAAGTAAAGAATGTCCTTTAGCATTTCTTATAATGCTGGTCTGGTGGCAACAAATTGTCTTAGTTTATTTTATCTGAAGATGTCTTTATTTCATCTTTATTTTTGAAGGATATCTTCAGTGAAACAGACTTCTAAGTTGACAGGTTTTTGTGATTTTTTCTTTTTATTACTTTAAAGATGTTTTATTCTTTCTGGACTTCATAGTTTCTTATAAGAAGGCAGCTATTAGATTCTGGTTTCCCTATATGTAATATGTCAGTTTTCTCTTTCAAGATTTGTTCTTTATCTTTGGCTTTCAACAGTTTGACTGTAATATGTTTCTAAACAGGCTTATTTGTGTTCATTCTGCTTGGTGTTAGTTTAACATCTTGTATTTACAGACTTTCTGTCTTTCATGTATCTTGGGGAAATTTTTGGTATTTCCTAAAATATTTTTTTGCCCCTGTTTCTCTTTTCTCTTTCTAGGTTTCCAGTTCTGCATATGGTGGACTGCTCAATATTGTCTCACAGCTCACCAACATTCTGCTCATTTTTTCAATTTTCTCTCCATTCTTCACCTTAGATAATTTTATTGATCTATCTTTACTTACTCTTTCCTCTGTCATTTTCATTCGGCTGTTAAATCTATCCTGTTAATATTTTTATTTTAGAAATTACATTATTTGATGCTACAATTTACATCTAATTTTCTTCCTGTATCTATTACTCTGCTCAAATCTTCTTCATTGAAAACATGCTTTCTTTTACTTCATAGAGGATAAGTATTTCCATGACTTTTAAATCTTTGTCTATTATTTCTAACATCTTATTGATCCTTGAGTTAGACTTAGTAGAGTTTATATTCTCTTGTGAATGAGTTCCATTTTGTTGGTTTTGTATGCTAAGTACTTTTAGGTTTCATCTTTAATGTCATGTATGTTAATTTGTGAAGATTCTGAATTCTGCTATTATTCTCCATTAGTATTGTTTCCTTTGTTCAGGCAGGTAATATTTCCAGCTAGACTTGTACTACAACCCCTATTCCTTGGGCAACAGCTCCAGTCTCACTTCAGTCTAATTTTTATCTAAGTTGTTCCAAGTGTAGTCTGCACATACAGGCATACCTCAAGATACTGCAAGTTCAGATCCAGACCACCGTGATAAAGTGAATATCACAAGACAGTGAGTCACATGAATTTTTTGGTTCCCAGCACGTATAAAAGCTATGTTTACACTATACTGTAGTCTATTAAGTGTGCAATAGCATTATGTCTTAAAAAATGTACATACCTTAATTTTAAAATGCTTTATTGGTAAATATTGCTAACAATAATCTGAGCCTTCAGTGAGCTGTAATCTTTTTGCTGGTGGGGGATTTTCCCTTGATGTTGATGTCTGCTGACTTATCAGGGTGGTGGTTGCTGAAGGTTGGAGTGACTGAGAATTTCTTAAAACAGGACAACAATGAAGTCTGTCACATACATTGACTCCTCTTTTCACACACACGAAAAATTTCTGCAGCATATAATGCTATTTGATAGCATTTTACCCACAGTACAACTTCTTTCAGTCTTGGAATCAATCATCTCAAATCCTGATGATTCATCAACTAAGTTTATAGAAAATTCTAAACCCTTTTTCATTTTAACAATGTGCACAGCGTCTTCACCAGGAATAGATTGCATCTCAAAGCACATCCTTTGCTCACCTGTAAGAAGCAACTCCTCATCTATTAAAGTTTCATCATAAGATTGCAATTCACTCCCTTCTTTAGGCTCTACTTCTACTTCTAGTTCTAGTTATTTTGCTATTTCTGCCACATCTGCAGGTGCTTCCTCCACGGAAGTCTTGGACTCCCCAAAGTCACCCCGATGACTGACAGTTGGAATCAGCTTCTTCCAAACTCCAGTTAATGTTGATAGTTTTACCTCCTCCCTTGAATCATAATTGTTCTTAGTGGCATCTAGAATAATGAATCCTTTCTGAAAGGTTTTCAACTAACTTTTCCCAGATCAGAGTAATCACTATCTATGGCAGCTATAGCCATACACAATTTATTTCCTTTTTTTTTTTTTTTTTTTTTTTGAGACGGAGTCTCCTTCTGTGGCCCAGGCTGGAGTACAGTGGCGCAATCTCAGCTCACTGCAAGCTCTGCCTCCCAGGTTCATGCCATTCTCCTGCCTCAGCCTCCTTAGTAGCTGGGACTACAGGCGCCCGCCACCGTGCCCAGCTAACTTTTTGTATTTTTAGTAGTGACAGGGTTTCACCGTGGTCTCGATCTCCTGACCTCGTGATCTGCCTGCCTCGGCCTCCCAAAGTGCTGGGATTACAGGCTTGAGCCACCGCGCCCAGCCTATTTCTTTTTTAAATTGATTAAGCACATTTATTCAATCTACTGTGTATTCTCATACATTTAATTTTTATCTTAAAACATTTACAGAGGTCAATTTACTAATATAGTATAAAATGTACATTAGTTTCAATCTACATCTTAAAAATATGATAAAATATGAAAAAGTACTGTTTCATATTTTATCATCATATGTATAAAATATTCAATACTCATCTTGTTTTCCAGATTAGAAAAATAAGCTTCCACAAAGGAATAAGACCCTGTGTCTAAGGTAAGGTTTGTTTTACTTCATACCTTAAAGGTTTATACATTTGAAAGTATTATTGGTGTGATTTATTTTATTTTATTTATTTTCCTTTTTTGGGACAGTTTTGCTCTTGTTGCCCAGGCTGGAGCGCAATGGCGTGATCTTGGCTCACCGCAACCTCCGCCTCCTGGGCCCAAGCAATTCTCTTGCCTCAGCCTCCCGAGTAGCTGGGATTACAGGCATGCACCACCATGCCTTGCTAATTTTGTATAAAATGTTTCATTTTTAATATGCATACATCAACATTAATTGGGATATAGTGAGGAAGAAAAAAATTGAGGTTTAAAATTTCTCATTAGATATAAAAATATCTAGCCCTAAGTAAAATTTTAAGATATTTTTGTTTTGACAAAGACATCATATATTTTACTTGCTTGTTACTTAGTTCAACTAGTGAGTAATGGAGATAAAGGAGAACTACAAACAACTGCACACAGAAATCAGAAAGGACACAAACAAATGGAAAAATATTCCATGCTCATGGATAGGAAGAATCAATATTATGAAAATGGCCATACTGCCCAAAGTAATTTATAGATTCAATGCTATTCCCATTAAAACCATTGACATTATTCACAGAATTGGAAAAAGCTATGATAAATTCATATGGAACAAAAAAGGGCCCAAATAGCCAAGACAATCCTAAGCAAAAAGAACAAAGCTGGAGGCATCAGGCTACCTAACTTCAAACTATACTACAAGGCTATAGTAACTAAAACAGCATGGTACTGGTACAAAAACAGACACATAGCCCAATTTAACAGAAAAGAGAACTCAAATAAAATCACACACCACATACACATCTGATCTTTGACAAACCTGGCAAAAGCAAGCAATAAGAAAGGATTCCCTATTTAACAAATGGTGATGGGAGAACTGGCTAGCCATATGCAAAAAATTGAAATTGGATCCCTTCCTTATACCTTATACAAAAATTAACTCAAGATGGATTAAAGACTTAAATATGAAACCCAAAACAATAAAAACCCTAGAAGAAAATCTTGTCAATACCATTCAGGGCATAGGCACAGGCAAAGATTTCATGACAAAAACACCAAAAGTAATTGCAACAAAAGAAAAAATTGATAAATGGGATTTAGTTAAACTAAAGAGTTTCTGCACAACAAAAGAAACTATCATCAGAGTAAACAGACAACCTACAGGATGGGAGAAAAATTTTGCAATCTATCCATCTGACAATGGCCTAACATCCAGAGTCTTCAAGGAACTTAAATTTACAAGAAAAATAACCCCATTAAAAAGTGTGCAAAGTATATAAACAGTACACTTCTCAAAAGAAGACATACATGCAGCCAACAAACATATGAAAAAAAAACTCAACATCACTGATCATTAAAGAAATGCAAATCAAAAACACAGTAAGATACCATCTCACACCAGTCAGAATGGCAATTACTAAAAAAATCAAGAAACAACAGATGCTGGTGAGGTTGCAGAGAAAAAGTAATGCTTTTACACCATTGGTGGGAATGTAAATTAGTTCAACCATTGTGGAAAACAGCGTGGCAGTTCCCCAAATATCTAGAAGCAGAAATACCATTTAACCCAGCAATCCCATTACTGGGTATATACCACAAGGAATATAAATCATTCTATTATAAAAGATACATGCACATGTATGTTCATTGCAGCACTATTCACAATAGCAAATACAAGGAACAACCCAAATGCCCGTCAATGATAGATTAAATAAAGAAAATGTGGTACACCATGGAATACTATGCAGTCATAAAAAGGAACAAGATCATGTCCTTCGCAGGGACACGGATGGAGCTGGAAGCCATTATCCTCAGTAAACTAACACAGGAACAGAAAATCAAACACTGCATGTTTTCACTTATAAGTGGGAGCTGAATGATGAGAACACATGGGCACATCAGGGGGATCAACACACTCTGGGACCCGTTATGGGGTGAAGGTAGGGAGAGCATCAGAAGAATAGCTAATGGATGCTGGGCTTAATACCTAGATGATGGGTTGATCTATGCAGCAAACCACCCATGGCACACGTTTACCTATATAACAAACCTGCACATCCTGCACATGTACCCTGACACTGAAAAGTTGATTTAAAAAAAAAAGACAGCTAAAATGTATTTAAGATACATTCAAAATATTTCTATTTTAAAAATTAACTTAACCTTTGACATTTAAAATATCCCAGAAAATTAAATCTGGAAAGATTAGTTTTCCAATGTGCCAAATGACTGAGGTTTTACTGATTTTAGGATGTCTAATTCATAAATTTATCTACATTACTTAAAATGTATTTCTTAAATAACAAAACTTGAAAGTTAAAATCACTCCTTAATTCATGGGCTTCAGAATGGGTGTTGTGTGAAAACATGCATGAAAACAATCTTCTACTATATCTCCATCAGAGCGCTTGGGTACTTAGGAGCCTTGTCAATGAGCAGTAATATTTTCAGAGGAATTTTTTTTTCTGTGCTATTAGTCTCAACAGTGGCCTTTAAAAATTCAGTAATCTAGGCTATAAACAGATGTGCTATCATCCAGCCTTTGTCGCTCCACGTATAGAGCACAGGCAGAGTAGATTTAGCATAGTTCTGAAGGGCCCGAGGATTGTTGAAATGGTAACGGAGCACTGGCTCCTACTTCAAGTCACCAGCTACATTAGCCTCTGTCAACCTGTCCTTTGAAGCCAGACATTGACTTCTCCTCTCTAGCTATGAAAGTCCTAGATGGCATCTTTTTCTAATAAAAGTCTGCTTTGTCTATATTGAAAATCTGTTGTTTAGCATAGCCACATTCATCAATGATCTTAGCTAGATCTTCTGGATAAATTGCTGCAGCTTCTATATCAGCGCTGTTGCTTCACCTTGCACTTTTATATTATGAAGAAGACTTCTTTCCTTAAACCTCATGAATCAACCTCTGCTAACTTCAGTCTTTTCTTCTGCAGCTTCCTCACCTCCCTCAGCCTTCACAGAATTAAAGAGAGTTAGGGCCTTTCTCTGGATTAGATTTTGGCTTAAGGGAATGGTTTGATCTTTTATCCAGACTATTAAAACGTCCTCCATATCAGCAGTAAAACTGTTTCACTTTCTTGTCATTCATGTGTTCACTGAAATAGCACTTTCCATTTCCTTCAAGAGCATTTCCTTTGCATTCACAATGTAACTGTTTGGCACAGGTGGCCTAGCTTTTTGGCCTATCTTGGCTTTCAATATGCCTTCCTCACTAAGCTTAGTCATTTGTAGCTGTTGATTTAAAGTAGGAGATGTATGACTCGTCCTTTAACTTGAACATTTAAAGTCCATTATACGGTTATTATTTGGCTTAATTTCAGTATTGTTGTCTCTCAGTGAAGAGGGAGGCCAGAGGAGATGAACAGACATGGGGGGATGGCCAGTCAGTGGAGCAGTCAGAAAACACACAATGTTTACCATCTAATTTGGGTGTAGTTTGTTGAACCTCAAAACTATTACAATAGTGACATCAAAGATCACTGATCACAGATCACCATAACAGATAAAATTTAAAAAATGTGAAACATCGCTAGAGTTACCTAAATGTGACACACAGACAGGAAGTCAGCATATTCTGTTTAAAAAAAAAAAAGAATGGTGCTAATAAACTTGCTCGCACAGGGTTGCCACAAACCTTCAATTGTAAAAATTTAAAAAAAAATGCAATGTCTGTGAAGCCTAATAAAGTACAGCAAGATAAAATGAATTATGCCTGTGTAACATTCGGGGGAAAGTCAGAGGCGTAAGGAGACCGATACTTTCTCTAGCTCTTTACCTTCTGGAGTTCTCCACACTCTTCGGCATTCATGGATTACCAGCTTCACTTTTGTTGTTCCCAGGGCCAGAAAAACAAGAGATTTTCTACATGTGTTCCTGCTGCCACTGCCCATGGTACTCTGTCAATATAAGTGTATCCTGTGTCACTCAGTGGACACTTAGCGCTAGGCTGAAGGACATGAAGAGGGAACTTAGTGGCAGAGTTGATCATCTCCCCTCCTCCAAAAATAACATGCTCTCCTCACTAAAGTAGTATACTTCGGTTCACTGTGAGTAACCTTCCAGAGTTGCTTTTTGCATTATTTTTAGCTTTCATAGTTGTTTCTTACAGGAAGCTTATCTGGTAGGATCTTACCCTGACATACATGGAAGCAGAAAAATTTGTAAAAATTTGTAAATGTAACTCCCCTTTTTCCCTCACATCTCACATTTAATTCTTCCACAAATCTTGGCGATGATATTTTACAAATATATCCGTCATCTGAACTGACCACCATGACTGCCACACTCTTTGAAGCCACTGACCTCTCTCTCTTGGTTTTCTCTCATAGTCTCCTTATTGGTTTTCCTCCTGGTTTTGTTCTCCTACAGTGTAGAGACACTGTAGCCACAGCAATCTTTCTAAAACATAAGCCAAATTACGTTACTCCAGTATTTGAAATCCTCCAATGACTTCTCATTTTACTTAGAGTAAGAATCCAAATTTATTTCAATCAGCTACAAAGGTGTAAATGATCTGGGCCTCCACAACCTGTTAATTCCCTAATGTCCTCCACTTTTCCTCGCCCTTCTCTGCAGGCTCCCTGTGGTTTCTCAAACACACCACGCTGTGTTTGCTATCCCTCTTTAGAATACTTTTCCCCAGAAACGTCCATGGCTCATTCCTTCATTTCCCTCGGGTCTCTGATCAGACATTATTTTACCATGAAGCCTTCCCTGCCTACCTGTATACAACAGCAATATGTTAGTCACTTTATATTTAATATTAGTGTTCATAATAAACCAAGTACTGCCCTATTCTGCCAATGAGAAAATTGACAGAGAGTGAAAGCAGTTACCTAAGCTCACATTGGCAGAGCCAGAATACATATTTGGGAACCTATAACTCTTCATCCTTGAGAACTACAGCAGAAAGCCACACTTGCAAAATTCTAGAAATGGTCAAGATGAATGAAACATATATTTTTATCATAAATTAATTAAGACCTGGCAATAACCTGACATGGTTAGAACAGCCTAATCTGCTCTGATTTTTTTATTTTTATTTTTTAAGAGATGGAGTCTTGCTCTGTCCCCCAGGCTGGAGTGCAGTGGCACGATCTCGGCTCACTGCAAGCTCCGCCTCCCGGGTTCATGCCATTCTCCTGCCTCAGCCTCCTGAGTAGCTGGAACTACAGGCGCCCACCACCACACCCGGCTAATTTTTTGTATTTTTAGTAGAGATGGGATTTCACCGTATTAGCCAGGATGGTCTTGATCTCTTGACCTCGTGATCTGCCTGCCTCAGCCTCCCAAAGTGCTGGGATTACAGGCACAAGCCACCGTGCCCGGCCCTCTGATTTCTTTTCAATGCTTAATTCTGTCTGTGTGGATATCAGCAAATTATCAACACTACTCAAACTCTAGTCTCAAAGATTTTGATTGGCCCAAGCTGAATCTGGAAAGATTTTCCATCTCTCAGTACATCTGTGATCAGTTCTTTCACTGAGTGCAGACTCTTGGTATTTTCCCCTCTGCATCTCTACCTGCTGTTCTCAAGCTTGGGGAGTTAGACTCACTAGCAGCTCATGCGGCCTTGATAAGGTCAACAAGGCCATCCTTCCCAAAAGGCCCACAATAACTTATCTGCTCTTTCTAATGGCCAAAATAGTCATGTGAAAGAACTAAATTCACCATGTTAGCCAGGATGGTTTATTAAAAATATTAAAAAAAAAAAAAAATTAGCCGGACATGGTGGTGGGTGCCTGTAGTCCCAGCTACTTGGGAGGCTGAGGCAGGAGAATGGTGTGAACCCGGGAGGCAGAGCTTGCAGTGAGCGGGAGATTGAGCCACTGCAAAAACACTGGATTCACAGAACTAGGAAGAGCCATCAGAGAAAGCCCCTCCACTGGGGATAGAGGAAAGTCAGGAAGTTAATGATAAAGGAAACTGGCCTCAGGCAATCATCTAAAACTCAAGCAGGAAAGCAGGCAGTATTAGGGTAGCCTGACAGTAGGTGGCAGTGGAGTCAATCACTGAAATGAAGATACAAGGGAAGTATTATGGTTTTAAGAAGAACTAGTAAGACTGAGATACACGCTGGCCTCTGGAGGGCAGAAATGATGGCAGGGTTTCCTGGTAAGGTTTCAAGCACACAGCAATAAAAACAGACTCACAGGTACTTAAACTGCAGTAAAAGGAGGAGACTTCATCACATAAACCAAGGCAGGTAAGAGCCCTTTTACCGTAATCATGGTCAAAGATCTATAACATGAATAGCAAGGTTGACTTCTTACTTAGCTATAGATCCTTAAATTCTTCCTAAGAATAAAACCAATCCCAGTGCCTTGGGAATTCTATTAATAAATGGGAAGATTCAAGCAAAGCAAAGCCCTAATCTTTGAAATGCTATTTCAAAGGCTTTGAATTCCTTTAAACCAGGGGTGAGCAAACATGAAGTACCAGTTAGTAAATATTTTAGGGTTTGTGGGTCATACCATCCCTGTGGCAACTACTCAGCCCTGCCACTGTGCTATGAAAGCACTTGCAGACAATACATAAGCAAAAGGGCATGTCTATGTGCCAATACAATTATTGGAACTGAAATTTATTTATGGATGCTGAAATTTGAATTTCATAAAATTATCCCATGTCATAACATTTTCTCCTTGTGAATTTTTTTCTCCAATCATTTAAAAAGGTAAACATTATTCTTAGCTCATAGGCCATACAAAAACAGGTAGCAGTCCAAATTGGGTGCACAGCCCATAGGTTGCCAACTTCTGCTTTAGACAACAGAGTAACTTATAGTTTCCAGTGCAAAGGATCTCTCTAGCTCCCTCATTCATTTGCAGACCAGAGAGCAATGACAACTCCTCCACGGAACGAGTGGCCAAGCCCTTGATACATAAGGCCCTCCCCAATGTGCATATATTTTTGCCTCATATTTTTTATCAACAGGAGATGCAGTGTAAGAGTAATGTCCACATCACTTTTGCATGATTCTTTGACCTTTATTTCAAAATGTCATACAGTAACTTACAAAATGCCAGTATCGATATTTACACAAACATACAAGTGCACAATCAACAATTGCCTTCTTCCCAGGTTACTAGCTCTTTCCAACTCTCAGGTTTTTCTATGATTTATTAAGTTATTCTTCCCCTCTCATTTCCCCTGGGATAATCTCAATAATGCTATTACAAGCAACTAGAGCTTGTTATGTTCAATAAAATAAGCCAAGCACAGAAAGACAAATGTTGCATGTTCTCACTCACATGTGGGAGCTAAAAATGTGGTTCTCATAAAGACAGTAGACTGGTGATTATTAGAGGCTGGGAAGGGTGGGTGGGGGGATAAAGAGAGGTTGATTAATGAGTATAAATATAGTTTTATAGAAGAAATAAGACAGTGTTGATAAATCAGTAAGGTGACTATAGTTTACAATAATCTATTGCATATTTCAAAATAGTTGGAAGAGAGTAATTGGGATATTCCTAGCATAAAGAAAAGACAAATATTTAAGGTGACAGACATCCCAACTACACTGATATTTATCTTTACAAATTATATGAATGTAGTTAATAATCTTACGTACCCCCAAAATATGTACATCTATTATGTATCCAAAAAAACTGAAGTAAAAAAAAAATTAAAAAAAGAAAGGAGCTAGGAACTGAAAGTTAAACACTGCTTCTTCTCACTCATGCAAAAGCTAAAAAATGTTGATCTCATAAAAGTAAAAAGTAGAACAGAAGATACTACAGGCTGGGAAGGAGTGATAGAGAATTTTCAAACCATACAAAATTACAACTAGATAGGAGAGATAAGTTCTAGTGTTCTATAGCACTATAGAATAACTATAGTTAACAGTAATATATTATACAGTTTCAAATATATAGAAGGATATCGGATGTTCCCAACACAAAGAATGATAAATGTTTGAGATGACGGATATGCTAATTACCCTAATATTATTACTATACATTGTATGTATTGAAACATCACAATGTTCCCCATAGATATGCACAATTATTACATGTAATTTAAAAATAAAATACTTTTAAAGTTAAAAAAAATGTTATCTCAGTATGAATCTATATTATCACAGCAGCAGTCATATTTTCCTGGAAATAAAAGAGAATTTTATTTTACACATGTTCACCTGTTGTTGGTACTTTTGTAAAAAGAGCCCAGCATTCAAAAGAAATTACCATGGTCTGAAATCAGTTGATGAGCTGATTAAATCTAGTGATCGTGCAAATGGAAAAAAATACTCTTAACAACTGAACCTTTTAAATTTTCCCTGTGATTTTTCATAAATGAAAAAGTTTATGTTTTTTTCATCGTGTTTTTACATTTTAAAAACTCCTCCTGACTATCAAAGTAACACATGCTTATTGGTATTTATACTTTTAAGCCTCTCCCCCCTTCATCCTCAAATCTTTTTGGAGACTTCCAAGATACTGCTTTAAAGAAATTTTGGGATGCTGTCTTATGTAGTTATTCTTTGCTACTGTCACACCTCTCACTATAATAAAGTATGAAAAGGTTAAAGCACACATATTATCAGTCCTACCTAGAAATATTCTTTTCCCAACATAAGATAATTGAAATCTCAATTTGGAAAGTGAGAGGTAGAAGGGAAAAAATGCAACTCTCTTTAAATGTAATATAAAAAGAAATAGGGATGGAATCAAGAAATGCCCCAAGATCAAAGAATTTCCTTGTTTGAAAATTTTGTACAGTTCATGCTTAATTATTCATGCTAATGGAGGGCAGGAGACATACAAAAATGAATAAACTAAAACAATTTATAATTCTACTGAAGGTCCAATAGGAGCTTCCAAGTCTGAGGGTTGATGTCTTCTCTAATTAATTTAACTGAAGACAAATAATTGATTTAATGATCTCACCACAATAAAATGGGTGGCTATGCACTTATTCAATTTGTAGACAATTGGCAGAAGTCTTCTCCAAAACTATTTATAAAGTTACCCCTTGACTGCATTATAGGCTCAACAGTAGCTAAAGCTAAATTGGAAATTAAGTGAACAGACACATCTTTAGGTATAGATCAAACAATGAAAATAACAATAATAATAGCTATCATTCACTGAGCGCTAACCATGTGCTATGTGATTTAAATGCAATCCTCATTTAATCCAATCAAAAATTCTATCAAGAAGCAATATTTTAGTTTCTATTTTACACATGGTAACATGTTCAAATTAAAATGTAACTTAAGGATTCTGAAGTCCTACTCTCTCCTTTTATTCAGTAGGAGAAACTGGATTCCAGACGCCTGTCACTTGCCATGGGTCACATCTTATTAACAAAGCTGTGGTTAGAAAAGTCTACTTACTTACTGGGACAACTTTGTCTCTCAAGCTTTTATAGCAATACACAGTTGATATCTGTACCATGGCCACTTGATCCAGAGACCCGAGCCTAGTAAGCACTAAATGTTTTTACTTCCGTCATCAAATATTTATTGTGCACTTAAATATGTGCCAAGTATGGTTTTAAGATCTGTGGAGGAACAGTGAACAAAATCCTGGCATACCCTGCCAACTGTTTCCCTGCTGATGTTTTCTGGGTAGAACACCACTAGGCTTTTAATACGAACACGTCATAGAAAATACCTATTATCTTTCAATAAAATATTTTTAGAATCAAATTTAGAGAAAAAAATGTATTAGAAAAAAACATATTTTCCTAAAACTCAAATATGAGTTTTAACTAAACATTATAAATGAAATGTCTCAAGTTCTATCATGAAAGAAATTGTGAAACAGCAAAATCACATGTAGATATTTTGAAAATTGTGGTATCCGCACAGAAAATGTGTGTCTGGGGTGCCTCTGGTTTTAAGAGGTGTGTTCCTATAAATAAGACAACTGCTTGTTAATAAGTAGATTGTTTGAAGTACCAAAAAATATCTTTTTCATGCATTTTACATTTTTGCTTGATGATAGTTTTTTACTTATAAATGTTTTACTGTTTTATATACATGTTGGGAAATTGATTGTGGTTTTGGGTTTATATGTAATACATTATTTTCTATCTACTACTAATAATAGGAAATGGATTCCTGGTTAACATTTTCACACAGAACATATGATTTTCTGGAACAGATTACTAACATTACAAGGGAGTTGCCTGGTAGTCAGAGATCCCTGCGATGGTGGAGCTGATATTCTAGAGGTAATTGAGAGACAATAAACATGATAAACATGGGTATTATCCAGTATGTTAGATGTGAATAAGCACTACAAAGAGCTATTAACCTAGTAGTTGGGTAGAGAATATGTATTTGTGTGGCAGGCACAAATGCAATTTTGGATCGAAGAGAAAGTGATCATGGAATAAAAACCCAAGAGAGGTGAGAAAGCCAACTATAGGTACATGTTGGGTAAAAACCATTCCAGGCAAAGAAAGAATCACAAAAAATATTTCTGGTGAATTTCAATAGCAACGTGGAGCTTTGCTGGAGAAATACAAGAGATGAGGAGCATAGATGGTGATGGCATCGAAGAAGCAAGGACGTTGGGAAGAAAATCATACAGAAATAATGATGATGGTAAGTGGTAAACACAACCGTTTTTTTCTGGTATTGAACCACTGTCCGTCCTTCAAGGCATTTTTATTTTCTTTCTACTTTACCTAAGATAGAAGCCTTGAACATACATCTTCCCCAATCTGTTTTCTTGAGAACTGTGTGATCATAGGAACACAGCTAATTATAGGGAAGGTCTGTTTCACAATCACAATTATTTTGGCAACCAATCATCTCCCATGGTACAAAGTTCCATTTGTAAGACACTATTATTCATTTCCTAAATTCATATTTAGTACAAAATGACAGACAGAATGTGTCCTCTACTGCTGAAGTCCAAAATCACATGATACACTGAAACATGCTGACAGGCAGAATTGTGGAATCTCCCTTCCCCAGAAATGTTTAAGAATGAGACTCTTCCCAAAGGGCAAGAGTCCCACCCAAAGACAGGAGGTAGGTGGGCTTTGATGAGTCCTCTCAACATAGTGATTCTTCTGTTATTTCTCTCTAGGGGTCTCTTGTGGGGGTAAATTATTTAGTGATTATAAAGGGATTTTCTTTTCTTCACAGGGAAATAACAAGCTACATAAATCATATACAGATTGCTGTCAAGTTGAAATGTTGCTAAAAACTATGTACCTCCTAACCAGATAGGCTTTTTTAAAAAATACCAGAAGGGTGCTGTCATAAAATTTAATTTGATCCTGAAATGCTTAACAAAGACCAAGACATGAGGGAAGCAGAGGTCAGACCCAGACACATGGGTTGGAAAAGAGAATGATGATACAGATTCTAGTGACAGCGCTGTGCTGACACAGAGGCAGATGAGGAAAAAGACACAGAAACTTTGAAGGCGAAAAACAGGATAAATCAAAGAGGGTAGTCTGAAGAATAAGAAGAGGTTTTAAAATAGCATTTCTCAGGAAAGTGGTAAGTTGAATCTTCTTTTGTGATGATATCAGGATGTTTCTTTCTACTTTAGAGCAGCTTGAGTTTAAAGAAGGGAGACCATCATCCAGAGAGTTTAAACAAGTAGGGGTAGGAAAGACAGTGAGGCAATTGTGACCTAGCCTGGAACATAATTAAACATAACCAAATGACCAATAACTTATTATAACAATAAGAGAAAACAAAAACAGTGATAGTGTCATTGGGAAAATAAATTTTATCACATCTCTTCATTCACGTCTTTTATTTTTAACTTGTAGAATCTAGATTTTTTTAAAACTAAAAGTTAAATATAATTCAGTTACATAAATCTAGTCTTGTTTTTATCGAGAGAATGGAAAACTTCAATATATGAAATAGCTGTAGTGTTAACTTTTAGAGCAAAAATTTTAAACAAACATGTTGACCTATTGTGAATAGTATGAAATGGAAAGTAAATTATTCTGGAAAAAAGTCAGTTCCAATATGGATGCCAAGAGCACTAACCACCTCATTTTGCTTGGCTGCTATTCTGATGTCTGGGCAATTCTTGATGGGTTCGGAAGTTAAGGAAGTCATGGATGGGTATGGAATGCACCTTGGAGTTAGAATCACTTTTCTCTGGTGAGAAGGAGTTAGAAGAGGAAAATTCCATGTATTGGATTCCTCTATATAAAGAACCACCTTTTAAAATAACTTAGAAATGTTGTTCATGAGTTTCAGAACTCCACAGAGCTGGAAATTTTGGCAACATAAGCCTATATGCCCATAGAGCTCTTAATCATGAGAATGAGTCCACGTGATGCCAGTATAGATGCAATTATACTATTCATACAGAATAGAATTCTTCTTCTGCTGGTGAACGATTTGGAAAATATAAACGATACTTTTTTAAGATAAATTACTTATTTTGTATTATTACAAATATTTATCAGAAAGATAAACTTTATGAGGTTTATATTTTATATAAATAGAGATTTATTAATAGCTCACTTTCAGTTAATTTGACAATGACGGACTTGCATTGCCAAGGATTTTCAGAATACAATTTCTGTGAGGCATTGAAATAGTTTTTATTCTAATATCTTAATATTCAAAACCTAATGTAAGGCTTGGGTAGTTTCATATTCTCTTCTCCCAGTTCACCAATGAAACTTGGAATAAAATATTGCATTTACTGTCTAAACATTTGTATCTAGCCCAAGCACAAGTAAATATACTACTTTGGCATGAGCTTGAATCCCAGACATGATTATGATTCAGATTATACCAGAATTTTACCAGAATTCAGCAAGTTTTCTACATTTTCTCTCTTCTAACATTAATACTCTCAGCTTGGGGTAAATAAACAATGTGAAGAGTCCATATTCTTCTTAGTAGAAATTCTGAAACGTGTGTAGCAAAAAAACTATACTTCTTTTAACTACAGAAAGACACACCAAAGAGTCGGGTAGACAGTCCAAGGAGTGGTACTTCACTGCATTAGTGAAGGGGAATAAGAAAGGCAGAGGAATGAAAGGCACGGGACTCAAAAAGGCAACGTTTCTTGCTCAGACCTGAAGGCACTTCTGCCTTTTATTGAAGTAGATGATGCCATAAGGTTTGTTGTAGGAAATGATCAGTTTTGATACAATGAAAAATATGGTTTGCACAATAATTTTCTTGACTGCAGTCCACTCCAGTGTCCTTTATCTTAGTGTGTCTTCTGTGAAGGCTTTAGCCACAGAGCACTAGGGCTGCACTCCTATGTCTTAGCATTGAGACTAGCCTTAAGTTCAAGACCCTGGACTCTGAGGTGATCCTTCAGGTCCAACTTTATAAAGGTGGTGACATTTTATTAAAACATATTGAAAGGATTAGAAGAAAACACATTCAGACAAAGCATCTTCCGCAGGCCAAAGTGTTAACTAGATGTTTACAAAGTCAAAAAATCTTAGCTCTGAGAGGTACTTGAGAGCTTAATCCTCTTATTTTCTTCTAAATTGATAAATATAGAAAACTGAAGTCCCCCAAAATTAAAAAACCTTTAACACACCTTGAACACTTAATAACTGTGTGAGAAAGAATGATTTGGCCACATTTTAGTTAGCATACAAGAGAGTTAGAAATAAAACTCAGATTTTTCTCGTTCTTTTTAATACATTTTCCATCACCCACCACATTTATGCCCTTGTCCCAGTATCCAAGCTCTCATGGGTGTGATTCCATTCTCAGATGGACCACTCAGTACATGACTTAGGAAAGGGTAATTTCCTTCTGTCTCAGGGGTTTATGTTTTATATCTTTCAAAAATTAAGAATGTATCTCCCAGTTCAGTGCCCATCCTTGCTGTAATTACAGTTTACTGGCAGCCACAACTAATCCATGAGCAAATAATGCATACTGGCATTCCTTAAAAATGAATGATTAACAATAGATTATTTTCTCCTATGAATTTAAAGCTGACTCTAGCCTGGGCTACAGAGGGAGACTCCATCTCAAAAAAAAAAAAAAGAAAGAAAATTAAAATTGACAAATGATAATTCAGAACCCCTTATTTGAAGCTTACGAAAAGATAAGTTACTATCATCTTTATCATTTTCATAAATAGATGCCAGAAAATTTGACCTTGTGGTAATGTACATTTCGTTCATCTACAGTCCAACTGCAAATAATTCCTCACAAGGGTGACTGACAAGGTGGGTCCATAGTTGGTGTAACAACCAAAACTCTTTTATGCCAATTAGTATAGAATATTTATCTTTGGCTAGACATCCAAAGGCTTTCCTCTCATCTTAAAGGAAAGCCAATTGGCTAACAAACAAGAGACTTTTTATACCAGTGACTTATTGATATTACCTTCCCAATCTTGGCAGTCTATGAGCAATCAAAATTAAGATGTTAGAAATTATACTTACATATCTGCTTCTCAATACTGCACTAAATCATGAAGTAAACATATCAGAAAGTTCCTATTTTTATTTTCTAATTAATCCTAATATGTAGCATATGGGTAATTTTAAAATTAAAGACAACTTTTTTCAATAATGTTCTTGTCTTTTCCTTTCTAAATATCTTATTGTCTACCTTTCCATTGTTCATTTCTTTGCTCTATTATCCTTAAGTTGTATGGATTTTCCCACCAGCTTTACGTAAACAATCCTTCTAACTACATTTTTATAATATATATTTGTGTTATATTTTCATTAAACATTATGAAAAATCAGTTTCTGCCCTATCATATTTAAATTAACCATAACATTCATATTTTTTCTTTTTCAATTCATAAGATAGCATACAAAACTATTGCCATATATCTCCATATGTTTAAAATCTCTATTAAATTGTTTTATAAATTAAAACTGAAACTAAGTCATTTTAAAGAAATGTTTGGCCATCAGATTTGGGTGTATCTAATGTGTTTGCTCATTTTCCTCTAATAAGAAACACTCTGGGAAAATCTGTAGGGGGGAATTACTATGGACAACAAGAAGTAATTTTGCTTTTGCTATCCAGGCCTTGTCTTCTAGATTAATTATAACCATGCTGAGGAAAACAGAACTCCTGAAGCAATTAACATACTCTTTGGACAAGAAGAGTAAAGAAATCAGCAAAATTATGGTGACTGGGTGACCCAACAGAGAGGAATTAACTTACTATTAGACATTGGTCTGAAAATGAAATGTAATGTGGTGAGAGGAAATAGTTCTGATTTATAAACAGTTACAAGACAAATTGCTATACCACCCAAAGAAGAGGTTTTAACATCCTAATCAGAGAAAAAAAAAAGTGTTTTACATAACAGAAGACTGTTGATGAAGGAAACATAACAGGCTTAACTGTTCTTGTCATACCCATAAGATGACACTATTTCTGCATTTCAGCCCATTTCAAATGTAGGTATGATCAAGAGACCATGTTTTCTAGGTTCTAATCCTGACTTTATCACATTACTTACTAGCTACA
This sequence comes from Pan troglodytes, assembly GCF_028858775.2. Lineage (NCBI taxonomy): Eukaryota > Metazoa > Chordata > Mammalia > Primates > Hominidae > Pan > Pan troglodytes. The sequence goes on from NC_072403.2 coordinate 116,211,518, forward strand.
TATATTTGGGCAAGTTACCTAATCATCTTGCCTCAGTTTTTTTTTTTTTTTCAATCTGTAAAGTAAGGATAACATTAGTACCTACCTCTAAGGGTTGTTGTGAGAATTAAATGAGATATACATAAAGCATTTATAATGATGTTTGGCAGATAGTATGCGCTATAGAAAATTATTAGCTGCATTTAGTGTTATTTCTGGAAAGTTCTTACATAATTCAACTCATGCCTTGCTCCTTCCTCCCCATCTTTTAACCTTTGTTTCATCTAAGCAGGTCTCCTGTCTGCCTCCACACCCACTTACTTTTCTGTCTCTAGGCGTAATAGTTTTCCAGGGCTGCCTTTAAAAGCACAGGTGAAGTATTCCTTATTCAAAATGCTTGGGACCAGAGGTGTTTTGGATTTCAGATTCAGGAATATTTGTACATACATAATGAGTCATCTTGGTGATGGGATCCAAGACTACACATAAGATTTATTTATGTTTCATATAAACCTTATACACATGGCCTGAAGGTAATTTATACAATATTTTAAATAATTTTGTGTATGAAACAGTTTCAACTGCATTTGGCTGCAGGGGTGAAATTTTCCAATTGTGGCATCATGTCAATGCTCAAAACAATTGATTTTGGATTTTGGATTTTTCAATTAAGGATGTTCAACCTATACTACAAATTGGATGAATTATAACAACGGAAATGTATTGTCTCACAATTCTAAAGTCCAAAATCAAGGTATCAGTAATGTTGATCCCTTCTGAAGGACCTAAGGGAGAATCTACTCCATGCCTCTTTTCTGGTGCAATCCTTGGTGTTTCCCGGCTCCTTGACAAACTATTTCAATCTCTGCCTCTCTCATCACATGGCATTCTCTTCCATGTCCGTGTCCAAATTTCCCTCATCTTATAAGGACACTAATCATTTGATTAGGACCCACTCTAATGCAGTATGACCTCATCTTCGCTGGGTTACATTTGCAAAGATGCTAATTCTAAATAAGGTCACATTCACAGGCAATGGGGGTTAGGACTTGAACATATATTTTGGGGACACGATTTAACACAAAAATTAGGCTTCTGTTCAAACAGCTACATATTCTTGAAATTCTCTCCCTCTCATCTGCCTTCTGTATTTTTCCTCCCATCCTTCATAGCTGACTTGGTTTTTAAAATACCCCTAAGTACTACTGCATTCATCTCTCTTCATATTGCCAAGCCATTGAGAACTTAATGTATCCAATATGTTAGTTCTCCAGCAAAGCTAGACTCTGAATAAGTGGATCCTAGGATACTTTCTAGTCCCCATGGTACTGACACTCTGTTGGTCAAAGTGGACCCTTTATAAACATTATTGATGAGTTTACCACTGTGTTAGTTTAATAAATGTATCTATGTATTGTTTGCCTCTGTTTATGAAGTAATTCTAGAATTAAGGAAAAACATATCCCAGTTGTGTCATATTATGATGCCTATCAGACCAGAGAAAATAGCTTGAAAGCTCTTTCATGAGCCATTTTAACAAAAAGCATGAAGCCTTCGGTCCTTGTTCAAAAGCAGCTTAAAATCTAGCTAGGAAGACAAGGACTAAAGTGAGAACAATTAGAGGAAAAGAAAGCTTCATGTTTTGTGGCATTATATAGTTATAGGCTCTATTTATAAATTCTGACACAACGATAACTAGAAAACAAGGCAACATATGATAAGGGCAAACTGTAGGTTCAAAATAGAAAAGAAGAGATCAAAGTTACTCTTTAAACATATAGCTGGTTTTAGACATCTTGTAGATTTGGGGAGGGGTTGTTTTCTTTTGCTTCAGTTAATTCATGAAAAAGATGTTGATGTCATTTGATTACATAACAATTAGAATATTCCTCTACCATTTAGGGGTTTTGCAGTGTGTCTTTTTAATCCATTCACCAATCAAGTGACAGAAAGCTGATTCACTGCCATAAATGTCATACAATATCACAGGTGCCACAAAGATCTTGACACAATAGTTCCTTTTTGCACTGGCTACAGTCAAATTTGAAATCAGAGGACTAGAAGAAACATCCCTGACTGTTCCCTCCTAGGATTACTCTGACTAAAGAATTTCAACCCACATATTACAGCCAAAAGCTGTCTGCCAGAAGCTTTAACTCATTGGTCCTAGATGTGTTGGGCCACTCAAGACCAAGTTTAATCCTTCTCCCACATGACAACCTTTCAAACAGCTGAAAGCAGTTATCACTCTCACTGCATTTTCCCTCTCTCTAGCTTAAGCGGTATGACATGTTATCATAATCCTTCCCTCCTGACCACTCTCACTTGTGTGTGCCCCACCTTGTCTATCACGCCGTTAAAGGGTGATGTCCAGAACTGAATGCAACTTTCAGGTGTCCACTGACAGCCACAGCATATTTATAGCAATAATGCCTCCGAAACAGCTCATGTCTCTTACCTCTTCTCCATCCTCACAGAGTGAGCCGAGGTCTTTATAATAGAGAAATTCCTTTAATAGCTTCCTTCCTGGACCACTTACCACCACAATCTTCATGCTATTCTTCTTCTTTTCTGTAATATAGATATTATAATAGGATAATAGTACTTCTATAAAGATTTTTAGAGGCCCTCTATTTTCAACATAAATATCAATAAAATTTAATTCCTTCGGAAGACAGGGAAGTATAGCAACAAGTATTTTGGCATTATTACCAGTTCAATTTCTGCCAACTTCCTATTTATTTTGACTTGAATTGTATACTCCCAAAAGTCATATGTTGAAGTACTAATCCCCCGCTCCTCTACCTCAGAATGTGACCTTACTGGGAATGAGGTCATTGCACATGTAGTTAAGATGAGCCTTTGGAGTAGGCTCTAATCCACTATGATTGATGTCTTTATAAAAAGGAGAAATTTGGACACAGACACACACAGAGGCCACATGAAGATGCAAACAGTCATCTACAAGCCAAGGAGAGAGGCCTGAAACCATTTCTTCCCTCACAGCTGTCAGAAGGAACCAACCCTGCCAACATCTTGACTTCAGATTTTTAGCCTCCAGAATTGTGAGACGACTTCTTTTATTTAAGCCCCCCAGTTTGTGGAGCTTTGTTACAGCCCTGAAACACTTATACATCACTCTTACCCATTCTCCACAAAAAGTCCTGAGCTCCAATTAACTAAGATGTTAAGTGTTCATTAATTTGCTTTTGATATATAAGAAACAACCTCCAAAATGAGTGGTTCAAAACAACAACCATTTCCTTAGCTCATGATTCTGCAGATGAGAAAATTAAGCTGGGTTCTCCTAGTCAGTTCTAGTCTGGATGGGCTCCACTGAGTTTATCTGGATTCTTTCAAACCTTAAAGGTCAGCTGGCTGGGCTATCATGGTATCAGCTGGGACATCTAGGAATGATAAGACCTCTCCCCATGTGATTTCTCAGCCTCCAGCAGGCTAGCCCCAGGAGTTCCAAAAAGCAAAATAATAAGCCTCAATATGAGGGCACTTCTCAAGTCTCATCTTACATTCCATTTTCTATTACTCCATTAGTCAAATCATAAGGCTAGGCCAGATCCAAGGGGTGGGGAAATAGATCACCTCTTTATGGAACAGATGTGAAGTCACATTGCTTGGATGTAGATACAGGGAAACAAAGAACATGCAATTGTTCTTCATTACCAAATTCATTCATTCATTACCAAACTTCACTCCTTCATTACCAAATTCTTTCTGTGATCCCCACAGAAGGTATAAGGCATCATGAGTACAATAAAAAACACATACTTGCACATGTTTGCATGCACAAAGCAAATATGGTCCCTGCTTCTATATTACATATTATTTGAGAATATTTAACATGAGAAAGCTTAAGTATTTATATGAAGGTATAAAATGAAAATATCCTACAGCAAGTAAAAATATAATCAATGGTGTATATGTGCCACATTTTCTTAATCCAGTAACAAACCTGCACGTTGTGCACATGTACCCTAGAACTTAAAGTATAATAAAAAAAGAAAAATATATATATATATAATCAATATGCAGAAAGTAGGAGGCAGAGTCTAGAAAGAAAAGATATCTTCTAGTCAAGGAATTCTCAAACAGGAATGATGTTGTACCACAAGGGACATTTGGCAATATATGGAGATATTTTTTGTCTTAACTAGGAATGGGAAGCTTTCACTGGCATTTAGTACCTAGAGGTGAGGGATGCTACTAAATAATGCACAGAACATCTTGCAACAAAAAAATTATCCAGTCCAAAATGCCAATAGTCCTATGGTTGAGAAGTCCTGTTTTAGACTGAAGATTCATACCAATGCTGGAAAATCTGGGCATGACAGCATCCCCTCTCATTATAGCTGCCCCCTTTCAATAGTCCATTTTATTAGAAACTATTAGGAGAAGTAAAACGATGTTTCAAACCCTGGAGGCAGACATCTCTTGTTCCTGATGCCCTTTCCTAAGCATCCGGGATGCAAAAATGAGAATGACTCTGTCTCTGCCTTCCTGGAGCCCAGAGTCCAGGAGAGACAGCCTTCCAGTGAGGCCACCTGTTATGGGAAAAAACTGGGACTATAATGTCCCTTCAAACTGGGAAGGAGCCAAGAGACCAAAGAATGACTCAGACAAGTCCAGCTTGGTGTGTAGATTTTATTACGACTTACACACAGGGCATTCCTGGGTGACAGCAGGACAGTTCCAGAGATTGGTGCCCCCTCCCAACTCTAAGCTGCTTTTAAGCTAATTTTCTGGCTCTTTGCCTACTGTAAGCAATAAGACTCTTTTCCTTGGTATGTTCCCAGATACCTTCTGGGATGGTTTCGGTTCTCAGAGACTCGTGCTCCTCAGGTGGTCACCATGGTCTTGGCTCACCAACTAGCCTTCAGAGTTTAAGCAGCAAACATTTCACCCCTACGCAACCTGGTGGGTGTCTCATCACACTACACCACCCAGATAGTCACCTCCTCTGAGTCCAGCTCTTATCTGGACCTCTGTCTCATGTTATAACTGCTCATAGATGTGTGTACCTCCTATTAGGGCACAAGCTTCCATAGGGGAGACCTTATCTTATTCATCTCTGGATCCTCAGGGTCTATAAATGTTGTTGAATGACACATTTGAGGGGAAGTAATAAGGAGTGGTGCTTCACTCTAGTCTCCACATTGTCAAATAAGTAAGGTGTGTTACGTGTGAACATAGAAAGATGTGTGAAGCACCATAAAAGCTGCCTGCATCTATATTTCTGCATCTCAGATTCCAGCACCACTCTATATCCCTAATGAGAAGACAAAGTTAGCTTTAATATCCTTTTCATGTAAAATTAAAGCTCACTGAGGTGTCTCTGAATTGGAAATCTCCTGTTTCAGGAAAGCCTGGTCTTTTTCAGGACTGCCCTGTGTCATTGATGGTGATTGCTATTTTTAGATCATTGAATATGTTAACTAATGCTTCATTTTTACTTTCATTTAAGGTCTGTCCTCTCTTCTTCACTGATTAATATGTCCCAAAAATTTTTTTTTACTATTTGTTTGAATAAATAGCCTTGTAACATTTTAGTCCCACGTGGTTTAATAGTCACTGGAAAGCTGTCATTTAAAAATACTTCCTCCCGTGTGCAAACATCTGGCCTACCCATTTAGCATTTTGAAATAAGTAGTAATTATCTAACTCTGTTTTGGCATGATATTGGGTGACAACTTAAAACTCCAGCATCTATTCCCAAACCTGGTGACTGTTACTGAGCAGGATTCACTTTGTGGGAAGACTGGAGTTTAATTTAGCACCACATACTCTTGCCTTCCAAAATCCAAAATTAAGTCCTGGCACCGTGGTTCACACCTGTAATCCCAGCACTTTAGGAGGCCAAGGCAGGAGCATTATTGAGCTCAGGAGTTCAAGACCAGCCTGCCCAATGTGGCAAAACCCTATCTCTACTAAAAACTACAAAAATTAGCTGAGTGTGGTGGTTCGTGCCTGTAATCCAAGCTACTCAGGAGGCTGATATAGGAGAATCACTTGAACCCAGGAGGCAGAGGTTGCAGTGAGCCAAAATCACACCACCACACTTCAGCCTGGGCAACAGAACAAGACCCTGTCCCCGCAACCCCCCCCAAAAAAATCAAAATTAAGTGCTTGGCACTACTTAGCCACATATTAAGTGAATCAGAAAAGTCAAAATGTGCCCAGGTTAGACATAGAAGAGGCAAGAAATTTTTGCAATTCAGATTCTGAAATTATGACATCCTAGGATTCATAGTTCTTTACAAAAAAAAAATAAGAAGAAGAGGGAGGAGATGAAAGGGAAAGAGAGGAACCTATGAAGCGTTACTGGAGACACTGTCATGAGCAGGAGTTTGTTTAGGCTCACCAATAAGGCTGGCCCTTTGGCATCTCTTCCCCTAAGCTCTTTGGAAGAGTCTTATTAGAATAGTACTGAGGTGGTTTAGGCAGGTCTTACTTAATTCTCCAAGCTCTACAAATGGGGTGTGCCCATTTTTGAAAGAGATTGGCTAGCTAATTATCAAACTTGTTTCTTCTCCTCCTGGGGCCTACAGAGGGTCTACATTTCTTAACCTCCCTGTGGAGGAGGGTTATCACTGGGTTCTGGACAATGTAATCTGAGCAGAGGCCATGTATGCCACATGCCATTAACAGTGGCCTTCCTTCTTCTGCTAGCTTGACACAGATGAGCACAGTAACCTGGGAAGCCCTGTGTTAAGGGCAGAGTTCAACGACAGAAGGGGCCTGGGTTGCCAAATCACTGCTGGGAAGGAAGTGTCAGATGACCATGAACACTCATTTTAGACTCTTTATGGAATTCTTATAGAAACAAATTATAGTAATATGACCTGCCAAATCACTGACATTAGGGGGTTTAATCTGTTGTAGCAGCTAATGTTACCTTAACTAATATACAGTCTCTCTTTAGAGAATTACTTAGAGAGCTTCAGGGAAAGGGAGATTTAAAAGGGGGAGCAATAGACAACTGGGGACTTATTTATTAATTCATTCATTCTTTCAACAAAGATTAAGTTCCTGCTATGTGTTTGTTGATATTCTATTAAGTAGAGATAGGGAAGTGAACAAAACAGCAACATATCTATCCATGTGGAACTTTTATTCTAATAGAGAAAAGGGAGACAGGGTGATAATGTGTAAGTAAAATATATAAGAGTAAATGTATACTATGAAAAATATCAGACAAGGGACAGAATGAATCCTAGTGGCAGAAAGCAAGGGGTAGGAAATGTGACTCACTCTGATGGAATCGTCCCTGGTTTAGAGTCTAAGTGACACCTGCGGCCACTGACTTACACAGGGGAGAGAGTGTCATGAGGATAGTCTTGATGGTGTAGGACAGGTGGTAGTTGTGAAACTGGGAATGTTGTGGGTGGGCTAGAGGAGTTGGGATGTTGTAAGACCAACCAGAGATTCCTAGATCCATCATTCTAGAACATAGTGTTCCATAAAGATGTGTATACTTTAATAATAAGGAAATAACATAGGTGCTTATACAGAACACATTTATAAGCAGAAATAAAGAGAAACTAAGAGCAATAAATCTTCTAGCTGAAACGTGTAGCTTCTACTTTTGCCTATGCACATGAAAGAAAGTTTAAAACTATATAGAATTGGAGGGTAAAAAGTTACAAAGTAAAATATAATTAGAATTCAGAACTACATTAAAAATAATAGTGCTGTGATGGCAACACATTAGTCACAGCTTCTACCAATCATAAGAAAAGAATTAAGGTCAGAAGTAAAAGAAAGAGATAAGTAATACTTATATTCAGGTATACCTGCTTTGAGAAAACTGAATACAATATACAAAAACTCAACCCCACAAAACAGATAACTTAGGGAGTGATTTTTTTAATGCTCAAAATAAAAGGATTTATTGCTCTAGAAGAGTCACTTTAAGATTATTTTAAATACAGAATTTTCAATGGGCGTCTATCCCAAATAGATGAAAACTTGCCAAGCCAAGGATTTTTCTAGACATGAGACATTTAATATAAGGATTTGGAAAAGCATTGAACACATGCCAGAATCATTTATACACATTTGTTTCATATAACAAAATATGTATAAAGAAATGTATTTTCTCAATTTTTGCAGGTTATAGATATTGTAGATATTCACAGAATATGGAGAAGTGAATATTATCAAACATTTATTTTAATAAGTATGTACCAAATGAGATACATATAACATTTCTCCATTGTAAGAGCAGTTACTGGGAACCACACTCTTGGTAATCGCCATTATCATCAGATATTCCAACAAATAGGACCAAAGCAAAGTTAACCACAGAAAACTGAGTGACTCCATGGGTAAAAATCAACTTTACACATATACAGAATAGAGAGTTATACCAGCTATGAAGCCTACAGCTTTGAACTATAGAAATTGAAATGGCAGTTTATAAACAATAGAAATGGATTAAAAATTAAATTGTCCTGGCTAGTGATTAAAAATAAAATGCTAAAGTAATATCCATCAAAAATGTTCACAAGATAAAGAGAAAAGCACAACTCCTGGGGTTGTACTCAGGGGCTGCCAGGAGGTAACAGAGAAGGGAAAGAAAGGAAAGGAGAAACCAGGCAGATCCCGGCTGTGACTGAACTCTTTCAACTAGAGAATCTCTACTTTAGCCGTTGTTAAAAATGGAATTCAATGTAAGCTTACAGAATGATTCACCTGCTAATTTTTTTATAATTTTATAAAACATTTATAATTTTATAATGAGTATAATTTGATCATTCATTATACACAGGACTATATCCCAGAAAGATATAGTGACTTTCCCAAAATCTCTCAGCTAATTAATGCTAACCCAAGTCTCCAGTTTACCAAATCTGCTACACTTCCAGTTGATGGTGGTATTATATAAATATACTAGAATCTATAGCACCTATTGGATAAACAGATTAGAGAAAATTACTATCACAGAAAAACTGAAAATAAAAGATACATAGGTAGCATGTACTATCTTCTTACCATATGTCAGGCATGATTCTAAACATTTTATAATTATTAACTCATTTAATACTGGAAACGAGTCCTACTCTATACATTGGAAAAGAAAATACAAAAGTGCCAATTTGCCTTCCGAAAGTGACACACAGGAGTAGACATATTTTAAACCTAAGTGGTCGGATTAATAATACCTCATGCTCTTAACCATTCTTAAAGGATGTAGCATATAAAGATGCAACACATAACAGTGGTGGCCCCAGGAGGCTTAGAAAGGACATGACACAGAATAGGACTGGAATAGGACCAACAAAGTAAACAATCTGAGAGATCAGAGATGGGAAAATTGCAAGACTTTTAAAGATAGGTTTGACTTTGATATTCGTTCATTTATTAAACAAGTGTTTATTGAATGTTGACCATGGGCAAGCACCATTGTTGCCAGTGGGGAGTCAGAGGTAAAAGTGTCATCGTCTCCGCTTTTATGGATCTTATGTGCAATAAACAAGAAATGCATATATGCAGAAGAAAAATATCAGAGAGTAATAAGTATTATAGAGAATTCAAATCTGATAGTATAATGAAGTAAATTGGTGGCTAGTTTAGATTAAATGGCCAGGAATTAGCTCTCTGAAGAGGTGTCATTTGAGCTGGTATCTGAAAGATAAGAAGTAGCTAGCCATAAAAATTCAGTGGGAAGAGTATCCCAACCAAAACAAACCAGGCCAAGTATAGAGACAGAGGAGTGTAGTTGGTTTCATCGTGAGCAACTCATTGGAGAAATGGCTTGAGATGAGACTGGAGGGAGAGATAGAGAGCAGGATCCTCAGAGAAAAACGTTATTTCCAAGTGCAATGAAAAGAAACAGGAGTGTTTTATGTGGGAGGGTAACATGACCTGAATTACTTTTCAAGAGCATCACGCAGCAGGTCACCTGTGCGGAGAGGGTTTTAGAGGACAAGGGGGAAGCAGGAAGAGCACCGAGGAGGCCATGCAAGATCCCAAACCAGTTGAAAGACAGTAATGGTTTGAACAAAGGCAGTGGAAATAGAGGTGAAGAGCAGTAGATTTGGGGGAGATGTTTAGGATATAGGCACAGCAGGGCTTGTTGACGTGGGCAATGAGGAAGAAAGAGGAATTCAGGATAAGCTCTTGACATTGCACAGAGTTCAGTTAAAATGGGAACTGAGAAAACACTGTGCTTTTAGGGAAAAAAACTCACATCTGAAGCGTTTCCAAATTATTCAGAAAAAAGAAAATAATCACACAACAGGCACATGTGGCTGGAGTTCAAAGACAGCATAATAACAGTCTTTTAAAAACCATTATATTACTGCTACATTTGTCGTTCAAATGATGACTGGAGCTTGACCAAGGAATTCAAATGAAAAAGTAACAGGCAACACAAAGATGCTTTATAAATTCAAAAATGCAGATGCTAAGTAAAATAAACACAGATTCACCTCACTCAAACCATATTTAAGCCTGGGTAATTTGTATATTCATTTAATTTCCATGAGTGCATTCGAGTGAGATTTTGGAGGGTTTTCTTTCTGCAAGTATATCAGAAACTATCCCTCTAAATGAGTATTGTCCCCTTCAAAATAACTGCTCCGGGAGAAAATAAACTTATTCTAATGATATTGTAATTGCTCAAAAATTGTCTTGGAACTGCTCTGTGAGATTTACTTTCAGAGCCAGTAGCACATTCTCAGAGCAACAAGTCTACATCACTGAGGGTGGGCTAATTCAAAGACAGTCTGAGGCAGAGAGCCCCGCATGGCTGATGAAGTTCAGTTCTCTCATTGTCGCTCTGCGGTGTTCTCAGAAAGGGCGCGGCAAGTGAGCCCACGCTCTCTGGTGTGTGCAGGCTGTCACACCCACAGAGCACTCAGACACCGTAAGAATTCTGTACGATAAGCCTGATGGACAGGTTAACCTCGTGGGCTGAATTTTTTATGAGCGAAGCCATCGATATCAAAGAAACAAGTCCACATTGTACTCAGAGATAATTCTTTGGTGTAATCTTTTTTCTTAGGGCAGGGATAGTGTACGTTCCACTCCAATTCTGATAATTTCTTTCTACACCATCCTAGATAGGACATGTTTTACCATTGATTTCTATGTTTTAATATATCATGTTTCCACGTCTTGGTTCAGGGAAGACGGCATACATCTATACACCTTCCCATATACCTAATGGGAAGGCTTCTCTGCCTGTTCTTTAGTACAAAATACAAGTACAACTTTTCAGAACTTGCCTCATTTCTGAGTTTTACTTTTAAGAATGCCTACATATCTTTGTCTAAATTAAAAATTTTAGCCCTCCTTCTGATAGTTAATTGCTTATCTGAATGCACCAAATGTCTGATATTCTTAAAGATTCCATGATTATACTGTAAACGGATGAATGGTTCCAACATTTTCAGGCACTTTTTTTTTTAAGAATGGAAAATATATTGACATTGCTTTTTCTCATAAACTTCTCTTGACATGTCTAGTGTCTCATTTTGCATATTTGTTCAGTCACACATAGAAAAAAAAGAACAAAGTTATTTGCTCTCTGAAATTGCTGCTAGTTTACATGTTGTCAAAAGCAACATGTAATTCTATTCACTTCCTTTGCTAACACAAGAAGGACTGGCCAAAGTATCACTGTTGCTGGTAGAATAGGAATTTATATTATTCTTCTGATGATTTAGATATAATTGCTCATGTACTCAAATTTACTACACAGAATAAATTATTTAGTGTACTTTGTAATTGATTACATAATTGTTTTACTTCCCATGTAAAAAAAATTAAAGGAGTAGAAGCACTCTATTTTTGGATCAATCCTAAAATCATCTCCTTTCAGGTATAGGCACCCCTTACCTTTCCCTTCCACCCCAAACAAACACTACTGGGTCAGGACATTTTCCTCCAAAGAGTTACTTTATGAAAATATGTTACTTGGAGGCAAGATTTATTTTCAACTGTGATGGACATCTGGGCTCTAGCCTAAAAGAAAGAGGGAGGAGAAAGCTGATATAACAGGACAAAAGGATCTTAGGGATGTGCCTCAATGGTATATTATTGAGCCCTGTAATAGTTAGCTCTGAAATGAAGTTACAAGATGTTCTAGATGTGAACACTTCCTGGACTTGATGGACCAAACATTGGGCTCTCCTGTCACAAATGAATATAGTCAGGGTCAACAGATACAGAAGGTCAACTATACTCCATTTTATATATGAGACTAGAGCATCCATGAATTTTTGTATCTGGCGGGGGTGGGGGATCTTGGAAATCAATCCTTCATGGATACCAACGGACAAGGGCATACAGAAGAGAAAAAGAAACTTCAGTCATTCCTTGTGCATGTGGCTTACGTGTAAAAGTGCAGTCAAAATGCTTTTTTCAATTTTATCATTGACTCACATTTATTAGTTTGATGCAACTTGAGATCAACTAAGAGTTCATTGTCAAGATTTGTCTTGTATTTAAAAGCAGGCAAAGGTAAAGTTAAAATGCATTATCCTTTCGTTATCAATACCATTCTTAAACCAAATTAAGGAAAGTCCAAATTTAAAAATCAGGTCTAGTTGTAACTTCATTTTAAAGATGGAACCTGGGTGTTCAGATAGCCTTCATTGGTAGTGTTGATGAAAACTAATTAACAATAGCATCAAAAGTATGCTGTTACTGCCAGAGACTTTTTCATTTAACCTTTCAAAGCTGTATGAAAACTACACAAAATTTAGCCACATGGCTAAAGAGTTATGTCTTCTAAAGCTTCCCTGCATTCTAAGAATGTTAATTTTTCATATCAACAAACAAGAACATAAGTAGATTATATATTTTAAAATGTAATAAAATCCAGGATATCCCTGTCACTACATACATGCGACCAATATAATCCCCTATGTTGTTCTATAATTAAAATGAATGAAATTCTAGAAATTCCACTATGTATATGCAACCAATATTATCCCCTATATTGCTCTATAATTATGATGAATTAAATTGTAGAAATATGTAAGCAAATTTAGCTAAAGAGATAAAACAAACAATGCACACGCTATAGATGTATACAGTTTTTCAACTTTCTGAATAAGCATTCCCAGAAAAACAAAACTGCTTAATGATTCAATCAAGTTTAATCCTAACACTTACCCATGTGCCACTTTGGATGTAAACAAAAAATATCAATTTCAGATATAATTATATATAGCTCAGAAGTATATCCTTCTGGTTTGAGTTGAATACAGCACTGAGAAATCACACAAAGGACTAAACTGTTACAGGTATACAATTCTATTTTTGTAGATGAATAATTGGTCATTCATATCCCTGTCTGCTGCATGCCCTTTGTATCCTTCTATTGAATCACCAGTTCCCTATTCCATAAAACATGACTTTGTTTTAGGGGCACCAGCTTTTTTATGCTCCTTTTCTTTGTTTTTTCCTGTCATGTCCCTGTTTCTCTGTATTGATATTCCATTTAAATTGTTTAATATCCTCCTGATTTGGGTTCATGATCATTTTCCTTATCATTTTAGTTTTTTGTTGTTGTTGTTGTCTTTCAATTCTTCCTCTCTACCTGTAACTGTTTTCTTCTTTTGATGCCTACCAAAGGATAGTGAGTGAAACAATTTGCTCTAGTTTATTTAGGTTTTTGTTTTATCTTGCTTTAATGAGATTTTGTTCTTTCTCAATTGTCTCTCTTTTCTTATACGTTTTGTGTAGTAGGGCCAGTCCTCCAAGGAAAAAAACAAAAAACAAAAAAAAAACACCAAGACAGGATTAAATGTGCAAATATTCTATTGGGGAAAATTACTATGTCAAAAAAGGATCCAAGTAAGATTGGGAGAGCCATGAGACTGCTACGCATGCTTTACCCCAGTGAAGGTTGTGGGGAAACAGCCTAGACTTCCACTCAATGTAGGGCATGATCAGGATTGGCAGCACCTACCAGCACAGCAGAAGTGCTAGCCCTTGCCCCGGAATTATCTGGACTACTTCTGCATGCCCAGAAAATGTTGAGGATGTTTTAGCATATCAATCTTCAGAGGTATTCATCCAGATGTCCTCTATGATTCAGGTTCTCAGAATTCCCCTGGTACGGCACTGGTTCCATGAGATACCTGCCTGCTCTGAGCATTCCAGTGTTGGAACTCCGAAATCCTACCAATTAGGTCTCCAGCCTGCAGTGTCTGCCTTTCCACTACAAGTAATAAGGACATCCTTCTAGGCAACCTTGGAAGTTCTCTGGTTCTTACGGTTTAGCTTGATTATTAACAGCTCTCAGCGTCTCACTGTTCTTTTCTCTTATTATCATTATCTAGGTTTTCAATACAATTTAGCAGCAATTAGCCAACTCAAATGCTTTGTAGGCATTGTATGAACTCATGGTACCTGCAGAACTGAGACTTTGTTGCCAATAGCAGAGTCCTGAATAACACAGCCATATGATAATATTTCCTGCCTCTTTTTCTCCAGTTGGTCACTCCTGTTTCCTGAAATGACTCCTTCCAAAATAACTGCCTGCACACAAGTCCTTGTTTCAGGTTCTACTCTCCAAGGAACTCAAACTAAGACAGTTGATTCCCAGAATATCCAGAGAGCAACGCCTCAGGATGGGATTCTGGACCTAGATCACTCACCAGATAGACAGGAACATCTATTAAATGCTGGTGGTGGCAACCATAATGGGGACTGTAGCATCACAATGACCAAGTCCCTGATCACAGTGGAGGAAAAAGCATTCAGTTAGACAGTCATCCTAGCACCTGAACAATATGGAACAAAAGTATAGCCATAAAGACCTTGGAATTGGCTGGCATTTGTTGCCATGGAAGTCTTAAAGAGAAATCTTTAAGAATGCAAAGATCTAAAGGATCCCATTGTATCTTTTTCTTCCTGAAAGACCCTGAAAATATATAAATTAAAATGAACCAGTTAAAGTGAATGTAAAAACTAGTCAAAGATATCAGCAGAGTCCCTGGCACTTAAAACATGGCCATTGACCTGTTGAATGATTCTTTTATGACTCAAACAGTTGAGGTGGAGGGATTGCTACCAACAAAAATAATAGGCAGAAACCAAAACTATTCCAAAGTCACTAAGGGCAGCCTGGAAAGACTGAGAAAGTTGTGTGGAGAATGGGAACATCTTAGCCTATGGAGATGGTAACTGCAGGTTAATGCTCAGATTCCTGTTTTCATGCACACATTTTCCAAAAGCATGCTCTTTTCTTTGCTGAGCTCTGGTTAAGCAGAGCTCATCTTGGCTACAGCAGCAACATCTGAAATGCATCAATCTTCCCTGTCATGCTCTCCCCACAAGTGTGACCTGTGGTTACCTCCCAATAAATTACATGTACCCAAGTCCTTGTCTCATGCTTTGCTTTCAAAGGACCCCAAACTAAGAATGAGAATAATCAGCTCTGCCGGCTTCTGGTTTGGTCAGAGCCTACATGATCAGATGACTCTGGAGAAGGCAGTAGCAACAGAGGGAAAGGAATTGTGTCCTGGGAAAGCCAGGCAAGCTCAGACTCAATGATATCTGCATCAGTATGTATGATGATGAACAAGCCAACCCTTTGTAGAGTGCGTTTAGATTTTGCATTACTCATCTGCCATCTTTCTCTAGCTTTAATACTTACACCTGATTCAAGGTTTCTGCATCTGAGGTTTACCCACATAACATAGTGGTTATTAAACACATTTATGCCTAGTGTTCCATTATTAGAACGCTAAGCATGTGGGAGTTATTTATATCCTACTGCTCAAGGTCATTGTCAGGGTCTAATTGCAAAAGTACAAAAAAAAATTGCAACCTCAGGCATAAATGGGTTAAAAACTCCTGCAAGAGCAAGGTAAACACTGTGGGCAACTGTTAGAATGAAGGACTGAGCTGATTATTGAGTTAAAGAGTGGGGCAAAGGGGCACAACAGAGGACTCCAGTTACCAGAATAAATACTAGTATATATGTGGTCACAGGAACAATATGGAAATCCCGTTGTTAGAATTAGACTTCAGTTTAAGAACCACACTTATAATAAGGTTATCTGGAGGCTGAATCCTGGAATGCCTCATCACTGACAGCATCCCATATCCTAAAATATGGTAAATAGCACAGAGCAGAATGGTGCTTACCAGAGGCTGGAGAATGGAAGAATGGGGAGAAGGTCAAAGGGTAGAAAGCCTCAGAAGAATTAAGGGGTTTTTTTGAGGTCTATTTACAGTGTGATGAGTATAGTTAATAATAGTGCATTGTACATTTCAGAATCTCTAAATTTCAAATGTTCTCACCACCAAAAAAAGATGATGAGTATTTGAGGTGACAGATAGGTCAATTAGCTTGATTTAATTATTCCACATTGTATTCATAAATCATAACATCACTTTGTGCTTCATAAATATGTTACAAGTAAAATCTGTCAATTTTAATAAAAATTTTAAAATGAAATAAAATATGGTTAAACTCAGGCTGTGATCAGTCACTGAGAAGGGGATGTGGAACTTTCAAGGTCCTGCTAGCACTGGAGCTAACGTCACAATTTCAGAATTATGTGGCATTCCAATGGCGTTTCTCCCCTCTTAAAGTGGGAACGAAACCAACAATACCAACCCTGCACTCTTCCTAGATATAAGTTAAAAATTCTTCTATAAATTAAGACTTAGAAATGCCTCTCTCCCTTCTCTCATTTGTAGATTAGTGAATCAGACCCATGATCTAGAAGTATTTTTTATTGTATGTTAGTTATCAATAGATTTTTAAGAAAGTTACTGACATTTATGACAGTACGTATAGTTTATTTCCCTCTAAATGTTCTCTTCCCTTTTCTTGATGAGGGTCAATATCAGCCTATTTCTTTCACATATAAGAAAAACTTTTTGTCTACTAAATCATCACTCTTTAACCTTCTGCTTTTCCCGTAGTATACCCAAAGTTGAGCTTCACCTGAATGTCAGTATGCTAAAGGTTTCCTCATTTATAATAACTTTAATAGCATTATATGTCACTATTAATTCACATAGCTTGCTTACATTCCTAAAAACATTTTAATTTTAGTGTTGCCTCACTCACATCTGTCTTCATTCCTCCAGCTACTATCCCTACCCTTCATCATTTACTCTACGGCATAATATCACCTACACCCTAATCAAAATAAAGTAATGGCATCAATGCTATGGCCCCTTCCTGACAGGTAAATTTGTGCATTCAGCAACCTTTGAAATGCCCCCATAAAAGCAACTTCAAACATTTAAAAATGTGTATTCATAAATTCTTTGGTGGTGTGATGCTGAGACCCAAATGCAACGATTTAATGTTGCACAGTTAACCTGTGAGAAACTGTATCTACTACTTAGGTACTGACTATAACAATGCTAATACCAAGCTTTTTTCTCAAAAAGCAGTGTAAACAATATACTTGTGGAGTTAGAGATAAAAGTTCACAGTAATCATGAAAATCTTGATCCAAAAACATTTATGATGTTGCTCTATTGTTTACATGGCCCTTTGTGTTTGATTCGGTACCATCTTCATTCTCAATAAATCTGAGGCATTTGCATTAAACCAAAGAACAATTACATGGTATTATGATGTCTGGAAAGATTCTTTTTCATCAAACCTGGATTGTTTTACTATGCCTGAGTTGGACTCAGGATATCCTCTGGGATGTTGACCTAGGCAGGTTTTCTCTTAGAGGTTGAGGGCAGCCTTCACCCCTTCTGAAAAAGAGTTTACCTCCTAATGTTGTGAGATTCAAATGCTTCTTCCACCTTTCCTTTTTTATTTCTCCTAAAGAGCACTTTGAGGTATTTTTATTTCTATATTCTATTTAATTGGTATAAAATTATATTACAACAAAACATGACAAAACTTTCCTTCTGAGAAGCTTAGGTGGAAATATGCTATTTGGAGTTTCTTGGAAACAACACTTTATGGGGATCCTGCTATCTGTTTTTTGTTTGTTTGTTTTTTTGAGGCCAAGTCTCGCTCTGTCACCAGGCTGGAGTGCAGTGGCAAGATCTTGGCTCACTGCAACCTCCACCTCCTGGGTTCAAGCGATTCTCCTACCTCAGCCTCCCGAGTAGCTGGGACTACAGGCACAAGCCACCATGCCTAGCTAATTTTTGTATTTTTAGTAGAGACGGAGTTTTACCATGTTGGCCAGGATGGTCTCGATCTCTTGACCTTGTGATCCACCTGGCTCGGCCTCCCAAAGTGCTGGGATTACAGGTGTGAGCCACAGCACCCGGCCAATAGTTACTATTTATCAATAATATCATGTGTTCTGTCTGTCAAGTATTATTGACATTTATTATCTTCTGTCCTTGTTGAATGCCTGAGCACTCAGCTGGGCCTGAAAAAACCTAGCAGGAGCAGGTTTTCTTTGACATATTCTGGAACTGTTCTCTCCATGAAGTGTCATCTTTTCCTTATATTTAGATCAAAATAAAGATAAGCAGACACATATAAAATTTAAGATCATACTTAGTTTTCAAAACCTGTTATCTAAGGCTCTGCCTAATTTACTTACTGAACTTTGCAACAAATATCCTTTTCAAACATTTTATTACATAGTCAATGATCTAGTATATCTGTATCATTTATTAAATTATGCTCATATTTCACAGCTTTTTGTATTCACATCCTTATCCATGCAGTTTCTTCCACCTAGAATGCTCTCTCCCAATTCATGTCTTAGCTTTTTGTTTTTGCATATAAGCCATCTTTCATGGTGCAGTTTAAATGGTACCATATTCATGAAGCCTTTTCCAATTGATCCCAAATAGATTTAATATTTTTCCTCTGCTAAACTTCTATAACACGCCCTTTTTCCCTATAATTCTTGCCATTATAGCCATTGTTTGTAGTTACACATGAATTTGTTTCATACCATTTCCTGAAGGAGGCTTCCATAGCTTTCTTATCCTTTAGATCCAGAAACCACTGATTGCTCTATAGCAAGCATGTGTGTAATAGGCTACATTGAAAGCTACAGGAAGAATGTTACAATAACTATCAGTTTCATTCTAATATTTTAAGTAACAATCATTTCTAAAATGAGGGGAATTTTTTATGTGCTAGTCATTATCTTGGGTGCAGAATTGTTGTAGAAATGCTTTGAGGTATATACCCAGATCAGAACAACCCCCTTTCTCCAAAATTGCCACCACATGAAGGGTGGGTCTGTGACAATATTACCCATATTATTTTACCCTCCATCCTAGCTACAGGATGGAGGTTGGCCAGAGGTAAACATTAATTCTTACTAGGCCTGTGTCATGGGAATAGTAGCCCAGGCTGCTGATATTCTACCCTTCCATGCAGAGAACAAAAAAGATCTATCAGTAGAAAGAATATACAGACATTTAAGCTTCACTAGCCATCCCACCACGCATCTGTACCTCCCATCAGGTCCCACTCTGTTGTTCAAGCCTCCCTGTCTTTCCCTCTCCTCTCTCAACCTGTCGCCCCAACGATCACATGTTTATTACATATTATGCTGGGCAATTTAGCCATCTCTTTATGTTAACTGTCTCCTTCAAACTATGCCCTTGGTATTCCCTGTTTGGCAGATTGGAAAAATATGATTATATAATATACCTTCTTTGGTTTGTCTAAACAAAAATGTTATTTTGTTTTAAACAAATTTGCTCACCTCTAAATCAAATCCTGCCAGCAAAATGATATAGGCAGGTTTACTCAATTACCAATTTCAGAGAGTCTCAGCTTCCTAGGCTTTCATCTGTACTGGTGAACTGCAGAGGGGAAGTAGCAGATCTTAACACTTCCAAGGCTCTGAGAGTCAAAGTCACATGCTTCCTTTGACGAAAGCTTCCAGGGTCTTCTAGGAAGGATGATGCTTAGGCTAAGGCACTGAGTCTTAAAATGGTAAAGTAAACTTAGCTTTTTGATAGCTGCTGTGCTGATTGGAATTAATGTGGAAATAGGAGGGACCATATTTTATTCTTTTATTACAGCCACTATATTTTGTTAAAATACTTTTTAGTACATTATCTTGGATAAATCCTAGATGGTATTCATATATTACTCCAAATTACATAAATTATCATATTTTATACAAAAACAATATAGTAAAATAAATATTGCTCTTACTAGGAACATCTAAAGCAAAGGAGAAACTGAGATATGACATGAGGCCTGATTTCTGCTACCTGTCCCATGGACTAAACTTTAGTTTCAAATTGGCAGGACAATCCATCCCTAGTATAATAAATATTTCAATCATGACTTTAGTGAGTAACGTGTAGATTAAAAATCAAAACTACATTAGCTACATGGGAACGGATGTTGCATGTTATAAGAGATATTAGAGTTCAATGCTAACATTTTGTTCTTTGGGATTCCTTTGTTTGTATGTTTAGGCACTTTAGAAATGGAAGAGAGGAGAAAGATGGATCTATCATCAGCCCAAATTTGTTTTGCAGAAATAAGGTGGTATATGGTCACAGGTCTGCATGTTTTTGGTTTTTTGTGTTGTTGCTCAATATAGCTATATTTTAGATATTATTATTACCATTATTTAAACTGCAAATACCAGGAATATTGCATCTTCCACAGTCTGAATCATTTATGGAGAGAGCTAATAGTCCTCACAAGGAGGTAGTTTCACACTGGGAAGGTGTTAATAGATAAAAACTGTGCAATTTGCTGAAATTGGCATGATATCTTTATTATACCCTTTGAGCTCAATTGGGCCAAATTTGACACTCTAAATTGCTATAATTTGAAGCTCTCTGGTTTTATTATTAAATATAAGCCTAAAATTTTATATATTTGCAAAGAAAAGATAATTTTCCTAATATTTTTAATAATTACTTGTAATTATATGTGGCATTATGGCATCATTA
Organism: Pan troglodytes; assembly: GCF_028858775.2. NCBI lineage: Eukaryota > Metazoa > Chordata > Mammalia > Primates > Hominidae > Pan > Pan troglodytes. Next base: position 116,232,353 of record NC_072403.2, read on the forward strand.
CCTTCTTTGAAGACTAAGAGACACAGGTAGACTTCTCAAAGGGAGATAAAGCAGAAGGCACAGGGGGATCAGTGTGATAACAGCCCAGAGATGGAGAAGTCAGGCTATGCTCAGGGCAGTGGCAAAAATAAGATATGGCAAGAATGTAAGACGCGGGGGAGAGGTAGAGATAAAACTAGGAAAACAGTCAAATTAGGAAAGTTTTTGAATGACAGGCTGAGGAAATTATATTTTATTCTTTAAGCAATAAAGATATACTAAAGGTTAAAGCAGAGAAGTGATATAGTAGGAGAAGTTCTCAAACTCTGGAAACAGAATACGAGACATCCGGAAGACAACGGCACAAAACAGGAAAAAATCATCTAAGGATAAATTGCATATTAATGAATGTGTTATAAATAGGATACTCTAACAATAAACCACTGTAACTTTCATGTCACTCTACTACAAGGACCCAGGTCACTCATGATTTAGGATGTGGTAGGATTACTGCCAAACCTCCACTCAAAATAGCTAGGGCAACTATCATACAGTCTTGTGTTGCTTAATGATGGGGACAGTTCCGAAAAATATGTCTTTGGGTGATTTCATTTTTGTGCAGACATCATAGAATGCACTTACACAAACCTAGATAGTGTAACCTGCTGCACACCTAAGCTATATGGTATAGCCTATCGCTCCTAGGATAAAAGCTCGTACAACATGTTACTGTATGAATATTGTAGGCAATTGTAACGCAATGGTATTTGAGTATCTACCAATACCTAAACATAGAAAAGGTACAATAAAAATAGCATACCTGTATAGGGCACTTACTAGGAGTGAAGTTTGCAGGACTAGAAGTTGCTCTGAGTGAGTCAGTGAGTGAGTGATGAGTAATATTAAGGCCTAGGACGTTACTATACACTGCTGTAGACTTTCTCAACACTGTACACTTAGGCTACACTCATTTTTAATTTCTTTCTCCAATAATAAATTAACCTTAGCTTACTGTAACTTTTTTACTTTATAAACTTTAACTTTTGACTCTTTTTTAATAATGCTTAGCTTAAAATACATATTGCACAGCTGTACAAAACTATTTTTCTTCATATCCTTATTTTATAAGCTTTATTCTATTTTTAAATTTCTTTAACTTTACATTTTTTTGCTAAAAACTAAGACAACACAATCTGCCTAGGCCTACACAGGGTTGGAGTGATCAATATTGTTGTGTTCTACCACCATATTCTTGTCGCACTGGAAGATCTTCAGGGGCAATAGCATGCATAGAGCTGTCATCTCTGATAACAATGTCATCTTCTGGAATACCTCCTAAAGGACCTGCCTAAGGCTGCTTTACAGTTAACTTTTTAAGAAATAAGTAGAGGGAATACACTCTAAAATAATAATTTAAATGTAGTAAATACTTAAATAACAATCACTTATTATCAACTATTATGTACTGTACATAATTTTATGTGCTAGACTTTTATAGGACCAGCAGTGCAGGTTTGTATACAACAGCATCACTGCAAACACGTGAGTATTGTGCTATGACATTATGGTGGCTACTATGTCACTCAGCAATAGCAATTTTTCAGCTCAATTCTAGTATTATGCGACCGACAGTGTATAAACAGTCTATCATTGACCAAAATGTGATTATGTGGTACATGACTATATTAGTCAGGCACTATTCTCCCTTGTTTCTACCACCTTAAATAGCCTAATATAAGTGTACAGAAAATGTTTACCAAAAAAATAAACCTAAAGTCTGCTAATTGCCAAAGATAATGTATTGTCTATGGCTGCTTTTAGGCTATGATAATGAAGTTGAACAGTTGCAACAGAGAAAGTACGATTACAAAGCCTAAAACTTTTACTATCTGGCCCTTGACAGAAATGGTTTGCCAACCCCTGTGCTAACCTACTATCTGCTTCTAGAGGGTGGCTTCTTTGTTATTCCCTAAACAATCACTCTAGAAATGCCTTGCAGTTTCTTACTAGTTTCCTTCTGCCTTTCTAGGTTACCATTGCCTTTTTCTTTTATTTCTAGTGCAGCAGCTGGAGAGGTACTGCTCCAGAGGCAACTTGCCATCTTGTCAGCCTGGAGTGGCCAAATGGACACTTTACATCCTATGATTGCTTTGGTCACCTGTGGAGATAAATCAAAATGCACTCGGCATGTCTAGGTGGAGCAGTGACACTTCCAGGACTATTCAACAGAATTTGAAAATAAGTTGTCTATGCTTCATGCCCACACAGCTCCCTTCTGCGGCCCCCTTCATCCTGCTTCAGAACCTTACTGCATAAAAACAAAGTTTTTGGTGAAACTCCTAATGATACATAAGACTGGAAAATGGTAATAATTGTATTTAACCCTGTCCCAAAAAAAGACAAAAAGAAAATAAGTATGTGTTCAAGAGACTTGGCAATTTTATCATTGGTAGCTGAATGTGCTAATAAATGTCCCAATGAGATCAATGTTTTATTACAGAGCCCTTGAATCTACAGCTATTTTCCCTCCCTGGAAAATGAAGAAGCAAGTAGAGTGCTCTTATCAAGCTGAGGCTGATGGATAGGCTGCTCTTTATTGCCACAAAATAGGCAGGTGTTTTTTGACAGTGCATAGTCATTGATAAACTCCAAATATCCAAAAAATATTTTTGACCTAAAAGGTCATCTTTATTCATTTCTCTGCGTGTTCAAAAAAAAAGATAGATATACAGAATTAAAATCTTTTCAACAATGTCAGAAATCCAGGGAAGAAAAATATTCCTTCTTTTAATGTCTACACATGATATCAGCATGGTGAACTTCAGTTTGAATCTGTAATCTGAATGAGCAGCAATAAACATAACATGGAGCAAGCAGAATGACAGTCAAAATGTGGCAAAATGCAGCATAACACATTGTCAGAACACTCAGTGTACAGTAAAAATATGGGGAAAATATTTGAATGATTGTTTCAGCATGTCTTTGAAAGTTCTTAGAGTCCTTTTTGTGATACAACAAAAGCAAAACTTAAGCCAATGCATTTCATTGAACTTTTAAAGCAAACAGCCAACAGCTAGATTACCTTGATTTGCAGAGAACTGCCAGCTAACACTGTTTATTGCATGCACCACTTTTTGTTCACAGCACTGTGGGTCTTTATGCAGGCTCAAGAGATCAAATGCACTCCTGCTCCCACCAGGGTCTATAGCTAAAGGTCCAAGAAGAAAGGCTGTATAGCCAAAGACAGAGATATGAACATAGATTATTTTAAAAAATCAAATGCTTTCACTCAGAGAGGAAATAGCTCAGATGGTTGTGAAGTACATCAGCTGTGTAGAAAGAACAATTAATCTGATGGTTATTTTCTCTGGTATGTGACGGCCTTGATTCCAAAATGGATAATGTCTCCTGCTATGCTGCAGAATTTGTACTACATACAACACTTGTTTTCCTAAAGCAATTTGATTAATAAGCTTTTCACATCCAGAGGCAGGTAGAGTGGAAAGAACATGGGCATTGAAGGTAAGCGAACAGGGTTAGAACTCTGGATATGCCACTTATTCTATATATGACCTTGGACAAGTCACTTGGCCTTAGCCTAAGTTTTCTCAGCTGGAATGATAACCACCTCACGGAATCATTGGAATAAAGTAACACATGTTTAAATCAAGCAGCTGACTATTAACTTTATTATACTTTTAGTCTCTTATTTGGCCTTCTGAACAATTCAGTCAGGTGGGAGAGCTGGTACTAAGGTTCTTTTTTTTCTGTACATATCACATATGTTCAAAGACAGAGCCAGGAAATAAGTCTCCCCACAGCTTGCTTTGGGTTCCTTCTACTATATACATTACAATAACATCACTAAAATGGCTGCAAACTTATAAGAAGCAGGCAGGTTTGCACTGAGTTACTCATGAGCTAATCAAGTAGTCTTTTTTCTTTATTGTGTCAACACCTATGATCTGTAGAGAGGCAGGAAAGCATTCAGCCAAATACTAATACTATCACTGAGAATGCCAAAGGCGAAAGGAGACTATGGTGAGATCCCAGGAATAGTGGAGACAGGTCATCTAAGTCTCAGCTGGCTAAAATAAATATGAAGCTGAGGTCAGTAGGAGAAGCAATTGGAAAGTAATATTTTAGAAAAGGTAAGTAAAAGAAGCATAGTCTAAGTGCATTTTGAGGACAAGGCAGCAGGGGTTGATGAAGATACAAAAGGAAAAAATCAAGAAGACTGTTCAAACAGTACAGAAATAACATTGCTCAAAGTGTTCTGCCAGAGGCAGAGCTTCTTTTGAAGGTCCATTTTCTCAGCCCTAGAATATTATCTCTACTCATGGGAAAGGCATAGTGCTTTTGAGACAGCATTGGATACTCTGTTAGTCATCACTTGAGGCATTTCAAACAGGAGACACTTAACACAGGGATTTGGCTTCCCAGTAATTAAAGAGTTGGGAAGCCAAACAGAGGATGAACAGGCAACCCAAAGATTAGCAACAGCAAGCAGACTGTCATCTCTACAGCTCTCTAGAGACGCAATAGCAGAGGTGGTACAGCTGGACTACAGAAGTCAAATCCAGCCAGCAAGGGCTAGAACTGTAATGTAGTTTACCCAGGAAAGCCTAAATCGTGGAAAAGGGGGCTGACTTGTAGGAGTTGGAGCCACAGAAGAGATGCAGCTGCTGCTGGAGATACCACTTGAGGTAGAATGAGGTGGGGGGAAATACCCTGGCTTGTCCTCACTGCCTCAAATCTTTCTCCAATGTCTCCCAGTGGCTAGAGCCAGCCGGAAATCAGGTAACTTAGGAGTCAAGGAAACACAGCCTGACCAAGTCCTCCCACAGCAATATAGAGCCCACAAGTAGAAACTGAGAGAAGAATTTGAGCAAATAACCAGCATGGATACCACGCTAAAATTTTCCATAGCTTCTGTCTTCTTGTTCTCATCTCTTGAGCTAATAAAATCAAGAGATTTCTGGGTCAATCTCTTTGTAACAAACCTGCACGTTGTGCACATGTACCCTAAAACTTAAAGTATAATAATAATAAAATAAAAAATAAATAAATAAAAAGAAGTAGATATTCCCTACTCCAGAATAACATTCAAGTAAAGTCTGTATACAATTGCTCTATTATTTTACTTGTTTGATTTTTGGGGTGCTTTATTTTGTTTTAGGGAACTCTGAGCTTAAAGAAATTGGAAAAAGTCATTTTTGTCATACTCACTTTTGTGAGGGTCTAGCACAGTATCTGCTACTTACCATGTTTTATGAATGAATAAACTTAAAGAGGTAAAGTACTGTATACCTTTTGTTAAGGTTACTATGAGTAAATTCAAGGACTTGTTATAATACCTCTAAAGATGTTTAGAGTATAAATTATCAATAAGATGAGGTCACCCAAATATGTAAGATCCAGGAAAATCTTAACATCCAAATAAAAAATTCAAATGTTTTATAGTCAAATAAGGTGATTTTTTTAAAAACCAAATTCATCTTTTGCTCACACTAGACTCCTCACAATCTTCCTAGTGCACCAGGCATCTACACATCGCTTCCATTCTAGTTTTGTCCTTAACTGTGTTTTCCTCCCATTTCTGCTTCTTCACATGCATCAGTATTAAGGTGGGAGTGGAGATGGGAAGTAAGAATAAATAAAATTGGCTCTATTGGAAGGACTTTGAATATCCCCTTAGCACATAGGTCAATACTGGAAAGAGAAGCACTCTTTTTACTAATTCTTATTCTCTCCAGGACAGCATGGTCACCAGACATCCCTAATTAAACAAGGTACTCAGGAGATAAGCAAAGGGAGAAGAAGGGAGATCATGGCAAATATACGAAGCTCTCTATGCCCTGTCTGCCACAACTTTTTTGAGATGTGTATGAAGAGAAGGAGAAAGATCTAGGGTGTAAAAGGCTGTTTTTACAACACTGGCAAAATTAGTGCAATGGGATCCAGGAGCCTTCCCTCCTCTCCTCCAGATTACTGTCTGCCCAATTATGATCAGTTGTCCTTGGTACATAACCATTCTAAACACATACCCTGTTTACTTTCTCAGCATTCTTATCACATGTGATATGTTCATTTATTAAATATTTTATCTTTTTTTTTTTTTTTTTTTTTGACACGGAGTCTCGCTCTGTCACCCAGGCTGGAGTGCAGTGGCACGATCTCGGCTCACTGCAAGCTCCACTTCCCGGGTTCACACCATTCTCCTGACTCAGCCTCCTGAGTAGCTGGGACTACAGGCACGTGCCACCATGCCCAGCTAATTGTTTGTATTTTTAGTAGAGACGGGGTTTCACTGTGTTAGCCAGGATGGTCTCAATCTCTTGACCTCATGATCTGCCCGCCTCAGCCTCCCAGTGTCTTCTTTTGATCAATTATGATCACTTGTCCTTGGCACATACCCATTCTATACATATTAGCCTGTTTACTTTCTCAGCATTCTTATCACACGTGATAGGTTCATTTACTTAATATTTGTCTTCCTCAATACATTATCTGTTTCATTCACCTTGCAAAGATGTGCTTAGTAAGTATTTTTAAATAAATAAGTACATTAAAGAGTACCATACTCTGGCTCCCAAGATGAACTTCCAGTTTGTCATTAGAAATTGGAAAAAGCATTCATCCAATTTGGTCTATTAAGAACTTGCTTATATAGTCAAGATCTCTTATTTATAATCCAACATCCCACAATATTCTTATCCTCTACTCCTCTTTATTGATTGTTTAGTCCATTTAGGAACTCATTTCTGTTTGTACAAACTCATTGGCTTTTTCATCTGCATATGTTTACATTTACTTTAAATACAGAAATAAATTGGGTTCTATGAATACATTAATATGCCCTAAAATTATCTGACTTCCTGCTCTGCTGGCTAACCACAAGGAACTCATATCCTTGGTTTAGTCCCATTGTGTTCTTGTGGTTCAGAGTGCTCATTGTGCTACATGTGTGTTTTCTGCTGCAGACACTATTTGCTGCCTCATACTTTTTTTCTGTGCTTTTTGGAAGAGGGTTATGTAGAGTTTTCCATCTTCTCTCCCTCAGTCATGGCAAATCATGGAACCTTGAAACTTCTTTGCATCAAACATCCCTCCAAATTCACTAATAAAGAGAGGGACTCCAGTGTGAGTATTTCACACTGAATATCAGTAAATTTTATATAGGATGAAGGTATACCACAGCAAATGAGCTATGTTTTTCTGTCTTATTTTTTATTTGGGGAGGTTTTTTTGAGAGAGGGTCTTCCTTTGTTACCCAGGCTGGAGTGCAGTGGTACTGTCAAAACTCACTACAGCTTCAAGCTCCTGGGCTCAAGTGATCTTCCCATCTGGGCCTCCCAGAGTGCTGAGATTATGGTCATGAGCCACTGTGCCTGGTCAATGAGTTTTAGTATTCAGAAGATTTTGATATGAACATAAACCTACAGAATTTATACTGATTTTCTTAACACCATAATTACTAATTCTATATAACAGGTCTTCACTGTATTTAAAACTATCTATAGTTATATTTTAAACATTTACACAAGAGGGCATTTTAAAATTATTTAAGGTGTCCATTTAACTTGTTTCTACCATAAATAACATATATAAATGAAAAGACTTCCAAAAAATACATATATAAAAACTGAATTTTCTTATAGTACATGAAGAACTTTTACATACTATTAAATACTAAAGTGTTATTAAAGTTCCACACTAAAAAAATAATAATAATAAAACCTTTTAAGGAAACAAGAAATGGGCTGGGCGCGGTGGCTCACGCCTGTAATCCCAGCACTTTGGGAGGCCAAGGCAGGTGGATCATGTGGTCAGGAGATCGAGACCATCCTGGCCAACACAGTGAAACCCCATCTCTATTAAAAATAAAAAAATTAGCTGGGCATGGTGGCGCGCGCCTGTATTCCCAGCTACTCGGGAGGCTGAGGCAGGGGAATTGCTTGAACCCTGGAGGCAGAGGTTGCAGTGAGCCAAGATCACACCACTGCACTCCAGCGTGGTGACAGGGCAAGACTCCATGTCAAAAAAAAAAAAAAAAAAAAGTTTTAATGTTTTAGACAATATTAAAGGAATACACCAATTGTAACAGTCACACATAAAAACTAATTAATCTTTATTTTAGCTGCACTTCAATCTTATACATAAATAAACTGCAAACTACACAACAAGTACCACAAGCATTTTCCCCCATTTTGGCATACCAGTGACATAAGAACAGAAGTCCCCTTAAAAAGTTGTTCATGCACAATGTAGAAAACACATGTCATTCTACTCAGCCACTCGCGGCTGAAAGGTAACAATCAATGACTTTTGCTCTCTGAGTCCTCTTATTGCTTACGATGCTAGTCTTGAAGAGGAAGTGCCTGTTTCACTGGCAAAAGCCCATGTTGTGTTTGTGTGGCTGACAGTGCATTTGAAAGAGGACTGTACATGCTGGGCATGGTGGCTCACGCCTGTAATCCCAGCACTTTGGGAGGCCAAGGAGGGCTGATTACCTGAGGTCAGGAGTTCGAGACCAGCCTGGCCAACATGGTGAAACCCTGTCTCTACTAAAAATACAAAAACTAGCTGGGCATGGTGGCACGTGCCTGTAATACCAGCTACTTGGGAGGCTGATGCAGGAAAATCACTTGAACCTGGGAGGCGGAGGTTGCTGTGAGCTGAGATTGTCAGTGTACTCTAACCCAGGCGACAGAGCAAGACTCCGTCAAAGGAAGGAAAGGAGAAAGGAAAGGAAATAGGACTGTAGAGTTTTGGCAAGGTCAAAGTGGGCATGTGCCCGTGGTGGCCCAGGTTTCTGTTAGACTTTGTTGCCTCCAAGTTAACCACAAGATTCACTTTAATGTGAAAGACAGTGGATAGGAAGCAGGAACCCTGCATGTTTCACTTTTGCTGAGGATGACAGCAGAGCCATTTGCTTTTCAGGGTCACAGCCTTTTGAACCTAATCTCTGTGTATAGATCCGGCCCAGACAGCAGCAGGGACTTGGCTAGAGAAGCTCCTAGGTGTGGTTGGACGGTCACTCCTTGGAGGGGTGGTTTGCAGGCCTCTTTGCCTATCCTATGAGGCCCTTAATTTTTATTGAGAAAGTTCTTTGTCTCATTCAGCAAGAATGGGCTCTATTGAAACAGAATCACCTGTGTGATACATCTCTTAACTTTTTGCTTTTGAAATCTGTCCATGAGTGACCAATGACCAATTGCTCTTATCCTACCTACTGCCTAGTTTGGTCTATGTAAACTGCTTGTCTGCTTCTAATGTGATAACACTCAAACTGTTAGATCATGCTCTGAACTTGGGCATGGGCAGGGAGGAGCAGGTTGGCTCTCATGTTTGTGAGCAGGTGATTCTTGGCACTTTTACTAGCCTATTTCCACTTTCACAGACGGACTTAGAAAGTCTACGTAAGAATTAAAACATTCCCATTGAGCAGTTCAGGAAAACTCTAGTAATATGGTGAAAATGATATGACTTACTTCATAAAAATATCTTCCTGACATCGTATGTGACACAACAGGAGGTGAAGTAAATGCAATTCTAACAGTGTGCTTTCCTGGGTATTGTGAAGGGTCTGTGAATCCTATAATACTTCTTTCATTTCTCACAAATGTTTTCCTCTTTTCTTATGTTTGGATTTTGTCATAACAAGAGCCATGGAAAAAAATATAGAAAATATATTTGTACATTTTACATTTTTAATAGTGAATTTTATTAAATTCTTAAACCAGTAAACTTATCTTAAGACTGAGCACTCAAACAATAACCCAAGATCATAAAACAAATTGATGTGGAAAAGATTTACTTTATATGAATTGAAACAACAGACAATTTTCAGACGCATGAATATCTGATGCTGCTTATCTATGGTAATATCTGAGTCTCATTACCCTTAAAATGAGGGTTTTGTATATAGCCCCACCATAATATGCTGTACTTCCCTTCAAATCAATAAAAAGCTGCTGCTATATGGATTCTTTTGGATTGCATGTTATTCCTGTACCCTCACAAGTGATTTGCACAGCCAGTTAGAATGAAGCACACATTTGACCAAGATTGACAATGCACTGGAATTGCATATTGCATTAGCTTTAATTAAGTTATCAGAATTTATTACAGGGCTACGTATATGTCATTTCTTGAGACCAGCTTTGCAGAGAAAATCTCGTTTACTAGTAAAATTGTTCTTTTGCTTAAAAGAATGAGCAATCTCCTTTCAAAAGAGACACAGTGGACAAAGCCATATAATAAGCTCAGCTACTTGTCTACCTAGTAAGAAATTTCTCACTCATCCTCTCCCTGCCTCCTAGAGGAGCGTGCTTTGAGGCTTACTTCCTATCATAGGGCAGTCACATAGCTAGGATGGCAGCAGCCCGCCACAGGGGACTGCACACAGTAGGCACAAAGACATATGGTTTCTGCTACCAAATGATAGGAAACACTAGGAGTCACACAGCAGCAAAGATACAATTTTAGAGATGTCATTCCAACCAGAGCCATATTAAGCTGTTGGATTCCAGGATGCTTGCAGTGAAATTGGTTGTCCTCTAAATGGTTTTGTCTAAAAATGTAATTGCTTTGTTCTGGGTTCAGAAAGGCATGAGAGGGAGAGCCTGAGTTCCACACCCAACCGTTGCCACAGACTCCAGCTGCAAGTACAGGGGCTGGTAAAACAATAAAGTCGTCTTCTTTTATCACAACGCCAGATAGATTTTCTTTCTCTGGCTTCCAGACAAAATTCACTTATTATAATTATCTTCTGAGCTGGCAGTGACCACCATCTAAAACTTTATAAATGATCCAGTGAAACCCCGTTGAGCTGTCACTTATATCAAGCTGGGCAGGCAACTCTCTCCCTCACCACTGCAGCTCCAATGCACTCACGGAGGGAAGTATACATGTGATACATAACCACAGTGGGAAGGGAACTGCGGTAGAAACCAGCATATTGCAAAGCACACATGAAATTCCCCTTTGGCATATTTTATGAAACCTAAGTTGACATTTTCAAGCCCAGAGGAGGAGAGTTTTGCACCAAATACTGTGTAAAGAACAACCGGGAAGTTACCCACATAAGTGCTATTTGCAATCTATAATTTAATTATTCTGATGTATTATTAGCCATCTGCAATTCATGTCAACTTAAATACTTGTATTGAAAACCCTCTGACATCTACAATGCCATCTGAAATAATTTTTTCAGTGTTTCCAATAACATTTGTTCATTCATTCTGCCTAAATTTATCCATGTTTCCCTTTAACTCTTCTTTATTCTCTCTTTTAAAACCCTTATTAATGAAGAGGGATTTGATAGTACGCCTAGCCAAAGTAAAAAGTGTATATTTTTCCAACATGGTAGTTTTACGACATTAATTTTATATGTAGAATAATATGGGACATCCTTGAATTTATTTATACACATAATTTTTATATTCAGGCCATTGAAAATGAGCAAATTTTATATACTTCTTTCAAACCATGTATCAACTGTACATAAACTGCCTTATAAAATTAAGTTACTGAAATCAAGGCTTTACATAAAAACAAGGAGATCATGTCCTTTGCAGGAACATGGATGGAGCTGGAGGCCATTATCCTTAGCAAACTAACATAGGAACAGAAAAACAAATACTGAATGTTCTCATTGATAAGTGGGAGCTAAATGATGAGAACACATGGACACAAAAAGGAGAACAACAAACACCAGGGTATACTTGAGGGTAAAGAACGGGAGGAGGGAGAGGATCAGAAAAAATAACTACTGAATACTAAGCTTAGTACCCAGGTGATGAAATAATTTGTACACCAAACCCCTGTGACACAGTTTATCTATATAACAAACCTGCTCATATACCCCTAAACCTCAGAGTTTAGAAAAAAGAAATCGAGGCTTTAAATACTTCTGTCCTAATTTAGCTCTTACCTACATAGTTTTAAATTAAACAGGAAAAAGGTATAATATACATTTACTTTTCACAAATTGATATCAAATACATCTTTCGAATCTCATATGGTGCTTTCTAGACCATAGATCAGGAAACCTAATCTCAGTTGGGTTAAGTGACTTATTCAAGGTCTCACACAGCTAGTAGCTGGAGGATCCTGGATCTATCCTAGTGTATCTTAGCTATCGTCCGTAACTTATGCTTTTTCTCACCCTCCCCCCTGCCACCCCAAAGTGTGCTGCATCAACACTGGTTTGCCAACTATTCTTCAGATACATTAAGACAGACAAATCAAACACCCTGCCTATACATACACTGTCTTCTGGATTTTCTAACTGATGAGCCAGTAGCTGAAACTGACATACAGATCTTACAGTGTAGATATCTGTATTACGCAATGAAGGACAGAGGTAGAGAGAGGTGGGGAAAACAAAAAAAGCATCAGAGAGACCTGTATTCCTGACATCACAAACCTCAAGTCCTCAGGTGGAGGTTATAAAGGCAGGACCCAAATGCCTGTCAGCTGCAACACATACAGCAACCCAACTGTGCAGGCTGGAAAACAGCAGCGTCACAGTAGACACTGCAGTGAGAGGCAGCCCAGTAGAGCACACTGCACCAGACCAGCGGCTCTCAGCAGGTCTCTGAGTAGCATGGAATATCATCCTATGCCAATGAAAGATCATGGACATTAGCTTTGTGGCTGTAGTGAGGGGATGCCATACTAGGAGGCAGATAACGGTTTACGCGACAAGGAAAGCAGTGAGAACCGCATGATTTTCAGTGGATGCCAGCACGGAGGACTGGCCATGCTCCTGGCCCAAATATATGAATGTCCATGTCAGAGACACCACATGCACAAATACCAGAACCAGATATCCTCCCTGCCATCCAGAGGCTGTTTCTACATCCAGAACTAATTCCAGGGAGAAAGAAGGGAAACGAAATTCTGAATTAATATGCGGGTAATGAACATGTTTCTTTTTGGCCATCAGGCAAAATAGAGGTACAAAATAGAGAATACAGTTGTTATAAATGAATAAAGTTTCAGCAGGTACCTTTGAGTACATGACCTGAAGCTTTATAACGTCTACACAAGATGAGTAGTAGTAGTTAATTTCTTTTTAGAAAAAAAAGAAGAGGGCATTTGTCCTCTGAATTTTAAATTAAAGATATTCCATTTCAAATATAAAGAATAAAAATTCTTGCTTCTTAAAGCAGCAATAATCCTTTAAGATCATTTTGCAAAATGCACTATTTCCATATCCCTTAACCAAAATCATAATTTCTTGTTTGAGGAGACATCTAGGTTTCTAACCAACTTTCTTCTATTTACCAGGTTTTAAGACATACCTCATTTCAGACTTGTTACCAGGTTTTAGGACATACCTCATTTCAGACTTGTAAGGCATGTGAAACTTTGTTTCGCAATGTTTCCAAAAAGAAGATCAATATCCTGATGTTGGGATGTGAGAACAGAGAGAGAGATTTGCCACTCCAATATTGCAGCATGCCTCCCCCAGCCTTACAAAATAATATGTTTTAAAACTCCATAAGTGGAGATGGTGGGTTGGAAAAATATAACTCATCCATAGATAATATAATACAAAATATGACAGCGAAGCATAAGTCACGGTTCTTTACTTTTTCCTGCCAAAGTAAACTTTATAGATATTTTTATCAAAACAAAAATTGGAGTCAACCCGTGATTGCCATCTTGTGGAGAAGTCCAGCACTACCGTGTCAAAATATGTCCCTGAGGTATTGAAAAACGCCTCTGGAGATTCTTCAGGCACTCCTTCCATTATTTAATAATCTTTGCTGCAAATAAGCTCTGCCTTATAGCTGACCTAAATCCCTCGGGTTATCTCCTGTAGATAAGGGGAGAGCTGCCACCATTTATTGAGCTGTAATGCTTTGCATACTCAGTCAAGTTATCAAACCATGCCGGTGACTTTACTTCTCCAGGTTAAAAAGTTTCATATTATCTGACATTTCCACCTTACTACTATGTTCCAGCTCTTGAGTTTCCAAACTGTTTAAAACTTGCTCTGCCTGTGTTTTATTTTTTTGGTCACAACTCTGTCTACTCCACTTTGTGAGGCATTTGACTCATTTCTGTGTTATTTGGGGAACACCCCTGAGACCTTCTGCGGGGGCAGTACTGGGTCTGAGGGTTTGGCAGCTTCGATCATCCCTGAAGGCATGCAGAGAGTCCTGTGGGGAGCCCTTACACCTTACACTCCAGCACCTCTGGGCAGTTGCCAAGGGAACCAAATCACGACATGGACATTCCAGAATTACACACATACAATTAAATCTACCGAATAAGTACACCAAACAAATATATAATGAAATAATTTTTAAAATTCCAAAACATTGGGCAACTTCCCTTTTTTTTGATCACTCCATTCTATAATCTTGACTTTGCATTTTAGGAAAGAGTTGTGAAAGATGCTCTTTCTCCCTAACCCACATCCTCTACCACTGGTCATTCAGCAAATCCTATCAGCTCTACTTTCAAAATGAGTCAACTATGACCATTTCTCACCACTCTGACTACCCAGATCGAAGTTCAAGCCAACACCATCTCCTGTTTGGATTTTTGCAGTAGCCTTCTAGCTGATGTCCCTGGTTCTACTCATGCCTCCTGCAGTCTATTCTCAATACACAAGCTGGAGTGACCCTGCTGAGGCACAAGGCAAATCCTATTACTCCCTCCCTTGCTTAAAACCCTCCCACAGCTCCTGTCACTCAGAATAAATGCAACAGCCTTTACTACGACTGATAAGGCCTTCAGAAAATTGACTCCCATTCTCTCTCTACCTCATCTCCTACACTCTTTCCCAAAGTCACTCTGCCCTCACCATACTGGCCTCCCTGCTGCTCCTCTCACACATCAAACAAACCTACTCCGGCCTCAGGGCCTTTGCTCTTACTGCTCTCTCTGCATGGAAAAGCCTTTCCCACAATATCCTCATGACTTGCTCCTGCATGGCCTTCAGGTCCTTTCTCAAAAGTAATCTTCTCAGTAAGGCCTTCCTGGAAATCCTACCTAAAATACCATTTCTTCTCTCGTTTAATACCTTGTTTGCTGTATTTTTACTCCTTAGCATTTACATTCTACTAGCAAATATTTTGCTTCTTTTTCCTGTTTATTCTTCTTACAGTTTTTTATTGCTACCATAACAAATTACCACAAACTTAGCTACTGAAAACAACACAAATCTATCAACTCACAGTTCTGTAGGTCAGAAGTCCATCGGTCTTTGTTGCTTCTTTTGCTCCAATTCTCAGAAGGCTGAAAGCAAAGTGTCAGGCTGCAGGGCTTTTATCAAGAGTCTCTAGGAAGAATCCACTTCCAAACTCATTTCAGTTGTTGGCCAAATTCAGTTCCATGTGATTATAAGATTGAGGCCTCCATCTCCTTTTTGCTTGTCAGTCAAAGTCTTTCTCAACTTCTAAAGGCTGCCTATGTTCCTTGGCTCATGGCCGCCTTCAAAGCCATCAAGGGAAAGTCTAGCCCTTCTCAGGCTTTGAATCTCTTTGACTTCCCCTTTTGCCTCATCTCTCCTGCTTTCCTCTTCTGCTGCATCTCTTTGACTCCAGCTGAAGAAATTTCTCTGATTCTCAGGGCTCAAGTGGTTAGATTGGGCCCACCTGGGTAATTCAGGCCACTCCCTCTATTTTGAAGTTCTTAAGCTTAACTACATCTGCAAAGTCCCTTCACAGCAGTACATAGATTCGTGTCTGATTGAACAGCCAGGAGATAGGAATCTTGGGTACCATTTTTAGAATTCTGCATTGTCAAACTAACTCCCATGTTGTAAGACTACCACAGTAGAATATAAATCCCATGAGGGTGGAAATATTTCAGTTTTGTGCAGTGCTATATCTCCAGCACCTAAAAATAGTGCCTGGGACAAAGTAGACAGAAAACAAATAAATGTTGGATGAATGCATCTAATCCAAGCTTTCTTAATATGAAGATGTGAACTCCGCAAAGTGATGTATAAAATATAAGTAGTGTGCAGACATGAGCACATTGTTCCCAATTCTTAAAATGACAATATCCCCCAGTTTTCCCAAGATAAATCTTGTTTGTGTCTGTTCTCTCAGCGTTATTCACCGGACCCCACTTACCCTCTCAAAGTCTCCAGGTTTGTAAGACAAATTACATAATTTTCCTAGATTCTCAAAGGTGTCCATTGTCCAACAAAAGTTTAAATTCTTCTGACCTCATCAAGCTTTTATGCAGGAATGTATTTGAACTTATACAAACAGATTTTATTTTTTCATAAAATATACATCTTCTCCCTTGTAAACATATTTGAAGGACTTTTACAACTAAGACAAAACTCCAAGAAGTATATCCTGACCCTCAAAAGCAACCAATTTACCATCTAACTAAAATTTCACACCACCTCAAATCATAAGAAAAGGCAGTGGATATGAAACAAATATGCAGCACTGAGAATTTGGCCACACTATCTGAGATGTGATACTGTGTCCCATCTGTTCAATGAGATAACAGAGCATCTAGTATATCCTAAAATGTCTTAGAAAAACGTGCACTAGGGAATTCTCAGTTTAGAAGATATTTGTAATAATAAGGCCTCAATCGTTTTTTCAAGCCTTGAATATTTAATATGGATGACAAGAAAAATACAGAATATTTTATAACTATGGTTTAAAGTACACATGGAAAATTCCTCAGTTGTCCACAAACCGTTCCTTTATTTGTAATACAGTTAAATATTATGGAAGATTAACTTGATTGGGATATCCAATGGGCATTTCTTTTTGTTTTTCTTGTCTTCACTTTCTGGTTTTATAAAAATTTTGTGTTGTATCCATTGTCTCCAAGAGCAAAGAGTTTGATTATGGCCTTACTGCCTGATCCCCAACCCCATCTACAAATATAAGGGCAAAAGATGACCTCTGTTGAGAAAATTGACTACCTGTCTAAATGATTAAGGAGTTAAGGGACTCTGTATGGCTTTATAAATCTGCCTCTTCATCCCACCCTGGAAAAAAATAAAAGCTTTATTTAGGGACTTTTTTTCATTTCTATTAAATAGAAATAGTTTCTAATTAGCTACTCAAAACAAGGAATCTGTGTATTATGTTTTATCTGTAAAATATGTAACTGATGATATTATAAATTCACTTTCAAGTTACATTAACAGAGAAAGGAATCTTAGGAAGAATTCAGAATGAAAGAGACATGCACCTTGCCTCCAGCATGGGATTTCTACAAGATTCTCTTTGCTTCTTGGCCCCATTGCCTATCTGAAATGGTCATTTTTACTAATCTGTGCCTGTAGATATCCTTTTTCCCTTCATGGTCAGAATCAATTCACTCTCTACACTAGGGACCCCTGATGAACAAGTGTCCGTTTTGGGGGTTCTAAAGACAAAGCCTTAAGTGCCTCTAGCTGTAACTGATCAATCCCTAGGATTGAGAAAACAAACCATTTTGGAGAAGAAAAAGGAAAATCAAAAACAAAAACAAAATTATCTTCAAAGTGTGAATTTCAAGATGTAGGATCCTATATGGGTTAAATCCATACATGGACAAGAGAGCTTTCCTGTATTCAGCACCAGGTCTAGAGGTCTGAAGGTAGCCTGAAGCAACTTTAAAACACAAAAGAACTGACAAAAAATCATTCAGAAGGTTTTCGTCTGTACCTCAATATATCTTCTTCAAAAGTGACTGCTGAAGGAATAATAACATCTCAAGCAGAAGCAAAATGCTGTCCGCTTTGTAAACTGTGGGTGGTGTCTCTGCTACAAGATGAATTGCTAACCATTAAGCTCATTAGGAATGCATAACCCAAACCTGGCCCAACCCAATCTTCCTCTTCTTTCCTTTACTCTTGCCTTCACCTACCTTTGTTTTTTTTTTGTTTTCTTTTGTTTTGTTTTTGTTATCCTGATAATATGCATATAACATAAAATTTACCATCTTAACTATTTTTCTATTATACTTTAAGTTCTGGGGTACATGTGCAGAACATGCAGTTTTGTTACATAGGTATACCTGTGCCATGGTGGTTTGCAGTGTAAAGTCACATGGCATTAAGTACATCCACATTGTTGTGCTATCATTACCACCATCTATCCACAGAATTCTTTTCACCTTGCAAAACTAAAACTCTGTTCCCATTAAACAATTGCTCTCCATTCCCTCCCACCCACATTTACCTTTTTAATTAATTTATTTATTTAAAACTTCTAAGTATTCCTCAATTGGGAATAAAGTTGATGAATAAGAATATACCTCTAGTATCTATATCTTTTCCTACTGAAAAAAAAATGGCCTTTTAAAATAAACTTAATCTACCATAATCTAAAATCATATCACTCAGAAATATTCTGTTTACCAATGGCAGAACCATAGCTGAATTTTTTAGGGAGAAAAATGGGGGAAAAACTGCCAACTGGAAGAAGGTTGGTATAATTCATGCAACTATAAAAAGGATAGGAAGAGATCTGAGGCTTAGAAACAACAGAAGGACAAATGTATTCAGGACAATATCTGTAAGAAGCTCCTGCCATTTCCAGTTTCTGCTTCTCTCCATGCATTTAGCTTTGTTTTCCTCTACTTTGGTGGATCTCAGTTGGGAAACAGTACCCTCTCCAAGGGATATTTGGCAATGTCTGGAGACATTTTTGGTTGTCACTGCTGGGGAATGCTACTGGAATCTAATGGGTAGAGGCCTTGGATACTGCTAAACATTCTATAATGCACAAGATAAGCCCCCACTCCTAACCCCATGCCAACAGGCAATTTTCTAGCCCCCAAGTATTCATAGCACCACTGTTGAGAATCTCTGATCTACTCCATACCTATTCCTTCCATATGTTCAGTAACATGAAATCTTCAGTTTCAAAGGCACTCATCTGATAACCTCACCATCAGAAAAAGCCTGAAATTTTCCCTCTACTTTCAATTTTAAAATTCCCCAGGAAGGAATCCAATTGCTTTCTTGAGTTAATTACCAAGTAGAGCGATAAAGGCAGTGGGCACAGGGCCCCGGGTGGCCTGTAGAGGGTCCCTTCCTTGTATGAACGCCATTCCCCAAAAAGGGCATACTGCAATGAGCTGGGTGGAAATTCCAAATAGTGTGTACCACAAAAAAGAACTTCCTCGGTGACTACACGTTTTTAAAAACGACTTAGTGTGGGCTGGGTGCAGGGGCTCACACCTGTAATCCCAGCACTTTGGGAGGCTGAGGTGGGTGGATCACGAGGTCAGGAGATCAAGACCATCCTGACCAACATGGTAAAACCCCGTCTCTACTAAAAATACAAAAATTAGCTGGGTGTGGTGGCATGCGCCTGTAATGCCAGCTACTTGGGAGGCTGAGGCAGGAGAATGGCTTGAACCTGGGAAGCAGAGATTGCAGTGAGCTGAGATTGCACCACTCCACTCCAGCCTGGTGACAGAGCAAGACTACGTCTAAATAATAATAATAATAATAAATGAATAAATAAATAAATAAATAAATATTAGTGCTTGCTTTTCTTGTAGCAAATTCTCTAAAACAGAAAAACCTCTAACTGTCATAGTTACCATACTTAGGTGCTTTTTGTAACCAGCTAAAATGTTTAATCATCTAGTTGTAAGCGGAAATCATTTGCCTAAAAATAAATTAATTCAAGTAATGAGATATGCAAAACAGAGGAAAAAAGCATATTGATAAGGTTTTGAAATTGGCAAAAATACTGAATCTTTATGTCTGCAGTGACAAAGTTGGACTCCTCTCAGTATCTCCATCTTCTGTTAGATTGCTTGCAGAGCCACTGAAATTAGATGTCAGTGTAAATTATGGTGCAGGCAGGCTTACTAGCCAAGGCTATGAAGGGTAGACACATAAAAACAAGGTGCTATTGAATGTAATTGCTTCTGATCTTAAAATTCTTAAATGACAAAATTGGTGCTGATGTGCTATTTGCATCAGGTAGTCCCTTTAATTGACACTGACTCACTTGGGGACATTTTTTTCGCAGTGGTTTTATAATTTTTTCTTCCTAATTCTTAAGTTCTAGAACAGGAAAGTCAGCAATTTATAACTTGGATCAGAGAGGAGAATGACAGCATGTGACTGTAGGTAGTGGAAGTGGAAATCACCAAACTTCTTATAGGGCCTGTAGCCCTGTAAAGTCTGAAGTGAGAAAACGAATCTGGGTAAGGAGTATTTTGTGAAAATATTTGGAAAGAAGTTAGCACTTTTTTGAAGCTTGCTAAATTAGGAATTAAGCCCCATTTGCAAACATTTCCATTCTTGTCTATTTCAATAAGGAGAAAGATGAAAAAGCATGACCCACAGGGCTCCTGGAAAAAGGAGATGCATGGTTTTGTCTGCTCATTTAAATACTTAACAAGCCACAGGGAAAAAAGAAGACATCCCATTCCACTGCCCATAACATATGTCAGTAAGTCATAAACTATACCATGGATGGCTTGTGAATATTGCTCAGCCTCCTGCGAGACATTAGCACTTGTTCTCGAGCCAAAAAGGCAAACAGTCCAACTGTCTATCTAATATTTGATCTTCCCCTGCCATGAGAAACAGTCTTCAGAAAAGAGAGGATAATTAGTTAATTCTTATCCTATCTTTATGACAAAGTTATAATGTTCTCTCTAAGTAATAATTTATCTTACAGGACTTCTTCGATTTAAAGGAGAATATTTCAGTAATATTTCTAAGTCTAACAAAACTATAATTCCTGAAAAAAAGATAAGAAGTTGCCTTTATGTTTTATATGGATCAAATTAATAAATATTGCCTAAAGTTGAAGGTCTCTCAACACCTAACATTGAGTATTATGCCAGTCTTTGGAAGAAAAAATAGTGAATAAGGTATTTTCTCCACCCTACTGTACTTAAATTTGACTAAAACTGCAAAGCAATATGTTTTTAAATATTTCCAAAAATCTATTAACTGGTTATTTAAGTAAATATTTGTTTAGACTCCAGTGTAGTATCAAAGGCAGAAAGTGAGTCCTATGTAAGAAATTAAAAACTTCAAAGCAGTAACTTTTTTTCAGTGTTCCTGATACTGTAGCCCAGCTGCAAGGGATTTTGTGCCTGTTTCCGCCCAAAAATATAAGTAAGGCCAAGTGATCAATGTTGCACGTGACATATTTCACTGGGCCTTTCTTTCCAGGCTGATAAGCAGTAGAAGTAGAAGTGAGAAGACAAAAAATGAGGTAGATGGTGGTAAAATTACACTTAAAAAAGAGTATTTTTTACCCTAGGGCTCACCCATTACTGCCTGACATGTAGCTTCCTAATCACCACCCCACTCCATGCCCACCCCCAATTATTTTGAGCAGTCCCCAGGAAAAGTTACATAGGTTTAGAATTGAGCCTTCATGACCACCTACCTGTCTTTTCCTCCTCCCCTGCCCCCACTCTCTTTAGTGGCATCTGTGTCTATGGTCTATGTGGCCCAGCCTGGTGCCTGACATCCCTGGCACAGAAGACACTGTGCAGCACCAAAGCCTTATAAGGTGCTAGGCCAACAATTGGCCTGAATCTCTTATGAGCTGATTTGCCCCAAGGCTTATGTCAACTGCTGCTGCATCATGTAATCTCTTGACAATCAGAGCTCTGACTTCTATGCCAAGAGTGATGTTTTATGGAACTCCCAAAGGTACCAAGCACATCTCTCACAGATGGTAGTGCCTCCAATGCTTGTTCTGCCGGGCCTGGAAGCTGGCTGCTACCCTAACCTAGTCTTGTCCACATGGGAACTGTGTCCTTTCTGGGAGGCTGAACCATGAATATGCCACAGCTGTGCTGTTTCCTGGAATGCCTGGATACACCAAACCATGCTGGGTTCTGTCCAAAGATACAAAAATATCCACTTCCCCTATGTGTGGTGCTGTGTTATATCCATACCAAAACAGAGCTGTTTCATGTTTCTAATATTTTACTTGCAAGAAAGTAGTAAGGAAAGTCACAAAGCTGACTGACATTACATTAACCCTCACCACTGAGCATTGAACGTTGTTTTTAGAGCACATTTGAAGCACTGACTCTTTACTGGGAAGTAGCTTTTTCCCAATGCAAGTTGATTCCTAGAGACTCATATGCCAGAACGCAATGTCGTAAACCCTGTGGGAAATGTAGCTTAAGCTTCATTAGCAAGGACTGGAAGCTCCCTGGCCCACCTTAAATTCAACATTTAAAAAACTAAAAACACGCTGAACATATCCTACTTACTGTACATGTGCAGAAAAATACTAAAAAACTGTGAAGGGCTTGTAAGAAACCAACTAGAAAAGAAAATATGTCAACTAAACAAAAAGAGCACAAAGGAAAACTTTAGAACAAAGTCTCAAGGTAGAAAGAATGGAATCCTGGGATCCTTGAAACCATGTATGTTTAAGCCAATGATATCCTTATAAAATACCTCCCTCCCTCAATCTCTCTCTCTGTCTCTCTCACACATACACACACACCCACGCACACACACGGCTACACACACATACACACACACACGGCTACATTCCCGTAACACCATTTCTAAGCGTGCCTGGTATTTATTTCATTATTTTTTTTTCTTTTTCATTAAAGTCATTCCTTTTGTTCTTCCAATGATAAGGAAAATCAGCTATGGGTTACCCCATTTTATGCCCTCTCCTATTTCTCATACAACAACATCTTTCACTTGATTAGTCTCCTTGTAAGGTACAGATACTCTATTAAACTGTTAGGAAATCAAATACAAAATGCTTTAAAGTAACCTTCAAAAGTCATAAAACAATCACAACAAAGAAATTAAAATTTAACATATCGAAAAATTCCACATATGCTTAATCACTGAAACTGAGGAAAGAAGCTGATTATTTTTGTCATCTGGAGAGGTGGGGAGCTGGCAATGTAAAAATTCTCCTGCTAAAAGAATAACTGATTATAAAGTAATTGTGTTTTTAAAGGACACAGATGTAAATAGAATGTGTTGTTTGTGTATGTTTCTTTGGCCTAGCTATCTGTTTTCCCATGATACCTACGCAAAAGTAAAGTCTAAAGAGCTTGTGCACACCTCCCCTTTCTTTCTCTAAAAACGTCTGCCTCCATTTTGTTGTTTAAATCAGCCATGCATTTTGCTACACAAGATGATCCAAGCACAACTAAAAGGCTGAGCATTCAGTGACCAGAGATCTGTGCCCTCTTTTCACAATGTGTAACACAGTTCCTTCTAACTGATAATTGTCACCAGAAGGAATTCATATTAAAACCTTAAGCTTGCTCCAAAATTCACTTGGTAAAAGCCTGTAATTTGTGCAACCTGATGTATCCAACTGTCAGGAACTGATATATTAGCCTCACCTGCTCCTGACACAGAGGCCCACTCGCCTATTCTGCTGTTTTTGTCGCTTGCTTTAATGATTAGGATTGTTTCCATCATCTCCTTCCACTCTTTGCTTCAAACATCCTACTTCTGTCATTTACCTAAAAGCTGAATACCAACAAGAAAATCTGGTTCGTGCTGGATTTAAGCTTTCTTTGGGGTTTTCACTACCAAAACTGATCCTTCTCGTTTTTCTCATTCTGCCTTCCATTTTGTTAATCTTACCACCTCAGTTATATCACATTTTCAAACAAAGCTTAGTGATCACATGTATAAAATTGATACCAAAAGGTAAATACGCAGACAAAGCAATCCCAGGGGGTCCTGACAGCAGAGGACTCGGGAGCTCAAGGCTAATTTCTTTCCAACTGGGACAGTGACCTCTCCTCACTATGGAAATCTGAACCAAGACCATGCGTTCAAGTCCACTCCCAATTACCAACCAGTGACCAAACTAACATTTTTCATACAGCAATTTACTGTCATGAACCTTTGCCAAAGGCCAGACTAAAAAAAGACCAAAGAAAAAAAAAAGCCAAACTGAGAACGTTCTCGGTGTTGTTTATACTTGGTCTGTTTAGCCATCAGTAATGGATGTATTGTTGCAGAGGAACCAAGGAATAAAGCTTCAAGAAGGGCAGGAGGGAAGAAAGGAGAATGGCAGATAAAGGAAGAAAAATTGTACATTTAACCAGCCTGTGTTCCACTGCCTGAAGAAAGAAAAAAGTCAGAGAGCTCTCCTTAAAAAAAGAAAGAAAGAAAACGAAATGATTACTGGAGACAGGACTGAAAATAAAACTAAATTGTAAAAATCAAATCAATGTTTAAAAAGAATCAAACTCAGTTACTTGATCCTTAAAATTTTAAATCAGTGTAAAAGCTATAATTCCCTTTTCATAAACATATTCCAGCATATTTTTCATTCATTTCCAACTGCAGAAATTTTTACTCACTTGCTCACATACTTTCACACTCAATACTTTCACAATCCTGACACAAGTACCATTAATTTCTAATAAAAATTAATTTATACATAAAAACATTTATATATATTTGTTAATTAACTGTCACAAAATATGATACAAAAGTGGTTCAACAAACAAAATATTACATTGGCTCTTAAAACTTTTTCACATTTAAATTTTAAAACACTATTGAAGGCTGTGCTCTCTCAACAGAAAACATAACTGGAGATATTCTGCGATGGGCCTGGCAACAGAGGGAAGGACTCTGAGTTTCCTTCTTGAAGAGATTAATTCTCCTCACACAGAAATAACTGTAGTATCTAAATGTCACTCAATGGTATATAAGCTTCACTGGCCCATAAAAATAGCACTTTCCTATGAATGAAAAACAGGATTAAGATCAAGGAATAAAGGCCATATTTTTAGAAGTTGGAGATAAATTACTTAAAAATATGTGAGCTGAATATGGTGAGCTAAAATATAAGGAAAGGTACCCATCTATTCTCTGCTTGGAATATGTGTTTTATTATGCATTATATACTTGGTAATATATTATAAAATATTAATTTAACATCTACACTTTCAGCTACTCAGAATGTAGTGAAAATTAGATACATCTTTGATATAATCTAAATCTTTTTCTGATTCTTCGGTCTAGCTACAACCTTTCTAACAAAGAAGGTTAGGAATTTAATATATAGTCTTGAGACTTATGAGAAATGAATGAAATAAAAAGGAGTTTAGATTATGTAAAATGTCCTTGATCACATGCTGATCGATCAAGAGTTAGGGCAGCCCCGCCTGATGAAAGACAAAGCTTTTGAAGCCAGACCTTGGTGTGAGTTCTCTGCTCCTACCACTTACACCTGTGTGGCAAGGACAAGGCAAGTATCCTTTCCAAGACTGGTTTTCCTCATCTGCAAAACTGGAATAATAATTCATACCTTGCAGGATGTTTTAGGAATTAAAGATAACATGTCAAGTGGCCAGCATAATGCCTGGAACCAAGGTGGATCCTTAAAAAATAATAAAGGATAGTTCCTCCTCCTTCTCCTCCTCCTCCTCCTGCTGCTGCTGCTGCTGCTGTCCTCCTTCTCCTCCTTCTTCTGAGATACTTTTTGTTCCACACAAGTAAAGCCCATTTCTGATTGCTTGACTTAGTTGGTAAAATGTAAAATTAGACAGACGAATGTCGCTTTTCTTACCTCTTGGAAGAACAAAGTTATGTTTGGGATGTTGTCATCACCACATCTTCAATTGAAAACCATTAAAAAATCAGCATTTTCAGCACTTCAACATCAAGAAGCCATCCTGCCAAGTCTGTTTAATAGAGAAAGCATCAAATAAATTGTGAGATTTTAATTACATTCAAGACTCACCAGTTAATATTGGCATATGCTGGGCAATAAGTTGAATTCATTAAGTCTGGAGATTGTGAATTGTTTAGCTATGTCCTCAGAGTTTTATACATCTCCAGCCACATAGTAGGTGCTCAATAAATGTCCATTGTTTAACTAGGAGCAGGAATTGAAAACTATAGAATATCAGAAACCTTGTACATCACTGGTTTAATACCTCCATATTGACTAATGGTTTCCATTCTTATTATTTCATTTATTCAACAACCAACAAAGATTTACCAAGTATCTATGCATAAGACACAGTGCCAAACACTGGGGATACGGGAGTGAGAAAGACAGACAAGGTCTTAAATGAAATAATACAGGTAAATAGCACAGTGCCTAGCACACAGTAAGCTCATTAAAAATGACAGTAGCAGAAGTCACAAATCTTAAATGAAATAATTCAGGTAAATAGTACAGTGCCTAGCACATAGTGGGCTCCTTATAAATGAGAGCAGTGGAAGCAGCAAATCAGGCATACAGACATCCATACCAGCCGCTGTCATGCACTTGCTCGCTCTCTGTCTCTCTCACACACACACCCACACACGAACACCTAAAAATCTTAATGGCTTAGTTAAAGTCCATCACCTCAGAAATTCACATGGAAAAAATGAGCTTTTTTTTTCTTTGACTTCATTTTTTTTCTTAGAACTGTTCAATGAGTATCTTTGACTTCATTTTTTTTCTTAGAACTGTTGGCTATTCATAAAATATCCTTTCAAATTGATGAAAAAGTAGTTGTTGTCATCAAAGAATCTTCAAGAATCTTCAAATTTTCTGTAACTTGGCAGCCTTCTGCTCATGCTGTTTATTTCCAACAGAAGTGAATCTTTGAAGTTGACACGGTGTTCATGGACAAAGCAGTAGTTTGCTTTAAAAAAAAAAAAGAAAAAAAGAAAAAACATTATTTTTGTTTTACCCAAGACCTGGTTAAGCCTGATTTGGAAAGAACAAAGCCTGAGTTTCCAAAACTGCTGCTGGGCCACTACAGAATGGACTCTTTCCCACTGAGTGACGTCCAGAGGCTCCCTGTGCAGCCACTGAAAGATATCGATTCACACTATATATTTCTGCACCTCACTGTCCAGTCTTAGACATTTGATTACAAGAGAAAGCTACTCTGTTGAAAGATCATTAGCCAATATGATGAAAAAACACTTCCTCCCATGGACACGCTTTGAGAAACAATATAGGGTTCAACATGTGAGATCAGAAGTCAGAAAAGCCTGACTCCAACACTAGGGCAACAGCTCAATACTGATAATAATATCAACAACTACCATTTATTGTGTGCTTCCAAGTGCCACAATGTACGAGGTGCTTTATACACATTATCTTACGGACATACTAGAAAGAATGCCAGTGTACATCTGTTAGTGGATCTGCTTCACCACTAAGCAGCTTGTTGAGGAAAACATTTGTTCTATACTCTTGCTGTTCCCTTCTACATGGAGATATTTCATTGGCTTCATCCTCCAGGCCTCTTTCCATCACCTCACTTAACCCTGAGGGTGGATGGCATATCTGGCTAGTGAATTTAGTAGGAGAAAGTGATCACTCAAGGACCAATGCCCACCCTTTTTATCACTCAGGAATGGGCCCACCAAAAAGAGAGCTTGTCAGCTTCAGCTCCACCATGTCCTTCTTCTTGCAAGTTCACAGCCCCATTTAGATAGGCCTGCCCAGGCAAGCAGAACCATTCCTAAGGTTCGTTCTTTGGAGGTCCAGTTGCCCACAGAAATAAGCCACATACTAATATGTCGCTCATAAAGTGATATTTTTATTTGCCCCTTAGATGACTATCTCAGTTTCTTTCTCAGCTGGTTCAGAATTTGGGAAAGGAGACGTCATGATGTTTTGAAGGACATTCTCTAAGATTTTGATTCTTAAGAGACTTACATAATCTTTCAGTGCCTTAATTTTCTTGTCTGTAAAATAAGAATGAACATAGTGCCTAGCTCATAGACTCACTATGACCATAAATGAGACAATACCTACAAAGTAAGTGAAAGACATATAATAAGCACACAATAAATAATATTAGTGAATAACTATTAGCAATTATAATTGCTAATAAATATTAGCGATTATAACTACTGAGATTGTTGGCATTATTTCAGGACTTGACTAAATTTCCTATCAGATCTATCCTCCTTCTAATATTCTACAGCTTTGCTAATTCCAATGTTACTTTACAAATAAACTTTTATCTTTGAGTAAGTCATTCTCTGAGACTCAAAAATAATAATAATAATAATAGTATCTGGATGACAGGGTTTCCCTGAAAATTATATAGGAGAAAATTCATGTTTAGCCTAGCACAGTGTCTAGCATATAATGAGTGTTCAATAAATGATTAGTATTATTACTATTACTGTTTTATTTTTGTTACAGATCATCTAATTCTCCTCATTTTCATCCCTGCCTTCACAATTGTGTAACAGTGTTTTATCTATTTTCTGATAATTGATATATGTATTTTCCTTATGTCTAGATGGTTATTATGTTCAGTCAAACCCCAAGATCCTCTCCCATTGTTTCTAATTTTCATAAAGTATAGCATTGCACCTTTTTCCAGTAAAGAAATGTAGAATGTTTGCTTCAAAGAAAAGAAGACAATAATGAATCACATATCCTTTAGTTTTAGAGATTTGGTGATGCAAGTCACATGCTAACCAGATGCTTTCTTTTAGATTATTGTCACCCACACCCAACAAATAATGAGTAAAGAAAGAAAAAGTATGCAAAAGGCAAAATAATTTAGGAAGCCAAGTCTCCTCTCTCATTTCATCAGAATAACTTCTCTGAGGGCTTGACATTTTCTAGATGGAGTTTTAACTCAGTGCTAAAAGCAGCAGAGCTTTGTATTTCCTGATAAAACTAAAAAAGATGAATATTTTCAAACCGCAATATGGTCATTATGAGCTGTAGCACGTACACAAACATACAAAAAAGGAAAGCATGTTCTCTCTGAATTGAATTGAACTAAAGGACATGTATATTTAGCAGTTCTGTAGAGAGTACACTAAATCTTCAAAACACGGAAGGGGAAATAAATATTCTATCAATCATGACTCTGAAAAATATTTCAATTCAAGCTGAAGGTTTTATTAGGATTTCAACACTATAAATTCATGTTAGTCTTCAATGGCATATGTTTAAATGGAGATCATAATCATCCAAGTTGACTTTTCCACTTAAAAGTACAAAAAAATAAGTTGAAAAAGCTTTATGATGTCAAGTTAGGAATATTTCCATGGAGTCAACTAGAGTTTCCAATACTATAAATACTCTATGAGGGTTTGCTCCAGTGAAGAATTATTTTAAATACATACCTATTAAATCTTTCAATAAACTCAAACTCTACAACAATAATTAACACAGGAGGCCCATTCTGTTGTAATTAGTCATATATATACACATACATACCGACAGAGGGAGACTGAAATTGAGAGAATGGCAAAGAGAGAGACAGAAACACAGAGAAAGATACAGAGACAGAGGAAGACAGAGACTGAGAAAAACAGAAAGAGAGAGAGAGGACAAAGAGAGAAATGTATACGGAATTGGCTCATGTGATTATGGAGGCTGAAAAATCCCAAAATTCATACTCCAAAGGCCTGAGAACCAGGAGAGCTGATGGTGAAAGTTCCAGTCTGAGTCCAGAGGTCTAAAAAGACCAATGTTCCAGCTCAAAGACTGTTAGGCAAAGAGAGGTAATTCTCTCTTCTTTGGTCCTTTTTCTTTTCTCCAATGTATTTAATGAGTCCCACTCATATCAAGGAGAGCAATCTTCTTTACTCATTCAAATGTTAATCTCATCCAGAAAAACCCTCAAAGACCCACCCAAAAAAATGTTTAACCAAATATCTGGGCGTTCTGTGACCCAGTCGAGTTAACATATAAAATTAAACATTACAGATAAGTAAGTCTTTTGTGACTAAGTAAAAAAATAATGTAGCATAAAACTTAATACCTATATATTCAGGCATTTTGGAAATGAACTGGTTTGTTATATCACTGCCTGCTTAAAATTTTTTCCCTGTCATTGTTGTCCCCTCAAAAAAACAAAACAAACAAACAAAAAACCCCAGTAGATCTCTCTGTAATGGTGGATGGAAATAGCTTTAGTATAGAGACCCCCTTTGTAGACCAAGCAAAATTACTCAGAAGTAAGTCAGAATTTTTTTCTCTCAGATTTATTCTGTACATGAAATGATATAATAAGAATAATTTTCTCCACATTAACTTAAAAATTAAACAATATACCCTGAATATATGCATGAGATTTTTCTTTAATGTTACAAAATAATTCTAAAGTTCATCTGTATATAAAAACTCAAACAACTGGCCAGGCACAGTGGCTCACGCCTGTAATCCAAGCACTTTGGGAGGCTGAGACGGGTGGATCACTTGAGGTCAGGGGTTCAAGACCAGCCGACCAACATAGGGAAGCCCCGTCTCTACTAAAAATACAAAAATTAGGTGGGCATGGTGGCGTATGCCTGCAGTCCCAGTTACTTGGAAGGCTGAGGCAGGAGAATGGCTTGAACCCAGGAGGCGGAGGTTGCAGTGAGCCAAGCTTACGCCATTGAACTCCAGCCTGGGTGACAGAGCAAGACTCCATCTAAAAAAAAAAAAAAAAAAAAAAACCTCAAACAACTCAATAGCAAGAAAACAAGTAACCTGATTTTAAAAATGGGCAAAGAATCTGAATAGACATTTCTCAAAAGAAGACACAAATGACAAACGGGTATATGAAAGAAGTGCTGAAAATCACTAATCATGAGAGAAACGCTATTTAAACCCACAATGAGATATCACCTGATACATGTTAGGACAGCTATTATCAAAAAGATGAAAGATAACAAGTGTTGGAGAGAATATAAAGAAACAGGAATCCTTGCACTTTGTTGGTGGGAATGTAAATTATGACAGCCATTATGGAAAACAGGATGGAAGTTTCTTTAAAAGTTAAAAATTGAGTTACCATATGATTCAACAAGCCCACTACTACGTATATATACAAAGGAATTAAAATCAATATGTTAAAGAGATATCTGCACTCCCATGTTCACTGCAGCATTATTCACAATAGTCAAGATATGGAACCAACCTAAGTATAAATCAATGGGTGAAGGATGAATATATTTGTGTGTGTGTATACACACACACACGCCCACATTATGTAATATATAATATATATATAATAATACATAATCCAATATGTATATAATGGAAATACTATTCAGTCTTTAAAAAGAAGAAAATTCTGCCATCTATAATAGTTCTTCTAATCCCTGTTGTTAAGACTAGATAATTTCCACTGTTCTATTTCCCCATTCTCTGATCGTTTTCCTCTGTTCCCTCAATTCCACTGCTTAGCCCAACCATTGACCCTGTTCATCCATTCCATTGTTTAGCCCCTCCACTGAGTGTTATACTTGTTATTGCATTTTTCAATTCTAAAACTTTCTATTTGGCTCCTATTTATGTGTGTCATCTATTTCTTTATTGAGAATTTCTTTTATTTGTTCACTTATTTTAAACATTTTCATAATTTTTCACTGAAGCATTTTCATGATGGCTATTTTTACATCCTTGTCATATAATTCCAACATATCCATATCAGTGTTGATATCTGTTTGATATCATTTCTTGTTCAGTTTGAGATTGGTTCTTTGTATGATGAGTGGTTTTCTACTAAAATTTGACATTATGAGTATTATCTTATAAGAACCTGAATTTTATTTAAAACTTCATTTGAGTTGGCTTCCCATGATACCATTCAGGCTGAAATTGAGATTCGCCACCTCATTAATGCTAGGTAGGGATAGAAGTCCAGTTTTCCCACTTGACATCTCTTGACACTGAAACCACCTTTGAAAAATTATAACCATGAGAGACACCAGCTGACTCCATCTTGCTTCTAACCTCACCAGCTAAATGCCCTTGCTCATTCTTGGGCATAGGCCAATCTAACCAGAGGAGGAATTTAGTTTATAATTAAACCTTAAAGCAAAGATGATAATAGCCCCCTCCTTGTTCAGGGACTAAAACTGCCTTTGTAAAACTATGAAAGCCCACAAGGTTAGAATTACAGAGAAGGGACTGAATTATACTAAGACGTATGCATACGCAACAATCAGCCATTGTTCCCTAGCTTGCTTACTGCTCAGGAGTCATGTAGCCAGAGGTTCCAAGATTTGTTAACTTCCCCAATTTCTCCTACAGATAACATCACTATTGTAAACCTAAGACTGGTCTTTGAGTATTTTTAAACTTTTGCACTCTGGCAAACTGACTTATGCCACTTGGACCCATGACTTATAATAAGGAACTGACTAAACTGGTCCTGTGACCTCCACCTAGAATGTGACTCAGTACATGAGGACAATTCCAACACTCCTACGATTTCATCCCCAAACAATCAGCAGCACTAATTCCCTAGCACCCGGCCTGCCAAATTATCCTTAAAAACCCTAGCCTCTGAGCTCTTGGGGTGGCAGATTTGAGAAATATCTCCTGTCCTCTCACTCAGCCGCTTTGAGATAAACTCTTTCTCTGATGCAACACCACTGTCACAGTGTATTGGCTTTTCTGTGTGGCAGGCAAGAAGCCCCATTGGGCTATAACAACACCCATGAAACTCCTCATTATTGCTGAGCAGGAATGAGATTACTGGCCCCCGACATGGCCTCCACTGACAACAAAGAGGGGTGGCCTCATTAATGTTGGGAGGTGGTGAAAGTCTTTACCTGCCAGTATGTTTCCTCTGACAATCCTCCAGCAATGAAGAGAAGGGGGTACCTCATTACTACTGGGTGGAGCTCCTCAAATGGTCTCCACTGACACAGCAAGAGAAGGTGGGGTGGGGTTCAGCTTCTTTCCACCATATGGGGAAAAACTTCTAACTCTTTACAGGTGATTTACTGACAGTGACGGGGTGGCAAATGGGTTAGAATGTACCACTGCACCCTTTGATTAAGATGAAAGTTGATTCTCCCTACTAGGCCAAGTGGATGGGGTGGGGACCATAGATTTTTCTGTGGTGTTTTGCTGGCATAAAGCTCATTTATTGTTTAAAAGTTTGGTCTTCAAAAGCCGCCATTTTCCTGGTCTTTTGGCTGGAGAATAAGTTTCCTTTGAGTCTCTTTTTGTCTGCGTCCATAGGCGTTTCTGGGTCTCTGGCTTCTTTAACTCCAAGTGTTGGATAGATAGGCAAACATAAACCCCCAGAAATCATCACAACACTGCTCCTTGAGTTTGAGATCCCTAGCCAGTTTGTCTCTTTCCTGTCTTCAGGGTCTCTTTATATTTGTTTTTAATATAATATCCAGGCTTTTTAGTTGTACCTAGTGGAAAGATTAGAAAATACTACATCTACTTCATATTTCCAGAAATGGATTTCTCTAAAAACAATCTTTTAAAATAAAAGCAAGATTAGATGACATACTACCTGATATCAGGACTTAGAGCTATCGTAGTCAAGATAGTGCAATAGTGTCACAAAGATAGATGATGTATCAATGAAATAAGAGAGTTCAGAAATAAACCCATACATACACCATATATTGACTTTGGACAAAGACATCATGGGAATTCAATGAAGAAAGGAAAGGTTTTTAACAAATAGTGATGGACCACCTGGATAAACAAAGGAAAAATAATGAAATGATTTCTGCCTCATGCCTTGCACAAAATTAATTTGAGATGGATCATGGACTTACATGTTAAAGCTAAAGTTAAAAAGCATGTGGAATAAAATATAACAGAAAATCTTAACTAGCTTGTGGAAGACAAGGATCTCCTAAAGATATAGATAGTTCTGTTCTCAGTCCTTTGAGATATCTGCAAACTACTTTCCACAGTGGCTGAACTAATTTACATTCCCAACAGTGTATAAGTGTTCCCTTTCCCCACAGCCTCACCAGCATCTGTTGTTTTTTGACTTTTTAATAATAGCCATTCTGACTGGTGTGAAATGGCATCTCATCATGGTTTTGATTTGTGTTTCTCTGATGATTAGCAGTGTAGAGCATTTTTAATATGTTTGTTGGCTGCTTGTATTACACTGGTGCAAATGGAACTGCAGTTTTTGTGTGGTTGGAATTTGTGGTTTGATATTGGAATACATTCTTAAATAAACGTGATTATGTTATACATCATTTTAATGGGCATTTCTCACTTTTTTTTGGCTAATGACTTATTACTTGCTTTTTATTTTATGTTTAGTTTAGACTATGGAAATGATGTTAGACAAAAAGCAAATCTGAGCAATTTTCTTATTGAAGTTCAAAATGAGTCATAAAGCAGCAGAGACAACTCACAACATCAACAACACATTTGGCCCAGGAACTGCTAACATACAGTGTAGTGGTGATTCAAGAAGTTTTGCAAAGGAGACAAGAGCCGTGAAGATGAGAAGTGTAGTGGCCAGCCATTGGAAGTTGACAATGACCAATTGAGAACAATTGTAAGCTGATCCTCTTACAACTACACGAGAAGTTGCCGAAGAACTTAATGTCAACCATTCTACAGTCATTCAGCATTTGAAGCAAATACGAAAGGTGAAAAAGCTCTATAAGTGGGTGCCTCATGAGCTGAGTGAAAATTTAAAAAACATCGCCATTTTGAAGTGTCATCTTCTCTTATTCTACACAACAACAATGAACTATTTCTTGATCGGATTGTGACATGAGACAAAAAGTGGGTTTTATATGACAACCTACAATGACCAGCTCAGTGGCTGGACCAAGAAGAAGCTCCAAAGCACTTCCCAAATCCAAACTTGCATCAAAAAATGTTCATGGTCACTGTTTGGTGGTCTGCTGCTGGTCTGATCCACTACAGCTTTCTGAATCCAGGCAAAACCATTACATCTGAGAAGTATGCTCAGCAAATCGATGAGATGCACAGAAGACTGCAATACCTGCAGCTGGCATTGGTCAACAGAAAGCGTCCAATTCTTCTCCATGACAACACTCAACTGCACATCGCACAACCAACACTTCAAAAGTTGAACAAATTGGACTCCAAAGTTTTGCTTCATCTACCATACTCACCTGACCTCTCACCAACTGACACCACTTATTCAAGCATCTCAACAACTTTTTGCAGGGAAAACGCTTCCACACCAGCAGGATGCAGGAAATGCTTTCCAAGAGTTTGTTGAATCCCAAAGCATGAAGTTTTATGCTACAGGAATAAACAAACATTTTTTCAGCCGGGCATGGTGGCTCACACCTGTAATCCCAGTACTTTGGGAGGCTGAAGCAGGTGGATCACAAAGTCAGGAGTTTGAGACCAGCCTGACCAACACGGTGAAACCCCGTCTCTACTAAAAATACAAAACTTAGCTGGGCATGGTGGCACACGCCTGTAATCCCAGCTACTCAGGAAGCTGAGGCAGAAGAATTGCTTAAACCTGGGAGGCAGAGTTTGCAGTGAGCCAAGATTGCACCACTGTACTCCAGCCTGGGCGACAGAGTGAGACTCTATCTCAAAAAAAAAAAAAAAAAATTATTGGCAAAAAAATGTTGATCATAATGGTTCCTATTTTGATTAATAAAGATGTGTTTGAGCCTGTTATCATGATTTAAAATTCATGGTCCAAAACAGCAATTACGTTTGCACCAACCTAATATGTCTTCTTTTGCAAAGTGTCCATTCATGTTCTTTGCCCATTTTTTAAAAGGGTTATTTGGTTTTTGCTTGATGAATTGTTTAAATTCCTTATAAACTGTGGCCATAAAAAATAAATAAAATTATGTCCTTTGCAGCAACATGGATGCAGCTGGAAGCCATCACCCCAAGTGAATTAATGCAAGAACAGAAAACTGAGTGATCCATGTTCTCACTTATAAGTGGGAGCTAAACATGGGGCACATATGGACATAAAGATAAGAATAATAGACATGGGGGACTACTAGAAGGAGGAGAGGGGTAAAGAGTAAGGGCTGAAAATCTACCTTTTGGGTACTATGCTTGCTAACTGGGTAACAGGATCACTTGTACCCCAAACCTCAGTGTCACACAATATACCAGTGAAACAAATCTGCACATGTACCCCCGAATCTAAAATTAAAGTTGAAATTATAAACGATACAAAAAAAGCATTAAATCTTAAAGGAAAATAAAACGTTAAACTTCATAAAAATTAAGAATTTCTCTCTTCAAAAGACACAATTAATAAAATGAAAAGGCAAACCAGAAACTAAGAGATAGTAGTGACACAAAAAAAACCTGAAAAATGACTTAAGTACAGAATATTTTAAGAACTCCCGTAAATTGGTAATAAAAATAAACGACGTAATTTAAAAAATGCAAAAGATTTAAACAGACTCTTGGCAAAACAAGATAAATGACAAATAACATATGAAAAGGTGTTTAATGCCATTATGCATCAGGGAAATGCAAATTGATACTACCACAAGATCTCATTTGTCATGCACTAGAATTATTAAAATGAGAAAGAAAAAAATGACAACACCAGATGCATGTGAGGGTAAAGAACAACTGGAATTCTTATATATTGTTGAAGAGAGTATAAAATGGTTCAAACACATTGGAAAATGATTGATTTGGCAGTTTCATGCAACATTAAATATATATTTACACTGTGACCCACCAATTTCACTCTCAGTTATTTCAAAAAGAAGTAAAAACATATATCCACTCAAAAAAAAAGATTTCTACAAGATTTTTTATAGCCACATTACTCATAATAGTAGAAAACTGGAAGAAACCCAAATGTTTATCAGTAGAAGGTTACACAAAAAAATGTGGCTTATTCTTATAGTGGAAGTTGATTTGTTAATAAAAAATAATTAACCCCTAATACATAAGAGAATATTTAAAAATGCACAAACATTATGATAACCAAAAGAAACCAGGAACAAAACTTTGTCGTTTCACTGTATGCAAATTTTACAATTAAATCATGTGATGCAGTTTTTTAAAATGTCTATGATTAAAACAATGGAAAAAAAGTTACCAAAGAAATTGATAAAATATTTAAACATATAGATTGTGATTCTTTAAAAAATATTACATAAATATAATTGAAAGAAGAATTAGAGAAATATGTAGACCAAAAAATGATAAATGGTTAATACAATTACTATCTATAGACCTAATACAAAAATTTGAAAATCACTGAAACTGAAATAAATGGATAAAAGTCTTAAACAAACAATTTGCAAAGAGAATATGCAATTAAGCAAAGATGCCTAACTTTATATTCTTGTTAAACGATTCTCTTCTTTGTTCTTTGAAACATACAACAGTGGTCCTAGCCTCCCTTGCAGCTACTGGTGGCCATAGGACACAAGAAAAAATATTTTTTTTTCCCTTTTCTTCTTCTTGCTTTTCCTTCTTTTTTCTCCCAGAACAAAAAAAAAAAAAAAAAAAAAAAAAAAAAAAAGCAGATCTGGTACTATAGCTGCTGTATTGTGACCACAAGGCAGCAAGAATGACGGCAAAAGTCAGGATACTCAGGATGGCCAAGTGAAGATATAAAAAGAACTTGTGTTTCTAATGTTGCTTTTGAGCAGTTGAATCAATTTCACTCTTGTTATGTGAGGAAATGCCATGTGAGAAAAATAATGCTCACACTTCCTTAAACCACAAATACTACGTTTTCTGTTATTTTTGGCCAAAGACATTTCTTACCAATACACCAATAAACATTTGAAAAGCATTCAGTATCAAAGAATAGTAAAGCTATGCAACAAAAATATTTCATTTTTTATCTTTCAAATTGCAAATACTTTTAAGAAATGAAACTATTCAATAGGATGAATTCAAATATGCATTTTTTTAATTTACTACAAGAGGGAATGTAAATTTAGACCTATGTTTTGGAGATCACTGCAATAATATGTAGAGGCCACAAATGCTGTTTTAATCTAGTTTATTATTTTTTGTCACTGTATTATATATTACAATCATCGTTAATAATTGTTTGTAACATAGAATTCCATTTGCTCACAGCTGTCATTCAAGAATAGTGGCTTATGTTTTTCTCTCACCTTCCAAATCTCTCACTTGTGCTTCTCATTGGCAGAATGTTACCTACAACACTACAGGTCAGGGATTCTGGGACATGTAGTTCCCAAGAAAATGATTTTAGGCAATGTAGTTCCCATAGTGAAGAATCAAACAATGAATTGAGAAAAGCCAATTCAGCCCAACACAGAAATGGCTAAGTGAATTGTGGACACAAATGCAGTTCAGAAGGTCATGTTTACTCCTCCAGTATCCTGAAATACATTACATGGTTGAAGCAAACAGAATATTATATCCATCTCTTAAAAAGTTGTAAGTTATGAAAAATTCCGCTGTAACAGAAACCTATTCAACATTGCCTAACCCACCTTAGACAAAACTTAACTGGCTAGAACACATATTAGGAAATAGTAATGTATTTCATAAATATTAAATTATTTACAAAGTTTTTTAATATGGAAAATGTATTATAAAATATACATAAAACTGAAATTTAAAAAGCATGAGATAAAAATGTAAGTACAATTTCCAACACTTCTCTTCCAAGGCTCAGCTTATTAATTTTTACATCCCCTGGAGTCTGCACACTCCTCCATGGAAACCATGGTTATTCTAAAATGTAATTGTTTATACCTTGCAACCCCCAACTACCACCAGCAGCATCACAATGGAAACCTTAAAAGAAGGGGACATAGTGTCTATCTTATTCACAGCTGTATCTTTAGTACCTAGAAAAATTCGTAGCTAATATTAAGTAATTGCTGAACAAATGAGTAAACTTATAAATGAATGAATGAGATGCTGTTATAATAGAGCTTCTGTTACCTCATAGGAAAGACAAATAATGGGACAGGGAATGTTCTTCAGAAAAATGTTTCTGGGCCAAGATTGAGTGGTAATTAAGCACTACCTAGCCAAAAGAAGGAATGGGCATTTCTGAGGAATTAGGAGCAACCTAGGGAGAGAACTGAGATGATTGTGGTTGAAGAGAAATCAATGTAAGTGGAGAGCAGGCTGTGTAGTGAGGTCAGTAATAGTGACTTCAAAAGGATAGCCAAGGTTTGGGTGAGAAAAGATTTTAAGTATCATGATGAGGAGTTGAAATTTTTCCAATTTTTGCAATCTGGGAAAACTTGCTTGGGAGCAATATCTAAAATAAGAGGTAAAA
Source organism: Pan troglodytes (assembly GCF_028858775.2). Lineage (NCBI taxonomy): Eukaryota > Metazoa > Chordata > Mammalia > Primates > Hominidae > Pan > Pan troglodytes. The sequence continues at coordinate 116,271,209 of NC_072403.2, forward strand.
TTTGAGTTGAAAATGTTAAAAATTGCATCGAACCAGATGAGAAATAAACAGAGAATGACTTAAAGCATTAAGGGGAGGGGTTTATATAGAGAATACAAAACAAAATCTGCATCACAAATTGAATATAAAGTATTGAAATAGGAAAGGAAAGACAATACTATGGCCTAGGCTAGAAACCTGAGTAGATGGTGATATTAAACAACAAGAAGGAAGTAATAATAACCACGACAGAACATACTAATGCTGGCTTATTCATTGAGTGCCTGTTTCAGAAGCGAGTGTGAGGCATGAGGGTTGCTCCTTTACCTTCTCATAACCAAGTTAGAGATCACTGACTGATTACAGATCTCTTTCTTAATAAGCTTGGACATTTCCTCATAGCTCTCCCTAACAGAACACTCCAATGGTTACTGTCAGAGTCAACATGCCAATAGAAATTTCATGGTCATCCTTAGCTTATTATGTTTCCAGCACTCAAAAGAAACCTTCATATATATATATATATGTATATATATATATATATGTATATATATATGTATATATACACACACACACATATATACACATATATGTATATATAGATATATAGGGAGATATATATGTATATATAGATATATAAAGAGATATATATCCCTATTTATATATATTTAGATACATATATAGCCCTATTTAATCATTGCAACAAACATTTTATTGTATTCATTTTATAAATGATGAAACTGGCATTTAGTGTAGTAAGTATAGAAGCAAGCTATAATCTCAAGTCTCTCTGATTCTATAGCTTAGACACACACATGTCCCTCCCCTCAAAGCCCACCTTGCCCAGTCTCAAACCCCACTCTTGGAATGAAGCAGGTGACCGCCTAGATAACAAAGTCTTCCCTAGATACTTCTATCTATAGAACTACCTCTGGAACCTCCAGTAAAGATTTCTAGGAGGGAATTTAACAGGTCTGTGGTTCAGGAACACTGCAGGGGCTTCAAAGGTAGGTTTGGAGGCCATGAGCACACAGGTAATAGTTGAAGTTATAGATGAGATCACCAAGAAACAGGTATAGAGTGAGAAGAGAGGAGAGGAGAGCAGAAGAGGGCACAAATAGAAGTAATTCAAGGACTTGCCTAGGAGCTGATAGGAAGAGATGTTCTTTTCCTCTAAATTTGGACCAGAGGTCACCATGCAGAGCCTAGGACTAAGAACAACGTCCTGGAAAGCAGAGCCAGTATATGAAGAGAGACCCAGTGCTGCATCTTTACCTATCCCAGGGTTTTTCAGGTATGTGAGCCAATATATTCTGTTTTTTATCTAAGGTGATTAGTATTGGGTTTCTGACACTTGCACCTGAAAGATCCTGACCACTGCCTTTCCTCATCAAGATGCTGCAAGCATCAAATGATAAAACCAGTGGAGAAAAATCTGATGAATTTCTGTCATAGAATAGGTTTTCCATAGCCATTAGCTAACCTTTCCTCAGTGACCCTTCAAGTCATGAATGCCAGACTTTCCACCCATTATAACAGCCTCTTAAACTGGCTGTGCACTATCTATTAGGTTGGTGCAAAAGTAATGGCAAAAACCGCAATTGCTTTTACACCAACCTAATTCTTGGATACCATTTTTCTCACTATAAAAATCACATACTGTCTAGCTGGAGGATGGTAAAGGTTATCCTATGTTATCAGATAATGAACAGTTAGTGGGAAGGGCTCATAGTTTAAGCATCTTATTCTTGTTACTATTGACAGAGTCTACTGCTGATAGTATCCAGTGCATCAAAGAAGCACCATACATGTTAGTTTAATGAACATGACATCAGAAGCTTTTCCTCATGTGCTGTACACATCATCCGTTTAAGATAAGATTTCCAGACCTCAAAGGAAAGACTTGATACTTTTGCAGAGAGACATTCTAAAGCTTCACATGGATCTGACTGAAGTCAATGTTTTCATACATCATACTAAGATTGTTTAGCATAATTGCATAAATAAGCAGTGATAGACTCTACCATTAAGGATTTGAAACATCCCTTAGGTCTCAATATCTGAGATAAAACTGTAATGCATATTGCTTGAAAAGAAGAGAATTATTTTAGGAAAAATCTGTTTCACCACCTAAGATGGATGCTGTAGATGTTCAGTTTTCCAGTCTTGCCAGTCGCAGTGATTTCCTTTTGCTTTTTTACATTGCTGCCAATGTGTGTGTTAAAGTCTTCTGTGATATACAGCTTGCCAGGTGTAGCTGAGTTAACTTTCTTAAGTTCATGGACTTGTTCTTTGGTCTCACTGGTATTCATTATAATAAAAACCTACACTCTGTGTTAATTTTCAATTCCCCAGGTAGCGTTTTTCACTGTTATGAGGTGAACCTAATTCCATAGTTCGCCATTGAACACCTGTGCTTAAATCATGGGTATCTTGCTTCTTTCCCTTGAAATAACTTCTGGATTAACATTACATTCCAGATATACTGAAATTTATGTGATAGCTGACCTCATGATCTCAACCTTTACTGACCAAATAGGCAGACTTTGGCATTAAGAATGAATGAAGCTGAATGATATGTAACAACATCAACAGATTTTATTCTTTTTGGTGACAAAAAAAGTAAATGTACCCATGCTCTCTAAGACACGCTGTTTGATCAGGAAGAAGGCAAAAAGCATTCTAATCTTTCATCACAATGCCCTTCAGAAACATCAGCGTGTGTGCATGCATATACTGTTATCTTTTGAAACTAATAAAAATCAGTCACTGAGGAAACGTACTAACATCTATCAAAAGTAGGGCTGTTCTCAGTCTGTGATGCTCACCATGAGCAGAGACGTACAGTGATGTACAAAAACTTACCAGGCAGGACCCATAGACCATATAATCTTCACAAAAGCTAGAAAAACCAGTTTTTGGACAATGTGACATTTTACAGAACACATTCAAGTTAGTACTCTCATGAGGGGAAAAGCCCATAAACCAAAAGTTTCACGCAGAGCATGATTTTGGAAAGGACAGAGAATAGTAAGATACAATCTATTGGATGCAGTAATATTTCTGCTAACGTGAAATTCCAGTCTATATTATTGAATGAACAATAATCCAAAGGAGAGCTACATTTTATTAGGTTAAGAAAATGGAAATGACTTTGTGCTTTTCTCAATAAAATGTGAATTATTTTAAAAGCCCATGAAGTTATTAATGTCTTTGCCTGAATGTCAGATACTAAGAAAATCAGAGGCAATATTTTTTAAACAAATTTTGCTTTTCTGGCAAATTCACTTGGTGAAAATGAAGACTGGGTCTGTGTCTTCTTGTTTGTGTTTCCCACAGTGACTAGCACACAATGGGCTCTACGTAATAAATGTTACATACAAATGAGATGACAATTGGTTGATTAAAGGACCCAGTTCAGATGTCAACTCTGCCATGAAATCCTCCATCCTACCTTTCTCACTTCAAAAGTTCTACAGCACAGCCCTTGCTCCTCTCGTTCATCAGGTTCTAGAATTCTGTCTTGAAAAAAGATTCTACCTTCTTAGCTTTTGCATTGCCACAACATTTTACACACAATAAGTGCAGACTCATTACGAATAGGAAAAAATGAAATCATTGAATAAATAATCCTAAGCCTCACCCATTTGCATTTAGATGCTAATTTCTTTTTTCTAAGCTGACAGTCTCATTCCTGCTGAAAGATAACTCTGGAAGAAGAAATGACTTGACACAGGAAAAGGGACAGACTAAAGAGAACACAAAAACAAGTATCTAACACAGTCATCCACCACAGCCATATTATTTTCCAGATAAATAAACTGAGGGCCAGAAAAATAAAGCAGCTTGTCCCAAGCTACTTTATGGCAGTGGCAGAACTGGAACCCAGTGCTCTGATTACTATGTTAGGGCACTTTTCACTCAACTCTGCTGATGCTGAAAAATGTAAACCTCAATAGGACTTGGAATGTGTAATTTCTTTCATTCAGTTTGTATCATTCATTTGCCACCCATATTTGATTATTTGTATGGGCTCTCTCTGTCTTTTTCCCAAATTTCCTACATAAAATAATAATACATTGATTAGAAACAGAAAAAAGAAAAAGAAAATAACAAATGAGTGAAATGAACATGAATGCTGTTCTGTAAATAAGTTCTTGTTGTTCCTTTAAAGTGTTCTTTATTTTTAAACTTTCTATAACAATATGTCTTATCTCCCTAATTAGCTGAAGACAGGGGCTATGTAAATACTTATTCCTATCACTGTGTCAGCTGGCAATAAAGTATGTCTACCAGGCTATTCTAGTCACTGAGGGTCCTGGAGGAATTTCACAGAAGGCAAATTAAGCACATATTGAACACATTAGCTAAGGGGGGAATTAAAAATTAGTGAAGTACAACTTTGGCAAAACTACTCATAATTTGACAATCAAATAAATCCAAAATTAGTTTTCAATGAAAATACTAATTTCAGAATTTATGAAAGTTTTATGCCTTTGAGTTTGGCTTATTTTCTTTTTTAAAAAAAAGTATGAAATGCATATAGCAAAGAATAGAAGGTGAGGCACTGTTCTCTTTCTCAGGGCCGAGGGCTTCTAAGACATTTAATTCTGCTGTGCTGAGGCAAAGAAAAGCAATGGTCAAGAAGACCAAACAAGATAATACATGTGTTAGGGACAGGGGGCAGAGAAATTCTAGGCAGAAAAGTGTGGGTTCCAGGCAAAACCCCACTCTCAAGCCAAAATGCTTGAAACCACAGCCCAAAGGGAGAACTTCTATCCCTGTTTTCTCACTCAAATGTTGCCTTTTCCTAAACCACCCATGGCCCCACCTGGCCACATCCTATGCCCATAAAAACCCCAGACTCAGCCAGTAGATGAGACTACGGCTGGACATTGGAGATAAGCAGCTTCACTTCAGACAGACAGCTTGACAGTGTAACTTCAGAGAAGAATCTGGCCAGAGATGACTGGACTTCAGGGGAAGATTACCTTCCCACCCTGTCCCCTTTTCACCTCCCCTTCCCGCTGACAGCCACTTTCATTGGCAATAAAATCCCCCCACACTTATCATCCTTCAATTCATTCATGCAACCTCATTTTTTCTGTACACCAGACAAGAGCTCTGGAGCCACAAGTATGGATAAAAAAGGCTGTCACACTTGTCCTTTGCCCTCGCTGGCAGAGAACAGCCACCTCACATGAAAATGCAAAGAGTCCACTGAGCTGTTAACACTTAAGCCATCCATGGATGGCAGAGCTAAAAGAGTACTGTAATACACCCTCTGGAGCTTAAGTAGTCACAGGCACCCCTGCCTGGATGCTGCCATGAGGCCTGTACAGAGTTCACTCTTGCCAGTGCTAAACCATCTGGCTGGTTCCTGCACCTGCTTACCTGCATGGTCCCTCCCACAAAGGGTGGAACGCAGCAGGTCCAAGTGAGTGGAGTTTGGTCCCACTGGTGCCAAAGGGGCCAGCCAGTTCCAGCACTTATTCACTCCAGTTCCTGCACTCATTCACTCACACACCCCCTCCCACAAGGAGTTGAGAGCAGTGGACTGAGTAAACGAGGCACCCTTGTCTCGAATCCCACAAACAGGTCAGGGAAATATCCTGCTTTACATGTATGTGCCTTGAACAACATCTGGCACAAAGTAATATCTTAATAAATTTGAAGCATTATTATGAGAGACCATTATTTTAATCTAACCAGGCACAGTCTCAGGCCTCACAGAGCTTACTTGTTTGTGTATGTTTAATAAATTTTAACTTGGAAATTCAAAGTGAAACCAAATGTAATATTACTACCTATTTTATGTTTACAACTAAATAAATGGAACATTGGAAAAAATAAAGCAGGTAGCTTATAATTTGATTTAAAAAGAAAAGAAATTTTTTAAGTTTGGCATTATCATTTTCTAACCTCTGCACTAATTCTCAATTTTTTTTCAATATATCTAAACCTTTAACAGATCTAAATTTCACCTGAGGAAAAAAGTCAATCTCCTCGCCAGTGCAAAAATAATATTGCCAGCCTTACAGACTCTGATAAAAATTTTAGAATGTGAAATTCTTGCAATTACTTGCATCTAAAATTTCACACGCAGCAAAATACAGATGATTTTCACTAGAGCTGTTTCTATAAGATAAAATAATTCATTTCAGTATATTCATTGACAAAATATATTCTGAAGAAAAAGATTTCTTTACCACAATAGACTTTTAATTATAGAAACCGTCTTTAATTATAGAAATTGTATATATATATATATTTGGCAAGAATTTATTATCATAATTGGTTCTTTTTAAAATTACATTTTTTTAACTTGCTATGGGCTAAGGCAGCAAAGAAATATGGAAAAACAGTGCATATTTGGTGATATCCATGTGGCTTTCTTTCTTTTCTTTAATTTCCTTTATAAGGCAATTTGGAATAAACAAAAGTGAACTAATAAAAAGTCCCCATATGTTTTAACTCCAATTTGCAAATCCAGTTTTTGAAAAAACAGAATTTGTAGCCAACTTGCTTTAAATCAGATCACTCATCCTTCAAAGCAACCCACTTCTCTAGACAATCTAAAAACTAGCAATTTTGCCACTTTCACTGTCAGCAAATGCTTCTACAGAAATGCTGTGAATGTTTGTTGGGTGTATTTTTTTCTTAAGTTTATGAAGCTGTTTAAACGACAAGTATTTCAATTTATGACTGAGCGTTCTATAGAGCTTAGTCTGTATAAACCACATATACCGCTATTTAATATTCTAACTGCTAACAACATCTTCCAACACAAATGAACACGTTTTTCTCCCACATTAGGGAATTTTTAGAGTAGCAATATGGCAACTCCAGGTGGTGTGGTTCTCCGTAGATAATCACTCCCTATGGAAAGCTTCCTTCTTCAGAGGTGATGATCACCAGACCTCAGTCATGCCTTCCTGCTTACAAACATGCTGATGGCAGCAATCAGAAACATTTGTAAGGCCTGAGGAGCATACAGAATTTATGTTCTTTGCCTGTTTGTTAATAATAAAAACTACTAACTCTGCTGGCAAGGCTGTATACACTTTTACAGTCATCATAATTAAAAAGTTTTAGTATGTGGTTTTGTGTTGCAACATCATCAATCAAAGTCCATTTTCTGACATTTGTAGCAGAGGCAATATGTTCCACATAGGTTATTTCTGGAATTGTATTGCTTACTGTAATAGAGTCCTGTCATGTAGCTCTATTGCACCAACTTCACCTGCTCTGCTGCAGCTGCCTGTGCTTTGTCCACTTGTATAATCTCTCAAGCGTGCACAAAGTAGACCGATGGAGAAGGAAGAGAATTTTTTTAAGAATTATATTTTATTGACCAATATGTACAAATCTAAATTTATTTCTCTGGATAGAATTTGAATACTAAAACATCGATCTTCTAGATCTCTTAGTTTATTTAGACTATATGCCTGATGTAACTGGCCTTCAGAAAACCTTAATAGTTTTTGTATTTCCTTTCATTAATTACTCAATAATCAAAAAAACCTTATGGACAACGTCAATTTTTTTAAGAGAGCTGCATTGTCTATTTCCTGTTGTTCTCTGCTCTATAAAACACACTTTGGTGTGAGATAGCCCTCATTAAAAAAGACAAACTTCTTTGAAAAAGAAAGAATCGCAAGTTGAGAAACATTTATTTTATGCCTTTGACTCCATGATGAAATGTTTCAAGGGCAGAAAGGGGACTGAAAATGGAAACTGACAAAATGATAACATAAGTTGGTTGGAATTTGACAGAAAATTAGAGTGTCCTTAAGTGATGTTAAAGAGAGCAATGTGTCTATTGCAGATGAAGCATAACAAGAAGGAGAGCTTTACTTAATTACAGGGAGAGAAAAATTCCAACTATTGCCAAATTTAATTTCTTTCCCTGAATTTAACTGACTACATAAGATTTGACATGCTACATCAGTGCATTATGAAAATCCGTCACAATTACTGTCAAATGTACAATGTTTTGCTCTAAAAAGCTTCTGAATTAGACCTATTTCAAAATATAGCAAGAAAACTGACCTAGCACATGTTCATACCAAGGGACATATTGTTTGAAATAAATATTTTACCATATTCTTTATATTGGAGAAGTTAGGGGATTTAATTTGTAAATTTGTTCATTTCTAATGAGCTTTAATACAAACAGAAATCACAAAATTAGAAAAAAAAAAGAGGCAGGGACAAAAGGAATAATTTTAACATGTGCATTTTTACCTTTTCTCAAGATGGTTAAAATCATAACAATTGTTTTCTAACAGAAATGCAATGGAATACTGTTCTTTTAAGTGATTTTAATGTTAATTTTAACATAAGATATAGGTGCATATATATTCAAAATTATCTATAGTAGATAGTATAGATATGATAGATAGATCATTGATTCACGGATAGACTTTTTCTCCAAGCAAAAAGGCCGGTAACTTAATAATGAATAATGAAATATGCAATAAAAAATATCAGGCCAAGCATTTATATAGATGCTTAAACTAAAGGTAGGTTAAGCAGCATTTTCTTCTAAAATAAAATTAAATTCATCACTGGATATGTGTAATTTTTCTGAAGTTTAATTGAAACTATGTGATTTTATTACATATATCCCCACCCTGCTATCCCAGATTTTTTATCTTTAATTAAAGTTTTCAAAAGATACTTGTTAATTATTTGGGGAATGGGTTAGAGATCTATTCTCGAACTAGAATGTTTTATCTGCCAGGAGAAATGTGGAAAGAAATTAGAATACCTGTTATTCACATTAATAGAAACTCCAGTTCATAGATGACTTTCAAGCCCATTACCACAGCATCTGAAGAGTTCACAATTCTAGGGAGGAAGCCAAATCTTAAAAATATACATCCTGGAGAGTGCTTGACAGTACAACCTTTGTGAAATAATAGAAGAAAGAGTTACAATCACTTTTTCAGAATGTCATGGTTCAAAAAAAAGATATGACAGTGGCATAGATTGCTCTAGAGACTTGGAAGATGACATTGACTCTCTCACATGCATATCAGTTCATCAGAGAGCAAAAGTTATCCTATCTGAAAGTAGCTACAGTGACCTTTGTGTAATGAATTAATGACTGTAGTGCACTTCCAGTGACCTCCATCACATCATAAAAATTTTCATTAGGACTGTTATTTGCAGACTGATTGGAGAACCTAAGGAATAAACAGATGTACACACACACACCTTGAACTATTTGCCTTCTTCCATATATAATTCTCTGAGTGAAGTATTACTGCACTAAATATGACTGCTTTAGTGGTGTCTTTCATTTTAAGTCGGTGTGTTTATGTTAATTTATAAAGTCTTAGAAAACTGGAATCCCTTCTCTCTCACTCTCTCTCTCTCTCCAGATAGATAGATAGACAGATAGAAAGATAGATAGATAGATAGATAGATAGATAGATAGATAGATAGATAGATAGATCTGTCTTGAAGGCATTGATATAATACCACAAATGTTCGGTACTGAGCAAATGAATTTTGGTGGTGATAGTGATGGTGGCTTTTTAAAGACAATCCTAACTCACCTAGTTTCGTTTAGGTACTCTTTCTCTATACTCCGACCATGTCCAGTGAATCTCAGTCACTGCTCCTATAAAAGTCTTATAATTATATGTTGATATTGATAAAAGAAAAACTTCAGCTGAGTTAAATTTAAAGGAATTTAATTGAGCAATGAATGATTTGCAAATAGGGCAGCCTCCTAAGCCAAAATAGGCTCTGAGACTCCAGGGCAGCCACATGGTAGAAGATGATGTATGGACAGAAAAAGGAAAGTGACATACAGAAAATAGAAGTGAGGTACAGAAACAGCTGGATTGGTTACAGCTCAGCATTTACCTTATTAGAACATGGTTGGAACAGTTGGCTACATTTGATTGGCCAAAACTTGGTGATTGGCACAAGTGTAGGCTTCAGTCTATTTACAGCTGAATTGTTACAGTTCACAATATAGAGAAACCTTTAGGCTAAACTTAACATATGTAAGGAGGCAGCTTTATTCTAAACTTGATTTAACAATATGCCTGCGTCTTTTTTTCTGGATTCAGACCACCTTGAAGATGCAAATTATGTCTTCCTCCTTTCCAAATCTCCAACAGCTAGAGTGTAGCCCATTATTTGTATTTCATGCTTACTGATTTAATTGGTTAGTTATTCCATCCATCTTTCCCATAATGTTGCCTCCCATAATACCTATCCAACTTCAGTCTTTACAAAGAGAAGTTAATATGAATTCACATAAATACTTGAGTTTCATGAATCATTCTTTATGTTAGAAATATAGCTTCTAATGTGGCTGTCTTGCAAGGTCAGGAGCAGGTGAAAGAAGCAATGGAAAGAGATGGTCTTTGGATCATTATCAAGGTATTAACTGTGTGACTATTACCAGGAAGCCTGGACACAATTCAAAAAAGCTACACTTCAGATGTAAGCTGTACGGCCAGCCACTGATGCCACCCACAGAGTTACAAAGTGTCAGACACACTATTCTTCTGCCTTCTATTTTTCTTATCTTGAACTCTGTGGCCCATCTTCTGATCCCCTGACATTGACGGGATAGTGGGGCTGATGGTTATATCTAGACTTCAGATTCACTACAGCTTTCTCCAGAGAACACAGGTAAGGACTACCAGTAAAGGGAGAAGGAACATCCACGTACAGTCTTGAAATAGTCACTGACAAAGTTAGTGGCCACACTGTCTCTTTTCACTGAGCATCTTAGAAGAAAGGTTATGAGCCCCATATAAAACAAAGTATACAAATGTGCCCCACCTACATGGCTGAATTGTAAAAATTATAGTCTCATAAGGTAAAAATGATTTAATTATTTTTGTTATTAAAACTTCCTGTATCCCTAATATAATGTCCTACATGCTATGTATCCTGAGTGACAGTACAAATAAATACTTTCACTTGTATTTATCCGTTATTACCTCACATCCCACTGAGGCAGACACGGCAGTGTTCTTTATATTTGGAAACCTTTGGCACTGAAATGTGAAAAAACTCCTCCCATTTTGGGTAACCATCGGCCAAAATATAGATCATAAAATACTTGGATGGGTGAAATTTAAACTTTTTAACCTGGATTGGCTCCAGGGCATCCATGAATACATTGAAGTTTTTACAAAACTTGTTCCTATGTGCAGTTCTTTTTTTTTTCTGGCTAAAAATTCTGTTTTATCAGATTCTAAAAAGAAACTCTGTCCCTCAAAATTAAAAGCCAACAGAATTATTACATCATAAAGGAGATTTTGCATTCATTCCTACAGTCAAACGTTTTCCAAGCTTTCCTCACATAAAAGTATCTCTTTTGCAGCAAGAAGAATACAAGGCAAATGTGATAGTTTCACCTTCCCCAGAGGTTTACAGCCTAGTACAAGCAAAAGGAAAACATAAAAATGACCACAAACAAGGCAATAAATAGGCTTTATGTGAGTGGCACAAACATGAAATTTCAGAACATGGACATCTCTTTTGTTTAAGTACTCAAGAAAGTAAGAAGTGGCATTCGAGCCAAGCCTTGACATTGTATACGGTATCTACAAAGAGAGTGAGGATAGATGAGTGCCATTTAGACTCTAAGAATGGAATAACCAAAGCAGGGAGATTGGAAAAACAACTTTGAAAATTAAAAAGATCTTGGAAGAAATTCAACAGCTTTCCTGGCATGTCAGTAGAATATGTTTGGGACTATAGGTGGTAGGTTTGAATATGAAGGAAAAATTTTGGACTTTAATATGCAAAACAAGGGAAGTGATGAAAAGTCTTGGGGCCAGAAAGTGGCATTATCAAATAATATTTTAGGAGTAATATTCATCAGCAAGTATGTAGAATGTATTGTTGAGAGGAGGGAGGTCTAGAGGAAAAATACCAGTTCAAGTTCAGAGAAATACCAACAGAAACTACTGCTGTTTCTGTTAACAGAAAGGGATGGATAAAGGGGGAGGTGATGAGCAAGAAATTAACAAGACCATTACTCAAGAGGTCTCTGCTATAAAATGGGAATAACAATGGGTAGTTACTTTATAATTTAAGTATGTAATTAAGATAATTCAAGTAAAATTTTAGAAAGCTCTCTGGCACATAGTAATAGTACAATAAACATTAGCTAATTGTTATTGTTATTGGATGTAAGAGAGACAGGGAGAAACCAAAAAATACTGAAATTGCAGCCAATTTATCTGAGATACTTGTAGGAACATTAAGAAAAACAAAAATAAAAAGAGGGGTCAAAAGGAGGAGCAGGTTTAAGGCAAAGGGGAGGAATTAAATGTGGAGATTATAAAACTGGTTATAAAAATAGGGCATTGATATGGAAATAGCTGACAATTAAAAGCAAGACACTGCATAATAGGTCCTGAGAGAAGTCACGGATTTCAGACTCATCCACCTAAAAACAATAGCAAGCTATGGGAATGGGTGGAATTTATAAAGAGAGAGAATAGGAGGTAAAGAGATAAAATGAAAGGTCAGAGCCTTGAATGCATGCGTTTAGGGAATAAAAGACCTGCAGATAAATAAAGAGGACACTTAGCTAGGAGCAGAAACAGAATCATCCTGCTTTCAGAAAGCCACAGAAGCAGAATTTATCTAATTGAAGGTGAAAGGAATTTCCAAAACTTCTAAGCAGGTAAAAGAAAAAGTCAATGAATGTGATGATGCAGAGATGACTTAATATAATGCTTCCTCAGGAGATTGGCAGACAGGTCACCCCTAGCAGGAAGCAGTGGACAGATCTGACTTGGAGAAAGTGGACTGGCTTAAGGACTAGGAAATGTGAAGCCAAGTTTGATGTGAGACAGCGCTCAAATGTAAAACCAAACAAAAAGCCAGACAGCTATCCCAACCAAGGTAGCAAGCCCAAGAGTTTAGTCTTAGGCAGAATCAAAAAGCTAACAAACAAAAAGAAGTTGTGGAATAGAAAACCTGAAGCAAAATGAAAGCAGTTCAGTTTACTGATTTAGATCGCTATTTAAATCTAGAGTCAGACTGGACCCTGCAGCCTATTAATTTTGTAACCTAAATGATGTTCTATATCTCTGTGTGTCTAACTCCCACTATTGGGGAAATAATAGAACCTACTGCACAGGGTTGTTGTGTTAAGTAAATGTGATAATGCATGTAAAGCACTCAGTGCGGTATTTGGCACAAAATAAATGCTCAAAAAAAGTTATCCATTGTTACTGACAATGGGTAAGAAATAGAGTTTAGAAAGGTCTTCCAATTGACTAGGCACAAAATTGCGGATGCTTTTTAGTAGAAACCCAAAAGCTAAAACCTAGAGAGGCTACCTAAGGAATTAGATTCACTCAACGTGGTTGAGGAAGACCTTAAATATCAGTGTGACACATGCCCAAAATCCCATAGGCAACAGAAGGCTATTTACATTGTTTTATTAGTATAATGACATGATTAAAATATATTTAAGAGATCAACCTTTAAGTGACATACAAAATGGTTTGGAGAAAGAAAATCTTGTTAAATTCACTTTGCATTACTAATTTTAAAAAGCACAGTGTGGTTATTTCAAGTATTGAAATGCTTGAATTCTGAGCAATAACCATTGCACAGGTTATTGCTGGACACTTGTTCCTGAGTACTCACTCCCCTTGTGCTATCTCTGTTGTGCATCACTAAGCCCCCTTCCACTGGGTATATGTTGAAACAATTCTTTCCTTTATTTCCAGTCTCAATGTGAAACAAAAAGTGAGAATCTTCAGTATGTTATCAAAAAGATTTGAAATGGCTAAATTGTTGAATCACAGAAAAATGAGAGAATGATTGTACATCTTACAATTGTCACAGACACATCCACTTTACTTAACTCCAGTATATTTAAAGCCAGCATATTGTGCATAAGGGATGGAAACAAAGCACATGTAAGATATTATCGATTTCCAGAAATGATAAGTACATCCTACAAGTGAAATCCCAGTCTGCAACCTCATTCTTTCTCTTCCCTGTATGTCTAGAGGCTTGCCACATGCCAGGAATCTTGCAGGCCAGTCTCACATTTGCTAAAAGTAATTGCTATTTTCTATGTCTGCTCAGGCATGATGCTCTGAAATAAAGTACAAAGCATAGCAACTTCAATTAACAAATACAACTACCATATTATTCAATTCTACACAGATTCATTTTTACCCGAGGGATATTACAAAACATCACAAAGCTGAATATTATTCCTGTAACATCTGTCATCAAAACCAAAATCATATAGTTAGATCTACATAAATCATAGCAAACCTGCCATCCCACAGCAAGAGTCAAACATCCACCCTATGCCATGGCCTTCAAAATATTGAGATAATTGGTGGATAGGCTTGTTTTCTCATTTCATCACCAAGGTTTCACTTCAGAACAATACCACATGATGAGTCCACTTTTTTTGACGCTAAAATGTGAATACTGTTTTCATAATTTAGTATGCAGCGTGCTGGTCCAAATCGACATGTTTGTAAGGGATTCCATCATGTCAAACAGAGGAGAAGGGAAAATCTGACAGCAGGCATTTGTCGGATATGGACAAAGCTCTGCTGGAGCCTGCTTTCACTGAACAGTCCCTGAAGCATAGAAAAACTTATCCCACTTTTATAAAGCCATGCATGCATGCATGAAACTGAGGATAGAATTTCAAGTAGAAATTGATGACTTAGTAAAAATGCATATAATTTTTCTACATAAAAGAGAAATGGAAGGCATACCAAGAAAACATTGTTCCTGAGTAAGGTGATTAAAAATTCAAGTGTCACTCTTTGAAGTCAAAATTTCACAAAGCTCATGAAATCTGTTTAGGTAGACATCTTCAATACAGAGAATCATACAGGAGAATTAAGCAGCAGCATTTTGGAGGTGCTGTGGTTTCTTCTATTTGTGCACATTTAATACAGAAAAACCACTAAAGCAGAGTGGAAAGAAGTAGATTTACTTGACAGATTAGAAAATACGTGTGCTTTTTAAAGGACAGCAGCTCCAACTATTTTAAATGGAAACACTGTCTTAAAGACAATTTTTTTGCTTTTTTATTAATACTTAACAATTTGATGGTTGGATAACCAGACCTTCTATGTTTTTGAAGTCACTTTTCTTAAAAAACTATTATTGAACCCTGTAAAAATATTGGCATGTTTATAACTGAAGCTAGCACCAAAAAAATTCAAACAAAGGAAATCAGACCAACTTACCATGAGATGAAGACACTCTTCACAGATTTCAGTAACAAAAGGGGCTCACATTAAATTCTGTTTTTAGCTATTTCAATAATTGAATTACTTATTGGACCATACAATTTCATTGCCCTGCAATTGTCCTGTGTGGGTTACGGGCTTAGAGAAGAGATTGTTAAGAGTGAGGACTTTGGAGTTGGTCTGCCTGGAATCAAATCCCAACTTTACTACATACTATGTGACCTTGGGCTTGTCACTTATCAACCTAAGCCTTTATTTCTTTATTTGTAAAATTCAGTTAATAACGGTGTCTACATCCTAGAGTTGTAATGAGGATTAAGTTCATATATAAGGAGGGCTGCATACATGGGAAACACTACATAACTATTAGTTTTTATTCTTCTACTTGAAGGCTGTAGTCACTATTTCTGTTCTCTCCTTTAGCCATCTGTCTTTTCTGCTGTTCCACATTCTTACTCTTTTGCTCAAATCTTATATTCATTATTAAAAACGGTTCTATAATTTTAGAGAGCACCCCTTGATGGCTCATCTTGGAGTAAAGGGAGATAAATATTTGTTATCCTAAATATTCTGCAGGCATGTCTTATAATGATGTATTTTAGCTCACCGAGGTGAATGTGTAAGAAAATATTTCATGAAATGGATGCTATATCACATTGGCGAATAACACCACTCTAAAGTAGACCATTGGCAATGTAGAGATGAATGATAGATGTTGTTCTCGAAAAGTTCATCATATAGTGGGAAAGACACACTAGTAAACAATTTCCGCACAGGCAAATGTATGCCTATAATGTGGGAGGACACCGAGTAGCAGTACCCATCACAGACTGAGGCAGAGTAGGGGAAGAAAAAGGTTCTTGGAGGAATAAGACAAGACCAGAACAATGTACTCAGAGATAAGAAAAGTGGTGGAGGAGAGGGACTTTGTCAGGTATTGGAGAACTGAGTTTATAGAATGGCTCAAACTTGCGGACCTGGGAGTGTTAACACTTAAAAGTATGCTAAAGAGAAAAAGTCATAATAAGGGAAAGACGGTAGACACAGGAGAGAAAGGATACTAGAAGGAGCAAGGTTCCCAAATAAAGGAATGTAACTCAAAAGTGGAACTACCTTTTTCCCCAAGTACATAGGAAAGAGGGGTATTGGAGATGAATCCAGAAATAGCAACATTGAGTGGATCTTTCAGAGTGAGGTGATGTAAAGACAGTTTCTGCCTGATGGTCTCCATCTTCTCTGTGAGGAAGGAGATGAGATCATCTACAAGAATGTGGCAAGAGGTGGGGGAAGGAATGGCAGGTCAGGGGTTAAAAAGAGAAGTAAGAATTGGAAACAGTTGTGGAGGGGAATGACAGAGGGAGCTTTTTTGAAACATAAGAGGTAGCAACTGGCAGAGCCTGGTGATAGTTAGAGACTCAGTTTTTGTGTGATTTGCATGTAGTGAAATGGTGTTTTTGCTGGTAGTACATTACAACCAAGATGTTTGGACTAGATGAAGGGAATGTTTGGCTTTCTCCAGCTTTGGTGTTTTTCTAGGTATAAGTGAGAGAAGGTTAAAGGGCTGATAAGATAGGGTACAATACAAGAATAGTTTAATAAATAATATGACAATAAACAATCTATATAGTAAATAAGTAAATACCTCTAAACTCCTGCCATCTTTTATTGTGGTAAGAACACTAAACATGATATATACCTCTTTATTTTTTTTTGAGACGGAGTTTTGCCCTTGTTGCCCAGGCTGGAGTGCAGTGGCAAGATCTTGGCTCACACTGCAACCTCTGCCTCCCGGGTTCAAGCAATTCTCCTGCTTCAGCCTTCTGAGTAGCTGAGATTACAGGCACCCACCACCATGCCCGGCTAATTTTTTTTTTATTTTTAGTAGAGACGGGGTTTCACTATGTTTGTCAAGCTGGTCTCAAACTCCTGACCTCAGGTGATCCACCCGCCCTGGCTTCCCAAAGTGCTGGGGATTACAGGCATGAGCCACTGCACCCAGCCTACCACTTAAATGTTTAAGTGTACAATATGTTATGGTTAACTATCGGCACAATGTTTTAAAGAAAATCTCTAGAACCTATTCACATTGTATAACTGAAACTGTATATTCAAAACAGCATGCCATGTTCTTTTAAACTTTTTTTTTTTTTTTTTTTTTTTTTGGCTAGGCATGGTGGCCCATGCCTGTAAGGATCACTTTAAACCAGGAGTTCAAGACTAGCCTGGGCAACATAGTGAGACCCTGTCACTACAAAACAAGGAAAAATTCAAAAAAATTAGCCCAGCATGGCAGCATGCACCTGTTAGTCTTAGCTACCTGGGAGGCTGAGGGGGGAGGATCACCTGAGCCCAGGAGTTTTAAGTTGCAGGCTACAGTGAGCTATGATCGCACCACTGCACTCCAGCCTGGGCAACCAAGGGAGACCTCAGCTTTAAAAATAAAATTAAGACTACAGGAAAATTTAGTCTTTTCTGATAATTTAATCAACTCAACATTTCTCCACGATAAAAGTATCTATCAAGCCTATTAAAAACATTATTTAAGTAGGGTGGCCATAAACTGAGACACTTTTGAGAGTAAAGGGATGTGTCATTACTAATTACAACACTACAATAGACATAAGCTGGGACTGTCCTAGGTAATTTGAGATGTCAGGTTACTCTACACTTAGTGACCTTAAAAAAATAAAATAAAACATTTTTGAGGGAGACGGGAAGGGGAAGGAAGGTCCAGAAAGGAGAGACTGAAAACTTCAAGAAAAATTTAGCCTATTTTACAAGTTTGTTTAGAACCAATTCTATTAGTAAATGCCCTCTATAGCAATAACCTTCAGCAACTTAATATCTCACATAAATTAAAATATTTCACAATTCTGTGTAAATTAAATATCTTAATAGTTTCCAAGGTATTGAATAGTTTGAGTTAGTTCAGATTCTTCATTTTCAGGCAAAAGAAACAGACCCAGTTATCTCAAAGAAATTTTAAATGGGAGAGAAATTTTTTCTCTAGCTTCAAGAAGAGCAAGTATCAGCACATCTCCAAGAATTTCTGCAGCAGAAATTCATGGAGATGGTGCCATCAAGTGATTTAGCTCCCACTCCTTCCATCCTTCCTTCTGTTTCTCAAGGCTCAGTTCCTATGTGAGGAAGATTATGTTTGTCTCTACTCGGGACAACTATCAACTGTTGTGATCAAGGGAGTAAAGTCACAGATGGAAAGCCTACCAGAGAAAATGCTGAGTAAATGAAGCCCTGAGATCCACAACATCCTATAAATAGTCCTTATTAAATGAGTAAATCATATATGGAGTGTTAATTTGCACTTCCATCCTACAATCACTGGACAATACTATTTCTCTATTTCAACTTCTGGGGCTCCAAACCTCAAAATGGCTGTACTTCAGTCAGAGCCTCTTTGATTGACAAGACATGCATCACAATACAACTCAGACACTTGAAGATTTCTGTCTTTAGCAAACATAGAAGCCAGATTCGGGAAATCTTCACGCATAACATATTTAAAACAGTTGTTCTTAGAAGTATGTGTTCAAACAGTCTTCCAGATTGACACACTTCTCCTTGGAAAAGATGTCCAATTCCTTTTAATGTTAACTAAATGAACTGCAAATGCTAGATAATACAAAAATAAATCTGGTGGTAATGGTGGGAAAAGCCAATGAGAAGACTTCATTCACCAGTGCTATGATTTAAATATGTCTGCCAAATTTAATGTGTTGGAAACTTAATCTCCAGATTATAGGTTGATAGTGTTTGGAGGTTGGACCTTTGGGAGGTAATTAGGATTAGATAAGGTCATCGGCCTGGAGCCCTCATTATGGGACTGGTAGCTTTAAAAGAAGAGGAACAGAGAGCTGAACCAGCATACTCTTGTTCTCTCACCATGTGATGCCCACTGTCATTTTATGACTCAGCAAAAGGGCTCTCACCAAATGCTGGAGCCATGCTTTTAAACTTTCCAGCCTCCTTAACAGTAAAAAATAAACTTACTTACCTTCTTTGTAAATTGCCTAGTCTCTGATATTCACTTATAGCAAAAGAAAATGAACTAGGGCAACTGGAACTTGGGTTAGACCTATCCGCTTTTTATCATTACAGTCAACATTCAAATACCTAATCTGTTCCTAAAAGTCAGTTAGAGATGACAGCCAATGATACCTTTTTCAATGTCAAAGAAGGCCATTGAAGCTGTTCTTATAAAGATTTTTCCTAAATTCATTTTTGCTCTAAAATGATGACTTGTCAGTAATTAAAATTTAAAACTTCGAAATATAAAATTGTACCTCCACTTTAGTTACTAAACATATTTGAAACTCAATTACCCATAGCATCAATTTGTAATCAGCCATTTGCATCTGTAATAAATTAAGATAAGGTCTCTGCACCATCTATTTCAATGTGTGTGCATACATTCAATTCTTGTTGACTTATTGCTTGCTTCTTGTAGCATACTTTCTCTTACATGAAAATAAAAAGAACTCCATGCCTACAGCATTAAGTCAGTGGGAGATCTGTTCAGGAAAGTGAAAGAGTTTTAAAATGCACAATGCCCAGAATCGGGGTTAAATAAGATTGGGCCGTGTGCTGGGAGATGTTAGTGTTGTGACCCGAGGATTTGGGGCTCCAGAGAAATACGCAGGTCCAACTTCTAGCAGGCTAAAGAGTAACATTAGCATTGATCGTAGCAGTGGCTGCAAGCCTTCTGCCCTGCCTTGTAGCTAGAAATTAGGTCCTAGGTGGCAATACCAGGTATAAAGAAAAATAGAAACGAAGAAATAATACAGAATGCTGATTTAACCTATTGAACAACTAAAAATACATCAAAGGCTTGAGCATTTGTTTGGATGTGAAGCTTGAATAATTCTTAGAGCCTGCAAATATGTCCTTTAAAAAAAGTGTCATGGGAATAGGATTTCTTATGTGTTTTCTGGTGCTCAATTCATTGTTGTTCTCAAATATCACCAGAGTAGCTATCTTTAAGTGACTGGGTATTTCATTCTGTATAATAAAATAAGAAACTTAAGAAAACCAAATTGGGAAAAAAAAAAGTGAGAAATTTTAAAACTCTGCGGAGTTTCCATTAAGAACAATTTTGCATTTACAAGTTAAACTGTTCACAGGTTGAACAAATGCATCCCTTAAGATTCAAAATACTTCCCTTTATATACTCTCCTTTCTTTTCTCATCTTTTTTCTTCTTCCTTCTCCCACCGTCTTTTAAATGAAAACGTTATCATATAGTATTATTAGTAAACATTATCATATAGTATTATCAGTTTCTCTTTGCTCCAATACTCTGAGGTGGTACAGGATTTTTTCCTCTGGAATGTTTTTCTCTAGACCACTGAGGAGTATATAAAGCAAAGAGAGATACCTTTTATATGCTGTAAGTAAAGTAAATAAAGTACGTAGGGTCAAATAGAGATGCTTGCAAGACTCTTAACAAAGACTCCAAAACACTGGATTCAAACTCCCGGTTCATGACTTACTATGTGTGTGAGCTTGAATAGGTCAGTTTCTCTTCATTGCTCAGTTCTCTCATTTGTAGAAATGTAGTAATAATAATGTCACAAATTGTGTTTTTTAACAGGGGTTAAAATGTTTAAACTATCTTTGTAAGTATGTATAAAATTTGAGTGCTATAAAAGTGGCAACCACAATTTGATTATATTAATTATAATTAAAACCAGGAGAGCACTGTGAATGAGGCCAGACCTAAGTTAATACATATCAGTGGTGGAACGACAAGTTTAACACTCATTATCATCAAATATGCTGGGTGACAGTGCATATATAAGGAGATGCTACTCTGCACACATCTCAGTTAGCCTTTTGTACAACGCTCATATGTCAGATATTCTTCTAAATGCTCAATAAACAAGAGATATGGACACAGTCTAGCCCTCAATGAAGAATTCAATAGGTAATCTGACAGTTTAATGGACGAGTTCAATAGGTAACTTTATTAAGACTGTGCACTTTACTGATGCTATTAGGGATGCCTACATAGGAACAATGAGAACACCAAAGAGCAGCATCAAACCCAGTCTAGGGGAGGAAAAGGAAAATTATAGAGGTTCTTTGAAAGAGACAGCACCTTCCTTGCAAAAAGAATGGGCAGAGCAGTCAAGCAAAAGCCAAGAGACAGTGGGAGTGAAGGGAATAACCAGACACTTCCAGGTCTCAACACTGTTGGAAAGAAGAGAGGATAGGAAGAGCAAAGAGGTGGGCCTAGAAAGGTTAGCAGGAGTCAAATCACAAAGGGCAATTTATGTCATGTTAAGACATTAAGATTTTATTCTTGGAAATGATAGAGAGTTGTTAAATAATTCTAAGCAGAGGAGAATCATAATAAGATTTGCTTTTTCAAAAGGTGTGGCAACACTGTGGAAAACCAGAGGAAGGTATATCAGAGATTTATTGCAATGATCAAAAAAAGTGATAGGAGAAACTAATTCAGGGCATATGGTATATGGGATAGAAAGAAATGAATAAATTGGAGAAAGATCTGCAAGCAAGGAGGCTGCAGATTTTGCAACAGATTCAACATGAGAGAAGGGCAAGAGAAAAGATTCAAGAATGATTCCCAGAGAGCTACGTAACTGACTTAATTGGTGGTGGCATCATCTGTGGGGCATGAAATGCAGGGAGAAGAACAGTACTGTTAGAGGGAGGGGCACTTTGCCTGCGGACTCTGGTGAAGAAAGGCAGAAGAAGATGAAGTACAGTTTAAAATATCATTAATTTGTGGTGGTCACCTGAGCACAAATATCTATTAGGTGAATCTGGAGCTCAGAAGGAAGATTTGAGTTGAAGATTCAGGGGACATCACAGTTAAAAATAGTAGAAGAAATTACAGTTATAGATAAGGCAGCAGAGTACAGTGAGAAAGGGAAAAGGTAATCAACATTAGATAGAGTAAATTATACCAAAGTAGAGGAAAAAAAGATGGGTAATATTAGCAAGATAATGTCTGAGACAATCTAAAGAAAATGTATGTATTATGGATTTCAGTCTTATCAGCTCAATGAAAATCTATACTGAGAAGATTTTGCTGAATTATAGAGCCCTCAATAAAATTATACTACCAGGAACAAGAATAATAATCCAGAGCCCAGCATGATGTATAAAAAGAACACTAGAATGAAGGCCGCAGATAGCTACAAATTAGAATTATCTCTACCTCTAGCTATGTAATCTGGAACTACTTCAGTTATTCATCTTCAAAAAAAGGGAATTCAACTGAACAATCCAAGTTCCCTTCCTACTGCAATAATCCTGATTCCACAATGCCATGCTTTACTTTCGGAGTAATTCACAATCCCTTGCTGCATCAATTATATAGCCATTCAATGCTTCCTGCATTCAATCATTAAACAAATACTTATTCAGCACCAATTACATTCTAGGTATTCTTCAAAGTGCACAGAACAGAGCAATGAACAAAACAGTCAAAGTTTTTGTTACCAAGAACTAGTGAGATTGTTGTTGTTGTTGTTGTTGATTTGTTTTTGTTTTTATGCAATCAAAGCTAAGTTCTTATTAACTTGAAATAGGATGCTATAAGTGTAAGATATTCTTCATAATCCTCATGGTAACCATAAGGTAAAAGTCCTTAGTGTAAACACAAAACAAAAATGGAAAAGATTCAAGGCATACCACTACAGAAAACCATAAGGCCACAAGGAAACACAGGAGAGGAAGAAAGAAAATATATACAAAACAATCAAAAAACAACTAACATGATGGAAATAGTAAGTCTTTACCTATCAATTATTACCTTGAATGTAAATGAATTAAATTCTCCAATAACGATACATAGAATGACTAAAAGAATTTTTATAAGACCTAAATGTATTCTGCCCCCAAGAGAATAACCTCAGTCTTAAGAACACACATAGACCAAAAGTGATGAGAAGGAAAAAGCTATTCCATGTAAATGCAACCAAAGGAGAGCAGGTATAGCTAAAATTATATCACACAAAATAGAGTTTAAGTCAAAAACTATAAAAAGAAACAAAGGGGGGGTGGAGCCAAGATGGCCGAATAGGAACAGCTCCAGTCTACAGCTCCCAGCATGAGTGATGCAGAAGATGGGTGATTTCTGCATTTCCAACTGAGGTACCGGGTTCATCTCACTGGGGAGTGCTGGACAATGGGTGCAGGACACTGGGTGCAGTGCACCACGTGTGAGCCAAAGCAGGGCGAGGCATCGCCTCACCCAGGAAGCGCAAGGGGTCAGGGAATTCCCTTTCCTAGTCAAAGAAAGGGGTGACAGATGGCACCTGGAAAATCGGGTCACTCCCACCCTAATACTGCACTTTTCCAATGGGCTCAACAAATGGCACACCAGGAGATTATATCCCGCACCTGGCTCGGAGGGTCCTACGCCCACGGAGCCTCGCTCATTGCTAGCACAAAAGTCTGAGATCAAACTGCAAGGTGGCAGTGAGGCTGGGGGACGGGCACCCACCATTGCCGAGGCTTGAGTAGGTAAACAAAGCGGCCGGAAAGCTTGAACTGGATGGATCCCACCACAGATCCAGGAGGCCTGCCTGCCTCTGTAGGCTCCACCTCTGGGGGCAGGGCACAGACAAACAAA
Source organism: Pan troglodytes (assembly GCF_028858775.2). Lineage (NCBI taxonomy): Eukaryota > Metazoa > Chordata > Mammalia > Primates > Hominidae > Pan > Pan troglodytes. Next base: position 116,295,037 of record NC_072403.2, read on the forward strand.
AGGCAGCAGTAACCTCTGCAGACTTAAATGTCCCTGTCTGACAAATTTGAAGAGAATAGTGGTTCTCCCAGCATGCAGCTTGAGACCTGAGAATGCGCAGACTGCCTCCTCAAGTGGGTCCCTGACCCCCGAGTAGCCTAACTGGGAGGCACCCCCAAGTAGGGGCGGACTGACACCTCACATGGCCGGGTACTCCTCTGAGACAAAACTTTCAGAGGAATGATCAGGCAGCAGCATTTGCGGTTCACCAATATCCACTGTTCTGCAGCCACCGCTGCTGATACCCAGGCAAACAGCGTCTGGAGTGGACCTCCAGCAAACTCCAACAGACCTGCAGCTGAGTGTCCTAACTGTTAGAAGGAAAACTAACAAACAGAAAGGACATCCACACCAAAAACCCATCTGTAAGTCACCATCATCAAACACCAAAGGTAGGTAAAACCACAAAGATGGGGAAAAAACAGAGCAGAAAAACTGGAAACTCTAAAAATCAGAGTGCCTCTCCTCCTCCAATGGAATGCAGCTCCTCACCAGCAATGGAACAAAGCTGGACGGAGAATGACTTTGACGAGTTGAGAGAAGAAGGCTTCAGAAGATCAAACTACTCCGAGCTAAAGGAGGAAGTTTGAACCAATGGCAAAGAAGTTAAAAACCTTGAAAAACAATTAGACGAATGGCTAACTAGAATAACCAATGCAGAGAAGTCCTCAAAGGACCTGATGGAGCTGAAAACCAAGGCACGAGAACTACGTGACGAATGCACAAGCCTCAGTAGCCGATGCAATCAACTGGAAGAAAGGGTATCAGTGATAGAAGATGAAATGAATGAAATGAAGCAAGGAGAGAAGTTTAGAGAAAAAAGAATAAAAGGAAACGAACAAAGCCTCCAAGAAATATGGGACTATGTGAAAAGACCAAATCTATGTCTGATTGGTGTACCTGAAAGTGATGGGGAGAATGGAACCAAGTTGGAAAACACTTTGCAGGATATTATCCAGGAGAACTTCCCCAATCTAGCAAGGCAGGCCAACATTCAGATTCAGGAAATACAGAGAACACCACAAAGATACTCCTCGAGAAGAGCAACTCCAAGACACATAATTGTCAGATTCACCAAAGTTGAAATGAAGGAAAAAATGTTAAGGGCAGCCAGAGAGAAAGGTCAGGTTACCCACAAAGGGAAGCCCATCAGACTAACAGCTGATCTCTCGGCAGAAACCCCACAAGCCAGAAGAGAGTGGGGGCCAATATTCAACATTCTTAAAGGAAAGAATTTTCAACCCAGAATTTCATATCCAGCCAAACTAAGCCTCATAAGTGAAGGAGAAATAAAATATTTTACAGACAAGCAAATGCTGAGAGATTTTGTCACCACCAGGTCTGCCCTAAAAGAGCTCCTGAAGGAAGCACTAAACACGGAAAGGCACAACCGGTACCAGCCACTGCAAAAACATGCCAAATTGTAAAGACCATCAAGACTAGGAAGAAACTGCATCAACTAACGAGCAAAATAACCAGCTAAGATCATAATGACAGGATCAAATTCAAACATAACAATATTAACTTTAAATGTAAATGGGCTAAATGCTCCAATTAAAAAACACAGACTGGCAAATTGGATAAAGAGTCAAGAACCCATCAGTGCGCTATATTCAGGAAACCCATCTCACATGCAGAGACACACATAGGCTCAAAATAAAGGGATGGAGGAAGATCTACCAAGCAAATGGAAAACAAAAAAAGGCAGGGGTTGCAATCCTGTCTCTGATAAAACAGACTTTAAACTAACAAAGATCAAAAGAGACAAGGCCATTACATAATGGTAAAGGGATCAATTCAACAAGAAGAGCTAACTATCCCAAATATATATGCACCCAATACAGGAACACCCAGATTCATAAAGCAAGTCCTTAGTGACCTACAAAGAGACTTAGACTCCCACACAATAATAATGGGAATCTTTAACACCCCACTGTCAACATTAGACAGATCAACGAGACAGAAAGTTAACAAGGATATCCAGGAATTGAACTCAACTCTGCACCAAGTGGACCTAATAGACATCTACAGAACTCTCCACCCCAAATCAACAGAATATACATTCTTTTCAGCACCACACCACACCTATTCCAAAATTGACCACATAGTTGGAAGTAAAGCTCTCCTCAGCAAATGTAAAAGAACAGAAATTATAACAAATTGTCTCTCGGACCACAGTGCAATCAAACTAGAATTCAGGATTAAGAATCTCACTCAAAACCGCTCAACTACATGGAAACTGAACAACCTGCTCCTGAATGACTACTGGGTACATAACGAAATGAAGGCAGAAATAAAGATGTTCTTTGAAACCAACGAGAACAAAGACACAACACACCAGAATCTCTGGGACACATTCAAAGAAGTCTGTAGAGGGAAATTTATAGCACTAAATGCCCACAAGAGAAAGCAGGAAAGATCTAAAATTGACACCCTAACATCACAATTAAAAGATCTAGAGAAGCAAGAGCAAACACATTCAAAAGCTAGCAGAAAGCAAGAAATAACTAAGAGCAGAGCAGAACTCAAGGAAATAGAGACACAAAAAACCCTTCAAAAAATCAGTGAATCCAGGAGCTGGTATTTTGAAAAGATCAACAAAATTGATAGACCGCTAGCAAGACTAATAAAGAAGAAAAGAGAGAAGAATCAAATAGATGCAATAAAAAAGGATAAAGGGGATATCACCACTGATCCCACAGAAATACAAATTACCTTCAGAGAATACTATAAACACCTCTACGCAAATAAACTAGAAAATCTAGAAGAAATGGATAAATTCCTTGACACGTACACTCTCCCAAGACTAAATCAGTAAGAAGTTGTTATTGGTCTCTGAATAGACCAATAACAGGTTCTGAAATTGAGGCAATAATTAATAGCCTACCAACCAAAAAAAGTCCAGGACCAGATGGATTCACAGATGAATTCTACCAGAGGTACAAGGAGGAGCTGGTACCATTCCTTCTGAAACTATTCCAATCAATAGAAAAAGAGGGAATCCTCCCTAACTCATTTTATGAGGCCAGCATCATCCTGATACCAAAGCCTGGCAGAGACACAACAAAAAAAGAGAATTTTAGACCAATATCCTTGATGAACATTGATGCAAAAATCCTCAATAAAATACTGGCAAACCAAATCCAGCAGCACATCAAAAAGCTTATCCACCATGATCAAGTGGGCTTCATGCCTGAGATGCAAGGCTGGTTCAACATACGAAAATCAATAAACGTAATCCAGCATATAAACAGAACCAAAGACAAAAACCACATGATTATCTCAATAGATGCAGAAAAGGCCTTTGACAACATTCAACAGCCCTTAATGCTAAAAACTCTCAGTAAATTAGGTATTGATGGGATGTATCTCAAAATAATAAGAGCTATCTATGACAAACCCACAGCCAATATCATACTGAATGAGCAAAAACTGGAAGCATTCCCTTAGAAAAACGACACAAGACAGAGATGCCCTCTCTCACCACTCCTATTCAACATAGTGTTGGAAGTTCTGGCCAGGGCAATCAGGCAGGAGAAGGAAATAAAGGGCATTCAATTAGGAAAAGAAGTCAAATTGTCCCTGTTTGCAGATGACTTGATTGTATATCTAGAAAACCCCATCGTCTCAGCCCAAAATCTCCTTAAGCCTATAAGCAACTTCAGCAAAGTCTCAGGATACAAAATCAATGTGCAAAAATCACAAGTATTCTTATACACCAATAACAGACAGCCAAATCATGAGTGAACTCCCATTCACAATTGCCTCAAAGAGAATAAAATACCTAGGAATCCAACTTACAAGGGATGTGAAGGACCTCTTCAAGGAGAACTACAAACCACTGCTCAAGGAAATAAAAGAGAATACAAACAAATGGAAGAATATTCCATGCTCATGGGTAGGAAGAATCAATATCGTGAAAACGGCCATACTGCCCAACGTAATTTATAGATTCAATGCCATCTCCATCAAGCTACCAATGACTTTCTTCACAGAATTGGAAAAAACTACTTTAAAGTTCATATGGAACCAAAAAAGAGCCCGCACTACCAAGTCAATCCTAAGCCAAAGAACAAAGCTGGAGGCATCACGCTACCTGACTTCAAACTATACTACAAGGCTACAGTAACCAAAACAGCATGGTACTGGTACCAAAACAGAGATATAGACCAATGGAACACAACAGAGCCCTCAGAAATAATGCCGCATATCTACAACTATCTGATATTTGACAAACCTGACAAAAACAAGCAATGGGGAAAGGATTCCCTATTTAATAAATGGTGCTAGGAAAACTGGCTAGCCATACGGAGAAAGCTGAAACTGGATCCCTTCCGTACACCTTATACAAAAATTAATTCAAGATGGATTAAAGACTTAAATGTTAGACCTAAAACCATAAAAACCCTAGAAGAAAACCTAGGCAATACCATTCGGGACATAGGCATGGGCAAGGACTTCATGTCTAAAACACCAAAAGCAATGGCAACAAAAGACAAAATTGACAAATGGGATCTAATTAAATGAAAGAGCTTCTGCACAGCAAAAGAAACTACCATCACAGTGAATAGGCAACCTACAGAATGGGAGAAAATTTTTGCAATCTACTCATCTGACAAAGGGCTAATATCCAGAATCTACAATGAACTCAAACAAATTTACAAGAAAAAAACAAACAATCCCATCAAATAGTGGGCAAAGGATATGAACAGACACTTCTCAAAAGAATACATTCATTCAGCCAAAAAACACATGAAAAAATGCTCATCATCACTGGCCATCAGAGAAATGCAAATCAAAACCACAATGAGATACCATCTCACACCAGTTAGAATGGCGATCATTAAAAAGTCAGGAAACAACAGGTGCTGGAGAGGATGTAGAGAAATAGGAACACTTTTACACTGTTGGTGGGACTGTAAACTAGTTCAACCATTGTGGAAGTCAGTGTGGGAATTCCTCAGGGATCTAGAACTAGAAATACCATTTCACCCAGCCATCCCATTACTGGGTATATACCCAAAGGACTATAAATCATGCTGCTATAAAGACACATGCACACGTATGTTTATTGCGGCACTATTCACAATAGCAGAGACTTGGAACCAACCCAAATGTCCAACAATGATAGACTGGATTAAGACAATGTGGTACATATACACCATGGAATACTATGCAGCCATAAAAAGGATGAGTTCATGTCCTTTGTAGGGACATGGATGAAGCTGGAAACTATCATTCTCAGCAAACTATCACAAGAACAAAAACCAAACACATATTCTCACTCATAGGTGGGAATTGAACAATGAGAACACATGGACACAGGAAGGGGAACATCACACACTGGAGACTGTTGTGGGGTGGGGGGAGGGGGGAGGGATAGCGTTAGGATGTATACCTAATGCTAAATGACGAGTTAATGGATGCAGCACACCAACATGGCACATGTATACATATGTAACAAACCTGCACGTTGTGCACATGTACCCTAAAACTTAGAGTATAATAATAATAAAATTTTTAAAAAAAGAAACCAGGAAGGGCATTATATAATGATAAGAGGGTAAATTCATCAACAAAACATAACAATTGTTAATACATATGCCCTCAAAATTGGAGTACCTAAATATATTTTTTAAATATTATGAAAGATTGTTTTCAAGAAGGCTGACTAGGGACATTGGAAGCCAGTTCTTCTCAGAAAGAAGATCAAGGTTACTAGTGATTGAACATGTTCTGAATGAAAAACTGAGGGAAGAAAGCCAGGAACTGTTGGAGTGCCCATGGGAAGAATCTGGAGTGCAGATAGGGAAAGCAGCAAGAGTCTGGCAGAGATTGACACCTGAGGAACTCAGAGTCCAGCGGAAAGGACAGTTGGGAGAGCTCCTCTGTTCTGCTTACCCCTACAACAATCTGCTGACCATCAAACTGTTGTGGATCCCCTTTACCCTCAAGACCCAGGGCAAACTATCAGTGGCAATTTGGGAACTTTCTAGGAACAGAGAACCAGGTGGCATGGCCAGCTCACACAGGCAAGCCCACACTCCTCTCAGAACTGACCTGAAACAATGGGTGCCACAGTGGTTGGGTACCTATGGTGGGCCACTGGCCTGCCTGGGGAATCTCTGCCCTCAGTCACATCACCAGATCTCCCACAAACATACTCCCCAAGCTGCTCTAACTTGTGGAAGCACAGAGGACAAGTATATCCTCAGGGAGCTGCAGGACTGCTGGAAATACAGCATTTGGTGTGGGCCACTGCTAAGGAAGGGAAGAGTGTGCCCACCAAATCCTCCCTTGGAACAAAGGAATGTGGGGTGTGTGCAGTGCCAATAGCTGAAGGGGGAAGCACCAACAGCTGGGAATGAAAATGGAGAGGGGAATCATCTCCCACCCATTCCTCTGTCCACCAATGCAGATGCAGCAATGCTTCTCCCCACTGGGGGCCAGTGCATTTGCCCCTGAAGAAAGTGTTTTTCATGATTTTGTGGTAGCTCCACCCCGGCTGTAAGTGAGACTGTGCTGCTTGGGCTTGCACAAAAGGTGGGGCCCAACTCCCCGTCCCTAAACAGAGCAGCAGCATCTCAGAAACAGGGAACAGTCAAACTGCAGAGTTGTATTCTCTGGACTGGGGGAAGAGGCTCTGTCTCAAGTCTATTTTGGTAGTAGCAGCCAGAAGGTAGTATGCATAGTTCACAGCAGCACTGCAGCCAGAAACCAAATGACAAAGTCTATATGAACTGAAGGACATGAGCCCTGTGATGGGGGAATGTTAGGGAAATGGATCACATTCCTACCTGCTCAGGATGAGGAGCTAGTGCCCCGGGCCCTGCCCCTTTACCTGAAACCTCAGTGCACTGCAACACAATCTCCCCCCATTGGACTGGAGCCTGAACTGCACTACCAAATAAAAAACATGCTGTGAGAAGGGCTCAGTGCTAGTGCATAGAATAAGCTTCCTGAGACCTATGCACCCTCAGCCATGCAGGAGGTAGTGTGTCAGTTCATATATCCATTACATTGCTACAACAAGTAGCATCTGAGAAAGAAACTGCACAGAAGCTATCAACAACCAAAAAACCTACACAGAACCTTGGCCTCCAGAAAGCATCCAGAAATGAAGATGAACAGTCCTACACAACATATACCACAGTCATACCTTCGAGGGAAAAAAATTTTAAGTATCATTCAAGTGACAACAAATTAAAAAATAAGCCCCTCAGATGAGAAGTAATCAGCGCAAGAACTACAGCAGTACAAAAAGCCAGAGGTCTTGGCCCCTCCAAAGGATTGCACTCATTTTCTAGCAATGGATCCTAACCAAAATGAAACGTCTGAAATGACAGTTTAAGGATTCAAAATATGGATTGCAAGGAAACTCAGATCAAGAGAAAGTTGAAGTTCAACACAAAGAAACCAGAAAAACAATTCAGAATATAAAAGACAAGATAACTGTATTTTTAAAAAATAGAACTTCTGGAATTGAAAATTTTACTAAAGGAACTTCAAAATACCATCAGAAACTTTAACGATTCACTGAACCAAGCAGAAGAAAGAATTTTAGAGCTTGAAGACAAGTCCTTCAAATTAACCTAGTCAGACAAAAATAAAGAAAAAATAACTTTAAAAATGAACAAAGCTTTTAAGAAATATGGAATTATGTACAGCAACCAAACCTGTGATTTATTGGCATTCTAAGGAGAGAAAAAAAAGTAAGCAACTTAGAGAAAATATTTAAGAAAATAATTCAGAAAAATTTCCCCAATCTTTCTAGAGAGGTTGACATCCAGATATAAGAAATTCAGAGAACACCTGTAAGATACTATACAAGACTACCATCACTAAGATATATAGTCAGACTATCCAAGGTCAATGCAAAATAAAAAATCTTAAAGGCAGCTAGAGAAAGGAGCAAAATTATGTATAAAGGAAATACCATCAGAATAACAGCAGACTCCTCTGTGGAAACCTTAAAAATCAGAAGAGATTAGGGGCCTATTTTTAGCCTCCTTTAAAAAAAAACAATGCCAACCAAGAATTTTTTGTCCTGTCAAACTAAACTTCACAAAGGAAGGAGAAATAAGGCATTTCCCAAACAAGCAAATGCTAAGGGAATTTGTCACTACCAGACTAGCCCTACAAGAAATGTTCAAAAGAGTTATAAACATGGAAATTAAAGGACGAAACTTGCTACCATAAAAACAAACATAATTACAAAGTTCACATGTCCTTTAAATCAATCACACAATTGAGACTACAAAGCAAATAGCTAACAATACTATGTCAGGAAGAAAATCTCACATATCAAAATTAGCCTTGACTGTAAAGGACCTAAAGGCTCCATTTAAAAGACATAGAGTGGCAAACTGGATTCTAAAACACAAAACAAAACAAAAAGACAACCATCTGCTGCCTTCAACACACCCATCTCAAATATAAGGTCACCCACAGGCTCAAAGTAATGGGATGGAGAAAGCTCTATCATGAAAATGAAAAAAAAAAAAAAAAAAACAGCTAGTGTTTCTATTTTTGTATCTTGTATTAAACAGACTTTAACAGTAAAATAAAATACAAAGAAGGACATTATATAATGATAAAAAGTTCAATTCAACAAAAAGATTAAACTATCCTAAATACATATTCACTGAACATCAGAGCACCTAGATTTATAAAATAAATACTACTAGACCTATGAAAAGAGATAGACAGCCATACAATAATAGTGAGGGACTTCAACACCTCACTGACAGCACTAGATAGGTTACTGAGGCAGAAAACTAGCAAAGAAACTCTGTACTTAAACTGGACTCTTAATTAAGTGGACCTAATAGATGTCTCCAGAATACTCCACCCAACAACCACAGAATACACATTTTTCTCATCTGCACATGGAATATTCTCTAAAGTTGACCACAAGCTTGGTCATAAAGCAAGTCTCAATAAATTTTTAAAAATTAAAATAATATCAAGCATCTTCTTGGACAGTAGTGGAATAAAATTAGAAATAAATACCAAGATGAACTCTTAAAACCACATACATACATGTGAATGAAATAACTTGCTCCTGAATGACTTTTGGATGAATAATGAAATTAATGCAAAAATAAAAAAAATTTACAAACAAATGGAAATAAAGATGCAACATATCAAAACCCCTTGGATATAGCAAAAGCAGTGTTAAGAGGAAAGTTTATAATGCTAAATGCCCACATCAAAACGATAGAAAGATCTCAAATTAACAACCTAACATCATACCTAAAGGAGCTAGAAAAACAAAAACAAACTAAACCAAAGCTAGCAGAAGAAAAGAAATAACAAAAACCAGAGAACTAAATAAAATTGAAACCAAAAGCATTATACAAAAAAATCAACAGAAGAAAAAGTTGGTTTTTTGAAAGAATAAACAAAATTCATAGTTGGCTAGCTAGATTAATCAATAAAAAAGAGAGATTAAATAAGCACAACCAGAAACAACAAAGGTGACATTATGACTGATACCACAGAATTTTTTTAAAAGATCCTCAGAGACTACTATGAACATCTCCTCCATGCACAAAAACTAGAAAACCTAGAGGAAATGGATACATTCCAAGAAACACACAACCTTCCAAGATTGAATAGAAAGAAACTGAAATCCTGAATAGACCAATAAAAAGTTACAAATTGAATTAGTACCAAAAAATCTACCAATAAAAAAGAAAGTCCAGGACCAGACAAATTCACAAATTCTACCAGACATACGAAGAACAGCTACTACCAATCTTACTGAAACTATTCCAAAAAATTGAGGAGGAAGGATTCTCTCAAACTTATGTTGCAAAACCAGCATCATCCTGATACCAAAATCTGGCAAGGACACAACAACAACAAAAAAGAAAACTGCAGGCCAATATCTCCAATGAACACAGATGCAAAATCCTCAATAAAATGCTAGCAAACAGAATCCAGCAGCATGTCAAAAAGATAATTCATGATTAAGCAGTTTTGTTCCTGGGATGCAAAGATGGTTCAACATACATAAATCAGTAAATGTGATTCACTACATAAACAAAATTAAAACCAAAAGCCACATGATCATATCAATAGACACAGAAAAAGCACTTGATAAACTCAACATCTTTTCATGACAAAAATCTTCAACAAACTAGGCATTGAAGGAACATACCTCAAAATAATAAGACCCACAAATGACAAACCCCTAGGGAACATCAGACTGAATTGGGAAAACTTGAAAGCATTTCCCCAAAGAACTGGAAGAAGACAGAATGTCCACTCTCACCACTTCTATTCAACATAGTACTGGAAGCCATAGCAAGGGTACTTGTGCAAAATGAATAAATAAAAGACATCCAAAAAGGAATAGACACAGTCAGCTTAACTGTGTTTGCTGATGACATGATGCTAAACCCTACAACACCCTAAAAATTCCTTCAAAAGACACCTAGTCCTGATAAATGACTTTGGTAAAGTTTTAGGATACAAAATTAATGCATGAAAATAAGTAGCATTTCTATTCAACAACAATGGTGAAGCTAAGAACTAAACCAAGAACTCAATCAAATTTATAATTGCCACAAAAAAATACAGTATCTTGGAATACATTTAACAAAGGAGGCAAAAGACCTCTACAAGGAGAACTAAAAAACACTTATGAGATTAATCACAGATGACACAAACGAATGGAAAAACATCGCATGTTTGTGGATAGGAGGAATCATTAATGTTAAAATGACTATAATGACCAAAACAATCTACAGGTTCAATGCAATTTCTAACAAATTACTAATGTTATTTTTCACAGAATTAGAAAAAACAATTTTAAAATTCACATGAAACCAGAAGAACCTGAATAGCCAAGGCAATCCTAAGCAAAAAGAAAAAAGCCAGAAGCATTACATTACCTGACTTCCGTCTATACTACAAGGCTATAGTATACAAACAACATGGTACCGGTACAAAAATAGACATATAGAGCAATGGAACAGCAAAGAGAACCAAGAAATAAAGCCACACACCTATCACCAACTGGTCTTCAACAAAGTTGACAAAAATTTCCAATAGGGAAATGACACCCTATTTAATAAACAGTGCTGGGAAAACTGGCTAGCCATATGCAGAAGAATGAAACTAGACCCCTACCTCTCACTATACACAAAAATTAACTCAAGATGGATTAAAAACTTAAATGTAAGACCTGAAACTATAAAAATCTTAGAAGAAAATCTAGAAAAACTTCTTCTGGACTTTGGCCTAGGCAAAGAATTTATGACCAAAATCTAGAAAAAGAAATACACCAAAAACAAAAATTGACAAATAGGACTTAATTTAACCAAAAAGTTTCTGCACAACAAAGAAACAATCAACAGAGTAAAAAGACAACCTACAGAGTCTGAGAAAATATTTGCAAACTATGCCTCCAACAAAGGATTAAAATCCAGAATCTATAACGAAATTAAACAGATCAACAAGATCAAAACAAATAACACCAATTAAAAGTGGGCAAAGGACATGAACAGACACTTCTCAAAAGACGACCACGCAAGCAGCCAACAAATATGTGAGAAAATCCTCAACATGACTAATCATCGGAGAAATGTAAATCAAAACCACAATGAGATACCATCTCATACCAGTCAGGATGGCTATTACTACAAATTCAAAAAACAACAGTTGTTGGTGAGAATATGGAGAAAAGGGAATGCTTATACGCTGTTGGTGGGAATGTAGGTTAGTTCAACCCCTGTGAAAAATAGTATGGAGATTTCTGAAAGAAATAAAATATATCCAGCAATCTGAGTACTTGGTACCTACCTAAAGGAAAAGAAATTGCTATATAAAAAAGACACTTACACTCATATTTTTATCACAGCACAGGACTATTAACAATAGCAAAGTCATGGAATCAACCTAAGTGTTCACCAACAGTGACTTGGATGAAGAAAATGTGATATATATATATATCTCCACTGGTCTAAAAATGTGATTTTATATATATATATATATGTATATATACACGTATATACGTGTATATATACACACACACATAAATGTGATATATATATCACATTTATATATTATATATAAATATTGTATTATATATTATATATCACATTTATATATTATATATTTATATATACATATTATATTATATATAAATATATAATATATAAATGATATATATATATCACATTTTCTTTATCCAAGCCACTGTTGATGAACACTTAGGTTATATATATATGGATATATATATCCATATATATAAAAAATATATGTATAAAGTATATTTTCGTATATATGTATATATATCCATATATATAGATATATATCTCCCCCACATGGAATACTACACAGCCAAAAAAAAAGAATGAAATCATATCCTTCCCCAAACGGAAATCATATCCTTCCCCAAAACACGGATGTAGCTGGAGGCCATCCTCCTAAGTGAAATAACTCAAACAGAAAACCAGTAAGTGAGCATATTCTCATTTATAAGTGGGAGCTAACCAATGGATATGTATGTACACTAAGGTGGAAACAATAAACACTGGGGATTCCAAAAGTGGGGAAGGTGGGATGGGACAAGGGTTGTAAAACCATCCATTGGGTTCTGTGTTACTATTTGGGTGATGAGTTCACTTGAAGACCAAACCCAAGCATTATATAATATGTCCATGTAACAAACCTGCACCTATACTTTCTGAATCTATAATAAGAAGAAAGTAAAATAAACAAATATTACAGGATCCAAAGGGAGAGATAGATTGCAATACAGTAAAGTAATGAACTCCAATATCCCACTTTTAACAAAGGACAGGTCATCCAGATAAAAAAGTAATAAGAAAACATGGGACTTGAACAACACTTTAGACCAGTGGACCTAAGAGACATATACGAAACATTCTATCCAACAGCAACAAAATAAACATTTTTTCAGGTACACACAGAACATTCTCCAGAATAAACCATATGCTGGGGCATAAAACAAGTCTAAGTAAATTTAAGATAGAAATTATAACAAGTATCTTTTCTGACCACAATGCTGTGAAACTAAAAATCAATAACAATAGGTTTTGGAAAATTCACAAATACATGGAAATTAACCAACATGGTAATTAATAACCAACCAACGGGTCAATGATAAAATTAAAAGGGACATTTTAAAATCTTCCAACAAGTGAAAATGGTAACACAATTATCAAAACTTATGGGATACAGCATAAGTGGTTCTAAGAGGTTAAGTTTATAGCAGTAAATGCCTATATTGAAAAAGAAAAATCTCACATAAACAACTTATGTTACACCTGCAGGAACTAGATAAACAAAAAATAGTAAGCCCAAAGTTAGTAGAAGGAAGTAAATAATAAAGATCAAGCAGAAACAAATGAAATAGAGACTAGAAAAACAACACAAAAGATCAACAAAAGAGCTGATTTTTCTTTTTTTTTTTTTTCTTTTTTGAGATGGAGTTTCACTCTTCTTGCCCAGGCTGGATTGCAATGGCGAGATCTCGGCTCACCGCAGCCTCTACCTTCCAGGTTCAAGTGATTCTCCTACCTCAGCCTCTCGAGTAGCTGGGATTACAGGCATGCGCCACCATGCCTGGTTAATTTTGTATTTTTAGTAGAGATGGGGTTTCTCCATGTTGGTCAGGCTGGTCTCGAACTCCTGACCTCAGGTGATCCACCTGCCTTGGCCTCCCAAAGTGCTGGGATTACAGGTGTGAGCCACCATCCCCAGCCGAGCTGATTTTTTTAAGAGAAACAGAATCAACAAACTTTTAACTAGACTAAGGAAAAAAAAAAAGATTCAAAAAAATAAACTCTGAGATGAAAGAAGAGACATTACAAATGATGCCACAAAAATATAAAGAATCATAAGAGACTACTATGAACAATTATGCACCAAAAATTGATAAACTAGAAGAAATGGGTAAATTCCCAGACACATAAAACCTACCAAGACTGAATCATGAAGAAACAGAAAATCTGAACACACCAATAATGGATAAAGAGATTGAATACATAATAAAAAGTCTCTCATCAAAGATCAGGACCTGATGACATTACTGCTAAATTCTACCAAACATTCAAAGAAGAATTAACATCAATCCTTCTCAAACTATTTCAAAAAAATTGAAGATGGAGGAATACTTCCAAACTCTTTTTATGAGGCCAGTATTGCCCTTACACCAAAGTCAGATAAGAACATTACAAGAAAATTGCAGGCCAATATATTTGATGGACATAAATGCAAAACTCCTCAAAAACTAGAAAGCCAAATTTATTAACACATTAAAAGGATCAGCCATCACAGTCAAATGGGATTTATTCCTGGGATGCAAGCATGATTTAACATACACAAATAAATGAATGTGATATATCACACTAACAAAATGAAGGACAAAAACCATATGATCATCTCATTGGGTGCAGAAAAAGCATTTGACAAAACTAACATTCTTTCATGACAGAAACTCTCACAAAATTGGGTATAGAAGGAATGCCCCTTAACATAATAAAGGTCACATATGGCCCACAGGTAACACTATACTGAACAGTGAAGAGAAAAATCTAATGCCTTTCCTCTAAGATCTGGAACAAAACAAGGATGCCTACTCTTCACCAATTCTATTCAACATAACATTGGAAATTCTTGCCAGAGCAATTAGGCAAGGAAAAGAAATAAAAGGCATCCAAATATGAAAAGAAGAAGTTAATTTGTCACTGTTTTTTGGTCACATAATCTTTACGTTAAGAACCCTACAGAATCCACTAAAAAACTTTTAGAACTACTTTAAAAATCCAGTAAAGTTACAGGATACAAAGGCAACACACAAAAATTAGTCACGTTTCTATACACTAACAAAGAATTACCCAAAAAAGAAATCAAGAGAACAAATCATTCACATAGCAACAAATAAATAAAATACTTAAGAATAAATTTAATCAAGGAGGTGAAAGACTTCTACCCTAAAAACTGTAAAAAATTGATGAAAGAAATTGAAAGAAACAAATAAATGGAAAAATATCTGTGTTTATGGATTAGAAGAACTATTACCATTAAAATGCCCATACTACCCAAAGCTATCTACAGATTCAATGTAATCTTTATCAAAATTCCAATGTCATTTTTCACAGAATTAGAAAAGGCAATCCTAAAATTCATATGAAACAACCAAAAAAAGCATATAGGCAAGGCAATCATGAACAGAAAGAACAAAGGTATAATACACAATTTCAAAATATATCTGGTCGACAGATATATGAAAAAATGCTTAACATTGCTAATCATTAGGAAAACACAAATTAAAATTACAACAGGATTATTCTACAAAGCTATAGTACTAATATCTACACTACAAAGCTATAGTAATTAAAATATGGTACTGGCACACACAAAAAATAGATACATCAACCAACAGAATAGAATAGAGAGACCAGAAATAAAGCCACGTATGTACCATTAATTGATTTTCAGCAAAGTGACAAAAATACACAATGGGAAAAAGGATAGTCTGCTTAACAAATGGTATTGGGAAAACTGGATATCCATATGCAAAAGAATGAAATTGGGCTTTTATCTCACATCCTATACAAAAATTTAACTCAAAATTGATTAGAATTAAATGAATGACCAAAAACTATAAAACTACTACAGGTTGAGCATCCCTAATCTGAAAATCCAAAACTTGGAAATTTTTTGAGTGCTGACATGACACAGTGCAAAATTCCACAAATGCCTGCTTAACATAAACTTTGTTTTATGTCCAAAATTATTTAAAATATTGTATAAATTTACCTTCAGGCTGTGTATACGAAATATACAAAACATAAACAAATTACATGTTTAGACTTGAGTTCCATTCTCAAGATATTTCATTATGTATATGAAATATCCAAAATCTAAAAAACAATCCCAAATCCGAAACACCTCTGGTCCCAAGCATTTTGGATAATGGGTACTCAACCTATAGGAGAAAATGAGAAAAAAGCATATGACATTGGTCTAAACAATGATTTTGTGGATTTGATCTGAAAAGCTCAGGCAACAAAAGCAAAATTGGACAAACAGAATTACATCAAACTAAAAAGCTTCTGTACAGAAAAGGAAAAACAGTGTGCAGAGACAACCTACAGATGGGAGGGAAATATTTGCAAGTCATACATTCACTAAAGGGTTAATATCCAAAAAATACAAGTTCAAACAACTGAATAGCAAGAAAACAAAACACCCAATTTTAAAATGAATAAGGAATACACAGAAAGAGGATATTGAATATTCCCAGTGCAAAGATATGATAAATGTTTGAGATGATGGATATGCCAATTACCCTGATCTGATCACTATGCACTGTATGAAAACATCACTATGTACCCCATAAATATGTACAATTATTATGTCAATTAAAAAAATTTTAAATGGGCAAGGAACCTGAATAAACTCTCAGAAGACATTCAAATGGCCAACAGATATATGAAAATATGCTCGACATTGCTAATCATTAGGAAAATACAAATTAAAACTACAAAAAGATCATATCTCACATCTGTCAGAAAGGCTATTATCAAAAAGATGAAACATAACAACGTTAGCAAAGTTGTAGAGAAAAGGGAATCCTTGCACACAGTTGGTGAGAATGTAAATTAGCCATTATGGGAAACTATGGAGATTCCTCAGAAAACTAAAAATATAATTATTTTATATGATCCAGAAGTTACGCTTCTGAGTATTTACCCAAAAGATTTGAAATCAGTTGTCAAAGAGATGTCTGCACTCATGTACCTTGCTGCATTACACACAATAGCCAAGTTATGAAATCAACTTAAGTGTCCATCAACATATAAATAGATTTAAAATGTGGTATATCTACACAATAAAAATACTATTCAGCCTTTAAAAAGAAGGATAGTCTGTCATTTACAACAGGTGTGGAATTGGAGAACATTATGCTAAGTGAAATAAGCCAGTCAGAGAAAGACAAACTTCCCATATTCTCACCAATATGTGGAATCTAAAACAATCAAACTCATAGAAGCAGAGAGTAGAATACTGATTACAGAGACTGGGGAGAGGGGGGAATGGGGAGATGATGGTGAGCGGGTATAAAATCTCAGACATAAGGAATATGGCTTTATTAGATCTATAGCACACTGTGGTAAATATAGTTAATAACAGCGTACATTTCAAAAATTGCTAAGAGAGTAAATTTTAAACATTCTCACCACAAAAACATGTTAAGTATTTGAGGTGATGGAAATGTTAACTAGCTTTATTTAATTATTCCACATTGGCTGGGCAAGGTGTCTCACACCTATAATCCCAGCACTTTGAGAGGTTGAGGTGAGAAGATCACTTAAGCCTAGGAGCTGAGACCAATCTGGGAAAATATAGCAAGACTACATCCCTACCAAAAAAAAATTTTTTTTCATTAGCTGGGCCAAGTGGCATGCACCTGTAGTCCCAGCTACTCAGGAGGCTCAGGATGGAGGATCCACTTGATCCCAGGAGTTTGAGGCTGCAGTGAGCCATAGTTGCACCACTGCACTCCAGCCTGGGTGAGAGTGAGATCCTGTCTCTAAAAAAATTATTATTATTATTCCACCTTGTCTTCATAAATCATAACATTACTTTCTACCTCATACATATATATGTATAAATCATCCATTTACAGTTAAAGAATTAAAATTTTAAAAACTAGTAAAGTTTCGAATAAATTAAAAATATATATGCTAGGTGAGGAAAACGGCTTAGAAGAAAAGCTAAGTAGGGGTTTGTGAAAAGGGGCCAGATGTTATATAGATTTGGCTGGGAAAACTTTCTGATAATAATATGTTTAAATGAGGAGCTAAAGTAAAGGAGAAAGTACGTCATACTTTTGTGGGAAAAGACAATTTCAGGCAGAGAAGAAAGTCCCTGCTGCAGATGCTTGCTTGGCATCCTCAAAGAGTCCCAAGAGATCCATGTGGCTGAAGCAGAATGAGAACATGGGAGACAAGGTTGGAAAAATAGTGAGGGGCCAGGGATTTTATTCTGATTAAGATGGGAAACATTTAAGCATTATGAACAGAAGAGTGATATAATCTAACATCTTTTTTAAAGGTTCTCTCTTGCAGCTGTTTGAAAAATAGACTTGTTAAGATGAGCAGCAAGACTAGTTAGAAGGCTATTGCAATGGTTCAGGTTTGAGGTAATGGTATCTTGAACTAGAATAGTACTGGTTCAGATGTGGTGAGATACTGCAACTGTAGACTAAACAGATTTGGTGGTGGACAGGACAAGTGGCATGACACAAAGCAATGAAGGGTGCACTAAGATTTTGGAATGAGCTACTGGAATGATGAAAGTACCATTGACTGAGGTGTGGCTGACTATGGGAGGAACAGTTTTGGGGCTGCAAAAGAGTCAAGAGTTCCACTGTTAAGATTGAAATGTCAGTCAGAAACTCCCTTGGAAGTTTCAAATAGGTAGTTACGTATGCAATTCTTGACTGGAAATATATGTAGAGAAGCTATTATGAACTGAATGTTTGTGTGCCACTGAAGAAGAGACCAGAGCTCTCTCCCTCTCTCTCTCTTCACCACGTGAGGACAGTTGGAAGGCAGATGTCCTACAAGCCAGGGAGAGATCTCTCATCAGGAAGCAAATCTGTGGCTCCTTGATCTTAGATTTTCCAGTCTCCATAACTACAAGAATTAAATGTATGTTGTTTATTTTTGTATTTTGTTAGAGTCAGCCCAAGCTAAGATGGAAGACAAGAGCCTGAATAGGACACCTAGAGAGTGAGTTTTGCTAAAAAAGACAATAGCCCAAGGACACAGCCTGAAGCACTCTCACTAACTGAAGTTGGAAAGAGGATAACCCAGCACAGAACACTGAGTAGGAGCAGCCAGTCAGGGCAAAGGAGAACAAGAGAAAGCTGAATTTCAGAAACCTAGATATGAGATGGTTTTAAGGAGGAAGGACAATCAAGTGTAAAAAGTGCAGCTGGTAGATTGAGCATAATGAGGATGCTATTCAGCTGATAGGAGTAACCTTACAAGAGCTCTTTCAGTGGTGAAAATGAGACAGAAATATGTTCTAAGTAGGAGAGAAATGAAATGGAGCTAGCAAGAAGAGACAATAATTTCTAAGAGTAAGGGTTTTGTTATAATGGAGACATATAAACGATGCAATGGTTAGAGTAGAATGTGGAGAAAAGGGTTTTCCCTAATGGAAGATATTACAACATATTTATTTGTATGCTATTGATAAATGTTCACTATAGAGATGAATATTGATGATGCGGAGATAGACCATTTTGGATTGACATCCTTAACAGAAAGGGATAAGATCCAGTGCACTAGAAAGGGTGAGGCCTTAGTCCATCCATTGCAAGAGAAGGGAATGCTCATTATACGGACATAGATAATTTGGTGTGTTTTGTCAGGTTGCATGTGGAAATTCTCTTCCATTACTTCCATTTACTCAGTGAAATAAAAAGCAAGGTCATCAGCTGAGAATAAAAGATAGTGGGAGTATTAGAGGTTTTAAAAAAAAAGAAAGCATAAAATCTTTTACTCAGTGAATTGCCAGGGAAAGGTAATAGGTTTTGGGGGGCAGCAGTTAAAGCCATCTCTGAGATTTGTGGTCATAAATTTAACATTAAACCAATAATTACGGTTGTATTTTTTTGCTACCTCTGTTTAGCTGATTAGATGCAGTCATGGAGTATGGTAAGATTAGCCCACATGTTCAGCACCCACTATATAAAAGGCTTGAGATTAAAGATAAAAGTGAGGAGGACTCTAGCACATTCACAATCTTATGGAAATTGGAAAACAAGCAAAAAATTAAAAGACAGCACAAAATAGCAATAGTCAGAGAACACACAGAGTGAGAAGGTGATACTATTCATGGTAGTGAAGGATCAGAGAAGGTAGCCTGGAAAAGGTTACCATAATCTCTCTCTCTAACTCATGCAACAGATGATTTCACACCTGTGATGGTTAATTTTATGTGTCAACTTGACTGGGCTAAGGAATATCCAGAGAGATGCTAAAACATTACTTCTGGTGTGTATTTGAGCATATTTCCAGAGCAGATTAGCATTTGAATCAGCAAACTGAGTAAAGATCTGCTTTCACCAATGTGGGCAAGCATCATCCAATCTGTTGAGGGCCTGGATAGAACAAAAAGGCAGAGGAAGGGTTTATTCACTCCCTCTGTTCTTGAGCTGGGACAGACATCCATCTTCCCTCAGTCTTGGACATCAGAGCTCCTGGTTCTTGGGACTTCAGACCTTGGGATTTACATTAGCACCCTCCTCCTCTTCTCCCCTCCAAGTTCTCAGTTCTTCAGCCTCAGGCTGAGAGTTCTACCATTGGCTCTCCTAGTTATCAGGCCTCAGACTCTAACCAAATCATACTATCAGCTTTTCTGGGTCTCCAGTTTACAGACGGCATATCATGAGACTTCTTGACCTTCATAATTGCATTAGCCAATTCCCATAATTCTCCTCTTAGATACAACCTTATATCCTATTGGTATCCTGACAGATACAACACCACTGCAGGATTCAAATGTAACCGAGAGACAGTTTTGTAATGGAAGAGACCTGTCACAATGGCTATGATCCCAATTCAATCCAAAAGCATTGCCAGTGGAGTGAATTCCTCTGTCTCTCAGTGCAGACCAAGTCCTTGCCAACAGCTTAAGAGAAAAAAAAAGTGAAGAACAAGAATCTGCTAGTGTTTCTTCATTTATACGGATTGTCTCCCAGATAGGAGAAATATCAAGTCTGCTATTTTCTAGATGCTATATATCTTGTTTAGGTATAAATAAATAAATAAAGTATCTTTTTTCTTTGTTCCCTCTTTCAACTCTACCCAGGTTTCCACTAAGAATCTCCATTGAGGTGATCAATATCCACCCCACACATTCCACATTGCTCCACACTGTACTCAGAGTGGACGTGCACATCCCCGATGCAGATTGCCACATCATTATAATGGAAGGAGTGTTTCAAAGTTCCACACTTCCTCATTTTGAAAACCTTAATGTGAATTGGTTTCCTTCCAAGTAAGTGCAAATAATATGTTTTGGTGACTCAGATTTCTTAAAGAACAAGAATATTTGCTTCCCATTATATATTATTGGCAATAGTTGATGTCCAATCACTTGTTTTTTTTTAATTGCTCTCATACTCTTAGATCTGTTTTTATTGCAATTTTTTTCAAATGTTGAAAACGATTGCTAAAATATTATTTAAACTTGAGTGTACACGCTTATGTTGGCTTTATTCGTCATCATCATGAGCCACTCAGAAATAACAACTGAGATGTATATTGAAAGATGAATAAAGATATTCTGACAGAAAATTGAGAATAAAATTTCAGACCACAGGGGCAGCATGTAAAGATGCAATAGAGTAGGGAATGAAGCCAATGCCACATGCAGACTCCATTTTCCTCAAGATACTTGGAGCAAGAAAGAAGAGCTCTGGCCCCAGCTCCAGAGGGGAGGAGTGGATTCTGACTAGCTTAATCCATTCACCGTGATTCCATTTTCCTTGCCAGGAATCAGTTAGACACGAACACGTGAAGCAATCTTAGCCAATGGAGTGACACACGAGAAGTCTGGAGGGGAAGTTGGCAAAGAAAAGAGGCATACAAAGAGACCTAGTGAAAAGCTGTCTCTCTTCTTCTACTGGACGTTGTCTTGTTTCTATATTCCAGTGGAACTGTCTCAGCTATCTTGAAAACAGGAGCACTGGTCAAAACCTAGTCACTATGCTGAGGACAGCGAGTGAAAATTTGACAAGAATGGGAGTTCCAATTATGTCATCACTGAGTGGCAGAATCAACCAACCCAGAAGCTGCTCTCTCAGGACTTTTTTTTTTTTCCTATAATCTATCAAATATAATTTTTGGAAGGAAGCAAAGAAGGGAGAAGAAAAGGGGGTGGAAGGGGTGAGGAGACAAAACTAAATTAACCATAGAATTTTAAAACTTTAAAAAATATTTTTAAGTGATAGTTTAGGTACCAATTGGAACAATTCCTAATTAGTGAAGTTTTCTTTCTCAGATTACAGACACAAGAATGCCATGAAAAACAAAACTTTTTAAAATTTATGTATTTATTTTTGAGACAGAGTTTCACTCTTGTTGCCCAGGCTGGAGTGCAATGGCAAGATCTCAGCTCACTGCAACCTCCGCCTCCCGAGTTCAAGCAATTCTCCTGTCTCAGCCTCCTGAGTAGCTGGGATTACACGTGCCTGCCACTACACCAGACTAATTTTTGGGTTTTTTTTAGTAGAGATGGGTTTCACTATGTTGGCAAGGCTGGTGTCGAACTCCTGACCTCAGGTGATCTGCCTGCCTCGGCCTCCCAAAGTGCTGGGATTACAGGCGTGAGCCACCGTGCCTGGCCGAAAAACAAAATTTTAAACCTTGTATTTGATAGCTAAGAATGCTGAGGTCCAGACGGGATAAATGCTCACGCAACCTCACAGTGCTAATTGCAGCACAGTTAAGATCCCAACTTAAGGCTCTCAATTTCAAGTCCTATGCTTAAAAGTGCCACTGTAACTGTTTTAACATCTGCAAATAAAGTTGCTGCCGTTTCCTCCAAATACTTCAAAGGTTTGTTGTGAGAACCAATGAGATCATGTTTGTGACTCATCTTAAATTATAAGCAGTGTCACAAAAAGTATTAATGTTAAAAAAATTATTGCAATTCTTTGGATTCAAATAAAGTGGTATTATATGGAAATAACTGACTTAATTTGTAATTCATTATTTTAAAACCATATAATCACATGAAATTTTATGCTATACTGTCTTTACATTACTTTTTAATAGAAAAATAGTAATATTGGGTCATCGGTAATATTCAGTTTCCCAAAATGTATAATAATCTGTTTTTAATCAATGTTTGTAAGGATAACAAAGTCAATATCCACTCAATTTTCCCTATCCTCTAAGATCATGTCAATAATTGTTTTAAAAGCAATGTTAGGCATATTTTTAAAGACCTTGCATACAGTATGTGCTCAATATTTGTCTGTTGGAGGAATAAACAAATGCTTTCATACTTATTTAGAATTATTTTAATTACTTCTCATATTTTGTCACAAGACTGTCTAATCAGCAGTCTTCTTCCTTCATCCTTTTTCATCCCAGTCTGTTCGCAGATAAAAATTCAATTAGATAATATTTAGTGTATCTATTTGGCATACAGTAAGTGCATAATACACATATACACACGTACACCATATGCACATGTACACACATGTGTATGCATATGCACACACAAACACAAAAACAGTGATCATCCTGGCTAACATGGTGAAACTCTGTCTCTACTAAAAATACAAAAAATTAGCCGGGCGTGGTGGCAGGCGCCTGTAGTCCCAGCTACTCGGGAGGCTGAGGCAGGAGAATGGCATGAACCCAGGAGGCGGAGCTTGCTTGCAGCGAGCCGAGATCGTGCCACTGCACTCCGGCCTGGGTGACAGAGCAAGACTCTGTCCCAAAAAAAAAAAAAAGAAAAAAAAAAGTGATCAGTCTGCCCATCAATGAATCTTCTCGTCTTCCACCCAGAGGGATGTAAGCCTGGTTGACAGGGTCCTCTGAGCAAAAAGGAAAAACGGGTTAAGATTATTAGATGCAATCCCATTTTCATAATTGTTCCCAATCTTTCAGACAGGCCTTATGTCTATGCGTGGAGAGTGCATCTCTTTCAACCCCCACAAGCAAATATCCAGTCTTCTGCTGTGGTGGAGGAGAAATAGTTGTACAGTTGTGTTGGGCAGGGAAGGTGACATGTGGTTTTGCTTCTTAATAGTCTTTACACCAGTTTTCCTGACTCCACAAGTATCTGATGCCTCCAATTTTTGAGATTTTTAAGTTTCATCTTCTTAATTGGATTGCTTCTTCTTGGATATCCTTCTTGCACTCCAACAATCTGTTAAATCCGTAACCATTCATTCATTTGCTTTTGTGCTTCCAAAATTGTATTGGCATTTCTCATCTTGTGTTCTCTCCTCTCTCATTAACTGTTCCCACGAGTCTAAACTTTCTTTTGCTTTCAGCCACATTTTCATGTGTTTTTTTTTTTTGGAGAGAGTAAAGATAAATATTTGTGTCCAGTTCATTTTTAACTAGATGCTCTTTAATGAATCTTCAAACATCAAGCCATGCTTGCATTCCCAAAATAAAACCTATCTAATCATGACATATTATTTTTAATATATTACTAGATTCTCCTTATTAATATTTGATTTTGAGTGTTCACATCTAGTTTTATAAGTGCAATTGGCTTATTATTTTTTAATCTGCTCCTACAATTTCCATGTCAAGATGATATTAACCTCATAAAATGAATTTGGTAGCTTTACTCTTGTTATATAATCTGAGAAGTTTGTATAAGATATTCCTGGTTAATATGCTAAATAATACTAATAAACTAGCTTCCAAAAACTGATCTGTGTCTGGTGTTTTGGATAGGCAAGTGGAACTTTTTAACAACTTTGATACCTCTTCCTTGTTATCATTTTCTCTTTGAGTCACTGTTAGTTTGCTTATATTTTTCCTAAAATTTTTTACATTTTTTCTGAGTTCTGAAATATAAAGGCATCAAGTTTCTTATCAGACATTCTTTGAATTATTGAATCTCTACTTATATCTTATATTTGCATTTATATTTTCTTTTCTACCAATAATATTCTTTATTTGAGCCTGTCTTATTTACCTTTTGGATCAGATTTAGCAGAGGTTTGTCTATTTCATCAGTCCTTCTAATTTTGCTTGGAAACCCTTGTTAATGATTTTTATTTTGAAGTCTTTTTTCTATTTCATTAATTTCTGCTACCCTCTCTTTAATTTCCTTTACTCTAAATTCTTCAGTTTCACTGTTTTTTCCTTTCATGTACCTCAAATTTAACAGTTATCTTGTGTTTTCAAGTATTTATATATTCCTAATACAGAAATTTATACTATAAATTTCTAAGATTCACTTTAACTGCCTCCACTAAATTTTGATACATAATGCTTTAGAAATTACTGAGTGATAAATGTTTTCTGATTTCTAATTAATTTCCACTTTAACCCAAAAATTGTTTGTGACTGTACCCATCCTCCAAATCATGCAGGATAGTCAGAAAGAAAAAAATTTACAATTTTCTTATTTCTAAAATATTATTACATTGTGATTGAGAATCAATATGCTGTTGACATTTTTGGAATTTGTAGAGATTTCTATTGTAGCCTTGCCCAAGTGAATTTTGAAAATAATCTCTATGTACTGTGAATCAATGTTCATTCTCTGCGTTGGATACAAGCTTCTATACATATTTATTAAAGCAAGCTTTCAATAGGTTATTCAAATCTCCTTTTCTTTCTCTCTTCAATTTTTCCAGCTGTTTGTTCTGTGTTACAGGGAGAAATATTTTAAACTTCCTTCTATGTTTGTAGGTTTGTCAGTTTCTCTTTGTAGTTTCTTTATGTCTTTCAATCCTTTGTGGTTAGGAGCTTTGAATTGGGAAGATTAAAAAATGTTAGGAGTTTTTAGATCAGTGGGAATAAAACTCAAGGCCTGATACAAAAAAAGAAACACAATGCTCTAAATCTGACAGGAAAAAGGCCTATTTCTTTTTCTCAATTGTGTATAGTGTTTACATACCTCTGAGAGATGTGACCCCTCTTTTTTTTAAATCTGTAAAGTATCTTCTGGGAAAGTTGTGGAGAGGGCGTCTCCATCTGGCTTCATGTGTTTCCTCTCCTCCCCTCCCTTCCTAGCACAGCCTGTCTTTGGTCAAAAGCTTCCTATATCTCTCTCTTACTCTCCCTTCTCATGGCTTCTCCTTATCTCTAGTGCCCATTCTATCCTTTCCGTAAGTATTTCCATTTTCTTTTCCTCTTTATGTCTCCCTTAATGGGTCATAAAGTGGAACTTGAGAGTTTTTGTTTGTTGATAATGCTTATGTTTATGCTATTAATATGAAAATGATATTCATTCAACTCAAACACACATAAGTCATTTGAAGAAAAAATTGTGTCAGATTTTTCTTCATCTTTTTCGATAACCATTACAATTTTTTAAACATTCGTATGTCTAAAATTGCTCTTTTTCCCTTTGGTTTAACAACTAATGATTATTTTAAAAATTCCTATTGCAACCTCAGATTTCTATTCCACCCATTTTTAATGGGGAGAGAAATTTGTAATATCATCTCCTTTTGCTGAAAGAGTCTGTGAAATAAGTGTAATTTATTTTTAGCTTAGTCCCAGTGTTGTAATTGTAGAATAGTTAAAGGAGAGCATGTGTACCAATTTTTTTCAAAGAAAAAAAATGTTTTTTTTTTCAACAACAGAAGTTTGTGTCTAGGAGGAAACTCATCTAATTGGTCCAAGACCAGGCTGCTAAAATGCAATGCTTATTTATCTCAGAGCCATGACACAAAAGAATATTGCCACTAAAATGTAAAAAAGAATATTAAATTTAAATATAACATCTCTGAGATTGCTTTGTCTTTCAGCAGCATGGCTATGATGAATACCTTGTTAAAGCTGTAAATAACTTTGGCATTTATAGCTTTATCAAAGAGTAATTATGATATAAAGAAATATGAAGATACCTGCCTCTAGAATTTCCATACTGTTCTTATAATTCTTTAGTTATGTTGGGCATACATGCACACTCACACACATACACACACACACGCACACACACACGAACAAGGCATTTTTTCCCACTATCGAACAATTACATGAGAAGACTATAGTCGGACATCACAGCAATCCCTGCAAGGCTGCTTAAGGGATAGTTTATGTTGCATTTTGTGCAGTTTTCTATCAAGGTGATTTCTATGGTAACCCCTATTTGCATCCTTTCAAATGGTGGTAAAATCCGACACATCCCATTAAATATTGATAGCAGTATTTCATCAACTCTTAAGCCCACTTGGGAATTCTTCATTTTATCTACTGACTGAGACCATTCCCTTGTGGTATCAAGGCAGGAAGCTTTTACTGTTAAAATGTTAATTAGATTTTTATAACCATTTTTATAGTTCTGCTCTTCATCTTGATAGCTACAAACGTATTTATTTACAATTCCATAATGTTCTCATTAATATGCTATGGAAATCTGCTGTAGTACACAGAAGTTAGCTTAATAACAACCCACAGAAATATATCCTTAAAGACATCTGTGAAACATCTGTAGAATTATAATGATGCAAAATAATTTTTCAGCAAATGAGATAATAAGCAGATGATACTTAAGGTCAACATTCTTTATGGCCATAACCTGTCTGCTGGTATAACTATTTCATGCATTTAATAGCATGGATACTACTAATGTTTATTTGCTAAATTCCATGTCTACTTACTAATGTTTATTTGCTAAATTCCATGCTCATTAAAAGTAATGCACATGTAGCCCAGAATATCCTGAGGTCTAAAATAATAGGCACAATCATAGCATTCATTAGTAACATTTTCCTACAAGATGTGTCAAAAAGCCCTACCCACATCTCATTTACCCTTGGGGTATTTGTTTAAGCATTTATCTCTCATTTCACAGAAAACATAAACGCTAAAAGGTGAAGTGCCTTACCCAGGTTCATGTAACAGATAGGAAATGACAAAGCAATTGCAAGTTACATCAGAACAGACATCTAGCTAAACACAACCTGCTATTCTTCTAAGACTTTCTAGTGGAAACAGCTCTACGTTCGAAGTGAGAAGGTTATTGGTGTTACCTTGGGCAAGTCACTAAATTTATCAGGATCTAACTACTTTTTTATTTGGAAAGGGAGATAAAAGTAAATGTCTCAAAGTGTCTGGTAAGGGATAAATATCATTTTATTCACCTCATTTCCCCAAAGCCTAGCAAAATCACAGTAGGCAAGTTTAAACATCACGTGGCTAAATAAAATAACAGACGGATGGACACAAATGCTTTGCAAACCGTGAAGCACTATGTATTGAGGCTATTACTTTACATGAGTCTGCCCATTTACAGAAAACCTCCCAGTGTGGATGGGCCTAATGTATTAGTTTTCTATTGCTGATATAACTAATTATGTCAGCTTAAAACACAAAAGTTATTATCATACATTTTGTGAGTTAAAAGTTCAGCACAGGTCTGCCTAGTCTGAAATCAAGGTTCAAGCCTAGTGCTGCATTCCTTTCTGGAGACTCTAAGGAGGACTCTTTCCCCTTCTTTTTTACAGCTTCTAGAGGCCACTCACATTCCTTGATTCATGGAACTCTTCCTCCATATTCAAAACCAGCAATATTGTACCCTTTGATGATAAAAACACTCAACAAATTAGAGATGGAAAGAAATTATCTCAACCCACAGCTAACATTATACTCAATGGTGAAGAGTTGAAAGCCTGTTCTAGAAGATCAGGAAAAGGCAAAGATGCCCACTCTCTCCACTTCTATCCAACATGGTACTGGAAGTCCTAGCCAGAACAATAAGAAGAAATAAAAGAAATCCCAATTGGAAAGGAAGAAGTAAAACTTTCTCTGCTCACATATGACATGTTCTCATGTATACGAAACCCTCCAAGATTCCACTCCCCTACAAAAAACTGTAAGAACTAGTAAATAAATTCAGCAAAAATCACAGTACATAATATCAACATACAAAAATCAGTAGCATTTCTAAACATGAAAAGTCAGAAAAGGTAACAATCCCATTTAAAATAGCATCAAAAGAATAAAATACTTAAAAATAAACTTAAGGAGGTAAAAGATTTGTAAATTGAAAACTACAAAATGTTGCTGA
Source organism: Pan troglodytes (assembly GCF_028858775.2). Lineage (NCBI taxonomy): Eukaryota > Metazoa > Chordata > Mammalia > Primates > Hominidae > Pan > Pan troglodytes. The sequence continues at coordinate 116,323,855 of NC_072403.2, forward strand.
AAGAAATAAGTAAATGGAAAGATATTCTCTGTTTACGGATTTGAAGACTTAATATTGTTAAAATATCCACACTACCCAAAGATATCTACAGATCCAGTGTAATCCTGATCAAAATCCCAATGACATATTTTTGCAGAAATATAAAGACCAAACTGAAATTCACCTTGAATCTCAAAGGCCCCTGAATAGCCAAAAAATCTTAAGAAAGAAAAACAAAGCTAGAAGCCTCACACTTCCTGATTTCAAAACATAGTGTCAAGGCTACTGTTTTAGTCTGCTCAGGCTACTACAACAAAAAACCACACACTCGGTGGCTTAAACAATGGAAATTTATTTTCTCACAGTTCTGGGGAATCGGATGTCCGAGATCAAGATGCCAGCTCATTCAGTTCCTGATGAGGGTTCTCTACCTGGTTTGTAGACAGTTGCTATCTCCCTGTGCATTCCCATGACCTCATCTTTGTGCACGTGTGAAGGGAGAGAGCTCTGGTTTCTCTTCCTCGTCTTGTAGGAGCATCAGCCCTATCGAGTTAGGTCCCCACATTTATGACCTTATTTAACCTTTGTAATCTCTTCACAGGCCCTGTCTCCAAAGACAGTTGCCTTGGGTGTTACGGCTTCAACATATGAATTTGGAGGAGAAACAAACATTCCATTCATAACAGCTACAATAATCAAAACCATATGGCACTGACATAAAAAACAGAAATATAGACAAATGAAACAGAATAGAAAACCCAGAAACAAAACCTCAGATATATGGTCAAATTATCTTCAACAAGGGCACCAAGGCTACAAAATGAAGAAAGAACAGTTTATTCAACAGATAGTTTTGGGGAAATTGAATAACCGCAACCAAAAGAATGAACTTCTACTTTATCTTATACCATATACAAAAATTAACTCAAAATGGATTAAGGAAATAAACATAAGGCCAGAAATTATAAAACTTCCACAAGAAAACATGGAGGAAAATCTTCATGGCATTGGATTTGGCAATAATTTCTTGGATATGACACCAAAAACACAAGCAACAAAAGCAAAAATAGACAAATGGGTCTATATCAAACTTAAAACTTCTGCACAGCAACGGAAACAATTAAAAGAGTGAAAAGGCAATACATGGAATGGGAAAAGGTATTTGCAAATCACATATCTGATAAGAGTTTAATATCCAGAATATATAAAAGACTCTTACAACTCAACGACAGCAAAATAACCCAATAAAATATTAGGAAAATGACTTGAATAGAGATTTCTCCAAAGACTACATGCAACCAATGGATAATGAGCATTTAAAAAGATGCTCAATATTACTATCATCAGGAAAATGCAAATCAAAGCCACAGTGAGACATAACCTCACATTCGTTAGGATGCCCACCCTCAAATTTGTAGAAATTGGAACCCTGGTGCTCTGTTGGTGAAAATGCGAAATGGTGAAGCTGTTATGGAAAATAGTATGAAGTTTCCTCAAAAATGGAACTACCATATTATTCCACAGTCCCACTTTTGGGTATATATCCAAAAGAATTTAAAGTGGGATCTAAAAGAGATTATTTGCACACCCATGTTCATTGAATCTTGTCTATCTCTTTAGCCAAGAGATAGAAGCAACCTAAATGTCCATCAACAAATGAATGGATAAAGAAAATGTGGTATAAGCATACAATGAAATATTATAAAGCCTTTAAAAAGAAGAAAATCTTATCATATGCAACAACATGAATGAAACCTGAGAACATTGAGTTAAATAGGCCAGTCACAAGACAACAAATACTGCATGATTCTACTTATTTGAGTATCTAAAATAGTCAAGCTCTTGGAAAGTAGAATGGTGGTTACTAGGGGCTGGAGATTGTGGGTAAGGGGGACAGTGGCTGAGATTAGGGAGATGTTAGCCAAAGACTAGAAAGTTTCAGTTAGACAGGATGAATAAATTCTAGAGATCAATTGCAAGCATGGTAACTATAGTTAATAATAACGCTTTGTACACTTGAAAATTGCCAAGAGAATAGATCTACAATGTTCTCACCGCAGAAAAAAGACACTAGATAAGGTGATGGGTATGTAATATCTTGATTGTGGTAATCATTTTGCAATGCATAAGTAAGTCAAAATATCACGATGTACCATAAATATATATAATTTTTGTTTGTCAATTATACCTCAATAAAAAACTTTTAAAAATATTTCAATGCTTAATAAAATTTCTATTTGTTATACATAAACATGTGTATGTATTAGTATATGCCTGTGTGTTTTATTTTAATCTATTTCACCAAAATATAGGTACAGTAAAATCAGTGACAAAGAAACAATAGTTTTCTTTTCTACATTTTCAGTCCTTTGTTCTGTTCTCAGTAAACAAACCTAAGCACAGGAAATATGTTTTCTTTAAAAATGAGCAGACTATATTTCCAAGTGGACCCACCTACCCAAAAATGAGTCTTTATTCCACCACAGTCTTTCTCCCTACTCCAATCAGACCAGTCTAAACCCACATTGTCCAATACTGTAACCATTAGCCACATGTGGCTATTTGAATTTAAATTAATCGAAATTTGATAAAATTAAAAATCCAGTTCCTCAATCACACTAGCAACATTTCAGGAATTCAATTACTACATGTAACTAATTGGCTACTCTGGTGAACAGCACGGATAGAGAACATTTCCATCATCTCAGCAAATTTAACTGGTCTAAAGTAAAGAGCATATGGTATACATTATACATATAACACATATATAAACACTATGCAAATTCATACTAATTACTTTATATAATTAGCTTCAGTTCCTCTGTTTTTCTGTCTTTTATATACCTCTACTTTTGTGTCTTTTATATACCATGTTTCTCATGTTTAAATGGCATGTGACATATATTTGCTCAACACATTTCAGGACTGTTTAATTTTTCTAGGATTGTGATAGAAACAGGGATTGAGTCAAACTGTTAGGATATGGCAGCTCAGTCCTCAGCATTTCTTTCCAATGTGAACGTCTTTAAAAACTAAAAGGTAAACATACACAGATTTGGTGATAACAGGAAGTAAAAATAGGTCAGGGGGTTTTCGGCACTTTCTTCCTCCATAAAAAAATGTTAAGATAGGCAACATAATGACACCACCCACCAGGCTTTGAGAGACAATTTGACTCCATAAAAGGGTGGGAAATTCTTGACCCTCAAGAACATTGCCAAGAGAACAAAATAGAGACCAGGTGATATGGGATCCTAGAGTCTGAACTGAAATTGCTAGGCCAGGTGCGGTGGCTCACACCTGTAATCCTAGCACTTTGAGCGGCCAAGGTGGGAGGATGACCTGAGGTCAGGAGTTCGAGACCAGCCTGGCCACCATGGTGAAACCCTGTCTCTACTAAAAATACAAAAATTAGCCTGGCGTGGTAGTGGGCACCTGTAATCCCAGCTACTCAGGAGACTGAGGCAGGAGAATCACTTGAACCCAGGAGTCGGAGGTTGCAGTGAGCCAAGATCACACCACTGAACTCCAGCCTGGGTGACAGAGTGAGACTCCGTCTCAAAAAAAAAAAAAAAAGAAAGAAAAGAAATCACTAAAACAAAAATTCACATATCTCCTAAGCAGCTCCAGATAGTAATGTGTATAAGACAATTAGGATTCCCTTCCTTCTGTGTCCTGACCAATCCTCACATATTTCTCCTTCAACTCAATGGGACCACATTTACATGGTCAAGGACTCAAGGAACACATTAGGAGTATACAATGGGGCCACAGGGCAGGAGTCTCCCTTTTCATGTTCTGTTTTGAATTTCTTCCTTCTTCCAACGTAAAGGGAGACTAAATTCCCAGCTACATGATATAGTATTTGCTTTTCCTAGTTGATAACTAGAATAATATCAGAATATTTAAAGATAAACTCCATACTCTCCCCAAACAGTTCAGTCAGGATTTCTTTTTGTAAGAGGTATTGGTTCATTTTCAGTTCCCTTCTACTACAAAGGCTTTTGAATATTCTCTGAGGCGCTTGTCTGTCATCATTGGAAAGAAGCAAAAGAACGGTGATTATGCCAAGAGGAGTAAAATAGCATTACTTAAATAATTCACCTTTATGTCATGTAACCACACTAGCACTAAAGAAGACACAGAGAACAAAGACCTGGATGACACTTTTGCGGGTTGGTGAGAATTTAATCTCAGATTTCCATAAAAGCCTTTTATCTTCTCCCACCCCCACCTTTTTCCCCCCAGCTGACCCAATTTAAAGCTACACAATCAGGTCAACTCAGCAGGAGATGCAGAAGGCAGAAAAACAGATTCTTATTCTTACAAATGGAGAGAGAGAGCCAGGAACCCAAGAGCTAAAGTCGAAGACCTTGGAGAAATGATTTTAAAGTTGGGGAAAAAATAAAAGATGTTAGAAATCAATAAAGGTCAGAACCTTGATGTTTCTCTTTGGATAAAGGAAAAAAAACATTTATGTTATTTTTTGTGGTATCTGCATACACAACACCTGAATTAATTAACTACGCACGTCACCTGTGCTGCACTAAGGCACTCTGACACAAATTGAGAGTATACAATTTGCCAGCACTTTACTTAGCAGTTAAATGTACTAAGGAACTAAATTCTCATCAAAACTCCTTATCGCCATCCCATTGTAGAAGTTGAAAAACTGAGTTGAAGCAACTTGCCCACAGCTAGAGGAGTTAGAATACCAGCTCAGGTGATTCAATTTCTGGCCCTCTGCACTTAACAGCTTTACTATACTTCACATGACCACAAACCACTGTTTTTTCAAAGAATGACCAATGGACTAAGCCCATCCTAAGAATTGTCATTAAACAATAGTCTCGAGATACCCATCCCAGGCCAACTGAATCAGATTCTATGGGAATGGGACCTAGATATCTGCATTTTTACAAACTCTTCAGGTGTTTCTGAAACATTCATAAGTATGTACTTTAAGGTGTATAGTACTTAGGAAACAGTATGTACTAGACCTCAAAAGCATAAGCGCTGACTGAAAGCCAGGATGTCTGGGTTTAAATCTTTACTCTGCCATTCACTAGTTCTGTTAAACAAGTTATTTGATCTCTCTCTGTGCCTCAATTTCTGCAGCTATATCATTTAATTGGTTTAACAGGCATCTGCCTATTCATGGTTGTAGGACTGTTCAGTGAATTTGTTTTTCACATTCATAGATGATATCAAAACGATGAATGATCAAAAGGACTGATAATTCAAAATAATCAATGTTACAGTTTGTATGTGTTGCATTTGACTAAGAATTTGATATTCTCTTAATCAATACCAAAATAAAACAAATGGTGTCAAATTGTGAAAAACTTTACTTTGAAAATGAACAAGGAAATGATGCAGTATCTTCATTTTGACTGTCTCTGAAATATATTTCTTCCCTGCCTCCTCATTCCGTTATTTCTTATAAACCACAATAAGCTGGTATATTCCTCTTTCTGTACTGACACTTGTTTATCTCATTGCTGCTATAGAACCTCTGGGGAGATTGAGATGAAAGGCACAGGAACAGGATGGAAAAGACAGACTGACAAAAATTCAAAAGAATATTTGTGTAGCAAATTACTTCAATGTATACAAAGTATACAGAATGTAAAGAGTCTATTAAACCAACACTTCTCTAAAATAGGTTTAGCTATAATAAAATGTAAGGCAAAATTTGCCACACAATAAAGATAATTAGCCCAAAGATAGAGAGGGAAGATTTGATTGTCAAATAACTGAATCAGTTACTTCTTAGTACCAAGAAACTCAGCCTGTGTGAGGCTCTGAATTTTGAAGGCGATGGTGGAAAATGAAGATATTTAACGCCTGAATAATAAGATTTACTATATATTACTAGATAAGTGTTGACCCCAAACAATTTTAGCATTAAAACAAAAGTCCAGTGTGTGCCAAACTCAGTAGATTCAAAAGACAACCTCAACAATTTCAAGAATCCCCAGGCTTTCCAACAACACTACATAGCTCTTCAACAGAGCTGCTCATTTTGTAATAATTAAAATAAAAGAGCAACATCTTGTCAGGACAAAGAGTCCAAGCAATGAGCTCCATTTCCACATCTGACAAATGATTACCTCACACAAGAGCCTGCCAGAGAGCTTGACTCAAGTTCCTTCTTTATCCAAATGAGATGTTGTTACTAAAATGTAAGCGCCACAAGAACAGGAACCTTATTTTATTCACTCTTATATCTGGCTTTGACACAAATGGCTGGCACACACACACACACACAAAAGGCATTCAATAATTGTTAAATTGCTGAATGAATACCATAGGTCTTAGACTTTTGCAGTTGTTCTTAAATACTCAGAGTTGCAAGTTTACCTATTTAGATGTCAGTACAGATAAACAATGTCTCCTTCTTTAACCAACTTCATGCCTGGGAGGTTGTAAAGAAAATTAGAAAGCCTTGGCCAGGCGCAGTGGCTCACGCCTGTAATCCCAGCACTTTGGGAGGGCAAGGCGGGTGGATCACAAGGTCAGGAGATCGAGATCATCCTGGCTAACATGGTGAGACCCCATTTTTACCGAAAAAAAAAGAAAAAAAAAATTAGCCAGGCATGGTGATGGGTGCCTGTAGTCCCAGCTACTCGGGAGGCTGAGTCAGGAGAATGGCATGAACCCGGGAGGCAGAGCTTGTAGTAGGCCGAGATCGCGCACTGCACTCCAGCCTGGGGCGAGAGCGAGACTCTGTCTCAAAAAAAAAAGAAAGAAAGAAAATTAGAAAGCCTTAAGATCTGGTTCAGTCACATATGAACTATCCAAACCTGCGTTCAGTATTCAAAGTAATGTTACAAAACAAAATTTCAGCAAATTAGTTTAATAACATTTTAATGGAAATGTATGACTTCAGTAGCATCCCATCCAAATACCTAGAAAAGATGTTCCAATAGGCTGAGCAAGGGAGGTGGGCTTTATAGGCAAAAAGGAAGCAGAAATGGAGAATAAAAAGCAGATTGGTTATTTTTAAATTACTTCCTTTTTTTTTCTTTTTTTTTGGAGTCAGAGTCTCGCTCTGTTACCCAGGCTGGAGTGCAGTGGCACGATCTCAGCTCACTGCAACCTCTACCTCCAGGGTTCAAACAATTCTGCCTCAGCCTCCCGAGTAGCTGGGACTACAGGTGTACACCTCCACACCTGGCTAATTTTTTTGGTATTTTAGTAGAGACAGGGATTCACCGTGTTGCCCAGGCTGGTCTCGAACTCCTGAGCTCAGGGAATCTGCCTGCCTTGGCCTCCCAAAGTGCTAGGATTACAGGCATGAGCCACCGCGCCTGGCCAAGTTACTTCCTTTATAGGATTAAACTAGAGAGGACTCCCTTATCATGCCTGCTCAGGTAAGCTGGGCCCCTTCTGATGGGTTGCTATGAAGCTTCTGTTTTTTGGAAAACTGGCCTGTTTATAGTTCAGTCTGGTTGTGTGGCACCTAGCAATGAGTGACTCCATTCTGATTTAGTCTGGTCTGTTGGACCTAGTGCAGGAGCTCAGTACAAAAAAAATGCCCACCCATAAATTTCACGTAACAGTAACTTGAAATTTCTCAGAAAACGAAAAAGTTCTGGTTTTGAAATCAGTATTTCAAGGTAGGGTTAGTTTGGGACCTCATTGCCTTTGGAAATGATAACATGCTGTCATTAATAGTCTTGTTGGCCATAAACAAACACTCATAGTTCCCTTACGATTTATGCAACTGAAACAAAAAGAGGAGTGACAAGGACAGGATGTTACTGTTTTTCCTCTCATTTTGCCTCAGCACTTGGCTAATTTTATACTCACTCTGAACAGGAAAGTAAACAAACAAGTGACCAAAGAAGACTGTGGAATTACATGGCTCCTTCAAACCCAGCTCCCTAAGACCAGGTAAGTGAGGGTCCCTCAAAAAAGCAACCTGAAATTGCAGATGTGGCTCTGGACTAATTCTTTCTAAGGCCAGGATGAAACACTTTTTCCATGGAGTCTGGAGCTTCACTGTTTACAAGTGGGTTGTTTTCTCATCCAGAAGCCATCTTCACCTCTACTCACCCAGGGCTCCATCAGAATGTAATCAGAAAACTAGACTGTAGGCCAGGCGCAGTGGCTCATGCCTGTAAACCCAGCACTTGGGGACGCCGAGGCGGTCAGATCATGAGGTCAGGAGACCAAGACCATCCTGGCTAACACGGTGAAACCCTGTCTCTACTAAAAATACAAAAAATTAGCGGGGCGTGGTGGCAGGCACCTGTAGTCCCAGCTGCTCGGGAGGCTGAGGCAGGAGAATGGCGTGAACCCGGGAGGCGGAGCTTGCAGTGAGCCGAGATCGCGCCACTGCACTCCAGCCTGGGCAACAGAGCAAGACTCCATCTCAAAAAACAAAAAAAAAAAAGAAAAGAAAAGAAAAAGAAAAAAAGGACTGTACAGGACATCATGAAGTGCGATATTTTTCCAGGGGAACATTAAAGTTCTCAGGGAGTGGGTCTGTAACAAAGCACTATTGGTACTTGCCTAAAATGCATTTTAATAATAAAGCACTTTTCTTCTGTGCTGAAAGATTTCATTTTAGGCTTATTTAACCTTGGAACGATAGAACCTATTTGTAACATCCTTGACTAAGAATGGCTCTGGAATAGAAATGAGAACTGGTGGAAGTAAGAGAAGCCAGACCCGCGCAGGGCATTGCTGGCCAGAGATGCTGCTGACTTCATCTCCGTACTCAGCGAAGGCACCATCGAAATTCATCAAGAGAAGGCCAAGAGGTGTGGTTTGGCACTGTTGGTGCTCAGAATGCAACATCCCGAAGTATGGTACTTTGGCATGCTGAGTACTTTGTCCTAAGGAGATTGGCAGGCCTCAGAAGCAAGATCTCTCCGACCTTCTCCTGCTCTCCTGTCTCCCACCTGTTTTTCTCCCTCTGGAGGAAGTCACAGAAATCAGAATTCGTCCTCTGCAAGATGGGTCACAGAAACCAGAACCCCTCTCTCCCAAGGCCCGGCAAAAAATCCTAGAAAGGTCATTTCCTCTTCTCTTTTAAAGACTCTCATTCCAGAGGGGTCTTGTACCGTAACCATGAGGAAGGAATGCTACACAGAGGCCAAGAACAACCTGAAGAGGCAGGCCTTGCTGCCTCCGCCCCCAGACTATTGTCATTAGAGCGTATCTTTTGTCCAACTGCATTTCTACATGGCCTTCCACTCTCCATTGAACCTAAGCATAAGAGACAGTTTTCCCTGGGTCTCTGGGTCTTCAACTCTGAAGGACCCCCGGTCATGTAAAACTTTGATTAAATAAATGTGTTATGCTTTTCTCTGGTTAACCTGTCTTTTGTTACAAGAGTGTTGCCTGTGGCCCTGATGGGGAGGAAAGGCACCAACCCTTCCCTCCTGCAGAGCTAAACTTTGTATTCTGATTTAATCCAAACACTGTAATGCCAAAGCAAAGCTGAACCCAGGGAATTAACAGAGTATGCAGTATATGTGAGACCGAAGTGCTGGGTTAGTCTTTTGAAAATTCTCTCCTGAAAGAGAACAAAGGAGATGAAAAAGGGTGCATGTTTAGAGCTGCAGCAGGAGTCTGGACTCGCCAACCCAAAGCCCTCCTCCTTCTGAGGTTGGTTTCTAAATGATTTTGTGGCTAAAATATGACTCCTGGGTTTGTCATAAGTATGTTCAGTAGATACGTGAGGAGGATTTAACATTTGTCATTTTTGTTTGTTTGTTTAGGAATAAAAAGCCACAGCAATCTAGTTTTTGTCAAAAATGGCATGCTGTTCTGTATGGTCACTGGAGCACCTCTGCTCAAGTTTTATCATAACCCCTGAACAAGTACACAGACTGAGGCTGAATGAAGAGGAGTCAAGCTCGATCGTTTACAAGTGGGTTTGAAAGCTTTGAGATAGACCTTGGCCAGGGGCTGTTATCTTTATTGTGCAGAATGACTGAGTTCGACTTCTGGATCACTGGGTTGGGGTGATACTTTTGCAAAGAAGTCAGTAGTGCTGTCTGGGTGGAAAAAAAGACGTCCCAGCAGCTTAGCTGTTAGGTATGGGGCAACAGAAAGGAGGTGGGAGGAGATACTCATCAACTGGTGCTCATAATGGAGAAAGATAGCCTTAGATCATAAATCAGCTTGCAGCTACCACCTGTAGCTTTGAAAGGGCACCGTTGTTTCTTACTGTATCACCAGCTCATTAATACGAGTCGGCAGTCATTACAGGTGGTACAAGAGAGAACATAATTTACATGTTAAGTAGTTAATCGTGGATTCTGCAGCATTTCAACGCTCAAAGGTATGCCTTTCTAAAACACTTCAAGGGCACGGTTCAGGTTCATGTCAATACATTAAAGTTTTCTTCTGTCTATAAAATGGATGTTTGTTAAAAGATGATTTTAGTACAATTGCACAGGCTGTTTGCTGGGTGAACTTGTGACCTGTTGTCTGAAATGGAGGTGGGAACTTTTCCAATATGAACGATTATTCCCACTGACATTCTGATGAAGTTAATGGACACAATTTACTTGAAGGACCATATCTGAGGGTTCTCAGTAGGGATGAGTATGAATAATATTAACTTTTATAATGTAAAACCATAAAATCCATTAACTTTATCATCATAAATAAAATTATATTAATAGAATTTTCTTTTTTTTTTTAAATTTTATGGCCACCGGGATGATGGAGTGACTTTTCAAGCTTCGCATCTTTTCACTCTTGGTTGTCATGAACACCTGTGGGCTGCCAGCAGGGTGGAAAGAGAGGCCAGGCTTGGGGAAGAGTTTATTGACAAACCTGAATAGGGCCTGTGGTTGCATAGTTACTGTAGAGTTAGTTAGATCTGATCTGTAAATAAATACTTTCCTAAAAAAGCAAGCTCCAATAATAAACTTCTTGGCACATGGCAGAACAGAATGATTTGGAATAGCTAGTAGTTCTCTGTGGGAGGAACCAGTTCAACAGGTCCTTCCCTCCTTCAAAAGCAGATTTATCCCACCATCTGCAAGACACTCAGTGGACTTCCCCATAAAGCAGACTGTATATCTGAGAAAAATATGCCATGAGAAGGACATTCAGGACCCCTGATTATGACATTATTGGGGGCGCTGTTAAAAACATTTATTTTTCTCATTACTAAAGTAACATACTACTTTAAAGTAATATATTATTCAGCTTGAAAAAATAGGAAAAATACATATGATTCTAAAACACAACCATGATTAGCCTTTTGGTGCTTGGTTTCAAGTATTTTTCCCCTAATTAGCTTAGAATTATCTCAGAATTATCTCACACAGTTGTTTGTTACTCCAGGAACATTAAAGAAATGCTATATTCTTTAGAATTCTATTTTCAATGGAAAGTGTAGAGGAAGTAACAATACATGAGTTTTAATGAACAATATCAAGGAACTTTTAGGTGTTTGGTATATTTTCTACATGTGTAACCATTATGTGTTTTTTAATCACTATTATCATGAAATTAATGAATGCTAGATGAATCTTTAGATGTCTTGTAAGCCAAGCATAAGTGACAATTCTGCAAATATTTTCAACTATTATTTGGAATCTTACCAGAGTCTATTTATTTCCACACATCTTGTCTAAGATGTGAGGTGCACACACACATATATACTGAACACACATGCTTGCTTATTAGCACAACATCAAGGACTCTGTTGCTGCACCCATTCACAGAAGGAAAGCTGCCTGTGCTTCCCTTACTCTCTTTGTTTTCTGAAGTTGGTAGATTTCTGCCCACACTCTTTCTGCTCTGTCTCTGAGTTCATTCATTTATTTAAATCACTGAATATTGAAAGCTCAGTCAGGCACCAAGACTATCAACCTGAATAAGTATCAGCATACCCTACTTGTCTTTTGCCGCACTTCAGAAAGGTTTTGAACCAAGAAACCAGATCTTAAGCTGGTTTGAAAGACTGGTAAATTTCTTCATTTGATTTCAGGAATTTAACTTTTAATTGACTTGGTACATTACTGAGGAGGTATGAAAAGCAAGTAAGCTCACATTGATGGTTACCGTGTCCTTAGGATTTGAAAGAGTAATCTGAACTATGAAATAGTTGTGCAACTTTGCCTTATTAAGGCTTCGTTCTGTGATGGAAGCTACTTCAACTAGCTGGAGAGAGCTAGTCAGTTCTGTCTGGAAGTCAAAGCTGATGACCTTCTCATTTGTGTCCACCTGGACCAAACATCTGTGCCAACACCTGGAGGAATTCTACTTGGGATATTACAAGGGACATAGAGGGATTGATTTAAATTAGTTGGATCCATATGTAAAGAGAATTTTATTTAATTAACTGTAAAATTAACATCATCATTAAAATAATAAAACCCAACTTCTCTTCTCTAGGAGGTCATGGCCTTCCTAGCCACTTTTATGTTTCAAATAAGAAAAATGTTGAGTTAACAATTTATTTATATGGTCCGTTCAGTATAAGAACTAGGAAGATAATTTATTCATGCCTTAGACTTCTAATAGCTCCATTCCCATATATAAAGGAGTACATATCCCAATTAATACAACTTTTTGCCACATTAATTATTCTAGCAGAACACTCTAATTTTTGTGTTTAAAGAATTCACAAGCCTCTTTAAAATATCAGGAAAGATATTAATATTTAGTGAGGAATAGTATATATAGAGAGAGAGAAAGGGTTACATTAATCATTTCTCATATATATATATATATATATATATATATATATATATATATTTCAAAGCTTACAGAGTTTAAGGAATCTTCCTGAGGTCACAAAGGTCACAGCTGAGTTTTAAAACCAAGTCTGCACAGTACCAAAATCCTTGTTCTTTCTAACACACTAAATTGCCTTAAGAAAGGCAGCTCCCCTTACTGAATCCCACACCATTCCCATCCCACGAATATATTCTTTCTTTTTTCATACCACAAATTTTTATTTACCACCTATCAGCCAAACGTGATAAGTGTTGAAACCATTGTTTAACATTAATTTCAAGTAATGATCTTTATGGCTGCCATTGTTCAATAACTCAATACCAAGATTTTAATATTTGTATTTATAAAATGCTCTGGCACAATGAATTATTCATAGACAACTATGTCATCACCCAGATTTAACATAGGCAAATATTGTGCCATATCAGTTTTCTCTTATTAAAAATCAAAATATTTTGGCTCCCCTACCTCCATCTCTTTTCCTTTTCTTTTCTGTAGAGTTGGCCACTGTCGAGAAGTTCGTATGTATGATTTGCACGCCATCATGTTACATACTTTTATTACATACATAACTTTAAAGGTCCAGTTTTCTCTGTTTTTCATGACATAGACATTATCAAGTTTCCCTTTTCCTCTCACACTTTCTGCAAAACACTGGCCACCAGTTTCATTTTTGTGAAAGTCTAAAGAGTATCTATTTTCCTAGTTCTACAAACACCATTTCTCTCTATAGTGACTATGAAAGCAATGACGATTATGAGATTGGGTTTACAGAATTGGTGACTACAGTGTAGGGAGAGTGAGTAGGAGACAAGATTATAAGAAACTAACAGGCCACTGGTTTGTGTTTTGTGGTGCCATTGATGGAGACAGAAAATTTACTAGAATGGGACAGATTTTGACAGAGAGGACACAGGATTTGGAATGTCTTGAAAGTGAGGTGACTATAATGGTAACTAGAAATAGTTGAATTATGAATCATATAATGAAAGAGAACGGAAGTGTGTGTGTGTGTGTGTGTAAGGATTGTAAATTTAATTTACAGTACAACTTGAATGAAGATATAAAATGTAGTTTCTTTATTGGTCTACTTGTACTTAGAAAGTACAAGTCCTACTTTCTAAGGGGATAGTGTGGGAGTAACTAAATGGCCCATCTGACATCAAGCATTTTTCAACAACTAATTTTAATGCTCCTTTAAGATTATCTAGTCTCTCATTTCCAGCTGCCCCTCCCATAACCCTTTTGCTTTGTTATCAAGGGTGTAGGAGTGGAGTGTTCATGACTTCCCAACAGGAGAGTGAAGGGGGTCTTCAGATCCATATAGCATTCCCTGTACCATCATGGCACTGGAAGCAAAAGGCCAGTCAGCTGTCCTCTGAAGTATGGTTGACCAAGTTCTGTACATTTATACCATCTATTGACTTCTACAACTTCCATAGTCTACTTCCTGTCTGGTTCCTTTTTTGGTTTAGTCATAGCTTGGTGGCCCCTCTCTGATGACATCCCTTGCCTTGTTACTCCATGGCTGTAAGGGCCTCTGAGTCACTTCCCTGTTCTCTATCTGGCCCATCATGCCCACAGTGATCCACTCCCAGTCTCTGCTATGGGCCCATCACAGCAGGCCCCAAGGCAAGCCCTAGCTCTTAGTGACTGCACCAAGGGAGGTTTAGCAGGGCAGACTAGACTCTTCTCTCCACCTGATCATGGGGCTTTGTTTGCCTAAATATGCTAAGGCTGTTACCTGTTAGAGGTCTACATAGCAGTCTTATCCTAAAGCTCCCAATAGGGATGAGGTAAGCTTTCTGCCCCCTTAAAATAATCCCTTTTCTATTTTAAGCCTGGAGCAGGAATACCAAAACCTTACTCACTTTCTCCATTTTGCTCTTTTTTGCTTAGCAAGTCCCTAGGAGCAGAAAGGGTAATTTAAGAAAGAATAAAAAGCTCTTCCTATATGTGTGATCCTTCTCCCTGGCTCAGCCTCCTGCCTAAGCCTTGGAATAGATTAGAATAGATGGGAGCGTATTTGTTAACACCAGGAGGAGAATTCAATAATCTGATTCCTTTGTGTTTAACTCCTTTTGTTTAAAAGTAATTTAGCAAATCCACCCTTTATATATATAACTTGGCTTTCAAGCCCATTTTTATGCAAACACATAAAATACCAGCCCTCTTTTTCTTTATTTATTTATTTTGTTGTTGTTGTTAGAGAAATGCATTTTTTTGTAAAGATGGGGTCTCACTATATGGCCCAAGCTGGTCTCAAACTCCTGGGCTGAAGCGATCCCCCCACCTTGGCCTCCCAAAGTGCTGCCAGCCCTCTTTTTCTAACAGACCATAGGGAAAGAGGCTGTTGCTCCACTCACAATTAAAAATGTTTGGAGAAGCTCGTTATGTAAGAGTGACTCTCCCTCATTATCAAAGAAATGGCTTCAGCATAATTAAGATGAGAAAGAAAAGTTCATGTTTTAATGGTGAAAATCAAAGTGGCTTAGCTTAATTTTGTAACATATTTTCTTTATTGCATATAGATTTGGAATCATAGCTAAATAGTAGTTATTTATTGAACCTATACGACAAGAGAGATGAGAGTGTCTAGAGGTAGAGAAAGCCGAATGCTAAGGAACACCAACATTAGCAGCAAATAGTAGAAGAGAGGCCACGTGAAAAGCAAAAGGTGGCAGGAAAAGAAAGAAGACAATGAAAGGTGAATGGTACTATGGAAAGTTTCTAAAGGTCAGCAGTGCTACATGCTACACGAGGTCAAGTAAGGTAATAAAATCAGTCCACTGAATCTGAAAATTAAGTTATTGGCAGTTTTAGCAAGAATGGTTCTGATAAAGTGGTGGGGTCAGAAAACATTTAATAGGACTAAGGAATCAAAGAGAAGTGGAAAAGTTAATAAAGTTAAGTTTCTTTCATGAAAAGCTGTTGTTAAGAAAAAATAAATGTATATAAGCAAATGTAAGCAGAGTCTCAGGAAAGTTATTTTTAGGAAGGAAGACTGTACTTGCCAGGCTAGGTTAAGTTATTCTACAGTAATAAACAACCCCAAAATTCTGAAGCTAGATTTCTCCTATACATTACAAGTCCAATTCAGGTCAGCAGGAACCTGTTCTTTTCACCATAGCCCTTCAAGGACCCAGGAGTGTAGAGGCTGTATCACCTGAGCTCATAAAGCTTCCAGCCATCAGTGAAACTCATCACCACCACTCAACTATTACTGGCCAAAGCAAGTCACATGGCTATATACAACTTTGAGGGGAACAGGAAGTACAACCATAAATGATGAATGGATAGAAAATATCACTATTTGTGAATAGGCTTATTGTCTACTACAGGCAAGAGTGACTTGCCTAGACCAAAGTAAGGGAATCTGTAGCACTGAAGAGAGAGAGAGACTGAAGACGGACCAGAAATAGGATTAAATGAAAGAGCAACATCTTTAAAAGATGAGGGAGAGGAGAATGTGAAGCACAAGATGATGGTAGAGCTTTTATGGAAGGACTATGGTTCCTAGTCATGGGCAGGAAGCGAGGCCAGCCATCAGTGGAGGTGAGTAGTACATGCAGTTCATATTCGATAGCCTCTGTTTTTCTATCTGAAGTAGGAAGCAAGATCAATGAGTGGGTATGAGAGAGTTAGGGTCAGGGTTAGAGTAAGAGTGCAGCAAAATTAGATGAAATTTTCTAATTATTACTCTAGCAAATGGGAGAAAAGCAACTCAAGTATTGACTGCGGAATTTCTGGTTAATAGCTTGATTCTAGGAGTTTCCAATAGGAATGTTTAAAATTGCACTAATCTGATGGGTGTCTAATTTTCTCCAGAAATGAGAGAGAAGGAAGAGTAACCTAGGATGGTTGGATTATTCAACGTTTGAGGATATTCAGGGCAATGTAACAGACAGTTGCAAGGATGGGGATGTGAAAAAGCATTGGCAAGGAAGAAGCTAAGGGGATAAAGCAGAAAAGTAGTTCATCAACTGGGAGGAAAGAAAGTATTGACCAAGTTATTTTCCCTGATGAAAATTATGACTTTTTCGACTCCCTGATAAAGCAAATCCCTTGAAAATATAATGACAGCTTTTATAGGAGTCCAATTAAATCAAGTAAGATTTGCATGCTCTCTTTGGTAAACCTCCCAGAAGAGACTTCTAGCAGAACTACTCTGTCACTGGGAGTTACTACTACGGAGGTGGCTAATAAATCTACCGCTTTTGATGAACACATGAAGGTGTCAGGGGAGTCTAATATATTTTATCCAGCAGGAAAAGATGGATTCTAGTAAACTTGGTTTGCAACTTTGAAGCCATAAATCATTTTAAGAATGATCGTTAGACCTGAAGACACCAACAGAATAGAAAGCCTGGGAATAAGTTAAGAAAAAGCTTTATTAGAAGGAAGGAACAAAGATAAATGCAGATTTTTTTTTAGAATTCGCTTTATTGAAATTAATTCTGGGATGGGGGATATTACATATAGAAATATTTACTTCCCTGGTTTAAAACTCCAGATAGAGCTAGCTATTGAAAAGCTATTAAATCTAGCATGCTGACATTCAACTGCTTTATATTTACATATTCAAGAATGTGAGCATGATTTCTGTAGAGAAAATTGGAAAGGTGAAATAATTTTATGTTCTTTTTCCCATCACTTTTTTCCTTGGGTCACAGGTTATTTTCTTCACTGTTTCAATTCCAAACTCAACTACAATTGGATACACTTTTTATTATCTTCTAGCTCTTGAATTAGGAGAGGAAGTGTTATATGTGGTGATGAAAACAAACCAGAAAAAAAATTATATAAAAAGGCCAGCTTGATCTGATGCTGAAAACTTCAACCAAAAATTTAACCTATGCCTTGCTTATTCCAATAAGAATTGGATTAAGTCCAGAAACTGGTAGTTTCAATCAATTGTTTTTAGGAGGAGAGTCTATAACCTACTGGCTTGAAAATGTTCGAACTGTAAGTCTTGTAGAGATATAGCAGACTTGCCAAAATTGCATTACTGCTTCAAACCGTCACAAATTACCCTGCACTTTAAGTTTTATTACCAAGTAAGACAGCACACAAATTCATTTCCATGTCTGTTGCCAATTTAAATGAATGGCTGGCTCCTGCCAACTCAGGAAGACACCAGAGGAAATGTTGCACAGATCATTGGTGCATGGAATAAGTGATAGCAGGCCTCTTGGTCATTTAATCTCAGAGCAAAATTTATATTTTAAGTAGGCTTTAAAAATATAATGTGAATTATGCCATAGGAGGCATATAATTCAAAAAGCAACCATGTTAAATGCCTACTATGTACTCAAAACCATTCTAGATGTTGTGGATGATACAGAATTTAAAAATATAAGCTCTGTTCTCAAAGAGCTTCCTCTACAATTGATCAAAGTAAACTAACACACAGGAAAATAGTTAGAATACTATATGAGCTGAATTGTGCCTCCTCAAAATTCATTGTTGAAGTCCTAACCCCCAATATTTCCAGATGTGACCGCATTTGGAGACAGGGCTTTACAGAGGTTATTAAGTTCAAATGAGTTTATTAAGGTTGGCCCTCATCCAATATGACTGATGTCCTTATAAGAAGAAGAGATAAGGACACAGACATACACAGAGTAAAGATCATGTGAAAATATGGGGGGGAAAACAATCATCTACAAGCCAAGAGGAGAGGCCTAAGAAGAAACCAAACCAACTCTGCCAACACCTTGATCTTAGACTTCCAGCCTCCAGAATTTTCAGAGAATGAATTTCTGTTATTTAAACCACCTAGTCAGTGGTGCTTTGTTGTAATGGCCTCAGCAAACTAACGCAGATACTATGTAATTGCAAACAAATAATATGAACAACAGCAAGAATTTAGGAATTAAGATTGCACATTCATTGGTTAGTGAAGATACTCATTTGACTAAAGGAGGTTTGAATGATGAAGAATAAGACTGTAGAGATGAAGCATGGCCGAAGCATGGAAGAACTTAAAAATTTAGCAGAAGCATTTAGATTTGAAGGCTAAGTAATGACGGGTTAAAGTTTATTACTGTTGCTGTTTTACCCCATATCCCACTCCAAACAGTCTTATTAACAGGGAGGGGTCATATATTCATTTGTGACCTACCTAGACTAAGAAGTACTATTGTACTAGGTTGAGTTGAGTTAGAAATAAAACAAGTCTGGAAGCCAAAGAGCAACTAAGAAGAGAATAAGTGGGAAATGGCAAAGAATATGGAAAAGTGATGGCCTGAAGTCCCTTAGAATGGGGAGGGATAAGTCCAGAATGTGGGCTAAAATGCATAGTAGGAAAAAGGAAAGAAAGGCATTGATTTAAAAAACAAAAAAACAGAAAGAAAAAAGAAGAAAGAAAAAGAAAGGAAGGAAGGAGAAAGAAAGAAAGAAAAGAAAGAGAGAAAGAAAGAAAGAAAAAAAAAGGAAAAGTTAGAGGATAAAGCCTGGAGGACTAGAAAGTTTGAAATGTAAGACAACAAAGCATGTAAGTTGATTAAAAACAAACAGATAAAAGTTGAGAAAGTGGAAGAGAAAAATCAAATAAACTTTAGGGAGAAGGCCAACGGATGAGGAATTAGCAAGAGAAGAAGAATAGCAGGAGCCCAAGGCAGATATATGATGAAGTGACAAGCAGAAGTGATGGAAGGTGAACTGGAAGAGAAAAAGAGAGAGAAATTGGGTAAAAACTGAAAAAATTTACTAAGGGAATTTTAAGACATTGCAGGCAAATATAATAGGGAGGACAGGGGAGTGGAAAAGATAAAGAGAACTTCTAGGAAACGGGAAACATTCAACATTGCTTTTATTCTTTAGGCTTCCCCAGCATTGCCAATCTCAAATCTTAAGTAAACCATACTGTTAACAGTAGATGCGGTGCCCAGACCCATGGGCTCCTCCCCCATCCCTGGCCATAGACTTCTTAGGGTGGCTAGAAAATCTTAAGGCTTGGCTAAGTGATGCCACTTCACATTCACACTCCATGACCTCAATTGCAACATGTTGCCACTCAGCAACTTTTTATTCATTTAGTTAACTATCATCATTTTCATTGCACAAATTCCTAAAATTTCTCTCCCCACAAACCCTCAAAACCACCCCTGCATATCCTCTTACATTCTATATATTATTGTGTTTCCTCCACTTCCCTCTCTCATAATTTTATGATTTCTCCACATGATCATCTCATCATCCCAATTTCTTCTCTTCCTCGCTCTTCTTTTGGAAGGAAGGAAGGAAGAGGGGGAGGAAACGAGACATGAAAGGAGTAAGAGAGAAAAGGAAGGAAGGGAGGGAGAGATGAGTGAAGAAGGAAGGAAGGAAGGAAGGAAGGGCGGGCAGGAGGAAGGAAGGGAAGGAGGAAGGAAGGAAGGAAGGGAGGGCGGGCAGGAGGAAGGAAGGGAAGGAGGAAGGGAGGGAGGGAGGAAGGAAGGAAAATTTTTTCCCAGTCTCTCTAATGTTACTCCTTCCACACATGCCCCTTGGACCCACCCACCTTCCCCGCAACACACATATATACCTTGTTGGGTCTAGTAGCATTGTCTCCTTCCGTGTTCTATGTTTCCCTTAACTTTCCTCCCCCACAAGCGTCTGTCTTACTTAAAGCCACTTTTCTTCAAAACTTTTTGCTCTTCACAATTTTGCTGTTTAGCCTCTGCCTCTGTAACAATATGAACACTTTTACCTGTCTGTCTTTAACAAAACCCCAAAGGACTACACCTCCTGAAATTCTCTCCCTCTAGTTTCTACATCGAGATTCCTAGTTGCAAGCATTAGAAGTTAATTCTGGTGAATAATACAGAAAAAAAAAATTGTTTTTAAAAATTGAGTAGTTGACAGAATCTTTGGAAGGGCTGAAGAACCAGGTTGAGGCCAAAGCTCCCGGAAATACTGCCCCAAA
Source organism: Pan troglodytes (assembly GCF_028858775.2). Lineage (NCBI taxonomy): Eukaryota > Metazoa > Chordata > Mammalia > Primates > Hominidae > Pan > Pan troglodytes. Next base: position 116,344,460 of record NC_072403.2, read on the forward strand.
CCAGCTCTTAAGAACAGCCTTAGGCAACTACCATTTCGTTCACACTTCGACCACATGCAACAGTCTGAATTCCTACCACTAATTCAACTCTACTGCAAGGACAGTACTGGTACCACTTCTGACAGAGACTAAGTTTTGCAGGCACCACTGTGTGCAAAACTCCAATGCTGTTGCTTTCTCCTTTGCCAGCAAAATGGATGCACATAAACCTCTTCCTCAGCATTGCTTACTTCAGAACTGAAATCTCATACAAGTGCAATTGATTAGTGAACCCAATAGCTTCTCAGTGAAAATCAGGTGAATAACAAAAAGTATGTATCAATTACAAGAATTATAAATTAGAATCATTATTATTAACTCCTGACACACAGAACAACTTAGACTTTCTTTGCCTCCATTTGAATTACAGTCACACCCAGAGCCCAACATGTCTATGGCTCTATTACTGTTGTATACTTCCTGGATGAGCAGAGAAAATTCTATCAGCTACCAACTGGCACATATAGATTGGAATTTGTTTTTTAAACTTACGCCCAAGTCAGCTTCCTCCATGCTATGCCCATATGCTACCCCAGATGTTGTGCCTGTTTCATTTTAGAGGTTATTATGCTTGCCTTGTCTTTGCTTGCAGAACATCTATGCCTACACAATAATAATTCCTGCAGTCAGAAACATTTGAAAAGTTCTATAATAGTGAAGTGATAGTTTTTAAAATTTGCATAAGTCATATCCATTCATGGCTCATGTTTTCCTTAACATACATTCTATATTAGCATCAAACCAATGCAATAAAACTCATTAATCCAAGCCCCTCTCATTTGAAACTCAGTCCCCACTAATGACTCCTTGTTTCTGCTTCTGTTTTTTTTCTCTCACCTAGAATGCCTTTTTCATTCAACTCAAATTTATGTCTATCAGCTCCTTCCAAACTGAATTCAAGATTACCTATTCCAAAAGCCTTCTTCGATTAAACCCACCTGATTCTGATCTCTCCAGGGTGCTGTACCCTATCAAGACTCATGAACTCTGTCTGTCCTTCACTTTTGCAGTTGTGAATGTGATGCTTTTATTGGTTTTATGTCATTTTCTATGTGTATGTTTTCTCCCCAGCTAGGGAATGAGCTCCTAGGGAGAAGGGGCCACATCTTCTGCTTCCTGTATTTCCCACCCCTAGAGCCTACCTCTGAACTACCCCTTGAAGAGGTGCCCTGGACATGCCTTCAGAGAGCAAAGATATACTCAGGGTAAAGGCAGAAAGTGAAAAATGCAATCCATTCTCTTGATAATGATTTCAAACCTTAATCTTACCAACAGTAGAAATATGCCACAGGGAACTAACAACATCTCCAATGTCATCTTTAAAGATGATAAGAAGCGATGAAGCCATATATGCAGCAGGCAACAACTAAATTATTTAAACAGAAAGAAACTATGTGTAGGGATTTCAGCAGTGAATCTCTGTTGTGATCGCTGACAGGAAACTTACTACACATCTTGATGAATTGTCATAACCCGAGTTGCTAAGAGAATAAGATGTGGAATCTTTCATTCTACCAATACAAAGAAACAATGCCTCCACTTTGTGGGGCTGAAATTTTTAAAAAGCTATTTTTTTGTAAATTATCTGTTTGGCAATTTTTTATTATATATAATTTATAACTTTTTTCCAAAATAAACTCATAAAATGACGTTTTTGTGAGACAACATGAAATTTAAACTCTGAGAAGATACTTGATGATTTTAAGAATTTTTTTGTCAATTTGAGGGACTGTCGTAATGGTATCACGGTTGTATTTTAGCAAAAGTTCTCAGCTTTTAGTAACACACAACTGAAATTCTTACAGATGAAATAATGGCTGTGATTTACTTCAGATAATTAAAAATTCCTATATATACATAAGTTTAATTATTAGAACACCCTGTAAATAGATGTTGTTTTGCTTAGTTTATAAATGAAGAAATAGGTTTAGAGAAGTTGTTTCTTGCCTGAGGCCACACAGCTAGTAATTGGCAAAGTAGGAATTCAGACTGAGAACTTATTGACATTAAATTCTTCTTCTTCCTGTAGGAGACCATAGGGGAGGGTCTAGGGCTAGCAGAGAATCTCCATCTTCCTAACTCATGAATTCCATGGTTGCTCCAGACTTTGACATTTTTCAGCCAGAAGGAAGGAGGAAATAGAAGTCCACAGCAAACAATCCTCTCTAAGTGGCAAACTTAAAGATGTACTGTTACTTCTACTCACACCCCATAATCTATAGTTTATTTGCATGGCTGTTCCTAGCTGCAAGGGAGGCTGGCAGAGGTAGTCTCTCTATCTGTGCAACCACGTGCCCAGCAAAAACACAGACAGTTCCATATTCAAGAGGAAAAAGTGGAGAACTGACACTGAATAGTACTCAATAAACCTCTGGCCAATCAAGTTTCCATGTTAACCCTTGTTCCTGCGTACAGAACACACTCACCCCCTGACCCAAAGAGGTAACTCAAAACCCATTCTGACATTGCAGCCAGTTGAGAGCCCACATTCTGGGGGTGATATGCTGTCCTTCTCGTAATGTTTAGATGTACCTTGTCAATCTCTAGGGACCTATAAACCAAATGACAAGGTATCTGCTTCCCAACATCTAATAAGCAAATAAAGAGCAATGGAATAGAAAAACCATACTAATCACTCCCATATGGAAAAGGGAAGAATAGAGGATCAACCAATCATGGCAACTATCAAATCCTCCTTGATAGGAACCACAGATACTCTCTGCAACATCCATGACCTAAGTTCCTCAATTGTTCCTTTCCAGAGTCCCTTGTTTTGTTCTCTTGAAGTAACTAATTGGTCATTGCCCAGGGTCCTTGGCTTTGTTCTCTAGGACAGGGGTTGCTAAACTTTATTTGTTTTTACAGGGCCATAAAAGAAATATTTTAGACTTCATGAGCTCCATATAGTATCTGCTGCATATCTTTCCTTTTTTATTATTTTCTTTTATCTTTTATAATTTTTTCAAACTGTAAAAACCATTCTTAGCTCCCAGGCCACAGAAAATAAGACCCAGATCTATTTATTATTTATTTTTATTTTTATTTTTATTTTATCTAGTTTGAGGGCCACAGTTGGCCAACATCTGCTCTGAAGATTTTCTTTCTCCACTTTCACCACGGCCCTATACACACTGGGTGTTGGAGAATATGCTCTGCTTGAGAACTACACAATTTTTAGACTATTTCCTCTTCATACAGTTTAGGAAACCCATTAGTTGTGTTAGGTATTGAAACATCACAGAATTTCCAGGCCCATCATTGGTTACTTTGGCAATACAGTTTCCCCCAAAACATACTAGCTTTCTAATCTATTTGCTTTCCAGTCAGTTCTGTGCAAAAGTAAACACAGGCAGAGCTCTCTTCTGGGTTTTAAGCTTACCACTCTCCTCTGTCAGTCACTGACTTCTGTGTTTATTCCATCGTTCCCTTCCTCAGTTTCATGGAAGCTGTCCCATAACCATCTGAAACAATAGGCTGGCCAGTACCTTTAACCTGATCTTTCCTGCTAGAAATCCCTAGGCAACAATCTGTTTGCTTGCTGTTTGGTGGACAAAAGAAGTTGGCTTGTTTAAAACTGCTGAGTTCCCACTACTTTTAGATTGTAGGCCATAGGCAGAGAGAGCCTCTCTTAACAAATTTCTATTGCTTCCCATCTCCACCTGCAAAATGGCCAGCCCTTACTTGAACTGAGCCTTCTTATGTAGTAGTTTCTACAAAAACCAAAAAGCAGCCAAAACGCAACATACTACCTTTTCTAGTCACTTCTCCTAGAACCATCAGCTGCAGAGGCAGGTGATCTGCCTTCCAAAGTACCACAGGAGAGTTTTGCCTTTCAAAAAAAAATAGTTCTATAATTAAAAGAGCAGTTAAAAAGGATTCCATTGATGTGCATCACAAAACACCTGAAGATCAGGTAACTTCCTGGTAGAAGACTTGGAGTTTCATACAGTGAAGAGAAGAGAGGCTATGTGTAGGCTATGTGTTCTTGTGATTTGGTTCAGATAAAAGTGTTTCTCTGTCAGTGCTACAGAATTAATGGTTTGAATGTTTGTGTTTACCCCAAAATTTATGTTGAAACTTAATCCCCAATGCAAAAGTATAAGAAAAGAGGCCTTTAGGAGATAATTAGGCCATGAGGACTTTATTCTAATCAACGAAGTTAGTGCCTTATAAAAAGGCTGGAGATAAATAGCTAGACCCTTTTATGCCCTTCTGTCCCTTCTACCATGTAAGGACACAGCATCCATCTTCTTCTCCAAAGGACACAGCAACAAGTCACCATCTTAAAAGCAGAGAGACACTGAACCTCTTGGCACCTTGATCCTGGACTTCCATCCCCCAGTTCCTCCAGAACTGTGAGAAATAAATTTCTATTATTTATAAATTGCTCAGTCTTAGGTATTTTGTTATTGCAACAGGGACAGACTGAAATAGATTGGAAGTCTGTTGTTTTTTGTTTTTTCACGCCTCTTGTTCAGGATCGTTGGTGCAAACCCATTCCTACAACTCTAAGAACAGTACTTACCCATTTTTGCAAGACTTTTAGTTGTTCTTTAGGTGAGCTTCCTGAGTCATGGAAGATAACCTAAAGAGAGAAGCAGAGAAGGGGGCAAGGTTCAAGACCAAGGGAGAAACTGCAGACCACTTATCATGCCTGCTTTAGTTCCTTTATATACCGAATGTTTTGCCACAGCTTAGCAAGCACTTGTAGCCACACATTATGAATGTTATATGTCTGGCCTACTATTAACACTTGTTCCAGGAAAAAGTGGAAGGACCACAAGGTTTTTGTACAGGATATAATATCATGAGATCCATCCCTTAGCAAAATAAGTGTGGACCCTGGGAAGAGGATAAACAGAAATGGAGAAAGAAGAATTTTCAAAAAACACCTGAAATAAGATGAAGGCAGGAGGAGCAGAAAAGAGAGAGATGGGGCCAGGCGCAGTGGCTCAAGCCTGTAATCCCAGCACTTTGGGAGGTCGAGGCGGGCGGATCACGAAATCAGGAGATCGAGACCATCCTGGCTAACACAGTGAAACCCCGACTCTACTAAAAATACAAAAAAATTAGCCGGGCGTGGTGGCGGGCACCTGTAGTCCCAGCTACTCGAGAGGCTGAGGCAGAAGAATGGCATGAACCCAGGAGGTGGAGCTTACAGTGAGCCAAGATCGCGCCACTGCACTCCAGCCTGGGCGACAGAGCAAGACTCTGTCTTAAAAAAAAAAAAAAAGAAAAGAGAGAGATGGATATGAGATAAGAAAAAACAGAACAAGCAGAGTTTGAAAATCAAGTCAATTTTTTAGGCAAAGTGGACATACTTTGCCTGGGTAACAGAAAGGACAAGGTACCATTAAGAGAAACAGTAAGGGCAAGGTACCAGATAGAAATTACTTTACGGAGAAGAAAAGGAGTTCTAGTTTGGAAACAGTAAGGTTAAATTGCTAGTGAGCAACCTAGAAACAGATGTTGAGCACACAGCTTTAAATAAAATTCTAAAATTCATGAAGTAAGCAAAGGTGAGCAATAGAGATTGAGAAGCCATATGAAAGGAGATGATGTCTGCTGTTATGAAAGTAAATAAGATTTCTGAAAGAAAGATAAGTGAAAGAAGATGGCCCTGAAAAACGCTTACATTTGGATAAAAAATTATTGTGGTATATGGATAGAATAGAATACCACTAGGCAGTAAAAAGGAATGAACTACTAACACACGGGATAACTTGGATGAATTGCAAAATAAGTATGCTGACTGGAAGAATCCAAAGAAAAAAAGAGTACATAGGTATGATTCCATTTATATAAAATTCTACAAAAGGCACACAAATCTGCAGTGACAGAAAGCAGATCTGTGCTTGGCCAGGGTGGGGGAAAATGGACCACAAAAGGCACAAGGGAAACTTTTGAGATGATGGACATGTTCCCTATCATTTCTTGACCTTTTGGCTAAGATCAAGTGTGAAAATGTTCTCTAGTGGGATTGTAGTGGTGGCTACCCAGGTATACACATTTGCCAAAACTCATAGAACTGTACAATTTAAACAGGAACACTTCGTTATATGTAATTTATACCTCAACAAAATTCACTTAAAAGAAATAAAAGCTTATATTTAGTGGTTATAAGGAGGAAAAAAAGGACAGAAAGGATTTCAAAAGGAAGTGTTCTGTTGAATTAAGTTTAGCCTAAAGCTGTTTCCTTACATATTTTAAGTTCAACCTAAAGATTTCTCCCTACATAATGAACCGTACCTAACTGGATGTGTAAACAGACTGTAACCTACTCTTGCGCCAATCATCGAGTTTCAACCACTCACAAGTGGCCATCTGTTCAAACTGTGTTCAAATAAGGCAAACACTGAGCTGTCACCTATATGGCAGTTTCTGTTCCTCAATTCCACTTTCTGTACATCACTTTTCTTTTTCTGTCCATAAATCTTCTTCCACCGTGATATGGTTTAGCTGTGTCCTCACCCAAATCTCATCTTGAATTATAGCTCCCACAATTCCCATGTGTCATGGGAGGGACCCAGTGAGAGGCAACGGAATCAGAGGGGGGAGTCTTTCCCATGCTGTTCTAACAATAGTGAGTGAGTCTCACGAGATCTGATGGTTTTATAAAAGGGAGTTCCCCTGCACAAGTTCTCTCTTGCCTGCCACCAGGTAAGACATGCCTTTCACCTTCTGCCATGATTGTGAGGCCTCCCCAGCCATGTGGAACTGTGAGTCCATTGAACCTCTTTTTCTTTATAAATTACCCAAGCTCAAGTATGTCTTTATCAGCAGCCTGAGAACAGACTAATATACCCCACATGGCTGCACTGGGTGTCTCTGAGCCTACTCTGGCTCAGGAGGCTGCCAGATTCATGAATCTTTCTTTGCTCAATTAAACTCTGTTAAATTTAATTTGTCTAAGGTTGTTCTTTTATCAATTCAGAGAGGCAAGGGGTCAGGTTGGGGTTGATAGATGCCAAAGAAAAGATACAGCCGGGCATGGTGGCTCACACCTGTAATCCCAGCACTTTGGGAGGCTGAGGTGCGTGTATCACCTGAGGTCAGGAGTTTGAGACTAGCCTGGCAAACATGGTGAAACCCCATCTCTACAAAAAATACAAAAATTAGCTGGAAGTGGTGGTGCATGCCTGTAATCCCAGCTACTAGGGAGGCTGAGACAGGAGAATTGCTTGAACCTGGGAGGTGGAGGTTGCAGTGAGCCAAGATTGCGCCACTGCTCTCCAGCCTAGGAAACAGAGTGAGACTCTGTCTCAAAAAAAAAAAAAAAAAAAAAAAAGTGTAAGCAGCTTCATTGAAGGTGATCCCACATAGGGAGGAGGAGATGAGAATCAAGAACCAGATGGGGCAATCAGAGGTCCACTTTTGACTGCCAGAAGATTTGTTTTAATAGAGAGGGTAGAGGAAGAATCTAGATTTCAAGGAGCTAAAAGTTAATTGGTGGTGAAGAAATAAAGGAAATGATGCAAGACTTCTCTCATAGTGAAGAGCAATGCAGATACAGAATCATAGCTTGAAGAGTAGAAGGATCAAGGGAAGATTTTCAGTGTGAGAGAAAGGTGTCCTATCTAGAAGACAAGGAGCGACAGTTTTGAAGAATGGAGAAATGGCAAATGTAGGTAAAGAAAATGAGTAACTTTTTCTTACAATGAGTAAGTTTGTGACAAAGGAAAGAGGAAATAACAACAAGAGGTCAAAGAGAACATTTGCCTATGCAAGAGGCAGACCATGAGTTAAGAAGGTAAGAAGGGGAAGTCACAATATAGACAGAGCTCTTCAGGTAAACAGGAGAAAAGTGAAGGAACTCATACCAAAGGGTCTGAAACATCTTGTCAGCATAAAAAGCAGGGTCCTCCATTAAAATTAAGAAAGTAATCTCAGTAAAAGCCTGAAAGAAGTGGAGAACTATGAGAATCTTTACTAAGGGGATTTCCATCAAAAAGTGTTTCTCCAACTCCAATATGCATAAAAATCACCTTAGTTTTTTAATAAAGTGCAGATATCTATTCAGTACCAGACCTAACACTGCATTTCTTTAATCAAGTTCTCTGGGAATGCTGTTAACCATAATCTAGATGGAGGCCAGAGGAAACCTTCTAGCTATAAGCAAAAGGACTGTGCAGTAGCAGTAGGGTTTCAGGGTGGGAGTAGTCACATGAATATATAGTAATCTCCCCACTAAATGTTAAACTTCAAGAACGTAGAAATTATTGCTACTATGTTCTAACATCGGGCACCATGTTTGGCACATAGAAGGATCTGAATAAATACGTACTGAACGAATGAAAGAATGAGTAGGTTCTCTCTCAGGGAAAGTGGGCAGTGGCAATTACCCAGAGTTGGAGAATCAAAGACAGAATTGACAGAAGAACAAGGAGGAAGGGAAAGATGTAAGAGCAAATACAAAGGAAATGGCTGCCCATGGGATCCAGGTAGAGAGAAGAGGTAATTGCTGCCAATACAGGGGAATTAACTGAGAGATGTGGAAAGAGCTGCAAAATTGGAGATTCCAAGAAGATAAAAGTCAGGTAAGAGGAAATTAAAGATATAGATATTTGAAAGAATAAAATTTGCAATCCAAGAGAGCTATATTTCAGTGCATAAGAACTTGACAACAAAGAAGTTTCAAATGAGGGTTAAAGCCTGGCTGAAAGATAGCTTATCATGAACTGATGAGGCCGAGAAAATTTTTAATAAATTTTCTTAGATCACATGTCTAAAAGGACATGAAGGTTAAGCGTAGCAGCCAGCATCTTTAATAACTACACTCTCAGCAACAAATAGTTCCCACCCAGTTTAATTAGAATGCAGAAATACAATTTTAAAAATCTTATGCTATCAGCATAAGCATTGACTTGACTTAACTTGGGTAACATGTTCCTAGGTTTTACCAAAAATAATATCTGCTTAGGTGATAAGAACTTATATAGACGAGATCTGGTAATATTTCATGTCATCTTGAGGCAAATTTATATGGCTCCATTAAAAACCTTCAAGGTTAAAAATCAGAATGCATAATGAAAATGCTAAAATGAAGAATGGCTATTGGCAAAAGTATTAGGACACTGTGTTCTGTGAGAAAGGCATATGTGGGACAAATATTCAAAGAATCTTGATTTTCAAAATAATTCCTGATGCCTCCCCAAAAATTATTTTGCATCCCAAATGGGACTATAAATTAGTGAACTTTCCAGCTAATGTTGAAGTTGATGTTGAAATCCTGTTATAAATGTTATCAAAAGGATGCAAGGTGGAAATAGTCTCTGTAACAAAGTGCATGGAAAAGTGCCTTTGTGTATATGTGTGTGTGCACAGACCCACAGGCAAGCATTGCAGATATGTACCTGGTCCTTATCCTTGCACACTAATGAAAAAAATAGAATCTCAAGCCTTTCTGGGGATGGGAAGGAGGAAGGAACAAAGGAGAAGAAAATGTCACTGTGTGCTGAAATTCTGGTATCTTCACCTCTGTTCTTTCATGTAAAGCTTATATTTCATTCCCATCATTTAACTTGGTGAGAATTATTACTCTCATTTTGAATACACAGAAACTAAGGTTCAGATAAGTTAAATAACTTCCAAGGTCATACAGATACGAACCTACATAGCCAGTGTATCCCATCATTCCAAGGTTCTTTCTTCTCTGCCACACAACCTCCCAGTGTGATTTTAATTATTCTCACACATTCCATAAATATACATTAACGTACTTAGACTCCAGGCACTGGAAACAAAGTGCCTTCATTTGAATAACACATGGCCCATGAATAGCACATGGTTCACACCATGATCTTATATGCAAATAATGACAGCACAGTGCAGAGTGGGCAGGTAGAAAGTGGTGTGGGAGTTTGTGGGAAGACTGCCCAGCTACAGGCAGAGGGGTGATGGAAGCCTGAAGACAAATGTCAGATATTTAAGCTGACACATAAAGGATTAGTTCACCCAGGGAAAAGGGATTGACAGCCAGAGGAAACAAACTGGGTTTGTGTTCTGGGAGAAGCATACAGTTGAGATCGTTCAGAAACAAGGCTCAAAGATGATGACAATATGTAAGTACAAACTTATGGCCATTATTTACTATTCCTGAGCCTGAAGTGCCCCAGGTACATCTATGTCCCTGGGTATGCTGACCATGAGGTTGTTCCACTTCTGAAATCTTTTACACGCTGGTGCCTATCATCCCAATACTTTTATTTTCGGAATTCCTAACAAGAGTCAGCATTGTGAACTCTTCTGGCGCAAAGTTTCTTGGTGGATAGCAAATTGTGGTATCTTGTCAGTCTCTGAGCCCAGTAACTCAGGAGAAATTGGCTATCTATCCCTCAATTTTTGGATTCCTGAAAAATTACAGGAAGCTCACAACTGTAATGATCTGTAAAACAAAATTTAAATTTTGTAAAAGAATTTAAAACCCTTAGGTGTATTAAACTAAGAAATCAAATGCAAACTTTTAAGACATGGTACCTGATCTCCAGGGGTTTAGTTGCAGTTACATTACAAAAGTACCTAGTATGCATTTTTTCTGAGAAGTGTATTTCTCTAAATTTTGTGTGAGATATAATAATATTGCCTTTTTAATAATGTTAAATAATAACATCTCTCTCTCAGTTGTCTTTACTAATAAGATTAATAAAATTTTGGCTTGCTCTAACTTTTTATCTGACTAATGCTAGCCCTCTTAAATTATCAAGCCCAGAGAAGCATTGAAATGTGACAGCAATCATGTCTCATTCCCCTCTTGAGCTAAGTAATTATCTCTTGAAGCCACTTGCTATGTGCACTCTAGACTGACTGATGCCAAGCATCTATAAAACTAAGCTAACAATGCCATGCTCTGGACACCATAACTCATACCCTAGAGTTCAACAATGTACAGACAACTACTAATCAATACTTTCTCTACAAGCCAATGAGAAAGCCTGTCAAATAATTTCATATCAGCCCACTCCTTTTTCCTTTTTGCCTTTAAAAACCTGCTTGTATTCCTTTGGGTATACACCCAGTGATGGGATTGCTAGATCTAATGGTATTTCTGTCTTAAGGTCTTTGAGGAATCACCACACTATCTTCAACAACGGTAGAACTAATTTACACTCCCACCAACAGTGTATAAGCATTGCTTTTCTTTTTTTCCACAACCTCGCCAGCATGTTATTTTTTGACTTTTTAATAATAGTCATTCTGACTGGTGTGAGATGGTATCTCGTTGTGGTTTGGGTTTGGGTTTGCACTTCTCTAATAATCAGTGATGTTGAGATTTTTTTCATACACTTGTCAGCCACATGTATGTCTTCTTTTGAGAAGTATCTGTTCATGTCCTTTACCCATTTTTAATGGGATTTTTTTTTCTTGTAAATTTAAGTTCCTTATAGATGCTAGATATTAGACCTTTGTCAGATGGACAGTTTGCAAAAAATTTTCTCCCACTCTATAGGTTTTCTGTGTACTCTGTTGATAGTTTCTTTTGCTGTGCTGTGCTGTGCAGAAGCTCTTTAGTTTAATTGGATCCCATTTGTCAACTTTTGGTTGCAATCGCTTTTGGCATCTTGTCATGAAATCTTTGTCCATGCCTATGTCCTGAATGACATTGCCTAGGCTGTCTTCCAGGGTTTTTATGGTTTTGAGTTTTTACATTTAAATCTTGAATCCATCTTAGACACATAGATGCATATGTTCATTGCAGCACTATTTGCAATAGCAAAGACATGGAATCAACCTCAGTGCCCATCAATGACAGACTGAATAAAGAAAGTGTGGTACAGACACACCATGGAATACTATGCAGCCGCACAAAAGAATGAGATTATGTCCTTTGCAGGGACATGGATGGAGCTGGAGGCCATTATCCTTAGCAAACTAACACAGGAAGACAAAACCAAATACTACATGTTCTCACATAAAATAAGTGGGGGCTAAATGATGAGAACACATGGACACATAGAGGGGAACATCACACACTGGGGCCTGTTAGAGGGTGGAGAGTGGGAGGAAGGAGAAGATTGGGAAAAATAACTAATGGATACTAGGCTTAAGACATGGGTGATGCAATAATCTGCACAACAACCCCCATGATACACTCTTACCTATGTAACAAACCTGCACATGTACCCATGAACTTAAAAGTTTGAAAAAAGTTACAAATAAAAATAAAATAAAAACCTGCTTGTGAGAGAGGCCAAGTGGAGCACTTTCTAAGGCAACTTGGAAATGTGCCCTGGGCAGCTATCCTCACTTTGCCTTAAGTAAACTATTTAAAATTATATTTTGTGCCTCAGCTTCTCTATTTAGGTAAATATTTTGGACATCTTTTTGATATGTTCATTGATTACTGGATTTCCACTTTTTTGAAATTTCATTTCCTGCCCCTTACCAATTTCAAGTTTGAGGCATTAATGCATTTCTTATCAGTTTTTGTTACCTATTGGTACTTGAATTACATAAAGCCTTTATTATATCAGTTAGGAATATTTTGTGAAACAAGAGAAGGTAAAGTTGATATTTGCCTACCTAAGTCCAACTAATTCATTCCGTATCATTTGAAACATTGCATCTTTTTTCTCTACTTTTTTTGATTGAGGTATAACATGCATATAGTAAAGTACACAAACATTAAGTGAAATTTTAGATATGCATACATCATGTACCCATGACCCGGATCTAGACACAGAACATTTCCAACACCCAGAAGCTTCACTTGGCCCTCCTGTTCGTGCACGCCCTCTCCCAAGAAATTCACTCTTCTAACTTCAATCACCATTGTCTATTTTTACCATTATAAGCAATACTTTTATAACATCTCATTTCAAATGTTAACAAGTTAATAAAAACTTTCAGTAAAAGTAGCCTTTGCATCATTCTTTTTTTTTTTTTTTTTAAATGGAGTTTCACTCTTGTTGCCCAGGCTGGAATGCAATGGCACAATCACTGCGACCTCCGCCTCCCAGGTTCAAGCTTTTCTCCTGCCTCAGCCTCCCAAGTAGCTGGGATTAC